>NW_027491277.1:635000-1921774 GCF_021521415.1 Bidens hawaiensis
AATATTATATTATTATATTTTGTAAGAGCTTAAATTGCATAAAAAAAGTAGTTCAATTAAATGACACGTGTTTAAAAGATGGTCGTTAACATCTTCCACGAGTAATTTTGTTCCTAACTTCTGGATAATAGTGCAATGGTGATAAGACTTTTTTTATATAAATATTTTTGTGAGTTTGCAGTTTAGTGTGTTTCGAATTCTTTAACATGTTTTATATTATTTAGCTATGTTTGGATTAGTTTGAAGGATTACAAAATTTAATATCATGTTTAGACTTTAGATGAAAAGATTGTGTTTAGAACTTTAGATTATGCTTTTATATTATGCAAAGTAAATTATTTTATGATTCTTATCATGAAATACCAAATTGATCCCTTTGAACCTATGTGCCTCTATGACTAAGTGCCGGTGTGCCACAACCAGTGTCCACTTACCATTGCCACTCATTACACTCGTTTCTCACTGTGACAATCAGTCAATCACCATGTCCACTTACCATCGCCACCTATCTACAACCATTGCTTGACATCGCCATCATCACCGCCAACTAAAACAAGGCATTTTGGGTTTGAGAAATGAGAACCAAAATATTTTTGGAATATTTTAAGTCAAAAGGTGAATGTCAGAAAAGTTCAAGCATTGTCACAACTCACAACTTCCTCATATCTACAACAAGGTCATTGTTATAGGCGTCGGTCATTCTAACCATCACGACCTGATGATGACATAAACTACATGGTAGAATTAGTCAAGGGTTTGTAAAGTATGCGGAGCATGTTACAAGCAATGAATGGTCCGAATGGCGTAGACAAAGGAATTATATTAGTGGTTTAATCATCAAAGTCAAGATAGTACACCACTCATTGTAAATTTGTAAGTAGATTTGGAAAACTTAGATAGACACTGACACCATGAGAAACATTTTCTAGTAATTAAATGTTAAGTTAGTTGATTTACGTTTGGACTCTTGATAACATTGTTCGGTTAATTACAATGTAAGATACCTTTTGTTAGCAATCGTGACAACATGTTACATAAATCTCACGGCGACACATAAATTAAGACTTGCACAGACAAAGAGATCAAAGCTCAGAAGCTGGAGGTCGATGTGTGGTTTGGATCTCATGAAACCATCGCTTCCATCTTTCCTCATTGGTGTCACTCAAGGCTTCTGCTACAAGATGCGTCTTGAACACGCCCAATTTCCCATCAACGACAAAATCACAAACAAAAAGAGGGTGCATAATTACTAAATAGGCGGCCTTTGGTGAAAACAGATGTAGACAGTTTTCGATATCAGATTCATTGGTTTTCGTATATACCTTGATAATTTTCGTTCACAATGTGGATATTTAAATGTTTCGTGTGTTACACTTCATCTCATTCGTTTTTTTCTTTTTTTTTTTTTTAGAAAATATTGATCCTTTTATATATATGCTCAAATGCTCAATCATTTGTTTATGTTGACATTTGCGTCTGATCTTTCTTTTTGGCTTTTAGTTTTACAAAAAATGTTTATACATTACCCACCCGGCCACCCCTGCCGCCCGTAATAATGCAGTGAAATGATATTATTGTGTAATACATTTGGGGCTGGACCGGCCCAATTCAGTTTAACCCACTACTTTCTCTAAAAGGAAAGTAACCTTTTTTGGTTGAGATTCTTCTGACAAGTTGTTTGGATGTGAAAGAATGACCCAACACGCTTTTCTAGGAGAGATTCCAACCCGAAGGGCTCTCTCCAACTCCGTCACATCTATACATAAAACCGTGTAGGGTGTATGTGAGTTTTGCTGTAGCGCGATGAAGAGAGCCCTTCAAATTTGAATTGCTGAACATAAGGTTTTACGTATCATGAGCAGCATTACCTGAGACTGAAGCTTCGAGGATTACTCTGATGGTCAAGTCAACATACATATACTTGATGTATTAAGAATACATGCATATACAGAAGCATAAGTAGGTTTGTCGATGGTGTCACATACTCGCCGAGTACCGTTTACTCATTACACATCATATTTATGGGTATCTGGTTTTCGCATTTATCATCTTATGTGTTTTAAAATTAGTTGTGAGGAAGCCCAATACCTGAAGCACTATAATCTATCCTAACTAGGGATAGCAAAACCGGTACCAAGTTTTGAGTTTCCAGAACTGTTACTGGTACAGTATGGGTACGGTATCCGTATTTCGTAAATTTTGCCTTCAATACCGGTGCCAGGAATTTAGAGAAATCTAATAAACAATTTCAAATATAGAATTAGTAACAACATCATTATATTGTTTATTATATTTTTTTAAGATAATAAATATATTTGTATATTTGGTTCTAATGTGACTAAACGGTTCTGCTAATCATGATGGATATCACTTAATACCTTACCAGTTTAAAACCTATGATTTTTTTAAAATTTAATTAAAGTTCATTAGAAGAGCCTCAAATGTTTCATGTTCTCTGGTAAGGTTTATGCTCTTTTGCCATCCCTAAGTACGAGCTCGATATTATTGAGAGCAAAGCAAAGATTCTTTTGGTAGATGAGCCGTGCCCGGTTTGAGCCGTGCTCGGTTTGCGGTAGATGAGCCGTGCCCGGTTTGCCGTAAGGTTTGTTTGGATTCTTTTGGCGAGCATGCGGTTCACTACAAAGAGTTGCATGGGTTTAAGTATAGGCATGATTTGGTGAGGGATGTTCTATGCGATGTTCTTAAACGAGCCGGAATTTCGGCTAAAAAGGAAGCCCCTGTAAACTTTCTTACGGATCCTCAAGAAGGAAGATCTACATTACGACCGGCCGATATACTTGTTTTTGGGTGGGTAGGGGGAAAACACGCTTGTGTCGACCTCACAGGAGTGTCTCCTCTTGTTGGGATTAGGGACACTGGATTTGTAGCATGCCAGACAGCATTGAAGGCGGCATCGGGCTAGGTTGCTAAACACGAGAGAGCTTGTTTGGAGAATCAACACGTGTTTATCCCCTTCGCCTTTGACACTTTTGGTTTCTTAGCTCCGGACGCCGTGGACCTTTGAATAGGGTTCAGAAAGTTGTGTATAGTAACGTATCAGCCCATAAGAATCAAAACTTTGTTTTTAGTCGGATTGGGTTTGCTATCTAAAAGGGGGTTGCGGCGCAGCTTGTTGCCCGCTTACCTGCCACTTCATTGTAAATCGTTTGGATGTTTCTATGAAATATAAAAGAAGCGTTAAAAAAAATGCAAAGACATAATGGGGTGTGCAAGAAGAGAACCTTTGAGAATGAGAGAGAGGTTTCCTGTCATAGAATGAAAATGGGCCAACCATAGTGGGCTAACCTGAATTAGGCCCAAGCTACTGGGCCAGGCCTAATATGAACACTATGATAGTAGGTGTAAAAAAAACCGGTTTGGAACCGGTTTTAGGCAAACCGAACCGAACCGGTTTGGTTTTAAAACCGGTTTCATCCAAACCGGTTTCCAAACCGACCCAAACCGCCGGTTTCAGGACCGGTTCCCCTTCAAATATGTCAAACCGGTTTGAGAAAAACCGGTTAACCGGTTTAAAACCGGTCAAACCGGTTTATAAACTGGACCGAATCGGTGTGACCAGGTCGGCCCATCTTTCTTCGAAACCGGTTTATAAACCGAACCGGTTTGAGTCAAACCGGTTTTGACCAGCCGTTGACCAAACCGGTTCGGTTTATAAACCGGTTCGGTTTGGGTTTTAAACCGGTTTTATACACCTCTAATAGTATGATATACAATTTTACATATATGAATATATGATAAGTCAAAAAAGAGATGAATCAAATTTTAGTTATAGCCTAAATGACTAGAAGAGTATGGGTGTTAGTCGGTCTGGTTATCGATTTATATGATTTGTTTGGTTATGAGATTTTTTTAATCGAACATCGAACCTAACCGAATTTGAAAAGATGATTGAATTGTAACCTATCTGAACTCAATTCGGTTCAATTTCGGTTAAGACCGAACTAATCTATTCAAACCGTATCAATTGAATTCATCGACAACAACATTTTTTACTGTTTGTGTTTTAGATTTGGACAACCGTTTGGGTTCTGTACTACATTAAAATATTCAAAAAAACCCAACATATACATCCTAAAACCAAAAGTTAAAGACCATAATAAAACATTCAAAGTGACAAAACGTTAAATATTAAAACATATAACCAATCAACCATAAAATAACCATCCTAAAACATCCTAAATGATAAATCAAAATATGAATATGGATATGACTATCAGACTACGTATTAGACATGAGTTTAAAAAATATTGGGCCATATACAAAATAATTAAAATAGACTACATTTTAATCCATTAATTTTGTTGATCCGAATAAATTGAACATATCGCAATAAATAAAAAACTAGATCCCCAAATCGAATTCAGAATTCGGTTTTTTTGTTATAACCAAATTCTGAATTCGGATTCGATTTTTTCCAGTTAAGATACAATTCGGTTTTCGTTTTTTTTCGGTTTACAGTTTTTCTGAACACCACTAAAGAAGAGGTGTGTGCAGTGTCTTAAATATACAATCCATTTGCATACACGCAATCCTACTCAATTTGACTTATTAGCTAAGATCATGTGTTATTTTATATTTGCATAAATGTATCCGGACCGGAGTGTTTTTCTTTATCGTGTTCAACTTGGTAAATCAAATTGGATATTGGCCGATCAAACTTGTTTATTCTTAAAAAAGGAACTTGTTTCATTTATGTTTCTTGCTTCTAAATTATCTATAGTCACATTTTGTGCTTATGCATATATTTCAGTTAACAAGCTAAATAACATGCACTTATTTACATACAGTTACATATTGGTTTGTAAAAGATTTTCATCACCTTAACCAACTTCTTCATGTTTGTAACATCTTCTTTAACGGTTGTCAAAGAAAGACACTATTAGCCTCAACACAAGGTAGATGATATGTTATAATTAAACTTGGGTGCGAGAGTTAGTATGTGTTTTGATAATTCAATGAGTTATGCATCAAACCGGGCTGTTGGATTTAAGATTTATTTACACGGTACAAGTTGTATCAATTAGCACATTAGTTGCTCATGCTACTCTAGACATGGTTGGTCATGGTTTTTTCTTGATCCAACCGTTAATCAGAGTATACTTCGAGCAATATAATAAGTCGTTTGTACAACATAAAATGTGACTAATGATAGTTGGTTCAGATTGTCGGTCTAGACTCTAGACTATTCGTTTTGTTGTTTATAACTAATGATCCAGGACTAACTCGTTCAGACAACGTGTGAGACGAGTCAAGTACTTTTGTCGTTTTATCATGTTTTATTCATGTGTATTTGGATGATTGTTTTTGGAGTGCGATTGCAAACTATTTGTATTTGGGTAAACAAGTACATCAAGGAAAATTCAATGAAGCATTTCAAAATCCAAAATTATTGCAGACAAAAGTTGGTAATCTTCTTTCATGCCGACCAATTCAATCAAACATTTAGTCAAAGTTCACCAACGAGAAGGGCCCACAATCTTTCAAAAGAACACCAGCCCACCCTCATCAATGAAGTGTTTGTTAAGTGCATGTACAAATTCAGGCAGCATCAAATCAAAAGAAAATTTAAAGGATGGTTCCAAATCTAACTACGATCTTCAACCAATATTGGC
The DNA here is from genome assembly GCF_021521415.1 of Bidens hawaiensis. NCBI lineage: Eukaryota > Viridiplantae > Streptophyta > Magnoliopsida > Asterales > Asteraceae > Bidens > Bidens hawaiensis. The sequence goes on from NW_027491277.1 coordinate 640,634, forward strand.
GTCACCTCTTGTCACTCCATCAACCTCACAAGACCTTTATCTGTCTATATTTCATAACCAATAATTAATGGGAAAATTCCCAAAATAGATATTTATGATTAGGTTTTTCAGGTTTTAGGTGCCATTTTCAACATATTCCCAAAATAGGTACTATAAACTAGTCGTGACGAATAGTTATGATTATTCACGAGCAATTTGTATAACCAATTAAAATTTGCCATGTGTCTATAAACTAACCGTAACGACCTGTTTCACTAATAATTTACTCGTAAATATTAAATAAGTTTAAACCCTCGTAGTCAGCGCCACAAGAGTAAATAAGATATTCTTTAGTCGCAACGAGCAGATTATAAAACCTTAAGAGTCGCGAGTATTTTATCAAACTAACCACGACGATGAATTTGATTACCAAATGCATCTAACTGGTTTGTTTTACAAAACACTAACCGGAATGGTTAGTTTGTTTGGTCAACTAGTCTTTACGAGTAGATACAGGTCAACGACTACTTTATATCCATTATACGAGTATTTTGTTGGTAACTAACACGTCTCGATAAGTTTATCTGGTAAACATTACGCTTACGAGTAGTTCATTTGTAGTTAACTCGTCGTGACTAGTTTACCTTATTTATATTCCCAATACGAGTAATTTATTGTTAATCATCTCGTTCTGATAAGTCATCAAATTTACATTAACCATACGAGTAATTTATTGGTAGTTAACTCGTCTTGTCTATATCTTGCTATAAACTAGTCGTGACTAGAGGTGCACAAATCGGGTTTTTTAAATACCCGGGTTCGGGTATGGAACCGGGTTCGGGTATTCAGAAAACCATAGTAATGAGTTTTTTCGGGTTTTTTTTCCGAGGTTTTTTCGGGTATAAATTGGATTTTTTAAAAGTTTGCACTTTTTAGAGGTATTTTTAAGGTATTTTTTGGGTATACATCGGGCATTTGAAATACTCGGTTTCGGGTTTTGGAAAACCCGGTTCCGAGTATGGAACCAGTTCGGGTTTTCGGGTATTACCGGATACAAATCGGGTCTAGTTCGGGTTTGGGTTTTAGTGCCAAAATGCATTCCCTATCAGTACCCTACGGGTAGGGTCGGGTACAGGTTTGGGTATTAAAAACCCGGGTATTAAAAAAAACCGGTTCCGGGAACCGGGTTCGGGTTAAACTAGCCAAGACGAGTTAATTACTACTTAACTACTCGTATAGGAATGTAAACAAAGTAAAATAGACAAGACGGGTTAACTACCAACAAATTACTCGTATGGTTAATGTAAATTTGGTAACTTATCAGAACGAGATGATTAACAATAAATTACTCGTATTGGGAATATAAACAAGGTAAACTAGTCACGACGAGTTAACTACAAATGAACTACTCGTAAGCGTAATGTTTACCAGATAAACTTATCGAGACGTGTTAATTACCAACAAAATACTCGTATAATGGATATAAAGTAGTTGTTGACTTGTATCTACTCGTAAAGACTAGTTGACCAAACAAACTAACCATTCCGGTTAGTGTTTAGTAAAATAAACCAGTTAGATGCATTTGGTAATCAAACTCATCGTCGTGGTTAGTTTGATAAAATACTCGCGACTCTTAAGGTTTTATAATCTGGTCGTCGCGACTAAAGAATATCTAATTTACTCATGTGGCGCTGATTACGAGGGTTTAAACTTATTTAATATTTACGAGTAGATTATTAGTGAAACAGGTCGTTACGGTTAGTTTATAGACACGTGACAAGTTTTAATTAGTTATACAAACTACTCGTGAATAATCATAAACAATTCGTCACGACTAGTTTATAATATCTATTTTGGGAATATGTTGAAAATGACACCTAAAACCTGAAAAACCTAATCATAAATACCTATTTTAAGATTTTTCCCATAATTAATGCATGTAGTAACACAAATACTTATTAATTTACTTATGAACCAATAATATATATGCTAGGATACTAACTTTAGGGCTGGCAAAGATCCCATTCTAGGCCCAGCAGGCGTTTAGGGCATGACTTCGGGGAAGTCACAAAATTTTATTTATTTATATATAACATTTTTTTGTAAAGCATTAACAAGTGAAACTGGACCAAATATATATATGCAATATAGGCCTACTAATTTAGCAATCACTTTGTTTATGCTTAATTATGCAAAAAAAAAAATATAGAAAAAAAAATGACCTTGTAATTTAGCAATTAGTCTATTTATATTTAATTGATCCTAAAATCTAAGAAAAAATGGCCTAATAATTGAACTTTGTTAAAAATCTAAAAAAGTTAATATATATATAAGGCCCGACGTTTATACTCGCTCTGGGCACTCGAAATCTCTATAATACCATTTACATGTTGTTTTGCATATAATACATAAGAAAGTTATATACTCCTACGCTTCTCACTCTTGCTGCTTTTGATTATCTTTTATTTACTACTTAGACCTTTCGCATCAAGGCCATCCATGACTTACGTGGAAGAGATTTGTTAGAAGAATGGAAAAGACATGTATTGTAGAGGTTAAGGTGGATGACATCCATCCTTGAAGATTCTTCCTCAAGGATGGTGGTTGGTGGGTTCCCAATATTGATGATGTAGAAATTATAATGTTGTTTGCGGAAATAATGAATATGTTATTGTTATAGGTAAAAAGTGTTTGTAAAAAGAATAAATGGAAAGCTGATGTGGCATGCTGACTAGGCTCTTTGTGAAAAAAATTGCCTTAGAACTAATGCAGGTAGTCTTAGAGCATCTACAAGGGGCTCCATTTCCCAAGGTCCAAATCTATGTGTCAACCTATACAAACATGAAAGGAACCCAACTCAACCAATGTGGAGCATGAATGTTTGTTGCAGGTTTGTTTAAGCAAACTTATAATAAGCAAACTTATAATATGGGCCCCTTCTTTCTCATACACCCATATTATATAATATTACACACATGCATACATATTTAATGTTTTTTAATAAGGTTTTTGAAAGTTTGTTGTTGTGAAAGAAAGTGAGTTTTTGATAAAAGTTTGAAATATGACGTGACGATAATATGACGGTTTATATGAGTTTGTTGTTGTGGATGCTCTTACAAGTTAAATATGGGTTTTCGATTCTCTTAACATACTAGTGATTCGAAAACAACTATGTCAGAAATGTGTGTTTTTGTTTTGAATTTGTCTACTCAACAATGAAAAGTACAACAAAACAAAACACTTTTTTACTCATATTTTAAGAGCATGATTGCAAAAGCATCTTCTACATCTTACAAAGATGGCTGTGTAAATTATTTACATCTAAGGATTTAAGCTTAGAAAAATAATTAATCCGGTACTGTGTAACATATTACCAAATCCAAAATAAATGTCTAAAAGTAACTTGTATGTTATATCATAAAAGCTAGGGTATACTAGGTTAATGAATTACATCAAAAACATATATATGACTTCTTCATCTTTCTTGGAAAATTTTAAATTTCGCTATGTTCAACTTTATGTGATGCTTTTTTTCTAAATTATTGTGTATGCATACAATTTTTACACGTTTATAGGTAGGGGAAATGTTTGCGGCCATAGATGGTCTCATAACACGTGCATAATCATTAGTATACATTTGGGTATTGTAATTATATGATTATCAAATAAGTCCAAATTATAATATCTATCTTTTTTGCATGTCATGTTATACTAAAGAGTGTGTTTGGTTTGTGTACTTTCTTTTGTAAGGAACTTCATTTGAAATTGAAAATTGTAAAATAAAAATTGGACATTTGAATGAACCGAAATATATAAGATTTTGGATTTATAATGCTTTTGGTTAACTAAAAAATTGTTCTCAGAAGCTAGTCTTGACCATCACCACCGCCAAATGACGGTGGGGTGGATGTATGGTGTAGGTAGTGGTGGTGGCAACAACGACTGAGTGGCCGGTGACGTGCTAAAATGACGGCTGCGGCAACGCTCCGGCGGTGGTGGCTAAATTTATATGTGGCAGGTTTAATGAGAGTTTCTGTCAAAAGACACAAAACTCACATTAATAAAAAGAGATGTTTTGTAAAAAAATATATTTTTTAAGACAAAATATAGATGATAAACTTTTTGTGACAAGAAAAACCAATCCCGTCACTTTTTGACGGTGTAACGATTCACTATTTGAACTGTTTTTTTTCTATTTTATTTTTCATAATAAAAATTTGTAACTTTGTATTACAAAAAGTTTTATTATAAAGATGGTTTATCACATAACTTTTCAAAAATGAAATGTTACATAAATAATCAAGGTTAAATAGCAATTTCAATTTACAAGACCAAATACACATTCCAAACTGGACCAAACAATTAAATCAAATTATGTCATCAACACTAAATCGTTTGGATTCATTTTAACCGGTTCAATTAGTTTCAACATTTATGAACAACCCTAACTTCATAGTTGAAGAAATTCTGTATTGTTTTGATACATATGGTTGGCACAAACTGTTTAACCAGACATACTAATACTTTATAAATAATAGCCTATCATCGTATAAAGAAAATAACATTTTTTTGTGAGACTTGAATAAATATTTTAATGAAAACCCGTGACAAATTTCAGTAGATATAAAGAGTTGTTGCATTGAATATAATAATATTAAAAAGAACATTCAACGAACTACCAACACAATAATTGAGCCCAGCCCAGATAGATCTCAGCATTTCATATTTCTTTTCTTACATATTTTACGTAACACCACCAGTAACCGAACACTAATAAGTTATAATATTGGTTCGTAAGGTCCTTAAAATCATGTAATCTGATTATGACTAGCTACTTAACTTATTTATCTAAACATGTCAAATACACTAACATGTTTGCGCATAGTGATGAAGTTGTAAACATGCTAATAAGGTTGTCGGGTTAAAATAAATTGATTAAACGACACGTAAGCTGTTTGGTGAAGTAACATGCTTAAAAATAAACAATTTGGTGGGTTGACTTGTTTAAATAAACAGGTTAATCATGGCCAGCTCTAAGGGCGGGTGAGGTGGCCGTCCTACTGGGGCACGTTTTTTTCGCCGGGGGTGGAGGGGGGGGGGCACAAAATTTGTAAAAAATACCAGATGTTATATATATAATACCCGAACGTTTATAATCCCACTATTTTTATAATATCCAAACAGTTTTTAAACTCACCTTTTAAAAATTTCCCAATACTTAGTCTCATTTCAAACTGAAAAAGACCAATTATTTTTAATTAATCAACAAAAGTTAAATAAAAAAAATAAAATGAACAGGCGGGATAACAACAACGTCCGAACACCAGCTGTCACGGTAACATCTGCAAAAAAGAGTTTTTCGAAATTGTTGTTATTGAAATCTTATTTATGATTCACAATGCCTCATGAAAAACTTAGCGGGGCGGTGATGATACGTATCGATAACAAAATATTAGAGAGCATAAACTACGAAGAGTTTATTCACCATATGCTATCAAGGAGCATCACAAATCATCTGTCAGCTATTAGCGTATTTAGTATGTTTAATCGTCAGTTAAAAAAATGTTTACATTATTTAGTACATTAAGGTTTAATGAACGTATTTTTTCAGCCCGGCTGGGGCACATGAATTCTCAGGGCTGGCACCGGGATTAATCATGTATATCCTAACACAATCCATTTATTTAACGGGTTAGAAATAATAACCCACAATCTTGTTATTTTTGTTTCGTGGGTAAAAATTGCCACCCTATCTATGAACTTTTCTCTTAAAAAAATCAACATAATAGTTAGGGGTGTGCATGGGTCGGTTTGAGGCGGTTTTTGGCCAAACCCATAACCATAACCGATATGTCGGTTAACAGAAAGTAATAACCATAACCGATCCGTTATGACGGTTTCAGTTAATTGGTTTTGATGGTTGTTGCGGGTTGGTTATGGGTTGGTTAACCGTGACCGAGAAAAATATAATTAGACCTAAAATTGGTACCAAATATAAAAAAAATACACAATCAAATAAAATATATAATCCATAATGAACAAGAACAAAAGAACGATGAACAACAACGAAATCTATGGTGATATCAAGTGAACATACCGTCTTCAACCGTTTCGCTCAACTAAATGGGTCGCCTATTGTGAAAATGTAGCTGCCTAGAACGTATGATTGTGACAACTGAATAATCGTTGAATTGAATTGGGAAGTAGAATATGCCTTTTATTTTATTTTAACTTCAGTTATGGAATATATGTATCTAATTGATATGCTGAACAACTTGAACAACTGAATGGTACTTTGAACGGAAATTTGAAACGAAGATTATGGAAGATTTGGAATTAATTCGGTAAACACTGACAACCAATATTATTAATATTATTGGCCTAAATCTAAAAAAGGTATAGAGTTAGCTATTTTATTTTAGTTTATTTTTTGAACGACAATAGATATAAAAATATAAGTTAAGATTTATATAACTAGAGAGTTAATCCAACTTGCACTAATTCCAATTTCTAAATCCATGTTTCTCGATTAACAGTCGTATAAATGGGGCAGTTCGGTTATGTCGGGTTTGAAATGATCTTTAACCAAAACCGACCCAAATTTGGCGGTATTTGAAAACTCATTAAACCGACCCAATGGATGTGTCGGTTAGCGGTTAAAAACGGTTCGGTTTTGACGGTTATGGTTCGGTTAACCGTTATGGCGGTTAATTTGCTCACCCCTAATAATAGTTATTGAGTGTGCATATGCAGATTTAAATGTGCACTAGTTAACTTAACGCTGACTAAAGTGGTTAAAATTAGTTAATTCAAGTGAACTTTGTGACCTTGGTTCAAATGCCTCTATTATTCTTTTGCTACTTTATTTATTTCTTTTAGAAATGTCAAGAAAACTCTTCATACCTCATGTTTATTTAAATAGTTAAACTTAACTTCTTTTATCATGCTTGATATTAAGTTTTACCATCACTTTTACTACTTTCTGCCACTTTACCTTTTTAACTTTTTAAACCTTTACATTTAAAAATTAACTACACAACCACATAACTTCTAAAGCATCTAAACAACTCATGAAACATAGAAACTCAACATGAATTTCACCTTGCCTCTCTTATTTATCATATTGTTTCCATCTGCTTTCAAGTATTTATACTCAGATGTTAATTAGTTTATATATTTTCAACTTCATAATATATGCTTTTAGATTCCATCACAGAGTAGCTCTCACTTAAGCCATTCATTCTTCCAATGCCCTCTTTCATGGACCCCAATAATTTATGTATTTCTATTCTCCTTTCAGAAATTGAACAAGTGAATAAGTGTTATTGTGGTCCTTGAAGTGGGAATGTGGTCCTTGAAAGAAAAGCCTATTTTTGTGGGTAAAAGGAACATTAGATAAGAGTAGAGAGTTGTGGACTATTAATGCCATTTAAGTCCTACCAACACCTTATCCTCCCTCTCAAGGCATTTAACCCCAAAACAAAAACAACAAACTCATATAAGATGTAGGATGCTTTGTTAGCATGTAAGATCTTCAAGAAATTGTCTTTGGGGATGAGTTAATTTCCGAAGGTTATGAAATCGATCTGAATTCGCTTATTTCATAAAGGTTATTCGGCGGTGATAGAATAATTATGACGATGGTCATGTTTTATGAAAATGACTCCTCCAATAATGCATATGCACGCTTAAAATTTATATAATTGACGCAACTATACAGATATAAAGACTTTGATAAGAAATATCATGACAGTTCATCATGAAAGAGAAAACAATAGCATTTGTGTGGGACAGTAAAATTGTCATGCGTACCGTATTGTATAAGTTGATTACGGTGATTAAAGAAACTGATGTGGATGGGTCCTTAATATTCTCAACTTTGGTTCATTAGCCATGAAAACAAAGTTTGTGATTGCAAATGTTTGTCCATTTTGAACACTATTGATAAAGGCGTGGAAAGGTCCATTTTCAATCGGTCTTGTTAATTCTTGTCACATACTTTTAAAACTCATTAAAAGTGAACTCTCTTAAATGTGAATTTAAACTCTAATTCAAGTGTCAAAAATAAGTTATTACATATTCCATATCTATAGTTGTTTTTAAAGTTAAATTGATTATTTGTTCTTTCAATCAAAGAATCCTTTAACTGAAAACTAGACTCAACAAACGGCATGTCAAGCACTGAAGTTAAATATTTATTCATCACAAAGTAAATATATATCTTACCATTTAATCTGCCTTAAAATAAATGTTCATTTTTAGACGAGAGTGACGTGGAGGGGGTTGGTTAACGAAAAATTTCGTCACGTCACTGTCACGTAGACGGTATGACTTTAACTAACAAACCTATAAAACAAGTGTAATGAAGAGGGTTAGTTAACCAATATATAAAAATAAAAAAAATAATAAAAAAACCAATTGGATGACATGTGGATGAACCCCACATTTTTTAGCCCCCTAGAGCGTTACCTAAGGATAGCAATGAGTCGGGTTTGGGTCGGGTTTAGGTATTCCCAAACCCATGCCCGGTTATTAAAGTCCGTCCCAAACCCATCGGGTTTTAATCGGGTAATTACCCGTCGGGTTTCGGGTTTTCCCATCGGGTTTCGGGTTTCTTATCGGGTTTTAAGAAAATACACGTCGGGTATATCCGATTCAAAACCCGCTGGGTTTTGACAAAATATAACTAATTGATTACAATGATTGTTAACATAAAGATAAAATATCTCAAATAATTGACATAAACAAATTTCGACATATAATATATTTGGAATATAGCATATATATAATATAATAGGTTATATTGGGTACATCGGGTATATAATCGGGTAAATGGGTTTATGTTATCGAGTAATCGGGTCGGTTAATCATGTATATTAGAAATCCCAAACCCGTCCCAAACCCGCAAAAAATTTCAAAACAAATCCCAAACCCTAATGGGTCGGGTATTACCTGTCCCATTTATGTCGGGTTTCCGGTTTTCCCATCGAGTTTGGGTTTCATTGTCATCCCTAGCATTACCTAGTTAGCGAGCAAGAGGCAGGATGAATGGCGCCTAGGCAGTTCTAATGGATTTTAAGGTTGAAGTGTGCTAAAGGGGGGCGGGGCACCACGTGATGGATCACCCATCACGCATGCTGACCTTCTCTACACCGCCGCCCCCCCTTGTCACGCGATAAAGAGGAGATTTGCGTGATGGCCATCACGCTTGATGAGTAGTGGTTTCCAAAAAATTGTACCGTTGGGATGTAGCCGTTGGGAGGGGGGGTTTAAATAAAAAAAAACCAATATAAAACCAAAACAAAAACATAAACCAAATCCAAATCAAAACCAAATCCAACTCAAAAACACTCTCAAACTTCCCCTTCATTCACAACAAAAAAAATGGCATTTCCGAAACACTCGATGCCCTTAGACATCGATAGCTCTTCGTCTTCGGACGATGACATTCTCGAATGGTTCCCGTTGCTATATAAAGAACTTGAAGGCCCGAGCCGTCCAAAGAAAAAATTGGTGGTGCGTGATCGTATACATGCCCACGACGTGCTAATGAACGACTATTTTGTGGAGGAGCCGAAATACAATGACGAGACGTTTAGGGAACACTTTCGTTTGCCGAAATCTTTATTCTTAAAGATTGTAGCCGACGTCGAAGCAAACGAAGAATGGTTTCATGAATCTTACGACGCGAGAAGCAAACGAAGTTTTACGGCGCTTCAAAAATGCACATCCGCTATTCGTCAACTTGCGACAGGTAACCCACCCGACCAATTCGATGAATACTTACAAATGTCTGAGAGAACTTCACGTGAATGTCTACAATTCTTTTGTAATGCGATTATAAAATTATATGCCAAAGAGTTTCTACGAAAACCAACAAGACACGACATTACACGTCTTTACGCCGCACAGAGGCTAGATGCCATTTTCCAGGGATGCTCGGTAGCATCGATTGTACACATATCGAATGGAGGAATTGTCCACGGGAGTTGCGAGGGGCGTATGTTAGGGGTGATATCAAACGACCGACCATCTCACTAGAAGCGGTTGCGTCAAATGATTTATGGATTTGGCATTCTTATTTTGGTGTTCCCGGCTCAAACAACGACATCACTGTTCTGTACACATCACCGTTGTTTCAGAGCGTAACAGATGTCACCGCACCTTTCTGTCCGTATTTTGTCAACGGGAGATATTACAGACGTGGCTACTATCTCATCGACGGTATCTACCCGCACTGGTCTGTTTTTGTGCAAGCCTTTTCGTTTTCTGTCGAGACCAATGAAAAGGCGTTCAAGAAGTTGCAAGAATTGGCAAGAAAAGATGTCGAGAGAGCTTTCGGTGTTTTAAAGGGTAGATGATGCATACTTAGTCGACCGGTACGTGCAATGAAAAAAGCCACGATCTCTAGCTACGTGTATGCATGCATCATATTACACAATATGTTAATAAAAGAAGATGGAAATGCAATTTCTCCAGATTGGGTACCGGATCCTCCGACTCAAGTTCTCGTTCCCGATGATGTCCAATTAGACTTGTGGGATGAAGATATTCATTATCGGTTGAGATGAGATCTAGTTGAGCTTATAGGTTCTTTAGGGTTGGAATTCCCGGATTCAAACGAGGAGTAGACGTTTATTGTAACTTTTAATTTTTTAATTCTAATTTTTAAGTTGAATTATGTTCTAGTAAACTGTTGTTTTTATTTTTAAGTTCTATTAAATATTGTTTTAATTTTTTAAGTTACAAAAAAAAATAAAAAATAAAAAATTCCATCACACACCATCACACCACACCACCACCCCTAATAAAAAACCATCACATGTGATGGATTTGGGGTTGGTAATGTGACACCATTTGATTGGATGGGGTGTGTGATGAGTGATGCCACCACATCCACCACCCCTCCCCCTAAGGAGGCGGGTGGGTGGCGCCCCTACTACCTCCATAAGTCTTAACATGGATTTGTATGGTGATTCTGTTTCTTTATTTACCTCGTTAAATATACTATTACAAGATTTAATACATTTAATTAACTCGTAAAATGGTAAAACTATAATTATATCTATTAAACGGACGTTCTAAATGTTAAATTTTGGTTATATTATATGTATTTTCATAGTAAATAACTATTTTGTGTAGGGGGTAGTAGTTAATTAAAGACATAAAATGTCATGATTTCTTAAAAAAATGTTTTAAGACGAATTTCTACGTAAATATTATTTTTGTTTTAGATAAAATATCCATGAAAAGGTATGCGAAGATATTAACATAGTTTAGTTGATGTTTAATATAATTGCAAGTAAAATGGTTTTCTAATGAGAAGATAATAGATAAAAGTGGCCCCATCTCTTTAATTATACCTAATCCCTAACCTTACCACCCACTACTTATTAAAATATAATAACTTTTAATGCTGCTGTCAAAACATTTTGTTTTCTAATGTTTACGTGGCTGATCTTAGATCGAGTAGTCCCTTGGCTTTAATGTTGACATTATACTAAACCCCAACACCCTATTCGATCGTATGTTTGTATGTGAGAGTTTTAAAGAAGTAATTTTGGTAATAAAAGAAAACGCATATAAATAAAATAGACTACTTAACTGAATTTGGTTTCTAGCGAAACTAGAGATAAAGCAAAAATTTAAAAGAAAAGAACGACAAACAAAGGGTGTTGTTATTTGTTAATTCACTCCAAGTGAGGTTAAGTATATGCCGAGTGCCCTTCCCAATAAGTAAATATAGAAGGATGAAGTAAAATGAACGTACTATAGGATTTAGCACATGCAATTTAGAGCATCCACAACAACAAACACCAAAAAACCGCCACATGCAACTTTGACCAAACCCGTGTACTATCCCGGAAGTAGACACTACCCAATAGACGTTCCCGATAGTCCACCGAAGCAAGGAATTGAGCCACCAAGACACTCAAGTTACCATTCACCAACAATACCGATGTATAATCCTTCCGAAATACCGACATACCATCTAACAGAGATCCCCACTTACCAACCATCGGAGATACCACAATACTATCCAACCGGATACCTACCAAACCCTCAACCATCCTCCGAGTGGATGAAATATCTCTCTGAACAACAAGAATGGCATACCGGAAGCTCCACCTTCAATGAAGTCAATTCCCAACCAAGCAACGGTGAAGGACCGTCCCGCAAACCTAAGATGAGGGTAATGATGCCCTCTGAAATTTTCCAGATGCCCCCAATAAACAATGAAACCATACAACCCATGGAGGAAGATGGTCTGGAAGAGGAAGAACCTGAAGAAGAGGAACTTGGAGAAGAAAAGGAAAATCCCGAAGAAGAAGATGACCTTGAGGAAGAATCAGAGGAAGAACCGGAAGAAGAGCATCCTAAAAATCCCAATGAAATATCAAGTCCAATGGAAGGATCACTCACTTCACAAAACCCAAGCTATGGTTCTGTGGACCCATATGTCCAATATCTCGAGAAAATTAGGAATCAAGCTTCGTCAAGCTTCCCACCATTTCAAGGAAGGATTCCATCAATTGAAGAGCAAGCTGAAGAAATTCGAGAAAAGAACCGAGCTGCCAAGACTTACCTCTACCTTTCGTCCGACATGACTTACGTTCCGTATCCAAAACCGAGGAATCACTATGAGATGGTGACACTTGGTTACCGTGACCCACCTCCACAATATGGATACCCCAACGTAGTCCCGCAATCGTATGAAGAATATTTGGATCGTGCACTACACGAAACCGACGATTGGAGGAAGAAGGTAGACGAGGAAGAAAAGAAAAAGAAGAAAATGGGAGAAACACTCCTTCGTAAGTGCAGCAAAATAACGAAGGTTGTGAAGAAGTTCATGAATGACTGAAGATGGTGGTCATGTGAAGTTATGTGTATAATGTAAATTATCTGTGTTATGTGATGAATAAAAGAACGTATGAAACGTTCTTATGTAATGATAGGATGATCTATATATATATAGTTGGAACGATATATATATACACGTTTGTGTAATATAATATATATATATATCTCTTGTGATATATATATATGTATAATAAAATAAGTGTTTAATGAAAGAATATTGTTAAAATTTTCAGACTTAGTTGAAAAAGAAAAAGAAAAATGTCTGAACAAAGCAATAACGAGAATGCTCGTAAAGAGAGAAATAAAAGACAAGGGGAAAGGCCCCGAGAATGAAAACGAGCGAGAGGAAGAAATTCCTGAAAAATACATGAATAAAATTCAAATGATGATTAAGAAAGCCGTTAGGGAAGAATCCGAGTTTAGGTCTCAATCTAGACAATCCAAACATTCCCTATCTGTTAATCCTTCTGTAAAATCTCGTCCGAATCCGTCTCGTGTCGAGGAGAGTGTGCATGAGTCTAACGCCGATGGTGGAGTTAGACGTGAGTTCAAGAAACTCAAGATAAGTGGGTGTTCGTTTAAGGACTTCAAATACTATGGACCGAAAGAATTCCATGGTGACAAAGGAGCCATTTCAACCGTGAGGTGGCTCGAGGAAATGGAAACCATTGTGATTACAAGAAAGTGCTCCGATGAGGAGAAAATTCAGTACTCTGCCCTTATGTTCAAGGGTGAAGCACTTGAGTGGTGGAATGCTCTGTTAATGAGTAAAGGGAGAGATGTAATGTATAATCTGAGTTGGAGTGAATTCAAAGCCTTGTTGATGGCAAAATTCTGCCCCATGCATGAGACCGACCAAATCCAAACAACGTTTCTTAATCTTAAGGTCGTGGGGACGAACCTTCGTGAATGCAACACCAAGTTTCACGAATACTGTCGTCTTGTTCCCCAGCTGGTTAACCCTGAGTCCAGCAAAGTCACTCATACATATGGGGACTGCCGCGGGAAATCCGCGACATGGTGAGGTCTCACTTACCTCAAACTGCTGACTCTGCGATGGAGTTGGCTGGTTACTTGATGGGCGGCATGGTCCGCAACAAAGAAGAGGACAAGAAGGTGACAACAACTGCTGCTCAAGGAAGGACTGGAGGAGGTTCCAACTTCAGAGGCAAGTGCGTAAACCGAAACAACTCTATGCCATGCAAAATATGTAGGAGGTACCACAAGGGTCGATGTAATTTCGCCCCGCCTCCTAAAGTGTGCGAGTCATGCAATCGCACGGGTCATGTGGCTGCTGACTGTTGGAAGAAGAAAATGACTTGCTATAACTGCAAGGAGATGGGCCATCTGAGTTTTGAGTGCCCAAAGAACAAACCCGCTGTTGGTGGTGCGAGTGGAAGTGGCAAAGACAAAAAGGGAAACGCTCGAGTTTTTATACTCGACACAAAGAAGGCCGCTGACATGCCGAATACCATAACCGGTACGTTTCTAGTCAACGACACCTATGCTATAGTTTTATTTGATTCGGGTGCCAATTTAAGTTTTATAGATTATAGTTTCTGTAGTCTATTAAACGAACCTTTAACAAAATTAGGTAAAACTCTAAGCGTCGAGACTGCTAGTGGCGAAATCGTTAAGATCTGCGAAGCCCTTGAAAACGGAAAATTCTTTTAGCTGGTTATGTTCTGCCTAGTTGTTTGTTGCCCATGAGTCTGGCTGGTTTTGACATTGTACTTGGTATGGATTGGTTATCCGATAACCATGCTCGTATCATCTGCAATAGTAAAACCGTTGAACTTCAATCCCCCGATAAACGAACAATTCAAATTGAAGGGGACAAAGACGCTGGCCAAGTTAGCATAATCTCCATGATTAGGGCTAACAAATGTTTGAATCAAGGATGCCTCACATTCATGGCCTACGTCACTGAAGAGTGTAAGCCAAAGAAGATAACGGACGTACCTATAGTCTCTGACTTTTATGATGTCTTTCTTGATGAACTTCCCGGAATCCCTCCTGATCGTGAAGTAGAGTTTAGGATTGATCTTATTCCTGGTACTTCTCCGATCGCCAAAGCTCCGTATCGTTTAGCGTCAATCGAAATGAAGGAGTTAAAGAAACAACTTGACTAGCTACCTGAGAAAGGTTTCATTCGACCTAGTTCGTCACCATGGGGAGCGCCAATTCTATTCGTCAAAAAGAAGGATGGTTCCATGCGAATGTGTATCGATTATCGTGCGTTGAACAAAGTTACAATCAAAAACCGATATCCACTCCCTCGTATCGATGACCTTTTTGACCAACTTCAAGGTGCTAGCTTCTTTTCTAAAATCGATCTTCGTTCCGGCTATCACCAACTCAAAGTTCAATCTGAAGATATTCCGAAGACCGCTTTTCGAACAAGGTATGGACATTATGAGTTCACCGTTATGCCGCTTGGACTTACTAATGCCCCAGCTGCGTTCATGGACATGATGAACCGTATTTGCAAGCCTTACTTGGATAAATTTGTTATCGTATTCATCGACGACATACTTATTTATTCTAAGTCAAAGGCTGATCATGAAGTCCATCTCCGAACTTTGCTCAAAATTCTTAGGACCGAGAAGTTGTACGCTAAGTTCTCGAAATGCGAGTTCTGGTTGCACGAGGTGCAATTTCTTGGTCACATCATCAATTTCAACGGTATTCAAGTGGACCCCGCTAAGATTGAAGCTATCTCTAAATGGGAGGTCCTAAAGTCGCCAACCGAGATTCGAAGTTTCTTAGTCTCTAGGGGTAATAAAGTAAAAGAGAATATTTTTGCGTCAGCGTGTTCACCAGCATTCGTTGCTGACGTATTTTCTTACATTTTGCAGGTGAACAAGATTAGCGCTTGGAAGTGTCGAAGTGCTATATTAAATCCGATGGCTCGGATCTTTTGTATGAAACTTTTAATATATAAATGGTGGTGGCTTTGTAATGTAAAAACAAGTAATCTTTTGTACTTAAGTTTGGGAATCTTTTAAAATCCCAACTTTTGTTTATATAAATATTTACAACTTAAATCCACAAGTTTTATAAGACTTCCGCTAATATAATGTAACTCTGATTTATTTACACTTGTGGTGCCAACTGTTGGATCACACTCCTAGGCCTAAGATAGTGGGTGTGACATAAGAGTTCTTCTCTTGTGGTGACACAATGATTGTTAAGTGGCAGTCGGGGGTATGGTTTCCCGAGGGAACGCTCAAGCTAAACTCAGAAGCCAGCGTATTCTTGATTAAGACAACATAGCCTGGCTAGAATGAGGCAACGGAGCTCTCCAAATTTGGAGAGTGTGCTAGCTTAAATACACGAAATTTGTAATTCTAAAAAGTTATAGTATAATAATAACAAGACTTAATTGCAGTTATGGTCCATGTGGGAAAACCCAAAACACAACTTTCAACCCCTGATGACCATATCGCAGTTAAGGCCCCTGATGTGGTCCTTTTTTTTGCATTTATGGTTTTCCTTCAGCCCCGCGTTAGTTTGTTTTGTTAAAAAGAGGGGCAAATATGTCTTTTTGGTCAATATCCCTTCGTTATCGATATTACCGCCCTCCCAACTTAACAGTTTACAACCCTAGCCTTCATCCCCAGTAACCACCATCTTCAACTCCATCATCCCCCATCGATCATCATCATCATCAACAACCCAATGGCATGGATATTGGAGTTGTTTGTGGATACCGCTGTTCTCTCAGGTGACTGTCATTTTCTTAATTGTTGGTTGATTCATGAATTCGAAGTTGTTAATCGAATACTCAAATTATTGATCATAGCTAAAGCAGTTTCGTTTATCATTTTGTAGCAGCGATGTGGGTTAACGCCTCCTGGATCGGATTCCAGGTGAATTGGTTGTGTTGATCAAGCCATACCCAAACTGGGTCTACACCATCTAGTTTGCTACATTAGGCATTGATAAGGTACAATAGCTTTTTGTTAGTTTCAAGTTACTTTTAAATGTTATGAATATCTATGTATTTGTATATAAGTATTATGAATAACTAGGTATTTGTATATAGGTATTATAAAAACTTAATAACTACTAATTTGGTGTTTTGTATTATGTTAACTAGTATTTTGAAAATCTATGAACTAGTAATTGTGTAAATATATGTTTTTGGTACAAATTTTAAGGTACTTTATGATGTATATATAATTGTAATGGTTTGAATGACAATGTGCTATGCATGTATGTGTATAGGTTGGTTAATGGTTATGTATTTGAATGATATGTTTGACTTTTGTAGTATAAAACACTTAGTTATACACACACAGAATATGTATAAGCCAGTGTTTATATTAAGAATGAAATTCTATGAATAATTAGTAAGTAGTTTTGCAAGTTCATAAGTGTCATTTCACATTAGTTTGTGTGTCTGTGTATGCATTTGTGACTGTGTGTTTGTCTGTGCATATACGTATGTATTTTTTCATATGTGTATGTGTATATTTATGTATGTATATATATATATATATATATATATATATATATATATATATATATATATGTATATTAGCTTTTGAGCCCGTGTATTACACGGGATATGTCAAATGACAAAAATAAATAAGTTCTGTTATTTTAAAAAAATAAACAAAGTTAAATGTAAAAATAAATTAAATAAATCAGGTTTGATATTTTAATTGTGATTCTTAAAATACTTCTTATGATTGAAATTGCGTGTAGCTTAACATACCATATAACAAATCTAAAAGATTCATTGATGATGATAAACCGAGTTGCTATAAATGCAAGGTCCTACACAAGCCTTTGAGGCTATATTAGTTTTTACTAAAGTTGTTTTGAAAAGAATCAAAGCCACCATTTTTTAAAATGACCCATACGTATTCGATGATTGCCTCATGTCAAATCAGAACGAAACATGTGCTACAATTGCAGTCCGAAATGCAAAAACACAATTTGGTAATAGGATTGCATGTCCGAAAGGTGTCTTCACATTAAACGCAACATGTGATGCAAATTTTTTATACAAAGAAATATTTTCAAATTTGTAATCATCAATTTGAGGTCTCATTTACCATGTAAATTAATGTATTAGACACAGTAAACGATTTATGAATTATAAATTTTCACGTTTCACGATTTATAAAATGTATATTTTTCATGTTTCACTACTTGTACTATACATGGTGGATAATATGAACTTAATGTAATTTTTCGTGTAACAATGTTTAAAAGATGCTTATCAATGTGCATATAGACAATAATATAGAGTATAATGTCATTAGATTACATATATGCGCACCTAAATATATACTTTATGCAATGTTGAAAAACCACAACCAATCCAATAATTGATTATATTTAGCATCAATTCTTCTTGAATGGTGATTATAAACGTGGCATTTATACACCTTTAGATAGTTAATAAAATTCATCTAACTATGCTATGGCCCAGTTGATAAAATGGTTTTAACTAATGGATAGTTAAAATGAATGAAATGGATATTAAAAAGTATGATGAAAAATTAGGCTGTGAGTGAATGTAGGCTTGACACCTAAGCATCAACACTTTCTTTTATTAGTAGAGTAACATAAGAATTGTTTTGTTAAAATTGATTATGTAATAAATGCTTATGAAATAAAAAAACAAAATTGTACAGTTTCCCAAAAACAAAGAATTCGGTTTTATAACTTTTTAGAAAAAATATGAATTACAGGACTCCAAATTTCTTTAGGCATAACTTATTATTGTTTCAAAATTTCAATGCTTAAAAGTTTTTTTTTTGAATGACTACCTTTAGAATATTAAACTAAAGATACGAAATTAATAATCACATTAATCAGAATTTAAATTAAATAACATAATTAAAAATTTATATATATGAAGTGAGAAGTCTCACATAATTCCAACTGAATTCATGAGTCGTTATTGTTAAAACATGTGTTGACATCTTTAATAAAAAAGTAATGTATACATTAAGCAAAATTATGTTTTAGGTTTTATATTATTGTAAATAATCATTAATGTATGTATAATATCTTGAGATGTAACTCATGGGTTAAACCATTCTCATCAATGACCCATAGATAGCTGATGTACATAAAAATATACATCTTTTCGGCATAAAATAATCTCTAAAAACTGCAATTTCTATCAAATAACATAGCACAAAAAGCTACTTATCATAATAAAATGTAATTTAAGGTGAAACCAAGCCCCAAACGAAGAAACAAGCGAAAAGGCGAAGAAAACAGAAGAAAACACAAGAAAAACAAAGAAACATGCCCCCATGCCTCAAGAAACACGCCTGATGCTTCTGAACACCAGAAAAGACAAAAATCTTAAAAAAAAAGACAAAATCTGGAAACAAAAGCACGGGGCCGTGGATGTCTGCCAGAAAAGACAAAATGAATTTAGCACATGTCACTATAAAACATGGGGGCGTGCCCAAGAAAGCACGGAGCCGTGCTTCACACTCCAGATTGCCTATAAATAGTGGCTCATGTTGCACTCATTTGGTGTGCATTGAAAAGAATTCAATCCGGTTTTCTCTTATAAAAACACACACTAACACTCACATAGAAGATTTAGTGAAGAGTTTGAAGGCTTGGAGGTCATCACCATCAACCATCATCATCAACCATCATCACCATCATTAAAAAGGAAGATTCATCTACATTTGGTTAGATTGTTTCAAGTTTAATCATGTATTTGTTATCATCATTCATCTTAATGTTTATCATCACGCTCATTATGAGCTAAACTCTTTTTACCATCTAAAATCTATGAATAAACTTTGTTTTACTTGATAATTATATAAAAAATGTGGTGTGGTCTAGTAAAGTACATGGTTATATTACAATTATCTCTTGATGAGAAATGTTTATCTTAAATCACTAATTAAAAGTTGGTGGTTGTCAATTCTATTGGCAATCGTTCATGATCGATTTATGTTCTTGATAGATAGAAATACTCGATATATTATCGAAACATGGATCCTTATATTGTACTTAGAAATGATGAGATATAAGTTATGATGTATTTTTCTAAGTCTTGATAATCCGAAAATGGCTTTGCTTAGGATATCATGCTAGTTAAAGAAATCATACGTTAATTGAATGTGTAATCATAACCTACTTAAATCAACCAAGAGGAGGTTGTGTGAGTTAACTACAACCACCCGAAGTTGTTAGAATTGGTATTTGAGAAATCGAAGTCAATCCTAATCTTTCTACTTTACGAAACTACTTGCCAACTTAAATTGACATCATTGAGGTGGCATGACATTAGGAAAGGTTGGACTTTCAAATGCTCATGTTACATTCTTAGTGCCAAAGATGCTCACTTTAGGTTTAAGGAGCTATCTATCATATATTGCTATGGCAAGTTTACCACATGTTTGAATATTAATTATCAATTCTAAAATGGAGTGGCTTCTTGATCTTAGATGGTAACCTTCGCATAATTGACAACTCGTTTAGAATCTCTCGTCTTTGTCACCTATATATTAAATATAAGTATTTATACTTTGTTAAAAGTAAAAAAAAAAAAATTAACCCCAAAATGATTAAAACCTCCGATTAAAGTAAAACAACGATTTATCATTAGAAACATTTGTGTTTACGGATCGATACTTGGTTCTTACCAATACTATTCTATATGTACGATAGGTACACTTGCCTATTTTGTGTGTGTTTAGTCTTTGTAGAAATCACTTTTATAAATTTAAAACACGATCTTGTGCAAAAGCAAATCATTCCAACATCTATCATATTTTACAAGCCACTCGCACACGCTATCAAGTTTTTGGCGCCGTTGCCGAGGACACTGTATGTTTCTAATAACGATCCAAGTTTTAATTTAATCATTGTCTATAATTGTACAAATTTTTAACTTCTATTTTATTTTATCTTTATTTTTTTACTAAATATTAAAATATATAATTTTACGGCTAGCCTACTTTTTACCTTTATTTACCTTACTTTACTCTAGCTTAATTAAATTAGACCTTAGTTTAGTTTATAATAGCTTAGCCCAACTCATAATTTAATTTAGACTAACTTTTACTTTAGTTTTTATTTTGATTTAGTCCCATGTATGTCCTCTACTTTTAAGCCTGAGCTTGTTTCTCCAATTTCTGAACCGGAACGACTTTTTCATCGACGAACACGTAAACGGACTAGAGAAGCCGCCGAAGCAATCAAAGAAGAATATGTAGACGCCACCACATCAGGAGAAAATCAAACAGAAAAAATGATGGCGGCCCAGAACAATGAGCCGAACATGAGCCAGTATGCCAAGCCAACTCTCGAAGGCTACGACAATGGAGTGGCTCCACCAAAATTCACCAAAAATTTCGAAATCAAATCAAGCACCATATCTCGATTTCATGGTCTCCTCGACGAAGACCCTCTTTCTCACATATCTCGATTCCTACGAATCTGCAGAACCTTTAAAATCCAAAACTGTTCAGACGATCAAATCAAGCTTAAACTCTTTCCTTTCTCTCTAAGGGGTCAAGCCCTAGAATGGATAGAATCTATTTCCTCTGGTTCCATCACCACCTGGGACCAGATGGTTGAACAATTTCTCCTCAAATATTTTCCGCCTGATAAAACTGCCAAATATCGAGCCAGCATTACCGGATTCCGGACCGATGATGATGAATCATTACACGCAGCATGGGAGAGATACAAAAGTCTTCTAAGAAGATGCCCACACCATGGACTGAGCGTATGGTTACAAGTACAAACCTTCTTTGACACACAATACAGTCAAAACAAACTGGCCATCGACCAGATCGCTGGTGGAGACCTTGGATCCAAATCACTTGACGAAGCATTTGAAGTCCTGGAGAAGGCCGCAAAGAAGAGTTTCGCTTACAACCCACCAAGATCTACACCTACCCATAAAGGAATACAGCATGTCGATTCCAACACTCTTGTCACAGCACAGCTTGAAGCTCTTTCTAAAAAATTCGAACAACTTCAAGCCGAGCTATCAAAAACCAGACTCACCTGTGACACTTGTGGAGGAAATCATAAGACGAGTGACTGTAAACAAGTCATCATGGCCATGGAAAAAGTCGATTTCATCGCCCGATAGAACAACACTTTCAGCAATAACTACAATCCAGGATGGAGAAACCACCCGAATTTCAGTTGGAAAGACGGAGGTAACAATCAACCCCTACCGGGATTCGAAAAATGACCGATGAATCAATCCTTCCAGCCTAAACCTCAGTTTCAAGATCAAAGTTCTAGTAGCCATCAAAACCCAAGCTACTCAAAAATCGAAGAAATATTAATCCAACTCATGACTAAAACAAATGAAGCAGAAAAGAAGGCCGACTCAAGAGCCGTTGATATCAGCAGAGTATTATTAAAAATGAAGCCGACCTCAAAAGTCAAAAAGCATCACTTCAGAATCTAGAAACTCAAATCGGACAAATTGCCCGACAATTATCCGAAAGACCACCTGGCACTCTTCCAAGCAACACAATCACCAATCCGAATGCGACAGCTAACGCTGTTACACTCAGAAGCGGTACGACCACTGTTGCCTCACCAACTTCAAAACCAACTGCGGAAAAGAAATCTCTTGATGAAACGCAGGAAGGACTGACCCCAATAGGCATCGTACAACCCAAGGAGCCAGTCCGAACTTATGTTCCACCTATTCCATACCCTGGAAGGCTGAAGCTGGAACGATTGGAAGCTCAGTATGGGAAGTTTTTTGAACTCTTCAAACAACTCCATCTCAACATCCCTTTTTTCGAAGCCATCGCTCAGATGCCAAAATATGCCAAGTTTCTCAAAGAAGTGCTGACAAACAAAAGGAAGCTGGAGGAACTCTCAAATGTCACCCTAAGTGAAGAATGTTCAGCAGTCCTCCAAAGCAAGCTACCAACGAAAATGACCGATCTAGGGAGCTTTACTATCCCTTGTCTTATAGAAAATTTGTCTGTTAGCAATGCCCTGGCTGACCTAGGAGCTAGTATTAAATTAATGCCTTATGAGGTTTTTGCAAAACTAGGGATAGGAGAACCAAAGCCCACCCGCATGAGCATCCAATTAGCTGACCGATCTGTTAAATATCCTCGGGGCATTGTTGAAAAAATGCTTGTCAAAATTGACAAATTTGTTTTCCCAGTAGATTTTGTGATTCTACACATGGTGGAAGACAAAAGTGTACCTTTGATTTTAGGAAGACCCTTTTTAGCCACCGCAAAGGCTATTATTGACGTTTGCACCGGCAAGCTCACTCTCAGGGTCAATGACGAGGCAATCACCTTTGACATAGGAAAATCTATGCAATATCCGCAACATCATGATGACACATTATACTGTGTTGACATCATAGATTCCATCGTAAGTTGTTATATGCGAGATTCCTCCATTAATACACCCTAGAAACACAAGTCTTCGGCAAAACACTCAACATACCTATGTTAGAGAACGAAAATTTCAATGATGATCAGGAAGCATCATAAGTAATATGTGAAATCACCGAATCAAAACCATCAATCGAATAACCACCAGCCTTAGAGTTAAAAGAACTACCAAAACATCTCGAATACGCCTTTCTAGAAAAAGACTCTCAACTCCCAGTAATTATTTCATCTCACCTTTCTAAAGAAGAGAAAGATGGACTTCTTAAGGTTCTCAAAAACCATAAGAAGGCTATCGCATGAAAGATCATGGATATCAAGGGCATCAGTCCCTCCTTTTATACTCACAAAATCCTCATGTAAGAAGAATACAAACCCGTGGTCCAACATCAAAGACGTCTCAATCCCAACATGCAAGATGTAGTGAAGGAAGTAATCAAACTCCTTGATGCCGGATTAATCTACCCGATCTCGGATTCACCTTGGGTAAGTCCCGTTCAAGTAGTACCCAAGAAGGGAGGAATGACGGTCGTAATGAATGAGAAGGACGAACTAATACTAATGAGGACCATTACAGGCTGGCGAGTTTGCGTTGACTACCGGAAGCTTAATGACGCCATAAGAAAAGATCATTTTCCACTTCTTTTCATCGATCAAATGCTTGAGCGATTATCTGGAAAAATGTTCTACTGTTTTCTTGATGGATTCTCCGGATACTTTCAAATTCCCATCGCTCATGAGGATCAGGAGAAAACCACCCTTACATGTCCATATGGAACCTTCGCCTACCGAAGAATGCCATTTGGATTATGTAACGCTCCAGCCACCTTCCAACGTTGTATGGTGGCCATCTTTCATGAAATGATCGAAAACTCTATGAAAGTCTTCATGGACGACTTCTCAATTTTTGGAGACTCCTTCGATCATTGTCTAAAAAACCTAGATAAAATGTTAGCTAGGTGTGAAGAAGTGAATTTAGTACTCAACTGGGAAAAATACCACTTTATGGTGAATGAAGGCATTGTTCTCGGTCACAAGATTTCTCAAGAAGGACTAGAAGTTGATAGGGGCAAAATAGAAACCATATCTAAACTTCCACCGCCAACTTCAGTCAAAGCCATTAGAAGTTTTCTAGGTCACGCAGGTTTCTACCGCCGCTTCATAAAAGACTTCTCAAAAATTGCTAGACCTATGACCAAACTTCTGGAGAAAAATGCACCATTCGTCTTCTCTGAAGAATGTGTTGAATCATTCAACATATTAAAAGACAAACTTGTCAACGCACCAATCATGAATACACCTGATTGGACCCTTCCATTCGAAATTATGTGCGATGCAAGTGACTTTGCAGTTGGAGCCGTACTCGGACAACGCAAAGGAAAACTCTTTCACCCAATTTACTATGCCAGTAAAACTCTGAACGATGCACAAGAAATTTACACCACAACAGAAAAAGAGTTACTAGTAGTAGTTTTTGCTTTTGAAAAGTTTAGATCCTACCTAGTTCTTTCCAAAACCATAGTCTACACCGACCATGCCGCAATACGTTACCTCTTCAACAAACAAGATGTCAAACCCCGACTTATCCGATGGATCCTACTACTCCAAGAATTCGACATAGAAGTCAAAGACAAAAAGGGAGCAGAGAATGTAGCCGCAGACCATCTTTCACGTTTAGAATGCCCAGCTTCAGAAGAATTTCACAAGAAAATTATCAACGATAATTTCCCACATGAAATTCTCATGCGCATTCAAGCGGTCATAGAGGAGAAAGACAAAAGTCCTTGGTATGCCGACTTTGCAAACTACCTAGCTTGTAGAATCCTAAGAAAATAACTTACTCATCAACAGAGGAAGAAATTCTTCTCCGACCTTAAGTTTTACTTCTGGGAAGATCCATACTTGTTTAGGATAGGCGCTAATCAAGTTATTCATAGGTGTGTAGCAGGCAAGGAAGCCTTAGATATTCTCAAACACTGCCATGAAGGACCTACGGGTGGGCACCACGGTACCGCCACTACGGTCAGAAAAGTGTTTGATGCAGGATTTTTCTGGCCCACCATATATAAAGATACACATACGTTGATCCAAGCATGCGATGCTTGTCAAAGAGCCGGGAACATCTTATATAAAAATAAGATGGCTCAAAAGGGCATTCAAATTTGTGAGATCTTTGATGTATGGGGAATAGATTTCATGGGCCCATTTCCTAACTCATTCGGAAATAAATACATCCTTGTAGCAGTCGATTACGTATCTAAATCGGTAGAGGCGTAAGCCCTTCCCACTAACGATGCTCGAGTAGTTGTAAGATTTCTAAAAAGGTTATTTTCACGATTTGGCACTCCAAGGCCCTAATCAGCGACAGAGGTACCCACTTTTGTAACGCTCTGATGAACAAAGTCTTAGCACGATATAGGGTTCACCACCGACTAGCAACACCATATCACCCTCAGACTAGTGGGTAAGTGGAGGTCTCAAATCGAGGAATTAAAAGGATTTTAGAAAGAACTGTAGGAATAAATCGCAAGAATTGGGCGGAAAAGTTAGATGACGCCTTGTGGGCCCTCAGGACAGCTTACAAAACACCCATAGGAACGACACCCTTCAAACTCGTTTACGGGAAAGCATGTCAATTACCAGTAGAATTAACACACAAAGCCTACTGGGCTCTCAGAGCAGTAAACTTTGATCTAACGTCCGCCGGCGTAAACCGGGAAGATCAAATTCGTGAGCTCGAGGAACTGAGAACATTGGCCTATGAAAATTCCTGGTCTTACAAGGAAAAGACTAAACGCCTGCACGACGCCCATTTGAAAGAAAACAAAAAATATCAAACTGGCGACTGTGTACTGTTATACAACGCTCGTTTACGTCTTTTTTCATGAAAATTGAAATCTCGATGGATAGGTCCATACGTAGTTGAATCAGTTTTTGACTATGGGACAGTTGAGATCTCAAATGCAAATGGCCAAAAGTTCAAAGTAATGGACATCGATTAAAGCCATATATCGATGGACCATTTGAAGAAATTCTGGAGGTATTAACCCTCCAACTCACTGAATAGGAAATCAAAGAAACCAAGGTCTGGCCAAGACCTTCACAAAACTAGGCCTTGTAAATAATTTATAAATAATAATAATAATAATAATAATAATAATAAAACTAAAAAGCTAGAAACACGGGGGCGTGCTTCCAAAAGCAAGACCCCGTGCCAAAAATAGCAGACCGGAATCTTCGCTGCAAAAATCTCAGTTTGTAACAGAATTGTCAGAACAAAAACACGGGCCGCGCTTCCAAAAGCATGGAGCCGTGCTTAGGTTACTGGTTGGCTATAAAAGGCACCTTGTGTCATTGCATTCCTTGCACCAACCAAAACCAAACCAGTAGTCTCTGAAAATTCAACATGCCAACCGAGATGAGTGAAGCAATCTCCGTTTCCTGACACCCAATAAATGATGCCCGCCATGTTTCCAAAACCGAGCTTCTCTTGAAACTTTCAAGAACTCGTCAAAGAACTCACCGAAATGAATCTCCTTGCTGAGATGCGTCTCGTTCAACTCACTGAATCAGTGGGAAATATGAAAATGGAACTCCGAGACATCAATGAACAACTCCAGTTTCAAGTTCTCGGTTTCACATACTTTCCGCCACCAGGACCATTCGGAGGAGGAGAGCCTTTCGGGGAATTCTATGAAACTGAATTTTCTGCTTTTATGTGTAAACAAGTGCGTTACGCACAATGTGTGTAGGATTTCGGGCTTAACCCTAATATTTTCTTATTTTTAGGAAAACCAGGCTTATCCCGTATTTGTCTTAGGACCTTTTAATTTTAATGAGAAGTAATTTTTAGATGAACAAACTCCTAAATTATCATACAAAACGTCATTTTAAGAATTCCAGCTCTCGCATCTTGCTGAAAATTACAAGAAAATTACCTGTGACAAAAAGCACGGGCCGTGCTTCCCTAAGCACGAGGCCGTTGTCACCCCAGAATCTTCAGCATGATACGCGCTGACTCCGTACAATTCTCTGACTCAGAAACATTTATTCCCCTAGCAGCACGGGGCCGTGTTTATGGAAGCATGGGGCCGTGTTCAACTTTCCAGTCTCTATATAATGCATGCATAAACTCACTATTCCATTCACACAAAAACAACATTACTAAAATGGAAGGCAAGAGGTTGAATGGAGGCCAATAAGGAAGGGAAAGCAACATGAATCCTCCTCATTCCTTGAGGAGGAGGTCATGAGGCTACAATGCATCATAAGAGATCAAGTTGAAAGCAACATTCAAACCTAAGCTCGCGTAGTCGAGTTAATTAACAAAGTCGAACTGCTTAGGTTCGAAAACTTCCATGTTGTGGATGGCCACCACAAAGATGTGGCTTCCAAGCTCAACATTCTCAACCGAGAAATCGCTAAGCTCGACAAAAAGCTTGACGAGCTCTTGGAAGCCAAACAAGCACCACCACACATCCAGGACTTGTTCGGAAATGGTGGTCGTTGAAGTCCCGACTTTGTTTCGCGTTGAAGTTTCTACCGCTAGTGTTGTGTTTTAGAATCTAGGATTGTTGTTGTACCTTTCATTTCTATTATGTTTAACCATGCTTTTATGTTTTATGTTTAATGAAATTTAGGACTTTTAGTTACTATCTTAAAACAAACCAGCAAATAAAACCAGTTATAAACAAACCAGCTCGACAAATAAACAAAAATCAAAAGAAATACTGTCTGCACAAAGCAGCACGGTACCGTGCTTCCAAAAGCACGGCGCCGTGCTTTTTAACCCAGAACAGTTACAATTTTTTAAAACATAAAAACAACTTTCCCAAACACCAACCCTCCCTCTTCGTTTTTGGACGATAAAACCACCGAACAAACCTAATTTCACTAATTCCTTCATCAATTCTCGAATTTTGAACCAAAGGTATGTTAATTTAACAATTGTTTTGTTCAAATTTATCATTCTAGGCCTAGTTTAATCCTAAAATCACTCGAATTGAACAAATCGGGTCTAAACCCGAGAATAATATAGGTTATTCTAGTGTAGGACGAATGGATTGTGGAAAGTTTGATTGTTAAGGTTCAATTGAAAGAAACAAATAGGGTTATGGATTTTGAGTTGAATATCCAACAAACTAATAAACCCAATTGTTATAACCGGTTAGAAACGAGGGTTCAAATCTGAGTAGGGTTGAAATTAATACTAAAAACACTGACCGTGTCTATTACAACACGAATCGTGTTCAACCAAAAGTCAAAATCAAAAGAAACTAAGCAGTAGCAACAGCACAGCACCGTGGTTTTGAAAGCACGCCGCCGTGCTTTGCTCTCTGTTCCAGCAAATTGAGAATTTTGGATGGCTTTTGACTAATTTGAGTATAATTGCAGATGGCCGAGTATGGAGAAGATATTCATGCATTTCTAGTCTTCACCGGATGTGATGCAAGAAACAGAAGGGCCAAGGCAAGACTAACTTATCTTAACCGAAGATATCCAGAAGCCAACTTCTATGCATGCGAAGACACTCTAAGACACGTAAACCAATGGAACCGCTACGAAAACATTGCGAGAGGACCATGGAAACGGGTTCTAGGTCAAAAGGGAGAAGCAGTAACGGAACTAACGAAAGAGTTTTTAGCTTCTTTCCAAATTAAGACCAAGAAACCAGATATATGGGATGAGGACGCCATTGAATTTAGATGTGGGGGTGAGTGGTATACAACTTCTTTCACTCAACTCGGAATCGATCTGGGCATTTACATAGAAGAAGAAATGGATCAAGATATTTGGTTCAGGGATGGACAACTTTTGCAGATGAAGACGAGGATGACGATGATGAGGCTGGAAACACACGTTTAGAGGTTTGGGAACAACTAAGCTACAGAACCAATAACTACAATGCGAGTGTTTCAAAGAGTACTGCACTACGAGACCCACTGATGAGATACATACACCGATTGCTCAGTCACAGTGTTACTGCCAGAGGTTAAAGCTAGGGGGTTGTTAATTTAACGGATATTTGGGCACTTTACTACATAAAGAATGATGTCCCGTGCAACATCACGTATCTATTCTGCAAGCTGTTCACAACAAATGCAAACGCCAGGGGAAACACACCGATTTTCGGCGGACCATGGATCTACAACCTCTATGTAGCTTATCATGTGGATACATAAGGGACCCAAAGCCCATATCTGATAGCCCTCAGCCTTGACTATTGTGAAAGCATGCAAATGATTCAGCGAATAGAACGAAACCCCGATGTGTGGAGATTTTGTGACAAGAATAACCAGGTTTGGGATCCAGAAGATCCTGCAAAGATGATGCTCCAGGATGTGCCCGAAAGACGAGAGTCACCACCCAGAGAGTACCGCCGCCGCACCTACCATCAGCGAGGAGGCCCATCTTCATCAAGGGCCGGCCCCAGCTCGTCACACAACAGCCGATACTCTTTCGAGGGTATATGTGGACTTATTGATCAATTCTCAGCTAACACTACCGCCTTATTTAACAGGATCACAGAGCAGATAGCTGCCTCAGGTGCACATCGAGCAGCCGAGTATGAAGAAACGAGGCGAGAGATTGATCGATTGGGCTATCGCATGGACAGGCAGTGGGGACCATATGACCCGGACACGGGGAACTGATGACTGGCGACACTGGTAGGTCGGGCATGGGCATGGGTTGGTAGTATTTCATGACGTTATTATGTGTGTTTTAAACAATTTACTTTTTGTCGTACTTGTTTGTTTGTTTATTTGTTGGTTTGGATACTTTTATGGTCATGGGTGCCAAAGAAATTATGGTAGGAACTAATTTAGCCCGATAGGGCAAGGGACGGATGATTCCATACCCAATTTTCAACAGTTTATGCTTGGTTGTTTGTGGTTGTTTGCAGTTTTATATTATACATGTACAAAAACAGGAAAACGGACGATAAACAGGGGACGCTCTGTCGAAATTTCATTAACCCGTAGGGAAGTAACTCTCCATGTTAACCCATAATACTAAATTAGAATTTTTATCTTTTTATGAATCTTTACACATTGAGGACAATGTGAGATTCAAGTGTGGGGAGGGGAATTACTTGACCAATTGTTTGTTCAAATAATTATAAAAATTCTCTAAATCAGCAAATATTTTTGCAGCAAACAAAGATTATTTTAAAACCTAAAGAGAAATCCAAGAAAATTTTTTCGCAAATAACCAACATTACTAAAGGATAGTGAAAAAGTAAAAAGAAGTTTTGTAATATTGAGAATAAATTTATGCAAAATATGGCGTTAATGTCCAATTCCTCCGTTACGGTGAGATAAACCTCGTGCCATATAAATATTTTTCGGAAGCTTTGAGTGAGTCATATGTTTCATATGATTTAGAACTTGTCGCAATTATTCATTTCAAGACCACAAGAAGCGTTGTATAAGGAAGAAGGTAACATTGTCACAATTCCATAAAACCATTTGCCAAATTACAAAACCCAAAAAACTTAACCAAAACCCTATCACTTTATCCATCTCACCGGTAAAATACAACACTGGTCTTTTACCGGCAGACTCTAAAGAACTGAAAATGCATTCTTTCGATTTCAATTTCCTTTGCTGCATACACTTCACAAAACCTAGGTTGCCTCCAGAACTTAGGGAGAGAATCTTTCTCTTTAACAATGAGGTGAGGAAAAAGTGGCGCCAAGACGAACAAAGGCCACCATTTTGTGGAATTTCCGTAAAGGTAATGAAGAGAAGAGCAAGAAGATACGAACGATGCTTAGGTTGCGGAAACTGGTCCCACGAAGGAAGATGTAGAAAAAGTCAAACTCAGTCTCAGCATGAATATAGCGAACTAATGAGGATAGGGTCTATTAGGCTCAAAGCCGAACGATCCATTAGAATTGGAAGTTATGTTCAGAACAGGATTGAGGAAGAACTAATCCACATTCTCGATAAAACTGGTCTTGACGATCTGACCTTAAAAGAGTCACTAGATTTATAAAAAAAATGTGTATATCTCGGGATGAAAAGCTAAAAATCGAAGACATCTCATAATCCCCGATGACCAAGAGAAGTTGTATTCACCATTCTCAATCAAGAGGCCTTATCCACTACAAAATACCAAAAATCCCAACTCACACAAAACCAACCCGTATTACCTTCTGATCTATGCAACCCTTCACAAAGGTAGAGATTTGAACTTGTTACAAGCTTATTTATCACAGGTTGCATTATGACTAAGAGTGTTCACATACATACATCAGAGGTATGATCAGATATAAAACCGAGTGTGAGTGAACATTGTGAGAACGTGACGTTTTGCATAAACGGAAGCTCATAAAAACAAAAGTTCCTTTTTATATATCACTAATACAAGTTAAGATTGGTTATTTTGTTTCCATCTTCTTGGAGCTCACTTAAGGGATAGTTATAATCTAAGCTTGTTGTTTTTAGAGAAAATTTATAAGAAGATTGCTTAAGGACAAGCAATGTTCAAGTGTGGGGATGATTGATGTATATAAAAATATACATCTTTCCGGCATCAAATAATCTCTAAAAACTGCAATTTCTATCAAATAACATAGCATAAAAAGCTACTTATCATAATAAAATGTAATTTCAGGTGAAACCAAGCCCCAAATGAAGAAACAAGCGAAAAGACGAAGAAAAACATAAGAAAACACAAGAAAAACAAAGAAACACGCCCCCATGCCTCAACAAACACGCCCCCATGCTTCTAAACACAAGAAAAGACAAAAATCTACAAAAAAAGACAAAATCTGGAAACAAAAGCATGGGGTCGTGCCTCTCAACCACGGGGCCGAGGATATCTGTCAGAAAAGACAAAATGAATTTAGCACATGTCACTATAAAACACGTGGGCGTGCCCAAGAAAGCACGGGGCCGTGCTTCACACTCCAGATTGCCTATAAATAGTGGCTCATTTTGCACTCATTTGGTGTGCCTTGAAAAGTATTCTATCCGGTTTTCTCTTATAAAAACACACACTAACACTCACATAGAAGATTTAGTGAAGAGTTTGAAGGCTTGAAGGTCATCACCATCATTAAGAAGGAAGATTCATCTACATTTGGTTAGATTGTTCCAAGTTTAATCATGTATTTGGTATCATCATTCATCTTAATGTTTATCATCATGCTCATTATGAGCTAAACTCCTTTTACCATCTAAAATCTATGAAGAAGCTTTGTTTTACTTGATAATTATATAAAAAATGTGGTGCAGTCTAGTAAAGTACATGCTTATATTACAATTATCTCTTGATGTGAAACATTTCACCATCTTAAATCACTAATTCAAAGTTGGTGGTTGTCAATTCTATTGGCAATCGTTCATGATCGTTCATGGATCCTTATATTGTACTTAGAAATGATGAGATATAAGTTATGATGTATTTTTCTAAGTCTTGATAATCCGAAAATGGCTTTGCTTAGGATATCATGCTAGTTAAAGAAATCATATGTTAATTGAATGTGTAATCATAACCTACTTAAATCAACCAAGAGGAGGTTGTGTGAGTTAACTACAACCACCCGAAGTTGTTAGAATTGGTATTTGAGAAATCGAAGTCAATCCTAATCTTTCTACTTTACGAAACTACTTGCCAACTTAAATTGACATCATTGAGGTGGCATGACATTAGGAAAGGGTGGAGTTTAAAATGTGCATGTTACCTCCTTAGTGCCAAAGATGCTCACTTAAGGTTTAAGGAGCTATCTATCATATATTGCTACGACAAGTTTACCACATGTTTGAATATTAATTATCAATGCTAAAATGGAGTGGATTCTTGATCTTAGATGGTAACCTTCGTATAATTGACAACTCGTTTAGAATATCTAGTCTTGGTCACCTATATATTAAATATAAGTATTTATATTTTATTAAAAGTAAAAAAAAATTAACCCCAAAATGATTGAAACCTTAGATTAAAGTAAAACAACGATTTATCATTAGAAACATTTGTGTCCACGAATCGATACTTGGTTCTTACCAATACTATTCTACATATACGATAGGTACACTTGCCTATTTTGTATGTGTTTAGTCTTTGTAGAAATCACTTTTATAAATTTAAAACACGATCTTGTGCAAAAGCAAATCATTCCAACATCTATCATATTTTACAAGCCACTCGCACACGTTATCAATAGCATGAACTAAGGAGAAGAGAGATTAGAAGATTAGTATGAAATTTTAATTTTGGAATGAATGTGATTATGACACCTATGCATCATTATTTTTGTTTATTAGTATTATAAGATATATATATATATATATATATATATATATATATATATATACTTGCGTATATATTAGTACTTATAATCTATAATAAGTAGTAATTAGGGTTTTTGATGAACTAAGTTCAATGTTTAGTTTTCTTTATAAGTGTAATGTCAATCTTTATGTTTAAGGAATAATGTTTGTGTGTGTGTGTTTATATGTGATAAATAATCAATTGTTTGGGCATAATGGTCTATTATGTATGTGTTTATGTGCATGCATATTATGCAAATATATAGGTGTGTGTATGTATGTATGTGTGTGTGTGTATGTATGTATGTATGCATGTATGTGTTTAGGTATGTATATGTGTATGTGTTGTATGCATTTGAGTATATTCAGCAGCATTTCTTGAAAGGCACAGTTTGACTTAGGAAAGTCAAACTTTGTATTTAACCATATACATAATTAAGATTAGGGGTCAAACATTGTGTTTGAATTTGGATCAACGGGTCACACGGGTCACATATAATCAACCATAAAAAGTCAATAGTCGGTTGGTTTAAATTGTTGGGGGGGAAGTTTTATCAGACCGAAGGTCCAAATTGCATGTATTTAAAACCACAAGGTTGCAAATTGCAAGGTTTAATGGCCTTTTCAAAGAAAAACAAACTTTAGGTTCATGGCGCGGTCCTGATTGCAAAAAAAGAGAAAAAAGAAAAGGACCACCATAGGGGCCTTATCTGCGAAATGGTCACCACGGGATTGAAAACTGCGTTTTGGGTTTCACCAAAGTGACCATAACTACAATTAAGTATAATAGCAATAATTATAATAATAATAACAATTATTAATATTGTTGTTATTATTATTATTATTATTATTATTATTATTATTATTATTTTGCGAAACAAGAAAATCAATACAATCTAATAAAAAAGTCTCAAGGTACACAAGCGTGTTTCCCCTACCCATCTAAGCACAAGAATGTCCATTCGCCGGAGGGTAGACCTATCTTCAAGTGGATCATAGAAGAAATTCACAGGATTTTTTTTGCTGAGATCCTCGCTTGTTTTAACACATCATAAGGACATCCATGACCAAATCATGTATATATTTAAACTTTGGAAGCTCCTTGCAACCAACCACATGTTCACCAAGATTATCCAAACAAACTTTATGACAAACCAGATATGGCTCATCAATTGGGAACAGTGGGATCATTAAACGATATGTCAGAATGGCCCGATACTCCACTACTAACATATGTTGGCCTAATGAAGTAGTGTGGATAGGTATAAAAAAGTTAAGTTTTTCAAAGGTTTTGTTTACACAATGTCTAGTTTTAAATTTATAAAAATTATTATTATCTTAACTAAACCACACACAAATAGGCAAGTCTACCTATCGTATATGTAATAAAGTATCGATAAAAACTAAGTATTGATCCATTGACCTACTTGTTTGATTTTTACTACTAGATCGTTGTATTTATTTTAACCGAAAGTGGATATCATATGGGTTTTGATTTGATAAGTAAGTTTTAATGAGAAATTTAAAAGCATAAAATAAAGACAATATTTTTGGGTTTTTATATTTTTAGATAGAAGATCAAGGATAAAAGTGTATCATCTCTGTTCAAACTACTCTTAACTTTGGTTTAACAATAAATTAGTAAGCATGTGATGTGCATAACTTCATGATCTCCAATAAAACATCATTTTATGTAAGCAAGTGGTTTATGATAAATACTTATAAAATAACTCACTTTGAAGATGAGACAATCCCTTAAACTACTAAGTGATTTGTCCTTGATACTTCAGTAAAAATAACCCATGTATTATACATAAAATATCAATTAAGATTAGTTGAATCGTAAATGATTAACCTTGAATTACCAAATATTAATTCACACAACTCTTGGGCAATTATAGAACTCATGTAATAACCACCCAAGAGTCGTTATAATAGGTTATGTTGCACACTCACTTAACAAGAAATTAATCGATCTTAGTGAATGAATATCAACAATCAATTTTCACAAACATTGTTGATAATTCTCATTATAAAATGATTAATTACTACTAATATTCCACTTGGTCCATGTCAATATTAGGATTCACGTTTTTTCTCCAATCAAACCCTTACAAGAATAGCGATTCCTCGGCTTATCATCAAGCTCGGAACTTGGCGGCTCAATAAATATTCTTAAGTTAATAACTAAAACCCTTACAAGAG
Organism: Bidens hawaiensis; assembly: GCF_021521415.1. Taxonomy (NCBI): domain Eukaryota; kingdom Viridiplantae; phylum Streptophyta; class Magnoliopsida; order Asterales; family Asteraceae; genus Bidens; species Bidens hawaiensis. Next base: position 676,341 of record NW_027491277.1, read on the forward strand.
TGTCAATCCCCGAATTATCGTCAAGCTCAGAACTTGGTGTCTTTATTAAGGTTCACCAAAGGCCACACAAGACAAGAAATTTCTCAACTTATTGTCAAGCTTGACACTTGGGGTATCTTTTAAGAGTATTTTAACATTCCTCGTCAAGTGATAATTACAACATAACCATTACTTATTAAAAACCGACCACATGTTTAGCTATCATTATTAAACTTCAAGTATGATTCATTATAAACCAAGATGATACTATGAAATTTTAGCCAATAATAAACATAATATAATCATCAAAGTAATAGATACAAACATGATCAAATTGAAACAATATAACCAATTTGAATGACTAATCCTTGATGCTAATGACTTCTTCCAAGATGTGTAATCTCCTTAGATTCAAGGGTTTGATGGATGGGATAATTCCTTTATTAATTGTGGTGAAAAGAGGTAGTCGAAGTGGAGTAAATAATGTTGGAAGGTGTATTGATGAAAGAGATGAGCATTCAATTTATAGGTTAACCAGGTGCCCAAAACACGACAGTGCCAGGAAAAGCACGACCATGGTGCCATTTTTTGTCATCTTGCATTAAATACTCATACCAGGTTCGTACAGCAAGGGGGTCACGCCCGTGTTAAGCAAAGCACGACCGTGTTAACTCCACAACAGTCCAAATTGTCCTTTTCTCTTGTACTAAAGATATGGTCGTGTTTTGGGGAGGCACGACCGTGTTTAGCTTCAGAATCCTCTATTTTGTCTTTTCCTCTTGTTCTTGATAACATGGGTGCGTTTGGGTTAACATGGCCATATTTTGTCTTCTTGATTTTTGTCTTTACTCGTAAACTCAAGACATTGTTATGCATTGATTCACCATGGGGCGTGTTGAGTTTATTTTCACCGTATATCTCTGTTTTTCTTCGAATTTCAGCTTGTTTTATTCCTTAGGGATATACTTACCTATAGATAGAAATTATAAATATTAGTGGTTATTTATTGTAATATATTTGCCGAAAATATTTTGGTGCCGAAAAGATGTATAAATTCTTATACATCACCTAACTCTTCAATGGGGATGACAGTCAAGAAATCTTCTTGACCATAAGGAGTCTGAAGACATTCTAACACCACTCTCTAGCGAGTGGATAAGCTAAACTTCTCTATAAAGGGCACTCGCCAATGCATCTTGAGCTTTAGGCGGGGTGCTGTCCTTATTAGCGAACCTGCCAAGATTAAGCAATCCAACGCACACCCATTATCCGAATCCAACCCATCAACACCATATTCACGCAAAATGTGGTCCTGTATCTTCAAAGATTCTGCTATCGATGCTACAAAAGTATAGCTAAAAACATCCTTGGCTAATTATAAACCTAAGCCCCCAAAACCGATTGGGATAGAGGCTAGTCTCTAATGAAAATCCTCAAAACAATGGACCCCCACACACCATAATGTCCTCGATCGCCTCTCATTTTATGTCACGCAGGCTAGTAAGACATCGCATTAGGCCCACTGCGTTTGAAGCTATGTTAATGGCCAAGAAACTAAAAAACCAGCAATCCGGCTAACCACACCCCTGACTCCAGCCTCCCAATCCCGCTAAGAAATAAACCTACTTTTTCTTTTACCTCATTTCAAGAAAGCCAAAACATTTTATTATTTTTTTTATTGAGCTCAAACCCCAAACATGACCCCTCGGACTTGATAATATCAAAGGCTCTAGCCACTTCAATAGCATCTTCTATAATCTTTCCATCATCGAAGTACCATGCATTGAAGAGTAGCTTGCAAAAATCTCGTACCCGATTAATGAGAGAGTGCAAAGATAACGCAAATAGGAGAGGTCCCAAAGGATCCTTTTGTTGAACCCATGTAGTTGATGAAATACAATAGTTCTCTACATACAACTTATCTGATTGCCCATATAGAAAATTAACCCATAGGGATATATATGGACATCTTGTACGAACCTCTTGCATGAGTGTCTCCTATCCACCAGATTGACGACATTAAGAAAATTGACTGTAAACAAGGTCAACGACCCATAAGAGTGCAACATATTGAAAAACCTATTTGCGCTATGAAGCATTGCATTCGCCCCAATCGAGATCCCCACCCGAATTGAAAATCACCAAGGTATTTTATCATATCTTCCCAGCACTCCTCATTGCCACCTTAGATGCAAGCCTTCACCAAATCGCGTATACGACAATAGGCTTAACCCTATTGTCGAGCTTAAGCAGCGGAGTTAGAGGGGCATAAGCCACAGACTCTGCCAAAGCACCGGAGCATCCCCCCAACAACAAGTTAATCACCTCAGTAATAGCCTTAAGCAACCCCATAACAATCGCTCATCCTTCCCCACAAAGGGCATCCAAAATAGGTTAGTCCCTCAGCCCATCGTTCCAACAAGAAGTCCCTTTTGGGAAAGTTTTAATACACCTTAGAACATTTTCGACGTCCATGACCAAAGGGGGGCTTTAAAAATAAGGCTCCAGGAAAGGCAGGAAGGGGGTGGATGTGATGCTTATCTATAATATTCGTTAATTTTCAAACCCGAAACCCAACCCAGTGTATTTTTTTCGATGTGATTAAAAACCTTTTTAATCAATGAAATGTTGGATTTCTATGTTTTAATCATGTTATTGGGCATTGATATTAATGTTATATCATCATTACTATGCTAACATATTCGCAATTTTTGATAAATCGAAAATTGTTACCTCACATCGTTACTTGTACTGTGTTAAGTATTTAAAGCGTTTGGAAACTCGTATCACCTAACTCGATATTTGGAGTCCCTAATAAGTTATATATATGTATTTTGTCTATACATAATAAGTTATAACTCATAAGTGTGCTTCCTTCATTTTATAACACAATAAATTTTTACATGGACCTTTAAGCATGTAACTAGCCTAAGTACTATATCTAATTAATTATTGTAGCAAATGTTCCTTTACATATCTTAAAAATTCAATATAATTCAACCTAAAACACCCCCCATAACCGTTCACCCCACCCCCTTTCCCCTTCTCCAGGTTTTACAAAAACAAACTTTCCTAAGTTAGCCCCTCCAAATCTTGTTATTTATAGGTGACTACCATCCCCTCTATTTCTCTTGTACCATTCTTATTCTTCTTTGAAATCCAAAGAAAAATTTTCTCCCTCCCCTCTCCCTCTCATCTCCGTATTCTTCATTTTTCTTATTGTTACTATTTTTTTTCAAAAATCAAGGTAATCAAGTTGTTGTGTAACACTATTTATACTATCTTTAAGGTTTCTTCTTCTTCATCTTATTCATTTACATGGTTGAAAAGCCATCATATATAAATTTCAAGTATCCACATAATCAATACACCATGGTGTGTGTTGTGGAGGAGACAAAGAACTAAAGGTTGAAAGACGATCTTTAATGATCACGCCTTAACAAAGTTCTTACATTGCTTGTAACTTTATGTTTTAATTTGATTTTCTCTTATAACATAACCATAAGGGGTTGATGAGATGTATTCTTTATATAATGTATTTATCACCTCATAATTGGTTTATAATTTATTTCCATCAAAAACCATTTCAAATGTAAAGGACATTACTAATTATAATGATTCAGAATTGACATAATTCTTGGACAACAACGGTTGAGCCATAACTTTGTCATAACAAATTGAAATGGTGCAAAAACAGATCCTATGACTAAATTCATTGAGTTGTGGTTATAATGACGTTTTATCTTCATATTTAGACTCCATAGTCGGTGCGCAGATCCGTACCTTTTTAGAAGAATGGTTGTTTTAGCCAATCTCGGGTCCGAATCTGATCAAACTTTCCAAATGAAAGTTGTTCCTAACACGTTGATTTTGTTGATTGGAGTTTTTTTTATAATTTATTGGATATGTTTCGTATTTTTTAATAATTTATCTGTGTTGTGACAGAAGTTGTCCAATTCTGTTTTTATCATTCTTTTCTTTTTTTTTTCAAGTAGAAGTTATCATATCATCTTACCATTATAATCCTTAGTTGATTATTCGTCAAATACAAATTAAACTAGCCTTATTAATTTTATTTAGAGCTTACACGTTAGGACATTCACACGCTTAACCAAGATCTTAATTTTTCAACCTACTAAATTCAATATGAGTTTACATACCCCCATTTTGTCATCTTTTATATATTTTGGGGCTAGCATGTATACCTTATGTATTATTTGAGTTTTTTTACCACATCTATACAAAACACAATTCAACTTGTGTTCATGTGTGATTATTGTATGCTCTATGATTATGCTTAATGTGCTTAAATGTTTATTTTATTGTTTGGTGGTTGGTATCTCATTCTCATCTAGTATGATCATACATTTACCCAAGTACTTTACTTTTGTATCAATAGGAACGGGTCCACATCTATTTAATTGTTTACATTTTCATAAGATTTGTAATGCTCACCATTTACATATGAATTGTGATTTACATATCTATCTATATATAAAACTAAAACTTATGTATTCTCACCAACATTTGTGTTGACAAACTCTATTTTCATACATCTTGCAGGTACAAGGAATTGATATTGATCAAGATCGAAGATATTAGTTTTACCTTAGGATATTTATTCCAAATACAAATGTATGATGCACTTATAATGTTATTGAACTTGTTAATGCTAATGAAATTAAATAATTATTGACGCTATAATTAGTGCCTTTTGCTACTGTCCAATCAATACGTTACACACCGATATGTTCCATCGCCTTTGGTCGGGGTGTGACATTATCTAGAAATGTTGTCATAGTAGCATCACAAAGAGGAGCAATATCCGAAGAGCACAAAACTATAACCGCAGTCACGAAGTGCTTATTACAAATTTCTGAATACACTGGTTAGCATTGAGTCCACCCATAAAATAATCACCCTCCAAAGAGGCCTCATTGGGTCGCGAGAACATATTCGTTGGTTGGTTAAAGGGAGACGAGATAACTTCAACACACCCACTTCCACCCCCCTCAAGCTGCCAAGGCCTACTAAATAAATAGACATTTCAAGGACTTCCAATTACCCGACCTCCACTCTTGTCGGTTAGAAAGCCTAAAAACCTGCAATTTGCAACACGGTAATATCAAAAGTCTAATCCATGCCTCAATAGACTCCGGCATGGACACCACCTTACATAATGTAACTGTAAAGGCCACGGAAAATGCCTTGCGACACCTATGAGGGATGATTTTAATTGTCTTTAATGGAAAGGCGGAAATACGATCAAGGACGGCCATGCCTATTACAATCTCACCCATAGCAATTGCATCTAACGCAAGATGCGGTTTAGGGATCCCCATAAAGAAGTCATCCACCCCCGTATCCATCTTGAACTTGGTTACCTTGTCAACATGGCGGCATACTAAAGTGAGAGCATGTAAAGACATACACTCTCTTCACAACCATTGATTCGCCACCTTCAAGGCGTCAGCTACCGCAACAAAAAGATCCCAATCCGCAGATACCGCATCCTGAATAGCCATCTCCACTCTCCGAACATATGTTTAGCCTGTTAATATGTGTCACCAACCTTAAGATCCCCTTGGACCCGACCAATCCATCCTGGCAACAATGGAATCCCCTAAAAGGGCATGGCCAAAATTGGGCCTCGGTCTTATATAAACCCACACAACAAAACATGTATAAACAAAACTCGGGTTGGGTTTGAGGAATGAACACCCGAATGTAGAGGAAATAGAAGAGCAACGGTTGCTCTCCCCTCTTTAAACACAAAACCTCCGGTTATTTCATTTAGGCATTATGTCGAACACCCGGTAGGCAACCCCACTAACAAGTATAAGAATTCATTGGCTCCAAGTTCATATCAGACGCACAAATTAGTGGTTTGAATTCACAAATCAAAAGTTCCACTATAAAAAGATGAATGATATGAGACAAAATTAAGATTTTAAGAATTTTATATATTGATTTTTGCCACCTCGTATACTATAGGGGTTTTAAGTTAGTACACAATAAACATAGAAGGGCGCTGATTAGAGATGTGCATTTAATTTATTAAGAAAGGATGCAAAAGGGTGTTTTCATCAAATCTTTAGTAACTGGGGTGGTATTCATTCGATCTTTGCTTTCTCTCTTAGACTAAGTGTTATGGAGCACAGTTAATTAATCAAAAGTGTGGCCACCACTACCACCTAGGTAGTAGGACATTAACTAACTCGTCAAACGTGTGTAGCGGAGTGGCTTTAACTAACCAAGTATATAATCATTTGTTAATCATTGTTTTTTTTTTTAATTTTATGTAATTTATTTTCAACTTAGGCCTTGAAGATATACACCTTCCATATAATCTGAGCTAAGTCCAATACCCTATTTCTTCACCGTCATCTTCTTTATTCTTGCTTTCTTTCAATTTAACTATTAAAACCCTAGTTTCAACATATGTAGAATCCACCGCCATTTCTGTTCCAAAACCTTAATTTCAACTACAAAAACATTAAGTCAATCAAGATTCAAAGTTTACCAGTAATCCTCAAAAGGGTGTGTTAGTATAATGTCAAAAACATAAAAGAATCGAAACCCAGATCAAGAAATGGGATGCATAGAAAATGGGGATGAATGAATTATCTTTTAGGAAGCCTAATTCGATTAAAACTGAGGGTCAATCTCTTAACTATGTCTCGAATTACTCTCCCAAGTGTACAATCTCTTCCCCTCAAGCGCCAAAGGAAAGGCGCTCCATGATATATTACTAATACACATGTTTTCCTTTGTATAGTTTGTATCGTATTTGATTGTTTTTAGTTCGTTTTTATTTAGAATTTATATACTGCTGAATTAGTTTGGTTTTATAGGTTCCGCGACATTAAAAAAGTGTTTAAAAGAGCAAGAAACAAGCTAAAACGAGCTAACACTAAGAACTAGAGAGCTACAGAAGAGAACCGGTTAAACTGGCACACAAAACGAGACAAATTGTGCGAGTCACGCCATTCGGCTAGCCTTACCAAGTTGGCCACGCGATGCAGCATGCCCTATGGGGGTGGCTGGTTTGTTTTTTGGACGCCATGGCACACAAGCTGGTCAGATTTGCTCTTCGCGCGACGCGAAGAGTCTCTTTTTCCAGAATGTTTTGTCCGTCTGAAGGGGTTTGAGGCTTAAAAGTCTCATATAATGATCATTACCTTAACCCTAATTAAAAGACACGGCCACAACCGTTTTTGGATGAATTTGGAGCTCAAATTTGAAGGTTTTTAGGATTTTAAAGGCTAGGAATCATCGGTGAAGTGCTTAATCAATTGAGATCGAAGACCACGGGTTTTGTCACCTTTATTCTATCGTCCTATTATTATTATTATTATTATTATTATTATTTTCACCATGAATTCCTTCTTTGCTTTGGCTGATTTAATTATGATTGGCTAAACTTACTAAAGCCGCCTATACTTATGATGAACTTGTGTCGACATTGGTTTTGGTTTGGATTTTGCGTTTGTTTATGGATTTATGATTAAGTAAGAGGTTTGTTGTAATTCATTCGATGCATATGTGTTCTTAGGATTGTTTAATGAGTTTTATTGTTCCACAAAATCTTTGGTGATTGTCTGTCATATAATAGGATTCTGTTATGTCATCTATTATGTGTTTTTTTAACTAGTTTATGATTGATATGCATTAACACCATAAAAACAATAATAATTAATCAAGTAGACTTAAGTGTGATGATAACCTAAATAGTTGTAAGGTGATATATCTTGGTTTTTTAAATTGCTAGATTTAGTTTTTCATAAGAAGTCCGTCTGGATTTGATTTATCAGCTTTGTTTATCTAGTCGAGTGAATTCATTAAATTACCTTTGATTTCCACACTGTAAGGTAGGATTTCATATAGAGGTACTTGTTATAAAATAAATTAACGATCATAAGCGAGTATAATTATACTGGTTTTTCTAATAACTTATTAGGGTTCCATATATGTCTCCTTAAGAAGAGTCTAAGGTCATGTGCGGTTTCCCATTAAGTGAATACTTTAAGTTCTCGGTTAAATAACATAGAAATTTTAAACTAATTGATAATTGATACATTAGGGATTCTAGCCAAGGTGGTTGCTTGTCATTATCTGAATTAAATTGAGTCCTAAGTCAAGTTGTGTCTTGTTATTTTAATTAGTTTAAGTTTAGTCTTTTAGTAAAACCCGCCACAAAATAATATAAATAAATAGTTGTGTCAATAAGTTGAGTTTTAGTAGCTAGTGTACGTAATTTAAAGAGTCTCATGAATTTGATATTCAAATTTACTTAGTTATACTAGAGTCGACAGGTTCAGTTGCCGGTTAGTAGTTTTTAGTTAAGTAAAGAGTTTAGAATTATTACTTAGTGTCTAGATTAGCAAAATTTTAGTTAACAATTTTATAACTACTTTTAGCCCATCACTCCACTTGAATAGTGACCCAAAAATTGGGGGTATAATGGTGTGTGGGTTGCTGATGGTGCCACCGTGGACAAGGTTAGTGCCCCATTTGAAGACCATACCACTCGGTCTTAGAAATCTAATAGTAAGGACTTTCTTAATGGAGCTACAATGAAATAAAAAATGTCTCACTGTGTCACCACCACGTAGACAGTTGGACCTTTCAAGTTTTACGTGTAATGGTTTCACTTAACCACATTAATTAAAATAATGTTTTAATTAATCACATAAAATACAAAATTAAAAACGTAAAAGACGTGTTTTGTGGTGATTGGATAAGGTGAAGTTTGCTTTTTAAGAGATAAAATGTTTCCAGTCTGCAAACCATATATGCAAACCTTTATTTCTGCAGACTACTAAAATAAACTGAAATTTAAATAAACCAATTTTTAAAATTTAAAAGAGTTTTTCAATATTGAAATTTAGATAATAGTTATACAACACTGAAATAATATTCATTAAATCATAATAACAAATTTTTTAAATCATTCATTCCATACTTTGCATTAGGGCTGCAAATGAGCCGAGCCGAGTCGAGCTAGAGTGTGCTTGAGCTCGGCTAGTTTTCTTTATCGAGCTGAAAAATCGAGCTCGAGCTCGACAAGTTGGGCTCTTTTATTTTTTTAAAAAATTTTTTACTTTTTATTTATTGTTTTTTAATTTTATATTTTACAAATTTTGATATAAAAAAGACAAAAAATATAATTTTAACATACATATTATATAAAATTTATAAAGTAGAGAATTTATAACTTTATATGTTTTATTTTTGTCATTCTCTTATAAGGTTTTAGGTATCGAGTGACATAATATATGTATAATTTTATTTATTTATTTCTTGGTATGCTATTATTGTTGTATATAGATATTAAAATTTAGGGATTATTCTAAACGAGCCAACGTGTCGAGCCAAGACCGAGCCATGAGCCGAGCTGACCCTGGCTCGAGCTCAGCTCATTTAGATATTGAGCAGAGCTCATTTAGAATCAAGCTTTTCGAGCCGAGCTTTTTTCGAGCTATTTTCAAGCGAACCACGATTTGCGGGCTTTTAAAACAACCATACCATGCATTAACTGCTTAGCAGTGTCATATACATTGATTTCAACTTTAAAATGCGATTTCAACTTTCAAGTACACGAAAACCTAATGACTAATTTCAATCTCACCACGAAAAAGTTTTAGCAAATAAAAAATTCAAAGACTGTTAATTTCACTTACAATCAACATCGAAGTTTGGAAGAGACAACACGCGACGTCGGTGATGGAGAGCAACGGGGACGACAGGTAACGAAGCAGGATACACCATCTTATGTCTCGAGTGTTGGATTTCGATCGGTGGAGTAGGGGCTATGGAGGGGCGACGCCGGTGGAGTGGCGATGGTTGGTGGAGGAGCAAGGGGTGGTGGCTATGGTTGGAAATAGTTAGAAGAGGTAAAAAGAGGTTTGGCCAGATACATACCAAGAGGAGCCCGTACAGATGTTTTCTAATGAAACGTATGCAAGATTACAAACACTCTGCAGAAGCTTATGTCTGCATGTGGTTTGCACAACGCAAGCACAGCTCTTGCAAAGCTTTTTCCAGAAAACAAACACACCTAATTGGAATTAAATACAAAGATTGGAGATCTTCAAATTTGGGCAACGACAAATCTTCACAAGAGGCGTAATGGTATGCAGGCATTATCACGCTAATGTGTGGGAGACACTGTGGCATTATATATGCTCCATGGCTAAAATTTATAGACTAATGCGACGTGACAACAAAAAAAATGCCCAAAATATCAAGCATGGGATGTTAACGTGGTTATAATGGGTTAACTTTGAAAGGGGCGGAGGGTTTGGCCGTTAGGGATGGTGGCTGACTTGGATGGTGGTGGCGCTCCATACGTGTTTCCGGAACACACAACCTAACAATATCAAAACAAATGATTTTCAAAGGAGCAGAGTTCATTTGGACATTCGGTAGTCTTAGTCTCATGTTCGGTGTTATGGAAAGCTGGAAACAATATTATCTTATCCAATAAAACTTATCGATTACAAGGAGACGTGTTGGTTGTTATGAAAAGCTGGAAACAACATTATATTATGCAATAAAAAGTTATAGATTGCAAGGAGACTTGTTGAAATCAATACAGTTGGGTTCCTTTGATTTTTTTCATTTTATGAACAAGTTTTGAAACGACCCTCAATATCTAAATGGGTCTTTCTAAGACGGGATGTCAATTGTTTATATGATTTTAACGTTCTAAGTCTAACTCACGTAATAACAACATTAAGAAGGAAACTCACTGATCACCATTGTGTCGGATTTTGAAAATGAGACAATAAGTTCTTAAATAATAGTCATTGCCTTCGTGTTATTGGACTAGAAGAGCAACTATGGGGTTCTTTGATGTAAATGTTGAGTGAAGAAACACTAACCGGACCCCGGGCAGATTACTGGTAACCTGGGGGTTAGATAGATGTTTCCCACGAGGGGTTAGACCCTGAGAAGATGGTTCTTCTGATAACCTGCAAAACAGACACCGTGAGCTTGTCACTGAGAAGGGGGGGGGGGGTTCCTCCTTGTGACCACCCTCCGGCGTGAGAATCAGACTAGATTGCTCTTTAAATATAAATGTATATTAAGAGATTGCTAGAGCAGATATCAGGTATAATATGATGATAATAGATAAGATGAGATGGTCATACCATTTGTGGTATTTATAGCCGAAGGTAGGTTTCCAATGAGGTGTGGCCGGCTGCAACAGTGTTCCTGTTCAACCAACAGTAGCCTACGCACGTGCCCTGCTGGTAGTTGGTGGGTAGGCAGCGGCTGATAGTGACCAGGCCTGCTGTATACCATTCCTTTTCCACCAACTGCCGGCTACGCACGTGGTATGACAGGAGTTGGTGAGTAGGCAGCGGCTAATAGTGACATACAGTGCAGGAGCATGCTGCTCGCCATACTGTTGTCAATAAGCTGTCGTATCTTTAGTCAGATCTTTTTCCCATACCTCGTCAGGTACAGTACAGAAGATCTTCCCGTATCGTACGTACTGGCTTATTTGGGCGGGAGTATTCCCCCTCCCGCCCTTGTGCGGGATTGTTCCCGGCTTTGCTCATTCCTTCAGGTGACACTGAGTGATTGAGAGCTAAGTGCCTTGTGCGTGTAGCCTTGCTGCGCGGGTGGCCTTCCCTGATGGCTTGTATCCGAGGCTGCGGGGACAGGCGGAGTCCTTCACCATTGGGAGGCATTTCCTGCGAGAACAGCTTGCGTACTGCGCGTAAGGACGTCACGTCTCTGAGCATGGTTGGTCCTGCGGATCCAGTTGGTTTCTGCGCAGACGTCCCTGTTCAAGGTGAGTCTTGCGGGTCCAACTGGGCTCTGCTGGGACCTACCTCTTCAAGTCCCCCCAGTCCAATGTTCTTCTCATGCGTGTTTAATAAAGTGAGGTGAACTTTTGGACTTAAGCAAAGGGTTTTTGAAAAGGGTTTTTTAAGGTTTTCCACGGGGATTCTTCCCGCGGAAGTCCTTGTCACTTGCAGAAATTCCCGAGTTTCCTGCTTGGTCTTTGGGTATGATGCGTGTAGGTCTGTAACCTCCTCGCAAGTCAGGAGCGTTGAGTCCCACTTGTGTGGATTCTCCATGAGGTTTTGGTAGTTTTGAACATAGTGATCAATTATGTTAAAACCACCAATTCCATCCTGGAGCTTCAAACAACGTAGTTCTCGACGTTCCCGCTATGCGGGGAAGTTATTTCCGTTTCCGCAAGCATTGCCCAGAAGATCCTTCTTGGTTTCAATTCCCAGCGGAGCGCTAGGTATGTGAAGGGTTTTGCCTTAACACTGTACCAGCGCTCGTCTTACGGTTACTTTACTTCCAAGGTATTCCTGGCGTCAATTCCCTGGGGGTGCTAGATATGTGAAGGGTTTTGCCTTTACACTGTACCCGCACCCGTCTTATAGTTACTTGGTTGCCGAGGTATACTTGGCTTCAATTCCCTGCGGGTGCTAGGTATGTGAAGGGTTTTGCCTTTACACTGTACCCGCATCCGTCTTACGGTTACTTGTTTGCCAAGGTTTACTTGGCTTCAATTCCCTGCGGGTGCTAGGTATGTGAAGGGTTTTTCCTTAACACTGTAACCGCGTCCGTCTTACGGTTACTTGTTTGCCAAGGTTTACTTGGCTTCAATTCCCTGCGGGTGCTAGGTATGTGAAGGGTTTTGCCTTAACACTGTACCCGCGTCCGTCTTACGGTTACTTGTTTGCCAAGGTTTACTTGGCTTCAATTCCCTGCGGGTGCTAGGTATGTGAAGGGTTTTGCCTTAACACTGTACCCGCATCCGTCTTACGGTTACTTGTTTGCCAAGGTAAGGGGTATTTTCCCGCTTACTTTTTAATATTTTTAAATTTTGAATTTTGAAATTCGAAAGGTTGGTGAAAGGATAAGAACAGTCCAAACATCTGAAACGTCGTGCGACGGTTTCTTCTGACTGTGTCAGGACGTGCAGGAAGTTATGGTGACGTGACAGTACATGGTCATTCCAGACGCTTTTTCAGGCGCGTGGGCGCGATTCTTCGGGCGCGTGGCCTCGAAATTAATGGTATGCGTCCTGTCAACAGCTGTTGCCAGCTTGCTTTTTGCCACGTGTCATAGTTTCATTGCACCTTCGTTTTCTCTCTCTTCCGCATTAATTTCATCGCCTTAATTGCGATTAGTATATAAAGGGGGAGAGGGTTCTTTGTAATCCACACTTTCACTCTTCTCTTCATCTCTTAAGCGATTTCCGGCGAATACTCCCCTTTTCAGGCAAGCATTCTCCCAAAATCGTTTTCTTCTTTCCTTCACAAGATGTCGTCTCGTGATGTTGAATCCACAGCCGATGACAAGAGTACTGCTGGCGAGTGCCAGTGTGCTCTGCCTGGCGATCTGTACCGGTATGTCGTCAGGAAGTTCATGCTCGAGTCTCTCGAGCCTGAGTTTCCTGAACCCCATCATACTGTGTACGATGCCCCCCAGAGGCAAGATCGGGGTTTATGCAGCATTCTTTGTTTATGGGAATCTTAGGTTCCCATTGACAAAGTTTGTTTACCGTGTCCTTGAGAGGCACGGTGTTCATTTGACCGAGTTGCACCCCATGACGATTGCCAAGATTCGCCACTTCGAGTGGGTGTGCCGGATTTTGGGCGTTGAGCCCTATGTTGACCGGCTGATGACCTTCTATACTTGGAGGTGCATCCAGGGGTGGTATACCCTGACAACCCGAATCAAGGGTTTGAAGATTTGCGCTACCGAGCGCAGTCTTCGCGCGTGGAAGCGGGAGTTCTTTTTTATCTCCGCTCGCGCCATCCCCCTTGCCATGAAGTTTAAGAATGGGCAAGCTCTCCCAAGCCTTCACGCCTCCAACTACCAGGAGGCGGAATGGTTCTCGAAGATATCTCGGGTCCAATCTCCGGTTTACCGGTTTGCGGAGTCCGGGATGGTCATGTTGGGGATGAGCCGGGTGTGGAAGGCGGCGGATGCGCAAAAGGTCCCAATCGTCCTCGAATACGGTTCGAACTCTGTTCCTTACGGTATGCTTTGTTTCTTTTTGTTGATTCTGAATTGCTTCTAACTTATTTCCTGTTTATTTCAGAGGGGAACGACCTGCAGTCGCTCCTTAATCCGCGGGAGGCTGACGGTCCCGCCCGGATGGGTACTCGCGCTCTGGACGAGAACGAGTTGCCCATCCTCGAACAAACGGCGGATCGGTTCGTGGAGGTCTATCCGCAAGGCCATGAGATCCTGAGCGCCAGGCGGCCAGGTAAGGCGCTCTTCAACCCTCGACCCCTCAATGTTGAAACCTCTGCTGGAATTCCTTTAATCGTATGCTCTGATGAGGAATCCGCAGATGGTCCTCCGTTGGTGCGGAAGAAGAAGGCTGCCGGCGGGAAGGGGAAGGAGAAGGCCTCCACTGCCGATCAAGCGCCTCGGTCTGATTCGGAGACCGAGAGCGAAGAGGTGGCGGGGAATCCCGGTGGTGATAAGACCACTGCTCCGGAGGTTGCGACTGTCACCTCCGGAGAGCCCAAGAAGACGACGGTGACAGGCGCAAAGAGGCCGGCTCCATCGGGTTCGTCCCCGCCTCTCCGTACCTTCAGGCTCAAGAAAACCTGTAAGTACAAATTTCCTTTACCTTTAGCTTCATAGTTTAATGTCGTTAACACTTATCTTCTTTACGCAGGTGTGGATGTTGACGCATTCCAGGGTGGAGCGCAGAGGAGTACCTCTCCGCCAATGACGGTAGGCTTGGTCAGCCTACCTGAGGTGTCGACCCAGGCGCCTGCGCCTGCTTCCGCTGGTTCAGTTGCTCACTCCTTTGAGCCGACTGTTCCAGCTGAGATGACGTCACCGCCGGCTATGAGTGCGATTTTTACAGCATCTTTCACTGAGCCGGCGGTCACTCTTGCTGCGCATTCCGCGGCGGCGACCGCGGCGGCTGCTACCATGCCCCCGCCATCGGCAACGACGGCCGATCCATCAGGTACGCATGGGGCTTCTCGCCAATCTTTGCCACCTTCCCATCTGCCTGACCTCTTGGATGGATTTCCTTTGGGTTCAGGTGATGGGTTCGGCGGCTATCGGCCTGTTATTGACCCTACAGGTGCTTAGGGTTCCTTTGGCCCTTTTTTATATATATTTTTTATCATCTTTTCCTAACTGCTTTTTGTTTTTTGCAGTGTCGGATTCCAATGAAGTGTATGTTCCACGATGGAACATTCGCCGAGGAACAACCCTTCGCACCCCTGTGGAGTGCGTGGAATGGGCTCGTCACGCTGCTCCCAGTGGTGCGTTGGGGGAAGCCATGGCTAGCTACCAGGAGGGTAGGATAAGCAATGAGCTTCGGGTTCTCCTGGCCCGGATGCAGCCGCGCGTCAAGCTGCTTTGTCGTGAAAACGACAAGTTAAAAGCAGCTCGCGCTAAAGAACAAGCTCAGGCGCGGGCTGTCCGGGAGGAGAACCAAAAACTTACCGCAGTGGCTGCGGAGAAGGAGAAGGCCTTCAAGGCCCTCGAGGTTGAAGTTCAGGCTCGACTCGAGGCCCGTTCCAAGGCTGCCCAAGCTGTTAATGAACAGCTTCGGCTGGCTAAGGAGACTGCCAGGAACGCAACCGAGAGGGCCACCAAGGCTGAAGCTGTTGCTGAGCCTCTACGCGTGGAGAATGAAGAACTTAAAGCCAAATTAGAGGCTCTCCAGCAGGCTCATGATGCCTTGGCGATGGAAGACGCCAAAAAGCTCCAGGAGATCTTGGACCAGAGGGGGGTGCTTGACCATACTGAGCGGAAGCTAAAGGGCGTCGAAGAGGCTGCGGCTAAAGAAGTGTTGCTTGCCAACCTTAACAAGAGTGAAGCCGAACGCGCCCGTAACGAAGCTCAAGCTGCCCTCCAAGAAGCTCTGGTTGCCAAGGAATGGCTTCTTCGAGAAGCGTTGTCTCATGTATGTTTTCATGTCTTTACGCTTTTCTTTGTGAATAGAAAAGGTTTTGACACTTGTATATTTTCTTTGTAGGTTGTGCATCGGGTCTTCTCAGAGACATCTTACGACGATGCTATGAGCGCAGCCCTCAACGCTTCTCACGAAGATGGGGAAAAGGCCGGCTTCCTGCTTGGTCTAGGGTTCGTTGAGAAAGGCATCCCGCCTTCCAACTTCCCTTTATTCGATGTAGATACTGAAGCTGTATATGACCAAGCAGTAAATCAATACGCCGCCTTCCCGCATCCGGTGGTGGAGAAGGTAAATGAAGTTGCTGCTGCTGATGATGGGCTAGCTATCCTCAAAGCTTTCCTTGAACTGCCACGCTCTACTGATGGGGCTGGTCCAAGTGGAAGTGGCCCTGAAGCCTGATCCTGAAGATCCCTTCCCACTGCTAGGATAGATTTAGCTTGTATAGATTTATTTTCTTGTAGGCGGGTAGTTACCCGGCCATTCTTGTAATGAATATTTATGAAATATAAATCTTTGTGCGGGTAAGACCGTTTCTTTTATTAGATTCCTTGCTTTATAAACGTTATATGACTTGCATACTTTAGTTTAAATTAGCAATTTTCCAAGTGTAGAATAAGTTGACCTTTGAACGTGGTAGATAATAGGTTGAAGTTTTGCTTCCACTTTCGTGATTGTGCGGGTAGGACCGTCACTTGCACTTAGTAGGATGGCTAAACTTTACCTGCGTCTAACCTGCGTGTAGGTTTTCCTCATTTTTTCTGAGGATAAGTTAACCTTTGAACGTGGTAGATAATAGGTGTGAAGTTTTGCTTCCTCTTTCGTGATTGTGCGGGTAGGACCGTCACTTGCACTTAGTAGGATGGCTAAACTTTACCTACGTCTGACCTGCGTGTAGGTTTTCCTCATCCTTTTCTGAAATTTCTAAGTGTTTAGGATAAGTTAACCTTTGAACGTGGTAGATAATAGGTTGAAGTTTTGCTTCCTCTTTCGTGATTGTGCGGGTAGGACCGTCACTTGCACTTAGTAGGATGGCTAAACTTTAACCTATATCCGACCTGCGTGTAGGTTTTCCTCATCCTTTTGTTAGAAATTCTGTTTTGAATAACCGTTCGACGCCCGGTTGTTAATAGGTTAGTGTTCAGTATCCTCTCATGATTCATGCGGATAGACCAGCACTTTCATTTAGTGGGATAACTGAACTTTTCCCCTTCAACTGACCTGCGTGAAGGTTTGTCGTTTTTTGGGTTTATGCGGGTTTTGCCGCCTTCCCCATGCAACGACTTTTCACGTAATTATGCGGTGAAGACCGGCATATCCGTGTTGATAGTTCATAAAAGTATAAATGTAAAATCATCAGCGTCGATGTTTTAAGGAGAATCATTTCCATTAGAAGTGGCTCTTGGCCTTTTCTTTACAAATTTGGAATTGATTTACATGCAAACTGTGTAAATGAGCTCCCTTCCATGTTGTTGGGATGGGAGTGCCATCAAGCCGATACGCACCTGGTTCGGGATCTCGTTCTTTACGCAGCATGTAGTCTCCATATCGAAGCTGGAATTTTATTCGTGTTTTCCCCAGCTGGGGTTCTACACGCATCAGCCTGCTCAGCGTTCATTGCGCCACGAGGTGCGCGAGCGTCCCATCTCTGACGAATGCTTCGACCATGTCCTTTACGTCTATGCATTCTTCGGTGTTGTGGCCTTTTGTCCTGTGAAAGTCACAGTATTTGCTCCGATCAGCATTGTGACGATGTCGGATTATTTGAGGTTTTGGCCATGGGAGCTCCTCGGTGGCGAATATCTCGGTGACGCTTTTGGTGAGCGGCGTCCATCTGGAGTTCTGGTTCGACCGTACGTTATCCCTTCCGCCTAACCGATGTTGTAAGCCGGATGAGGTGTCAAAGTTTACCCTTGACTGCCAAATGCCTAGCTTTCGCTTTTTGTTTAATCGGGCGGTAAGGACGTTGTCTTCCCTTGTTTTCTGGGTGTAGAGGTTTGTGCTCTGTGGGAGATCTCTACCCAGTTGCTTCTCCGTTTCCGCAAAGCGTTTAGCTGCTGTCATGATGGCATCCCATGTGGATGGCATGCCATCTTTACCTGTTAAGGTGCGGATGAGCTCTGGGTCGTTCGCGCCCTGTATGAAAGCAGCGCGAACAAGATCTTCGCTAATGTTACCCAGACTTAGCTTCTTTGAGTTGAAGCGAGTGATGAAGTCTAGCAAAGATTCATCTTTCTCTCGAATGCATTTGAGGATTGTCCATTGCTCCTCGGTATACTTTCTTTGCTGGCTAAAGTGTTGGCTAAACTTCTGTTGGAAGTCTGCCCAGTCGTAGATGTGGTTGACCGGTAGACGATCGAACCACGCTCTAGCAGCCCCAACCAGTGTCATTTGGAACATGTAACACCACGTAGGTTCCGTCCAACTACTGACGGTTGCCCCCGCTATGAATTTGTTCAAATGATCGTCTGGGTCAGATATACCATCATATGTGCCTATGCTTGTCATTTGTTTGGCACTTTTTGGGGCGATTGCTTCCGCAATGTCCCTTGCAAATTTGGACGTTCCCGCATTTTCAACGTTTGGTCTGAATGTTTTGGAGAAGTCTCGTGGACTTCCACCTGTGCTTTTTGGTTTGAAGGCTTGTCCAAAATGCCTTCTCAGTTGGGAGTCCGTTTCCTTACGCTTCCCTTTTGCCCTATGGCGAGGGTTCGCGTCGGAGTCGGATTCCTCCGAGTCATTGTCCAAGTATTCTTCGAATTCGTCGGCCTGTTGGACGGAACGCAAGCGTTCGTCCAACTCGGCTTGGAATTCCTTTTGACGTGCCTCCGCCCATGCCTTAACTTCATCGAGAGTTTGGCGGGGGAGTCTTCGTTTCTCTAACTGGGTATCAGTGAATCCCAGTAGGCGATCATTTACTGCACTTGCCCCAGCTTGAGTAACTGGGGTAGTGTTCGTAAAATTTACTTCACTTGCCCCGGCTTGGGTAGCCGGGGTAGTGTTTGTAAAAACTGTGTTGCCGGTATTCCCCCCAGTAGCTGGGGTTGTGGTTACCGGAGTTTCTTTAACCATCTTAGAAGTTTGAAAAAACTGGAGAAAAATGTTCTAGCTTTATGCACGGATGGCGCCAATGAAGAAACACTAACCGGACCCCGGGCAGATTACTGGTAACCTGGGGGTTAGATAGATGTTTCCCACGAGGGGTTAGACCCTGAGAAGATGGTTCTTCTGATAACCTGCAAAACAGACACCGTGAGCTTGTCACTGAGAAGGGGGGGTTCCTCCTTGTGACCACCCTCCGGCGTGAGAATCAGACTAGATTGCTCTTTAAATATAAATGTATATTAAGAGATTGCTAGAGCAGATATCAGGTATAATATGATGATAATAGATAAGATGAGATGGTCATACCATTTGTGGTATTTATAGCCGAAGGTAGGTTTCCAAGGAGGTGTGGCCGGCTGCAACAGTGTTCCTGTTCAACCAACAGTAGCCTACGCACGTGCCCTGCTGGTAGTTGGTGGGTAGGCAGCGGCTGATAGTGACCATGCCTGCTGTATACCATTCCTTTTCCACCAACTGCCGGATTTTGAAACTCACTTATCACCATTGTGTCGGATTTTGAAAATGAGACAATAAGTTATTAAATAATAGTCATTGCCTTCGTGTTATTGGACTAGAAGAGCAACTATGGGGTTCTTTGATGTAAATGTTGAGTAAAGGTACATTCGTTAAAGTGATCCCACTACATATTTTTATTATTTGTATTTTATTCATTCAAGTTTTTTTAAATACCAAATAATATAATTGATGACAATAAATTTCATTCTCTTCAATTCAATTACATCCTTAGTTTCAAGGTAAGTGGCGATTTTATAATATTGCAAGAATTATTGGTTCCTTTATCCAAAGATGACTGTGTAATACTATTCCGAAAAAATATATTGTAGTGACAACTTACAACTTTCCATCATCCAATAACACGTTTAATAGTTTCATCTTGTAAAATCCTGGGACCGCTTTTGTCATTTTTTAAAAAATTTCCGTTCTAAATAGAAGTTTAACCACTTTGTCTTCATGTTACTTTTACAATTGGTACATACCAGTCAATTTTATTTTATTTTTTGAAAAATAAATCATCAAATGACGGTTACTTACTAATATAATTTCGTACTATTTCGTATGGGTGAGCAACTTAACCGTCATAACCGTTGAACAGAACGGTAACCGATATAACCGAACCGGTTTAACCGATAACCGGGCGGATCGGTTTGATGAATTTTTAAAAACCGTCAAACACGGGTCGGTTTTGGTTAAAGATAACTCCAAAACCGCCATAACCGAACCGACCAATTTATTTAACCAACAATATGTATGGGATTAACTTCCACCAAACATGTTGTTGGATTATATATTTTGATGTTTTTGGTTCAACGTTTGTTATCAAATTAAGTTGAATTTTATTGTTGGATTTTATAATGTTAATTCTTTTTTTGAATATTTGGTATTAATATTATGGATTATAAACTTTGTTAGATTATGCCATGACGTTTTTGTAATAATAGAACCAAAATTTTAGGCCCAATTGCATTGTTTTGGTTATGGTTAACCGACTCATAACCGACTCGCGATAACTTATAAAACCGATTAACCAAAACCGCCATAACAGGTCGGTTATGGTTATGGTTATCCATTAACCGACATATCGGTTATGATTATGAGTTTGGCTCAAACCGCCCCGTGCACACCCCTACTATTTTGAATCTCTTTTCTTTTTTGCTCACAAAATATTTTAGAAGAAAAGAAAAACGTTAGCACCCGTCAAGATATGCCGATATGCAGTCTTTCTCACGAAACGTTGTTTCCTTTTCTTCAATTTTTTTAACAAAATTACGTTGTTGTTAAATATTAATTGATTTATTTAACATCAAGTTAGTTAATTCAATTCAATTTAACTCTTTAATTTCTTATTAAAGTGGTGACTCTAAATAAGTGACCCCCCCCCCTCCCCTTCAATTTCTCTCTAATCAAATAGGGTGTTCGGGTTTTACCACCGGTGAGTGAGTTTTCTTCAGAACTGGAGATAACTTGGAGACGCTTAAAGAATTCGTGCGGCTGGGTTGGGCCAACTGGTGGTGGCTTTTTGCCATTAGATCACCATGTACAAAGTACCTGGACAATTTTATTTGTTGGTTGTTAGAAAAAGTAAATAAACATTTCCATTCATCCATGGTTACTTTCTTCACCTTTGAATTTAAAAAATAATCTACTAAAATCTTAAAGCATTCACAACTAGTGTAATCCATCAAACCCTCACAATCTTTATAATATAACATATATATTTTTTTCATTAAAACACACTTTATCCCATTCACTTTTTTACTTCTATAACCCTAAATTATAATATGCTATATTCATCATCCATTAAATTTATATTAGTATATAAAAACAAAAAATATAATAAAACAAATGTTTATAACTAATACAAAGATAAATATAAGGATAAAGGAATGAGATGAGAGGGATTTTTTAAAATGATAAATAAATTTGGAAAAATATTTGTTTTAATTAAAATATATTGTTGAATATGATAGAATAGATGTGAATGCTCTCATTTCATTTCAACTATAATATCTCTAGTTCTGTACCCCAACCTCAACCCGAAATTATGTAAAGATGCTATATTAACTTTTTATGTACAAAAGCTAGTAATCACCATCTATCAAATTAAATAAGTGTTTTTTTAATTAAGATGTTTTTTAAAATGATGGATGAGATGTTAGAGGTTTTTAAAGTTAGAAATATATATTGAGAAAAATACGATTTTTTTTGTTAAATTATATAGTAGAAAATGGTGGATGGTATATGAATGTTCCTAGAGTATTCACATCTGACTCTATAAAACTAGTTTTATCTCTAAATTATATAGAAAGTTGTATCCCCTTCATCGAGAAGCTTGCTTCACCAATGGCCGGCCATCTATACCAACACCACCGCTACCTAAAACCTCAACACCGTCACGGACCCCGTGGTATTCCTTTTTCATCAACAATGAAACACCACCATCTACCACATGGAAAAAAATGAAATGGGTTACGGTGTTGTGGAAATTATTAGTGGTATTGTTGACCATAAATTAGCTGATTCTTTCAAGATTGAAGCAAAAAGGGTGAATGGCTATCGTGGTTACACTGATCCAACAACCTTTGACCTAATCGTTTCAATTACAATGCATGTCTGGTGCGGCAGACGACGGTGGTAATGACAACGATGATAGTTGGAGGTGGATGACGACGGTAGTACGATAGTGGACGAAGACTAGAGTGTGGCGGAGGATGACGGTGCTGGTATGGTGGTCTGATGGTGGTTTAGGTGCAACTTGAAGAGCAAGTAGGCGTCGTGAATGAAATACTAAGGGGGTGAGGGTAATTTCACACTAACTTAACTATTAGAGTTAACGATCGTTTAGACTGAGATTGTTACCGGTAACAAAATAAAAAGTTGGTATTGCCACATGTCACATTCTTAGTTGTGATTACTGTTAGGGCACGGAAATTTGACACTGTGGATACGTTATCCTGACATATGTTCTTAGATCAGTTATCCTTAGACAGATCCTGTCAGGATCAGTGGTCCTCAGTACTTGGTATTATTAACAACTGTTTCTTGTGTGTAGGCTGTTATTTAATAAGTATAACGGCACCAAGAGTTATTCCACCGGATATCTCGCTATTGGACTTGTCAAACACGTGGTCAAATGGTTGTAACACGTTTATTGGGAGAAGTGGTGGATTTATAGGACTTCTTGTTGAGTCACCTACAACTGAGTACTAAGGATATGTTATTCCTGAAGACGTGCTTGGATCAATTATCATTCTGAAGAATTCTCTAGCTGAGTCTGGATCCAGGATCCTTAGTCAATATTGCTATTGATGGATGATTGTCACATGAAGACTGATGTTTAATAACTGCAACGCCTCATAGACTTAGTCTACCTAAAATTTCATTACATGACTCCTTTATGCACGTGGTTAAAGTGATGGGAGCTGTTAGGGCACGGAAATTTGACATTGTGGATATGTTATCCTGACATATGTTCTTGGATCAGTTATCCTTAGACAGATCCTGTCAAGATCAATGGTCCTCAGTACTTGGTATTATTAACAATTGTTTCTTGTGTGTAGGTTGTTATTTAATAAGTATAACGGCTCCAAGACTTATTCCACCGGATATCTCGCTATTGGACTTGTCAAACACGTGGTCAAATGGCCGTAACACGTTTAGTGGGAGAAGTGACGGATTTATAGGACTTCCTGTTGTGTCACAAATAATTGAGTACTGAGGATATATTATTCTTGAAGACATGTCTGGATCAATTATCCTTCTGAAGAGTTCCAGAGCTATATCAGGATCATGGATCCTCGGTATTTGATGCTGTTAACGGTTGTTTCTTATATGAAGGCTGATATTTATCAAGTGTAACGGCTCAAGGACGTGGTCTACCTAAAATTATGCTACAAGGCACCTCCAGCACGTGGTCAATAGTGAAGACTAAGCTAGTGGGAGTAGTGCATAAAAATAGGAGTTAGGTAGCCTTTATTTTCTATTTATATTGAGATTATGATCAAAGTTAGGTCATTACACACCCATTAGCTGCAGACATTTCACAGTACTCTGTCAAGAACTCTCTCTAGCAGTTCATACACACACACACACACACTTAGATATTCTTTGTAATCTTTGATCATATCTCCACCTTTGTAACCCGATTTTCACCATTAATAAACTTGACGACGATAGTTTTCACCGTCCGGGTTTTTTTGTGCCGGAGATTACTATAATCACGTACTATCCGACCAAATGTTACCTCTTTGATCCTTGACCAAAGTGATTCGACCAAAGATTATCTTGTAAATCCTTGACCGAAGTCATTTTATCAAAGATTGCCTTGTTAAGTTTTGACCGAAGTAAGATTATCATAATTAAGGGCTTTTTCTCTCGTGATCAAATTACGGTGTTCATCTCTATTTCGTTCATATAATCGTTATCATTTTAGCACTAAACCTCACATAACAAATTTGGATACATTATCCTTAGCAGTTTTTTGTCCAAAACAGAAGCAGTTAGTGGAGTAGTTCCTTTAAAATAGGAGCTAGTTGTTATTTTCTTTTATTATTTATATTGAGTTTATGATCAATATTAGGGCATATACACATAGATACACTCATTAACGGCTGCACACATTCAGAAACTCTCTCAAGAACTATCTCTAGCAGTTCATACACACACACACTTAGATATTCTTGTATTCTTTGATCATAAACTCCAACACTTGTAACCACTTTTACCATTAATAAACTTGACGGTGATGGTTTTCACCGTCTGGGGGTTTTTTGTGCTGGAGATTACTAAAATCATGTACTATCCGACCAAAGGTTACCTCGTTGATCCTTGACCGAAGTGATTCGACCAAAGATTATCTCATTAATCCTTGACCAAAGACAATCGATCAAAGATTACCTTGTTAAGTTTTGACTGAAGTAAGATTATCGTATTCAAGGGCTTTTCCCCTCGTGATCAAACCTTTGTGTTCACCAATATTACGATTACACACTCGTCATTATCGTGTTAGCACTATACCTCACTTTTACGAATTTGGATACTTGATCCTTAGCAGATTTTTGTTCAAAACAATTATCATATGCCAATGGCTAATAATATGGATCATTAAAATCCAATTTTCCAATTATAAACACTACTTACAAAAAATAATGGATATGATGAGAATGCATATGTTTTTCTCTGTTGTTCACCTTACATGTATTTCTCTCTTTTCCGACTCACGATTAGGTTCCCTTATCCAATTCTTCAAGATGATCAATGGAATCAATGGACTAAATGTCATTGCTGACCGAAAGCGTGCTTCACCCCTATCGCCCTAATAAACATAAATCAAAAGGAACATAATACCTAATGTAATACTTATTTTTCCCGTTCTAATACTTATTTTTCCCGTTCTAATAATTTTTCCCGCTCTAGGTAGGTCCCAGCAGAGCCCAGTTGGACCCGTAAGACTCACCTCAAAGAGAGACGTCTGCGCAGTTGGACCCGCAAGACTCACCTCAAAGAGGGACGTCTGCGCAAAGACCAAACTCGCAAGACTCACCTCAAAGAGAGACGTCTGAGCAGAAACCAACTGGATCGGCAGGACCCACCATGCTCAGAGACGTGACGTCCTTACGCGCAGTACGCTAGCTGTTCCCGCAGGAAACGCCTCCAAATGGTTTCCAAGTACTCCGCCTGTTCCCGCAGTTACGGATACCAGCCATCAGAGAAGGCTACCCGCGCAGCAAGGCTACACGCACAAGGCTTAACACTCATAATAATTCAGTAGTCACCTGAAGGAATGAGCAAAGCCGGGAACAATCCCGCACAAAGGCGGGAGGGGGAATACTCTCGCCCAAATAAGCCAGTCCGTACGATACTGGAGGATCTTTTGTACTGTACCTGACGAGGTATGGGCAAAAGATCTGACCAGAGATACGACAGCTCATTGACAACAGTATGGCGAGCAGCATGCTCTTGTACTGTATCACTATTAGCCGCTACCTACTCACCAACTCCTGTCATACCACGTGCATAGCCTGTAGTTGGTGGAAAAGGAATAGTACACAGCAGGCCTGGTCACTGTCAGCCGCTGTCTACCCACCAACTACCAGCATGGCACGTGCGTAGGCCACAGTTGGTAGAACAGGAATACTATTCAGCCGGCTATACCCTCTTGGAAACCTACCTTCGGCTATAAATACCCCAAATGGTATGATCATCTCATCTTATCATATCTAATCTTGTATCTTATATCTTATACCTGATATCTGCTCTAGCAATCTCTTAATATATATTTATATTCAAGAGCAATCTAGTCTGATTCTCACGCCGGAGGGTGGTCACAAGGAGGAACCCCCCATTCTCAGTGACGAGCTCACGGTGTCTGTTTTGCAGGTTATCAGAAGAACCATCTTGGCCGGATCTAACCCCTCGTGGGAAACATCTATTTAGCCCCCAGATTATCCGTAATCTGCCCGGGGCCGAATAGTGTTTCTTCATTGGCGCCATCCGTGCATAAAAGCTAGAACTTCATTTCTTTTCAGTTTTTCAAAATTTCTGGAAAGATGGTTAACGTTACTCCGGTCCCAAGGCCAACGAGTTACCAGGAAGACCCGGTAACCACAACCCCAGCTACTGGAGGGAACACCGGCGAGCACACAAATTTTACGAACACTACCCCGGTTACCCAAGCCGAGGCAAGTGCAGTAAATTTTACGAACACTACCCCGGCTACCCAAGCCAGAGCAAGTGCAGTTTACAACCATCCCCTGGGATTCAGTAATACCCAGGCGGAAGGACAACAGACGAGACTCCCCCGCCAAACACTTGAACAAGTTAAAGCGAGGGCGGAGGCACGTCAGAAGGAATTCCAAGCTGAGTTGGACGAACGCTTGCGTTCCGTCCAACAGGCTGACGAATTTGGAAGCACTCGACAACAACTCAACATGAGCAGTGAGTGCGAGTCCTCGGATGATGATCGGGAGGAATCCGACACCGACGCAAACCCTCGCCTTAGGGCGAAAGGGAAGCGTAAGGAAACGGACTTCCAAACGAGAAGGAATTTCGGAGAAACCTTCAAACAAAGGAACGCGGGGGAAACCCACGTGACTTCTCCAAAACCTTCAGACCAACTGCTGCAAACGCGGGAACATCCAAGTTTGCAAGGGACATTGCGGAAGCAATCGCCCCGAAAAGTGCCAAGCAGATGCCCAACATCGGCATTTATGATGGTATATCCGACCCAGATGATCACCTGAACAGATTCATAGCGGGTGCAACCGTCAGCAACTGGACGGAACCCACGTGGTGTTATATGTTCCAGATGACACTGGTTGGAGCGGCTAGAGCGTGGTTTGACCGTTTACCGGTCCACCACATTTATGATTGGCGGACTTCCAACACAAGTTCAGCCAACACTTCAGTCAACAGAGGAAATATATTGAAGAACAGTTGACGATCCTCAACTGCGTTAGAGATAAGGATGAACCTTTACTAGACTTCATCACTCGCTTTAACTCGAAAAAGCTGAGTCTGGGCGTTATAAGTGAAGACCTTGTTCGCGCCGCTTTCATCCAGGGCGCCGAATACCCAGAGCTTATCCGCACGTTGACGGGTAAAGATGGCATGCCATCCACATGGGATGCCATCATGACGGCAGCCAAGCGCTTTGTCGAAACAGAGAAGCAACTAGGTGGGAATCCGCCCCAGACTACAAACTTCTACACGCAGAGGACTAGAGAAAACAACGTCCAGACCGCCCGGCAAAACAAATGGAGGAAGCTAAGCATGTGGCAGTCAAGGGTAAACTTTGACACCTCATCCAGCTCTCGCTCCCTAGTAGGCGGAAGGGGTAATACACACCCATCAAGCCGACACCCCAGGTGGACGCCGCTCACCAAAAGCGTCACGGAGATATTTGCCACTGAGAAACTCCCATGGCCAAAAGCTCCAACGGTCCGGCAACGACCCGACGCAGATCAGAGCAAATACTATGACTTCCACGGCACGAAGGGTCACACCACTGAGAAGTGTTCATCCTTGAGGGATATTATTGAAACATTCGTCAAGGAGGGCAAACTTACTCACCTGGTAGCATCAATCAGGAATGGAGGGAAGAATGACAACCGATACAAAAGCAACGGACGAAAGCCCGTTGACATCAGCATTCACATGGTTCGTGGTAACATCAGAGGAAGAAAAAGACGGACGACAGAACCATGCGCATGGAAAGAAGCTGAGGTGCGCTTCCCGCGAGTGCCAGGAGGACCCAGCAAAGAAGGCCCTATCGTCATCAAAAGCCAGCTGGGGCACTACATCACTTCCCGCACTCTTGTTGACAACGGCGCCTCGTCAACGGTTATGTGCAGGCAGTTCTTCGACAAGCTAGATGATGAAGACAAGGAACGCCTGGAAACGGTCTACGCCTCGATGGAAGGGTTCAACGGCAGCACAAACACCCCTCTGGGTATCCTATCTTTCCCCGTCACTCTCACAGATGGAAAACACTCCCGCACAGAGGACGTGGACTTCGTCGTAATGAGGAAGCCACACCACACATACGATATTCTCTTCGGGAGAGACGGGATGGCAAGATTCAACGCCGTGGTATCTTCAGTCCACGGCATGATGGGATGGCCAACTGCTGAGGGTGTAGCGATGATCACCGGTATCCCCCAGGTATGCATCGCATCTGTCTCATCTAAACCCAAACCAAAGATGGCTAAACCAACCATCACCGAACCATAAAAATGGGCCCTCAATGGCAAATACCCTGACCAGGCTGTTACCATTGGCCCAACAATCACTGATCCTACGCGCACATTACTCAAACGCTTACTGCAGAGAAACGCTGACATCTTCGCATGGAAACCAGCAGACATGACTGGTGTACCTCGAAGTAAAGCAGAGCATAAGCTCAAGTGTGACCAGGCTTTTACGCCGGTCATACAAAAGCGTAGAGTAATGGGGGCGGAACAAGCTAACGCGTGTAGAACCCAAGTCAAGGAACTCCTTGACGCGGGCATCGTACGCGTTAGCAGATATCAAACTTGGGTTGCAAATCCCGTTATGGTACCGAAGTCTAACAAGCAATGGCGCATGTGCATAGATTTCAAAGACTTGAATAAAGCATGCCCCAAAGATTGTTACCCGTTACCCGAAATTGATCTTAAGGTAGATTCGTTAGCACTGTTTCGCCTTAAATGCTTCCTTGATGCGTATAAAGGGTACCATCAAATCCACATGGCCGTTGACGATCAGGACAAAACCGCATTTCGGACGCCCGATGGCACATTCTGTTATCAAATGATGCCATTCGAACTTAAGAATGCCGGGTCCACATACCAACGCCTGATGGACAAAGAGTTTCATGCCCAAATTGGGAGGAACTTGGAAGTATACATGGATGACCTGGTCATCAAAAGCCTTGACCCAGAAGCGATGTTGAAAGACATCGAAGAAACATTCAACACACTCAGAAGGATAAACATGAAGCTCAACCCGAGCAAGTGTTCCTTTGAGATGGAAGAAGGGAAGTTCTTAGGAGTCATTGTTACAAAAGATGGCTTCAGAGCGAACCCTGAAAAGGTCGAAGCCATTATCAAAATGGAATCACCTACTACCATCAAGCAAGCTCAGACACTGAACGGACGCCTAGTTGCACTTAACCGCTTCTTGGCAAATCATGCAGATAGGTCGTTCCCATTCGTGTCGACGCTGAGAAACTGTCTAAAGAAAACGCACTTTCGCTGGACACTAGAAGCGGAAGCACCTTTTCAGGAAATTCGGTCACGCTTGATCGAACTCCCAACGCTCACAGCACCAGAAGCGGGAGAGGAATTAATCTTATACCTCTCCACCACGGATAGAGCAACCGGGGCCGTCCTTTTAGTCGAGCGAAAAGGTATCCAGATGCCAATCTACTATGTTAGCCGTCTCCTAACAGACGTCGAAACTCGGTACTCTACCCTGGAAAAATTAGTCTTAGCACTTGTACAGGCTTCAAGCAGGCTAAGACGATATTTCCAAGGTCACCCAATCACTATTCTCACCAACTTCAAACTTGCAAACGTTTTAGGCAAACCCGAACTTTCGGGACGCCTAGCCAAATGGGCAATAGAATTGGGAGAATACGTGATAAAGTACAAGCCAATGCCAGCTATAAAAGGCCAGGTCTTGGCCGACTTTATTGCCGAAGTCCCCGCATCGCGGGAGAAAGAGTGCCAGGATGAGGCTCAACCCTCTCCAGTACAAGACATCGATGATGTCTGGCGACTTTACACTGATGGAGCGGCCAGCAGCGAGGGCTCGGGCGCAGGGTTAAAACTTACCAACCCAGCAGGCCAAGAATACACTTACGCTATTCGATTAGACTTTCCAAGTACGAATAACGAAGCTGAGTATGAAGCATTCTTGGCCGGGTTGAGGATTGCGCGTAAAATGGGAGTAAAGAACTTAGAAGCCCATGTGGATTCCATGTTAGTTGCCAATCAGATAAACGGGACGTACACGGCCGTGAACGACACAATGGCCCTGTACCTCGCTCAAGCAAAAACCCTAATGCGTGATTTTAATGATTGTAAAGTCATACACGTCAAGCGTAGCGAAAACAAATCTGCGGATGCGTTAAGCAAGCTTGCGTCATTAGCTTTCACCCACTTGGGAAAGGACATCCGCATTGAACTCCTTGGAGCACCATCAGTCCCACACAAGGAAGTCTGTGTCATCCAAACCGGCACAGAAACGTGGATGACACCAATAATAAATTACCTTGCGGCGGGTATACTACCAGAGTCAAAAACACAGGCAAGAAAACTACGCTGTAAAGCACTGAACTATCAACTCATCGATGACATCCTTTACAGACGTAACTTTCTTGGCCCCCTCCTCAGATGCGTTGACGACCAAGATGCCAACAACCTCCTAAGGGAAGTACACGAAGGCATATGTGGGATACATGCAGGTCCACGCGCAGTTGTAGCTAAGCTAAACAACGCGGGATACTTTTGGCCGGGGATGCATACGGATGCGCTTGCGTACATCAGAAAGTGCAGGTCTTGTCAGCTCTACGCACCCAACACGCATCGCCCGAAGAATGAACTTGTTCCAGTCACCTCTGCATGGCCATTTCAGAAGTGGGCCATCGACGTGACAGGCCCATTTCCCACAGCAGCAGGGAACGTCCAGTTTCTAGTGGTCGCCATCGACTACTTCACCAAGTGGATAGAGGCAAAACCCTTAGCCCAAACGACCGCAAAACATATCAAAAAATTCATTTGGGAATTTATTATTTGTCGTTTCGGGCTTCCACAGAATTTGGTGAGCGATAACGGCACCAACTTTGCTGACAAGAAGCTACAACAGTGGCTTAAAGAACTTCAAATCACCCACACCTTTACCTCGGTGGCGCACCCGCAGGGTAATGGTGAGGTGGAAAGAGCAAATAGGAGCATCGTCGACGGCATAAAGAGAAGACTATTGGAACACAGATCCGGCTGGGTGGATGAAGTTCCACACGTACTTTGGGCACACAGAACGATGAAAAAGGCAAGTACGGGAGAAACCCCGTTCAGCCTCACTTATGGCACTGAAGCCATGGTCCCGGTCGAAATTGGTCTACCCTCACCAAGGGTCATGATTCAACCAGAGGACAATGATGCGGAAAGACGGTTAGACCTTATGCTAACCGAGGAACGCAGAGACTTAGCCGCAATGCGTGAAGAGAACTACAAACGACAAATGCAAAAGTACTACAACACGCGGGTAAAACTCTGCAACTTCAATGTAGGAGACTATATATTGCGTAACAACGAGGCTTCGAACCAAGAGCGCCCAGGAAAGCTGACCCCTGTCTGGGAAGGTCCGTACGTTATCAAACAAGTACTGGGAAAGGGCACATACCGGCTCGAAAGGCTCGATGGCACTCCCGTCCCACGAACATGGAACGGAGCTCAATTACGCAAATGTTACATGTAGATCAATTCCAAATTTGTAAAGAAAATGCCCAGAGCCACTTCTAATGGAAATGATTCTCCTTAGAACATCGACGCTGATGATTTTACATTTATACTTTTAACTTTCCACACGGATATGCCGGTCTTCACCGCATACATAAGTGTGAAAGAAAGCCGTTGCGTGGGGAAGGCGGTAAAACCCGCATAAACCCAAAAAACGGCAAACCTTCACGCAGGTCAGTCATAGGTAAACTTTGGTCATCCCACTAAATGAAAGTGCCGGTCCTAACCGCACAAATCATGAGAGGAAACCGAACCTATTGACAACCGCGCGTC
This sequence comes from Bidens hawaiensis, assembly GCF_021521415.1. Taxonomy (NCBI): domain Eukaryota; kingdom Viridiplantae; phylum Streptophyta; class Magnoliopsida; order Asterales; family Asteraceae; genus Bidens; species Bidens hawaiensis. The sequence continues at coordinate 708,144 of NW_027491277.1, forward strand.
GAACGGTTAACTTATCCAAAACACTGGGAAAATTGCTAAAATAAACTAAAATATGCATGCGCAAGTCATGTGACGTTTATAACGCAAGTCCCAAAGATTCAAAAGTAAGCGGGAAAATACCCCTTACCTTGGCAACCAAGTAACTATAAGACGGGTGCGAGTACAGTGTTAAGGCAAAACCCTTCACATACTTAGCACCTGCAGGGAATTGAAGCCAAAAATACCTCGGCAACCAAGTAACTATAAGACGGGTGCGGGTACAGTGTCAAGGCAAAACCCTTCACATACCTAGCACCTGCAGGGAATTGACGCCAGGAATACCTTGGAAGTAAAGTAACTATAAGACGAGTGCGGGTACAGTGTCAAGGCAAAACCCTTCACATACCTAGCACTCCGCAGGGAAATGAAACCAAAAAGGATCTTCTGGGCCATGCTTGCGGAAACGGGAATAACATCCCCGCATAGCAGGAACATCGAGAACTAGATTGTTTGAAGCTTCAAGATGGAATTAGTGGTTTTAACATAATTGATCACTATGTTCAAAACTACCAAAACCTCATGGAGAATCCACACAACTAGGACTCAACGCTCCTGACTTGCGAGGAGGTTACAGACCTACCCGCATCATACCCAAAGATCAAGCAGGAAAGTCGGGAATTTCTGCAAGTGACATTAGGACTTCCGCGGGAAAAATCCCCATGGAAAACCTTAAAACTAAAACCTTTTCAAAAACCCTTTACTTAAGTCCAAAAGTTCACCTCACTTTATTAAACATTCATGAGAAGAACATTGGACTGGGGGGACTTGAAGAGGTAGGTCCCAGCAGAGCCCAGTTGGACCCGTAAGACTCACCTCAAAGAGAGACGTCTGCGCAGTTGGACCCGCAAAACTCACCTCAAAGAGGGACGTCTGCGCAAAGACCAAACTCGCAAGACTCACCTCAAAGAGAGACGTCTGCGCAGAAACCAACTGGATCGGCAGGACCCACCATGCTCAGAGACGTGACATTCTTACGCGCAGTACGCTAGCTGTTCCCGCAGGAAACGCCTCCCAATGGTTTCCAAGTACTCCGCCTGTTCCCGCAGTTACGGATACCAGCCATCAGAGAAGGCTACCCGCGCAGCAAGGCTACACGCACAAGGCTTAACACTCATAATAATTCAGTAGTCACCTGAAGGAATGAGCAAAGCCGGGAACAATCCCGCACAAAGGCGGGAGGGGGAATACTCTCGCCCAAATAAGCCGGTCCGTATGATACTGGAGGATCTTTTGTACTGTACCTGACGAGGTATGGGCAAAAGATCTGACCAGAGATACGACAGCTCATTGACAACAGTATGGCGAGCAGCATGCTCTTGTACTGTATCACTATTAGCCGCTACCTACTCACCAACTCCTGTCATACCACGTGCATAGCCTGTAGTTGGTGGAAAAGGAATAGTACACAGCAGGCCTGGTCACTGTCAGCCGCTGCCTACCCACCAACTACAAGCATGGCACGTGCGTAGGCCACAGTTGGTAGAACAGGAATACTATTCAGCCGGCTATACCCTCTTGGAAACCTACATTCGGCTATAAATACCCCAAATGGTATGATCATCTCATCTTATCATATCTAATCTTGTATCTTATATCTTATACCTGATATCTGCTCTAGCAATCTCTTAATATATATTTATATTCAAGAGCAATCTAGTCTGATTCTCACGCCGGAGGGTGGTCACAAGGAGGAACCCCCCCCCCCCCCCTTCTCAGTGACGAGCTCACGGTGTCTGTTTTGCAGGTTATCAGAAGAACCATCTTGGCCAGATCTAACCCCTCGTGGGAAACATCTATTTGATTCCATTGATCATCTTGAAGAATTGGATAAGTGAAGAAACACTAATCTGCCCGGGGCCGATTAGTGTTTCTTCACTTATCCAATTCTTCAAGATGATCAATGGAATCAATGGACTAAATGTCATTGCTGACCGAAAGCGTGCTTCACCCCTATCGCCCTAATAAACATAAATCAAAAGGAACATAATACCTAATGTAATACTTATTTTTCCCGTTCTAATAGTTTCAAAACGACATATTGGATATGAAATAATAATAATAATAATAATTGTTCAAGAGATATTATCATTACTTAATCTTATGTGTCTATGTGTTTAATTGTTATTGTTATACTTAGGTTAAAGTGGTATACAACCTTCAACACCATTACTCTCATTCGTCACGTCAATTTCACTCTATCATTCAACATCACCTTTCAACCAAGAAAATACACCACTCTCCATCATTCGCCACCATTCTCTATTTTTATTTTTTTAATTTATATAATATTCAAACATTAATAATTAAAGTTAAACTTAAAACATTAGAAATAACATTATCAAGTAAACTTAAACTAAAAAAATAACTAAAAATAATATATAGTCTTCATCGTTCGGAAGAAACCATATATGTTCAACCAAGTCCGAACGTAACGCGTCATGTGTATCTTGATGTTCCAAAGCCAGTCGATTATATTATCTTTGTGTTTCGTCAACCGGTTGATACTGGACGTTGTCTTCATCCTCGTTGTACTCGCAAATCACACGTCCCTCGTCTCATGTTATGCAAAATATATGTTGCATACATCATCCGTCTAATTTTTTTTTTTGGCGTCCATGCTCATGTTATTGTAAAACCCCAACTGATGGAGGAATGTTAAATCATTATCTGTACCGGCAACACCAAAAAAGGCATGCCAAATCCATAAATCTTGTGAAGCAATTACTTGTAAGGATATAGTCGAGTGTTCATGATCACCTCGCATGCATTGACCACGCCAAACATTTGGACAGCTTGCCTACTCTCAATGCATACAATCAATACTACCAAGCATCCCGGGAAATCCATGTTTTGTTTCATGGCATTCATATAATTTTTGAATATCCCTCCAAGTAGGGCTACATAAATATTTTTTTGCTATATAACATAATAATACTTTTGGTAAACTTATAAACACTATCGCGTACCGTTCTTTCGGACATTGAAGATACCGTCCAAAGCATCGTGCCGTATGCCATATGCCGGATCGTTCAGTGCACTTTTGTAGTGGAGTAAAACCTCTTCTCCATCTCGCATCCAAACGTAACTCAAACCGTGGACATGTTCTTACTATATCATCGACAATTCTTTGAAATAGACGTTTACTCATTCGGAAGCGCCTCCTAAAATCTTCGCATGTCTAAGTTGCGTTTTCAACAAAGTAGTCGGCTACCAAACGGTCGTGTGCACCTTTACGATCTCGATTCAACCGAGCTTATATTGTGAGACGAGGCGATGTTTGGTCGTCACCAAATAAAACATGTTCGATTGTAAACTCCGTTTCACGTAGAAAAAAATCCGTAACGTCGAACGAAGAAGAATCATTCATTTTGCTTTTTTGGGTTGAAAATATATGGTTTTGTTTAAAATATGTACAAATTGTTTAAGATTGGTTGAAATGGTTTAAATGAATTTTAAAATATAATAAAATCAGTTTTTCTAATAATACTGTTGCCAACGGTCATGTGCGGCTCCACATGAAACATCACTGACGCTACTGACCATCCTCAGTGAGGTCAGGTCATGCGTGACCGACATTAGGGGAGCAGTGTTTGCGTGAGACCGATGGAGGGAAAATGACCAAGTGACTGTCACCTTAGACCAGTGAGGGTTACCCACTGGTGTATACCCCTTAACCTTAGGATGTGTCTGGGATTCCGTATTTCAACCTCCTTATCACTTATTGTCATAAGTCACAAGTTACAAAATTGTAACTTATGACTTATTTCTCTCACAACATTCAGTTTTTTTAAACACCCTATGACCTTTTAAAAAAGTTACAAGTCATAAGAAGGGTAAAATAAGTAATTCCAAACACCTTTAATAACGACGTTTCAAAAAATGTTATTGTTATACTTAAGGGGAAGGGGTGGTTTCAAATCCATCATCCACCACACCTAATGGTATGGTGACACCTAACCCCACTACATTCTATCACTAGTGATAGAATTTAGTGAGGCTGGTATTAGTATGATGAATTTTGGTATACGTACATATATATAAATATATATATAAATATATAGGTTTGTGTGTGTGTGTTGGGTTTTGTGAGAATTCCCCGCGTGATGGCTGGACACCATGTTCCACCTCGTCTCCTCTAATAATATGTAGTATATTTTCTAAAAGTTTTAGTTAAAAATGTTATTTTTATTTTGATGAGATGGTAAGATGGTTCAGAATGTAAAGAGTTCAATTTCGTGCAATAATATTTAGCTGTTTAAAAAAATATTTTGTCGAAAATATTTTTCAAACTGTCATTAATTGCTTCTTTTCCACTGTCCACGACAACCAATAGTGGCCTACCTCTGTACGCTAATGTAGGACCAAAACAAAGTAAGCATAGCTCTGCGAGTGACTCGTGGGACCCATGTCTAACAAGCAGTGTTCTTTTTCACAGGTACTGGCGGCGGACCACAACTCGCATCCTGCCCCTTTGCTAGCCACGTGTCATCAGTCCCCTCAATTTGGGACTCAATTAATGTTCGTATTCATCTACAAATTTGTCCCTGGAATAAAGTTAAGGAAAAAAAATAACTAAAGGTTGATAACAAAATTTTGTAAAAATTGAGGAACAAATTTTTAAATTGCGAAAATTGAAAAAAATTAATTCTGAAAAATTGCAAAAGAGAAAAATCAGATTTCTTTTTTGCAATTTTTTAGATTTTTTTGCAATTTTCCAGATTTTTTTTCACAAATTAAAAATTATTTTTCTTCATTTAAAAAAAAATATTTGCAATGTCAAACTATTTAGAAATAAAAAATATCTACATAACGAGCCATCCATGTAAAATATTTAGTATTAGAACACAAAGGAAACTTTAGAGACCTGATTGAAACAAAATATTTTATGAGTGACCGATTGAAACAATTTCAAAACTTAATTAATGTAAAATAAGTTGGAAATATATGTCTAACCTCGATGTATTTTGAAATGTTGTTACATTTGATTTCATTCATGTTGGTAATCTCAGAGCGTATTCATAATTCGGTGAATATGAGAACCTAAGTTGGTCAAGTTGTTTTAGTTTCTTAATTGTAACATGATTATTATGATAATACCTTGATCAACAAATCAGGGTTTTAGATTATAAATATAAGGCTTGGTTAGAGACTTTAAATGTGTGATCAATAGAGAATTACTGTAACGAGTTTTTGGGTCAGTTTTCTTTAGCATTAATAAAGTGTTTGATTTATCATATTCCTTTAATTGGTATAAGAGCTTTGAGTAATCGCGGACCACGGTCGTGGTACACGAGGTTGATATCAAGATCTAGTCGCCGCATGGAAGCCTCTTGTCATTGTAAAGAGATCTAGGGTCAATTGTTTTTTTATAAGGAGAGATTTATCGAGTGAGATCTAGTGTCAGCTGATCAGATTACCCAAAGGAAGATCTAGGGAATACCGATCGATTGCTTCAAGAAGTAGCGCCAAATATTGTTAATTAATTTAGGAAACACATAACCAAAGTCGAATCATACTTGTTTCCCAAGTAAGTGACACGATGATTGTTTGATTTTCTTGGTTAATAGATTTAGATTTCGATTCAAGTTGGAAATCAGATATTACCTCTGATCCGAATGTCTGGATAAAAAACTGAAGGTGATCAATGTCGCTGAACAAGAAAAATCGAGTTACAGTTACGGTTCCTAAATTAACCGCAGGGGGGGGTGATTGTTAGTAATTTCAAACCGTATTCGCAAGTAGATGAATATGGAAGGACTAGAGTTGACATCTTGGTAAAGTAGATTTAGTTTTCTAATTGTAATATGATGATTATGGTGATATTTTGGTCACCAAGTTAATGTTTGACTATAAATGTAGAGCTTGGTTAGAAGCTTTATATGTGTAATCCATAAGAATTATTGTAACAAGTTTTTAGTTAAATTTCACTTGCAATAAAAAAGTGTGTGATCGTTTGCCTTGAATTCATTCTCTTTTATCTCCAAACTAATGTAATTATTTTTCTCAATTAAGTTTATATCTAAATTATTTGATTAACTAATTTTAATAATTAAAGTTAATTTAAAGTATATAAGTAAGTAAAAAATACAAAGTAATTTGAAAATGTAGATCCTGTAAATAAGATTTCGTTAATTAAATACATTTACACAACTATATAAAAATAATAAAATTAGTCGGTGATATGATTTCTCGGGAGAACGTTCAAGCAAACTTTGAAGCTAGCGTGAGCCCAATTAAAACAACATAGTTTGATCATAGTGGCGGGGCTCTCCAAATTTGAAGAGTACGATAGCTTAAATAAAAAAAGTCGTCGTTCAAAAAAATATAAAAACAATAAATTTCGTTATGATTTTCACCCTAAAATTGTGTTCTCATATTTTTTTTGCTAGCGTATTCAATATCATTTTAAGTCCAACTATAATGCGGCTTTAGGAGGAAATGTCAAGTTATTCAACAAAGGGAAAAAAATGAAAATGATGAGAATGACTTGTAGACACACAAAAAACTTTTCAAAATAATTTTAAAAAATACATAAAAAAATCATAACTCAAAATTTAATTAAAAAATCGGAAAAAGTAAAAACACAAAAATATTTCCACCTTTCTCGTTACAATGGTAAGTGAAAAAAGTCGTTGTGTCTTTTTGTTTATCATTGTGTTTTGTGTTTATTTCGTCAATGATTGTTTTTTTTCCCTTGGCATTGTGTCTTTTTTTCTTTTTATATTGTGTTATATTACTCAATATCGTGCTATACTTTGCGATCTATAGTGTATTTTGTTCATTTTCGTCATTGTGCCTTTAAAGGCATTGTGTCTTTTCGTCAATTTTTTTTAACATGAATGATGGCGGAAGTATTTTAGTTTTTTTATTTTTCTTTTTTTTATTTAAATTTTGAGTTATAAATTTTTTACTATTTTTTTGAATTTATTTTTAAGGGGTTTTTGTGTGGTCCCAAATATTTCTCACACTTCTCATTTTTGTCTCTCTTTGTATTTTAACTTTACCCTTATGAGGAATTCCAAATCTTATTCCATTTGTTATTCTTGCACAATGCGAAGTTTAACTTATTGTTTCTCACGCTTAAGACGCGACTTCTCATTTACATATATAAAAGGTTCTACTAGGGACAACCCATACACCCATTAATAAGCGGCGTATAACACTATACGCCGCTTATAAGGTACAACCTACCGACAATCTATGACTAACATGACAATCCTATATAAGCGGCGTATAGTTCTATCGCCGCCTATTGGTTCACAAATATTAATTTTGTAATCTAAAAGTCTTTAATTGTAAAAAAGAAAACAAAAACACATGTTTTTAAATGATTAATCTTTTGGTAGATATTGATTTCTAACAAAATTTTGTGATATTTTAAAAACCTAAAACAACACAGTTTGTTGTTCAAAAACTAATTTTGTATTCCAATATCTTTTTTAATCTTTCCTTGTTTTTATGTTATCCCGTGTTCAATTAGTTTTAGCACTTCTCATCCTTAGTCTAAAACAAACTTTTAAAATTTGGTTTAGGGTTTCATGGTTAGGAATGATCAAGTCACACTAACATCCATTCCTTTCATTCTCCAATCAAGGTGAGTTTTCATAACCCAATTTTGTTACTTTTACTACCTTTTGGGTGTAGCACGGTACGTTTCTTTTTGTTGTGTTTCATTTATTCATGTTTCAGACCAATTAACGCATTTGTCATAATTGTTTGCATATACTACGTACACAGTTATGAATTATGTGAACTTGCTTGCAACATGTTTATCGCTTTTGGAGGAAAAGACGTATACTCATAGTGGTAGGGTCTAATGGGATGTACCCGTGTAAGGCCCCGGTCCTGGTGCCATACTTTAGCGTTGGATTTACTCATAAACACAGTTCTAAATATCAGAGTTAATTAAAATTTTTCGCGAAAATAATAAAGTCAACCATATATTACATAACACTCTAAAACCTGTCTTAACATCTTTCAAATTTGTCTTTCAAAATAAAACGTAATTAAATATAACATCATAACATTCTCTTCAAGATTCCAGTATCTTCAGTCCAATACCATATGTCCTTATTCAAGCGAGCTGTCTTAGCCTATTCACCTGCGTGTATACTAAAAGTCAGTTACGCTTAGTGAGTTCTAGTTAATTAGGCAATATATAATGCATTCACATACTTACATATATACGTATCTAAATATACATATGACATACTTAGCCTGTCACCTTTCTTTCGTACTTACTGTCACACCCTCATCTTAGGCCTAGGCGTGTGACCAACAGTTGGTACCGTTTTTGTAAATAATCAGAGTTACAGTTTAGTGTGGAAATATTTGTGTGGATTTAAAATATAATATTTACATAACAAAATGCGGGATTATAAAATACCCGTTTAAAGTTTACAAAATATTACTTGTTTATCAAACCACCATTTACATATTTTAATATTTAATAAAAATGATCTGAGCCAACAGATCGCCTATTCCAACTTCAATTCTTCAAGCGGCTAACCTTCGTTACCTGTAATACAGTTTGAAAATACGTTAGCAATACATGCTGGTGAATAAGCTGACGCATAAAATATTTTATTTACTTAATTACCCCTCGAGGCATAACTTAGGTCCAGCCCCATCGTGGCTTAGGAATAATCAAGTTAAAAACAAAACACAATTATAAACTTAAGCTCTACTCGAACCGCTCAACAAACACCGCAGTGTTCGAGATTACTTAGCTACCATCATTATACACATGATTACCCTCTCTCGGACGTAACTTAGGTCCGGCCCATCGTGACGGAGGCTTATAAACAGGTGTGGCGCGGTGTGCCCACTGTCTTCCACATATGTAAGGATCCAAATAAACGTACACGATAGCCTGAGGGCTAGCGATTACTTTTGTTCATAATGTTTTAGAGATACGTAATCTAATGTAATCAATTTGATTGACTCAATTAAACAAGTTATAAAAGTTGGGCGTATTCACCTTTTAAAGGATCAGCTTCACTTCACTGATCGGTATTTCTTTAGCTATCTCGAACCTATAGTACGAGTATAACCTTTTGTTATTACTTTAATCTGGCTTAAGACCTTTATTCTCTTTTGTATAATCTTTACCTCGATTTTATTTTCTTTATGAACCTTTAATTCAAAATACTTTTGTTTCTTTTACAAGTTTAAAACCTTTAGTTTAACTTGTTTGGTTTTCTAAACACTACGTTTCTTCTTCTTGAAGAAACATATAATTTATTTCTTTATTATTATCTAAAATCATTTAAATAATAATTACATTTTATCTATAACAAATAATTATATTCATATCTTTATCTTTTTATATTTTCTTTGTTTTACTTTCTTTTATTTATTCTCGAGGTATTGAGTATACCCTCAACTAAGGTTTTAAGCATTTTAATATTATTTTATTCGGATATTATCCCTACCTTGTTTGGCTTATCATTTCTTAGACTCTCGGACAGCACTTCGACGCTTGTACGTATATCGAGAATCTTGATCAATAACTCCCTTCACGCAAAACGATGTTCACCGTTCTTTAAAACTCGTCAAAACGCACTTCGAGGAGGGAATTCGGGTCGTCTTGGGATGGCACACGCTTCAATGCAACATCGTCGGGTCGTCTCTTGATGGAACACTCTTCGAGGTAATGTCGGTTTGGGGCACAAATTTCGAGGTAACGTCGGGCACGCTTTACGAGGTAGAGAGAGTATATTCTAGAGAGAAAGAGTTGTATGATTTGTGTGAGCAAGAATAAAGGGCTTGAGCCTTTATTTATAGGTTGAATTCGCAAGGCCGTTGCGATACACGATGGTCCAAGAGAAGGCTATCGCGTATCGCGACTAGGCCTGATGAATCATCACGTAGCCTTGCCACCTGTGTTGTGCCACTTGGGGACAAGTGGCGTGGCACGTGTCTCCTATCAGACCAAGTCATCGCGATGCGCGATGACGTTGGGTTTTGAGCGTCGCGTATCGCGATCAGGCAAGAAAATAGAAACTCAATTTTAGTCCTTGGACTTTGAAACTTGGAATTTTTGATTCGAAAATTCCATGATGTTACATCCTCCTCACATTGGAATGAATCTCGTTCGCAAGATTCGCTTCTTAGAACAAGTGGTGGGTACTTTTTCTTCATTTCGGAATCTAATTCCCAAGTATATTCGGGGCCTCTTCATGACTCCCATTTGACTTTGACCAATTTCAGAGTTCGTCTCTTAAGTTTCTTTGTTTTAATTTGTAGAGGTCGTTCAATGAATTTGAGTTTTTCGTTTATTTCGACAACATTTAGAGGCTTTGAAAAAGATTCATTGGCTAGACATTTAAGCAGATTATAGACGTGGAATACACCATGTATCCATTTCATTTCCTCGGGTAGTCATAGACGACAAGCGACAGTACCAATTCGCTCGAGTATTTCGAATGGTCCTACGAAACGTGGACTAAGTTTTCCTTTCTTACCGAAGCGAACAACACCCTTCCAAGGGGAAACTTTCAATAAGACTTTATAGCCTACATTGAATTCTAACGGCTTACGACGGACATCAGCGTAACTTTTTTGTCGGTCACGTGCCGTCTTAAGTCGTTCACGGATTTGTAACACCTTGTCAGTGGTTTCTAGGACTATCTCGGGTCCAGATAAATGATTGTCTCCAATTTCAGACCAGCATACCGGCGTTCTACATTTTCGGCCGTATAATGCTTCAAAAGGTGCGGCTTGAATACTCGTGTGATAGCTATTGTTATATGAAAATTCCATTTGGGGAAGATGGTCATCCCAACTTCCACCTTAGTCAATCACACAAACGCGGAGCATATCTTCAAGGGTTTGAATAGTTCTTTCGCTTTGCCCATCGGTTTGAGGATGATAGGCAGTTTTAAGTTTAATTGAGTTCCTAACGCTTGTTGGAAGCTTTTCAAGAAGTGAGACGTAAAGCGACTGTCTCGATCAGAAATGATAGACAGAGGCATTCCATGCAAAGCAACGATGTTGTTCACATATATTCGTGCTAATCTATCCATCAAATATGTGTCGTTGATGGGTATAAAGTGAGAGGATTTTGTTAACCTATCGACAATGACCCAAATTGCATTATGCTGACGAGTGGTCTTCGAGAGTTTTGTGATGAAGTCCAGGGTTATCAATTCCCACCACCAAACGAGGAGTTTGGGTTGTTCCAGTAATCTCGAGGGCTTTTAATGTTTAGCCTTGACTTTCAAACACGTTAAACATTTTGCAACATGCAAAGCGATGTCCTTTTTTATTCCGTTCCCCCAATAGTTCGGTTTAAGGTTTTGGTACATTTTGTCACTATCGGGGTGCATCATGTATTTGGACTTGTGAGCTTCGCTCATGATCTTTTCTCGCAAGTCTCCAACGACTTGTACCCAAATCCTGTTAGTCTAAGTATACCATCGTCACCCTTGACTAGCAAGTCAATGGTGCCATTACGTTTTTCGTCTGAGATCTTGTTTTCATTGATTGCTTGAAGTTGGGCTAAATGGATTTGCTCGACTAAATATACTTGGAGTTCTAGTCCTAGCACTCGAACTCTTTTTGGTTACTCATGTACTTTACGACTTAAGGCGTCAGCCACGAAGTTGGCTTTACCTCGTGATAAACGATTTCACAGTCGTAGTCGTTCAATGTTTCCATCTAGTGTATTTGAAGCATGTTGAGTTCTTTTTGCTCAAAGATGTGTTTCAAACTTTTGTGGTCGGTATACACGATAAATTTGACTCTCTAGAGATAGTGCCTTCATATCTTTGATGCAAAGATTATGGCGGCTAACTCTAGATTATGAGTTGTGTAGTTCTTTTCGTGTACCTTGAGTTGACGAGAAGCGTAAGCGATTACTTTCTTTCGTTGCATTAGTACTCATCCTAAACCAGAATGAGACGCATCACTAAAGACAACAAAATCCTCAGTACCTTCTAGCAAGGCCTATATAGGTGCATTGGTGAGTTTTTGTTTGAGTATATCGAACACTTTTTGTTGTTTGGTTCCCCATTCATACTTGATGTTCTTACGAGTTCACGAGGTTAGAGGAACGGCTATGCGAGAGAAATTTTCAATGAACCTACAATAATATCAGGCCAAACCTAAGAAACTTTGGATCTCGGTTGGCGACTTTGGAATCTCCCACTTTAAGTAGCTTCAATCTTTGCGGGGTCCACTTGAATTCCATTCACGTTTATGATGTGACCAATAAATTGCACTTCGTGAAGCCAAAATTCGCATTTTGAGAACTTGGCGTACAATTTTTCATTTCTAAGTAATTCAAGCAAGATTCGGAGATGCGAAACATGATCTTCCTTTGACTTAGAATAAATAAATATGTCGTCGATGAACACGATAACAATTTTATCCAAGTAAGGTTTACAAATATGATTCATCATGTCCATAAATGCAGTTGGGGTTTAGTGAGACCAAACGACATGACCGTGAACTCATAATGTCCATACCTAGTTTGGAACGCGGTTTTCGAGATATCATCGGTTTGGACTTTGAGTTGGTGATAATAAGAACGCAGATCGATTTTAGAGAAATAGCTTGTTCCTTGCAGTTGGTCGAACATATCGTCGATTCTAAGTAGTGGATATCGGTTATTGATGGTTACTTTGTTTAAAGCTCGGTAGTCGATCCACATTCGCATAGATCCATCCTTCTTCTTGACAAAGAGAATTGGTGCTCCCCATGGTGATGAACTTGGACGAATGAATCCCTTCTCGAGTAGCTCGTCTAATTGTTTCTCTAATTCCTTCATCTCGATTGGCGCTAGTCGATATGGGGCTTTGGAGATTGGAGCAGTTCCGGGCATGAGATCTATCCCAAACTCGACTTCTCGATCGGGAGGAGTTCAAGGGAGTTCGTCGGGAAAGACATTATAGAATTCAGAGACAATAGGTACGTCCTTTATCTCCTTTGGTTTGGGTTCTTCGGTGACATAGGCCATGAATGCTAAGTATCCTTGATTTAAACATTTATTAGCCCTAATCATGGAGATTATTCTAACTTGGCCAGCGTGTTTGTCCCCTTCAGTTCGAATGGTTCGTTTATCAGGGGCTCGAAGTTCAATGGTTTTTCTATTGCAAATGATACGGGCATGATTGTTGGATAACCAATCCATACCAAGTACTATATCAAAACCAACATGAGTCATGGGTAACAATTGAATGGGTAGAACATATCCAGCTAATAAGATTTTTCCATGTTCTAACACTTCAGAGATTTTAACGATTTCGCCACTAGCGGTCTCGACGCTTAGAGTTTTATTTAATTTCGTTAAAGGTTCATTTAGTAGACTACAAAAGCTATAGTTTATTAAACTTAAGTTGACACGTGAATCGAATAGAACTCTAGCATACGTGTCGTTAACTAAGAACGTACCGGTGATGGTTTCCAGTATGTCTGCCGCTTTCTTGCCGTCTAGCATGAAAACTCTTGCATTTCCTTTCTTCGCCTCATTCTTTTGGCCACTTTCACCCGCACCACCAGCAGCGGGCTTGTTTTTGGGGCACTCAAAGCTAGGGTTACCCGTTTTCTTGCAATTGTAGCAAGTCATTGTCTTCTTCCAACAATCGGCCGTTGCGTGGCCGGGTTTGTGACATGAATCGCAAACAGTTGAAGACAGAGCAAAGTGGCATCTACCCTTGTGGAATTTCTTACATATCTTGCATTGGGTGTAGATGGAATCGAATCCGGATTTTCGTTGTTCAACACCATTTCCCTTGAATCGGGCACCTACAACTTTCTTGTGGTCGCTTGACGGCGCCACTTTCTTGTCCTCCTCTTTATTGCGGATTTGACAATTTATTAGATAACCAGCCAACTCCATGGCGGAATCAGCGGTTTAAGGCAAGTGAGAGCTCACCATGTCGCGGATTTTCCGTGGAAGTACCCAAATATATCGTGTGACTTTGCTCGATTCAGGAGTCACCAGCTTGGGTACGAGTCTACAATACTCGGGGAATTTTGTGTTACATTCACGGAGATTTGTTCCAATGACTTTATGACTAAGAAATTTAGATTGGATTTGATCAGTTTCATGCATTGGGCAGAATTTTAATAGAACCAAGTCTTTGAATTCTTCCCACATCATAATTTATAACGTTTGTCTTCCCTTGCTCATGATCAGCGTGTTCCACCAACCAAAGCCTCACCTTTAAACATTTGTGCCGTATATTGGATCTTTTCTTGTTCGGCACACTTGTTAATGATTACTATCGATTCCATTTCTTCCAACCATCTAAGCGTCGCAATGGCATCTTTGTCGCCATAGAATTCTTTATGACCAAAATTTTTGAAGTCCTTGAATGAACAACTTTAGATTTTCATTTTCTTAAATTTTCTATGGAACTCTCCTCCAACATTTGATTCATGAACGCTTTATTCGATGTGAGACGGGTTAGGACGGGATTTAGATTTTATGGATTTTCGAGATTGGTCAGTGTGATGAGATTGCCTAGATTCACTTTTTCAAATTGACTCTGCTCTCACGGCTTTTGCTATCATTTATTGGATTTGTTTCTTGTATTGTTCAGGAATTTGTTGATTATTTTCATTTTGAACGCGGACGCCTTCTCTTTGTTGAGAGGCTTCCGCATTGTTAGAATTTTCTTGATTCGACATTCTGAAATAATTATATTATTTTCTTAATAACACATTTTTATTTATTTATTTATTTATATATATATATATCATAAAGATATTTATATTTATGATATATATATATATATTATTACAGCATATTACACACACACACATAGACACTTATATATATATATATATATATATATATATATATATATATATATATATCATTAATAGATAAATATTCCCTTATCCATACTAGAACGATTTATCGTCCTTATTAAACACATAATAGTTGCATAACAACAAACACTTGATCACACCCTCTAATCCTTCATGAACTTCTTGACCATTCTTGTCATCTTGTTGCACTTGTGAAGAAGCTTGTCTCATATATTCTTCTTTTTGTTTCCATCTTCAGTCACCTTCTTCCTCAACTCATCAGTCTCGTGCAGTGCTCGATCCAAGATGTTCTTCTTGAGATTGTGGAATGGCATTTGGATATCCGTATTGTGGAGGCGGATCAAGGTATCTAATCATCACGATGTAATAGTAAGTCTATGGATATGGTGATGAGGTAACATCAGATGGGTAATTGAAAAAGGCTTCTGCTGCTGCTTCTTGCTGACGAATTTCATCTGCTTGTTCCTCAATTGAAGGAATTTTGCCTTGATATGGTGGAAAGTTTGGCGGAAACTTGTTCTTGATTTCTTGAATGTATTGCACATAAGGATCTGCAGAACCATAGTATGGACTCGAGTGGAAGAATGGTTGCATACATCCTTTATCTGGTTGGCAGTCACAATTTGACGGTTCTTCTCTTGAAGTTGTTATTACTTCGATGATCTCTTCATCTGGATCTTCTTCAGGGTCTTCCTCTTCTTCCGGATATTCCTCTTCTGGATCTTCTTATTCTATTAATTTTGCAGTTTCAACCACCAAAGGGTGCAAGTGATAACTCTCGTACGGTTGGATGACTCTCATATTTGGCCTTTGAGAAGGTTCATTGGGGTGAGAATCGACAGAGTTGTAAGCAGAGGTTCCAGTGTGCCATCGCCTTTGATTGGAGTGGCATTGCATCCAGTCGGAAGAGTCGGACTCAGGTTCCACCTTGATTTGTTTGTTGGCTAGAAATTCATAGGACGGATGGATGTTGGATGGATGATACATCGTGATGTCAGACGGGTGATACGTCGGAATGTCGGACGGATGATACTCTGGATGCTTGATGGATGGTAACTTGAAGTTCTTGGTGCTTCATACTTTTGCCCCGGTGGATCACTTGATAGATTTATCGGTAGTTGTTCGGTGTCAGGAAAGTAAATCAGTATGGGCCGTTCAATCGGATGCTCTTGGTTGAAGAAGTCTTCATAATAGTCTTCACTCATGTTATCTTTAGAAATTGGCTCGGGGCATACAGCTCTCCTTGCGTCGCTCATGAAGCCGTCCATCATTTTCTTAAATGACATCTATGGGTGGTTTAGAGTGAGGAGGGATAGAAAAGGTTTACCAGCCTATCTTATCCTTATTTATATAAAATAAATAATAAAAATTCTTATTCACTTAGATCGAAGCTTAGGTATTATTAATTAATACCTAATTCGCTAAGATCGATGGCTCTGATACCAACATGTCACACCCCCATCTTAGGCCTAGGCGTGTGACCAACAATTGGTACCGTTTTCGTAAATAAATCAGAGTTAGAGTTATATTCTTAGGGTATGTTCCCTACATACTCGTACAACCATACATTCATACAATTATATTCTCACATACATATAACATTCATAAGGTATACACTTACCACTTAAGGTAAGTGTATTAACTATCACATAGAGTATGCACACAACCCCGAAAACATAACCAGGAAATGGGCTAAAAACTCACATACGTCTTATTCTTCTCTGAGTTAACTGTAATACCCCCCTTAGCTGTACACGGCTAAATGTATAATAATTATAAGCATACATTAACTACTTCTAACAATATCACACTCTTAGGTTGGTAGAACCCTCGATAAATGGGATTACGGGGGCAGCGCCCCTGTTAGTAGAGTTGTAGGGGCGGTAGCCCCTAGCATGGTCCAAGGGGCATAGCCCCTGGCTGGGGTTAACTAAAGTTCAATTATTTAATTAAATCGAATATTCATTTTAAACGTTACTTTTATTAATAATTATTTAGTTATTCTTATCTTAACTGTCATATAATTCCATATATATCGTTTACATACGTATACACTGCATATCTTTCGTTTATTTGGAAAATCACTTAGGCCCGTATAAGTTTTAGGGGCGTATAAGTCCCCCAACGCATAACTTATGCGCCGCATAAGTTATGAGCCCGTATATGTCACTCTTAATAATCATCCAGCGTATAAGTTACACCATGTATAACTTATACGTTCGTATAAGCTATGCGCTGCATAACTTATACATGCATACTTATGCGCCCTGTATAACATATACAACGCATATGTTCAGTGCAGACCTTCTTCTTCGCGTTTTTAGGGTTTTTCCTCAATTCCAGCGCCATCAGCCATTGTTAGCCACCATGGTTAGCCAGATTTTGATTGTTCATAACCCAGGTAGCTTCGGGGTGTCCAAATCCAAGCTAAGGTGGCCCTTAAGCTCGTTTTTGGTTGATCAAACACCCGAATAAAGCTAGATGTAGATTCAAACGGATCATTCGGCATCCCGGGGCTGCGGTGTCGGGTTCTAAAATATTAGGTCAGTTGATATAAATGATTTCTTACCTTCGGTTAGTCTTGGATCGTTGATATAAATGATTTCTTAAGTGTGTGTTTTTAATGGTGTAGGCTAAGGTGTAGAATGATGGAGATGAAAAGGACTTAGGGTTTAAGGGGTATTTATACTCCCTAAGCCCATGGACCTTAGGCCCATCTTTATTTTAAGTTCATGATCTAATTCCATCTATTTTAGCGTACCATCCTTTTATCTTTATTATTATTTTATTATTATTTTTTTACTAACTCAAATTAATTCTTCTGACGTAATTAATATTGTAATATAATTCATGGAATTTTCGGGATGTTACAACCCGCGCCGCCTAATTTTTCAACCGCGCCGCCTAATTCTTCAATCTATCTTGGAATGCACCAAGGTTCTCATGACCCTATTATTTCGGCTTCGATAGGAAAAACATGATGACTTTATTTAGTTGTTCTTACACTATGTTTAAATGTTACAATTTGGCAAGTGAATTGTGACCGAATATATATATATATATATATATATATATATATATATATAAACAAACTATGAAAGTTTACCAATATTTTTGTTGACAAAAATTTATTATTTAAACGTGTTGTAAGTTGATACGATGATGTACAAGGATAAAGGAAATTAGATTGCCCTTAGGTTTTATTTAAATTTAATAATGTTTGTTTTCCCGATGTATTGGTCTTTGTTTGAAACAATTGTGTACTTGATATTATTTGGAATGAAATAAATATATTGTCATTTAATAATGTTACGAGCTTATGAGCAATCTTTAATGTACCGCCCGAGGTCGGGTGTACAATGAGTCCTTACACATTTAACAAAAATATTGCTTTCTTTTAGAGGATAATAGGATCACTAATATGTCTAGATTAATGTTCCAAGTCTATACTCGTTGAGTTATTATTCAAATTTTAACACACTAAATATGTCTAGATTAATGTGAAGCATCGAATAGAGTATTAAAATATCTTTAAAGGAAACGAGATACTTTAACTTATAAAAAGTGGGAACTCAAACCAGTTGATTACTCTAAACTTCCTTATATTTAAAGATAACACAATGTAATTTTTGGGATATATTCTTATGTCAAAAAATAAATTTATCTCATGGAGGAGTCATGGTGAACTGATAATAACAACCTAAGTTATAATGACATAATACGTTGATTAATCACAACGAAATTGTCAATAAATGTTGTTGAAAATTCATCAGTAGACTTATAAGTATATTAACTCAATGTAAATTATATGTTGAAGAATTACTATGATAAAGTCAGTTTACCATGTTTTCTTAAACAACAACAATTCAAGAGGTTTTGCATTAAATTTCAATATATAAAATTAATTATTCGTTTATAAATGAACTAAGGAATCTAAATTTTCGTATAATGCATTCATGATATGCTTAAGGGTCAATAACTAATGAGTTGTCACTAAAAAGTCTTTTGAAAGCACTTATAATAATGACAAGATTAGTAATGACCATGTATAATTGCATATCATTATATGTATGGCTATTAATTTCCTCAATTTTGATTTTGTATGATTCTTAATACGTTCTGCATACATAATGACATATAGACAAATTAATATACATATAAAACATTCTAAAGTGCTTACTTGTAAAATGTTGATCATAACTACTTAGGTTTTAAGCATGGACCGCATTATGATTAATGAGAGTTTTAAGCTGATGTTTAATTCAGTGATTGAGTTTCTTTACTCCAATTTCTATTTAAAGCTAAAATGAGTGTTAAAAATCTGCAGACTAATCTAATGCTCATAATAAATTATTACTCAGCCAAGTGGGACAATGTAAGAATAAATGTATTTTATATATTTATTTATATAGCCATCATTATCATTTATATTATCATAAGAAAAAAATAATTAAATTATACCTTATAATGTATTATTGATGTATCATATTAACATTACTAGCTAATAAAGGGTTTCCACTTTGGTGTATAATATGTGTATATATATATAAATAGGGAATGAATATTTTGAGAACTTGATGAGTTGTAAGAACTTCAAAAACTCAATTTTGGACCACACATTTAATTAAATGAGTTAGAGTATGTGGCTAAGATTAAATTTGATTAAAAAATAAATCAAGAGAGAGAATAAAGATTTTTGTTGATTATACAAATTTAAACTTTAGTTACACATGTGTAAAAAGTCGATTCGGTGTGTAAAAATTACGGTAATTTTTTTTACATTACTTACACTTACGTATTACACATGTGTAAAAAAATTCAAAAAAAAGTTGTTAAATTGAGTTCTTTCGAGTTCTTAAAACTCAAAGCGGTTCTCAAAAGAAATCAATTATATATATATATATATATATATATATATATAGAGAGAGAGAGAGAGAGGGAGAGAGAGAATAATTAACATTATAGTAGGGCTGGCAATTTATACACGAGACATGAATACACAACACGTACATACACGACTTTAACAGGTAACAGGTAAGACCTTAACATGTTTCGTGTAGAAACAAGCAGACACGAAATTACCTGTTAATTTTCGTGTCTAAACAGGTATAATACTTGTTTACCTGTTAGGTACCTGTTAGTACCTGGTTATTTTTAAAATTAAATAAATTATAAAATATATATAGCTATAACTTATATTATCCCTAACCCTAATTCTTATTTCTTACAGCCTCTCTCAAAATCCCTCCCTCTCAGTCTCTCACGCAATCGACACTCGGTAGTCCTTCCCTCTCACGCCTCGGCGACCATCACCAGAATTCCAGTCGCCGGCCTTCCCTCTCACGCCGTCACCCGTCGCCTCCAGTTCCGTTCATCATTCATTCTTGGTAAGTTATTCTCATAAATATTAAATCCATCTTTAGTCGGTCATTAATTCATATTATTGTTTAATATTATTGTTAGTTTGTGTAAAAGTATATAATAGGGCTGTTTTAGTTTAGTTAGTGATTTGGGATTGACTGATTGAGGTGAACGATTTGGTGACTCGGTGGGTTGCTGAGTTTAATACTATTATAGGGCTGTTTTAGTTTAGTTAGTTCACTTACTTGGTTTTGAACTTTTGATTGCTCACATTTGTTCGTATTTACTATTTAGGTTACATGGAGATTTTTGTAATGTCCATCTTTGCTTGATTTTTATAAGTTTTATACATAATATTATATTAATTTTATAATGTATATGTTTGTTTGTACTTTGTAGGTTCTAACAAAGTTAGTGCGGAAGAGCTCACTGAAGATATAATGTCGCTTGACATTAGTTGTGAATCAAATGCTTCAAACTCGGTGAACAATCCTAAGGTACCAACTCCAAATGCTTCAAGTAGTGTTGCTCGCTAAAAACAGTGAACAATCCTAAGGTACCTCACTCTAAAACTTTCAAATAATGTTACTTGATAAAAGTATATGAATATGTTCAATTGTCCATGATTAATATAACTAATTGACTATATTTATTTTGTGTGTAGATTTGATTGTTTGGAATTGATGATTTGAGAAGAAAGACCAATTGGTACTTGAAAGTTTGGAACTTGATATTGTTTTCAATATATGTTTTGATTCGAATTCTATGTGTTTTTTGTCTTAAATTTGTTAAGGAGCATGAATTTATGTTTTATTGTAAGACTTTTATGAACTTTCGTCGACTTTTGTTTCGCTAAAAGGTTGTCAAATATGTGTTTCTAAACATCTATTATCGTGTATACCAGGTATTAACAGGTTAATGTTCGTGTTTGGGTTACAGGTACACGATAAGTTTTCGTGTCGTGTACAGGTATACCCATTTCGTGTTCGTGTCTTATCGTGTATGGGTATACACGATATGCCAGCCCTACATTATAGCATAACCTAATCAAACACACATAACAATTTCATGTACCTCCTCTCTCCTAACACCAGGTTCATCTCAAGAACCCAAATCCTATCATTAACTATACATCTTAAAGGGAAACTCGATCAAGATGACATACATTTTGTCTACATCATACTCTGTTGTTGTTGTTACTAGGGATGATTTAGGTACCTGTTTCGGTCAAAAATTGGCAAAGCAACTTTTGATCAAATTAGTGCGTGAGGTGGAGTGCTTGATGATAATAAGATTGATCACAACGATATGATTATGAGGGAAAAAACCCTTGATTATAATAAACTTACTTCGGTCAAAAATTAGCAACGTAATCTTTGGTCGAATTGCTTCGGTCAAAGATTAAGAACGTAATCTTTGGTCGGATTCGTATGTGATTATGATAATCTCCGGCACAAAAAACCCCCGGACGGTGAAAACTATCACCGTCAACTTTATTAATAACGAAGAAAGGTGATTACAAGTGGCGGAGCTGATAAGTGATCGTAAACTAAGTGTTACAGTGTATGCTAGTAGCTAGGTAAATGAAGGTGTGTGTTCTAATGATATTATCAGCTCGTTTATATAAGAAAAGATTACAACTGTTATCCCAAAATAACCGGAAACCCTAAACTAATTCTTCCATAATCCGTTAGTTGCCCACGTTCGAATTGACGAAGTCTAGATAATATCCGTTGCAATCCACGTTCTTATAA
This sequence comes from Bidens hawaiensis, assembly GCF_021521415.1. Lineage (NCBI taxonomy): Eukaryota > Viridiplantae > Streptophyta > Magnoliopsida > Asterales > Asteraceae > Bidens > Bidens hawaiensis. The sequence continues at coordinate 730,079 of NW_027491277.1, forward strand.
TCACATTTACCACGTGTTCTTATCTGCAAAACAAACAAGAATAATATAGGACAATTGAATTAGTCAACGTACCTTCCTCAGAATAGCAGCTCAAGTCGTTATCCTTAAATGAGGCTCAATTCCGAGGATAAAAATCCGCACCCAACAATTGCCCCCAATTTTTACCGCGTGACAGCTGTAAAAATTTTGAATTTTAAAATCAATAATACCTCTGCGATTTGAAAGGACGTGCACGCGGATCAATGAGACTCTATAACCATTTCTTTAGGTTATAATTAAACCATTCCCACTTTTCCAAATCATAATACTCTTCCACCGGTTCATAATCAGGTTAGTTCTTATCTCTTGTCTTCTTAATTTCTTGAAATTTTTCTTCCGATTCAAACGATAATGAGGAAGAGAACCCTTCGAGCGCCCAATCCTTTTTCCTTCGCAACCTCGGACGATTTTGTTGACCAGACTCTCATTTCGGCCACCGATGAAGAACAATGTCTCTTTAGAGATATTGACATTAGATTTCTGAAAGATTCAGGCTTGTTACCTGCCGAAGCCATTATCAGACCCTACGATTCTAAAGCCAAGGCTGCCTTCTCTTCCAAAACCTGGGTGTGCGTTTTCTATTACCCTTTTTCAATCGGCCTTTCATACCCTTTTTCCCCGCTTATCAAGGAGTTTTTTGACGTCACCGGGTTCTCGTACTCGCAAGTCATGCCGATGGTGTGGAGGGTCTTGGCCACAGTAGATCGACTAAACAAAACCCATGGGTTGTCCATAGGCGTGCCCGGAATAGCCGTAACTTATAACCTCCGTACTCATGGATCTTTTCGAAACTGTCTTCAATCTAAATCCAGCCGTCGTTACATGATTCCCAAGGTGGCCAGTAGCGACCCCGATTGGAAGAAAAATTTCTTTTTCGTCCGTCAAGACTCTATTCCCAATGGAATGAACTTGCCTATTAAATGGGTTCATAAGGGTAGGAAATCTTTAGGATATAATTTGTTTTCGCAAACGATTTATCTTAATAAGGTTTCTTTTTTGGCAGTTGTGTTTGAGGATTTGATAAAGTTTAGGAAGGATGCGAATAAAAGGCTTAAGGCGTTGTTCAAGGTTCCAGCAGAGGATAGGGAGTTTTGGTTAGAAGAAGAAACAGGAGAAACAAGTGTGATTGCCGGGAAACCTGCTGAGAGTATGACTTCTGGTAAATATTTTGAGTATTTTATGATTTTCTCGGGATTTTGCCTTCTTGAAAATAACTTGATAAATCATTGTATAGGGATGCCGAAGCCAAATTCCTTTAGCTTAGTTGACCTGGACGATCTCATTGAGGATATAACAGTGGTGAAACAAGAACATTCCAAGACGCTTTCTCCGTCGGTAAGAGTTCCAACGACTCGCCAGAAAAGCGCTGCACAGAAGAAGAGGAAAGCCACTACTTCGGCTGAGACCGAGCCCTTCGCTGATATTAGCACTACCGATGCTGTAGAGAAGCTGCAAGCTCTTGCCAACTTTCTCGGAACAGTAAGTATCTTTGTTTATCTTGAAAATAGTAATCTGCAGAAAAACTAATGTTAATTTGAGGATAATAGAAAACTGAAAGTTACCGTCAGATATCCCAAGATGCTGAATTGTCCAAGAGAGAGGCTGAAGCCAAGGTTGCCAATCTCCTACATGCTGTTGACACAAAAGATAAGCTGCTCAAAAAGAAGGAAAAAGAGATTTTGGATCTCAAAGCCTCATTTGAGTTGGAGAAGACTGATATCTTTGAGGAGACCAAGAAGCGTGCAGCCGCCAGTATCCTGGAGTCGATGATCAAGATGTCAGAGGAAGCGCAAGCGAAAGGTCACGTGATGGATTCCAGGAACTCTGTGGTTTGGAAGAAGAAACTGAAGATGCTGAGGGGGGAGAAGGTTGAGAAGATGAGACGGCAGGTACTTCTGAGGTGATCAAGGAGGCTGGTGCTAGTGAAGAGGTGAAGGAGACTAAGGCTGGTGAGGCGACAGATTTGGAGAAGAAGGAAGGCGACAATGTTGAAGGTGGTAAGGTTTGAACCTGGTTTCCAGGTTGTTTTAATGTGTTTTCAGTGGTTGTTTTGAACAATTTTTATTTTGGTTATGTAAGGATAATGTAGTACTCTTAGGATAATGGTTTGGGTGGAGGGATCCTGGTTCAGGACGAAGCACAAACCGTCTTTTATTTTCTGCTTTAGAACAATATGATGGTTCGAGTGGATGGGATCCGTTTTGAGTGAAACCCGAATCATCTTTTCCTGCATGATAATATTAGTACAACTTTATATGACTTATATTGGTATCCTTTCCCTTTTTCCGTTTAGAGAAAACTTTAAGTTTGTTAGAAATGAAAATTTTCTTAGAAATAACTTAAGTTTTAGTCAATAAACCAATACCAAGTCTTAAACTTTATCTTGTAAATAATACGAAAGAAATAATATTCACAAATAGTAAAGCATACCAGAACCTATATTAATTAACCTGGATAATGTCTAGACCATCTTATTTTTGCAATAAGACTATTGTTTAGGATTCTCCTCTAATCCTGGGGATATAGCGATGAAATTGTAATTTCAGCATTATCCTGAAAATAATTTTAAAAATTCTGGCGACAAGGCCTCAACAATCTGGCGACAAGGCCTAAATAAACTAGCGACAAGGCCCTTAGAAGAGGTGAAAACCCCTTAAACCTTAGGAATAAACTGGCGGCAAGGCCCTTCAGAAGAGATGAAAATCCCTTAAACCTTAGAAATAAACTGGCGGCAAGGCCCTTCAGAAGAGATGAAAATCCCTTAAACCTTAGAAATGGTACGTCTACCACAAACTTGAGATTCAAACCAATAGCTGAGGATAACGAGGTAACAAGTTACTATATTTCATGTGCTGGCCCCGCCTCTCGAACTAGGGCCGAATAAACATGCGCTACAGGCGACCTTAAGAAGAGGTGAAAACCCCTTAAACCTTGGGATTCAAACCAATAGCCGAGGATAACGAGGTAACAAGTCACTATATTTCATGTGCTGGCCCCGCCTCTCGAACTAAGGCTGAATAAACGTGCGCAACAGGCGATCTTAAGAAGAGTTGAAAAACCCCATAAACCTTAGAAGGTATTGAATAATACCTTAACTGGAGACAGAGGCCCAAAGAGACTGGCGGCAAAGGCCCAAATTATCTGTAGTCCATATGAGAATTCCTCATATCTTCAGGCAACAAAACAATCAACTCTAAGTGAGGGGTGGGTTGCTAACACCCCTCTGATGCTTAAGTCAGTACCTTGATTGAAGAATAATAATATTGAAAATGAAATAAATATATAAATTCGAATACATACCTTAACTGTTTAGTATAACAGTTATCCTCGAGAAAGAAATATTACATGAAATATTTTTAAAGATGTATAGCATTCCAAGCCCTTGGTAGCAAGTCACCAAGAAAAGTAGACAATTTGTATGCCCCCTTTCCTGCTTCTGAATCGATCAAGTAAGGACCTTTCCACTTTGGTGCAAGCTTTCCATCTGTAGGATTTGTAGTATTTTGAAAAGCTTTTCAGAGAACAAAATCCCCTTCTTGAAACCTTCTAACTCTGATATTCTTGTTGTAGGACTTTGCTATCTTCTGCTGATAAGCTGCCATTCTGATCTTTCCCAAATCCCAGAGTTCTTCTACCGCATCTAGATCTTCAAGTAGACTTCGAGTATTATCTTCGGTATTTTGATGATTGACTCTGGTCGTCGGGATAACCATCTCTGTAGGGATAACTGCTTCAGCTCCAAATACTAATGAGAAAGGAGTCTGACCAGTAGCATTCTTCGAAGTGGTTCTATCTGCCCAAAGAACAAAAGGTAGTTCCTCGGCCCACTTTCCTTTCTTAGACCCCAACTTTTTCTTCAGGTTATTGATGATGATTTTGTTGCTTGATTCGGCATGTCCATTAGCCTGAGGATGGACAGGTGTTGACGTGATTATCTTGATTCCCCAACTGGCACATAAGTTAGTTGTTCTCTTGCCGATGAATTGCAAGCCATTGTCACACACTATCTCTGCCGGGATCCCAAATCTTGTCAGGATATTACGCTTGATGAATGAGATAACTTCTTTCTCTCTGACTTGAACAAAGGCTTTCGCTTTGATCCACTTCGATAAATAATCTGTCATAGCCAACATAAATACTTTTCCTCCTGGAGCTCTTGGCAGTTTCCCCACGATATCCATTCCCCACTTCATGAAAGGCCAAGGGGATATAATAGGATATAATGGTTCTACTGGCTGGTGCGAAATGTTGCTATGTCTCTGGCATGCATCACATTTCTGAGAATGATTCATAGCATCCCTCTTCATCGTTGGCTAGAAGTATCCCGTCCTCAGGATCTTGGAGAATAGTGCTCTGCCCCCAGTGTGATTCCCACAATCTCCATCATAGATATCCTGAAGAACTTCTTGAGCTTCTGCCTTCTCCAAGTACCTAAGATATGGTCCCGCAAGAGATTTTCTGTATAATATATCATTCATTATAGTATATGGGATTACCTTTGTGCGAAAAGCACTTGGGTTTTCATCCTTGGGGATAACTCCATCCTGAATATATTCCTTGATTGGGATAATCCAAGAACTTTCATTATCCTCAGGATTCGTGACTCCCATATCTCTACCATCTTCTTATATTTTATTGACACCTTGTTCTTCTATTGCTGGGCTCATGATATGTATGATAGGGATCTTGACACCTTCCAGTATCCTGAAGGATGAAGCTAAATATGCTAGGGCATCTGCTTAAACATTCTCTTCTCTAGGTACCTGTGAAATATCAAACATTTCGAAACACTTTGCTAGATTTTTGACTAGCTCTAGATATTTCATTAGTCTTTCTCCTCTAACAGTGTAAGAACCATTAAAATGATTAGTTAATAATAATGAATCAACATGTACTTGAATAAACCTGATTTTCATGTAGATTGCTAGTTGTAATCCTGCTATCAAAGCTTCATATTCTGCCTCATTATTTGTGGTTTGAAATGCGCAGGATATGGATTGAGGTATAATGTCCCCCTGTGGCGATTTCAGCAGAATCCCAAGACATGTTCCTCTAAAATTTGAAGCACCATCAGTGTATAGAGTCCACTTATCTTTGGTTTATTCAAGTTGTTGGACTTCCAAGTCTGCCTTTTCTTTAAGTTCACTGGTGAAATCAACCACAAAGTCTACTAATGCCTAGGATTTAATAGCAGTCCTAGGTTCATATGTTATATTATATGCACTTAGCTTCACAGCCCATTTTGCCATTCTACCTGACATTTCTGGTTTTCTCAAAACAGACTTAATAGGATAATTAGTTTTAACACATATAGGGTGAGTTTCAAAATAGTGTCTAAGTTTAGTAGATGCCATAATAAGTGCTAAAATTAATTTCTCAAGATAAGAATACCTGGTTTCAGCATCCAAAAGACTTTTACTTACATAATATATGGGATCTTGTTGACCTTCGAGATCCTTAGCCAAAACTGCACTTATAGCATTATTTGATACAGTAAGATATAGAGATAGGGATTCACCTTCCTCGGGTTTTACCAGTAGAGGAGCAGAAGAAAGATAAGCTTTTAAGGATGCTAAAGCTTCCTCATGCTTACTGGTCCACTTGAACCTTTTGTTTTTCCTCAGGATATCATAAAATTCTTTACATTTTTCTGAGGATTTGGATATGAATCTGTTAATGCCGCTATCCTGCCAGTTAGCCTTTGAACATCCTTGACTGATGCTGGGGATTTCAGATTCAGGATAGCTTGTATCTGCTCCAAACTCGCCTCTATTCCCCTTTTGGTGACCATGTATCCCAAGAATTTGCCAGCGTTCACTCCGAAATGGCACTTTGAAGGATTCAGCTTCATGTTATATTTGTAGAGGATATCGAATGCGGTCTTGAGATCTTGGAGGTGATCCTCAGCTTTCTTAGACTTCACCACCATATCATCAATATAGACTTCCATCGTGTCCCTTAGTTGCTCTTTGAACATCATGTTAACTAACCTCTGATAGGTCGCACCTGCATTTCTAAGTCCAAAGGGCATAGCAATATAACAATAAATAAATGTGGGAGTCATGAAGGCCGTATCTTCTTGATCTGAGGGCTCCATCTGGATTTGCTGAAATCCTGAGGATGCGTCCATAAATGTCAGCATCTCGTGGCCGGCTGTAGCATCTACCATCGAATTGATGTGTGGTAGAGGGAATGGATCTTTAGGACAAGCTTTATTCAAGTCTGTGAAATCTACACAAACTCTCCATTTGTTATTCTTTTTCTGTACAACCACCACATTTGCTAACCATCGGGGATATTGAACTTCCCTAATCATATTCGCCTTCAAGAGTCTTTCTACTTCCTCTTGAATGATTAGGTTTCTTTCAGGTGCAAACTTTCTTCTCTTTTGATGGATTGGCCTGAAAGAGTTATCAATTCCAAGTTTATGTGTTATAATATTTTTGGAAATACCTGTCATATCTTCATGTTTCCATGCAAATGTTGACAGCCTTGTCTTCAGAAAATCGAGCAGATTTGACTCAATATCCTCAGAAATACTTGTTCCTATCAGCACTTTGACTTCAGGATCCTTGGGATAAAGAGGTACTTCTTTAATTTCTTTTTCCCTGGCCTCCATTATGTCTTGTGCTGGCTTCTGTAATTGCTACGCCTGCTGGGGTTTGGTAGTACACTTCATGGAAGAAGTGTAGCAATTATTTGCGTCTTGTTGGTCATTGATGATTTTCATAACACCCCACGGACTTTGGAGTTTCACGCATTGGTGATAAGTGGAGGGTACCGCTTTCATGTCGTGTATCCAGGGCCTGCCTAATATAATATTGCAACAAGATAAACAGTCAATAACACAAAATTTTTGTATTTTATTTACCCCTTCGACATATATTGGGAGCTTAATCTCTCCAATAGTGTTCTTAGTTTCTCCACTGAATCCAACCAATACTGAGGAGCTGGGGACGATCTCATCCTCAGGAATATTCATCTTTTTCAGCACGTCTAATTGAATAATGTTGAATGAGCTTCCGCCATCAATGAGGATCCTGCGTGCATAATGGTTAGCCACATATAAAGTTATTACCAAACTATCATGATGAGGATCCTGAACATCGACTCTATCGCTTTCATTGAAGGATATAATCCTCTCTTGAGTGATAATAGATGTTTTTGTTGGTCTATCAGCCACTTCTAACTTTCTTTGGTCAGCATTTCTCTTTGCAGCAGAGTAAGAGGTTCCACAGATGTCGGATCCTCCGGATATTAACGTGATTGTTTTTGCATCCGTTGGTGGAGGAGTCGGCTTTTCAGGAATTTTCTCGGGATCCTGCTCTCTTCCCTTCTTCTTGCCAAGTAGCTCTTTCAAGTGGCCCTTGCTGAGAAGATAGCTGATCTCCCTTCTGAATGCAATGCAATCATCAGTCAAGTGCCCAAAGTCTTCGTGGAAGGCACACCATTTTGATTTGTCTTTCCAGGCTCCTGGTCTCTCCATTTTCCTTGGCCACCTGACATTCTCACCTAAATCCTGCATGGCACACATTAATCCACCAATATCAACAGAAAAACAATATTCAGAGATCTTAGGATATTCTTCGTCATTTTCCTCATCTACTGCATTAATCCTGGGGATATCAGGCTTTTAGTAAGGCTTTGCTCGATATGATTTTCCCGGGGATTCGGATTTCCTGTTCGTCTGATCATACTTCGGGATATCGACCTTATAGTTTTTCTTGTCTTCTTCTAGCCTGATAAACCTCAGAGCTCTGCTTCTTGCTTCGTCTAATGACCTGCATGGAGTCATAACGAGATCATCATAGAAAGATGAGCCCTTTTCTAACTCCAACTTGATAGCTTCCACTGCTGAAGCTGGGTTTAGATTCGGAATTTCCAGCGACTCCTTACTAAACCTGGTAATAAAATCTCTCAAGGATTCCCCAGGATTCTTGGTAACCCTATAAAGATCACCTGTCATTTTCTCAAAAGTTCTACTGCAAGAAAACTGGTTATTAAACATGTTAACTAAATGAGAAAAAGAAGCGATAGTGTTAGGAGGAATACTCAGTAGCCATTTCATGGCTGCTCCGGTCAAGGAAGACCCAAACCCTTTGCAAACACATGCTTCCTTGATTTCCATAGGGATTGGATTGATCTCCATACGTTCTCTATATTGTGCGACGTGTTCCTCAGGATCCGTTGATCCATCATATAGTTTCATATGGGGTTTGAAACCGTTTTGGGATCTGTATGTCGCTAATTGATGGCACAAACCGGGATATCCTGTGACTATCAGTGGGAACTTCAGCTATGGGACGAATTATGTCGGGGACATTCGATATCATGTCCTTAAGCTTCTGCAATTCTCGTGCTATACTCGAACTTATGCCTGCATCCTGCAAAATTCCTTGATTAGCATTAAATGGAATCGTATTGAAAGAGTTACCCTGATTAACATTCTGTGGAACGGTCTAGGCGTTGTAGCTCGTATTCCCAAACATAGTATTTCCAGTGTTTGTAAACGGAGCAGTTGGAGCATTTGCCTGCATCGGGATAAAGTCTCCTTGGTGCACATCAAATGATCCTGAGGGCTGCTGAGCTTGAGCTAATCCTGAAGATACCGCCTACTGATAGGGACCAGCCTGATGGAACAATCCTGAGGATCCAGACTGTTGGAACGATCCTGAGGATCCAGACTGTTGGAACAATCCGGAGGGTCCTCCCGGCTGTGACAATTCTGAGGATCCTGCATGTTGAAAAGGCCCAGCAGATAACGCATACGGGTATCCTTGAGATCCAGATAAATGCAATCCCGCAGACCCCAAATGCTGGAAAGATGGGGATCCAGAGTTGTACGCCGTGGTCGGCTCTGTATGCGCCAATCTTGAAGATCCTGGAGGAGTGAAATCTAGAGATCCCGGGACTAGTGGTGTGAAGTCTTCCGTCGGCTTCTTGGCTTTCTTGAAATCTTCTAGTTCTCTCACGAGCATCTGGTTGGTCTTGTTCTGGCGATCCATCTGTTCCTTTAGCCGTCTATACAGAGACAGAAGGTCGTTGTTGGACACCATGACGGGATCCTGGGGAGATGGCCTCGAACCTGAGAATACAGGAGTAGCAGGTTTCTTCGGGATACCACCAGCAGGAGGGAGAGGCATAGGCGGCCTCGCTGAGGAATCTGAGGCTGCGGCAGAGGAAGAAACAATCTTTGGTTTGGAAGACATGTTGTGGATATTGAGAGTAGGGTTTAGTTTGAGAGTGAATAATGATCAAAGCACCGTTTGCCCCACGGTAGGCGCCAAATTGTTTCGGTCAAAAATTGGCAAAGCAACTTTTGATCAAATTAGTGCGTTAGGTGGAGTGCTTGATGATAATAAGATTGAACACAACGATATGATTACGAGGGAAAAAACCCTTAATTATAATAATCTTAATTCGGTAAAAAATTAGCAACGTAATCTTTGGTCGAATTGCTTCGGTCAAAGATTAAGAGCGTAATCTTTGGTCGGATTCGTATGTGATTATGATAATCTCCGGCACAAAAAACCCCCGGACGGTAAAAACTATCACCGTCAACTTTATTAATAACGAAGAAAGGTGATTACAAGTGGCGGAGCTGATAAGTGATCGTAAACTAAGTGTTACAGTGTATGCTAGTAGCTAGGTAAGTGAAGGTGTGTGTTCTAATGATATTATCAGCTCGTTTATATAAGAAAAGATTACAACTGTTATCCCAAAATAACCGGAAACCCTAGACTAATTCTTTCATAATCCGTTAGTTGCCCACGTTCGAATTGACGAAGTCCAGATAATATCCGTTGCAATCCACGTTCTTATAATCACATTTACCACGTGTTCTTATCTGCAAAACAAACAAGAATAATATAGGACAATTGAATTAGTCAACGTACCTTCTTCAGAATAGCAGCTTAAGTCGTTATCTTTAAATGAGGCTCAATTCCGAGGATAAAAATCCACACCCAACAGTACCGGTACCGATTGCTATAGATTCGGTACCAATTTGGCACCGTCGGTACCGAATCGGTAACAAGTTTTTATTTTCGGAATCGGTACGGTTCGGTAAGGTACCAGTATTTCCCGAATTTTTACACGAAATACCAGTACCGTACCGGTACCAAATATTTTGAATTTTCGAGAATCGAGATTGGGATTTTCGGGATCTGTATCAGTATCATCCCTAGTTGCTACTCTTTATGTTGTTACATGTTTATAGGTTTAATATTATGTTCATGTTTTCAATTACTTTCACAAAGAACTAATCAACATTGTGTTTAACACTGTGTTGCTATAAGTGTCTTCTATCGAGTCAATCCACTTGATCGATGTTTGCCTCTAGCTATCTTACACCTCACTAACTAACAGCTGCCACCATAAATAGTAGAAAAAGTTATAGAGTAACTACCACATGATAAGTTTGTCAAAAAGGGACGACGATGCATTGAAATGTTGTCTAGAAAAGATGTTTGTCGGGATACAACGTTTCGTTAAAACAAATGGTAATGGTAAATTAAAATGTTAAACTCGACAATAATAAGATTAAATGTGCTCTCATAATAAAATAAAATAAACTTGAAACCTCATCACATTTTCATATACTTGAGGACGAATACCATTAAAAATCAAATACTTGAATTTGACTCAGAGAAAAAGCGATAGTGATAAAATTATATAAATTTGTTTTCATAAAAAGAATAAACTTGCCTCATGACATTCAAATAAAAATAATTTTTTTTATTTTTTATTCAACATTTTTTGCACATTGATCTAAAAAAGGGAGGGGGGGGGGGGGGGGGGGGGGGGTTAAGCAACTTGGGAACCTTTTCTTCGTTTTCCTAGCGTGTCCTTTTTTCTTTACGTGGCTTATACTTTCTTCATTTCGATTGTTATTTTTTAAAACAAATTGTTTAAAACAAAACGTAACAGCATAGTTCAAATTTAACATGAGAGGGATTTGAATTATTAAAGCGAAAAAATTGTTAAAAAGACTTTTTGTGATAAAATTATTATAAGTATCTTGATTTTTTTATGATATTTGTCATATACTTTTTGTCACGTTGTTAAGATCAAATAACTTTTCTAAAATTTGTAAATTATACTGCTAGTTCTGTTTGCAGAGAAAATTTACCTATGGGCGATACATAATTTTACTCACATTATCTCTAAATCACTAAAACTTAACACAAAATAGAAGATACAACTAATTTGTAATGGGTCCTTAGACCATGTATAGTGGGACGCTACTTCACACCATGAAGCCCTCATAACCCAGAACACCGCCCCCGGGGCGCTATTGGAAGGGGGGGCTTTTAAAACGCCAGAAGGGGGAATGGTGAAAGTTGATTGGTTATTGGTTTATTTGTTTTTTACTTTTTTGATAAAATATAATATAAACTTAACGTAATGATTTGAAGGGCTTCATCCACTACACTCATTTTAGCCATAAAGGCCCGTATACATGCTCAGTGGTGGATCCAGGATTTTTTTCCAATGGGTTCACTGTTTTTAAATGCTCTAATTTTATACGACCGGCCATAAAAATTTCGGGTCAATTCGAAGGTTTAGGTCGGTTCAACGGTTCGGGTCGGGTAAGGCCGTAAGGTTCATTACATTTTTTTTGAACGGCGTAAGGTTCATTAGTCATTACATAACATAAATACGATAAATTAACAAAAAAACAAATATCGTCATAGAAAGGATAACATACATAAGAAAGATACGATTGTCTTTTAAAACAAATAAAAAAACTTATAGTTGTTCTCTACGAGTTTTCATCTTTTGGAAACGTTGCATTACATCTTCAAATCTATTCTTGAGGGTTGTTTACTACTTGAAGATGATGATTGAATGTTTGATGATTCACTTGAGAAATATCTTTTAATATTCATAATGCCTACAAATCAAATTTAAACATCATTAATTTTCTAATTCAATTAACAAACTTTAACATAATCATACTTTCTAATTGTTAATTTCAGTAAATAAACAATAATAATTGAAGCAAAACATCAAAGCATACCTTACTGAGTCTGTGAAGATTGGAGTTAAGGAAAGACGGAGACTAGGGATGGAGAGGAAGACAGAGGAGGCGAGGACGTTGTGGCGGAAAGAGAGACGGACGCCGGCGGCCGGTGGTGGTGGGGGATTAGGGTTTGAACTGCAGGTCTGATGTCTGATGTTGTGTGTTAGCGATGGGTAGAAGTAAAAATAAAGATAACCCTAACTTACTTTGCTGGATAAAAAATAAAAAAAAGGAAAAAATCGGGAAATAAAAAAAATTAAGCTGTGGTTGAGACTCGAACCAGGGTCAACTAGAGGGATGGCAGGATTAAAGGGAGGAACATTACCACCAGACCAGAGTTATATATTGCTTATGGTTTCACTCTTAAAATATATATGAGTTCAATCTCACAAACTATACCTATATTCTATATAAATTTTGGAACTCAGTGAGTTCCTGTAAACCCGTATGACACTATATAGATCCGCCCCAGTACATGCTCTATTCATTACGCATGGTCTTATAATAAGTAATCAAAATGATACATTTTTGTCGTACTTTTGGGACCAATCATGCCAATTGACAAAACCATATAAGTAATTTAAATTATATCTTCTCCCATGCTTATGCGGTCCCTTTGTGGTCCAAATCAGCATGGGCTGCCACGTGTCGAAGAGAATTATATACTACCATTTTGCAACGAGAGTGTGACACCTCACTCCTCTTTAGTCTTTATATCTTCACAAGTAAATTATATTGATTCTTCATTCTTCAATTTAAGTCATGAAGATCGTGGTTATATTTATGACTATGTAATTGTGCTCTTGTTTTTATTATAAGTGACAATTTCTTACATAACTTAAAACACAACTTATGATAATAAAAATTCCTAGTTTTTAAATGATTTGGATAACTGTTTAATGAACATGTTATGTTTTTTAAATGACAAAGCGAACCTCAACAAGGAAGATGAGTTATCTACAGAGTCTATTAAAATTTAGAACATCTTAGGCAAATCCTATATCTTTGGATTTGGATATTAAGGCTTGGGAACGTAAAACGGATCCGTGTGTTCCTCGATGACAATCGCTATTACAATTTACTAAATGGATTATAAAAAGATATAATCATTTTATACCCATTCAAAATGAAACTACTTAACTACGGTCAAAGAAATTAAACTTTTACTTATTTTAATTAGCAATTAGTCCACTAATTTAAAGGCAACAAATAATCAAACTGCTTCCTTTAAGAAATCAATTAAAACTTGTAATTAGTTGGTTAAATCGTAGTTTAGAAGCTAAAAAACCTCTTGGCGCTTCTAAAGCCCGATGACTTAGCTTAAGAAGCCTTTGGATTCAATTTCAACATTTGAAGCCCTTAGATTCGACTTTTCATGATCATGGACATAGTTTCTGAAGCGGAAACCTTTAATCTTAGACTTAATCTATAAAGACGTCTTCCCAACTTTGTCTTCGTGACTTAGAGATTTACTTTAGAAGTTTTATTTTTATTAGGTTTTGAAGAGGTAGGTCCCAGCAGAGCCCAGTTGGACCCGCAAGACTCACCTTAAACAGGGACGTCTGCGCAGAGACCAACTGGATCCGCAGGACCAACCATGCTCAGAGACGTGACGTCCTTACGCGCAGTATGCAAGCTGGTCCCGCAGGAAATGCCTCCCATGGTGAAGGACTCCGCCTGTTCCCGCAGCCTCGGATACAAGCCATGAGGGAAGGCCACCCGCGCAGCATGGCTACACGCACTAGGTACTTAGCTCTCGATCATTCAGTGTCACCTGAAGGAATGAGCAAAGCCGGGAGCAATCCCGCACAGAGGCGGGAGGGGGAATACTCCCGCCCAAATAAGCCAGTCTGTATACTGAAGGACCTTTTACTGTACCTGACGAGGTATGGGCGAAAGATCTGATCAGGGATACGACAGCTCACTGATACAGTATGGCGAGCAGCATGCTCCTGTACTGTATCACTATTAAGCCGCTGCCTACTCACCAACTACTGTCATACCACGTGCGTAGCCGGCAGTTGGTGGAAAGGGAATAGTATACAGCAGGCCTGGTCACTATCAGCCGCTGCCTACCCACCAACTACCAGCAGGGCACGTGCGTAGGCTACTGTTGATGAACAGGAACACTGTTGCAGCCGGCCATACCTCCTTGGAAACCTACCTTCGGCTATAAATACCCCAAATGGTATGATCATCTAAACACAACATATCTTACTACATTATCATCATATTATACCTGATATCTGCTCTAGCAATCTCTTAATATACTTTTATATTTAAAGAGCAATCTAGTCTGATTCTCACGCCGGAGGGTGGTCACAAGGAGGAACCCCCCCTTCTCAGTGACGAGCTCACGGTGTCTGTTTTGTAGGTTATCAGAAGAACCATCTTCCAAGGGTCTAACCCCTCGTGGGAAACAGCTATCCAACCCCCAGGTTACCAGTAATCTGTCCGGGGTCCGGTTAGTGTTTCTTCATTGGCGCCATCCGTGCATAAAGCTAGAACTTTATTTTTCTCCAGTTTTTTCAAACTTCTACAAAGATGGTTAGAGAAATTCCGGTAACCATAACCCCTGCTACTAGGGGGAATACCGGCAACACAGTTTTTACGAACACTACCCCGGCTACCGAAGCCGGGGCAAGCGAAGTAAATTTTACGAACACTACCCCACTTACCAAAGCTGGGGCAAGTGCAGTAAATGAGCGCCTACTGGGATCCACTGATACCCAGGTTGAGAAACGAAGACTCCCCCGCCAAACTCTCGATGAAGTCAAGGCATGGGCGGAGGCACGACAAAAGGAATTCCAGGCTGAATTGGACGAACGCTTGCGTTCCGTACAACAGGCCGACGAATTCGAATACTGGGAGGATGACTCGGAGGAATCCGACTCCGACGCGAGCCCTCGCCATAGGGCAAAAGGGAAGCGTAAGGAAACGGAATCCCAACCGAAAAGGCATTTTGGACAAGCCTTCAAACCAAAAAGCACAGGTGGAAGTCCACGAGACTTCTCTAAAACGTTCAGACCAAACGTTGCAAATGCAGGAACGTCCAAATTTGCAAGGGACATTGCTGAAGCAATCGCCCCAAAGTGTGCCAAACAAATGCCCAACATAGGCACATATGACGGTATATCTGATCCAGACGATCATTTGAACAGGTTCATAGCAGGGGCAACCGTCAGCAATTGGACGGAACCCACGTGGTGTTACATGTTCCAAATGACGCTGGTTGGGGCTGCTAGAGCATGGTTCGATCGTCTACCGGTCAACCACATCTACGACTGGGCAGACTTCCAACAGAAGTTTAGCCAACACTTCAGCCAGCAACGGAAGTATACCGAGGAGCAATGGACAATCCTCAAATGCATACGAGAGGAAGACGAATCTCTGCCAAACTTCATCACTCGCTTCAACTCAAAGAAGCTAAGTTTGGGCAATATCAGCGAAGATCTTGTTCGCGCTGCCTTCATCCAGGGCGCACATGACCCAGAGCTCATCCGCACCCTAACGGGTAAAGATGGCATGCCATCCACATGGGATGGCATCATGACAGCAGCAAAACGCTATGCTGAAACAGAGAAGCAACTGGGTAGAGATCTCCCACAGAGCACAAACCTCTACACCCAGAGGACGAGAGATGACAACGTCCTCACCGCCCGACTAAATAAAAAACGAAAGCTAGGCATTTGGCAGTCAAGGGTAAACTTTGACACCTCATCCGGCTTGCAAAATCGGTTGGGCGGAAGGGATAATGTACAGTCGCACCGGAACTCCAGATGGACGCCACTCACCAAAAGCGTCACTGAGATATTCGCCACTGAAGAGCTCCCATGGCCAAAACCTCCAATAATCCGACATCGTCACGATGCAGATCGGAGCAAATACTGTGACTTTCACAAGACAAAGGGCCACAACACTGAAGAATGCATAGATGTAAAAGATATGGTCGAAGCATTTGTCAGAGATGGGACGCTCGCGCACCTCGTGGCGTAATAAAGGCTGAGCAGGCGGGTGCGTATAGAACCCCAGCTGGGGAAAACACGAATCAATTCCAGCTTCAAAATCGAGACTACATGCTGCGTAAAGAACGAGATCCCGAACCAGGTGCGTATCGGCTCGATGGCACTCCCATCCCAACAAGGAAGGGAGCTCATTTACACAGTTTGCATGTAAATCAATTCCAATTTGTAAAGAAAAGGCCAAGAGCCACTTCTAATGGAAATGATTCTCTTTTAAGAATATCGAAGCTGATGATTTTACATTTATACTTTTCTGGACATTAATATGCCGGTTTTCACCGCATAATTACGTGAAGTCATTGCATGGGAAGGCGGTCCTACCCGCACGAACCCAATAACGTGACAAACCTTCACGCAGGTCAGTTGAAGGGGAAAAAGTTCAGCACCCAAAAATGAAAGTGCCGGTCTATCCGCATGAATCATTAAGGAAACTGAATAATAACCTATCAACAACCGCGCGTCGAACGGTTAAAACTATCCAACACTGGTGACGGCATTCACATTACGTGAAGTCGTTGCGTGAGAAGGCGGTCTTAGCCGCACGAACCCAATAACGTGGCAAACCTTCACGCATGTCAGTTGAAGGAGGAGTTCAATTATCCCATTAAATGAAAGTGCCGGTCTATCCGCATGAATCATGAAAGGAAAATGAACACTAACCTATCGACAACCGCGCGTCGAACGGTTCAAAACAAAATTCTTAAAAAGGATAAGGAAAACCTACACGCAGGTCAGATAAGGGTAAAGTTTTGCCATCCTACTAAGTGCAAGTGACGGTTCTACCCGCACAATCACGAAAGAGGAAGCAAAACTTCACACCTATTTTCAACCACGTTCAAAGGTTAACTTATCCTCAAAAGGTAAGAAAAACCTACACGCAGGTCAGATAAGGGTAAAGTTTTGCCATCCTACTAAGTGCAAGTGACGGTTCTACCCGCACAATCACGAAAGAGGAAGCAAAACTTCACACCTATTATCAACCACGTTCAAAGGTTAACTTATCCTCAAAAGGTAAGAAAAACCTACACGCAGGTCAGATAAGGGTAAAGTTTTGCCATCCTACTAAGTGCAAGTGACGGTTCTACCCGCACAATCACGAAAGAGGAAGCAAAACTTCACACCTATTATCAACCACGTTCAAAGGTTAACTTATCCTCAAAAGGTAAGAAAAACCTACACGCAGGTCAGATAAGGGTAAAGTTTTGCCATCCTACTAAGTGCAAGTGACGGTTCTACCCGCACAATCACGAAAGAGGAAGCAAAACTTCACACCTATTATCAACCACGTTCAAAGGTTAACGTATCCTCAAAAGGTAAGAAAAACCTACACGCAGGTCAGATAAGGGTAAAGTTTTGCCATCCTACTAAGTGCAAGTGACGGTTCTACCCGCACAATCACGAAAGAGGAAGCAAAACTTCACACCTATTATCAACCACGTTCAAAGGTTAACTTATCCTCAAAAGGTAAGAAAAACCTACACGCAGGTCAGGTATGGGTAAAGTTTTGCCATCCTACTAAGTGCAAGTGACGGTTCTACCCGCACAATCACGAAAGAGGAAGCAAAACTTCACACCTATTATCAACCACGTTCAAAGGTTAACTTATCCTCAAAAAGTAAGAAAAACCTACACGCAGGTTAGATAAAAGTTAAAGTTTAGCCATCTCACCAAGTGCAAGTGACGGTTCTACCCGCACAATCACGAAGGAAGAAGCGAAACTTTAACCCACTATCAACCACGTTCAAAGGTTCTTATTCTAAACACTTGGAAAATTGCTAATTTAAACTAAGTATGCAAGTCATAAGTTTATAAAGCAAGGAACCCAAAGAAGGAAATAACAATCTTATACGCAAGAAGATTAATATTTCAAGAATATATTACAAGAATGGCCGGGTAACTACCCGCCTAAAAGAAAAAAAAAACTATACAAGTCTTAGCAATGGGAAGGGATCTTCAGGATCAAGCTTCAGGGCCGCTTCCACTTGGACCCGCTCCGTCAGAAGAACGGGGTGGTTCGAGGAACGCTTTGAGGACAGCTAACCCATCATCAGCAGCAGCTACTTCGTCCACCTTCTCCACCACTGGATGCGGGAAGGCGGCGTATTGGTTCAATGCTTGGTCATAAATGGCTTCGGTATCCACATTGAACAAAGGGAAGTTGGAAGGCGGGACGCCTTTCTCAACAAACCCTAGACCAAGCAAGAAGCCGGCCTTTTCCCCATCCTCATGAGAAGCGTTGAGGGCTGCGGTCATAGCATCATCGTAAGAGGTCTCTGAAAAGACCCGACGCACAACCTACAAAGAAAACACAAGTATTAGAACCTTTTCTTAAAAAAAAGTAAGCGGGAAAATACCCCTTACCCCTTGGCAAACAAGTAACCGTTAGACGGATGCGGGTACAGTGTAAAGGCAAAACCCTTCACATACCTAGCACCCGCAGGGAATTGAAGCCAAGTAAACCTTGGCGAACAAGTAACCGTTAGACGGATGCGGGTACAGTGTAAAGGCAAAACCCTTCACATACCTAGCACCCGCAGGGAATTGAAGCCAAATATTCCTCGGCAACCAAGTAACTATAAGACAGGTGCGGGTACAGTGTAAAGGCAAAACCCTTCACATACCTAGCACCTGCAGGGAATTGACGCTAGGAATACCTTGGAAGTAAAGTAACCGTAAGACGAGCGCTGGTACAGTGTTAAGGCAAAACCCTTCACATACCTAGCGCTCCGCTGGGAATTGAAACCAGGAAGGATCTTCTGGGCAATGCTTGCGGAAACGGAAATAACATCCCCGCATAGCGGGAACGTTGAGAACTACGTTGTTTGAAGCTCCAGGATGGAATTGGTGGTTTTAACATAATTGATCACTATGTTCAAAACTACCAAAACCTCATGGAGAATCCACACAACTGGGACTCAATGCTCCTGACTTGCGAGGAGGTTACAGACCTACCCGCATCATACCCAAAGACCAAGCAGGAAACTCGGGCATTTCTGCAAGTGACAAGGACTTCCCATGGAAAACCTTACAAAACCCTTTTCAAAACCCTTTGCTTAAGTCCAAAAGTTCACCTCACTTTATTAAACACGCATGAGAAGAACATTGGACTGGGGGGACTTGAAGAGGTAGGTCCCAGCAGAGCCCAGTTGGACCCGCAAGACTCACCTTAAACAGGGACGTCTGCGCAGAGACCAACTGGATCCGCAGGACCAACCATGCTCAGAGACGTGACGTCCTTACGCGCAGTATGCAAGCTGGTCCCGCAGGAAATGCCTCCCATGGTGAAGGACTCCGCCTGTTCCCGCAGCCTCGGATACAAGCCATGAGGGAAGGCCACCCGCGCAGCATGGCTACACGCACTAGGTACTTAGCTCTCGATCATTCAGTGTCACCTGAAGGAATGAGCAAAGCCGGGAGCAATCCCGCACAGAGGCGGGAGGGGGAATACTCCCGCCCAAATAAGCCAGTCTGTATACTGAAGGACCTTTTACTGTACCTGACGAGGTATGGGCGAAAGATCTGATCAGGGATACGACAGCTCACTGATACAGTATGGCGAGCAGCATGCTCCTGTACTGTATCACTATTAAGCCGCTGCCTACTCACCAACTACTGTCATACCACGTGCGTAGCCGGCAGTTGGTGGAAAGGGAATAGTATACAGCAGGCCTGGTCACTATCAGCCGCTGCCTACCCACCAACTACCAGCATGGCACGTGCGTAGGCTACTGTTGATGAACAGGAACACTGTTGCAGCCGGCCATACCTCCTTGGAAACCTACCTTCGGCTATAAATACCCCAAATGGTATGATCATCTAAACACAACATATCTTACTACATTATCATCATATTATACCTGATATCTGCTCTAGCAATCTCTTAATATACTTTTATATTTAAAGAGCAATCTAGTCTGATTCTCACGCCGGAGGGTGGTCACAAGGAGGAACCCCCCCCTTCTCAGTGACGAGCTCACGGTGTCTGTTTTGTAGGTTATCAGAAGAACCATCTTCCAAGGGTCTAACCCCTCGTGAGAAACAGCTATCCAACCCCCAGGTTACCAGTAATCTGTCCGGGGTCCGGTTAGTGTTTCTTCAGGTTTCATATCAAGTCATTGTTTTGAGTATCGATTTCTCATTAATCTTAGCATCATTTTAGATAAATTTAACTTCGCCGTGAAACTATCAACATGGAGAAGACAAACCCATAAATTATTAATTATATATGTCTCGTATACATATAAATTTGTGTCTAAAGTTAATGAAAACATATTTACATACTAATTTCAAATCGTCTTTCACATGAATGAAGATCAACAAAAAATCATATAAAATCCCCAGTGACAAACTTGATTTAAATCTTGCATAGGATGGGTGGCTGTTAACTTTGAATCTTTCATTGTGAAATTTAGATGCGGCAATCCTTGAAAGTAGGTGAAACACGATACGAAGAAAGCGGATTTTAAGTCAAAAGGCATTATCTGTTTGAAAATCAAGTCATGTTCGGATTGACTCGTTTTAAAAACATGTCTGATTCTAATTGACACATATTGGGTTGAATAATTAACTTGTTTGAGCAGTTAATATATTAAATATACTTGCAATTTCCAATCCAAATCCAAATTTTAATATTCATCTAGTGACGCTACTGTCAAGTTTTTTTTTATCAAAATGGGTGAGGGAGGAAAACTATTTACCAAAATGGATGATTTGAAAAATATTTACCAAAATAGATTTTTCTTCGCAAACTTAAAGTTTTATTATTTGTAACTCATTATTTTAGCTATGTTTTTTTATATGAAAACTTTTAGTATAAATTATTTTAATATAAGTTTATGAAAAAAAATCTATTTTGGTAAATATTTTCAAATCATCAATTTTAGTAAATATTTTTCCCCTTCATCCATTTTGATAAAAAAAAAACTCTGCTACTGTCTAATTCTCAATTATATTCAAATCTTCAATTACTTTATAGTTTAGATTCATACATCATTATGAAATTAATTTCAGTATTATATGATTAGTCATGATAATGTTAGTTCTCTTACACTAGATTATCAACTTGTCATACTTAACCTATGTAACATGTTACCGATAATCCGCTTACAATCAACGCCCCTCTTTATAACTTGTCAACCATGTAAGACTCATTTAAAATAAAGAGTTAAAGAGTCGTGTTCGAGTTTTAATGAATTTATGTGTGTGCATGTTAGGGTTATAATAATAATAATACAACATAAGTCGGGTTCAGTTTTCTTATTTCAACTCGTCACCCGTTAACCTATTAACCCGCCAACCAACACAATTGACATCCTTGGTAAAATGTACGCAGGCTCGAAATTGTTGTTAAACATCAAGTGGTGTTTGGTGTCTACACCAATACAAGTTGACATAAGACTCTTTCCGACATGGCTACCGTCATTGTCGGTTCCTTGTGGTCACACTCGTATGCCCCCTCCCCCTCTTTAACAAAGGCACATTTAGCCGGTCATCTCTTACACCATAGACACCAAGAGTGTACATTGCGCGGGCGCATCTACTCATCAAGAGTTGTTTTTAGTGATTCATTTTTTACTTAAATATAACTGAACTTGAATGAAAATGTGTAATCATTAAAATATACGTTTCTTAGTGTAAAAAGAAAATTTAAAATTTAAGTTCTTTTAGGAGAATATATAAAAGTACATAAAATTTCTTGTTATCATAAAACATGAAATTTATTTATTATTGTAATATTCAAGTTTTTTATTTTTATGTATTTTACACATTATTCAAATAATCAGAAAACCTTTTTTTTAACCAGTTGTGGTCAAGTTCAATTTAAACAACATATATAATAAAAAAATATACTCAAATACTAAATATAAAAAATCAATATATATATATATATTGTCAAATTTATCATGAAAATAAGCATTTTTAATAACCAGTAATCCTATATCCCCACCAATGTAGGGATGAGATTTTTGTCCTGAATACCTAGACCATACGCACACTGTATCCGCATCAATTTAGCTTGTTTTGTACTGGCATCGATACCCCTTTTTATTCATCTCCGATACGGGTATGGTACATGCATGTTCGGTATTTTGTACCCGTTTGCAATATGTAAACGTTTTATTGGGGTTCTCCATATTTAATATCTAAAATAATTCCTCCAACCACGTCATCATTGAATTTATTGTCATTTACGAAGTATTGAACCTATCAATGAACAAAGAAAAGGAAAAAAGAAAGAGAGAATGAAATGATGACTAGCGAAAATTAACGAGTTTTAACTTTCTTTGGTTTGGTTTATATTCATACCGTTTTTTGACATTCAATACGTTTTGTTATTATGTTACATTTTGTACAGATTTAATGTTAATGTTTACTTTGGTTCAATGGTTTATTGTTTTATTTTTGATTTGGCTTTATGTTTTAGTTGTGGTACACTGGTACTAGTAGTAATGCGGCTAGTCGTATCAATATTTTAGCCAATCTAGTACCCGTCATGTACCCATACTGATACCCGGATTGATTAAGCTTATTTGTTATTTCTAACGGTACCGACACCAAAATGGTTAGAGATTTAAGAAAAAAAAACAAAGCGATACAAAATCGGGCACAATACTAAAATGCCCGTACCTACCAATAATTTCGGTATGATTGTCAATAATTATTTTATTAATGTTTGATACTGATACAATTGAGTACATGCACATATACGAATGGTGTATCGTTTCATCTATAGAGCAATATATGTATTTGTATCTTGTTGGTATAAAATATATAGGATAACAATGTTAAATATTGTATTAATTAACTGGTTTTAAATAAAGATTAAAAAAATATCTACAAATTTCGAAAAATGGAAGTTTAGCCTATCAAAGTTGACTTTTAACATTTTAAATTTGTGTGCTTTATTTTGTCTTCGTGTTATAATTCCAAACTTCTATTTTAGCATTTCTACTAACAGGGAACCCCAACCCCCCCCCCCCCCCCCCCTCAAAAGCCCAACATGCATTGACGTGTACTTTTTTTAGTAAAATTGTTTACGATTTGAAAACGCACTTGACATGACATGTAGACATAAAACGGTTTGTGAGTGTCTACGTGCGTCAAATGCTCAAGATTTTCTGCGCTTTATCCCTATAGAAGGTTTAGGCCAACATATTTCTCCTATTGAGTATCGTACTATCCTTAAGTATCGCCTGATGACTCATATATTTATGGTTGATGAAACGTGCCCTGTTTTTAGCAAGGCGTGTTTGGACTCGTATGGAGAACACACGGTACATTGTAGAGAGCTCCCCAGGTTTAAGTACCATCACGGTATGGTTAGAGATGTGTTATTTAACATATTCAAGTGTGCTGGTATCTCTATTAAGAAAGAAGCACATGTGAATTTCTTGACTGAACCGCTAGATGGACGTTCAACTCTTCGTCCGACTGGCATTGTGGTCTTTAGATGGAGTGAAGGGAAACATGCGCATGTGGATCTAACAAGGGGTTCCCCTTTAGTGGGCTTAGGGTGTAGTAGTTTCGTGTCCGGACATACTACTCTAAAAGCTACTTCATGCAAGGTGACTAAACATGACCCATTTTAGTTTTCAATGTGATTTGAAACATTTATAATCAATGAAATGTTGTATACTATAGTTATATCATACTTACTATGCTAACATATTCGTAAATCTTGATGAATCGAAAATCGTTACATCACATCGTTACTTATAATGTGTTACGTACTTAAAACGTTTGGAAACTCGTATAACCTAACTTGATATTTGGAGTCCATAATAAGGTATATATATGTATTTTGACTATACATAATAAGTTATAACCCATAAGTGTGTTTCTTTCATTTTATAAGACAATAAATTGATAAATGAGCATTTATACATGTAACTTGCCTAACTACTATATCAAATTAATTATTATAGAAAATGTTCCTTCTCATATCTTAAAATACAATATAATACAACCCAAAACACCCCCAAAACCGTTCACTCCACCCCCATTCCCCGTCTCCAAGGTGTACAACTTTATACAAAAACAAACCTTCTTAAGTTAGCCCCTCCAAATCTTGTTATTTATATGAGACTATCATCCCCTCCTTTTCTTTTGTACTATTATTATTCTTCTTTGAAATTCAAAGAAGAATTTATCTTCTCCTCTCTCATCTCCATATTCTTCATTTCTTATTGTTACTATTTTGTCAAAAATTAAGTTAATCAAGTGTCACCAGTTGTACTATCTTTAAGGTTTCTTTTATTCATCTTTATCTTCTTCATTTACATGGTTGCAAAGCTATCATATATTCATGTCAAGGATCTCACATAATCTATGCACCGTGGTGTGTGTTGTGGAGGAGACAAAAAACTAAAGGTTGGAAGATGATCTTCAATGGTCACACATTAACAAAGTTCTTGCATTCATTGTAACATTTATGTTTTAATTTGATTTTCTTTTATACAATAACCAAAAGGGTTTGATGATACATATTCTTTATAAGATGTATTCATCAACCATTAGTGACTTATAATTAATTTCCATCAATAACCATTTTAAAATGTAAAAGACGTTACTAATTGTAATGATTCAGAATTGACAGAATTTGTGACATTCGTCAATTTCGGGTCACTTTTGTATTTATTTTATTATGTAAACCGACCCGTTTTGTAAACCGAAGCTTATGATATAATCAAAATGACGGATTTTATGTTACAAAATTGTTTTACACTTGTTGGGTCTTGAAAACATCTTTTTCGGTCATTAAAACACGTAAAAATCACTTAAAACGAACTTCGGGGACCATTTCTGCCACTTTTGAAAAGTTGAAAATCACCAGCAGGCACCCCATCGCGCTGTGGGATGGGGGAAGTAACCTATGGTCGCGTGGCGCGACCTGCATCAAGTCTGCAGCCGTTTTTTGTTGTTTTGTGTTTTCTTTTGATCTATTTTGCATGAAAACTCTTGTGTCTCACACCCATATTTGACCACCAACATTACCCTATATATACACCCCCATTTCCCTTCATTTTCCCCTGCTACAACTCCAAAAACTCTCTCAATCATCAAAGATTCAAGGTTATTTTCTTAAGTGTTCTTGAGTGTTTGACTTCCAAAAGTCAAACTGAGTTTAATCTTTCATTCTAATTAGCTTATGTATTCTTATTAATACTTGATTATGGTGGTACAACATATATATAATATAATACCCCTTGTTACCTTTGGTAGTTACTTCTCCGATTCCGGTCGGTGAGGTTTCGGACCTTGTAAGGCAAGGCTTCATGGAGGACTACGTGTCCTTGATATATATATATATATATATATATATATATATATATATATATATATATATATATATGTAACTTGTTTATACATATTAATCTTGCTTAACTTCTTCTCATTTTAGTTTATTTGTTATATTTACAAGTTCGATTGTTATGAGTTCTAAGAGTCTATGCTTCGGTTTAATCGTAAATAGCTCTAGACTGTAAACCGAACATTTGTTTAAAAACTTTGATGTTAACTTTTTGGTTGTAAAACTTAAGTATGTTCATTTGTAAATTATTATACAAGTTCTTGGTTATTTGGGCATGTGGAAACCATCTATGAAATCGTTGTGAGCTGGAAACCGAACCAATCCGATTTTTACTCGCTTAAGACACACAAGTGTGTTTTTAGCTATCAAGACTTGTATATTTCTTTAAAAATAGTTTACAAACTGATTTTAATTATTTTCTTAAGTACTTGGAAATGCTGGATCCAACTTGATCTCATAACATAGTTTGGACTGATAAAACCGAACACTCGCTTAATGTGCGTTGTTAGTTCTAAAACAATAGAACTACATACTTGGTTAAGTCTTATAAAGTTTTATTAAATTATCTCATAACATTCATTATTTTGGAAAGTTGACTTTGGGTTTGACCAATTATCAAAACCCGAACCAACAACTCGAACACTCGTTAAAAACCCGTTTTAGTATCTTTATTCCAAGGGACTTGCATTCTTGCATTTTTACCCACCTTATTACTTAACATAGGTTGAGTAAATATTAAGGTTAGATACTTTAACCCGGTTTCGAGCAAACTTACATTTTAAAGGGTTATTATTATAAATTCTTAAATAGTTACATTTTAAACCTTGAACTTAAGTTGTTTACACTTCTCAACCATTTATTTTATTTAATGACTTTCAATACAACCTTAAGACTTTCTTTTATTCAGGCTTCGTACGTTAAACTCGTCGTTCCGGCAAATATCCAAATTATCATCTTTCAAGTTTATTACTTGAACGTGAGTTCATACCCCGTTTTCCATCTTTTGTTTTGGGGTGACATTTAATACTTATATAAACTAAATGATTTATACATGAGTCTTAAACCACAAACGTTATTGTATACTTTACTTAAATAATTGCTCGATTTGGTGTTCTATGATTATATGCCTATGTGTTTATCACTTTTGGTTTGTGGAACTATAAAATCCTAGACTATTTGGCATCCCCTTATAGCAAGGTGTCGCTAACGTAATTCTATTAGTGATTTTATCTATTTATCCAAGTTATTGCGTTTATTTATCGTTTCGTATACAAGTTTTGAGGCTTTTCTTACTATATACTTATATGCTCAAACTTATGAACTGCTCACCAACCTTTGTGTTGATAAACTTTATTTTATGAAATGTTACAGGTTTGCATCTAGGTTGATTGTGGAGTTGAAGAAAACTACATCGATACCTTTAGGATATTTAGCAAAAATGAACAATATTTGATTTGCTATATTTTGTTGTATTTTGTTGTGACTATCCTTTAAATATTGTTATGTGACAGTTTCGATGTTGTGAAATGAAATGAGTTTGTTAAATATTGTCGCTTTAAAATAGTGTCATACGCTTATGGACAGTCGTTACACCTCGGCATGTTCCGCCGCCTTTGGTCGGGTTGTGACAGAATTCTTGGCCAACAAAGGTTGAGCCATAAGGCCATATATAGTGGGCGGATTTTTGGGGCGAACTCCGGCGATTTGGGGCACAAACACCCCCCTCCCCAGCGAATTGTGGGGCGATACCGGGGGGGGGGGGGGGTAATTCTCGTCTGTGTTGTGTGTGATATATATATATATATGTATATATATGGGGCTAAAACAAAAACCTACCATTTGCTGACTGGACGAAACATAACGCAAATCACCCAATTTTATAGCCCCTCCACTACACATAGCCTAACTTTATCATAAAATATTTAAATGGTGCAAGACCAAAGTCTATGACTAAACACATTGAGTTGTGGTTCTAATAACGTTTTATTTGCGTTTTAATTCATTTTTATGACTCCATAGCAGTCAAATTAAAAGTAGTGCGCATATCTGTTCATTTTTAAAAGAATGATTGTTTTAGCCAATCTCCGGCCCGAATCTGACCAAACTTTCTAAATAAAAGTTGGTGCTAACACACAGATTTAATTTACTGGATTATTATAATTTTTGGGAATTGTTTCATATATTTTAATAATTTATCTATGTTGTGACAACAAACTGTCCAACTTATGTTTTTATCTTTCTTTTCCTTTTACAAGTACAAGTTATTATATCATCATACCATTATATTATTAGTTAATTATTCATCAAACACAAAATAAAACTAGCCTTATTACTTTTATTTAGGGCTTACACGTAAGGACATTCACACGCTTAACAAATATCTTAATCTTTTAACCCACCAAATTCAATGTGAGTTTATATGCCCCGTTTTCATCTTTATATTTTGGGGTAGCATGTATACCTTTTTACATCCCTTATGTTTTCGACCACATCTATTCAAGCACAATTCAAATTATGTTTATGTGTGATGATTGCATGGTCTATGACTATGCTCTATGTGCTTAATTGTTTATTTTATTTTTGGTGGTTGGTATCTCATCATCTATTCTCATCTAGTATAATCATACATTTACCCAAGTACATTGATTTTCTATCAATGGGAACAGGTCCAAATCTATTTAATTATATACATATTCATAAGAATTATAATGCTCATCATTGACATATGAATGTTGAATTTTATCTATATATATCTCAACTAAACTTATGTATTCTCACCAGTATTCGTGTTGACAAACCATGTTTTTATACATGCTACACGTACAAGTAGTTGATATTGTTCAAGATCTAAGACATTAGTTTTACCTTAGGATATTTACTTTAAAATACAAAACTTATGATGTATTTGTTATGATTATTGAATTTGTGTACTTATTTAATGTTAACAAAATTAAATAATTATTATCGCTTTAATTAGTGTCTTTTGAGCTATTGTCCATCAATACATTACGCTCCGGCGTATTTCGCCGCCTTTGGTCGGAGTGTGACATTGGTAGGCCTAAAGTGTAGAGGTTTCACAACCGGACAGACTGCTCTAAAAGGTGCTTCATGCAAGGTGACTAAACATGAAAAAACTTATCTTGTCAACCATCATGTATTTATACCCGCTTACATTTGAAACTTTTGGTTTCCTCGCACCTGAAGTTGTGGGGCTACTTAACCGAATCCATCGGGTCATGCATAGTAATGTTATAGCTCCAAGATCTATCGATGTAGTGCTTAAAATATTGGGATTTGCTATTCAAAAACGGCTTGTGGCGCAACTTATCCGTTTGCCCTCTGTCTTAATGTAAAAGTTTCATATTTAGATGAATTTTATAAGAAACATTATTAATGTGAAAAAAAATTGTTGTCGTTTATCACAATGTCACTACAAATTTTTAAACAAGTAATATTATTTTTAACTTTTATATAAATGTTTAATTTAATTTATCACTTTTTTCTAATGGTAGGAAGCATAGTTGTCAAAAGTGCTTAAAGCGGGCGCTATAGCGTTTAACGTGGTGAGGCGACAATAAACCACTACAAGGTACTTAACGGCCATATATTGACCAAACAACGACTTCTGATGGAGAATTTCGGCACCGGCGCTGCGATTTCTGCCGGAAACCTATGGGAAACCAGGAGGATGAAAGAACATTTGCGGGAACAAAAAGTGCGGCTGCGTTATATTACTTTGTACCCATTTTAGTTTTAAATAACTAGGTATTTTAGTATTTAACCCTTCTATCTTTCACTTGTTTACATTTACCCCTTAAAAGTTATACATTTTTACATAAAAGGAGTAAAATTAGTTTGTTTATCTTAACATTTTACCCCCTCTACCTTTACTAGTTTACATTTAGTCTTTATACTAATAAATTTTATGCATAAAATTTATAAAATTAACACATTATATATATATAAAAATTATAAAATTAACCTAATCGCTAAACACGAAATTGTGAGCGCTATTTACCACTATTCAGTACGTAGCATATAGGTGGCCCGTCGCTGTTTACCGCTATTTGCTATTGAGGCTTGTGTTCTCCGGTGGAGATCTAATTTCAATCCTCACTTACGTCACACTTTTGGTGGATTATGACAATGAATGATTTGAGCTATTCTTTGCGAGGTTGTTAGTTCGAAAACCAAGTCAATCCGGGTTTCCGTCCCACCTTGTGTTACACTAGAGAGTTCTGCTCTTGAGGCGGCATAACGACTATCAAGTGGCAGTCAGCGGTAGGTTTCACGTGTGGGCCCGATTAAGACAATATAGTCTGGTCAATGTGGGGAAATATGGCTCTCCAATTTGGGGAGTGCGGTGATCTAAACAAAAATAAATTCGCCGTTCTAAAAACATAAATGTTTAAATCACTTATATTACCTGACAGATTAACACGACGGAACAAAACAAAATTTTAGTTTTTCATTTTGTGGGTATGCAAATGATTTCACGATTGTAGCATAATCAAAATAAAAACCATCAGCAAGATAATACACGCAATTTTATTCAACATCACTAATTCACTGGCTATAATTGTAGACCCGAGTGTAACTCCATCTATAACTTCGTCGATAATAGGTGGTTATTCTACAACGTAAATCCCATTTTTTTAATCCTTCAATACCAAAGAACACATGCCATATCAAGAGATCATATGATGTCGACGCCTAAAGCATTAATGTTGGGTGTGGATGGTCACCTCGTTGATGTTGACCTAGCCAAGTTATTTGGAAGTTTAACCACTCTCAATGTGTACAATCGATGCTAACAAGCATCCATATAAAGCTATGTACAACTTCACATACCACGTATATCTGTTGGATGACACCAACACATCGGTTTTATCAAATATCTCTTCCTGTAGATATCAGTCACACATATAAGACCATCCGCTATGCCGCGCGGATGGGGTTTTTTTTGGGAGCGGTGGGTGGAAAACACCATAGAGGGGTGGGCGGCGAGGATCCGGTCGTTTGAACGGTCGGCGCGGTTGAAGCCCACCTCTCAAACATACATACATATGCATATATATATATATAGGGGCGCCTTTGGGGCATTCAACCATAGCGAGGCATTATTGGTTGGGGCTTTGATGCCTCCCGGTGCTTACATGGCGTTGACGTGTCACGGTGGAGGGGCTTTGAAGCCCCTCACCATAGAGAATGGTCTAAGTTTAATAATAATAATGAAAATACAAAATAATCATAGTAATAATCTGCGACACATTCAAAATAGACGTTGAAATTGAACTTTGTTATACATTCAATCTTCATAATCATAATCTTGTACAAGTTATTTGTGATAATTGACACGCTTCATGATTACAAAAAAATGGTGGCTTGTTACGATGGTGTAACCCAATGTGAATTTTAGGCATTTTGACATATAAGACTGTGAACACCCCCCCCCCCCCCCTGAATTTTTTGGGTGGACGGGGCGGGGGGTGGGGGTGTTTGTCGCCGGTGCTTGGTTTGAAAATAATAATATTTTAATAATATAGCCGTTGACAATAGTAAAAAAATTACCCAACACACTATATATATCCCCACTATCTCAAACAAAAAATACCAACTCTTTCAAACAAAAACACCTCTTTCAATATTCCAATTCCCCACACATATACAAAAATGAATCTGATAAACAATCCAAACACTCCATGGCTCGATTTTAGGCAATACGTTGTTCCATTCAACCAACAAACGAACTCCCCCAACATACAAAATCAACCACTCCTAAATTATCTCTTTCTGTTTCCCAACCACCCCCTCAAGGAAATATAAACTTCCAATTTGCTCCCAACCGCCCGTATTGTTTTTCCGACGCACACATTGGCATGTACGCCAATTTGTTGAACCTCCTCCAAAACCAAACACCGGTGCTCGGGTCAAGCCAGACGGATCTGGTGGAGGAGACCGTGCCGGAGACTCAACCGGAACGGGATGCCGGTTCAAGCCGAAAGCCCCATAAACATAAAAAGAAGGCCCTGGGGAGCCGACAGCGAAAAGAAAATACATACCGTGGACTGAGGAGGCGGAAGAATTTAGCGCACACGTTTGGGTGGCCGTTTCAGAGGATCCTGATGCCAGTAAATTATTATTATTATTATTATTATTATTATTATTATTATTTTATTAAGTATTTCTTTAAAAATAATACTAATTGTATAAATAATTTTAATTGTAGACAACTTTCAAAGAAGTAGAATATTTTAAACCCAAATATTTGAAAATTGGGTCAACTTTTGAGCGCGAGACCATATTACATGGGTAAAGAAGAAGTTCAAGCCCATTGAAGGGTTGTAAACACCGGTTGCCAAAAATTCGGTGGGATCCACAACCGATTGAGCAATAGAAAATGGGGTAGAAGCAAAAACAATGCCGACATCCAACGAAAAACGTTAACAAGATATCGACGTTCTGGGAGTGTGGCATTTAAGTTTTTAAGTTATTGGGAGCATATTCAGAAACACCAAATATGGCTCAAATTACCCACCGGTCTGGTCGCTCGGTGATCCAACGCATCATCCCGATCGTCAAAAAGGTCGAAGACCTCGGTTTCCACAAATCCGAGCACACCCGTCTCTTGCTCCAATGCTCGTAACTTTGACCTTGTTGACGAAGACGAGGTTAATTTATGGGACGGTGTCGTACAAGAGTTGCCCCGACCCCGAGAGATGAAATAAAAACAAGGGGGAAATGTGGAGGGTTCGTTGTCGAAACGACCCAAGGAGGGGACCCATAAAGAGGTGGAGTGACTACAATATATGTTCGGCCATTTTGAGACCGAGAGTCTAGACCGTTACGCTACCATTTGTGCTAATACCGAAGCCAGTGGTCGGTTGCTCGCTTCATATGCATTGCATCAAATGGAACGAGACAACCAATTCCTTCGCTCAATCGGTGAAACCGAAGCGGCCGTAGAATTGGAAGAGAAACAAACACAAAAAATACGGGAAGTATACGACCTATGACATTAGTTTTTAGTTTTAGTGTTTTTTTTCTATTTTTTGTTATGTATTTTTCTGTTTTAATATATTTTTTTTAATTTTAATGTATTTTTATTTGTTTAATGAATTTAATGAAGTTTTATTTGTTTATTTTAATTATAAAAATATAAAAAATGGCGTGGCAATGTGATAGGGTAATATCGGGTTACAAATCACTACACTCTAAAATAAATATCGCCATCTTTACTAACGTGCCACCACGTAACAAATTCACTTCCAAGTGTAGCCCTCTGCTACGCATAGCCTAAGTTTAAGCCCCCACCCCGCCTCCCCCCACCCACCACACACACATACACACACACACGAATTACCATGTCATCTTTCTAGGATGAATTTGCCGACATTTATGAATTATTCAGTGGTTTAAATCCCCTTATATAATAAAAGACAATCTCTTATGCCACTTGTCCCCTTCTCCTAAAACATGCTGATGTGTCACTAATACATTCAATTTGCTGATGTGTCACATTTTAAGCAAGGGTCTCAAAAAACCGGTTCATCAATTCATCATCCGGTTCATCAATCCATTCGTTTTTTCAGAAACCCTAAAATATATCACAAACATATCGCCTCTTCTTTTCTCTTCTCTGCCTCTTCTTATTTCTTCTCCATAAACCCTAACTCAAATCGTTGTTCATCGACGCTACTGCTGTATTTCTCTCCATCAAATTAACCTTAGCTTCTTGATTAACCTACGATTCATTTGCTTGACGAATGTCCGCTAATTTCAAGGTACGACTCTTTCATCAAACTTTAGATCTGCTTAATTTGTTAAGTTTTTTTTAAAATTTAATTAGTATCATAATTATTTTGATTTGATTCTGTTATGACTTCCTTGTGTTTCACTTTTTTTTATAGATTTGACAAACAATCAAAACTGAATTCTCATAGAATGATTTCATCATACCTAACTAAGTTGTACTCGACAAACACCTAATTTCATGGTATGTATATTTTGTCAAACTTCAGATATGGTTCAATTGTTAAGTTTTCTTGAAATTAATTAGTATCATTACTTTGATTATGTTATGACTTTCTTTTCTTTCACTTTTTGTATAGGTTTCACAAAAAAAAATGCGATGCTCATCTAATGAATCAATCAAACCCTAACTGAGTTGTGTTACGTTGGAGGCCATTATTTAAACGCGATCACCATCGAACGTTTGATATTGAAGTACCCTTATCATTCAAATATGTAAGTTAAAATTAAATTTTTATTTTTGAGATCTGAATAATTTTCACCAACAGTTAACTTGTAGTTGATGTTTATTAAAACCACATCCTTGATGCATAAACATATATGATAAAACTTTTTGATCTTTTATGGTTAATTGCAAAAATAATTACCAAGTATATTATGACATTTTCATTTATAAAGCTAAAACTTTGATGGTTTTCTGGCCTAAAATAAAATTCATACCAATGTTGCTTACCTTTTATTATTTAGTAAATATTATTAAACTTAAAGCAAATATCAAAACTGATTCATACCCATGATCAAAAACTTAAAGGTTTACACGAGATCTCAAGTCGAAAGCGAACTCGAAGTCACGAAGAAAGATTATTTACAAGCTGCAATCGCGATCTCAACTTCAAACAAAATGGTTGCGGTTCTAAAACTATTGGATTGGTATGCTTGATTTTGCTAAAGATATAGAGTCATCACTAAATTGGGTATGCATTTAATTACCACATAATATTTCTTAATTTTTGTTGAAAAACATTAACTGTGAAGAGTTACTCATCAGTTTAGTCGTTAATTTATTCTTAACTTGTGTGCTTATTTTTTCAAACTTTCATTCTTGATCTTCACATATTATGAAAAAATAAAGCCCATGATTTCAATTTGCAATTATAAAACATAAATTGTTTTTTTTTGTCCGGTTTTTAAAGGTTTTGTTCAGTTTTCCAGTTTTGGGTACATGAAATATCGAAATCGAACCGATAACTCGGTTGTTTAAACGATTTGGTTTAAGTCAATTTTAACAATGACTTTGGTTTGGTTTAAGTTTTTTTTTCAGTCTTTTAATTAATTTAATAAACATAAATCAATAACAAAAACTGGGTTTTTTTCAGTTTGTAAAGGTTTGGTTCGGTTTTCCAGTTTTCGGTACATGAAAATCCGAAACTGAACCGAAAACTCAGTTGTTTGAAAAACCATAAACTATCTGTTAGGGTTTGACTGAACCGAAAACTCGGTTGTTTGAACCGATAACTCGGCTGCTTAAATGATTTGGTTTAAGTCAATTTTCACAATGACTTTGGTTTGGTTTAAGTTTTTTTTTTCAGTCTTTTAATTAATTTAATAAACAAAAATCAATAACAAAAACTTGGTTTTTTTTTTCTGTTTGTAAAGGTTTGGTTCGGTTTTCCAGTTTTCGGTACATGAAAATCCGAAACTGAACCGAAAACTCGGTTGTTTGAAAAACCATAAACTATCTGTTAGGGTTTGACTGAACCGAAAACTCGGTTGTTTGAGCTGATAACTCGGCTGTTTAAACGATTTGGTTTATGTCAATTTTCACAATGACTTTGGTTTGGTTTAAGTTTTTTTTTCAGTCTTTTAACTAATTTAATAAACATAAATCAATAACAAAAACTTGGTTTTTTTCCGTTTGTAAAGGTTTGTTTCGGTTTTTCAGTTTTTGGTACATGAAAATCCGAAACTGAACCAAAAACTCGGTTGTTTGAAAACCATAAACTATTTGTTATTCAATAACAATAAAAAAAAAGATTTATGTTTTTATATATTTTAATATCAGGAACTCTAGTTTTCATCCCGAGACGTTTTGAGTTGACCCATAACGCAATGTTATGTATTTTCATGCCCATATGGCTTCTCCTCATGCTTGGGATGTTGATCGTTGGTTCCCTTGCTCAAGTAATTGTCTTTATATGTTTATACAAATTTTGGTTTTGGGTTACTAAAATGTTCGGTTTTCAATTTTCACAACGAATTTGGCTTGGTTTAAGTTTTTTTCAGTTTCAGTTATTTCGCGTTTTCAGTCTTTTAATAAATTTATAAAATAAAACTCAATGTCAAAAAAATGTTGTTTTTTTGTTTTTAAAGGTTTGGTTCAGTTCAATTTAAAAGTATGACTTTTTTACACACATATCCATGTTTTCAAGACCTTACACAAAAAAAGTATAAAACTTTACCCTAAACACTTCAAACTTTATATATATATACCGGTTTCTTAAATAGCTTTACAATTTATATACGTTTCTCAATCAATCTGCTTTTTTGTTTTGTTACACAATATATAATTAAGAAATTTATATTTAAATTATTATTTGTTTAGACGTCTATTTATATGCTTTCTTTGTTGTAATAGTTTATAAACAACTTTGAATCTTTATTCCATCTCCAGATTTATAAAATAAGTGTTTTTTTAAAAAAAATATATCAATTTTGCTTTCTTTCTTAAAGTTTCTTTTAGACACAAATTTGAAATTCAACATTAACATTCATATCTTTTGTGTTTACATAAATGATAACTCTGAATCTGAGTTTGAATTCACCATACATATAAAACCTCAAATGAGACAACATAAATTATAGTTTTTGAGGTTCTAACTTCAATAAATTTTAATTTTTGGTCAACTATTACATGTCTACTATTCAAACCTTTTATAGACTTTACACTAAATAACTAAAAAAGTTAATACCCTAAAAACTTCACACATTCTTCATGTATGTAGTCATCCTTCAAATAACTTCAATTCATTTTTCAAAATCTGCTTTTCTGTTTTGTTACAATCAATGAGGTTTTAACTTTATATAGGGGGATCTGCTTTTCTCTTTTGTATATCCTGAACTTCAAATATAATTTCCTAATGTTGTGAAAATTCATGAAAGCAGGCGTGTTAGAGGATGATGATGAATGCAACTTTCAATACGACTGCAATGAAGTATCTAGGTTGGTTTCAAAAGTTCTTCATTGAAGGAAATTAGACAACTGATGTATAAATGAATGTGGAAAAGAAAAGTTTGTTTTGCTTATTGTCAAGACAAGTTTGAATGGTTTGTTTTTACGGTTTGATGTATTCAGTTGAAACATCTTTTGACTTTGTTGTGTTGAATGTTTATAATATGGTTTTAACACTTATATGTTAATGTGTTTATTGTTTTAGCTTTTGATTAGAAAATCACTATTTCTTAATGTAGCTCTTATCAATGTTATTTTTGCTTTTCTTAATGAATCTGATTCCAACTTTGATAAATCTTCTTATTAGTGACTTCATTTGTGATTTACTTTTTTATCCTAACATAAATCCTTAATAAAGTATAATATCAAATTTAATGTATTATATTTTATTTTTATTTTTATTTTTTTTACCCGTGTATCACACGGGCATTTAACCTAGTAAGGTATATTAGCCAAACCAGAATCACGTTTCATATAGTCACGTGAAAGATTTATGATATTTTATCAATTTCGATATGAATATAACTAACTATATTATCTATTATCTAATAATAATAAAAGAAAAAAAAACAGTGGACCACCTCAAAACAAATATGATTAGTTTTTTGTGGTTACTTTTATTCCATTCCCCTCCAAATTTTCCAACAATGTCACTTTCTTCTTCCCCTGCAACTGTACCCTCCATTTAACCTATAAAAACCTACTCAATTTCATATTATTCAATCTTCAATGGCGTTTCATCCTAACCATCTCTCACAAGAGATGGCCCTACAACAACATTTCACCGATACCGACAACATTTCCGTCTTTCATACAATATTACCTGACCACAACCACAACCTCGTCATCGGTGGGCAACCCTTCCCCTCTGCCCGCGCTGCCGGAAAAGACCACTGGCTTAACAGCGCCATCCTCCGGCAGCAGGGCCAGTTCGGGGGTGGGCCCACCGATGACAGTAATAGTAATAATAGTAATAATAATAATAACAATTTTCTCAACTTGCAAACGAAAAATAATTCGGAGTCTGCTGTGACAACATCTTCTCACCATCATCATCACACTGGGAATAATAATAATAGTAGTAACAACAACCAGTGGCTATCGAGATCGATGTTGCAGAGGAACGTTAGTGATGTTAGAGGAGACGACATCGTCTCGCAAGTTTCCAGTGATTCGATTATCGCTGCGGCTGCCATGTCGTCACATGATTCGCCGGATTTGAATAATCAGTCAAGAAACATCGTCGCTAGTGGCCAGGTTACATACCCTCAAAAATTTCATTTAATTTTCAACGGATTTAGTTCTTACGCGTACCGACACGGTTTGACATTTAATCTCACACCGTTTCAAACAGCCGTCTAGTCACGGTTATCCACATGTTGTGTAAACGGCTTTTCTAATCATTAATTTTTAAAGTTGTCCGTCTATGGTTAGAATAGTTGTTCGGATATTGTTTAAACAGCCGTTCTGTTCAATAATTTTTGAGATATTTTTTTATCAATACTGGCCTAGCTTTTAATTTTTGGCTTATGCTATATCGTGACACAAATAAGCTTCTTGAAATAAGCTAAAAAATCATCATCAAACAAGCTTCTTCAAATTAGAAATTAGCTATTTAAGCTAATAAGCGTTAAAAAATTAGACCAAACATCAAATTAAGCTTATTTTGTAAAAAGCTAAAAAAGCTTTAAGCTTTGTTAGAAAAAAGCTAGGCCAAACTACTAAGTTTTGATATTGTTCAAACGACCACCCTACTCAATAATTTTCAATTTTTTTTCAAAATTGCCATCCAAGTGTTTTTCTAACCGTGTAAAACGAGAGTAGGTGGTCTAGGTTTTATTTTTTTCTTTTTTTTTGTTATCATTGTTTGGAACTTATACTTAGGGGGTGTTCGGGATTGCTTATTTAGGTAACTTATAACTTATTAACTTTTGGAAAAGTAAGAAATGTTGTATTGTGTGTTATTATGAGAAGATAAGTAAATAAGTTACCATATGTAAAGAAATTATAAGAGCATTCCCAACCCATTCCCTAAACTATTGTGAGGAGAGTTTGTAAATTATAGGGTGAGGTTTGAGTGGTTGTGAGTGTAAATTATATGGTGGAGAGAGAAAATGTAGTGATTTTTTGTAAATTTGGGGAAACTTTGTTTGTCCATATTTATTTTTTAATATTTGTAGAGGAGAGAGAAAACTGTAATGATAAAGGTATAAAGTAATATTATTTAATTGAACAGAAAAGAGAAATATAGTGTTTTGTAGTGTAATTATAAAGATGAGTATGGAGATCCGGATGAGAATGCTCTAAAGATATAAAATAAGGTATCCAAAACACGTCTTTTTTTTAAGACAGGGTATTGTATGTTATTATGAGAAGATAAGTTAATAAGCCGTACCATAATTTTTTATTTTTATTTTGCTCTGTTTTACCGTGGATGCGATTATCGATAATAATTTGTCAACAAACCTAGGGATTTGCAAATCAGAATTACAGTAATTATAAAACCAGTTTGACCTACATCTAGGTACAGTTTTTGACCTGTTACCAGTCATAGGTTTTAGCGTTTAATAACACTTTGAGCAACGTGCCCTACATAGGTTTAGACTTTGATTCTTGTGCTATGTTTACAGGTGGACAATAATAATAATAATAATAATAATAATAATAATAATAATAATGGCGGTGAGCTAGGGGACACTGAGGTAGCCGGTGAAGCCGTAAACTGGCAAAATGCTCGGTACAAAGCGGAGGTGTTGTCACACCCGCTTTACGAGCAGATGTTGTCGGCTCATGTGTCGTGTTTGCGAATTGCGACTCCGGTGGATCAGCTGCCGAGGATTGATGCGCAGCTGGTACAGGCGCAGAATGTGGTAGCGAAGTATTCGGGTCTGGCTGGTCAGGGTAATATTGGTGATGATAAGGAGCTTGATCAGTTCATGGTATGAACATAATATTGCGACTTAATTTAGTGACGTGCGCTGTTCCTTGGGTCGGTTTTGGGCTAAAACTAAAGCAAAAACCGAAATTTAATTTTTTGAGTTTTCAAAAACCGTCCAGTTTCGGTTTTGGCATTTGAGTTTGAAATTTTGGATTGACAAAAAAATTGCCCAAAAATAATGCATTTAGGTCTGAATTCTTTTTGTTAGTTATTAATTTATTTAACTATTATACATTTGGATTAAAATATTTAAGTTAAACTATATGTTAAATTATTATAAATTACTTAAAATTCAAAATAAAAATTGAAAATCTAGAAGTTCGGTTCGGTTTTAATTACATGCAAAACCGAAACTGGACCGAAAGTTTGATCTTTTTTTACTTAAACATGAAGCCAAACAATCGGTTCTTGTTTCAATTTGGTTATATCAGATTGGTGTTTTCGGTTTTGGATTGGTTTTTCCGGTTTCAAGCATACCCCTGTTATTAATATTATTATGATTATTCAAAGAGTTTAGACCTTTTATTTGATTATTTTTGTCCTAATGCAGACTCATTATGTTCTGTTGCTATGTTCTTTCAAAGAACAATTGCAACAACACGTTCGTGTACACGCGATGGAAGCAGTAATGGCATGTTGGGAAATTGAACAGTCATTACAAAGCTTAACAGGTTTTGTAACTTTGTACAAATTTTAATTTAATTTGTTTTTATGTTGGTGTAAAGTATGGAGGTTTTGAGTTTTTTTGGTGCTGGTTGTTGGAACAGGGGTGTCGCCTGGTGAAGGAACGGGTGCAACAATGTCGGATGACGAAGAAGACCAAGTGGACAGTGATGCGAATTTGTTTGATGGGAGTTTTGATGGACATGACAACATGGGATTCGGGCCTCTTGTCCCGACTGAGAGCGAGAGGTCTTTGATGGAGCGGGTGAGGCAAGAGCTAAAACATGAGTTGAAACAGGTCGGTTTATTAATTGTTATAACCATATTTAACACGTTAATTATTTATATAATTTTAAAATGGTTGAGCAAAATGTTTATTATTGGTTTTGTTGTGGTGTTTGGTATCAGGGTTACAAGGAGAAGATTGTGGACATTAGGGAGGAGATATTGCGTAAAAGAAGAGCTGGAAAACTGCCTGGAGATACGACATCGGTTTTGAAATCATGGTGGCAATCACATGCCAAATGGCCATACCCTACCGTGAGTTTTACTTCATCTACATCTTTTAAATATTGCCACCCAAAATCTATGTAATGAGCAAATCTAAGAGTCTTTTTATAAATATAAATTATATTTTAATGAATATTGGCTTTATTTAACCCAATTAACACGTTTACAACTTGATCCTTATCCGCCACCTGTTTGACACATTTATAAATGAGTTAAGTGGGTCGTGTTTAGTTACATGATTTTAAGTATGTGTGGGCTAGGGTTGATGTTTTTGACACAAATAAGAATGGGGAAATTTCTCAAAATAAATATATGAACAATCAGTTTTTCCAAAATAAACGTTTACTTTTCAAATTTCCCAAAGCAAACATGTTCTCTAGCGTTAAAATGTTGGGTAGGTGAAGATCTTTGTGCGAAAACTCATTCCACGTGGACAACGCAGAGACTCGATACATGTAATCTTAGTGGTGATTGTACAAATCTTTGTGTAGGATGCACAAAGTTATACAATCTTAGTGCATCCTGCCAACGACCGTTGATTTCTTTGTGTGGGACGCACTAAGATTTATACAGCCACCGCACTAAGATTTGTATGGTCCGTGTTAAGGTTACACATGCCGGGTCTCTAGTGTCCACATGGAGGAGTTTTTTACCAAAATGGGGATGGTGGAATTTTTTTTTTACCTAAATGGATGATTTGAAAACTATTTACCAAAATAGATATTTTTTAAAGCTTTATCTTTCTCACTCATAACTTATTGAATGAAAACAATTTCTATATTCTATATAAAATACTTTAAATATTTTAAAACATCTTCTTTTAACTTATTTAACCATATTTTTAATTATATATTTATAAAATAAAATGTATTTTAAAGCACAATTTAATTAGGATATTTAAAAAAACACAATCTGAAAATAACAATCGATTTTCTAATTGTATATGATAATATGTACTCACATTTTTTGTCTTCACTAATTAAAAACTATTTTTCTTATATCTTGAAATTTATTTTTTATTTAAAATCATACGTACGTATATTTTGAATCTGTTTAATATTGTTATGTTTTCCAATAAGATAAAGGATGTTTTATTTAAATGATTATATATTTTAATATTCTTAGTTTTACATTTATAATATGTACATTATTTTTTTATGGGTATGTGGTTTCGGGAAGTGAAAAATTAATATATGTTTTTTGGCAGTTGACCATTCTTATGTTTATTTTGGGAAATTTTCCATAAAAATATTGGTCATGTTCGGGTTGAACAGTTTAACTCCCAACCCGTCAATCCAACGCGATTGAAACCCCTTCCTTGACTTTTGCAAAGGTTGGGCTATACACGTTTATGAACTTTACATACATATCAGATTGGTCAACTCATAAAGCATTAAAACTCAGAACTACATGCTTTTACTTTTTAAAAGATGGTTTGCTACCCTTCTTATATATCTTGGGTGACAAGCTAAAGTTAATGAATTACTTTGATTCACAGGAAGAAGATAAGGCAAGACTAGTACAAGAAACAGGCCTGCAATTAAAGCAGATAAACAACTGGTTTATTAATCAACGAAAACGAAATTGGCACAGCAATCCATCTTCTTCTACCGTCTTGAAAACCAAACGCAAAAGGTATTACATTTTCTAGAATTATAGCATGTTTTTATCATAATGTCACGATTCACGAATTACCTGCCAACCCTAATTACAAAAAGAAGCAATGCAGGTGACAAAAGCAGTGACCATAACATGTGAATCAAGAAATTAGAAACGGAACAAAGACCTTATGGGCGGTCACAAGAAAAGTGGAACGGGGCAACAAGATGAAAATGGGACAGGTATACGCTAAGAAGTTAAGACTTTTGAAAGGCATCTATATAGGCCAAATCTGAACTTAGGATACCCGTGTGTTATGGTGTGTATCTTTCAGTTTTGTTAATTAATACGATACGGGTTTATTGGACACATAGAATAAGAAAATATGCATGCATGCTATATGTTCAATAGTGTACACATGGATACAGTAGTTTTGTATCTTTTTCATGCTACTTTTACCTTTTAGTTTTGGATATTGTGATTTGGATTTAAATGCGTAAATGTTACCATGTTGGTATTGGGCTTGGGCTTGGGCTTGGGCTTGGGCTTGGGCTTGGGCTTGGGCTTGGGCTTGGTATCTTTTCAAAGTTTTTATCTATCAGTAATAAATTCAACTTTTTATTTGACATAAATTACAACTTTTAATTGACATATATTGGTAGGTAGGTTTTTTCCCCAACTTTTGATCACTCCTCTATATGCTCTATAATAGTCCGAGTAACCCAACATGCAAGAAAACAAAAGGCAAAACGGGCGTTTAAGCATAAAGTTCAGTGTGCGGGTAAATGATAAAAGTAACTTGTAACTTATAAGCATGTAAATGTGTATCTCATAATATATCAAATTGTAAGTTATACCTTTCGTATAAACTTGCAATAAGAAATATTGAAATAGCAACGAAGAAGAAACACAAAATGAACCCGTCTTTTCAGCAAGTAGATGTCAGCAGAAAAAGTAGAAAGATTACAATAAAAGTAAAGAATTATTTTTTTTCAACCAAATACACATTAGTGTTGATCTCTTCCATTACCCTTGATGTGAGTGCTGATTTACTCTTAAAAATCTTGTTATTTTGTGCCTTCCATATTAACCATAATGTGGGGAGAAATATGCTTTGAATTACCTTATTGTTATTTTCTTTACAATTGAGAATAATATGGGGAATGTTTGGCATAATGGCATGTCATGTACCCAACAATCAATCCAAAGTCCGGTATCAATACCGTTCCTAACCGAGGCTAACTCAAGTGGTTCATCTTTAGATATTGGGCATCAAAAGAATGTAAACCTGGGAAAGAAAAGTTACCTTAGAATTAGCAGCCTCGATTAATAAAAAATAAAAATAGAAGCAACGTTTTCTTTGTTATTATGTTCTTGGAGATCCTCATCCCAAATCCTAGCATTTTCTAACCTTTTCTTTCTTTAAAATGTGTGTGATTCGAATACTTGTCAATTGAACATCAAACTATAAATTGACTGATGTATTATAAGTGCCAAGAGGCAAGAAAGATGGGAATGAAAACCAATCATAACGAGTTTGAAAGCTGCCAAGATAAGAAAGAAAAATATGAACTTAGGACTCAACTTCATTTATGAATATCATCAATCCAGACTAATGTAGTCTGAATTATTTTTGCTGAAAATATTAAGGAATAAGTATGCAACCAGTCTTCCTGTTATAGGTGAGTCCGTCCCGGAATTGTGTTTGGCTTCAGGCAATGATTATATTATCGGTTGAAAGATTTAAAATTTGATGAAAAATATTCAAACTCTAAAGTATATATGAAAATAAGTGGAGATCACAATGATAGAAACCTACATCAGTAAATATTAGTTCTCCTCTCTCTAAACTAATTGTTTAAAATATAAACAATGATAAAAGTAAACGCATAAGCGGGGATAGCTCAGTTGGGAGAGCGTCAGACTGAAGATCTGAAGGTCACGTGTTCGATCCACGTTCACCGCATACATTTTTTACTATTTTAGTGGATATTCTTTTATCGCATTTTCTTTTTTCTTTTCTTTGAAAAATATGAAATTAAAGATGTAGTAACATTTAATTTATCACGCTAAAAAGGGTCGTATATAATATGAGTCTTACGATAACTCTTAACGTCTAGTATAAAAAACAATAAATATGAATGAGTTATCATTATATATTCTTTAGAAGTATGAACGCTATACCCATTCAATCCTGACCTTAGATTACACCATACAATGGACTTACCGCACCTTGTCTAATGACCTTTCGTTACATGCCTTTGATACTAACATTGCCGCAAGTAATGCTTGGCTCAATATCAAAGCGATTTTTCTGAAAAACAAAGGTACCAAGGCTGCTGCAATCAACCTCACCCTTGTCGTCTACCCATCCACGGATGAATACTATCACAAAATCAAGGACCTTGCAGAGCAACTAGGTGATGCATGTTGATAACCTG
Organism: Bidens hawaiensis; assembly: GCF_021521415.1. Lineage (NCBI taxonomy): Eukaryota > Viridiplantae > Streptophyta > Magnoliopsida > Asterales > Asteraceae > Bidens > Bidens hawaiensis. Next base: position 774,607 of record NW_027491277.1, read on the forward strand.
ACAAGTCACTCCCGTATCATTCCCTTGCAAATTTGATATAATCGCTTCATTTATCAATCAAAGCTCTTTCATACGGGGTACGTTTCGAAGCATGCTAGCTTCAACTTGAATGCATTGTCACCTATAGGTTGATCATAAAACACCAGCTCGATGCCAACATTCTTGTATTGCATAATCGTTGCCGCATTTGAACTTTGTTGTTGATCATATATATGAACATATATGGGATTAGTAGAGTATGTAGTGACATGTATGTGGTATATGGTTATAATTTCTTCATACTCATTTTTCTATCTCTTGTAATGAAATTACGGACTCTCTTGATTGTCATTCTCGTCAAATTTCGAAAAACAAATGTTTACCATTTTATGACTATGCTTCAGTTCCTTTTGCATCTCTTGGTATAACACATTGTATTCTTTGAACATCTCACATCTCCAATAAATCCAGGTATAAATATTATAGGTTCTCATAGTCATAGATAATTTTACTCATCACATATGAGATAACCCACTTAAATATAATTTGAGACCTTCACCATGTTTACATAATTTTGCCAATATTTTTCAACCCAATTCAATCATAAAATCAAATAATTTCATACTGATTTAGGTGGCGAGATTGATAATAACAAATTTAAAACCTTTGTCAGTTTCCATGGAACTCTTTTTTTTCATGTCCCCAAACGTACCAACAAAACAAACGAGCTGAACATAAGATTCCACGTCTAAATGACATAATGTGCACCATGCCCACCCATATATGCTCTCCAAATCGCCACCTATCTTCACAAAATTTTACATATGAAACGGCTCAACTTCTCCACTCCCATGTATGCTCTCTTCTTACGCCAACCTAGCTATGTGTGTTGGTTGTGAGTTATCTTTTATTGTACGCTGAAGGCATAGTTATCATCGCATCTATGATCTAACACCGAGTTATTGCAAGTTGCAACATGTTACGTGAATTTTCCATGTCAGACTTGGGAACATTACATCATTTTTTGGTTATTACTAAAACCCGTAAAAAGAACATTCTTTTCTTGTTGCAAACTTAGTACACTTTTGACATTTTAGATCAAGCTTCCCTGACCTCTTGTAAGGCTAGCACTACCTTGGTGGACACATCCTCGAAGCTCAGTGCCAACACTAGGGAGAGGATCTTATACAGATGGAACCTTATACCATAGCCATGTTTGCCTCTTCATGCATACTCCAAGTGACCCACATTTTTTTTAGTTCATGAAACGGATCCTACCTTATCTCAAGGGTACTAGTGATTACGGCTTACGACTGATCAGTACACCTAGCTACAATCTCATCACGTACTTTGATGCCGACTTGGATGGATGTCCGACTCTAGAGGTTCCACTTCAAGATACTGTGTTTTCCTTGGAGATAACTTCATGGTCCAAACGTCCGCATACTATCTCCAGGTCGAGTGCCAAAGCCAGGTACACATTACCAATGCGGTCGCAGAAAGCCTAAAACAAGTTGGTTATGCAAATTGCATGTCCCACTTTGAATGGCCAGTTGATAATGTTTAAACATGTAAGATTAGCATGCTCTTTGTTTGGGAAAATGTTCGCCTTAAATCATATATGAATTCTACATGTCCCCTCATCATCTTTATAGTGTGTAGACATTTTAACCAAAGGTCTACCATGCCATCTTCACCGGGCTTTTCATTCTAGTTTGAGTGTTCATCCTACTACCGCTGGAATTGCGGGGTAATATTAGCTTATAGGGACATGGTTTTTGTAACAGGATTAACATCATAAATCTCAAGATTCATAATGTTCCTGTCTATGACCTTTTGCATCTTAATATCTTTATTCATAGATCTCAAGATTCACTTTATGATCTTTTTATCGGATATATTTAGAGTTCTACATTTACTTGAAATTTTGGTTCTTCAAACGTTGATCAAAAGGTTCTAGATTTGGTCGGTCATGCCAGAAACCGCTCTCTCGTGACCACCATTCGTGTTGTGAATGTCACTGAATGGTGTGGGCCATCTCTTACAATGTCTATTTCACTATGTTATTAGTTCATCACACTTCAACTCTTGTATTAAATATTGTCATGAATATAACCATTGATAAATACAACTATAAGTCTATAACTTAATTTTCTTCATTTGTACTGATTATATTGTTTTTCCTCTTTCACACACTTGTTGTATCTACCTAGAGTCTTCTTTTTCCTAGCTTTAAACATGAAATTATTAGCTAGAAGTATTCAACTATTGTGATAAATATCATTTATTAAACACAATTCAACTCCAACTTTAAATATTGTTATGAATATGATCATTTATGAATGTAATTAATATTATATATCAAGCACCCTTTTCTTTTCATATCATAACCACAATTGTATGAAGATTACTTTTCTTAATATAACTTTGTAGAAAATACTAAGTATTTTATTTAGAATAAGACAGAAGCTAAAAGATAGAGATGACATATCATATTATCATATGAACCTACATTAATAATCGAAGTATAGCAAGTGAAAGTATAAATAACTACTCTAGCACACACCATGCATGTATTACAAGTTACAACCACTTGCACCTTTTGTTCTTGATCTTCTCTCTACTCCCCTCTTCCTGAAAACCATAATATATTCACAAATGTAAAAGCATTAAATCAATTCAAAAAGATTCAATTTTACATCATGGGTTGTGGCAATTACTTTGTCTTTCTAATAATAACATTTTCAGTAGCTCTGATCACATACAACATCATCACTTCCGTCAATGCTTCATTCACGCAAGAACTCCCGGAAGGGGTTCTTGGTTTTGACCCGGTTATCAAGATGCCCGACGATAGACAATCAGCGTTGACTAACAAGAAGAGGTTGTTTCATACGGCAGTTACTGCAGCTGATTCGGTTTATAATACATGGCAGACAAGAGTTATGTACTATTGGTTCAAGAAGATGAAGAAACAATGTGGAGCTGATTGTGAAATGGGTGGATTCACGCGGATCTTGCATTCGGGTAAACCAGATAAGTTTATGGATGAGATTCCTACTTTTGTTGCTCAGCCTCTTCCAGAGGGTACAGATAAGGTATGATTCTCGGAATCGTCATATTGGTGTCCTTAGTACGTAGTGGTCACTAGAATGTTTTTCATGTGTGATCATCTCTTAAGTATTAATTTTTTTGGATTGGTCACTTGGTCGGGTCGAGTCTCATGGTGAAAATAAATTAAATTTATCGGTTCAACTACTATTTTGAGAAATCATTCTATCACATTTATACCTCCTAAACTTACTAGTTTAAATTCAAATCAACCAATAATTTTATAAAACTAACGGGTATAGAGTTTTGGCAAAATTGTCGGGTTTATATTACAAATTTAAATACGCATTTCCAAACTATTTATAAAATTCCAAAACCAAATTTTCAATTTTGGTTTGTTTCGAGTCTAAAATCAACAATGCACACCCCAACAACTAGCCATCTTGACAGAATCATCGATTGTGGTTTTATTTTGAAAAGTCAGCTTCTGGTGAGGTGGTTAATAAAAAATGTGCCTTAAGGTTTTTTATTAGGTAATTATTTTCTTAAGTATTAATTATTTTCATGTATTTTTTAGGGTTACATAGTCCTAAATAGACCTTGGGCATTTGTGCAATGGCTTCAACAAGCAGACATTAAAGAAGAGTATGTCCAAACACTAAAATAGACTCATTTCTACATTCACATATATATACACGAATCCTTAACGCATGCCTTGTTTTTATATTGTATGCAGCTATATATTCATGTCCGAGCCCGATCACATTATTGTAAAACCAATACCAAATTTGTCCCGAGACGGCCTTGGAGCTGCATTCCCATTCTTTTACATCGAACCTAAAGAAAACAAGCAACTTCTAAGAAAGTTTTTCCCGGAAAATAAGGGACCAATTACCAATATTGACCCTATTGGAAATTCGCCCGTTATTATTGGAAAGGTGCATATATAATTATATAGTTATGTACTTGACTACACATATGGCCCATGTGCTTTTGGCAAAATAGCATCATTGGAGTCGAAACGTTTAAAATCAACAAGTTGGATTTGAGGTTTCAATTTTGAAACAAGTTTGGGGTCTAAGGTTTACGAAGGTAACAAAAACGTTAAAAGGTTATTTGTCCATTTTCCCTAAACTTTATAAAAAAGTTGACCAAAGTTAGCATTATAACCTCAAACCTGTTACAAATTGGAACCTCAAACTCCAAACTTGTTACTTTTAGTTTTATAAAGGGGTATGATTTTTTTATATATATTTTTTATTTTTGGATTTAGAAATCTCTTAAAAAAATAGCTCCCACATGGATGAACATGTCGTTGGCAATGAAAACAGACCCGGAAGCTGATAAGGCTTTCGGTTGGGTCCTTGAAATGTAAGATATTCGACTTTTGAAGAATAAATGTTAACTATTATTATTATTGTTTTTTTTAAATTAATTAAGATATATCGGATTTGCATATGTAGGTATGCTTATGCTGTTGCATCTGCTTTGCATGACGTTGGTAACATTTTATACAAGGATTTCATGCTTCAGGTTTGATTATATTTTATTTTGGTTTTAGGAGTAATAACTTTACTAAATAATAATAATATTTGTTGTTATATTTCATAGCCTCCATGGGACACAGAAATTGACGATAAATTCATAATTCACTACACGTATGGATGTGATTATGATATGCAGGTACGTACCTATTAAGCAAGTCTTCATTTTGCAAAAATATATATAAATATAAAATAATAATATTATAAAGAATATGTTGAACTATTACAGGGAAATTTTATGCCTGGAAAAATAGGCGAGTGGAGATTTGACAAAAGATCGTATGGTGACATCTACCCTCCAAGAAACCTTTCACTTCCTCCACCTGGTGTTCCTGAAAGTGTGGTAAGCTTTAGTTTCATCACTTGCACCATTATTTGACTTTGACTTTTGAAGAGGTATGCACCCGCCTTAACATCGAGCGGGACGGGTCAACCCACAAGATATAGACAAGAGGCTTGAAATCAAGATGTCATGAAGGCACAAAGCAAAAACCTATGCGCATGGCGCATATCGCATATGCTCACGCATCACATATGCTCACGCATATCACATATGCTCACGCATCACATATGCTCACGCGTATCACATGCTCACGCACCATATATGCTCACGCATATCACATCTGCGCGTGGCGCATATCACATATGCTCACGCATCATATATGCTCACGCATATCACATCTGCGCGTGGCGCATCTCACTTATGCTCACGCATATTACATATGCTTGCGCATGAAACATCTGCGCATGAAACATCTGCGCGTGAGAATAAAGAGAAGACCTCGCGCATCCTCAGGATAGGCGCATATCACACATGCACATAATCAACCTCGTCCTTATCCAAATCAGGATAAGGACAACCCTGATTGTGCTCATCAGACAACCTTCCAGAAGGTATCCTTTAAGGAATAAAGAATATGCTGATGTTGACAGCTGCCAATGAAAGGTGGACAACTCAGCAAAACCCATGTGCTACCACGTGATTGCACATGGGTCAGGTGAAATACCTTGGTCAGAGAATAATCAATGAAAAAGCACCAGGTGTCCTAAGGACACGTGGCGCGAAGCAATAGGAGGAGGCCAAAAAGGCCTTAATGGGATCTAAGCCCAATCATTGGAAACCCTAACACTATAAATACCACACCACCTCCACAAGGGGAGGTAAGCAAGAAAATACACTCTAAATCCTTACTCAATCTCAGATTATTATTATCTTCTCCTACAATCTCTTATTCTCACACCGGAGGGTTACCCCAAAGAGGACCCCTCTGTCCCTTTCTGAGGGGTAAGTTCACGGTGCTGCTCGTTTTGTAGGTGGAAGAATTAATACTCCGGAGAACCATCGGTGATATAGCATATTCATACACGAGGAAAGTTGATCGTCTACCAGTGAGCCAATCTACGTTTCTTCATTGGCGCCATCACCTGTTACAACCGCAACAAAACCACTATCTCATCAGTTCTCTCTGAAAATCTTCACCATGGTTTCTGGTGTTCGAAACAGCGATCAAGTTCTGGAGGATATTGAGCTTGAGGATGTTAATGAGGGACAGCAGTTTCTGAGGGCGCCGCCTGATATTGCGCGCACCACCAGTAACCATCCCTTCATCACAACACCTCATAGCCAGACTGAAACTCCTCCAGACGATCTCACGTTCCAAAATCTGACTGGTGCAAAACAAAAAGGACCAATGGGTCCAGAAGTTGAAACCAATGACCCTAAAAAATGGCTCATAAACGAACAACGACGTTTAATGGACAAATACAATGAGCTTGTCAAACACAAAAAGTTAGCCAACTTAACACAAAGGCTCGCATTTGATAAGCAAACCATTCAGGGAACAACAAAAAGGGCGCGCGCGCCGGAAGATGGTCACTCTGTTCACACCGAACACGCTGATTTTAGTGATGAAGAAGTGCACAGCATGAGGAAGACGCGAGATACTCATGCAGGAGGCTCACAGCTCCGCGCGCACATGAACATAGCGCCTGGAGCCAAAGCCGATATGGATCTGTACACACCGTACAACCCACCAGCGAGAGGGCAAGTGGACGTAACCACACCCTATAGGCCAGCCATCTTGGTGAAGCATTCAAAATTCACTGAGCGCATCGCGAAGGCTCCCATTCAACACAAAACCAAGATGCCAAGTGGTTTGGGCAAGTACGATGGCACAACAGATCCAGACGATTTCTTACAAGGTTTTTACAACACTGGAAACCTAGAAAGCTGGACGATGCCAACATGGTGTCACATGTTTGCTCGCTGCCTCACAGGCGCAGCGCGTGTCTGGTTCGAAAGCTTGCCGACTGGACAAATCGATGGGTTCGAAGAGCTATTGGAGAAGTTCCAGGCTCACTTCATACAGCAGCGCAGACACACGCGCGACCCCGATGACATCATGCACTGCGTGCGCAGGAATGATGAAACAATTGAAGACTACATAACTCGTTTCAATCAGGAATCTCTTGCAATCGGAGGTATCACTGAACAGCTCTTGCGCGTGGCCTTTATACAAGGTGCGCGCAGTGATCAACTCCGCAGAGCTCTCGTGAGCAGAGATGGCATGCCAACCACTTGGGCTAAGCTTATGGAAGCATCGCGAGTCTTCGCGCGAAATGAAAAACAAATTGCCCAAGATAGAGCAAGAGATTGAGGACATCAAACAGAAGCACCACGCAACAATGAAAGGAGGGGCAAACAAAACTCCGTATGGTCCAGGATGCAACAAACCAGTTTTTCTCCCGCAGAAAAGCAGGCGCAACCAAGTTCACCCCAGCCCCAAAAAGACATTCGTAATCGCGGAGAGGGTGACAAGAGGGAAGACGGCAGAGAGCCTAACAGACCTCTACCAAGAATATGGAATCCCCTCACTAAAACGCCTTCACAAGTGTTAAGCACAGAGAATGTCCAGTTTAAAAGCCCCAAGCCATTACTCCATAAGGGACCACCAAACAGTGGCAAGTATTGTGAGTTTCACAAGTCCACAGGGCACAACACCGATGCATGCCACCATTTGAAGGATGCGATTGAAAGAGATGTGAAATCAGGCAAGTTGGCTCACCTGGTGAAAAACCCAAGACCAGAGAATGAACAACCAGATGGAGCCTCAGCCAGTAAAAAATTCAAAAGAATCTGTGTAGCCGAGGGAGGAAGGCAAGGGCAAAGATCGAGAAACAGAAGCGCGCAAGTCCAAGGAGATTGGCGCGAGCAACAAGTAATCTTCCCAAGAATCAGAGGAGACCCGTCTATCAGCAGTCCTCTAGTCATCACCACACACATTGCTCATTATGAGGTGTCAAAAGTCCTAGTGGACACCGGCAGTGAATCAGACATCATGTATGAGCAATGTTTCAGGAAGTTGGATCCAGCAGACCAAGCAAGGCTCGAAATTGTGAATGCACCAATCTCGGGTGTCTCAAATGAAATTATTCACCCCCTAGGTCAGATACAATTTGAACTAACTATGGGGGATGAGAAACACAAGCGAGCTGAAATTGTCAACTTCTTGGTATTGCCCACCACTTCATGCCATAATATGATCTTGGGGAGAGGAACGATTGCCCAATTCAACGCCATACCGTCACCAGCGCACGGCGATTTGGGGTTCCCAACACCAACAGGTGTAACATTTGTATACCGAGATCATTTGTGCGCAGTGACAAGTATACCGCGGGAAGGGAGAATGAAACTTCCAATGGCAAACAACGCGTCAGAGGAATGGATTCTCAACCCAAAATTCCCAGAGCAAACAATCACAATTGGAGCTACGATATCAGACGACACAAGGTTGAGAATGAAAAGATTGCTCACAACGTATATGTCGGTCTTCGCGTGGCAACATTCTGATATGACTGGGGTTCCGCGAGACCTGGCGCAACATTCTCTCAACACGTTCAAGTCTGTAGAGCCAATTGCTCAAAAGAAGAGAGTCATGGGGGATGAGAAGGCAAAGGCCATGAATGAGCAAGTAGAAGATCTACTGCGCGCAAATATCATCCGCCCAATACGATACCAAACATGGGTAGCCAATCCTGTGATGGTAAAGAAGAGCAACGGGTCATGGAGGATGTGCATTGATTTCAAGGACCTCAACAAAGCATGTCCAAAAGATTGTTACCCCCTCTCAAACATTGACGCGAAGGTGGACTCTGTGGCGCCATTTAAGCTCAAATGTTTCCTGGACGCCTGTAAGGGCTATCACCAAATTCAAATGGCACCACAAGATGAGGACAAGACTGCCTTCAGAACTGACAAGGGTGTTTTCTGTTACACAAAAATGCCCTTTGGTTTGAAGAATGCAGGAGCCACTTACCAAAGACTCATGGATGCGGTTTTCAACGAGCAAATTGAAAGAAACTTAGAAGTCTACATGGATGATTTGGTGATTAAAAGCAGGGAGGAAAAACAAATGCTCAAAGACATCGAAGAAACCCTTTGGCGCCTAAAGGAAGTAAACATGAAGCTCAACCCGAGCAAATGCACATTCGGCGTAGAAGAAGGGAAATTTCTCGGTGTAATGGTCACCAAGGATGGTTTCAAGGTGAACCCAGAGAAGGTGGAGGCTATCCTTGACATGCCCTCACCATCCACCATGAAGGAAGTTCAAAAGTTGAATGGTAGATTGGTATCAATTAACAGGTTCCTAGCGAACCATGCAAGCAAATCTACCCCATTCGTCAACACATTGAGAAATTGCTTAAAGAAAAGCCAATTCAAGTGGACGCCCGAGGCCGAGCAAGCTTTCAGTGAGATAAAAAAATGTCTGATAAATCTGCCCGCGCTCACAGCTCCACTTCCTGGTGAAACTTTAACGCTGTACCTGTCAGCAGGAGAGTGCGCCATTGGCGCAGTGTTGTTGGTGGATCGCAAGGGAATCCAAACACCAATCTATTATGTAAGTCGGGTGCTGACAGATCCTGAGACGCGCTACACCATCATAGAAAAGTTAGTTTTATCACTAACACATGCGTCGCGCAAGTTTCATAGATATTTCAATGGTCATCCCATTGAAGTCCTGACTGATTACAACATCCAGCAAGTCTTGCGACGTCCCGCGCTCTCAGGAAGGCTGACAAAATGGGCGCTGGAATTAGGAGAGCACACGATCGCCTATAAGCCCCGTCCAGCAATAAAGGGACAAGTCTTAGCTGATTTCATCGCAGAAATCCCTGAAGGAAAAATTGAAGAGGCTCAACGCGAGGTAGACCCTCCGCAAGCCAATAATGAAGAAAATGTTTGGAGATTATTCACTGATTGAGCTTCAAACAATGAAGGGTCCGGCGCAGGCCTCAAACTGGTGGATCCAGAAAGTCATGAGTATACTTACGCAATCAGGTTGGATTTCAAGAGCACCAACAATGAAGCTGAGTATGAAGCCTTGCTGGCTGGTCTGCGCATCGCGCACAAGTTCGGAGTTAAAAAGCTAAAGGCTCATGTCGATTCATACTTGGTAGCAGCACAGGTCAATGGCCTTTATGATGCCAAGGAGAACACTATGCCTCTGTATTTAGAGCAGGCAAAGAAACTCACCGAGCAATTTGACTTCTTCAGAATCATACATATTCCGCGCAGTGAAAACAAGTCTGCCGACGCGCTGAGTAAGATGGCATCAACCAGCTTCGATCACTTTGGCAAAGATGTCAGGGTGGAAGTAATGAGCAACCCGTCGGTGGGAGCGAAGTCTGTCCTTGTAATTCATACAACACCTTCATCATGGATAACTCCAATAATGGAATTCTTGAAGGAAGGAAAGGTACCGGATGATCGCGCATAGGCGAGGAAGATAAGACACAAGTCGCAAAACTATGAACTGCTTGATGGTACGTTATATCGGCGCTCTTATCTTGGACCGCTCATGAAATGCCTGGATGCCGAGGAAGCAAGCTATGTGTCAGAGAGATACACGAAGGAATCTGTGGAATACATGCTGGCCCGCGCATGGTGGTTGCCAAAGCAATGAACGCAGGTTACTATTGGCCAGGCATGTACTTGGACGCGTTAAAAGAGATCCAAAAATGCAAAGCGTGTCAGAGCTATGCGCCAAACACCATGCGGCCAAAGAACAACTTGATTCCGGTGACCTCCGCATGGCCTTTCCACAAATGGGCAATCGATATTGTGGGTCCCTTACCACAAGCGCAAGGGCGAGTAAAGTTTTTGGTAGTAGCAGTAGACTATTTCACAAAATGGGTTGAAGCCAAACCACTAGCAAAAATCACAGCCGAGGCAATGAAGCAATTTATTTGGAGCCACATCATATGCCGTTTTGGCCTGCCAATGGAAATTGTGAGCGACAATGGCAAACAATTCACTGACAGGAAGATATCCAGTTGGCTCAAGGAATTGCGCATCAACCAAGTCTTCACTTCAGTATACCACCCTCAAGGGAATGGCCAAGTGGAGCGCGCGAACCAAAGCTTGCTGAATGGGCTGAAGAAAAGGTTGGAGGGAGAATCCCATTCATGGGTCAAGGAGCTACCTAATGTCCTGTGGGCGCACAGGACATTAAGCAAAACCAGCAATGGCGAATCCCCGTTCAGCCTAACCTATGGAACGGAGGCTATGATTCCAGCAGAAATTGGATGCCCATCCCATAGAGTGCTCATGATGAGTAAGATGGATAACGAGCGCGAAAGGAGGTTGGATCTCAACTTACTTGAAGGGCGCAGAGAGGCGGCTATCATCAGTGAAGCCAAATACAAGAAAAAACTAGAAAAATATTACAATCAGCGCGTAAAAGAATGCCACTTCAAGAAGAATGATTTCGTCATTCGGAACAATGAAGCTAGTCGCGCGATACCCCCGGGAAAGATGTCCCCCAACTGGGAGGGACCTTATCAAGTCTAGGAAGAATTGGGAAAAGGTGCATACGCTTTAAAAGATTTGAATGGAAAGAAGATCCCGCGCACATGGAACGCAGCGCAGCTTAGAAAATGTTTCATGTAAAAATTGTCAAGTTTGTAATCAAGGCTTTTTAAGCCATTATGAATAATGATACGCGCTGTCTTTTCTTAATATGTGTTCTATTACCTTTTGCATACATGTTTCACACTTCCCTTTATTAATTTTGAGCAATATGACAACATTGTATTGACATCAAAACTAAAAATAAAACGAAGTAAAACATACATGCGCGAGCTTCAAGCTCAAACGCGTTAACGAGTTTTAACTCTAAAACGTCAGGGCTTTAGCCCAATAATATGAGCCTTAGCTCAGGGCCTTAGCCCAATAATACGAGCCTTAGCTCAAATTACTCACAACATCCATCCTACATGCTGAGCAGCTAGACCATAAAAATACCTAAGCACAGCTAAGGCAAAGCACATGCCAAAACATAGTTGTTAAGGTCTCAGGTCGAGGTCGCGCATGGGATTGTAATGGATACCAGAGTAACACATACTGACACGTAAAGGCTAAAAAACTCATTCATAACTCCTTATAATAAATGCGCGATAATGTCGCGCAAAAGAGGAATAATGAAATGCCAATGCACGTGTCAGCATATTCAGAATATTGCAAAATAACTTGGAATATGACAAGGATTAAGTAAAATAATTTCCTTACAACCTTGTTCAAATTTCAACGTGCAAGCATATCTTATATTCAACAAGCAAACACATGCAATATAAAGAGATGAATTGGGAATGCGCAAGATGCGAATATGGGGAAAACAAAATTTCATTCCAAAACATAGAAGTTTACAAATTTACAAAATGATGAGATAAAAACTACAAACAAAAAAAAAAACATGAAGGGCTTCTCAAGTCTCTATATCAACATCAGCCTCTTCATTGTCCTCATCATTACCCCCTCCCTCAGCATCTGGTACAGCCCGCTCCTCGTCGTCTCCAAACTTACCATAATCAAGCTGTTCGTCTTGAATGGAGTCGTCTTCTATCACTATAGTGTCAGGAGTAGGTCCTTTGGCCACGCCAGAGCCGCTAGCAGAGGCAGCATTGCCCGCGCCATCATCGCTGCCACCAGCCCCTTCACACTCGTCAAGTAATTTCTTTAGCGCGCCGAGATCGGGCTGGTCAGCAAGCGAGGCTATCTGCAAGTCATAAGGAAAAGTATGAGTACAAAAGACTAGGAAAATAAGTCAAGGTAAACTCATTAAGGTTAAAATACCTGCTCAAGGATGGGAATTGGAGTATTCAAATACTTCTCCCCCACCTCGGCCATGTCAGCGCAGACAACGTCGAGCTGATAAGGGTAGTCGGATGGGTTCTTCTTCAGCATGCTATATTCACAGCCATCCTTAAACCCTTCAGCTCGACCCACCAAGCGCGACGCAGCGTTGCAATCCATCACAAGGGTCTGAAACTCATCTGAGTATTTCATCGCATAAGCGCAACGAGTCATACCCTGTGAAACTAGCCATTGGCGATCCTGCGCGAGGGAAGAAACAGACGTCTCAAGAGCAGGAATCTGAGAGTTTAACAACTCAACAGTTTCCTTGGTCTGTTTTAGCTCTTATCTGTCGGACGCTGCTGCCGCCAAGGCCTCATTCCTTTCCGCTCGCGCAGCATCGAGCTCTTCTTGGCCAGACGCTGCTGCCGCCAGGGCTTCATCCTTCTCTGCCCGCGCGGCCTCAAGCTCTTTCTTCAGGCGCGCAACCTCACTCTCTAATAAAGATTTGTCAGTGATAGCCTGCACAAGAGTTTAATCACGCGCCTCTGCCTCTAACTCCAAATCACGCGCTCGCCGCGCGTACCTGGCTGCATCCGCCTCTGCCGCCTGCAGCTTCTCCCGCGCAGCCTGCAGCTCATGCCCGCGCTTCACAAAGGCAGCGTTGGCACGTGCTCGGTTCTCGCTGAGTTCTGCTTGGAGTTTCTCAGCTCTCTCTCGAGCGTCAGAAAGATTCCAAGCAGAAACCTTAGCCTCTTGCTTGGCCTCCACAAGAGCATCACGCACTTTTATATAATCATTGCGAAGCTCTTGGGAGGCAGCAAAGAACGCAGACCCAGCAAGAAGATGGTCGTTGAGCAAGTCCACGCGGGCGCGGTCCTCCTGAACCTCCTTTCAGCCGGAGGCACAGAGTGAGCCCAGAAGTCTTCACACACACCCATGGACTGAAATGGCGCGAAGCAATAGGAGGAGGCCAAAAATGCCCTAATGGGATCTGAGCCCAATCATTGGAAACCCTAACACTATAAATACCACACCACCTCCACAAGGGGAGGTAAGCAAGAAAATACACTCTAAATCCTTACTCAATCTCAGATTATTATTATCTTCTCCTACAATCTCTTATTCTCACACCGGAGGGTTACCCCAAAGAGGACACCTCTGTCCCTTTCTGAGGGGTAAGTTCATGGTGCTGCTCGTTTTCTAGGTGGAAGAATTCATACTCCGGAGAACCATCGGTGATATAGCATATTCATACCCGAGGAAAGTTGATCGTCTACCAGTGAGCCGATCTACGTTTCTTCATTGACTTTCAAGGTCAAACTAATTTACAAAACTTAGCAGGTGACACTTGTGAAAATGGTGAATGAAGCCTCAGAGAACATCCCAAACTGGGGACCTTAAACCCTGTTCAAAATTATGGAAGAAAATATTTGTATTTCATATGTCTCGATACAACGTGTACTGGTTATAGAATACAAAATTCGATTGTTAAGTTATTTGAAATGTACGTGAGTTTTAGAGGGTGGTTCCAAATGCAAATCATTGCAATCTCTTGTCTCATAAACGTATTGATAATCAGAAACACAAAACTAAGACACAATACAAGACAAACTTTTATATTATTATATATTTAATCAATAGACTAACTCAAAACTCGATTACAATAATCCATCATGCTATAACCTTAATCATGGTTATGTGATGGTGATCCACTTGGCCAATAAGTAATACCAAATATAATGAAACCCAAAACCAACACCGCCAGCTAGGCATGTTAATGCCCGACACATGGTCATGCCCCAAGTAAAGGGGCGCCAAAGTGAAAGGCAACGAGTTGTATGATGTTGGAGGTGGGGCCCTTTTTCAATAACTTATCTAATGGACCATTTTCTTTAACCTATTTTATGCACTATGTATAACACGACACTATTTTAACGTACATACACCATACTATTCTATCTCCATCTTCAAATCTCAAATTTCTAGCTTTCACCATGAACCCGAGCATGAATGCGTTGAATTTGAGGCACCCATTGTGTGCTAACCGTCAACCGATCCATCCAACTAACCCCTATTTTTACAGCCAATAAACAAAAAACAAACGATTGGTGTATCAACCAATAATGCCAACGACACAAACCCCACATCCATCACCGACATCCAATTCTCATCCCAAATGTCACAAGTCATCCGCAAAACCCAAACATTACCTGAGATGTTTACTCAAACACAACCAACCACCACCAAACGAAAACACGAAAAAAAAACAAAAAAACAAGTCATCAATGTCGGACCAAAAGAACATCGAGAGGTATGGGACAAGTGAGGAGTTTGTGTTGGCACGTGTGTGGCTTAACGTCTCGGAACACACCATTACCGGTTATTATTTTTCTTACAAATGTAAATTATTAAATTTGGCGCGACTTATGTTACTTTTTATTTTTTTAAAAGGTGATAGTCAATTAAGATAGGATTTTTTTTGGGTGTGTATTTGTGCTATTTTTTTTTCAAGTAATGGGTCGGGGTGAATACCGCAAGCCTAACAACCTAATCGGCAAATGGGTGGCAATGCGAACGAAAATCACCAATTTCAACAACACTTACACACGGCCATGATACCACTTGTTAGGATTAAACGCATATACAAACCGAACAAAAACACCAAAGCAATAAACGAACACGAAGATTTAACGTGGTTCGGTCTAAACTGACCTACGTCCACGAGTGGCAACTAGTAATTCTTTATTGAGTGACAATGATTACAAGTATATAAGAATGATATATATTAAGATTAATCTAGGGTTTGCATCTTATTCAACAAGAAATCCAAACCGGGCCGGGCTTCGGTCTAGCCACCCTACACCCGTCTACCCTTTGGACTTCAAATAATAAACCGGGACACACAAGACCTATGAACCTAACAAGAATCTTAGTCACATTTGAAGCATTAGCTAGGCGCACCGGTTTGCATGGTGATCATTCGAGACACCGATCTTTAGACCATACAACTCTATCTAAAATAAGTTTGGGACACAATGAGTTCGGGTTGAAATGATTCGTTTTAGAACATGAAATGATATGATAAATCCAGCAAGTAAATATTGTTGTTCATTCACAATAAATTCTATGTGAAAATATTTTTACAACCTTCGTGTTTTTTTTTTCTGGTTTTTGAAAGAGTGCAAAAAGCTTAAAACATTAGCCTAAATAACTAATTCAATCCGTGTAATACACGATTTCTAACACTTATATACGTATTATTGATTAATAATGGCATTAGAAAACTACCAAAGTCATTGCATGACTAGGAGTTACTCAGTGCTCACGTGTGTGATGTTCTTGCCTTCTTGGTGACTACATCGGAGTTCTTCTTCGAGAACCAAACCCCAAATGGATGTGCTAATATCAAAGTAGCTCGTTAGAAGGGGGCTCGCGGTTAAAGCTTCTAGTACGGAGTACCACGTACCCTCCGATATTAGGTCACATTCATTATGGATTTCCATGCACATATCCAAGTAAAAAAAGTGTGGGACTAATTATTTATATAAACGTGAAGAAAATATGTTCACAAAGCTGAAAAGATAGAGAGATCATGGAAAATTGTTGAGGAGATAACTTTATATTTATTTATTTATTTATTGTTTTTTTACTATTTTATTTTCAAGTCTTGTTTCTTTAATAAAATCAAGTTAAACATTTACAAACTCATCTCTTAAGATTATTGGGCTTAAACCCTAATTAAAAGTACATTCTTAAATAAACGCATGGCAAGTTGTATTTTTAGTTGAATCAGTCAATATGCATAAGGTACAAATTAACATCTTAAATGTATAAAGTAATTATTGTTAAATAAAACTTTCGGTTGCTTTATGTGTTTTGGATTGTTTTGAGTTAAAACTAATTGTATAGGGAAGAAACTTAGGTTGTACCAAGAATCATCAATTAAGCAAGTACTCACCAAAAACATGTTGGAACGCAATCTTTTCTTTGCGTTTTGCAACATACGCAACATTCACGTGCCTAATTTACTTCCCAGACCATACTTCTTTGCAAAACTGTTACACCGATCTTGAATTCCAAACGATACAACAACCCGATGACAGAATTCTTGAATTCTAAATGATACAACGAATATTTGAATTCTACACAATACCCGATCACATAATTCTTGAAAACTAAACGATTCAACAACTGTTCACATAAATTTTGAATTCTAAATGATACAACCACGAAATATTGACTTCAAAATGATTCAACAACCATCGATCACATAAATTTTGAATTCAGAACGACAAACAAACCGATTACATATCGTTATGTACTAAACAATACAAAGATTCTTAACATGAAAAGATTAATAATTTTCCTTAATTTTTACTCATGTAGGATTTATAACGTAACACGACAAATGAAAGCAACCTATACCCAAATATGAAAACCAACATCACCCCCAAATTTCTCCATTTTTGCACCTCGTTTATATTCTGCCTCTTCAAGAACTCTTCACCATACACCAAACAACCATCTTCAAACCTTTCAAGACACCTCAATCTCCCTTTTGACCCGCCAAACTCGTTTAACAAAAAACACTCGAACGGGTACCGAAACAGGCTCAAGTAATGCATAAAACTCCAATACTTCGGTATATCATTGTTTGATATGAAGTAGCCCGAAAAAAGAAAAAACGAACCCATTAACGCGGCCACCAACGACATCCCAACCATGAAATTTGGCACAAGTGCACTGAAACATGCCACGAATGAATTTGACGTGAGTAAAACCAACCAAACGACTAGTGAAAAATAAGCGAACCCGTCTAGATCTTTGCGTAAACCAACTAGCCAATAAGTTGGGACCGCGTATAGAACAGCAACGGTTAACAAAAACGGAATGAACACGAACGTGTTGGCTAGCGTGTACGATGATATCCGATACGCACCAATCGACGTCTCACGCATAATAATCCGACGTTCTTTTATGAATATCGGTAACGCTTCCGATGATGAGTAGAGTAAAAAGGTTAGATTGAATGCAAAAAAACCTATTTGAGTTTGCATTTGAAACCGGTTAATACTCCTGAATATTGTACCTAATAAAACACCAACAATCATCATTTGAACCATTTTCGCCACGAATAACTGTCTGCACCGGAAAATATTATAGGAAAATCTTTCGCTTAGTATCAAAACTTCGGTTAACATCGAGTTTGCATACATCAAACAAACGTCCTCGTTTACATGACCCGATTGCTTTATAGGTTCTTCAAGACCAAAACCGGACTCAGGTCCAAGTTTAACATCCGGGATTAGGGTTTGGATCACATCAATAGAAAACTCGAGCACGTTGACTTGTCTAGGAACCGTATGATGAGCTAGAATTAGTCGTTCATGTAGACGGTCGAGGGAGCCATGGTGGACCACGGCTCCCTCGGCTAGCAACACAACTTGATCAACAAGGTCCAGTATTCTAAAACCGGGTTGGTGTATGGTTAACACAATGGTTTTACCACTATTATTAGCCATGGCTTTGAGCATGGTCATGACCTGCAAAGCCGAGGCTGAGTCGAGCCCCGAAGTCGGCTCGTCCATTAGCAACACCGCTGGGTCATGAACCAGCTCAACCCCAATCGACACGCGTCGTTTCTCTCCACCTGATATCCCACGGTGGGTCCCACCATCTATTCTTTCACCCGACACGTGGCGTAACCCTAGCTCCACCATCAACTCACTCACTCTACTTTGCGCCGACTCGCCATGGAGCCGCAAACGTGCGCTATATATTAGGGTTTCTTCAATCGTAAGAAGCGGAAATAATAAATCTTCTTGGGTGACAAACCCCGACACTCGCCGGAAAACAGTGGGGTTCAAAGGTCGGTCATTCGCCACCACCTCGCCGGAGACTCTGCATGGAGGGATAACTCCGGCAAGTATCTCCAACAACGTTGTTTTTCCGGCACCACTTGGACCAGCAACAGCTGTTATCTCTCCGGGCTTCACTTCACAACTTACATTCCTTAAAATCTGTTTCTTTAACGTTGGATTAACCTTTTTTTGACAAATCCGAGAAAGTGTACATAACGGAGGAGATATTGCGTACGAAAGATTCTTGGTTTTGATTGTATATTGGGTTTTCCGGGCGCCAAAATCCGATGAACTTGCCGAAATAGTCATTGATGAGTTTTAATGTGATTTGGGGATTACATACTCTTTTTTTTGCATGGATATATATAGAGTTGGTGGAGAAATGAAATGATGAGAATAAGTTGATGATTTTATGTGATTGTGATTATTATTTTTTTTACTATAAATGAAAAAGGAACATGATAACAGATAACATGATATTTGTTGCCAGTTGAGAGTGTTGGGGGAAAACATGGTTTCTGTTAGGAACAATAGAAAGTGGGTTGTAACTTTCGTTTGATAGGTTGTACATTTTTCCTACATTGTGTTTTTGTCATGCTTTTGGTGAATACGTACGTTAAAAATGATTTTGACAGCGTGGAAATGAAGATGCAGTTTGCTGTAATGGTTAGATAATGTGTCGTCGAGATGATTACTTAATCAAAATTGATATCACGTAACGATCACCTTACACAGACAGACAGGTATTCACTAACTAAATCATTAAACCAGTGTAATGTTTAACTAAGTTGGTAATAATTATTTATACTTAATTTTAAAATGTAGTTGTTTTACTAAGTTTATAATTATTTAATCTTTTTTACTAAAATAAGAGTAGAATAGTTTGATTGGTTCAAACTGTATTTAACCCACTTATTTTTTCCTTGTCGTTGTTACCAGACTAGCGCCTAAAGGGGCATTCACAGTTGCGGATTCAAAAACTTTTGCCAGTAGGTTCACTGTTTTTTTAGGTTGGTTCGAAAATTTGGTGCAGTTTGACGGTTCCCGTCGGTTAAGGTTCATCGCATAATTAAAATAAATAAAATAAAAAATACATCGACATGTTTTTAAATTGTGCGACGCTATCCGATGTGTTATATCTAAATTTTCATGCGAGTTCGAGGGTATACGAATGCGATTAGCTCTTTATTATAAAAATTCAAAAATTCAAACACTACTACAGAAACATCTACTAACACCGGTCAAAAAGAAAACTTACAATTGTGTGAAAGCCAACCATTGTTTAAAATGTTAAACACCGTTATAAAATGAAAAATTTTCCAAACCCGTTATAAATATGAAGGAAACAAGCGTTGTTTATTAAACAAAAGTTTATACATCGGTTTTTTAATGCGTATTTAAAACGGGGAGGAGTTCAACTGTTGGAAATATAATGTGAAGAACCGTTTTAAATAAAGAATTCTCTAAACCCGTTTTAAATTAGAAAGCAATAAGCGTTGCTAATGAACAAAAATTTTATACACCAGTTTTTAAGAAGTATTTTAAAGAGGTTAATAGTTCCAGCATAATAAAACGATCTATTTACAAATAAACCGTTACAAATATCCGTACATTGTAGCAAAAATTATAAAATTAAACGGTTAAATATACTAAACATCTTTCATTTCATAGTTAATAAAGTATACAACGAAACATAAATAATGCTAGAGAAAAACAACAAAATCACCAAAAATCCCAAAAACAGAACAAGTTTATCCTAGAAATCGATCTTCATAGTTGTGGCTTTTGGGACAGTCTTGTTAACTTCGTTCATAGCCATTAAATTTTTCATCTTGTTGGATTTGGGTTCTGTAGTAAACAATATTTGTGGGGTCACCAGTGTTGTTAAGTTGTACTATTGACCTATCAAGTTATTCCTTGTATGTTTCGAGGCTAGAACATGCGCTATCATCGGCGAATTTAATAAGAGTTTGCATTGCTAATGTGATCTACGCATCATCGTCAATAGCTCTGATGCTCATCATGTTCTTAATTTTTGCATCAGAACCTTGACAAACCATTTTATATAATATTATGGTTTTGTAGGTAGATACGTGATATATATTTTATATATAGACGTGTTTTTAATTCATGTTAGGCAATCGCTTAGCCTATTACTTGTAATTCTTTTGAGTTTTCAAAATTAATTACAAAAAACTTTGATTTGAAAATTTAGTAGAGACTATAATTGCTTGAATGGATTCTTGACAGTTAACTATTTGCACGAACTAAATGTTAGAAAATGTATTTGATGTGGATTAAAATATATATTATTAAATAAATTTTTTCCATCCTTTTATGTTGTTTTAAGCAAGTTTTTAAAGAATATTGCTCTCGAGTGGTTCATATTTATATTTTAAAGAGTATGGAAACATAACAAGCTAAAATGAATAAATCATAGCTATTTTTCGTTCTCTTTAGAGTATTTATATATCTGTTATAATATATATATTAGTGCAACATATATAATTTAATAATATTAACAACTAGTTCGTTTGTTTTTGTAGTACACAAATGACGCCATAAAAACCATCATTATTTGAATTAATAATATGGACTCTGAAGCCCAATAATAAAAAATATGAAAGAAGTCCATAAGATTAAAGCTATATAATGTAGACATGCAAAAAAAAAAACCGGTAGAACCGACCCGGAACCGGTTCCAGTTCCTACCCGATGGACCAAATACCCGGTTTGGGTATTTTTGTACCCGAAAATCATACCCGGTTCCCCTATTTGTATTTCCCAATCGGTTCCTACCCGGTTCCTAATTGTACCCGGTCTGGTTCTTACCCGAAAAAACCGGTTCCGGCGGGTTTTATTTAAAAGGTCAAACTAGCCGTTGGAACTGGTTCCAACGGTAATATAGCCATTGGAACCGGTTTTTGAGAAACAAAAGAGCCATTGTAACCGGTTCCAACGGTAATATAGCCGTTGGAACCGGTTTTTGAGACACAAAAGAGCCGTTGTAACCGGTTCCAACGGCTGGTAATATAGCCGTTGGAACCGGTTCTTGTAGCCCAAAACCTATATATAAGTTGTTTTCCATTACTTGTTTCACCACCAAACTCAAAAACAAACTAAAATACTTCTTCTTTAGCAAACCCGACCATCCAACTAAATATCACTACTAGAAAAAAGGGCTTCCATGACATGTGCACAATGACACGCGTCAATTTATGACGCACAATTATGTATGTCATTAAAAAAACGTCATAATTTTTGTAAAATAGAAGATTTATGACACTCGTTTTTGTATGTCATTAAACAATGTCATAAATAAAAATAAATATTGCGTGTCATACAAACAAGTAATCGTTCACTCAAAATTAAAAACTCTATGCTTATCAAACCAAGACCAATTTTGACCTATATTCAAATACATCTGTCAACCTTACCAACCACCGTTTCTCTCAAATTACCACCACCGGTCACCACGAACATCACCAGGAACGCCGACCATCACCATGAACGCCATCACCATCATGACCTTTTGCCAGCACCACCAGTCAAGAACGCATCACCACCACGTCATTCCGTCACCACCACCAGACGCCAGACGCCTGATCTGTTATATGATCAATTCGTGCTTAATTTCGGTTGTGTGATTGAATTTCAGCAGTTTCGTTTAGGTAATGATTATTGATTCTTGTCAAAACACTGTCTGAAGCAGGTCAATTTTGTGTTTACTATCTAGCCCTAGAAAATTAGAAATTTAGGGAAGGTGATTTATTTGATTATTTTAATGCGTTATAATGAGATTAGGAATCAAGTGTTATATTTTGGAAATTACTTTTAATGTTTGTGTGACTGTTTGTGATGGTTGCCTACCAACTGCTCGATGAAATTCCTGAATGAAGGTAACAGTTGTTCTTTGTAGTATAAAGATAATTAACTTAAGTTTAGTTGAATATTCATAAATAACAGGTTAAATGTAATAGATAAATAGCTATTTTTTTTATATCTCCACATAATTGTTCGTCTATCCAGTTTTGTTCTAGCACATTGATATATCCACGCTTTTATTTTGGTAAAATGTCTGTAAGGTTTCTAACATTGCTTAGATCAACTAAGTTATTGATTACTAGTAATGAATGCCCTGATTTTGATAATATTTTTAGTTAGGTCTTGAATTAATTATTGACATTGATTACAAGCCGTGCTTTGCTACATTTTCTGTATAGCTAGGTTTGTTTGGTTTAGTGTTTAGGTTAATTACTTGCAATCTATGATGACTCAAATAAACTACTTGCAAATCGGCTAACCAAAAGAAACAACAATGACATCGTATTAACACGTACTGTCTTTGTAGCTTCAATTTAAACTACTTGTATATGTTTCAGCTGAATCAGTTGTTTTATGATGTTCAATTTCCCAAAATTGGTCGGCCTGGATGCCATGAAAACTAATGACCTAAAGGTATGTTTTTACTTTCACTTTATCAAACTTCACACCTATAGAAATGATTCTTTGTTTTATATTCAAAGTACAGTTTTTTTAATGTGTTAATGTTAATTTGCTTTACTTGGAATTTTTGTTTATTCGTGTTATTTTAATTTCAGATGTAGCTTTGTTTCCTAATGCATATCTTCCAATGAAGGGTATTTGCTTGCACCACCATGGGAGTATTTGAAAGGTAATGCAATTGATAGTTGAACACATTTGGATTACTGCCTCAATTGCATCAGGTTTATTTTTTAAATAAGTTTTTTGTTTTATTATTTTGTGAATTTCTGGCCTATATGAATCAATCCTGTATATGTCTATTATGCTTCAGTAATTAGAGAACTTTGTATTTACAAGTACTTATTCCAATTTAACGTGACGTATATTGATTGCAGCAAATATTAAAGTAGTTGATCATGTGATAGAAACTGATGGAAAAGGGGTCAAGATATAGATGTGCCTGACGATTCGTTACTGTAAGTTTGTTTTATGATAAGTAAACAAAAGTATGTGTTATTGTTTTAACTGATTTATGATGAATGATTATTATGATCTGCTGTTCTTATGAAGGAATGATGAAGCTCGTCAACAACTTTCAAAAAAAGTTGAATTCTACCTTCCATGATAAATCCATACATGATGGATATTGTTCTTTTGAACAACGACAGCCCATTGAGCTAGCTGAAACATATAGGACCTAATTGAAGATTGCTATGTAAGTTTTTAACTGTCTCTCTTTTTTTATATAGCTACTCTTTATTTATATATATTAAACAAGAATGATAATATGACTTTCTGGAAGCACCATAGTTATCAAGAATGATAATATGACTTTATATATATGCTCTTTATATTTAGCATTCTACATGATTTGCATAGTAAAGCAAAAGGGGTGATATGGAAACAAGTTACAAGTTATGGTTGTATTTGGTCATAAGACTTGGTAATTATCAAACTGTATTATGTGTTTTTTTGTATATGGCATTAAGAGTTTTACGAAATGTATACGAGTTTACTTTGATTTAAATTCTTTAACCAATTTTCTGAATGTCAACCAAGTTGTGTTTCCGCCTCAACGCACGGTGGTGAAATACTAGTTATGACTTAATAATTATATTGTTTGTAATTTTGTAGTGTCCGACTTAGCGGGGAAGTACTGAGTGTGGTTATTACGTCTTAAATTTCATGAAAGAGATCGTTCATGAAGGACTTAAAATCCACATTGATAACAATGTAAGTGAAATTTATTTGTTTTATTATTTTTCCGTTTTATTTGTGGTTTATATGCCCGTTTTAGCTTAAAGGACAAATTGGTCATTTGGCAAATTGATTAAGAAGATAAAGTTTAGGGGTGTTCATGGTTTTTACCATATCAAGTTTTTTGCTTCAACTTAGGTTAGGGAATACATGAGTTTCGGCTCTAATTACCATATGTGCAGTTGGTGCAGCTACACTTGCCATCATTCTTATAGTCTACATAGCTGTAAAATAAACATAAATATATACATCGAAAGTGTTTTTTTATTTCACACTAATGCAAATAAAAATAAAAGAGATATTTGTCGTAATTAGATGAAGTCCTTTTTAGTATTTGCTGCAAGTGTCTATTAAATTCTTAGGCATTTCTAATACTCAGTATTAACATTGGGTTATTTGTAATGGTAATCTTCACTCAAAGGGATGTTCATGACTTTTGACCTAACGTATTTTTTGTTTAATTTTCAAGTTAGGTTGGGGGAGGCAAACACGAATACACTAGCAGATTTCGATGCGGTTCGAGAAGATTGGTCGGTGTATACGACACAATTAATATTTCGTTAGTGATATGTATTATACTAAATTTTAACCGATATTTGTGTTAACTTAAGGATTATATGTAATATTTTGATTTAGAATGTTTTTTTTTGAAATAGAATGTATAGTTTTGCTGCTATATTTTGGGTTATTAATTTAAATATTATTAATTATGAAAACCAAAATAAAATAAAAAATTAAAAGTTATAAGATGACATGCATACGTGCATGTCGTTAATTGCTGTCGTAAAAATCCAGTATTGAAAGCGCGTCATAAATGCATGTCAAAAACGTGTGTCATAAATGTGTGTCATTAAAGCGTGTAATTAAATATGACACGCAGAAAGCGTGTCATATCCAATTTATGACAAGGGCTTCAATGACACACATTTGCGTGTCATAAGGGCCCTTTAATGACACGCAATGCGTGTCATTAAAGGCCTTTTTCTAGTAGTGTATTATTATGGCACCCATCAAAAAAACTAACAAGAAGGCTAAGAAGAGTGTTTTTATTGAACCCGTTCCTCCTTTGGAGGACCCAAATGTTCTTGCGGTCTTCACCCATAACCGCAACCAAGACATATGGAAGAATTGGGATTTGGTTGTGAATGCCGAAGGTTATCAAAAGGCTCGTTGCAAACTATGTGGAACACAATTAAAGCACGATTCCAACTCGACTTTGAGAAAGCACATCGAGAAGCCATATTGCAAGGCGTTGAAAGGGATTGGCGCGACCGATCAAGTTGACTTGGGTAAAGATGGTACACTATTTCGTTACAACACGACTCAAGTTCAAGATAGAATGGCAAAGTTCGTTATTCAACGAGGTTTGCCATTTAACCACTTTGATGACCCGGATTTGACGTCGTTGATTCGAGAAACTCTACAACGGCGATACACACATGTAAGTCGTACTACTTTAAGACGTCATTGTATCAAGTTGTGGGAGTGTGCTAAAAAAGAGTTAATCGAGTTTTTTCATTCTTTACAAGCGATGGTTAGTTTAACTACTGATGTTTGGTCGGCACCACACGGGTTGCCCGAATCATACATATGTGTCACCGCTCATTGGGTTGATCCGGTGACATGGCAATTGATGAAACGCACCATCGCTTTTGAAAACTTCCCGTTCCCACATATCGCCGAAAAATTGTTTGAATTACTTAATGAAGTTATAACGACTTAGAACTTGAGAAATAAAATATTTTCGATTTCGTTTGACAACGCTTCAAACAATACTAAGGCGGCCGAAAAATTTATCATTAAATATTCACCACCTTGTTTCGGGGATTTTTTTCATGTTTGATATGTTTTACATATCATCAACTTGGTTGTTCAAAAAGGTCTCGACAATGAAAACATTTGTGACGATTTAAAATTCTTTAGACTTATGTTACAAGATGTCTTCAAAAGTGGTAAAAGAAGACATCTTGAATATAAGAACTATTGCAAGTCGGTTGAAAGAAAGTATTTGTGTCCAAATTGGGACGTTCCAACCCGTTGGAACTCAACTTGTCATATGCTAAAGTGTGCTTTTGCCCAACGCCAAACTTTACAATCTTTTCATAACAATCTTGTTGATGAACGCGAGGCCGATATGCTTCCGAAAAGTGTTTGGGTGAATGTCGGTTTTTTGTTGGGGTATCTTGACATGTTCAAAAACTCAACAACAAAGTTATCGAGAGTCTATTATCCTACTAGTTGTTGGGTTTTGCAAGAATTGTACTACATGTCTTGCACTTTTAAAGACTTTGCGGAGAAGAACAGACTCTTCAAGAATATTGTTGCAGTGATGAAGGAAAAGTTCTTAAAATATTTTGAAAACATACCGCCGGTCTTTACTTGTGCCGCCGCATTAAACCCTTATTGGAATGTTCATGGGGTTGAGACAACGATCGAAGAAATATTCGACAACTTGGGTATGCACGAGATCGACCCGAAGTTGTCGACGGAAGCGAAGGAAAAGTTCAACAAATACCTTCAAGACCTTTATGACCATTATTTTCAAATGTATGGTCCAAGCACGAGATCGTCTTTTGTGAAAAAAACAACAACTAGTAGGCCGTGCAATGACCCACTTATAAACTTGATGAATGCGGTTCGTGAATCGGCATCTAAGAGGCAAAGAGGAAACACATCAACTAGCGAACTTGGTCGATATAGTGGAGCAAACTATGTTGAGGGCGCAACGGTTGACGAAATTCGCAATATTGAATTGTTGGCTTGGTGGAAAGGAAAACAAAACGAATTTCCCATTCTATCCGCCATGGCTCGTGATTTGCTTGCCGTACAAGCCTCAACGGTTGCTTCCGAATCGGTTTTTCTCTTAGTGGGAGGGTATTATCTATGCGAAGAACAAAATTAACTCCCGAGTCTCTAGAGGTTTGCATTTGCCTAAAGGACCATTTGGATGCGGTGGATCGTGTACAACACAAGGCGAACTTTGAAGACGAAATACCAATAGAGCGTCCTATTCATGATGAGGAGGCAGAGGACGGGCTTTCTTCCGATAACGAAGACGAGAGTGAAGACGAGAATGAAGACGATGGTGAAGACAAAGAAGAGTTGTAATGTGTGTTTTTTATTTATTTTAGTAAAATTATTTGTAACAAGTTCAACTAATATTTAGTTTTGATTTGTTTAATAATAACTACTTTTGTTAGTCATGATTAATTTTTTGTTACTTTTTTAATAACGACGAACATTTTATTTATTTAAACAATAACTATTACAAACATTATTAAAACATAAACGATACTAAAAATAACAACTAAAACTAAAAACAAAGTCCGTCGTTTTAATCCGGCGTTCTACAACGATTAAGCGTTGTCACCGGTGGTAGATGCTTGGGTTGTAGAGCCGGACTACTCTCCCACTTCCGCTTTTTTAGCATCCAAACTTCTTTTCTCTCGACAATACTTATTCGTATGTTTTCGTAATGTCGAGTTGGACCCTGCTTTAAGAAATTTCGAGCAATATTTGCAACGAACCATCTCTTGTGAGTCGGTCATGAGACACAAATCGTAATGAACCCAAACATTGGGGCATCTTGTTGTTTCGATCACCATAACAACGTCGTCATTAGTTGCCATTTGTTGTCGGTTTAAGCTTAATTGTGTTTTGGAGTGTGTTTTATAGTTTTGGAAGTGGTTTAACAAGTACACACCATACCTTGCTATTTATAGAATGTAAATAACCTAATTATAGTAAAAAAAATCGGTTCCAACGGTCAAAAACGGCTATATAGCAGTCGAAACCGGTTTCTAACGGCTAGATTATTTGAATTTAAAAAAAAAAACAGTGGAACCGGTTTTTACGTAATAACCGGTCCCGGTTCCTACCCTACCGGGTTCCTAAAAGTTGGCATTTGGGGGCATCGGTTTGGGTCGGGAACCAAACCGGTTCCAGTCTGGAACCGGTGCCATTTCCTACCCGGTGTAAAAAAAACCGGTTCCGAACCGGTTCGGGTTTTTCAACTGTACCCGATTTGTGCACGTCTAAATAATGTACATCGTGGAGAATGAGTTGGGTTTTGGTTGGGCCGTAATATAGGAGGCCACAAAAGAAGTCGGTGGAGAGAATAATTTAGGGTAGAGTACATAAAGACTTGGACAACAAATTATTAGAGAAGTCAAGAGGGACCACCCCTATTGGTGGCTTCTCGCAATTAAACAGAAAGAAAAAGATAACAAGAAGCAACCAAGCATCCAGGCATATCAATAAAGTCTCGGCCAAAAAGAAAGAAACAAGCAAGCAAGAAGGAAGCCACGTGAATTAATTTAAGCTACCAGGCAGACACGTGAATTAATTAAAGCTCACAGGCTAGTAGCTCAATTAATTTTATTTCTTTTTATGATGAAATGTGATAAATATTTTATTCTTGTTTCATTTGTAATTATGATTGGCTAAATTGTTATACTGTCTGAGCTTGGATGAATACTTTTTAGACTCGTTTTATTTTTGATCTTGGATTATTATTGATTGGTTCATATTTTGGTAAAGTTTTTTTTTGTTGTGATGCATATGCGTATTTGGTATTAATTTATTATCAATTTATTGTTCCATATGCGTCTTTGTGAATGTCTTTCATGTATGGATGCATATTAGGTTGTTTATTGTGTGTTTACAACTAGTTTATGGTTTATTGTTAACGTTTTCCATAGGAGCGGTAATTGAAAGTTTAGAGATACCTTATATTCAGCCACTTGAGAGACCGGGAGGTAATTAAGTGTCGTCTGTTTTTGTTTTTTGCAGGTTTGGGTAGTGATTGCACGGGAGTGAGTTACCATAAATTCCTTTAGATTCTTACATATCCGAGTTATAATCGAATTCAATAAAAATACCCTTTTATGCCTTAGGGTATTTTTTGATTAGAAAGACCGGGAGGTAATTTAGTATTTGGGTACCTTAGCTTAGTTAGGTAAGGTGAGACCGGGAGGTGATCCGAATCATTAGACTGTTGAGCTTACATGATATTTAGGGTTCTTAGGTATTGTTGGTGAGACTGGGAGGAGATCTAGCATACTTTAGTTATTCCTTAGTGTCATATTTTTAGAATACGGTTACCAATCATAAATCCAATTCCGAAAGTTTACAAGTTAACTAGTAGGATTCTTTACCTAGGTAGTTGTTTCCCTTATATTTGAGTTCAAGTCTTATTTGTCCGTGTCTAGTTTTTGTGTCAGTTTTAGTTTAAGTATTATTTAGTTTATAGTTAATAATTAAAAAAAAAGACAAAAATCAATTTATTTAAGTTATTAGTCAAAGTCTAGTTTAGGTGTCGCTAGTGTCCTGTGGGTTCGATATCCGGACTTCATTAGGCTTTACTACAGTCGATAGGTGCACTTGCCTGTCTAGTGGTCTAGCATTAGGAGAGTCTAGATTTATAAATTTAAAACTAGAGTGTCTAAGTTAGGTTAGGTTAATATTTTTATAGACCGCGTTTCAGCACATCAGTATTTTATATCTGGATCAGTTAAACCGTGTTATGTTGTCTATAACATTTTTATTTATATCGGTTGTATGTAAACCGTGTTAAAACTTCAACATTTTACACCGTTTTTTTAATATTTATCCATTGTATTTCCTATTTAAGTATAAAAATACACATGTTTTTTATAAACAGTTGTGTTTTGTATTAAAATACTCAGTAAAGATAACGGTTACTTGTAAACCGTTTTTAAAAGTATAACGTATTACACCGGTTTTATGTTCCTCGTTGTAATTATGAATTAGATGGTTCATATTATTCTTGAAATGTTGTATTTTCGAGTTATTATTTAAAATTAGTTAAGTGAGTGGATTTATGATATAATTATGCTATTTTGCTCTATAAAAGGATATTACCAACCCAAATTAATTTCCAACTTTTCTTTCTATAAAACAAAAACGTCTTCTTCTTCTTCTTCTTCGTCGTCCTTTGTTTCCCAAGAAGAAATGATCGATAAATTTAGAGAACAAGTTCATAAGGATAACTTCATTCTTGATGTCATGACATGTGGCATTCGTGACCAAACGAGGTACACCTTATTTATTGCGTAGCAAGTAAACAGTTAACCAGTTATTTCGTATCGAGTAAAAGATTAATCGAACGATACTGATTATGAACCGGTTATATCTGAAGGCCATATACAAGTTATGTATATTTTATAACAACTAACATACTGATATTATAGCCCTAGCATGTGCAAAGCCGCTTAAACGAAAATATTTTCGTTTAATAATGCGGTGTTAACTTAAACCATATCGTATGTATCAAAACAAGCATTGTATCATCTGTCAAGCTGAAAAATACTTATAAAACATTTATTTGAAATGTTTTAAGCAACCCGTGAAAATATTTTGGATTTTTACTAATGAATGAGTATGTTTAATAAGAAGATCAAGTAGTAAGTGTTATCTTCCTCTTTAAAGCACCAAGATGTACATTGATGCTCATATGTAGGTGTAGTTTAAATTCCATGAAATTGGGGTTTTGTATTATGTTGTGTAGTTTGAAAACTTCATATTTTATAATCATAGGAGAATGGAAATCATTAATTTAACGGTTGGTATAATATTGGAAAAATCATTAAGCTAGGTTTCTTGATAGAATATGTGGGTTTTAATATTGAAGATGATGAATATTTGGAAGTAACACGCCTAGCTTGAAAACATGTGGCTTTTGTTTGAAATAGGTAAAAGTCATTCTTTTTAGTTGAGATGATTCTATACGAATTATTTGAAATGAGTTAAATCGACAAAGTGACAAGCTATTTGCAATAAAGATATATGCACACAAAGTGTTTGTGTAAATGCCTCAATCAAAAGAAAATAAACGAGTTGTAAGGATACAAAATTCATGTTACCGCAGTTATAAAAATATTTGTATAAAATCATAGAAAAATCATATTGAGGTGTATTATATACGCTTGGAAAGCCCTTTTGACAGGCTATGTTTCATTTTTGAACATTATAATCTAATTCAGATTTAAAGGGGTTCAAATCAATAGATTAAAATGATATTCAGTATACCCAGCATGCTGTTTGATGTTAAATAATGGTCCATACCTGTTCTTAAAAAAAATCATATAAAATCGTATAAAAATCTGAAAAAGGTGTATTGTATATGTATGGAAAGATCTCTGAGTCTACTACAATTCATGTTTGAACATGAAAAGCTAAATAAACCTTTAAATTGGACAAATAAGCCAATTAGCACAGCTGCACAGAAAGTGTTGTACAAAATCAAGTTTTATAAACTAGTATATAATGACTAATGTTTGTAGCCCTTAGGGTTAAGATTGGAATATTGATTATTGGAGTTATTCGGACATGATATTTATTAAAGTTTTGTACAAACGGGTTGATATATGTGTATACATTGATTTGTTGATTTTGTGGATGAATGAATATATGCTTTGAAGTATATGATGAATGGATACTAAGGATGTATGTTACGCATCCTAAAATTATTATGTTGAATTTCTAAGCCATGTATGCTAAAACTTGGAAACCAACGGATCAAGGTTGAAGATAATTAACACGAACCCCACAAGCAAAGGTAAGTTAATCTTACATCTACTTTAGGAAGTTGAGCCTTGTTAGTATGTTTTGTTTATTATAATTTATTGAAGTGGATACGGGTCGTTACAACCCATTTAGGATGTAACTTGATTCATATGAGTCTATGACTATATAAAGTAAGTACGGGACGTTTTGACCCGTTACAATTGTAATTGTTAGTTTAGCTTACACAATTGTTATGTGGGAATGAATTGTGTTTAGATTATAAATAATAGTAGTGTTTCATAGTATTTTTAAAATTCATAAAAGAATAGAAACAAAATAGAAATGCCACACAACTGACTTTAATTAGAAAGTCAGGTCAACGATAGCGAATGCAGGTTAGCGTGCCAGTGCTGGCTAGCTCGTGCGTGCAGGTGCAGTTCAGCTCTCACGTGCATGCTGGTTAGCACATGTACATCAGCGCGCACCCGTGCAAATCAGTTTTACACATATGTCAGGTCGGGTCAACGCTCTCAAATGCAGGTCAGTGTGCTAGTCAACTCGCACGTGTAGGTGCAGTTCAACTCGCACGCGCATGTGCAGTTCAACTCGCACGCGCATGCAAACCAGCATGCGAGAACCATACAACTTAGGTAATTGTGCAGACGGTTTACCTTTTCGTGTGAGCAGACAGTTTGTGTGTGCCAAGGATATGAAAATGCAAGTTTGTAACGTCTTTTTTTTTCTTCTTAGGTTGGTGGAGGCAAAGAGGTATACACGGATGCGGATCTTGATGCGGTTCGTGAAGAATGGTCGAGCTATGTGATTTGGTTTGTTTTCCGAGAATGATTTCTTGTATTGACTAAACAAATATTTTTTGTAACATTTTGATGTAGGATGTTTAATTAAGAAATGAAATGAAAGATTTATTTTGTATAATTGTGTCATTAATTTAAAAATTAGTATACATAATAATAATAATAATAATAATAATAATAATAATAATAATAATAATAATAATAATAATAATAATAATAAAATAGTAAAATATTTTTTTTTAAATAATACCATGACTCGCAAATTTGCGTGTCATAAATTGCAATCATAAAAGCGTGTCATAAAGTGTAAGTTATAAACGTGAGTCATGAAATGTGAGTCATAAGTTATGACTCGCGAGTCCGAGTCATAATTGATTTATGACTAGGCTATCAATGACTTGCGTTTGCGAGTCATCTGTACCCATTTATGACTTGCAATACGAGTCATTAAAAGCCTTTTTTCTAGTAGTGCTTACAAATAATATGGCAAACGGTTCAACCGATTTTGGCGTGATGATGGAGGCTTGTAAACAATATAGGCCTGAAAGATCACACCCATTTGCGTTGGTAGATGCTTGGAATTTACTTCTTATTTCAACAAAGTAGCATAATGCATTGCCAATGCATGTCGCTCAAGCGTCTAAACGATCCAAGACGGAATCTAGTAAGAAGAACCAAATTCATCTCAAATAGCACCGATGCTCATTCTCATATAAACTTAGACGAGTATGATGTTGACCTAGACTTTGATGAAGCGGAGGACCTACCTCGTCTGCCAGGTAATGATAAAAACAAGTAGGCGGTGAGAAACCTCATCGTCTATAATTACATCTACAATGAATCCTGAGATGAAGCCGCATTTTTAAAGCTTGGATGATAAACTTATCTTGTTTAAAAAACAATAATGAGTGAAAAAAATAATGCACGATAAAGACAACTACAAATGGAACGACAGATGAAAAAAAATTTAAATTCCTCGAGAAAAACCTCTCACGTCTATCGTTGGTGATCTGTGCTATGTTTGAAGCACGTAAATCATCCCTAGCCAAGTATCGCCAAAATTAATTTTGATTGTAGTAGTTTCTTTTTTTTCTTTTTTTTTTTTTAAAATTTGGTTTGTATCTTTTTTATTTTGATTTTAATTTAAGCAGTTTTATATATTTATGTGCATTTTGTGTTGTCTAGTTTAAAATAAATAAGTATAATACAATATTTAAGGGTTAGCTAGTTAAATCATAAGGCTAGTTAAAGGGTGAACTAGTTAGAGCCCCGATGTTTATGTGACGTTTTAACTAGCACATGCTAGTTAGCCTAAAACACATAGCCTAAATGCAATCTCATAATCCTATTACATCATTAATGAATCACACGGCCAAATTGGTCTAACCCAGTCACTTATACGTGACGAGCCTAATTAAATGGTAATTACCAACAATCACTCTTTAATTTCTGACTCAATGTTGTATTCAACAATGAGCAAACATTGCATTTCATCAAACTTAATTCTCACGAAAGCTTTGGCAACAATGTCGGTATGTTGTTCTTTTCCACTAATGTGATCCATCGCTAACCCGTTCCATCCCATAGAGTCTCGTAAATAGTGAAACGACAACTTTATATGCTCTCTCTGACTATGAAATACTGAGTTTTAAACCAAAGCAATCATCAATGTGTTATCAATCTTTAGCACTACTTGCAATTTCCCTCCAACACTTCATGTGACCATACAGCTTGGACGTGGCCGAGCTCGTTGTCATATACTGGGCCTCGCATGATCATTTTTTTTTCATAGTTTTAAGAGAATTTAGTTTATATTTTATTTTATTTTATTTATATGTTAATAATGTGAATTCTAGGATAGCAGGATGTCTACAGATCATATTTTTTTGTATAGAAAGTTTAATTTAGTTATTATATGTTTATATTTATTATCCTTCAATTCCAAAGATAATTTCCTCTAAAATATGTATATCATCTCTAAAAATATGACTATTTATTTTCTTTGTCGACATCGACCCATGAAAGGATTGATCAGTTGTATGTTAATTGTTGAGTAGAAGTCAACTTTTATGATTATTAATATCCCTTTTTACATATATGGTTACACATTCAATATAAATTTGTCTCGACTAGACATTTGAAGACTTCAATCCCACTTTTGATGTTGGAGATACGTCTCCTCGCTGGATTTTTATTTCTTTGTGTATGTTAGGTCGGATATCTTATTCAAGATATAAGTACAACACTTTTTGCTAATATCACGCTCATTTACCCATTAATCTATGTACCCACACGAATTTTAAGGCCTAAGAAGCTTAAAAAGAACTATTCGTGTAACATATCGAAGTGTGTGAGGTTTCTAACTATTCTCTCTCGCATATTTATACATGTCGCGATTAGGCAACATATGTTTAAAAACTTTATTTCAATACGATATGCTAAAGAAGACCGGATAATCATCATTAGGCAATTCATTTGACCAGTCAAGCCCGAAATAATATTCATTAAAAATGCAAGACATTTTCCTTAGAAATAAAAAAAGAAAAAAACACGTTTTTTCCCAAAGTGGTCGTTTCTCAATTGACGAACTCGCTTTATTCTTACGTTTCATTATCTTGCCATTAATATAAAATCTCTTATTAGTAAACTCAAACACAAATGTTTCACCCAAGCTAGAAACGTGCAAGATCAAAGAAACAAAATGGAACATAAACCTCAACCTCAACAATTAACACAATGATTTTATAAAACAAATAAATTCATTGCGAATCACAAAACTAGACTGGCTTCATCCGACTGATGAAACCCTAAATCAAACGAACAACGAAGACCAAAGGTGATTCAAAGATATTAATGTGATATACTGGAAGCATTCTGATATGAGATGAAAGATGATAATGTTAGGAAATGTTTTGTAAGGGCTCTAACTACATCCTCCTCAATTTCTTTTTTTATAGATTAATTGTCAAGTAAACGAGGAGTCCGTCCAGCGCACAAGCGCGACACCAGCTTCCAAGCCAATCACTAATTTTAACTTAGCTTATGTTTGAATATCAGTCTAATCCAGCATATAAAAAATTAAACATAACGAATATATTAGGGGAAAAAAACCAAATTATTTTTAATATTATTTTCAATTGAATAAAAATATTCACATATTTCAACATATCCAATTATCAAAAAGGAGTACCTAGTTATCAACATTCTCTTTATTTTACCTCATATAGTCATATGTATAACTTCTCCATTTCCCTCTTTCATGTATCTACCCGATCTTTCTTTCCTTTGTTTAGGCATATTACTGAAAATATTCCGTTATTGTTATAAATATCGTTTATTAAACATCATATTTCAACTCTTGTATTAAGTATTGGTATGAATATAATCATTTATGAATGTAACTACATCTTTATTTTACTTTATATGTAATTTTTTTCTAACGGTGACTTTCACAGTTAAGCTAGTACTACGCGACCAAGTCGCGCCCCACCACCCCACTCAGGCCAGCTATGTTGACATGATCGGGATCCACACTGGCATCCAAGTTTGGCTTGGCGTTCCCGGTAAAACCCAGTTTGCTCACCACGTCCGAAGGCACGACAGGTTTTTAATGCTCTGAAAAAATCCGATCGGAATCAAGATTCGAACCCGGGACACCCGGATCATCCATCATGTTCCTGGCCATTGGGGCAAGCCCCTCTGGTTATTTATTTTTTTTCTCCATGTTTAAATACTCAATTACTAAAAGTACTCAACTATAGTTATAAATGTTATTTATTAAACATCGCAATTCAACTCTTGTATTAAACATTGTTATGAATGTAATCATTAATGCAACTATAGATTCAATGTAATTATTTTTAAATATTTAAACTAATGAGACACATTAGTGAAAAGTTTAATAGTTAGGAAGGCACTCCTAATGTTTTAAGGTTTTTTCCAACAATAGATTGTAGGAAAAATACATAGAACTAAGATAACCAATTCTCGTGTCTCTCTTCCATAGAATGTAACTTTGATTGTTTTGAAATGGAATTACTTCAAAGGACTTCAGACACAATTTAATAATTATACAAGGTCAATGTTTTTTAAGAACACATGTTAGGGAAGTGTGTGCACAACAAATTGTGAAATCAATATCGTATAGTGTAATTTTGCATTATGAAAATCGTTTGTACATAATATGCTTAGCATACCAATGCTCCACCATGCATGGTAACATGTTAAGAGGTTAGCAAAAACCATCATATCTTGTGTGCGATAACCGATCACTGATTTATCCATAGTTTTCCCAGGAACTAACGAGTCGGTTGTAGGCGTGGAAGTCCCTCAATCTATCCAAAACTTTAATTGATTGAGAGTTGTCGATGGGAACGGGGCTGTGATGTGCCAACCGGGGGGGGGGGGGGGGTAGTCAACGGATTTCGAATGCGGTTGTTGTTCGCGAATTAGCGCGTAGAGGGGAAGGGTTCGTGTGAGTTTTTTTGTCTTATAAATTGTAAAAGTAAAAATGTAAGTGCTACTCATTTAACTGGCCTTTTTTTATCAGAGTTCTACGTCAAAACGAAATGGTAATGACTTAGCAAAAAGTAACGACAGAAGCCACCATTTTTCTACGTTGAGGATTAAAGCCATAATTTTAATATATCAAATAGACGATTCACATGTTTTACTTTATTAAGATATAAAGTAGATACAACAACTCGAGTTTTTTTAATACATAGCTACAATTATATGAAGATTACTTTTCTAAACATATTTTTTCTACCTAATAAATCAATATTTAAATGCATTACTTTTTTTATAAAAAAATTGCGTCTCGGCGTGTGTTACGTCAGAGAGTGGTACAACAACTATCAAATGACAGTTGACGACGGTATGATTTCTAGGGGAAACAGTCAAGCAAAACTCTAAAACTAGCATGAACGATGTTAAAATAACATAGTTTAACCAGAGTAAAATACCATGAACACCGTTTAAAAATATATATGTTACATTAGACAGACATATCACACGACCCTAGATTTTTTAACGAAAACATAACTAGTCAAGCTTAAACAAGAATCCTACCTATAGTTTGGTCGGACAACCAGTTTTTTTATTCTTCAACTACTCTCGCACACCATGGATTACAACCCATATATATACATACATATAACATATACGACTTTTGTTCTTCATCTTCAACTTCAACTTCAACTTCAACTTCCCAATAACCCTAATCCCCAAATGTAAAAACCTTCATTTAATATTATTACATCATGGGTTGTGGCAATTTATTCTTCACATTAATCATAACATTCTCAGTAGCTCTGATCACATACAATATTATTCTCTCCGCCAATGCTCCGCTTAAGCAAGAACTCCCGGGTTCATCTGGGGTCTTATCTTTTGACCCGATTATTAAGATGCCTGGTGACAGGAAGTCAACGTTGAATAATAAAAAGAGGTTGTTTCATACTGCGGTTACTGCTTCTGATTCGGTGTATAACACGTGGCAGACGAGGGTGATGTATTATTGGTTCAAGGAGATGAAGAAGAGAGGTGGAGTTGAGTGTGAAATGGGTGGGTTTACTAGGATCTTGCATTCGGGTAAACCCGATAAGTTTATGGATGAGATCCCGACTTTCGTGGCGCAGCCGTTGCCCGCGGGGACAGATCGGGTATGGTTTTTGGAATTGTTTTGTGGGTTTGTTTTGGTTTTGGGCAATAGTTGTTGTTTGGGTTTAATTTGGTGAGTTTTGGAGTTTAGTTTTGACTTTTGATGTTATTTAGGAAGATTTTGATTTTTGAAATTGGTTAGAATGTTAGGTTTAGGGGAAAAACTAATGTGTTATTGTCACTTTGGGTTAGTAAGGTAGTATAGTGTTGATTTTCAAAGTCAAAATAAACCATTTTTTAGGTGTAGAGGTCACTTAGGATTTGTGTGTGTGATAAAACCGAAACTTTGATTAGATGAAACAAGAAACTACAGGGATAGTCGACCAGATTCGGAATGGGTATTCTGTGATTAGCCGATTCGAAATGTGGGTTTGTTTTGATTTTGGTTAATAGTTGTTGTTTAGGTTTAATTTGTCAAGTTAAGTAGTTTAGTTTTGAATTTTGATGTTACTTATGAAGATTTTGATATTTGAAATTGATAAGAATGTTAGGTTTAGGGGAAAATTGATGTGTGATTTGAATAGATGCTGTAAGATATATTGCAAGAAATAGTTTTTTGGATGTAACAACTAAATGTGTTATTGCCATTTCTGATGATAAAGGTATTATAGTCTAGTTTTGACTTTTAATGCCATTTTGGTGGAATTTGACCTTAAAATTGACAAGAATGTTCGGTTAAGGGAAAAAAATGATGTGTGATTTGAATAGATGATGTAAAATGTATTTCAAGAAAGAGTTTTTGGATGTAAAAACTAAGTGTGTTATTGTTATTTCAGATCATAAAGGTACTATAGAGTCTAATTTTGACTTTTAGGGTCATTTAGGCAAAATATGACTTCTAAAATTGACAAGAATGTTATGTTTAGGGGAAATATTGATTTGTGAGTTGAATAGAGGATGTAAGATATATTGAAAGTGTTTTTGGGTGTAAAAACTTATGTTTTATTGCCACTTTGAATTATAAAGGTATCATAGTGTTAACTTTCAAAGTCAAAATAAACCGTTGTTTAGAGGAATTTGTGTGTATGATAGTGTTTAGATAGATGGATATCCACGATTCTAATTACAAATTGCAAAGGTTTTGATTATTTGACTAATTGACTTATATAATGAACCAAATTTGTTGAGCATAGAAATTTTGCTGATTATTTTCATTAATATCT
This sequence comes from Bidens hawaiensis, assembly GCF_021521415.1. NCBI lineage: Eukaryota > Viridiplantae > Streptophyta > Magnoliopsida > Asterales > Asteraceae > Bidens > Bidens hawaiensis. Next base: position 814,084 of record NW_027491277.1, read on the forward strand.
TTATGTTTCAACTCTTAATTATTTTCTTGTATTTTTCAGGGTTACATAGTCCTAAATAGACCATGGGCATTTGTGCAATGGCTTCAAAAAGCAGACATTAAAGAAGAGTATGCATAAACTATAAAAGTTAATGGATTCATTTTTTCATCCATATATATATTTTTTAATTTATAAATGCCTTGTTCTTATATTGTTTGCAGCTATATATTAATGTCCGAGCCCGATCATATTATTGTAAAACCGATACCAAATTTGTCACGAGATGGCCTTGGAGCCGCATTCCCGTTCTTTTACATTGAACCTAAAAAATATGAGAAGGTTCTTAGAAAGTATTTCCCGGAAAGTAAGGGCCCGATTACCAATATTGACCCTATTGGAAATTCACCCGTTATTGTTGGGAAGGTAAATATAATTATGCACATAAAAATTCACGGGTGCTAAGCGGGTCGTGTTTGCAGGTTCAACCTGAACACGACTCGAATCCAAAAATCATGTCAGACACATGAACCCTAACACAAAATACATATTCTCCGGTTGACATTCACATGACCCATTTGACCCGAAAGTTTCTTACTTTTACACATATTGATACTTTAAATTTACAATTACATTTAAAATATAAAATCTATGTCAATTTAATTTTTAGTTTTAAATTTTGACACAAGATAACTTAAAATCATATTTAAAAAATAAATAATAAATAACATGGTTAAACGGGTCACCCCACGAACCCGCCGGGTTGACATGAATAAGACCCGCTTAGCTAAATGGGTTCGTGGTTCGAACCGAAACTGCCCCTTACCTTTTGGTAGCAAACCCAAGTTCGCAAATTTTGTATTCGTGTTGTGTCGGAAATTCATACCCTTAGATGAAAACAGTATTCACATTTTGGTTTATTTTAAAATTTGAAGATCTTTTTATATTTCTGGATTTAGGAATCGCTTAAAAAAATAGCCCCCACATGGATGAACGTGTCGTTGGCGATGAAAAAAGACCCTGAAACTGATAAGGCTTTCGGTTGGGTCCTTGAGATGTAAGAATTTAGACATTTTTTGAATGGATGTTTAATTACTTAACTTCTTAATAAAATACAAGTTATTGGGTTCATACTTCATATACAGGTATGCTTATGCTGTTTCATCGGCGTTGCATGATGTTGGTAACATTTTACACAAGGATTTCATGCTTCAGGTTTTATTCTTTTCGGGTTTTTATTTCCGAACAAAATGTAATAATATTTACTAATATAATAATATTTTTGTTATAATTAATAGCCTCCATGGGACACAGAAATTGGCAACAAGTACATAATTCACTACACATATGGATGTGACTATGATATGCAGGTACCATATTTCGGCAACCAACTTCTCTTCATATTTTTAAAAGTTAAAAAAAAAGTTGATCTCACAACCGGAAAATAATTTATATTACAGAAACTAGATTATTATAATAATGATAATTGTTTTATATTAAATATAGCCATTAAAATGATTATTTGTATTATAAATATCTTGGGTCATAGGCCTGTAAAACGAACCCAAAATTCAGTGAACTTTGCAGCGAGGAGTTTATTTATGTTGGTTTATTTAATAAATGAACGAACATGAACCAAGACTTTTGTTCATTTAGTTAAGTGAACGAATATGTACACATGTTTTGCTCGTTTATTTACGTTTGTGAACGTTCATTAATATCCGCTCGTTTGTGTTCATTTAAATATAAATAGATAATTTTTATTTATGTTATGTTTTTGTATCTTTAATTTAAACTTTTAATTACAAGCCGATATATGGTTGAATATCTCCCGTTAGGAAGGTAAACAAACCGATTGAACATGAACATGGCATGTTCATGCTCGTTCTTTCAACTTTAATAGAAAGAATTTGTTGTTCATGTTCGTTTGATAAAAAATGAACGTTTCATGTTAATTCATGTTCGTTCATTAAAAATTTAAACGAATTGTTCACAAATAAAATACAACAAAAGTTAACAAACAAATTTTACAAAAAATCTGTTATTGCGTTGAATATTTACAGGGAAAGTTAACGTATGGGAAGATTGGCGAGTGGAGATTTGACAAAAGATCGTTTGATAACGTCTACCCGCCTAAAAACCTTCCTCTTCCTCCACCTGGTGTCCCTGAAAGTGTGGTAAGCTTTTGTTCTATCACTTGCGCCATTGTTTGACTTTTAAGGTCAAACTAATTTATTAAACTTGGCAGGTGACACTTGTGAAAATGGTGCATGAAGCCTCCGAGAACATCCCAAACTGGGGACCTTAGACCCTTTTGTTATACATTAGAAATCTGCGAATGTTCAAACTATTTGCAGCACGTGCCAAAAATGTGTATTTCATCTGTTTCGATACAATTGCGATCGGTTAAAGAGTTTGATGTTGTAACCATTTTCAGGTCTAGCATATGAACACTCTTATATGAAAAGCTTATATTTTAAGTCATAACCTTGAAGGTATTGAAATTTAAGAGGGTGGTTGGATAGGAGATTCAAGCTATAATGAAAAATACATTTTCTTGGTTTTAATATTCAATTTTTTTATGATCATCCACTTACCCTTAAAATCTGATATCTGTGTGTATATATATATTGCATGCTTTTTATACGTATTCACAAAAACCCCTTCAACCTAAGTACCACATATTACGCATCCTGTCCCTTGTTATTCTCCTTTGTCATTTCCAGCCAATAATCATGTATCGAGTAGCCAGTGCCTCCGAGTACTTAGTCATCACCGGCTTCGGGATCGAAGACATCAAGATCGAGAAGAAAGCATGGGTGCTTCCCGGCCAATCCTACTCGGTTTTCGACATCTCTCCAGTCAATTACACGTTCGAAGTCATGGCCATGAGCGCCGAGAAACTCCCATTCATCCTCCCAGCCGTGTTCACCATCGGTCCACGCTCCGACGACAATGACAGCCTCCACAAATACGCCAAACTCATTTCCCCTCATGATAAGGAATCTAACCACATGAATGAGCTTGTTAAGGGGATCATCGAGGGCGAGACACGAGTACTCGCTGCCTCGATGACTATGGAGGAGATATTTCAAGGAACTAAAGCGTTTAAGCAGGAGGTGTTCGGGAAAGTTCAGCTGGAACTCAATCAGTTCGGGTTGTGGATCTATAATGCGAATGTTAAACAGTTGGTGGATGTTCCCGGACACGAGTATTTCTCGTATTTAGGGCAGAAAACGCAAATGGAAGCCGCAAATCAGGCTAAAATCGATGTCTCTGAAGCCAAGATGAAGGTAAAAATATATCGTTAAAATTTGATATAATGTAAGGATGTGCATAAAACCGAAAAAACGACCATGAAACTGAATTGCTAAAAAAACTGAACAGAAACAAAAACCGATGCTTTGGTTTTGTATATAAAAAAACCGAACCGAACCAAAGTTATAGATTTTCATTATTTATTTTATATTTTAAGTAATTTATAAAGCTTTAATAAGTATGTAATTTATATGTTTTAACCCAAATGTATGTATATAATCAATTAGTTATTACTAATGAAATGATTTACGCCCAAATTCTTGATTTTGGACAAAAAAAATTTTGAATTCAAAATTTTCATGCTCAAATCGCAAAACCAAAAAACCTAAACCGAACCGATTCTATCCGACAACTGTAAACCGAAACGGAAAGTTTTCAAAAATTCAAAAACCGAAGTTTTGGTTTTTTGGTTCAGTACTTCAGTTTAGCCTAAAATCGACCCAAACCAAACCGTGCACACCCCATTATTATATTATATACGTTTAAATCTACATTGGTTAGATTTTTGAATTTTGTGATATAGGGTGAAATCGGAGCGAAGCTGCGAAATGGACAAACACTGCAGAACGCTGCTAAGATTGACGCAGAAACAAAGATCGTATCTGTTGGAATTACGTATGCCCGAGACACATACTTAAACTAATGTGGCTAACTGTGTTTGATCCAAGTCGGGTCATACCCAATAACAAGCTAGACAACACCAAATGTATTCTTTTAGTGATTTGATCATTTAAACGAATACCGAACACTACGTGTTTAGAAAATTGGTTTTCTAAACAAACACACTTGAGGATTTAAATAAATTATCTGGATAATTTGTTTATATAAATAAATTATTTAATTGGTTAAATAATTACATAAATGTATGCACAATTTTATAAAAGTGAGTTTTATAAAATAAATGGAGGTGTTTTAAATGGTTAAAACAAAACACAAAAAAAAAAAAAAAACAAAACCGGCCACCCCATGTGGGTGGAGGGTTTGGTCCCATCCAAACTTTTGTCCTTTTGTGTTGACCACCTTTTATTAATAACCATTCACAAGACATGCATTTTGGTTCTTGTCTTTTTTTTGAATTTCAAGTAATCAAAAACATCCTCTCTTTCTCCCTCTAAACTCACGGCCACTTTGGCCAATTTTGGGGAGTTTTGTGAGCTTCATATAGTGTTCAATTCCTAGCATAAAGTTGGTGTTGTTGCTACAAAGCTTGGGGTATACAAAGCTTGAGGGTTTCTCCTTTGCAACCTTGCCATTTGAAGACATCATCATCTTCATCCACCTACATCTTCTTCTAAAGGTAGAAGAGGTACATTTTACATTTTGTGAGCATTTTGTTCTTGTAATATTGATCCTTGTTCTTTGGGTTTTAGTTTTAACATAATGGTATGTTCATAACAAGTTTTAAAATCTTAGCTTCCGTTGCGTTTTCTAGTTAAATATGGTTAACTTGAACTTTGATATTCTTGTTTAAAACCCAACAATGGCATCAAGAGCCGGTTACAAGGACTTATGCTTCTTACATGTTCATAGATTTCGGGTTTTTCATGGGTGAAAAAGGGGTCCGAAATTTTGGTGGATTTTACCCCTCATGGATTTGTAAGATCTTGACATGCATGGAAAGATCTTAGGAAACCATTATTAACATTTGGATGTTGAAAATAAAATAAAAAAAAATAATAAAAATTTGGGCCGTAGCCTCTTGGGGGGGGGGGGGGGGGCGATTTTATTTGGTGATTTTGGGCATTGGTTGCTTAGGTTGCATGCTTAGAACATTTGGTATGTTTGGATGTGTCATAACCGAAACCTAGACCTTGGATGTGTTGATTGTTGTTTGTGTATGTTGATTATGTTTATTATTCAATATGGTTGTAATAATTCATAATCTTAGGCTTGTGTAATTTATTTATTCATAAGTTGGTTTGTAATAAATAGATTAGTTGCATTTTCTTTTTTTTAGAAAAATATGTATTAGGATACATTTTGTAAAAATTGAAGATGCAAGAATTGGTGGATTTGGGCCTTGGACCGAAATTTTGGGCTTGTTGGGCCTCACCGGCCCATCATGGGATTCAAGCCCATTAGGCCCATAAATTTCACTCTTGGGCCCAAGAAGACTTTTGGAAGTTTGGAGCCCATTAACAAGCCCAACAAGAACACAACAACTTGGAAAGGATACTTGAAGCATTTGGATGCAAGGTCAAGTGGGAGTCAACATTCCATCCTTGTGTCATGTTTTGTCCCTTAGGTGTGACTTATGACCTATACTTGTTTCGGCTAACAAGTATGGTCAAACTTAGGGGTTCTCGGTTATGACTATATTTTGCATATGTATGCTTGGTTGTTTGTTTTACTTTATGTAATGTGTGGTTGATAGATATTAGGATATCCAAACCGTCACATAGGAACGACAACAAGCATAAAACGGGTTCTAATATATATTTGGTAATATCGCGTCAATTAGTTTAATTAAATGGGTTTATTAAAACTAAGCGATTACTCACATATAATAAAATTGGTTTTATTATAACTTGAACCTTGAAAATTGGTTTTCAAAATCGCCATATTACTAAATGCATGTTAGGATATGGCATAATGTTTTTCAAACTAGAATATTGGAAAACTTAAAAATCCCTTTTTCATAATTACCAAGGAAACAAGTCTAACACCATCCTTTTGTATGACACTTAACGTATTAGGGAACTTTAAATGGGATAAAGGTCACCTAACCATTTTGAGCAAACTAATATACTTAGGGTAATATTAACATATTTGTGGGATAAAGGTCACCTAACCACTTGTATGTTAATCTTACATGTTTATACAAGTAGGACGACTTGAATTGGAAACCATGTGATAAAGGTCACCTAAGCATGGGATCTAATGGTGTTGATGGGATAAACATGCCAACACGAAATAAGGATTTCGAATGGTCCCATACCTCTAGAAGTTGCAAAGGGTTGCAATTGTCAAGATTGACTACCTTGTTAAATCAAATAACGGGATAAAGGTCACCTAACCGAAATTTGATTTATCGTTGGATTCTAGAATTTAATTATTATTTTAAAATTTGGAATAAAAGGGTATTAATAATTAAATTATTTATAATACTAAAATAAAACTTTGTTAAATTTTGTAGATGGCCGCTAACAATGCAAACACCTCTACCCATAACACCCGTAACCTATCCTTAAGAACCATCCTTGAAAAGGATCGTCTAAACCATAATAACTTTATGGATTGGTATCGCAACTTGAGAATAGTTCTCAAGCAAGAAGAGATATCATATGTCTTAGACGATCCCATTCCCGATGAGCCTAACGTGGAAGATGAGGAGGCGTATAACAATTGGGTCAAGTACACCAAAGATTCGGTGCAAGCCTCTTGCCTCATGTTAGGGACTATGATTCCCGAAATCCAAAAGGATTTCGAGCATCATGGGGCATACGACATGATAACTCAATTGAAGGAAATGTTCCTTCAACAAGCTAGAGCCGAACGTTTCGAAACGGTTCGAGCGTTTCATGCATGTCGTATGGAGGAAACCCAAAGCGTCTCATCTTATGTCCTAAAGATGAAAAGCTACATCGAAAAGCTTCGTAGGTTGAATTGTCCCGTGTCTAATGAGTTGGCTACGGATTTGATCCTCAACTCTTTGACCAAAAGGTTTGAAACCTTTTTCATGAATTATAACATGAATGGATGGGACAAAAGCATTGGTGAGCTTCACGCAATGCTAAGAACGGCCGAAGCGGGAATGGGTAAAAGGGTTTTACCCGTTCTAACAATCAATGAAGGAAAAAGGGGACATAACTCCAACCCCAAAGCAAGTGTTGCTAAGGGCAAGGGCCACGTCCAAGGAAAGGGAAAGAGGAAAGCCATCACGCCCACCAAACCGAAGGAAAAGAAGCAAAAGGTTGCGGCGCAAGATCCATGCTTTGAGTGTGGAGAGATAGGTCATTGGAAAAGGAATTGTCCGACCTATCTCAATGCGTTAAAAGATAAGAGGGATGCGGGGCATACCTCAGGTATTATCTTTACTATACATATTGAACTAAATGTTATTTCTTCAAATACATGGGTACTTGATACCGGATGTGGAACTCACATTTGCAATTTGTTGCAGGGGTTCAAAAGAAGTAAACAACTCAACAAAGGGGACATTAGTCTCTTTATGGGCAATGGAGCAAGAGTTGAAGTCCAAGCCCAAGGAGACTACATATTAAAGCTTCCAAGTGGTTTGGAAGTAATTTTGAAGAATGTTTTGTATGCTCCTAAGTTAAGGAGAAACATTATTTCCGTGTCCCTTTTAAAACAATGTGGCTTTGATCTTAAATTTATAAATTGTGATATTCATGTTTTGATGAATGGCATGTTTTATTTTAAAGCTATACCCATGAATGGTATATATGAAATAGATCAAAGTGGTATGTCACATAGTAGTTCAATGTACAATGTCAACACCAAGAAACTCAAGAAGGACTTGGGTGATTCCTATCTTTGGCATTGTCGCCTTGGACATATAAGCAAGAATCGCATGCAAACTCTTCGCAAGAGTGGTATTCTAGAAACAAATGAGTATGATTCATTTGATGTATGTGAATCTTGTTTACAAGGCAAAATGACAAAGCAACCCTTTAATAAAACTTTTGAAAGGTCAAAAGAATTATTGGGTATCATACATTCGGATGTATGTGGTCCTTTTAGACCAATGACTAGGAATGGTGAAAGATACTTCATTACCTTTATTGACGATTATAGTCGATATGGTTATGTGTACTTAATGAAACACAAAGATGAAGCTTTTGAAATGTTCAAAGACTTCAAAACTGAAGTAGAAAGACAACTCAAGACCACAATCAAAGTACTTCGTAGTGATAGAGGAGGTGAATACCTAAGTGGTGTTTTTCAAGATCATCTTAAGAGTTGTGGAATTATTTCACAACTTACTCCACCTGGAACACCACAACATAATGGTGTGTCTGAAAGGAGAAATCGTACCCTATTAGATATGGTTCGATCGATGATGGCTAGAAGCACTTTACCTCTATCATTTTGGGGCTATGCTTTACTTTCCGCTGTTCGCATATTGAATATGGCTCCAACCAAGAAAGTGGAGAAGACACCTTTTGAAGTATGGCATGGAAAGGCTCCATCGCTATCATTCTTAAGAGTTTGGGGTTGTGAAGCTTATGTAAAGCAATACACCCCAAACAAATTAGAAGTCCGATCCACTAAGTGTATCTTTATAGGTTATCCTAAAGATGATTTAGGATATTACTTTTACGATCCTAGTGAGCAAAATGTTATTATTGCTCGAAAGGGTAAGTTCTTGGAAACTAAGTTCCTTGAGGAAGGAACTAATAGTAGAACAGTGAAATTTGATGAGGATCAAGAATCACAAGATGATACACAATTGGTTGATACTAGCACTCAACAAGAGGTTGTTGAAAGTGATCAAGTGGTTGATCAAAACACACAAAACGTTCGCAGATCTGGTAGAGTTAGCAATCCACCTGAAAGATATGGATTTTTTGTAGAAGGTTGCTACGTGGTAGATTCGGATGAACCAACCACATACCGTGATGCAATGTCCAAGAATGATTGTGACAAATGGCTTGAAGCCATGAACGTTGAGATGCAATCCATGTATGACAACCAAGTTTGGGAATTGGTTGAACCACCACTCAACTCCAAAGCTGTTGGAAGTAAGTGGGTTTTCAAAAGGAAAACTGATATGCATGGAAACTTGGATACTTATAAAGCAAGACTTGTAGCTAAGGGTTTCACTCAAACTCAAGGGGTTGATTATGATGAAACTTTTTCGCCTGTGGCAATGCTTAAGTCTATTAGGATATTATTTGCCATAGCTGCACATTATGATTATGAAATTTGGCAAATGGATGTCAAGACCGCTTTCCTAAATGGATATCTTGAGGAAGATGTCTATATGGTTCAGCCTGAAGGTTTTGTCGATCCAAAACATCCTAATAAAGTATGCAAGTTAAAGAAATCAATCTATGGATTGAAACAAGCATCTAGAACTTGGAATCATCGTTTTGATGAAGAAATCAAAAGTTTTGGGTTCATCAAAAACGCTGATGAGGCTTGTGTGTATAAGAAGGCTAGTGGGAGTATAATTACCTTCTTAGTATTGTATGTCGATGACATTCTACTATTTGGAAATGACATTCCAACCATGGAAAGCGTTAAGGCTTGGCTTGGAAGTAGATTTTCCATCAAGGATCTTGGTGAAGCTGCCTATATTTTGGGAATAAAGATCTATAGGGATAGGTCAAGGCGCTTGATAGGTTTGAACCAAAGTACATACATTGATAAGATCTTGAAAAGGTTCAAGATGGAAAACTCCAAGAAAGGTTTTGTACCTATTCAAAGAGGGACCATATTGAGTTCAGCTCAATGTCCAAACTCAAAGGGTGAGCAAGAGATGATGAAACAAATCCCATATGCTTCTGCTATAGGATCCATCATGTATGCGATGATATGTACTAGACCGGATGTGTCATGCGCTTTGAGCATGACAAGCAGATACCAACAGAATCCAGGAAACAGTCATTGGATGGCTGTTAAGAGCATATTGAAATACCTTAGGAGAACTAAGGATATGTTTCTGATATATGGATCTGGTGAGGAGGAACTCGCTATAAAAGGTTACACGGATGCGAGCTTCCAAACTGATCGAGATGATTCTCGATCACAATCTGGGTATGTGTTCACTCTTAATGGAGGAGCTGTCTCTTGGAAGAGCTCAAAACAGGAAGTGGTAGCATTGTCCACTACAGAATCAGAATACATCGCCGCTTCATTGGCAGCTCAGGAAGCTGCATGGTTGAAGAAATTCATTACTGATCTAGGGGTAGTCTCTTCCATTCAAGACCCCCTAGAAATCTTTTGTGACAACGAGGGTGCGATTGCACAAATCAAGGAACCTCGTTCGCACCAAAAGACAAGGCACATAGAGCGGAGATTCAACTACATAAGGGATGAAGTTGAAAAAGGAAAGATATGTATTCGCAAAGTTGGAACTGATCAAAATCTTGCGGATCCATTCACGAAGCTCCTAGAAAGACCGAAACATGAGCGTCATGCGAGTGGCTTAGGACTTCGATATTCTAGTAATTGGATTTGATCTATTTTGTATTAAAGTTTAAAAGACTTTTGTAATTTAACTCTTTTATATGATTATGGAATCTTGAGTTAAATTCTAATTTTGCATGTTTAATCCATGAATAAGTTATCTTATTCTAAAAGTCCGTAGTCAATCACATTTGTGGGAACAAATATGAAGCAAGACTATTATGAACTAGGATTGGTGGATATTCATAAGGAATGAATATGGAGCATAGGTTTGCTGCCAAAGTTCATAGATATTTGTGGGATACAAATATTGGACTGACCCGCTCTCAATATTACTACATGGAGTCGATTGACTTGATCATTAGTAATCTTGAGTAAAGGAGAATTTCATATTATCCTTAGACCTGAGATGTATACTGGGTCTTGATTTTCACCAAGTATTACACTTTGACTCTCCCCTTCGCTATTCGTAAAAGATGGTACATAAGGATGAGCTCAGGTGGAGTATAAAGTGATAGTGAGAGGCGTATACAGTCAAGATGGAATTTGTTCCTCTTATGTGTTGAGAGTTTAGATGTCTAAGGCCTGATAAAGTTGAATTGTAAAGAGAATGATCGCCTATGTCTCTTAGATCCAACATGACATCTAGTAACAAAGGGATATAATGATAGATTCACCTAAATCATATCAAGTAAGGGACTTGAAGGGATGATGTTATTGAATGGCACTTCGTCAAACACATTAGGGGTGGTGAACTGTTGTTAGGCGGTATTCACCACTTGCATTAATTTTCTATGTATCTCGTGCAAGTGGGAGATTGTTGGAATTACGTATGCCCGAGACACATACTTAAACTAATGTGGCTAACTGTGTTTGATCCAAGTCGGGTCATACCCAATAACAAGCTAGACAACACCAAATGTATTCTTTTAGTGATTTGATCATTTAAACGAATACCGAACACTACGTGTTTAGAAAATTGGTTTTCTAAACAAACACACTTGAGGATTTAAATAAATTATCTGGATAATTTGTTTATATAAATAAATTATTTAATTGGTTAAATAATTACATAAATGTATGCACAATTTTATAAAAGTGAGTTTTATAAAATAAATGGAGGTGTTTTAAATGGTTAAAACAAAACACAAAAAAAAAAAAAAAAACAAAACCGGCCACCCCATGTGGGTGGAGGGTTTGGTCCCATCCAAACTTTTGTCCTTTTGTGTTGACCACCTTTTATTAATAACCATTCACAAGACATGCATTTTGGTTCTTGTCTTTTTTTTGAATTTCAAGTAATCAAAAACATCCTCTCTTTCTCCCTCTAAACTCACGGCCACTTTGGCCAATTTTGGGGAGTTTTGTGAGCTTCATATAGTGTTCAATTCCTAGCATAAAGTTGGTGTTGTTGCTACAAAGCTTGGGGTATACAAAGCTTGAGGGTTTCTCCTTTGCAACCTTGCCATTTGAAGACATCATCATCTTCATCCACCTACATCTTCTTCTAAAGGTAGAAGAGGTACATTTTACATTTTGTGAGCATTTTGTTCTTGTAATATTGATCCTTGTTCTTTGGGTTTTAGTTTTAACATAATGGTATGTTCATAACAAGTTTTAAAATCTTAGCTTCCGTTGCGTTTTCTAGTTAAATATGGTTAACTTGAACTTTGATATTCTTGTTTAAAACCCAACAGTATCGACACGGAGGCAAGGAGAGGGGAAGAAGGAAGAGATAAAGGTGATGACGGAGTGAAGGTGTTTGAGAATGAGAGGGAGGCTGAGTTGGCTGAAGCAGATGCTGAGCTGGCGGTGAAGAAGGCCAAGTGGGCCAGGGATTCACAGGTGGCCGAGGTGGAGGCGACCAAAGCGGTGGCCCTCAGGGAGGCGGAGCTACAGAAGGAGGTTGAAATCATGAACGCGTTCACTCAGACTGACAAACTCAAGTCCGAGTTCTTGAGCAAAGCTAGCGTTGAGTATGAAACCAAGGTAACAACATTTTATTCACACATGTATTTGATTTCACATCATGAAATGGCCGTTCATAAAACACTTAGAAGACCGTTTTGACCAAAAGAGAAAAAATTGGAAATTATTGTGGCTCTAACTATAAGTGGTCACATTTTGATAATTGTTGGTCAGATAGCCGTTTGTCCAATATCCAGACGGCTATTCTGACCATAGACAGTCAAACTTTGAACTTTTTTTTTTAAACAGCCATTCAAACACTACTGGGACGGCCGTTTGAAATGGCGTGTGTAAACCTGTTTAATTTATAATCATAAATTGGATATAATCAAAGGTACAAGAGGCGAACTGGTTGCTTTACAAGCAACAAAAGGCTGCGGAAGCAATCTTGTATGAGAAAGAAAAAGAAGCGGAAGCTCAAAAGGTGATGGCAGATGCGACATTCTACTCTAGGCAACAAGTAACAGATGGTGAACTATATGCAAAACAGAAAGAGGCTGAAGGTCTAGTTGCCCTTGCACATGCTCAAGGGACCTACTTAAGGACACTTTTGGGTGCATTGGGAGGTAACTATGGGGCTTTAAGAGATTATTTAATGATTAATGGGGGAATGTATCAAGAAATCGCCAAGATTAATGGGGTGGCGGTTAAGGGGCTGCAGCCAAAGATTAGTATTTGGACGGGTGCAGGCGGTGGTGAGAATCAGAGTGGTGCTATGGAGGAAGTGGCCGGGGTGTACAAGATGTTACCGACTTACTGCCTTTGTTTAGCACGGTTCATGAACAAACTGGAATGTTGCCACCAAATTGGATGGGGAAGATCACTGAATCCAAAATGGTAGGATTAATATTCTCATATGGAATCTTGATTTCAAGTCCTTAGTTAATTAGTAATCTAATAACGGTGTTAATAAGATCAACAATCCTTAGTTTTTGTAACCGCGTGTTGCAACAGTAACATTGACGTTTATTACCTAGAAGGATGAAGTAACTTCTTTATACATTTGAATGGATCAGAAACATTAAGCAAAAGATGAACATACAATAAATTCATGGTTATTCTTGCGAGTTTAGTGATGGTGGAGTGGGGTGGGTATGTATGATCATAGAAGATGAAGAGTAAAATCATAATTTTCATTCATGGATAACCTTTACAAATATAGTGATGTACATTCTGCACGTACTGAAAATATAGTACTGTTGGGTTTCGTAGGCCTTTCGGTGTAGGCCCGGTTTATTATTTGAAGTCTAAAGGGCAAGCCCGACTCGGTTTGAATTTTTTGTTTAATAAGATACTAACCCTAGTCGCATCTCTATATATATATGATTGCTATGTACTTGTAATCGTTGTCACTCAATAAAGAATATCTAGTTGGCACCCGTGGACGTAGGTCAGTTTAGACCGAACCACGCTAAATCCTCGTGTTGTTTTTTTGCTTTCGTGTCGTGTTCAGTTTCGTGTGTGCGTTTAATCCTAACAAGTGGTACCAGAGCTTAGGTCGTTGAACCAGCCTCTTACGCTGTCGCATCGCCGCTAGCAGTTGCTAGAGTTTCGCTGCCACCGCTGACAAGAGATTGGTGTTCGTTTCGCACGTGAACAATTGCAAGAGAAGAGTATAGGTTTTGTATCGCCGGCAGCCATAGCCGACGTAAATCTAGTGATAGCCGCAAAAAGTCAAAATTTCCACCGCCACCATCAAGATAAGTTTTAACCTAGTTCTTTTGTTTGAACCACATACTTAGACTTTCAATTTAGGCCACGTTGAATTAAAAGGTTGAGTTTGGGCTTAGGAGTTAGACCAGATCAATTTTTTGGGCTTTTAAATTACAAGGGCAGCAAGCTCAAATTTGATTGTGTGGGCCAAAGTTTGGGCAGTTTAGCCCGTAAAGAAATTTGGGTCGATATCCTATTTTGCCAAGTACTAGCCAGGAACAGTTGAATCAAGATTTTATTTTTGTTGAAGAACAGTTGTCAAGTCAGAAGAAGCGTTAAAGAAACCGAGAACCAGTGCCACCCGCGTTTGTTAGGTTTTATCGTTTCAGTTTAAAGTTTCGGTTTCTGATTTACAGTTCGTATTTCCGTTGCGTTTAAAATAGGTTGATTATTTAACAGAGTTCAGTAGAACAGTTGTTAAGTTCAGGCCCGTGCGATTGTCGTGTCTGTCTCTGTTTTATCCAGTTTTTTTTTAGTCATTGTCATGGCAGAAGACGGAAATGTTTCGATACAGAAGTTTGACGGACAGAAGTTTGGTTGGTGGAAGATGCAGATTGAGGCACTACTTTGGCAGAAAGACTTGGATGTAGTGTTTGAGGATGAAAAACCAGAAAAGTTGTCAGAAGCAGATTGGAAGAAGTTAGACAAGAAAGCTAGGGCTTGTATTACATTGTCGTTGTCGGAAGATGTGGCATTTAACGTCATGAAAGAAACCACGGCCCGTGGTATGATGGACACACTATCCAACATGTATGAGAAGCCTTCGGCAGCGAATAAGGTCTATCTTATCAGAGAGCTAGTGACAACTCGAATGAAAGAGGGTGTGTCAGTTACAACGCATATCAATAATCTTAATTCGAACCTCTCCCACTTAGTGGCAGTCGGTATTAAGTTTGATGATGAAGTTCAAGGCTTGTTGTTATTATCATCTTTGCCCGACAGTTGGTCGCAAACAGTGACTGCAGTTTGTAGTTCGTCTACAAAAATTACTTTTGATGGGATTTGGGATTTGATTCTTGGAGAAGATTCAAGACATAGAAATTCAGGTGAATCATCAAGTAATATATTAGTCACAGAAGGCAGAGGTAGGGGAAAACAACGAGGCGGTGGGAGTAGGAAGAGGAGTCAGTCTAGGACTCGTAATGATATTGAATGATGGGGTTGTAAAGAGAAGGGACACTTCAGGAATCAGTGTCCGAATGGTAAGAAAGAGGTGAACGTTACAGAAGTCAACACTGCAGAAGAATGCCCAGAGGATGAGTTTTATGTTCTTAGTGTTGAGGATAACGTTGATGCTTGGGTGATGGATTCTGGTGCATCGTTTCATGCCACTCACTGTAGTGAAACGACAAAGAATCTAAAGTTTGGGGATTTTGGAAAGGTTTGCGAACGATGATATTCTAGAGGTTACGGGTATGGGAGATGTTGATTTGATAACTTCAGCCGGTACCTCTTAGACTTTGAAAGATGTTAGGGTTATTCCAAGTTTGAAGAAAAGTTTGATTTCAGTTGGGCAGTTGGATGACCAGGGTTACGATGTTAAGTTCGGGAATGGGCAGTGGAAAGTAGTCAAAGGGAATCTCGTTGTTGCTCGTGGCAAGAAAATGGGTTCGTTGTATATGGTCGACATGTCACCGAAAGGAGTGGATCCAGTTTTGGTGAAAGACAAAGTCCGGTTCACAGAATCTCGTGGGCAGAAGAAGGTTCGTTTTGCAAGTAACAAACCCAGAGCCAAAGTGAAGATTCAGGATGAACGAGCTAGGAAGGTTAAATCAGTCAGAGGACATCGTGACAGTGGGAGCACAGGTCGTGGTTCAGTTACAGTTCCAGGTCGACAGTGGATTAAGAAAACCAGTATTCCAGCTGTAAAAGTCTCTCCAGTGGATTACTTGCTGAATATGGAGAGTGTTTATTCTCAGGGTATCTCAAGATCTGGTAGTTTGTTTCAGTGGGAGCCGGTATGGACAGAGAACAGGTCATGACAGTTTTAGCCGTGATTGACGTGTTGGAGCTCCGGGGAGCTTCAACGGGCCTTCAGGTTAATTAATGAGAAGGCGGTGGCAACTAAAAGTTAAATGTTTAGATTACAGAAGTACAATCAGGAGTGCAGACGAGAGTACTCAAGGCCTCCGAGTGGGAGTTTGTTGGGTTTCGTAGGCCTTTCGGTGTAGGCCCGGTTTATTATTTGAAGTCCAAAGGGCAAGCCCGGCCCGGTTTGGATTTCTTGTTTAATAAGATACTAACCCTAGTCGCATCTATATATATATATATATATGATTGCTATGTACTTGTAATCATTGTCACTCAATAAAGAATATCTAGTTGCCACCCGTGGACGTAGGTCAGTTTAGACCGAACCACGTTAAATCCTCGTGTCGCTTTTGCTTTCGTGTTGTGTTTAGTTTCATGTGTGCGTTTAATCCTAACAAGTACAATGCAAATATGAAAATATATCTATTGTTGTAAAAAAATTGGGTGAAATCTACAATAAATGAATAGATACATTTCAAAGTCTAGGATTAATATTACTCATGTAGTTGTCTCCTAAATAATATAAATATTTGTCTACAAAATAATTTATCTTTTATAGTATAATAAAATTCAGTCGCTCATTTAAATATTTCACAACTTCGAACAATTATTTCTTTTAAATGATCGTTTAATATAAACCAAAATATTTTTGTTTTATACTTCGTAGTGACATATATCTTATTTTTTTACACCAACTTCTTATGTTGGGTAATTACATTTTGCCTCTTGAACTTCTTTTTAAAAAGTTGATATTTAGATATGAAATTTTGATAGGTGTTGCATGGTTCAACTTTACCAACACCAAAAAAAGATCATGTATGTAAAAGAACCAAAGATTTACCGTAATACAAAAATAAATAAATAACCCGAAAATCATACCTTGTAATCTAGATAAATAAGTAATGCCAATGTGAAAACCTTCATCATTTCAATAAAAAGTTTTGACCTTTCGTTAATTTCACCCTCGTTTTGACATTTTGTTAATTTCACCCGTTATGCCATATCTAAGGTCAATTATAACCCTAAGGTATCAATTCACAAGTAACTAATTTGGTTTTAATTGCCAACTCTAACAAGTGAGAATATAAGAAAGTAAAAGGAAATCTCATTCTACATGTTCACTAAACTTCATTCTCCATAATGTTCAAATCAGCACCTAGTTTTAATCACAACACTACAAAATTGGTTGTAAACTGTTTCTATATGACTCAAATTGTTGACCTTGGTTCACCAAGATGCCCCAAAATGGATGGGTATACATGATAAAAAAAAAAAAAAGAAAGAAACCAACCAATAATCAAGTTTCAGTATAGAAACAACTCTTTAAATGCATTTCTATAAATAAATCAATTCGTAGAAACAGTTTTAAAATGTTATGGTAGAGTTGAATATGAAAGTTCTTTTTTATATACAATTTTTTTCTTTTGAGATTTTCAAATATTGCTAATTTGTACTCCCTCCGTCTCTATATAAGTGTCATGGTTTGAAAAACAGAAAATTTAAGAAAGTTTTAACGATTGTACTTTTTTCTTAACAAATTAATAAAATGTCCTTGACATATATAAAAAAGACAAAATTTGATAAAGTTTGAATGATTGCATGTTTAAGGGTAAATTTGAAAATTAATTAATAAAGTTTGAAAGTAGACATTTGTAATGGGACAAACTAAAAAGGTAATGTGGACACTTTCAAAGAGACGGATGGAGTATTACTTAAAGTCATTCTTGAACCCACACCAATTGTCTCACCAAGCTCATTTATAAGATCTGTTTTAAATCCATTTGTTCATTAAGTTACCACTGTCTAATAGTTAGCTCTTAGCTATTCTTATGTGATCATATATAGAAATATGTATTTTTGAGAGTTAATTCCTTTTAAAAAGTTTTAACTACTTATAGCAACTGTTAAATTTCCGAGTAGTTTCCAGCTGCAATCTATTATTATGATTTTACGTGTAAATGTCCATTTTCTTTCTTTTACCCTTTTAAGAGTTTCACTATACATAACAAATGTAAATTTCCTAGAAGCAACCTAAAAGAATTAATTTAAGTGTTATAAATGAAAGATATGATATAACTAGCTTTTATTTGTAAATATCCTTATTGTATATAACTATATAAAAAAGTAGCCATAAAATACTTAATACTGTAACGGTACATACAACTTGAAACATGAAACCAGTCATGTAAACAACCGATTACCTTTTATTTATTTTTGAAATGTATAGTTCAATCTAACCACTTTAAAAACTTATCAAACTGCTGGTAAATCCATCAAATAGACCTAACTGGTAGGATAAATTAGCTTAGCAAACAAGTAAATTTACTAGTAAATTTGCATAACATAATAAAACAGTTTCAAACAAATATTTAACCTTCACAACTTCACCACAAACCAGTGTCAAGTCACCACATAAATCATTCACATAATTAAAACTCCAACTAAAAGCTCTAAAAGTTATATAAAACTAAGAACTTTAATTCATGACTCCATATGCAACTATGAAATATGTTACCTTTAGTTTTCAGTGATCTTCCCCATCCAAGCAGGCGGCAGCATACCGGTTTGTTCATGAACCGTGCTAAACAACGGAGGCAACATCTTGTACACTCCGGCCACTTCCTTCATAGCACCATCACCACCGTCCCCAACACCACTTCCACCCGCACCAGTCCATATACTTATCTTGGGCTGCAATCCTTTAACCGCCTCCCCATTAATTTTAGCAAGGTCTTGTTACATTCCATTGTTGATCATTAAATAGTCCCTTAAGGCTCCATAGTTGCCTCCCACTGAACCCAAAAGAGTCCTTAAGTAGGTCCCTTGGGCCTGTGCAAGGGCAACCAGACCTTCAGCCTCTTTCTTTTTCGCATACAGTTCACCGTCAGCAACTTGTTGACGAGAGTAGAATGTGGCATCCGCTATAGCCTTTTGAGCCTCGGCTTCTTTTTCTTTCGCATACAAAATTGCTTCTGCGGATATTTGTTTCCTGTAAAGCTCCCAATTCGCCTCTTGCACCTTTGATTATTATATTGTACCCAATTTAACGATTATTAATTAAACATGTATCTTCAAGAAATTAATTACAAGATTGATTCATAATTGCTTCTGCGGATTTTTGTTAGTAAATTATATTTCCATTTCTTTCTTAAAAAAAAAAAAAAAAAAAAAAAAAATCATAATTTGTAGTGTATACTACCTTTGTTTCATATTCAACACTAGCTTTGCTTAAGAACTCCACCTTTAGTTTCTCCGTCTGAGTCAACGCGTTCATGATCTCAACCTCCTTCTGCAGCTCCGCCTCCCTAAGCGCCACCGCCTTGGTCGCCTCCACCTCCGCCACCTGTGAATCCTTGGCCCACTTTGCCTTCTTCATTGCCAGCTCAGCATTTGCTTCTGCCACCTCAGCCTCCCTTGCATTCTCAAACACCTTTACCTCAGTCCTCACCTTTATCTCTTCCTTCTTCCCCTGCCCTAGCCTCTGCGTCGATACAATCTTTGTTTCTGCTTCAATTTTAGCAGCGTTTTGCTGCGTTTGTCCTTGTCGAAGCTTCTCTCCGATTTCACCCTAGATCACACAATCACAAAATCTTAAAGTACCTATCAAAATATAAAACTAAACGTAGCTTATATCGAATATCGAATATCAAATTACCTTCATCTTGGCTTCAGAGACATCGATTCTCGCCTGATTTGCGGCTTCCATTTGTGTCTTCTGTCCTAAATACGAGAAATACTCGTGTCCAGGAAGATCCACCAACTGTTTAACATTCGCATTATAAATCAACAACCCGAACTGATTAAGTTCCAGCTGAACTTTCCCAAACACCTCCTGCTTAAACGCTTTAGTTCCTTTAAAGATCTCTTCCATGGTCATCGAGGCAGCGAGTACACGTGTCTCGCCCTCGATGATCCCCTTGACGAGCTCATTCATGTGGTTGGATTCTTTGTCGTGAGAGGAGATGAGTTTGGCGTACTTGTGGAGACTTTCTTGTTCGTCTACGCGTGGACCGATGGTGAACACGGCTGGGAGGATGAATGGGAGTTTCTCGGCGCTCATGGCCATGACTTCGAACGTGTAATTCACCGGAGAGATGTCGAAAACCGAGTAGGATTGACCAGGAAACACCCATGCTTTCTTGGAGATCTTGATGTCGTCGATCCCGAAACCGGTGATGACTAAGTACTCGGATGCACTTGCTACTCTATACATGATCAGTGGCCGGAAATGAAAATGGAGATGGTATGTAGTCTTTACTTTGGGTTGAAGGTTTAAGCTAAAGTTTTGAGACCCATGTGGTTGGCAGAGTGCATATATATTTAGAGTTTGAAAGTAACAAGTTTGTGGTTTTACATTTGTAATTAGTTTGAAGTCTAAGGCTAACTTCGTCAATTATGTTACAAAATACCATTTGTTAAATCAGAAAATAGCAAATTTGAGCCTAAAAAAATGCAAGTTTTTCTTTAATGGACTAGCACTAGATATGCTTTTCTTTTGTATTTATGGCGTGTATATGCCCATAACAACTAAACGCTTTGTAAATATAAAACTACTAACAACTAATCGTGTTAAAAAGTTAATAGTTGAATTGCATTCTATATAGTATATACACGATTTTATGCATGCGGGTGTCTAAATACTAGTTCTTAGACAAAGATTATGATTAATAAAATATTAAACGGTTACAATTGTTAAATGGTTACCTTGGGGACTAGGCTATACTTTTTGGTGACTAATTAAATATTGGCATTGTTGCAAACTCAGTTAAAAACCTAGAAATCCTAGATGAAAACGTTCGACTCTTTAGGAATGACATAGCATGTGTGAGCTAGTGTGTAAGAAGAAATGATTCGCACAGAATTATGCTACAAAATATATTCTTTTGGGGCTGTGATTTCATACAACACTTTTGGGAATCACTTTATTTTCATACAAAGGTAAACAATCATTTACAATACATAGTTTCTTGTCTTTTTCACGGATGATGTATGAAAACCAAATTCTGTTTCTTTTTTAAAGATGACTTTAAATACAAGCTAGAGATCAATAAACGAATACAAACACTAATCTGTCCACTTTAAATTATTTATCAACGATTTATGTTATATCCATAAAACTCGAGTGCAATGAGATCAACAAGTGAATTCTTGAAGTTGATTTTTCCTTCGACTGTAAATGGCTAGATACTCAAAAGAAATCTTTACAAACATCTGAATATAGGATGAGTCCTGCCACATTGACTCAAACCATTCATAACTACACAAGAAATGTAACATGATGTGAATAGATCAATGTCGTCTTGTTTGTCAAACATGTATTGTCGGATCTACAAACACCTCCCTCTTTACCAAATCCATCTTAGTTGGAAGTCTTCTTGATATCGCTCTCTACCCTAGAATGTTTTGGTGGCATGCTGGAGTATATGGCGTGCCTGTAATGAGTTCATCTTATCTAATTTTCCTTTCAAATTATCGGTGAAATAAAATCAATGGTGTTTCTTTGGATCAAAAGTAGGTCAAAGAATTGGAGTACAAAGTAGGATAAGTGGACGAAGTTTAACTTGTAATTATGTTTTGTTAGTGTTGTGTTGGTGTTTGTTTGTAGTGCCTCTCCTGCTAGTTTCTTGCTAGCGGGTAAGAAAATAATGGTGTTGCTTGGTGTTTGTTTCGAAAAAAAACTTATCTTACGAGATTATAGATGATAACGTTTATTTTTTCGTGAGTTTTAATTTTTAATAGCTCTAACTAATTAGAGCAATGCTAAACTTCTGCGTATTTTCCCTTGTAATCAATTATATAGATGAAAATGTGTATTTTGTGATCTTTTACCTTTTAATAGCTTTTACTATATATAGCAATTGTAAATTTCTCAGCAGTTTCTCGTATTCAATAATTGTAAAACGACATATAATATTGCCATATGTTTCTGTTTCTCAAATGTAACAAGCATATAAGAGGATAGGATACATAATGTGCTGTTAAATGTTGATATAACAAAACACATTAAGTGCTGTTAAATGTTGATATAACAAAACACATTAACTAAAATTTATGCTATACTAGTTAGATGTTTATATGACTATAAAATTTAACTTTAGCGTTATAAATGAAAGTTATGATGTAACCAGAGACGGATCTAGAAATTTTGTCTACAAGATGGGATTGAGGGGGCGGGATGGAATCATGTTATGTATAATCTATCAAATAAAACTAACTAATTACTAAAACTACCATCTAAATTAATAAAAAAAAGGAGTTTGGTATATCCCGTTCCAAAAATAAATCAACTCAAATGATAAAAGTCAACGTAGATAAAAAAAATTAATTTAAATTTAAGGTCAACAAACCTAGAGATGGGCCACAATTTAAAACTGAAAATGAAAATATAATCAACAAACTATTTGGGTAGAAATGTGGTTTTACAAACTACCTCTAATTCCTTATATCATTTACTCACTTTCTTCTCCATCATTCTTCAAATTATTACCTTCTACCACCGTTATCAGAAAAGACAACGGCATTTCTGCGGTGTGTCGGATTTGTTTCGTAACTGGCGGTAACAGACGGTGGTGTCACACCCGGCCCAAGGGGGCTAGTCGTGACCAACTGGTATCAACCATGAGCAGCGAAAAATAAATAAACTTAAAGAAAATTCATAACATGCATGCTAAGAGTTTGCAAAATTCAAAGGTACAAAGTAAACGGGTCAACCATGACACCCTTAAATTGTCTTAGGTGCATATCGCCATTAATTAGTCTAGAATGTCATCTAACGATTACATCTTTATTTATCAAGTAGTCTTCCATGACTACATTACTTTATTCTTGAGAATCAAGGCTTCTACGGTTCAAGGCAACTAGTGCATAACATGATTCCTTTCCCCCAATGGCTATGTTACCTGAAAAGTACATACTAAAATGCGTCAACATAATGCTGGTGAGCTCATGAGTTTAAGACACATAATAGTAAAGTTGACACATGATGGTATCTCACATATCAAGTCCACAATTAAACCTGCAACTAGCACATGTATTCCCAACTCGTACTAGAAGTTATACCGTCTCGGACTATCGACCTGCTAAAAGAAATAATCAAACAAGTAGGTTATATGCCGCAACGATTCGCAGATCTCAGTGTGGTTTACCCAACATAGGGTCACTGTGCGTGGGGGTCTCCCAAATAGTACTACCCATACAAGCCTCTGACCCATTCCCTTAGGCTAATGTTTGTGTAAAAGTTGGGACAAAAAATTAACAGTAAAACACCCCGAAATTCCATACCATATAAAAAGTTTAGGAGTGTGTAGTAGTTCCCAAATATTTAAGTAAAAAGGGATTACACGTGAGACTCACCGAATGCTCCAAGTAATTCAACAACCGACTTCCCGAAAGTGGTGGTTCCTATGATAAATAACGAATTATAAATACTTAACGCAACTAGTTTCAACCTTAATAAAGGCTCAATGGTGGAACGGGTATTTAATTCTAAGCGTTAGACCAAGTGTTAAGTTCCCGGTGGATAAAGTTTCATTTTATGGAAAGTTTACAGTTATACGGTATATAGTGTTGATGATGTGTGTTCAAGTATTTAGTTTAACTTCTAAATGCGTTAGTTATCTCTATTTACTTGACCATGTTTTAATAAAGTTTCTATATTTAGAAAGTCCGGGCTTTAGGTTTGATTACGGGTCAATGTATGGCCATAGAAGCTATATAATTTATATATATATATATATATATATATCTGTAACATAATTATGTATGGTTGAAAACATCAAGCCTCAGGTTTTCAAAAGTTAACAATACCGGTTGTCACCGGTGTTGTCGTTTTTAACGATAAGCCTTAAAATATACGTAGTTTGCATAAACAACTTCCCTTGTAATTAAAACTCCTAATTTTCCAGAAATATAAAGTATACAAAACATATTATTTCCAGGTTTGAGAATTTAGTAACTTTGTGTTGTACATTTTTAGCCCTTGTACGATTCGATTAACGCTTGGTTCGACAAAGATCGAGTTAAACACTTAGTTAATTTTTGGAAAATGAGTACACACTAAAATTATGACTTTATTAAAGTATAGTTACTGTAAAAATTCAGAATGTTCATATCTTTGTATTTTTGAAAGTTGAAACTGCCCGTTCAGTTTATGTCGATTCGCAACAACTAGCGGTTAAATGCCAAATCTTGACCAAAGAGGTGTTGTTTTTCCATAAAATGTTTTATACATTTATAATAAAATATTTTAAACAAAACTTTCTAGATATTGTGAATCTTACCTCTTTGAAGCGTTTTAGTCTTAAAAACCGGCCCGCTCGGTTTTAAACGAAACAACACTTTAAAGTTTGTAAACGGGCCCGTTTTGTAAATCCAATTTCCCTTACACATGTCTTAGTTTATATTTGCCTATTTAATATTATAATCTTCTTTTTAAAACTTTTAGTTTTCTAGTTTTCCACAGTTTACGGTTTAACTTGATTTTTGTGTTCCGAAAATACCCTTTTTATCAAAACCCCACTTTTGGTCGTAAAACCTGTTAAGACCAGTTATGATACATAAAAATAAGTTGTTTTTAAATTTATTGGGTTTTTAAAAACGTACACTTGGCCGCATCAATGTTAAATCACCCGGTCCCGGCTCGTTTGGCTTCTAGTTCGGTTTTTAAGGCAAGTTTTCGCGAAAACAATTTCGGGCCAGATTATTGTTTTTCAAAATATCATTTTTAGAGCTGCAAAAAATTGTTATAATCTTATCTAGGTTAATGGGCTTATTTCTTAGTTAAACGAGTTACGAAATGCGGGTTTGAAAAGGTTTTTTAATATAAGGTTTAGTTTTAGTTTTCGAGGTTGGTCTTGTGTAGTTTCTAGTCTTAATTTAACTATTTTAACTTCTGGAGATTATGTTAACATCCAGAATTTAAAATGGTCACCTATCGGTTTGGTTTTTATAGAGGTAGGGTAGCAAAAAGACCCAAATGCCCATAAAGATCACCCTCGGGTGAAAGAAGATTACCTCAATAGTCACCCGCGGGACACATTAATCACCCGCATAACTTAAGTCTGAGAAAGAATAGTAATAAGATCCAGAGACTATCTGTGGGGTAATCCAGACGCTCTCAGAAGTCATCCGAAGGGTACTATTTCCACCGGCAGAGATGACCGGAAGGTGACGTCAGAAGGACAGCTGTAATTAACTAACTTCTTTCTAGAAGATTTACATGGACTTTTCTTTGGGAAGCACGAGACTTAACATCCAATAATAGAAGGACAGCTGCCAAGGTTGTTATAACCATGCACATGGCCAAACTAGCCCGTCCTATCATATGCGGACACATGTCCAGGTTGTTACGAGAGTATCTTCTGGAAAACGACAGCTGGACCAATCACATTCCCTTACCCTTCGGCTATAAATACTCCCATCGCCTTCACAAGGTATTCATACACACTTCACTCTAACTCCAAATACTTAGTACGTTTCTCTCCTTAAGATCAGTACTTATTCTCATGCCGGATGGTGGTTACGGAAAGACCCCCCCTCTTGTCCTTCACGTACGAGATCATGGTGGTTGTTTTGAAGGTTTTCGTTATTGAACTTGGGAGATTGAGTTTGTATCGTTAGTTTGGTAGTTGTTTGATCCATACCCTGTGGACTCATTGATCTAACTCCTTAGGAATTAGATCCGTGTTTCTTCATTGGCTCCATCCGCGTTTGTGCTAGAATTGTAAGAGTTTTTGTTGTTCCGAACGATATGAGTCAAGCTTTTCAAGAGCCGACGGAAACTCCAGCAACAGTAAGACGTTCCACCGCTATCGGAGCACCTGGAGGTCCTACTCCGGGTGATTTGGGACATGTAACGATGGAAAATCGTCGAGTACGTACGGAACCAGATCTGGAATACGGATCTGGTAATTCCGCTCCGGCGAGATTTCATCGTTCTAACCTTAGAACTGAAAGAGTTCAGTCTCTTGAAGAATGGTTGCACTTGTAACAAGAGAACGCTCTGGCTGAATATGAACGCATGATTCGTGAAGAATGAATTCATGCTTGAACTTTAGTTTATGATGACATTCATTTGAGATCTCCATCTCCTCCTTCAACAGTACGAAGGAGTCAGATGCGTGATAGTCTTCAGACTGAGAGATTCTCTGACGAAGATTTTGGAAGACGATGGCGTGGTCCAGTCCGCCCTGTTGTACGGGAATCTTCTCACAGAATTGAGTACGAAAGCTACGATTCCAGAGGCCCGAGAGACCCGACATATCGCTGTAAGGAAGTAAGCTACTTTAGCGTTGGTAGTCAGATCCGCGGAAGAGAAAGAACTAGTCGTCCACCCCCAATAATTTGTTATACATAGTACCACAGTGATGTGGAAGAAGATTTCATGAAACCATACCGTCCCCCCATTCGCTGAGAAGTCGAAGTTCATTCCGCACATTTCAACGACTCTATTCCCAGTTAACGTGAAAATTCCCACTACCTTAGGGAAATATAACGGGATGTCGGATCCTAGTGACCACTTATTAAATTTTGTGGCAGTGGGAGGGGTCAGTAGTTGGACCCTCCCTTATTGGTGCCATATGTTCGCATTGACGTTGACTGGGGTGGTGCGGAAGTGGTTTGAAAAATTAACAGATGGACAGATCAAAAGTTGGGACGACCTGGTAGCCAAATTCTCCGAACACTTTAGTTAGCAAAAGAAACATACTCGTGATCCTTCCGAAATTCTGGATGTTGCTAGGCGTGATAATGAGTCTATTAAAGATTTCATTTCACGGTTTACTAAAGAAAGCTTAAACATTGGAGGAATTAACGAAGACATGTTGAGAGGAGCCTTCCGCAAGAATCTGCAGAGTAATGCATTGATCTGTCGTTTAACGGGCAAAGATGGAATGCCCAAGGCGTGGGATGAGATAATGTCTGCAGCAAAGTTGTTTGCAAGGACATAAAAAACTTTGGGATATGAGAGTCCTAAACAAATCTCGAAGGCTGAATTTCAAAGTTCGAAGGCAAATAAGCAAGCCAAAGGATCAATCTGGTCAGACTTCAACCTTCTGCGGAAACATCGAAACAATTCGATGCAAGAACACTGATTGGTAACAAAAATAAAACAAGTATTTTCATGAAAAATACCAACAACTGGACTCCGCTGACCAAAACTCCCTCATAAAATTTGACCACTGAAAACGTGAACTTTAGAAAACCCCAACCGATCATGAAGAGAGCATTTCTCAATCCTAAGAGCATCTTCAACGGGCTCCATGGCCCGAGGTCTGAACACACATGGCATACTACGGACGGAGCAAGGCGCGTACGCAACCGATGTGAAGGTGGTGGTTGTGCTGCAGGTCCGTGCCTGCAACCCTGCAGCGGACGGAAATGTGGGCCCTGTCAAAGGCCAAATTGAAAAGAAAAAAATCTTGAACACATAAAGTTAATGAAGAAATTGATTGCTTTCTTGTTAATTTGATTTGTAGATTGAAATTGTAAAATGTATGAAGCCATTTTAGAGAGCAGGGAATGAAACAATGGCCAACGGTTGAGATGAGTATAAGTTAAAACTATATTGAGATTTGAGATGCGTTTCTTTATTTCCTTTTTTGCAACCTTCATTCTTATAGGTTTAGCAAAATTGACCCGATACTTTTTTACAATGTATTTTTTTCTTTCTTTCTTTTTTAACCTTTTCTTTAACTTAATGAATGCATTTTACAATGGCTAGGAGTTTTAAAAAAAATATATATAATAAGTTTTATAATTTTTATAACACATAACATACAAAAAAAACTTAATTTCTAATTTTCTTAACTGCTTTGTTTTTATATTTATATTTTTAAATGTTTTTTTTTAAGTTGTAATTTTTAGATGTTATTTTTCAAAAGTTATATTTTTTAAATGTTTTTTATCTTCAAAAATGTATTTTTAAATGTTTCTTTTATCATTTAAATATATGTAAAATATAAAAACTAATTATCTTATAAAAGTAATCTATTTAAATACAAATTAATTGTAGAGGTGGGTGATGATGTGGTGGTTTGTGGATGTTTGTTGTTGTGGAAGAAAGTGGAGATTTTTGAGAAAATTTTGAAATATGATGTGGTGCTGATGTGACGGTTTGTGGAAGTTTGTTGTTGTATATGCTCTAAGAAGCATTGTACGTTTCATGATGATATTGGTCATAACAAAGATGATTGTGTTACCTTGAGGATTGAGATTGAAACCGCAATCAAGTCTGGAAAGTTGGAACACCTGGTAAAATATGTAAGACAAGGGACTAACAAAGCTTCCGCGCAAGTTGATCCTGACCCGCCTAAAAAGTAGGTCAAGGATTTGAATGTTCATATGATTCAGGGAGGACGTGTTAGTGGAAATAAAAGGTAGGAGATAGATGATGAAGAATGAAAAAGTGAACCCGGAATTTTCCCGCGAGTTAAAGGAGGACCATCCAACAAGAATCTGCTGATAATCACTGCCTTAATTGGTCACTATCGTTCACATCATGTTTTGCTGATACTGGAAGCACGTCAGACGTAATGTACGAACAGTGTTTTGAGCAACTTGACGAGGAAGACAAGGCGAGGCTAAAGCCAATTCATGCGCATACGAAGTAATGCATCCGCATGGAGTGATATCTTTTCCCATCACACTCAGTGATGGTATTTACTCACGCACCGAGGATGTGGAATTCCTGGTTTTACCAGCCAAGTCAAAACACGATGTTATCTTGGGACGCGAAGCAATCAGTGATTTCAATGCCCATCCTTCCACGGCTCATGGTGCGGTAAAAGTTCCGACTTGCACCGGAGTAGAAATGATCTGCATAAATAGACATTGCTTCATGACAGAAAGTTCAAAACCAAGTAAAGTACCAAAGCAAGTGAACAAAACTGAACCAGAAAAGTGGGTGTTGAATAAGAAAATTTTTAGAGCAGACAATTATAATTGGACCTGCTATCTATGAGATAGTGAGGACGTTTTTGGAACAATTGTTAACAAAAAATATGGACATTTTTGCTTGGCAACCTGCGGACATGACAGGCGTCCCACGAAGGATTGCGGAACACAAGCTGCGGGTGAACCCGACATTCACACCAATTGTCCAGAAAAAAACGAAAGATGGGTCCTGAGCAAACTAAAGCCATGAAGGAGCAGGTTCAAGATCTATTGAACGCTGGAATCATTCATGAAATTCAGTATCAAACATGGGTTGCGAATCCAGTCATTGTTCCTAAGAGCAACGGAACATGGTGGATGTGTATTGATTTCAAGGATTTAAACAAAGCATATCCTAAGGACTGTCACCCGTTGCCAAAAATTGACTTGAAGGTTGATGCGGTTGCTCCCTTCAAGTTCAAATGCTTCCTTGATGCTTATATAGGTTATCACCAGATCCGCATGGCGGCAGGTGACGAAGTCAAAATTGCATTCCGCACATATCTGGGCACATTCTGCAACAAGATGAAGCCTTTTGGATTGAAAAACGCGGGTGCTACTTATCATCGTTTGATGGACGAGGCCTTCAAAGATCAAATCAGACATAATTTTGAAGTGTAAATGGACGATTTAGTGATAAAAAAGTGTTGAGGAAGATCAAATGTTGAGAGATATCGAAGAAACATTCAATACTCTAAGGAAGATCAACATGAATCTTAATCCCAATGTTGTAAAAGTAGGTCTACAAGGCCGAGTACTCACTACAAGGTATGGTGCCGAGGGGAGTTTCTTTAACTCCGCCTAGTTACTAAAAATTGGTCAAAGGTGGTCAACATTAGCCTGAATCACAGTTAGTCGGTTAACTTGGGTCTATTTTGACTTAAAATATACACCATAATTCGTATTTCTATATTATTAAAGAACGGATATCATTATTTTTAATTAATGGTAACATTTTTTAGAATAATTTAGTGTTTAAAAATGTATTTCTCTTATTTATATTGATATCCATTTATTTTGTTATAAATATTAGTAAATTTATGATATTTGAAATATATATATTACCCAAAATCTAATTTTCTTTATATTTATCATGTCCGAGTACTCTCCGAGTACTCCCCGAGTACTCCGAGTACTCCCTCCAAGGGGGTCGGCCGCCTAGGGACCGCCTAGCGACTTTTGCAACATTGCTTAATCCTAGCAAGTGTTCCTTCAGGATGGTAGAGGGAAAATTCTTGGGCGTGATTGTTACAAGCCGGGTTTCAAGGCAACCCCGGACAAGGTCCAGGCAGTCGCCCGCATGCCTTCACCTTATTCTCTCAAGGAGGTGCAAACACTGAATGGTAGGCTGGTGGCCTTGAATAGATTTTTAGCCAATCACGCGCTAAGTCTTTCCTCTTTGTGTCAACTTTGAGGAATTGTCCAAAAAAAGCACACTTCAAATGGACTGCGGAAGCGGAACAAGCGTTTCTGGAAGTCAAGAAGTGCCTAATGGAGTTGCCTACTTTAACAGCACCGCAACCAGGAGAGCCATTGACGTTGTACTTGTCAGCATCAGACATCACCATTGGGGCTGTACTGTTGACAAACAGAAAAAATCTTCAAACACCGATCTACTATGTCAGCAGAACATTGTTTGACACAGAAACTAGATATTCAATGCTTGAAAAGCTAGTGTTGGCATTAGTCTATGCGGCCAGGCGCCTTCACAGATACTTCCAAGGCACCCAATCAACGTGTTGACTGGGTACAAACTGAAAAACGTGTTACGTAAACTAGAATTACCCGGAAGGTTAGCAAAGTGGGCCATAGAATTGGGAGAACATTCGATTGAGTACAGACCACAACCCGCGATTAAAGGCCAGGTGCTAGCAGACTTTGTCACAAAAGTTCCGCAGAACAAAGAAGAAGAGTGACTGATCGAACAACAAACTCCAATACCCCCGGAGCGTGATCAGATTTGGTCATTGTTCACGTATGGAGCTTCAAGTGGCGAAGGATCAGGCGCGGGCCTCAGATTGGTTAATCCCTAAGGCCATGAGTTCACCTATGCCATAAAGTTGGACTTTAAAAGTACCAATAACGAGGCAGAATACGAAGCTTTCTTGGCAGGCCTGTGGATAGCCAAAAATCTCGGGGTAAAGCATTTGGAAGCATGGGTAGACTCTATGTTGATAGCCGGACAGATTAATGGGTCATACGAGGCAAAAAACGATGTAATGGATTCGTACCTTTCGCAAGAAAAGGATCTTATTCTCCGATTTTCATCTTGCAAGGTCATCCATATCAAGCGGAACGAAAATAAATCGGCGGATTCCCTTAGCAAATTAGCTTCAACAAATTTTGAGCATTTTGCAAAAGATATCCGCATAGAAGTACTTGATCGTCCCTCTGTGCCGCAACATCAAGTGTTGGTTATACAAAAAGGAGATGAATCCTGGATAACACCGATTTTGGCATACCTAACTTCTGGCATTCTCCCGGAAGAGAAAGGGGCGACCCGGAAAATTCGGCATAAAGCCCTGAATTACCAAGTACAAGACGTAATTCTTTACCGAAGATCATTCCTTGGCCCACTCTTGAGATGTGTGGACGCCGAGGACGCTAATTATTTAATAAGAGAAATCCATGAAGGCATTTGTGGCCTTCATGCGGATCCAAGGATGGTAGTGATAAAATTGATGAGTGAGGGGTATTATTGGCTGGGAATGCATATGGGCGCAGTAAAAGAGATCAAAAAGTGTGACTCATGTCAGCGCCATGCCCCTAATACCCTCAGACCAAAAAACGAATTAGTGCCGGTCACGTCTGCATGTCCGTTCCAAAAATGGGCCATTGATATCATGGGCCCATTCCCATAGGCTCCAGGACGCATCAAGTTCTTGATCGTAGCAATTGATTACTTCACTAAATGGGTGGAGGCTAAGCCAGTAGCCTCCATTACTGCAGCCATCATCAAGAATTCTTATGGGAGTTCATCGTTTGCTGTTTCGGCCTCCCGCAAGAATTGATTAGTGATAATGGAATTTAGTTTGCGGATAGTGGGATTCAAGTGTGGTTGAAAGAACTTCAAATTACTCAAGTGGTCACATCAGTAGCTCACCCGCAGGCCAACAGCCAGGTCGAAAGAACCAATAGAACTATCAAGGATGGAATCAAGTCGAGGTTGGGTACCAAACGGATGTGATGGGTGGATGAATTACCTCATGTGCTCTGGGCTTTCCGTACCCAGAAAAAGACGAGCAATTCAGAGACACCATTTAGTTTAACGTATGGCACTGAGGCCATGATTCCTGCCGAGATTGGAATACCGTTCGCAAGAATTCTATCCTTTAATAACAATGAAGAAGAGTTGCGGTTGAACCTAGACCTCGTGAAGAAAGGCGAGAATTAGCCTTGATCCGTGAACATAACTACAATCGACAATTGAAGAAGTATTATGATACACGAGTTCAAAAATGCATTTTCGATGCGGGAGATTTCGTCTTCTGCAATAATGAGGCGTCATGACAAGAACCATCAGGCAAGTTAGCCCCAACTTGGGAAGGACCCTATCAAGTGAAACAAGTATTATCAAAGGGCGCTTACAAGTTGGAGAAACTGGATGGGACAGAAATTCCAAGAACCTGGAATATAGCGCAGTTAAAGAAATGTTATATGTAAACCGTACAATTGTTATTTTTGTTTTCGGCCTGCGTTCCCTAATAATTAGTAAGAATGACGTTTCATGTCATCGATTGTAATGCAATTCCTCCCGCGTGCCACATTTATTAAAGCAATAGGTTAAACCACAACATAAACTGTATTCCTGACCTACTTGCCAGAGATGACCCACGTGCCATAAAACTTTATTCCTGACCTGGGTGCCAGAGATAACTTGCGAGTCAATAAACTTTATTCTTGGCATGCGTGCCATAGGTGATCCACCTGTCACTAAGCTTTATTCCTGGCCTATGTGCCAGGAATGATCCGCATGTAATTAAAATTAAGAAATCCTTTATTGGCACATACACGAAGATCCTAAATCTAACACTTATATTATTCATAAGACAAAGTGTAATGGATAAAACTTATATTAAGTCAAAAGGAATTACAAGACAGATAAATTACAAGGCATAGTCACATCTAATATAAGGGTCTTGAGCAGTTGCATCCTCTGGACCTTGGATCTGGGCAGAAGGAGTATCCGGCTTTGGGGAAGTTGGAGGAGTGGATGGCGTATCTTCAGATGCTTCTCGCATATATTCTTTTAAACGTTGAACGCCATCCTTCGTTGCGGCAAATTCGGGAAGCATAGCTTGAAGAGAAAACGACAGATCGTCATACTCCTTCATGTGTTTATTATACTCCCCTCCAACGTTAAGCCCATGTAGCGGATGCTCCTCAACTGAGCGGCAGGCCTTCATATGCTCCACTCCCTCCTCAAAGCCAACCTTGCGGCCGACTTGCAATGAGGTGTTGAGCAAGATAGCAAGACTATCTGTCAACTCAGGTCCTTCCTTGATATGGTCAATAACCTATCAAATATAAGAAATATACAATCGTCAACAAAAATGGCAAAAGAAAGAAGGAAAAGATAAATGAACGGAGGAAGAACATACCAGCGCAAGACCATCGGTCATCAACCATCATCGGTCCTCCTCGGTTGTCTTGGCCTACTCCGCCAATTTCCGGTACCCGTAAGCTAATTGCAAGTTGTCTTCATTAAATTTTCCTGCACGTCCTCCAGCTCCTCATGAGCTGTTAGAAGAGCATCATTGGCAGCTTTGAGGTCCATTGCCCTCTTCTCCACGTCCTCCGCCTGCTCTTTCCGTAGCTTGGCCTCCTCCTCATAAATTTGGATCAAGTTACCCTGTTTGGTAACCTGAGTCTCCAGTGCGGTTTTTCTTCGAGGGATTTGGCCAAGTCTGCCTCCTTCCGCTTCGTCTCGTCCCATGCAACCATGAGAAGAGCGTTTTTCTTTTTTCACGCCTCCTCCCATTGGTGAGCAGCAACGACCTGTCTGTCTTTTTCCGCTTAGAGGGAAATTCCCGTGTCTTTTAGCTTCCACTCAACAGTGTTGGCCTTAAGACTTTGCTCCTCAGCCACCATCTTGTCTTCCTCAGTCGCCCGGGACATTTCGCCCCATTTATCACCCATAGACTGCCACTCTCGCATAATCTCTAGTTCGTTGGCTACGGTGTTAGCCAAGACAAGATTAAATTTGCGGGCGAGGTCATGGCGGGGACGACCACGCTGGAAGGCACGTTCGGCAGATGGTACACCGCGGCTTATGAACTTAGTACAAACGTCCTTGTCCATTAAACGAGACCCCTGCGCTAAAGCCCAATGCGGTATGTACAGATGAACATCCTTCCTATGATTTCTCATCCCATAATAATCGGCACTTGAGTGTTGGGAATGGGAAGCCTCTCCGCCACCCGCTTGGCGCGGTGGTGAGGAAAATGAGATATGGGGAGGAGACTGCGGTGGAGAGGGTGGAGAATGGTGAGACAACCCCTGTATTTGCGGCTCCTCAGCGTTTTCAACTGGTTCCTTCCCTTTGAACCAGACACATCATCATATATGATGATGGTAGGAGGAGATGGTGGCTTCTGCTCAGATACACCTTGATCAGGTTTATTAGTCGCCTTTGCAAAACAATAAACACCAGTGTTAGAACCAAAAACACAAGGAAAGAAGCTAGTTACTCTGTAATTTTAAAATAACTTACGTGTGGAGGTTTACATAAATTTCTTCACACGATCCGCAAGGCGGACCTTCTGTTTTTTCAGGCCTTGTGCCCGGTGCTTCTTCTTCGCCGGTCCCCATTCGACATCAGCAGAACCTTCGTCCGCTTCACTTGCCTTAGAGGAACGTTGCTTCCTCTTCTGCTCCAAATATGCCAATGCGTGCATAATTTCTGAAGTTTGAGGCGTGTCATCGGAATAATATTCTTCGCGGGGTGATGATTCATCACTCAAAGACAGAAGTACAATCACTGATATGCATCTATTTATACATCTCGAATCCCTTGTAAAGTTATGTTTATTTAATGTTTTGAGTTTGGTTTAGTTTGTGTTTCGTTTATCTTTTATTAATTTTGCTTTTGAGTCAAGTTTATTATATGTTTATATGTTTTAAATCTTTTGGTGTCTTGCATGTTAAGCTTTAATTCTTTCTATCATCTCATGTGAAGTTTAAGTTCGTTTTTGCTCATCATTGGTTAAATGATTAGTTAACTTAGAGTTTCGATTTGTTTTCATGTAGATGGTGGCTTGTAATTCAAGAAAAAGAAGGCCTTGTTCCTATCGTTTCTTGGAGTTCAAGGAAGAAATATAGCATGATTTAAGCAAGAAATCAAAAGAAAATTCGAGAGCCTCCCTGGAACACACCACGCCGCGCGACCGGGGAGGCCTAGGCCCGTCGCGCGGCACCTAGGCATCCTGATAAACTATATTTTGCAATTTAAGGCCCAACTCATTTATATAAAGAGAGGATTAAAAACCTAGATGATAGAACTTGTTGCAGGCGATTTTGGAGATAGAATAGCAAGAGATTGAAGGCTTTTGGAGGGTGATTACATTAGAGATCAAGGAGCTTTCATTCAATCAATCAAGGAAGGAGTTTTAAGGGTTTTATCGCTCTACTTTCTCCATTCTTGTTATTTATCATGATTCTCTTTTGTTTTCTTTGTTTGGATTCGTTGTTAATAATGATTCTAGGCTATACTTCATGTCTACCTAGGTTTGATGAACATGTTTTGATTTGATTCTTGCTTTGGATAATATTTTGATTATGGATTTGTTGATTTAATAGTAAAGACTTGATTTTGCTTTCATGATGCATATGAGTGTTTGCTATCTTGATTGATTGTTAACTATTGCTTCACATAGATCTTTTATCTCTTGATTTTGTTCTTTAGATTTAGGGTTTATGTTTAATAATTACTTGGTGTTTTGATTATTGTGATTGAATAGGCCTATTAGATAATAGAAGCTTGTTGATCGTTGGTTAGGGTTATAATGTTATGCTAAATTCCAATAGTTGTAAGGTGAGGAGTTGTTCATGTGTCTTGGTCAATCGCATTCTAGGTTAGATTAGTGACAATATTCTTGCTTGGTTATTGTGTTGATCCTTGTTCATGATGTCGTGTTTAGTTTATCAAGTTATCTAGGGTTTAGTGTTTCGTGAGATTGCTTGCCTATGATACTATTAATTAACCATAATTGATGACTTTGAGGAAATCAATCCAACTGATTACTTAATAATATAATAATTATTCTTTGGGATTTCGTTTGATTTGGTCAAGGGTCCTTTAGGGTTTGTTAGATGAATATGTTAAACAGGTTTACACACGCCATTTAAAACGGCCGTCCCAGTAGTGTTTGAATGGCTGTTTAAAAAAAAAGTTCAAAGTTTGACTGTCTATGGTCAGAATAGCCGTCTGGATATTGGACAAACGGCTATCTGACCAACAATTATCAAAATGTGACCACTTGTTAGGATTAAACGCACACACGAAACTGAACACGACACGAACGCAAAAAACGACTCGAGGATTTAGCGTGGTTCGGTCTAAACTGACCTACGTCCACGGGAAACGCACACACGAAACTGAACACGACACGAAAGAAAAAAACGACACGAGGATTTAGCGTGGTTCGGTCTAAACTGACCTACGTCCACGGGTGGCAACTAGATATTCTTTATTGAGTGACAACGATTACAAGTACATAGCAATCATATATATATATAGAGATGCGACTAGGGTTAGTATCTTATTAAACAAGAAATTCAAACCGAGTCGGGCTTGCCCTTTAGACTTCAAATAATAAACCGGGCCTACACCGAAAGGCCTACGAAACCCAACAGTACTATATTTTCAGTACGTGCAGAATGTACATCACTATATTTGTAAAGGTTATCCATGAATGAAAATTATGATTTTACTCTTCATCTTCTATGATCATACATACCCACCCCACTCCACCATCACTAAACTCGCAAGAATGACCATGAATTTATTGTATGTTCATCTTTTGCTTAACGTTTCTGATCCATTCAAATGTATAAAGAAGTTACTTCATCCTTCTAGGTAATAAACGTCAATGTTACTGTTGCAACACGCGGTTACAAAAACTAAGGATTGTTGATCTTATTAACACCGTTATTAGATTACTAATTAACTAAGGACTTGAAATCAAGATTCCATATGAGAATATTAATCCTACCATTTAGGATTCAGTGATCTTCCCCATCCAATTTGGTGGCAACATTCCAGTTTGTTCATGAACCGTGCTAAACAAAGGCAGTAAGTCGGTAACATCTTGTACACCCCGGCCACTTCCTCCATAGCACCACTCTGATTCTCACCACCGCCTGCACCCGTCCAAATACTAATCTTTGGCTGCAGCCCCTTAACCGCCACCCCATTAATCTTGGCGATTTCTTGATACATTCCCCCATTAATCATTAAATAATATCTTAAAGCCCCATAGTTACCTCCCAATGCACCCAAAAGTGTCCTTAAGTAGGTCCCTTGAGCCTGTGCAAGGGCAACTAGACCTTCAGCCTCTTTCTGTTTTGCATATAGTTCACCATCTGCTACTTGTTGCCTAGAGTAGAATGTCGCATCTGCCATCACCTTTTGAGCCTCCGCTTCTTTTTCTTTCTCATACAAGATTGCTTCCGCAGCCTTTTGTTGCTTGTAAAGCAACCAGTTCGCCTCTTGTACCTTTGATTATATCCAATTTATGATTATAAATTAAACAGGTTTACACACGCCATTTCAAACGGCCGTCCCAGTAGTGTTTGGATGGCTGTTTAAAAAAAATTGGTTTGTTAATTAATTGTGCTAAGCAACGGAGGCAACATCTTGTACACCCTGGCCACTTCCCGCATAGCACCACCTGGATCACAACCATCACCGCTGGTTCCATCACCACCTGCACCCGTCCAAATACTAATCTTTGGCTGCAACCCTTTAATCGCCTCCCCATTAATCTTAGGAATCTCTTGATACATCCCGCCATTGATCATCAAATCATCTCTCAAAGCTCCATAGTTACCTCCCAATGCACCCAAAAGTGTCTTTAAGTAGGTCCCTTGAGCCTGTGCAAGGGCAACTAGACCTTCAGCCTCTTTCTGTTTTGCATATAGCTCACCATCTGCTACTTGTTTCCTGGAGTAGAATGCGGCCTCAGCAATAGCTTTCTGAGCCTCCGCTTCTTTTTCTTTCTCGTAAAGAATTGCTTCTGCGGATTTTTGTTTCCTGTACAGCTCCCAATTCGCCTCTTGTACCTTTTATTACATCCAATTTAATCATTAGTAACTAAACATATGTATTCAATAAATACAAGTTTGAATATATTACCTTGGTTTCATATTCAACACTAGCTTTACTCAAGAATTCCGCCTTAAGTTTCTCCGTCTGAGTCAACGCGTTCATGATCTCAACCTCCTTCTGCAGCTCCGCCTCCCTAAGCGCCACCGCCTTGGTCGCCTCCACCTCCGCCACCTGTGAATCCTTGGACCACTTGGCCTTCTTCATCGCCAAATCAGCATTTGCTTCTGCCACCTCGGCCTCCCTTTCGTTCTCAAACACCGTCACCTCCGTCCTCACCTTTATCTCTTCCTTCTTCCCCTCTCCTTGCCTCTGCGTCGATATTATCCTTGTTTCCGCATCCATCTTAGCAGCTTTTTGCAATGTTTGCCCTTTTCGAAGCTTGGCTCCGATTTCACCCTATATCACAAAATCATGTTGTGAATCTATTCACGATTAAACAAATTATAATTTATATCAAATTATAATGTTATAATATTACCTTCATCTGGGCTTCAGAGACATCGATCCTAGCCTGATTCGCGGCTTCCATTTGCGTCTTCTGTCCTAAATACGAGAAGTACTCGTGTCCAGGAACATCCACCAACTGATTAACGTTCGCATTATAAATCCACAACCCGAACTGATTGAGTTCCAGTTGAACTTTCCCGAAAACCTCCTGCTTAAACTCCTTGGTTCCTTTAAAGATATTTTCCATAGTCATCGAGGCAGCGAGTACACGCGTCTCTCCCTCAATGATCCCCTTCACGAGCTCATGCATGTGGTTGGACTTTTTATCATGAAACGAGATGAGTTTAGCGTACTTGTGGAGACTTTCTTGATCGTCGACGCGTGGACCGATGGTGAATACGGCCGGGAGGATGAATGGGAGTTTCTCGGCGCTCATGGCCTGGACTTCGAACGTATAATTAACCGGAGAGATGTCGAACCTGGAGTAGGATTGGCCTGGAAGCAGCAATGCTTTCTTGGCGATCTTGATGTCATCGATCCCGAAGCCGGTGATGACCAAATACTCAGACGCAGTTGCAACACGGTACATGATTTAATTTACAGAGGAAAACAATGTATGCGATCTCTACTATGGATTGAATGAAGGTTCTTATTTAAGTTGATACACAACAATTGGAATATATGTATATATAGACACGGTATGAGATTTTAAAGATTAGGAGATTACTATGAACTTTAAAAAGAGTGCAATTTGTATTCAAATACAATTCTTCAAAATTTTCTGTTCTTTTATAGCTTCCGTAATTAACTAATTATGATATAAATTATCTTAAACGTATGCCTTGGCGAGTAAGCTATCTATGATGACTAAATTATGTGGCATTCAATTGAAAATCAAAACATCCTAAATGAAAGCCACTTTCTTTAGAAATCTCATACTACTAGGAGTGTTCTTGGAGTTAATTTTTCGGGTGTCGAGTTTTTCAAGTCGGGTTGTTCTAGTTTTTGGCCAGGAAAAAGTGACCGAACAACCGACCCATATAAATTCGGGCTGGTCAGATTCGGGTCGACTTATTTGGTTTTTAGGTTTAAATAAAGACAATAAATGTTCGGGATCTTTTTGGGTTTCGTGTTTCAGATTGTTCGGGTCTTTTTTTTAGTAAAAAAATGACCCCATAATTGACCCATCTAAGGTTCAGGTTGGTCGGGTTCGGGTTTAAAGGTATTCTCTAATTCAGGTTGGGGTCATGACTTCGGGTCGGGTTTGGTATTTGGGTACGGCTAAAAAAAACACATTCCCATCTCATAGCCTATGTGAGCTAGTGTGTACATGTGTAAAGAGAAATGATTCGCAAATTGATGCTACAACTTTTTTTTTATTGGTTTCATGCACCACCTTTGGAAACTGTATGGCACTTTTTGATTGTAAATTGCAGTTTACTCACATTTTCGGACCCACATTCACCCTTCTTGTTGCCAAAGCCACTTTAGTCGGAAGTCTTTCCGATATCACTCTCAACTCGAGAATATTTACGTTTAGAGGTATCCAATTATTCCATTTAAATGAGTTATCCGATGGACCATTGACTACGTAACTTATTCCGAACAAATTTAATCGGAACTACGCGTTTAGTTTAGATCACCAATCTACGTTCCCGTTTTCTTTCAAACATGTAATAGTCTGATCCAACATATTAAGACACTCTTTGAGTTCCTAAATTCCCACCGCAGACTTTGGCATTTGTTTTCATCTCTACCTCCAATCTTTG
Source organism: Bidens hawaiensis (assembly GCF_021521415.1). Lineage (NCBI taxonomy): Eukaryota > Viridiplantae > Streptophyta > Magnoliopsida > Asterales > Asteraceae > Bidens > Bidens hawaiensis. The sequence goes on from NW_027491277.1 coordinate 854,659, forward strand.
TCTAACCAATTCAAATAATATAAGATTTTTACGGTGCAGCCCCTTTGGAACACCAGTTGAAAACACGTGTAAGGTTTCACAAAAGTGGCTTGTCGCTAAGAGCATTCTCATCCCACCCCATGAGAATTATACTAAAAGTGTTAAAACTCCCTACATTTTCTCTTTCCATTTTAATTTAATAATACTTTTTATATATTTATCATTATTTTTTTTTCATACACTCAAAACCACTTTCAAAATATATACAAAATTATAAGAGGTGAATAATAATTTTTCAAATATACATAAATGAGAAAAATAATAAAATACGTTTTTGTATAAAATAAAAATAAACATAGGGAATGGATGTGGAAAGTTTTTATAAAATAATTGATAAATTAGAAAAATATGATTTTTAGCTTAATTATAAAGCTAGAGATAGTGTAAGAGATAGAATGCTCTTAAACCGTTCCTATTAGTGAACAAATGCGTAGGTTGGTTGGCTAAAAAGTAAAAAAGAAAAGCCATAAAAGCCAAATTCACCCCGCCAATATGTCGTTGATCATCTCACAAACGTCTCCACTAACTCACCACTTCTAACGTCTCTTTAACACATGCCATGTTTCTATTTGATAATTATCTAATTATTAGTACAATTAGACAAAGATTTATTTGTATGTTATAATATATATAGCATCAGTTTCGTGCTTACATAATAGCTTTGCTTTGGCCGGATGGTCGTGGTGTTAACTGCAAGTTCCGGGTTCGAGTCTTTTTTTACGCAGGCGGTGGTATGCTTGTTTTTAAGTTATTCTTTTTTAGGTGGGGCTAGACCTGTATAGAGTTGTTTTCCTTTTAACACATGGATGACAACTGGTTTTATTGTCTCTATAGTCAGTCTGTATGTCTTTTATTTTCTTGTGTATGTTCTTTGTTCCAATTGTTGTAAGGTAAACCTCCGTGTTGTTTTCCCCTTCATTTTGATTTATTTGAGGAAATTTTTTACTGTGTTTTACATGTTCGTATTTGCGGTTATTTCATATAATGAGATTGGGTTTTTTTTGGGTGTTTTGTTGTTTTGGTGTTCGATGTTTGTTCAGATTTTGTTTCAATTATGGTGTCATCTATGGTGATTGTTTGTAAAGTAAAGCTTAGGGTTTCTGAAAGTTAAATCAAAAGATTAAGTTGAAGGTTTCTTTGTGATACTGATAACTACTTAGTTTCATATGTTGTTATTACATGTCGTTTGCTATTTCCCTATTTATGTCACTTTATGTTACTTAAGGACCATTATGGCCTTTGCTATTTCCCTTTAATTTAATGTGTAACTTTAGTGCTTGCTTAATAAGATCGGCCGATCACATTCTGGGTATCCAAAATAAGGCTTTTTAGCTTCCTCTCTATCTAGTTTCTTATTCTCTCTTGATTTTTACCTATCAAGGGTATCAAAGGCGTTCCGATCTCCGGTCGAAATTATCTCGTTATAATGACGAATACTAGCAACCAGGAGGTTGGCAATACCCTCAAGAATCACGATAAGGCAATCACAGATATCCAAGAAGTGCTATCGGCGTTAATGAAACAACAAGAACAATCAGCCAAATAACAAGAAGATATCTTGAAGTCGGTACAAGATAAATCGGGCCATGGCAGTGGCAATGGGTTTAGCTCGGGTTCATAGTTCTTGTTTGGGGATGCTGACTCGAGGGGTACCCGACCCATACGGATTGGGAAGGTTGAATTTCCTAATTTCTCGGGCGAAGATGTGGAGGCATAGGTTTACCGTTGTGAACATTTTTTCGCACTTGATTAGACTTCCGATGAGATGAAACTCAGACACGTCGTTTTTCATTTGGAAGGGGATGCAATTCAATTGCACAGAGGTTTCGTGCGCACACGCCAAGTTACCGTGTCGGAAATCACGTGGGAAGACTATGTGCTAGCTATTTCGGCTCGGTTTTCTAATACTATGTTTGAGGATCCTTTGGAAAAGATGGCTTCCCTTAACCAAACGGGTTCGCTTCATGATCTCAATACTGCTTTTGATTCATTATTGAATAATGTAACGTTTGTGAAACCCAAGCTATTAGCCTTTATCTCAAAGCCCTTAAACCGGAAATTAGGGGGCGGTTAAGATGCACACCTTTCATGAGGCATATGGGTTGGCTAAAACTCAAGCAATTAATAATGAGATCATGGGAAACACAAATAGCAGTACCAACTCAAAAAGTACACCACCCATCAATAATACCAAACTACCACTCTTACCAACGCCTAACCGAACAACCGCCATGACCACTAAACCGACCGGGGGATTCACGTCGTATTACGAGCAATAAAATCAGAACAAAAACGAACAAAAGGGAAGTGTTTTTGTGCATGGAAAAGTTCATGCCTGGGCATAAATGTGCCTGAAATTGAACCAGGTTTATATCATTGAGGTGGATGATGAGGACGAGACGGTTTTTGAGGAAACATTACCCAACAATAAAGAAAAGGAACACCAAATCTCTACACGCCTTGATGGGCCTTCCTTCATACTCCACGATGCGGGTCCAATGCTCAATGGGAACCCAACAACTCCACATTCTTATAGATTCAGGCTCAACCCACAATTTCATTGATGTCAAGTTGACAATAAAAAAAACTACAATGCATGGTTAGAGATATTCCGCCGATTAACATGAGTGTGGCGAATGGAAAAAAACTTGCTTGTACCCAAATTTACCCGGAATTCCAATGGACAATGTAGGGTCATTGGTTCACCACAGAGGTTTGCTGATTCCCCTAGAAAACTATGACATGATTTTGGGCGTCTAGTGGCATCTTCCCAACAAGGTTTTTGTGTGTTCTATAGAAAAGCTAGGCGAGCTGTTACAAAAATACTCAAAGGATGGATCGATACAATTATTTAGTATCAACTTACAAACCTGTCATCGGAACCTATATTTCAATCAAAAGTAATATGTGACCCAACTCAAAAGGAAGGAAAATGACCGTGGGTATTTCAAGACTTCCCTGAAGTGTTCCAAGTGCTGAAAGAACTACCACCCAAGCGACCATTTGACCATAAGATCGTCTTGAAGGATGGTACCAGCCCTATAAGCCTACGTCCCTATAGATACCCGGGTGTACAAAAAGATGTGATTGAAAAGACCACCCGTGAGTTGTTAGATGCCGGCATTATTCGTAATAGTTGTAGTTCGTTTGTTGCCCCGGTAGTTCTGGTTAAGAAGAAGGATGGTTATCAACTTGGATATGTGAACATTTAAATCCTTCACTTATTTCTTTGGAGGTCCATTATCAACTTGTGCGGGCTGCTTTTGAGCCCCTTGCCTTACGTTCTTCAACAAGTGTTTTCCTGACTTGATTGCTTATTCTATTGCGTTCCTCAGATCACACAATCATCGGTATGATGAACAATATCGTTATGAAACAAACACTGCTTGTTTGGATTCAAATGTGCTCTTCGCACGATTGGTTGCGGCTTCTTGAAATCAACAATTTCGGTCGTCAAAATCTCTCACAGAGTCTTTGTCAATGGAGTCCACTTGTGGTTGTCTTGCCCCCAAGTAGGATCTTTGCTTTTCTGACCGATCAATGTTCGCGCACCAGGTTGTTTAGAGGATTATGCGGGTGGTTGTATTTGTGACCAAATAGAGCCCCAAACTTGTTTATTTGGTCGGGCACTCTTAAAATCTATTTTTATTTTTTGTTTAGGACTGTCATGATCTAAGACATTTTCTGTTGCCACGAATACTTTTGCGGGCGACATAATCTAATCCCATGACTTAAGCATTCCATTTTGTCCTGTCAAACATCGAATCATATCTTTGCTACGAACATTCTTTCGGAAGGCACCACGCAATATGTCTTCACTAATTCCTCCAGTTAGAATCTTCATGTTTACTAGAAAAAGGAGCAGTAGTAATTCGCGGGATGAACTTAGATTTTTCTGCGAAAGCTATGGATTGCTTAGTAAAGTCATCTTCTGCATCACTATGGTGCTCTATATGTCTAACTACTGCACGCAGGCGACTAATCTCTTCACGACCATGAACTTGACTATCCACATCGAGATAACTGTCATTATCTTGACGGCATATAACATAAAGGTGACTGTGGGAAGCACAACTCTGATCATACGTAGTTCTGCGAGAAACCCTCCGCACAACCCGACGACCTCTGTCGCGACTTCCCTCCTCCTAAATTTCATCATAATACGCCACAGTCTTAACACTATCATGAAGCTGACTGTGACAGATTGTCGGTGGAGGAGATGGAGATCAAGAAGGTGACTCATCATACGTCAAATTCCGTGCGCGGACTCGATTATCCTGCAACATTCGTTCGTATTCAGCAACAACTCGTTCCTCCTGCATGTGTAACCATTCTTTTGGAGTTTGAATCCTCCCATATCTAGAATGATGATGATAAGATCTCGGCTGAGTAGAACTTCCAGATCTATCTTCTAGATATGAAATTCGACGATTCCGACGAGTCTCCACCATTATTCGTCCATCATCATCTGGAGTAGGACAAACAGGTCGTTTTACCATCACCGGAGTTTCCACTGAAACTTGCTGGATCTGACTCATGTTAACCAATACAACGGAAAAACAATTGTTCTAGCAAAAACACGGATGGCGCCAATGAAGAAACACAGATCCAAACCCGAATAGGTTAGATCTATATTTCCACCAGGCATGGGTTATGGAATTGGAATTAGGTTAAATTAAGTCTAGAGCCAAACCAATTCCCACGAAGATGACCTTCAAACAGAATACCTCATGATGCTAAGTTAGGTTTTTATAGTCGGTGGTTAAGGTAATGTTATTGGTCGAGTTGTCGCTTTCAGGGAATATATCAATCAATCTTCTAGAAGGAAGTTGGTTACAACTGCCTATACTGTCGTTACCTATTCACTCTCCTGCATTTATGAGGCTTCTGCATTTGCGTGAGGTTCCATACTCTTTAGGATAGCCATTTGGACTTATATCTTTGTGTTGTGTACCTTCCTTTTGTGAAGCGAGTATCGCAGTATCAGGGGCGGATCAACATATACGAGAGCGGGTTCACGGGAACCCACTGAGTTTCAAATTTTATATAGAACGCCTATATAAAATATGAGAGTGGACCCATATATATTTTGTGAGTGAACCCAACAAACGAAATGAAGCCTTGGCTCAATGGTAAACATCCCTTCCTCTTAATCTAACAACCCAGGTTCAATTCCCACTTTTTGCGTGTTTTCATTCTCTTTGTATTTTTTTTACTAGTTAACTTATTAGGATTTTTGCTTATCCAACCCCCAGCCCTCTCCACACATCAAACATAGAGAATGGTGGGTTTGTCAGTTGTGTATGCTTGACGGTGGATTCAGAACGTATGTTTGTTAGTTGAATTAGGCAATTTCGTTCTTAATTTGAAAGCATGTAGGTAGGGATTTTAATATAGCAAGCCACTTTGTGAAAACAGGATAGAACCAAGGTGCAGGTGTATAAAATATGTAATATACGTATTAAAAGAACAATTCATCTTAAATATTTAATTTATAAAAAAATGAAGACAGAGAACCGGATATAGCTATCTGTTACTAATCGTTAAATTTAACCCATTAGAACCGGATAGTTATTCCGTTTTTGTAAAATAATTTATTAGGTTCTCTAGTCCTAAACCGTTGGCTAACCCGTGAGAATCAATAGTAGGCCTCTTTAAAAAACATAAAAATGACAGATGATTTAATTTGTAATGTTTTGATTTTTGGTTGGGCGCAAGCATCAATCTGTAATTTATATTTCTTTGTAATTTACTGCATTCTTGAGAACACTTTTACCAACACAAATTTTGTAATATTAGTTTAACAATACAAACAATTGAAAAGACTTCAAACTCTTCACTATTTGAAATATAAAAAGGTAGCACATTAATTTGACTAGATATGTAAAATCTGATGGTGAATGTTGATCATATGATTTGGGATTAATGTTATCATTAACTAATTAATTATGATTGTAGATTATTTTTTTCATGCTTCGATGTGAACTTTTATCGAGATGTTATTATTAATAATGTAAATGTACCCTCCATGATATTACCTGCTTGGAAACGTAGGTTATATTTTACTAATAATATTTAAATTTTAATTTATAGGCATTATGAATATTAAGAGATATTATGTTTTATTATATCATAGTTTTATTATGTGATAAACCTTAACCGACTAGAACAGTCGAAACGACCCGAACCATAAAACCATCCCGAACCGTCATACTAAACCGAACAGTGAACCCACTCAAAAAAATTTCTGGATCCGCCACTGTTGTAGATGACCCGCGGGGGACTCTTGGTAGAATTCTGAGCAACATGCGGGTGTTATTCTACGGGTTTCCGGGGCTTTTAACTACCCTACAGCTCTGATGCACGGAAACGCTGCCATGGTGCCGTACCCCGTCCCGAAAACTCGCCGGGGACGGAAACGCCGTCGAGGATGGCGGGAAACTTTTCTTGACCGTTTCTGTGATGTTGGAAACGCCGTCGAGGATGGCGGGAAACGTTTCTTGACCGTTTCTGTGATGTTGGGGACGGACGTTGACCGTTTCGAAAATTCAAACGTGGTTTCGAAACATTTCCTGAACGTCGGTGACCATTATTACACGTTTCCGGCAGCATATTCCGACGCCGGAGCTGTAGTATTTGCCGGAAACAAGGAAGAAGAAGAAGAATATCTGGTTGTGCGGCTGTAACTAAGAATTAGGTTATTTATTAGGTTTAAATAACTTTAGATATTTTAACATTTTACCCCTTTAACTTTCAATTGTTTGTATCTAGTCCCCAAAACTTATAAGTTTTAACATAAAAAGTTTAAAATTAGTTTGTGTATTTCAATATTTGGGCTTTGTGGTACATTATCTATTATATATATTTATTTTAAATATGCATTTATTGTCGTACCCTTGCCGTACCCGTTTCTTGATTTTTTGAGTTTTGCCGTTTCCCGTTCCCGTACCCGTGCCCGTTTCCCGTTCTCGTACCAGTTCCCGTGCAACATAGCCCTACAGCTATAAATTCATAAGGCCAGGGGTGTGGAGTCATTGCCCATGCATGGGCAGATGTGAAGCTGGGTTACGTCATAAAGCACCGCATCTGGGTAGTGAGACGGTCCCCAAATAACTGATCGTTGTTCTATTAGTTTTCGTTATGTTTATCTTCCTATTTCTTTCCGACGTGGATTGATAAGTATTTCTAGTTGATAGAAATTACAATCTAAAGAAGCATTAAGTGGTCCTTTGTCTGCAAGTTTTCAAGTCAATTTTGTAATGCTTAATTTACGATGATGGAAGTGATGTGCGTGAGCTCCCTTGCTGCCACCATTTTCATGTTTCATGCATTGATAAGTAGCCCTACATCAATGTCACATGTCCACTATGCAAATTCAACATACTAAAGAACGGTAGTAATGATAATTAGATACAGAGTTGGTTGTTTGGATCTTTGCTTTTTATATTATTGATTTTTAATGCATTTTGTACATGAATTAATATTTGTTCTTTAAGAATAATATGTATAGCTTATATATGTATTTGTTATGTTATATGTTAGAATGTTTCCATACTTTTGACTTTTTTTTGTTGTTTTTGAAGGTTCTAGTTTTGGAAGATTTTTCCAAGATGCTTTATATTAGTATATACTAAACTTATTAATATTTATATTAAGTATAGGGTCTTATTGTAATTATTGTATTTAGTAGGGTTAATATGTAATTATTTGGTCTATAAATAGGGAATAATGTCAGACAAATTAACGATCGTGTATTCAGTATTTTCAATCACATATGTTCAGTATTTTAATTCAAGATTTGCTTTTGTGTAACATCCAACTTGTTCTTATTCAATTGTGTGATTTGTTCGCTGGTTACCAACAGTGACATCAGAGCCAAGGTTTTTAATCGACTGAGAATTCTGTTGTGAACGTCCCAGATTTAGAAATCGATCAAGGGAAAGAAGAGATCAGAATTCTAATCAAGGGAAAGAAAGATCAAAAGTGGCGACCACAAACGCAATCTTGTCTGTGGTCAACGATCTTTGATTTAGAAAAAAGAACGAATTGGTTTGCATAAATCAATTTTGTAGAAGGTGTGGTGATCAATTGGAAGGATCAATTCATAAAAATTGACCACATTGAGTGAAGAACCCCCTAACCAATTGAACAATTGATTTTGGGAAAGGTTATGTAACCTACCAATAAGAGATCGATCAGGACAATTGCAATTTTAAAATTGATTAAATTGATAGTGAACGTATGTACAGTTCCTATCCATCAACACAATCAATTGGGAAATCAAATATTAAAGGTTGTTTATCTTCATAAACCAAAATTTAAATTGAATTGATTGAAGTTGTGGCAAATTGAAATTCAAAGTATTCTTGAAGTTTGAACAAGAACATTGGTTTTGTTTTAAGAAATAGTTGGTTTGATTTGTTTGGCAACCGAAAAACCCGTGCATTGTTGTCGGTGGAGACGAACAATTGGTATTTTGATTTGCCTTGCAACCGAAAACCCGGATACTATTCTTGGTCGAAGCGGTTGGTTAAACCAGTATACCGTTTGTGTTTTGAATAGTTGGCTTAGGTAACGGATAAACCCGTGTATTGTTGTTGGTTGAGACAAACAGCTAGTTTTGGCTTGCCTTGTTAAACCTGTGTACTATTCTTGGTTAAAAAAAACGGTTGTTTTTAGTGATTTGAATAGTCGGCTTAGGCAACGGATAAACCCGTGTACTGTTGTTGGTTGAGACAAACAGTTGGTTTTGGCTTGCCTTGTTAAACCTGTGTACTATTCATCTCGGTTTTAAAAAAACGTTTGTTTTTTAGTGTTTAGAATAGTCGGCTTAGGCAACGGATAAACCCGTGTACTGTTGTTGGTTGAGAGAAACAGTTGGTTTTGGCTTGCCTTGATAAACCCGTGTACTATTCTTGGTAGAAAACGGTTTGGTTTTGATTTACATTGTGATCGGAACCCCCCCCCCCCCTCTTACTAAGACTACAGAATGTTCTTGTGAATTATGGCCAATACCTGGTATATAAGCAGTGATTTCAAATCCAGAGGTTAATTGTACTCTGACAACTTTCGTTGTTGTTGAAATAGTTGGTTTCAAAAAACCCGTTCACTATTTCTGGGAGTAACAGTTGGTTTGTTTATAACCCGAAACTGTTTGGATTAAAGTTGACAACAAATTTTTCTAAATTTGTAATAGTCAAGTTATCAAAATTGGGAAAAAGAAAACTCGTAAAATGGTCGAGTCCAAGGATAAAGAAGTTGTGACTTCAAAGGAAGGAGGGACATCAATGAGTTTTCAATGCCCTGTGTTTAACTCCACAAATTACACCATTTGGGCTATAAAGATCAGATCGATCTTTAACGTCCATGGAATTTGGGAAGCCATCAAACCAAAAGAGGGCAGCGAAGTTGATGAGTAAAAAGATAATACTGCAATTGCATTACTATTCCAAGCGATTCCAGAAAACATGGTATTGCAAATTGCTAATTTTACTTCGGCCAAAGAAATTTGGGACGCATTAAAGGTTCGACATGTTGGAGTTGACAGAGTTAAAGAAGCGCGTTTAGAAACACTCGATTCAGATTTTGAGTCTCTAAAAATAGGTGTTGACGAGTTGCTTGATGTGTATGCCGGAAAAATAAGTGAGATTGCATCACAAGCGAGCAATCTCGGGCATACTATGAATGACAAGAAACCAGTCCGAAAGCTACTCAGTTCTGTGCCAGAAAAATTCATACAAATTGTTGTTGCGATCGAGCAGGTTGTGGATATTGGTGCAATGCCATTCCAAGAAGCCGTTGGAAGGTTAAAGGCTTTCGTGGAACACACCAAGAAGAAAAACAAGGAGGTAGACATGCATGACAGACTTCTGTTCACTAAAGAAGAAGGAAAAGAGAAAGTAAAAAAACAAAAGTGTGAACATTGCGGTCATGAAAGTTCAAAGCAAGGAAATCAAGCCCAACAGGACAAGGATCACATAAAATGTTTCAAGTGTAATGAACGTGGGCATTTCAGGCATGAATGTCCAAATTGGAAAAGAAGGCAGGAGGCAAACTTGATCCGGGATGAAGATGACGAACCAACGCTACTGTGATGGCAACCGGATCTTGAAGAAACGAAGACTCACTTAAACTAAGTTTAGTTTAAGGGGGAGTATTAGTATATAAACTAAACTTATTAATATTTATATTAAGTATAGGGGTTTTATTGAGTTATTGTATTTAGTAGGGTTAATATGTAATTATTTGGTCTATAAATAGGGAATGATGTCAGACAAATTAACGATTGTGTATTCAGTATTTTCAATCACATATGTTCAGTATTTTAATTCAAGATTTGCTTTTGTGTAACATCCATCTTGTTCTTATTCAATTGTGGATTGTGTGATTTGTTCGCTGATTACCAACACTTTATTCGCTTTTGTTGAAGGTATGCTTTCCAGATTAGATACTTACGTTGTGTATTTTTAGTTCTTTATGTGTGCAATAAATTATGGCTGGTAATTACGTTGTAGTATATAACTAATGTAGTAGGTTTTTATGTCACACAAATTTGCTATTAGAGTTTAGTAAAAGACTACTGTTCATTGAAGGCTTTTATGTTGTATGTGTGTACTAGCTGTAGTGATCTGTAGCTGTTGTGTTAGAGGTTTTGAGTGACTAATATTTAAGCTGTCTACGAATATATTTAAGAATCAAAGTCTTCACAAAAAAGGACCAGAACGGGGTCAAATTCTGATTCTTGTTCAATAAACGTTTTGGCTTCAGAAAGTCATGATCAGGTGGTTGATAATTATAGGAGTGTTGTTGTAGGTTCAAAGAGATTCTCTGCATCTTTGGTTATCAATCATTTTAGGACCTGTTGTAATACAGAAAAATAAGTTGCTTTAACATTTTATAGGTTTTTAAAATGTATTCAGGGCTGCTCTTGCGAGTACGGCCCCGATTTTGGCCCGTTCGGACTCTAGTTCGGTTTTAAAGCGATGCTTCACTTGAAAGTAGTTTTGGGTCAGATGATATATCATTAAAACAATATATTTAAGGCTGCAAAATATGTTATAATATTCTTTTGGTTGCAGGGATCGTTTCTTAGTTGAACGAGTTACCAAAGTGTCGGTTCGGATAGTTTTTAATACACGGTTCAGGTTAAATGTACAGAAGTTAACAAGGTCACTTGCCGGGTTCGTTTTCAAGCTAGTTTACACTTATAAGAGTTACCGATTGGTCATAAATCCAGCCATGGATTTGTTGCTTCTCTCAATAGGATATTTTTTTATAGTTTCAACCTGACTATGTAATCTGCATGTTCTGGAAATATTTACAAAGTTAAATGGTTTGGTTCACTACCAGTTGGTTTGGTTTAAAAACTGAGTTTTCTGGTTAGGAATTTATAATTATTTAAATTTTAATTTCCTGGTTTGGTTTTTAATCATCTAAATCAGTATATCGGGTCTTTGGACGAGTTTCAAGGCCTGCACATGAACGTGATCATTCATGTGTAGGGGTTGGTCACATAAAGTATAAATGAAGGAATGATGAACGTATGGTTACCTTGAACGAATTGGAAATTTCATAAAACTGCGCGTTCAGCCAAATTTTGATATACAGGATTTGAAGGTCTAACGGTCTAACCAACGCTTTAGAACTTGGTGTTGGTCGTGTAAACGAAACCAGTTTCATATTGAAATATATAGTTACATTAATGAACCATCTTCAGTATTAACTTCTTTTTCCGAATGCAAAATAAAGTATACTAGCCAGTTTAACCAACTCACCCCAACATGGTTGGTTTAGTCTGCCGTATTCTAAAACCGTAGTTAACGTCTATTCAACCGGACCATAAACAAAAAGTTCACCAACAAGAAATCAGAAATCACCAGAGTATGTTAACTTACCAAAAATAGTTCCAACCAAAATATGTAAATGTAGCATTCATCACACATAACAGTATAAAACACTCGTCAAACACCAGTAAATTTAGTTCCACAAAATTATACTAATACTCAAACTCATTGTCTAATGATAATAAAAACAAAGGACTTGAATTCATCGCGTTCCATATGTGAAAATTTAGGATTCAGGGAGCTTCCCCATCCAACCTGGCGGCAAAAAATTGGTTTGTTAATTAATTGTGCTAAGCAACGGAGGCAACATCTTGTACACCCTGGCCACTTCCCGCATAGCACCACCTGGATCACAACCATCACCGCTGGTTCCATCACCACCTGCACCCGTCCAAATACTAATCTTTGGCTGCAACCCTTTAATCGCCTCCCCATTAATCTTAGGAATCTCTTGATACATCCCGCCATTGATCATCAAATAATCTCTCAAAGCTCCATAGTTACCTCCCAATGCACCCAAAAGTGTCTTTAAGTAGGTCCCTTGAGCCTGTGCAAGGGCAACTAGACCTTCAGCCTCTTTCTGTTTTGCATATAGCTCACCATCTGCTACTTGTTTCCTGGAGTAGAATGCGGCCTCAGCAATAGCTTTCTGAGCCTCCGCTTCTTTTTCTTTCTCGTAAAGAATTGCTTCTGCGGATTTTTGTTTCCTGTACAGCTCCCAATTCGCCTTTTGTACCTTTTATTACATCCAATTTAATCATTAGTAACTAAACATATGTATTCAATAAATACAAGTTTGAATATATTACCTTGGTTTCATATTCAACACTAGCTTTACTCAAGAATTCCGCCTTAAGTTTCTCCGTCTGAGTCAACGCGTTCATGATCTCAACCTCCTTCTGCAGCTCCGCCTCCCTAAGCGCCACCGCCTTGGTCGCCTCCACCTCCGCCACCTGTGAATCCTTGGCCCACTTGGCCTTCTTCATCGCCAAATCAGCATTTGCTTCTGCCACTTCGGCCTCCCTTTCGTTCTCAAACACCGTCACCTCCGTCCTCACCTTTATCTCTTCCTTCTTCCCCTGCCCTTGCCTCTGCGTCGATTTGATCCTTGTTTCCGCATCAATTTTAGCTGCATTCTGCAGCGTTTGTCCTTCTCGAAGCTTAGCTCCAGTTTCACCCTATATCATAAAATAACAAAACTTTAGTTTAAATTTTTGAATACCCTGTATATATATTTTTACATCAAAATAAATAACAAACGGAGTACAAGCTGCGCTGCTAGTAGGGGTGTCCATAAGGCCCAATCCCGATTAACCCGATCCTACCCCAACCCAAATAAGCTAAATAGGGTCAAAAAGTCTTAATCTGTTTATTCTGGTTAATCCGCCAAACCCATATTATAATTAGGGTCGGGTTATGGGTTTATTAATTTTTGGGAAAAACAAAATCAGGATCTGATTAACCAGAATAATCCGAACTAGTTTAAGTTAACCAGCCCAAATGCCCAAACTTTCTGTAATAAAAAAGTTACCAATTGTTTCTAGACACAAACTATAAAGACTTTACTAATTGATCACGAACTTTAAAAAAAAAAAAAAAAGAAGATTAACCCAGAACCCGAACAGGTTACTCCTCCTTGGATTGCAAATCGTATATTATAACATTTTATTATTACCTTCATCTTGGCTTCAGTGACATCGATTTTCGCCTGATTCTGAGCTTCCATTTGTGTTTTCTGGCCTAAATACGAGAAATACTCGTGTCCGGGAACATCCACCAACTGTTTAACATTCGCATTATATATCCACAACCCGAACTGATTGAGTTCCAGCTGAACCTTCCCGAACACCTCCTGCTTAAACTCTTTGGTTCCTTTAACTATAGATATGTTAATATCTTTTACGTGTTTCTTTCATCCATGGTTAAGTAAACGAGTTCAAATAGGACTCTTTAAAACATTTAATTGAAATACAGGTTCCGTTAATATATGTATAATAATATATTTAATACAATTAATTAGTTTTATGTTTCATATTATATATATCTTAGCTAGAGGGTTACAACTTACAAGTATCTGTGTATTCTTGGTGGATTTCTTGAAAATAAGGTTTTCTAAAGTAGTTCTTATTTGTTAGCTTGAGATGATAATATTTAGTGATTAAATGTTGTTAGCTTGAGATGATAGTATTGAGTTCATGGTAGATTTCAAGAAATTAAAGCTTTTTAATCTAGTAACGTTTGACAATCATGATCATCTTTAGTTATTACAAGGGTTAGGTTTGATCAAATCTAATTGTTTTGAAAAATCATACAGTTGGTGTTTTGAGTTCCTGTTGGGTTAGAGCTCAAATTGTGATTTTAATTTTGTTGGTATTCAAGATTTTTAAATATAGTTATTATTAATTGATAGAATGTGTATAAATTACTTATTTTTAATTCAAAACTGTAGTAAAATTTGGGCTAACTTCGTAATGATTTCTTGGTTACTGATCAGTCCCGCATTATATTTTGATCATAACAACATATTTAAAATCTTTTAATTTTTACGTGTATCATGCGTAAGTCGCCTCTAATATGTCGCTGGTAGATTTACATGAGAAGGTATGAAACAGGCTAAGTTTTATAAATATTAATATACTAGCTTTTAGCCCATGTGTTACGGTGTTTATTTAGGTTTTTAATTTTTAACTGCTTTATTATTTTATAACAAACTACTTACAACAATAATTATAAATAACTATAGGTTCTTGTTGATGAGGCTAATAACCAAATAAAATTATTGTTATATAAACTATTTAATTTAAACATGGGATCTAATAGACTTCGAATAATAAACTCTTTCAAGTCATTTACCATGAAGATATTTATATATGTACAACTAAAAAGACCATGTAAATTACCTTAAGTTACTTAAGTATGATGGATTCCAAATTTATAATATACACTGATGCAAAAGAAAAAAAAACACAGAACACTCACAATTTAGAAAGAGGAGAAAAAGCAAAGCCGTCATTGAAGACCCAATAAGCTTCTACAAAAATTCCTTCATTCCGTGCAAATCTATCAAATAGTACTTCCGTTTGTTAGAAAATTCAATATTAATTCGGCAAGAGCACAAATACAAAACAGTTAGTGAAATAGACAAAACATACATGTTACTACTGAGTAAACAGAGTATCTTATAAGTTAAAAATTCACAATATAGACATATACCGTATTGATTAGTCATGTAAAGTACATGAAGAAAAGAGCTCGCCAGAAAGTATTGTCCAAGAGTCAAAACATCAACATCGATTAAGGGTAAATCAGCCATGGCATGGCTTGCTTCAACTATTCATCAGAGTCTCCAGATCCCAGCATTATTGATGTTTTAGTAATAATTCCTTTTTTACCTAGGGTATGTTTGGTATGACGTAATGGAATGAATGAGGGAATGGAATGGACAAAAGAATGAAATAAATCATTACCATTTCATTATCATGTTTGGTACCATGTAGGAATGGAATGATCGTCCCTTTATTATTATTATTATTACTACTACTACTGCTGCTACCATTATTAGTATTATTATTAGTAATAATATAAATATTCATATTAACTCATTTTTTTAGGATCCGTGCATTTCAGCGAGATCATCAAAACGAATAAAAACATTCGTAAAATGTTGAATCGCGCATGCATATTGTGAAACGTTGACTCGTCAAATAGTAATAATATAGATAATACAATAATAACTGTAAGATAATAATAGGTTATATTTTATTATACAAACCAATAAGATAATATAATCATAATCATAATATAATATAATAATAATATGTTATATTAATAATAATAATATGTTATATTAATAATAATAATACAAATATTATATATTATATATTATATAATATTAATAATATTATTATTATTATTAGTGATGGATTCCATTCCATGAAGGAATGAAAAAAAAAACACCTATTACTAAAAGAATGAAAATCCTATATTTGAAAAGAATTTCATTCACTATGGAATGGTTCTTTCCATTATCACATGACAACCAAACATGATTTTTTCATTCCATTGTAATGACTCACTTCATTCCCTCTTTCATTCTCTTATACCAAATGCTACCTTAGCATGCTTTAGCATCGACAAACTCTTCATATCTACACCCACAAAATATAATTTAATAATATAACTCATTGTTTCATATTAATAGCTAAGATTTTGATTTACTCACCCAGCTCATGGGTCTCTTACGTACTATTCGTTGTAGTCGTTTAACTGTTTCAATATTATGGGCAAAAGCATCCAAACCATGAGTTTGCCAACATGGATACAGATTCTAAATCACCCCGGAAATCAAAAGACAAACTATCCACCATTATCTCTGGCTTGCTTTTCTACCATGCATTTACTTTAATTCTTTAATTCTTTAATTATGTCCTTTTTGTATTTTAAAAAGTTACAAAAGAAGATAGTTTGTATTATTTATGAGCATTCATTGCTTTGACAGTTTCAGCAAAGTGACTCCCGCCATCTGGCAAATCATCCCAGTCCACACTTGTTAAAAACTATGTAATCCACACTACAATGTGAAACATCAAAAAAAGTTGTTTTAAGATTTTTTGTTTATGACACCCAAATACACTGCCTAACCAATGGGGTACGGTAAAAAACGTCCTTAAAGGGGTTCAAGGTAAACTTTAGCTCATTGTAGTCAGTGTTTTGTGGCTCCATAGGATCTAGTGGTGCGATTTTTTTTTCGCTTTCCAGAGGCACACATGGGTACATGACTTGCATATAAAATATACAACTACAAACTGTGCAATAACAAGATATATCATAAGCACCTTTATTTAGACATTCTGAAAGAAGAGGTTGTCTTTTTTTTTTATGAAGTTCCACGGTAAACTTTGCCACCAATCAAAGTAGACTACAAATTTTAGCTACTCTGTAGTTGGTGGGCTATCAGATCAGATTCCAGAGTGCAAGAATCCATAGAGCTACCTTTTCTGAAGGCTGAAAATTGGCTTGATTTTGAAACTTAAAGTTGATTCTGATTGATCATATTATTTCGTGTTAGGGGCCAACATGATCCTGCCATTGAAGTCGACAATAGCTGGAGACGACAGGAAACATTTATCATAATTAAGATAGGTATGCTTTATAATCAAAAGACCCTCATATATAAATAATTAGAAAGATGTTATTTATTTTGTTATCAACATAATTAATACTTTACTTCCTGCTTGCTAGCATGACTTCAATGGCTGATAAATGATCAATGACCTGCTTATGCGGAACCGGTGGCTTGAATGATAATTCTGTTTTTAAGAGTGTGGATTCATGCAGGTAAAATACAAATAAAGAACGGCATTTTCAAGTTTAGGAATAGTGTAAAAGTTTGGTGTGTCAACCTGCAAACACAATTGGCTAAACGCCTAAATAGTTTACTATCGACCCATTAACCTGTTTCAAAGTAAATGGGTCAAGGTTACATTTTTAGGTAAACGGCTCAAGGCAAAAATTTTTAGTAAACGGGTGAAAATATCATTTTTTGGTGCATGATCAAAATTATAATTGTTGGTGAATAGCTCAATATAATTATATTATAATATAATTATATTATATTATATTATACATAAAAAAGGTTTTTCTTCTAGGTCATATTTAACCTAGTAACAGGCCAATTTTTTGTTTCATTAATTGGTGAATATATGCCCATAAAATAACAACAAAAGAACAACCAAGTAAATTTCATACATATAGGATGTTGTCACTATAACCCGATTGACCTCTCATGAACTATTTTCACTGGAAAGATGGTGGCTCACCAGTTGGTATGGCGTGATTGTTGCTACCTATTGAAGGAGGCATTATTAACTCTTAAGGGTACTAATGAAGCTTGTGAACTTAGTGGTGAACTAATGGTTGGATTATTTGATGAAATAGTGTTTTCAAGTGTATTTGTGTGATTGTAACATAAAAAAATGGCAATATTGCTTAATGATTTGTAAACATCTATGTCAATTATTTTTTTTATTATTATTATTAGCATTATCATTTTTGTTAACTAGCATAACTATTAATATATATCTGTGACAATAGTTATTCTTTTATTGTTAGGCCATAAGGTATACTCTAACCCATTCTAACTTCACATAAGCTTCACATCACTCATTTTTTCTCTTTCACTCCATGTCATCCAAAAGAAATGGTTTAACTCATTTAACTTCATCTCTCTCCTATTAATATTTAATTTAAAATCAAACATTTAGTTTAATTACCAAAATAAATAATAACAAAACAATTAGTAATTAATACATATTTAATGCATATTGTTCATTTTAACCCGTTAGAAGCATAACTCATGGGCTATTTTAACACACTTAACACAAGTGGGGAGTGGTTTAACCCATCTTTAAAGTGCCATGTCATGTTAACCCATGTAGAGGTTAGAGTATACCCCATGGCCTTAGTATCATCACTATTATTACTATTATTCTTATTAATATATGTATGATAATTACTATATGATAATCAGTGGTAGTGGAGGTGGCTTATGTTATTAATATAACATTATCAGACGGGTATAAAACTAGTTATACTGGGTCTTCTTTTATAATTTATATAATCTAGGCTAATGTCCATGATAAATAAAAAGTTGAGTTTTTTAGGTGTAGTGTCCATTGTCTAGTTAAAATAAAAAAAAAATAGAGAGTTACCCTAAGTCCATAACTATAGAAATTCCTTTTAAACACTTTACTTATTATTCTTTTTAAACATGATTTATTTATCGTTTACATTGAAACTGAAGGCAAACGGGCAACAACCTTTGCAGATGCCTCATTTTGAATTAACTTATATATCATGAAATAAACAGTTTCTGTTAAACGAGAAATCAATAGTATTCCGGAAATAGCTAATTCAACATAACTGCCTTTAACTAGTTTTACATTAGGCTATGTGTAGTGGAGTAGCTACAAAATGGGGGCGATTTGTGTTATGTGACGTCCAGTCAGCAAAATGTGGGTTTTTGTTACAGGGGTGTAGTGGTGTTGTAGCCCAATAGTGTATATATATATATATATATATATATATATATATATCACACAACACAATATAATAATAATCTGCAAATGTTGGCTGGCGAAAAAAACTGATCACCCCTCCCTTATCGCCCCTATTGTTGTCGGGGTGGTGGGAGGGAGGGGGGGTGTTCGCTCCAAATATCACCCTCATCGCCCCTCACATATCGCCCATTACGGATACCCTTACAACATTCTTCGCCATTATCTTCAATCCGATACTAACATTGCATCACTTTGCAAATTAACCTGAATTTTAACCAAAGAAGACACAATCTCATCCATGCTCGGCCTGCTTTCCGGATCATGTTTCAAGCAATTCAGACTTAATCTCACCACTTGAACTGCATAACCCATGCTTCCATTTTCTTCATTTCCTAAATCAACCATACCCCATATCTCACTTTGTGCATTTTCTCCCTCCATAATTGCACCAACTGCTGTAGAAAGCAGTACCTCTTGACCTCCATATCTAAACACAGCATATTTCCCAGTAACTAGTTCCAACAACACCACTCCAAACGCATAAACATCAACTTTCGACGTAACCAAACCATTTTCTACATATTCAGGAGCCATATAACCTCTAGTACCCACAATTCTATTATCATTCCCTTCATCAATAGTTCTTGCAAGACTGAAATTTGTAATCTTTGCTCTTAGATTACCATCAAGAACTATGTTGCAGGTGTTAAGGTTATTATGCACATACCCCGGCTTGGTGAAGTTATGAAGATAACGAAGCCCGCTAGCCACATCAATAGCGATTTGAATACGAATACGCAAACTACGAGGTTCCTTTAGCCAATCTTTAAGCGAACCCATCTTCATGTATTCTAAAACAAGGTACCACGATTCTTGATGCTTGCAAAAACCATTCAGTTTTACCAAATTAATATGGTTAATCTTGCTCAATATATTCACTTGCTTGCATACATCAATACTCGTCTTTTTAACAGCTAAAATCTGGTTTCCAAACATTCCTTGGTACACAGATTCTTTTATCCAATGCTTACTATCAAAGTTTTCTGTAGCGGTTTGCAGCTCCTTAAAGCTATAAACTTTAGTAATTCGCTCAAAGCTTGAAATTTTAGCAAGAAGATATGCAGGCAAAATCTCGTTTTCTGTCTCGTTATTCCTTTTGCTCCTCATGTAAATCATGCCTACTACAGTAACCAGAACAGCTGTGAATACAAGAAAAGAACACGCTGCTGCAATTCCAACTTTTTTTGATTTGTGTGCTTTCGATCTTCTCGCAGAAGTTAACGAATTTGGTGGATTATACCTGAAAGAATTCAAAATAACATAAAAAGTGGTGATCAACAATATCTTTCGTGTATTGAATAACTATAACTAAAAACCATATCTATTGAAGATTAAAATGGAAATGATAACTATTAATAAAGGTAACCATCTAATAATAATAAAACGTTATTAACTATCCGAATATTTAAAACAAAGATAGAACCCTATTAGTAAAAGACATAATTTCTCGCCACCATATGTTTTTGTCGAAATTTTGACTCAGTTTTGCATAGAACGTCCTATTTTGCTTGTAGTGGAATAATGACTAACGAACAAAATTAAAAATAAAACTATAAAAGATACGTCAAATAATTGTTGGGGATTTTGAAGTAGCAACTTGAATAATCAGAGTCGTATGATAACTTTTAGATTAAAAGTTAATTTGGTTAGCGGTTCTCCAAAATGCTTTAATCTGATAAAACTCTGACTTGAGACAAGAAATTTGTATGGAATGTGTATGGAAGAAGAACCAAAGAGATTGTCGATCAAACATAAATGGTGTTTTATCTCTATGGCAGTTATTAATACAGATAATTGCTTCAAGCAGTTATCTTTTCAGATTTTAAATATTAGTTTTAGTAAGCCCCTAGACCAGCTAGGGACCGCCCCCGCAACCCCGTTCGTTAGGGGCTTCGCCCCAAAATCATAACAAACTAAAACAAGTGTGCACTCCGCACATCCCTAGCTTGCTTAATGTTTATTATAATACGTTGTCGACCAATTAATCTAATTGCACTAAAAATATTAACAATAATAATAACTATAATGGATAATAATAAACTCGATTAAAAGTACTTACCGTTGGATTACTGTCGGGGAAATATAAGGTTTGTCGGGTAACGGAATCAACAACGTAGTGAAAGCGTACAAAGTGTCGGTTTCACTAATCCCGTTTGCTGTTAGCACACTTTCGGCAGTCACGTTAAATCTGCGAGCAACAAGATTCACACTATCACCGAAACTAAGCCGGCAGGTCAACAGATGTTTTGTGCCATTCAAGATTTGATCTTTCGTAGGACAAGCACAACGAAGTGGAACTTTGAGTTCAAACCCTTCTTTTAACTCGAACTGGTCGTACAGATTTGCATGTTTTAACGAAGCACACGTCGATAAACCCTGAAACGTGTTATTTGCTACAACAAAATAGGTTAGTGATTGTGGTTTAATACGGTAAGTGGTGATTGATTGATAATATTTATTGGAGCAAGAACAGTTTACTGGAATTATGATCTCTTTGTCATCAGGGAAAACGGTGGTTTTCGAGGCATTATTGATTCGGGCAAGGTTAGATGGGTTGGCAGACATAAGGGCGGCGATGGTGGCCACGGAGTTGTATGGTGGTTGGGATTTGAAGACAAGAAAGGAGATACATGAAGTGTGTTGGCCGTTGCAAGTGTAGAGGGTTTTGTTTGTGCAGTTAAAAGGTTGGTTTGCTGAGTATTGTTGTTGAGATTTGATGCATGAAGATTGGAAGCTGATGAACAAGAAGATATTGAGTATAGCCCACTTCATATTTGCAATATCTTTTATCTTTTGAAGAAGTGAAGTGAAAAGATTATGGTTGTGTGGGTGCTTAGGACTTAAGAATGCCATGGCCTTTATGATTTATAATAATGGAGATTGGGATGATAGGTAAGTATATATATTTTTAGTTATCTTTTATTAAGAGAATTCATAGAATTTTGTTGGTTGTTAATGTTGGAGAGAATCTATAGGTAATTTTTTCGGATTTGTAAGCGCTTAAAAATGTTTTTGTTCGAGTTAAAAAACTAATGTCTTTACACAAATAAATATATGAATCGGGTAATTTTGTAAGTTTTAACCCATGAATCTAAGTCAATAAACCCATCAAAGTAACACTACTATTGTTCCTATCAGTAACAAAAAGATGAAACATTCCAAGTATATGACTAGTATGTAAGTCTTCAAATTTTGTTATTTTCTAATTGTATTTACGTGAACCTAGTTTCCTCAGAATCTTGCCTAATATATGGATTTGGCTTTTATCTATGTAGAAATGTTCAAAGCTTCCGAAAACTAAATAATAAAAAACATAAAAGTTACTTTAGTAGTTAGGTTATGTATTTTATTAATTCAATAGTGAGTTGAATAGGTCAAAATTGTATTATTTTTCATGTACACATGTAAGATGACATGTCATATTTTATTTAAAAAAAAATATAAACACCGAGGTTGTCATTTATGTTTATACCAAATTTCACTCGGTATTCTTTATCTTCAAAATTGATAAGTATTTTCCTTTACGTTTCAGAATCTAACAACGTTTGTCCTATTCCCTAACCTCGTTAAATTCCGTCGTTAAGTAAGATCATGTGCAGCTCACATGGAGGCATAACAACAATTTCACAACCCCTTTTTTTATTTTCTTTTAAATTTTAAACAAATTAAATTAAAACATTTGCACATATATTATTTAGGGGCTGTTTGTTTTAGTTCTGAATGACATCATTCAGAGACAAAGGTCTGATTCGGCTAGATTCAGATTGTTTGTTTTATAGAAGTTCACATCTGAATTGTTGAATGGAGCTCTTAATGGCTCAGCTTTGGAGAGAATCTGAATGAAAAAGAGGACCATTTTATCCTTAACATATGGCATTCCTTCTACAGCTCTACCACATATCAGCAGCGCATTCACCCTAATAACCACAACCTGTCACCGTCGCAGGTCCTTGCCACCTATCACCGCCGGCCTTCCATCTCCGGCGAGTCACTGCTGCCGGCTCTCGTACATATACCGGAGATTTTGAGTCATTGTAAGTTTCGACCGATCACAAAACTAAGATCTGTAATATGATATAAATCTTTTGTTGTAATGGTTCTACTGTTGTAATTATCAATATGGATTTTAGACTTGTATTCTCTTATTATTACCTGGATTCATTGTACTCAAGCACTGTGTCATTTTTCTGGTTTATAGTTATATTAGTCAAGTGGTTAAAAGATTAATATAACGTTGATTATTGAGGATTTGAGTCATCGCTAGATTGAATCGATGGCATAACTATGATTTGTAGAGTATATGTATAGATGAGCAAATGGTACACGGTAATGTAATGAAACGGGTACTGTTACCAATTCGGCCCCAACTTTTTGAGGTTTTGGTATCGACCGTATCGGTACAGCTCATTACTAGAGTGTTGTAATTCAATATCTACCATTGCAATGCGTGTGGTTCTTGTTAGTTTGTATAATTAACAGGTGATTGGATTTGTATTTAATAATCAAAATGAGATCTTGATTTAAAAGGCATATTGTTATTGTTTTGTAGGTGCGAAGGTAGGCTAGAACGCAAGGACAGGAAAAAAGAAAAAAAAAACTTATGTACATAGTTGAAGGAACCACTAATGCATACATCAAGGTGAACACAAACCACAGTTTTAAAGAAAATGGTGGTCAGTATGTGGAGGCTTCAAGTTTCAACTGTGACAACTAAAGTATGCTCATGTATTGAAAACACATTGTCTTATGTTCATTATTTTTATTGATTTATTGTGTTGATTGATTGCACTTATATACTACAATCTACATTAAAGTTTATATTGGGAGACGGTGTTTGTATCTCTTGTATTTATATGAATCGGTCTTTTGGTATACGTGGTAGGAAAATGCATTTGATTTGTCTTTGGTTTTAATTTTCTTGCAAAATGCATGAAAAACTTAATGTAAGTTGTCACTTTATGTAATAAACTTTTAAACATATGTTTTATAATAATATACAAAGTGGAGAAAGTGATGGTAAGTTGGTACACGACATCAAATAGTTCTGAAGGGTAAAATTATCATTCTGCACAATCATTCAGAGGTCCAACCAAACAGCACTTGATGATTCAGCACTTACTGGTTCAGAGTCTCTTAATCATTTGTCAAACAGTCTTAATCATTTGTCAAACAGTCTTAATTTAATGCCTCAACATTTGCCAAACAACCCCTTAATTTAACTCCAATCCAAAACCCAAAGCACCCCACCGTCTATCCTACCTCCACAGCATCCAACAGCATCACCTCCGGCCACCACGACTGTTACACCAACATCACCCCCGCAACGACGGGTAGGGTTCTGCCTTGCTTCGCTTTTCCAGCAAAGGTTGTGCAAGTTGGGAATTTTTCATTTGAGTTTTGTGCATACACCACACTACCTCTCGCCGTCGGCAAGTGGATCTGTGGTTGGAAATGTTTCAGACAACGGAGATAGCGAGCCGGATCTAGGGCTTATCGATTTAAACACCAGATCTAGGGTTTCTCGGAATACCGCAATACCACAACGCCGCCACCATCTTAACAGAGTTTTTGGCCGGAGAGAGAGAAGGTGAAGATAGGGTCGGATCTGGTATTTAACTTGGCGGTGGTGGTAGTCACAAGCGGCGATAGTGATACTCTTTTAGGCTATGCGTAGTGGAGGGGATACAAATTGGTCGAATTGCGAAACGTGGCGCCCAGTTAGCAAAGGGTGGGAATTTGTTTTTGGGGTGTAATGGTGTAGGGGCTACAAACTGGGCCCAAAGTATCTTTTTTTTTATTATTTTCTTTTTATATTTAAACTAATCAAATAAAAACCAATTTATTTAAATAATTAAATAAAAATGCATTAAAATTAAAAATAATTACAAAAAAAAATACATAACTAAAAAAAGATACATAACTAAAAAAACGTAACTAAAAAAAATAGTAATATCCATAATATTCGCGCATTTTTTCGACTTGTCGTCGTTGCAACAATGCAGCCTCTTCATGTGACCCGGTCGCTTTGAGGGATTCGTATTTTTTACTCATCTTCCGCAACTCCATCATAGCGGCAATCTTTTCATGTTGTTTGTTGGTTTCTCTCATGGTATCGTTGAGTTCCTCGACAAACTTTTTGTGTTTTTTGATGATTTCGATCATGATAGCGGTGAGTTCCACGGGTTTCGGTTGGTTCGGGTTGTTTGTAAGATTCATTTAGCTAGATTTTTTGAAGAATTTGGGTATGAATTATGTATGAAATGGAGAAGAAGGTGTTTGTTTATATATATATATATATATATGTATATTGTTTTAATTAATTTTTTTTTTTATTTTTTACCGTTTGAAAACGGTCCATTTAATATAATATTATTATTATATTCAAACCATCCCGGCGACAAAAGAACCCCGCCCCTGCCCCTTTTCGCCCAAAAATCGGGGGGGGGGGGGTTTCCAAAGCCTTCTCGCCCCTTTTTCTTCCTAACCCACGCCCACTACGCGCTGCCTTAATGAGAGATGAAGATGGTTCCAGATTCCGTGGTCACAATCAATGATAGCTATGGTGATGGTGGTGTTTTTTTAAAGAGTGTGTTTTCAATGTTTATAAACAAAGAATCAAAGAGGTGAAGTGTAGATATTTTTCTTTTTTTTTAATTATAAAAAATTGAATTAAATAGGTTAAATTACCAGTTCGTCCCTCAAGTGCAAGGCATATGACTTGACTTAACGAGAAAAACCAACCGGGTTAGGGTTAAAGAACAAACGATGTAGCATTTCGAAACTTAAAGGACAAAACCTGTCAATTTTAAAGATAAAGAACACAAAGTGAAATTTTGTACAAAGATAAAGGACAATTTCTGTGATTCTGTCAAAAAAAAAGAACTTTCGCTTTCCATATCAAAGTTATATATCCTCCTTTATTTGTTCTAAAAAAAGATATAGAATTACAAAAATTTTCTTTTAAACATATTGATTTATTGATTAAGTTTTTCTAAAAGTTTACTTTCAGACAGTGTCCTTTATAATAAATGTTTATTTGAATTTCGTCCTTTTGTTTAATGGTTATTCAAAAATTCAGTTAAGCGAAGTCATGTGCCATGAGCAAATAGGTAATTTCCTATGATATTTGGTTGATAATTAATGAATTATAAATCACATAATCTAATGGCCCCACCTTTTACACAAGCCTTTATTCTCTCTGCTCATTCATCTTCTCCACCCCAATTGCTGACCAAGACCACAACCATCATCCTTCCACCGGTTTACGTTATGATATATTTACTTGGGCTAAGGGTAATGGGGCTTGATCCCACCCCAAGTGATCCAATACATATCCGATACGTAGGTGCTGACGTGACACATGATTAAGCCCCAGAGTGTAGTGGTTCAGGTGGGATCGATCATTGAATTTTTTTTTATTAAACACAAAAATACTAAATTAAATCATTTCATTAAAATAAAAATAAAAAGGAAAATAAAAACATAAATGTAAAATGCAACAACCTCTAAAAAATACATAAAAATAGCGTTTTTATTTTTTTTCGCAAATTCCTTCCGAATACGACCTTTTTCTTCCTCCATTATCGCTTGGTCGGATGGTGATAGGTGGCTAAAGTCTTTGGCTAGAAAAGCCAAACTCTTGAACCGGTTTTTTTATGTGGAGCTTCACCAATCGAGAAGATGCCACTTGACATTTCCTTAATTTTCTTTTTATAGTCATCATCACCAACCGGTTTTTCCCACGTTCCCTACCCGGGGGTGGCTACAACCTTGGTCTTTCAAATGTCCTTCGGACAAGTTTAGGTCGAAGTTAATTTGATTCTCCTACCCGCTCGAAGAGATTGTAAGGCCCATTTCTAGGATTAGTCTTTGATATTTGTATCTTGTACTTCGTTTGCACTTGTTTATGTTGTTTATGTTTATTAAACACTTTGTAAAGTATGTTTGGGCCCACTGCCACTTGTACTTAAGCCAATTGAGCTATTTTGGTAATGAAAGACTTGTGCATGAGAATGCACACACTATATATTGTGTGTGTATCTCTTACACAATACAACCTTTTTGCAAATATCTTATACTTACTCATACAAACTCCCTCTTTCTCTATTCTTTGTTCAAGGCAATAACAAACAAACAAGATCCGAGATCTCGGTCCTAGCTAGTTGTTTACGTTAACTAGTGTAGAGGTTGATCCAAGATAACTAGTTGTGTATTGTTAGATCCAGTCAAGAGACCTACAGAGACATATGTGCCGGGCGAAATAGTTTTCGTACGTTTTGCTACTTCGTCAAAGTCCTCCTCACATTGTTGCATCCATTTCGAGCACTTCCTTAAAAACTCCCACAAGTAGCCCTCCTCAAACCTCTTCAAGCCCAACAGCTCCTTTTGAGCAACCCAGTGTCCAACTGTTATTTTTAGCCTCGTGATCCGGCTCGCCCCAGGGCTTCGCTCCCCTAATCGCGGATAGGTGGTAGTGATGTTCGCGATCGCTGCCTGCTGTCACGTCCTTCGCGTCCCCCTGTTGGCGCTCCATAACCCATGGCCTTATATGTAATCATTTATTATATGTCACGTGATTAAAAAATATGAATGACTCGTTTGAGTCTTATGAAGTTAGCTTTTATTGAGACAAAACACTAGTCTCGTGACGTAATATTCATTTTCTTAGATGACTAGGTTGAAAGTCATAACTTAAAATGAAATAAAAACTAATTTTTAAATCAAAACTTGTTTGAACTAGGAAGTGTTAAATTTTAATTACGAACTAATGGTTTGCCCCCCGCACACTGGGGCGAGGACACGTATGTATCTCGTTGTTACCTATGCTGTTGTTACCTATGCTCGAGTGTCCGTAACCGCAGCAAATATATTTAATATTTTTTCACAAACATGTAAAATGTACTATTCGGCAAACTCCATGGAACCGAAGACTTAGCGGTCAAATTTCATAGTGGGAATGGATACAACCATAGCTGGTTCAAGGCCTACAACCCTGGTACTCTTGATGTCATTATGTCACCAAATGGTTAGGTTAGAATAAAATCATAGTAACACAAACACAGTTACAAATTTCAACCAAGGTAACAATCTAGGTATATTGGAAATTAAAATCAATTATTTCTTAAGAAATCCGTCACCTCCATGACGAACCTACGCTCATCTCATCATCATCACCTAGTTACCGTGGCCAAGGAGGCTCAGATTTGTTCAAACTATCATGATAGCCAATACACAATACTTATCATCATTAATATAAATGGCAGCTGCTGCCATTACCATAGACGGCCGAAGCTGTCGGTAACAACATATTCTCATCATCATCATCATCGGGTCAACGCAAATGGTTCAAAGCAAAATAAATTGAGAACATAAAGCACCAGACGCTTCGCCCCGCCACAGATAGTTGGAGCCTCTGTCAACACGCTTAAAATGGTTGTAACTCATGCATAGAAAGTGGGAGAAATAAATGTTTGTGAGTGTCCATGAACTTAACAATCAATACAGGACGCTCAATGATCAATAAATTATATAAAATATAAAATCAGCAGAAAACATACTACTGATTACGAAATCAGTCACCTCTCTGACGAACCTAGGCTTATCATCACCGAGTTATTGTGGCTAAAGAGGCTCAGATATCTCCAAATGTATCATCATAGCCAACATACAAACTTAAGAAACATATAATCATCAACATACACACATGGCAGCCTCCACCATAGACGTCAAAAGCCACCGACAACGACTGAGCAACACCCAGTCAAATTCTCATCATCATCGGGTGATAAAAAATGGTTTAAGCAAGAAATGAAGAACATAAGGCGTCTCCTTGTTTCTCTCCCTAGAGCCCAATAAAGTTTTAGATCCACTGCCACTAACAATCATCCTGGGTGGCTATGGAGTCACCGGAGAAGGAGTGCAAAGAAAAAAATAGGTTCCGCACATTCTGCCGCTGCCACAGACAGCCAAAGCCGCCGACAACGGTGGGGCAACTCCCGTCTCTTTGTTTCACTCTCTAAAGCCCACCCTTAGTCCCTCTTTCTCTCTCTAGATAAATAACCATAGATCCGGCGTTGTCAATAATATAGACTACAACCATGGAGTCACCAAAGAGAAGGCATGGCTGTTGGGAACTAAAGATAGAGAGAGATGAGAGATAGGAGTTTAAGAGAGAGAGAGAGAGAGTTAAGAAAGTATGAAAAGTAAAGCGTAGTGTAAGCAGTGGGTATGTCGGCCTTTTCGCGGACAGGGAACTTTTAATTAGGCTGAGGGGTGTGGGGGGCGCGAGAGGGGGCGCGAGTGGGGGCTCCAGCCAATAATATTGTGACATGTGGCAGAGAGAGAAACTTGATAAGATGGGTGTTGGTTGTGGTGCTCGCGCCACGGGACATGGTGTGGAGGGGCGCGAGAGGGGGCGCGGGCGGTTTTTTTTTATTTTTTTATAAATGTATTAAAAAAACGTATTATTAAAAAAACAAGAAATTATTTAAAAAAACACACATTGTTTTTTTATAACGTATCGGGTTCGCCAGAACATAATATTGTTTTTTTATAGCTCCAAAAGCTCTTTCAATATCTTTTCTAGCAGACTCTTGCTTCTTCGTAAAATACTTCCGTTTGTCGGCGACTGGATCTGTAAAAGCTTGAACTAACACAGCCCATTCGTTGTAAATACCATCGACCAGATAGTACCCGTACTTGAAGAGTTCTTCATTTGCAAGAAAAGATTGAGGTGGTTCAACCCCGTCGATAAGGTCGTTGATCAAATGTGACTGATCGATAACATTAAGGTCGTTATTTGACCCAGCAACACCAAAAAAAGCATGCCAAAACCAAAGATCCTGTGACACCGCCGCCTCAAGTATGAGGGTCGGCCCTTCATGATCACCACGGTGGAACTGACCTCGCCAGGCCGTTGGACACATAGCCCATCCAACATGCGTACAATCGATGCTACCTAGCATCCCAGGAAAACCATGTTTTTCTGCGTGCACCTCATATATGCGTTGGATGTCATACGTTGTAGGTTTACGCAGATATCTCCGAGCGTAAGTCGATATGACTCCTACGTACAATATATATTACAAAATGTAATAAATATTTAATAAAAAGTAAAATTAATGTTTTTTACCTTGGCAGAAAAAATGAAGGGATTCACGTGCAACCCTTTTCGACATCTGTAAATACTCATCCAAAGCGTCCGACGAGATGCCGTACGCTAATTGACGGATAGCAGCCGTGCATTTTTGAAGAGGGGTAAAACCGGGAAGACCCCTAGCATCCTCCCTTTGTTGAAAAAAGGGATACCGTGCCTCTAAATCACTCGCTATACGCGTGAACAATTGCCTGCTCATTCGAAAACGAGTTCGAAAATCCGACTCCGCGTATACCGGTTGAGGGCTAAAATAATGCCTCATCAAAGTATCGTTAGCACCCGATCGATCACGATCACGAGGTGGTGCTCTAACCCTCGGGAGTCGGGGTTGATGGGCTTGATTTTGCAAGAGATTGACCACGGTTGCGGTCAAAACTCCCCCTACATGAAGAAGCAAATCATCCTCTTCGGAGGAGTCGGAATCAGACGAGTACGACGACATTATTTTAAAAAAAAAATTGGTTTTGGGATATTATATATGAGTTTGGAGATTGAAGTTGTGTTTGATATGGTTAAAATGGGTTGATGGTATGTGATATTGGTATGTGATATTGGTTTTGGGTGGTATGTGATATTGGTTTTATAGAGAAAAAAAATTTTTTTTTTTAATAAACAAAGAGCCCAACGGCTCTATTTACGCAACCCAAGACTCCATCACGCCTATTCCCAGCCGCTAGCCCATCCGCGCCTGCCTGGATTTCCGCGCTCGCGCCCCTCTCGAGCCTCGGTGGTGTGGTGCTCGCGCCCCGGGGCGCGAGCGGATGGGCTCAGGCGCCCCCTGTCGCGCTCCACACCCCTCAGCCTAAGAGCTTACATGGTTAATTGACGCATGGTTTTTAGTGCTGGTTGATAAAAAGTTATAAAATTTTGTTAACTGGTCATTGACATGCGATTGGGAAACGGCATGTTTAAAACTTGATGGAAATTTTGAATGTATGGGTATTTTGGTTAAAGTAGCTGGGTTAAATCGCACCCTGTAGTAAACGGGCCAGACTTGCAACAGTATCTGCAGTTTTGAGTGTGCTAACTGCTAAGTAATCGCTATCAAGGACAAAATCGGTATTTTGCAAACTACAGAATTTTAAACAGTTTTAAGATACGAGTAAAAGGGCTTTCGATCAATTTATCATTTCCGGAAATTGTTTTTCTTTTCTTTCTGGTCACAAAGATTAGTTTTCGAAGAGTTGTTGAAAATCGGTTAACATTTAAATGGGCCAGTGCAATATTTTGGCTGAATTGATTTCGGGTCAAAGTGCAATATTTTGACTAATAGGGAAATTTCAGAATTTGGATTTCTAGGGTAAAAGACTGAAGATTTCGGATCTGTATTTGATTACAGATTACAAGTCATAAATAAACGGGTTATTCAGATAGCAATTAGGGGTGTTTTCGTCATGATTATATTTTGATCGTAAAATAGTCAAATATACATATTGATTGCAAATTAGTCGAATTGCATGAATAAAAACAAAACTTCAGTTCTTACTTTGATAAGAATGTGTGTTTTATTTCAACCAATTTTGCAAAGAAAACTTAAATAAATAAATAAATAAATAAAATAAGAATAATTGTTCACCAGTATACAATATATAAATTTTTTCTTTTTTAGAAGTTGTATTATTCACATTCACGGTTTGATTACAACAGACAGAGTTGACACCGACTCAACAGCAGCACACTTTTGTAAGCCTATTGAAGAGGTTAACTCCCTACGAGTCCATGCGAGATATGATCTCCTTGAAGTGGTGCTTCTTTTTTTAAGCTCAAATGAGACATTTCATTAAAGTTTCAAGTTTGAGGATGCATAAGAGTTTTTTGTTTCTGGTTTTTGCAGGTTAAAATGGGCAAGCCTCAAGTTCTGCTAGGTTTATCCGGAGTTGGAGGTGTCTTCATTGAGCGACATTTGTTTATATCTTTTACGTTTTTCTATCCTAAGTGTAGTTTATTATAGATAAATACAGTTTTGCATGAGCTTATATTATTTCAACACAATCACTTAATTAGATCACGAACTCATGTTATTAACACAAAGTTAGAACTCATTATGGAATTTGAATATGATTTTGAATCAGAATACCCTTTACAAATCTTGAAATGTTGTTAAGAAGGCCTTCAAACCTTATCTTTGATTCTAGATTTGAAATTATATTCGCTCCATGCAAGGCTTGCTTTTTTGTTACAAGAGAACCTATTGTTCATCTGGTCTACTATATTAATCAACATTTAGATGGCAAATGTGTATTGTGAAAGTGATGTGATACTAAGATAGTTAACTGTAAAGAACATAGAAGCGAGTGTATAGACATGTTTATGTTGTAATAATTGGATGTTTTAGTGTTTGACCAATTATGATTCTTTAAAGAAATATTATAAAAGGGTTAACCAAACAAAAAAAGTATTGAACCTGTAACTTATTTGAATAGCCTGTAGAGAACTTCAAAAGATCCCATTTGATACATCAAACTTTCAAAACTTGATAATATTCATTTTTTACCATTTGAAGTAGCCATAAACAGTAAAAAAAATGCACCAAATACATTATAAAAGAAAAGTTGTTTTTACAAATTTCATACACCAAAAGGGAACTGCTGAAGTTCACCCAAAATGATGAGAGAAAGACATTTTTATGGGAAAAGACACATTTTAAGACTATGAATAAAAGTCGC
This sequence comes from Bidens hawaiensis, assembly GCF_021521415.1. Taxonomy (NCBI): domain Eukaryota; kingdom Viridiplantae; phylum Streptophyta; class Magnoliopsida; order Asterales; family Asteraceae; genus Bidens; species Bidens hawaiensis. The sequence continues at coordinate 887,480 of NW_027491277.1, forward strand.
GTATTAGTTTTGTTACAACAAGTATATGTTTATCAAAAGATTAAATAAAAAGTAATCATTTGCAGGTGATACTAGCTATTGACTAAGATGTTTTAGGCATGTCTTTGGGTAACATTAGAAGGTAAAATATCAGCAGCTTATGATGAGCATTTCATCAACACAAAGGTTTTGTCTTAGGAAACTTTAAGAAGACAATATGTTTATGAAGTATTGTGTTGGTTCTTTTGAGTAACATATTTGGAAATGTCCATTGATTCCTTATTAACACCGTTTCAAACACAAAAGATACATTACAAAAGAATCAGCAATTGCACATCTTTACCGTTAGCCATGAACCTCTTTTAGATTTTTTATTTAATCGCCACTTTGTCTTTTAGTCTGAAATGAAAAAGAAGAAAGGAAGAAAATAACAAAATAGAATCTATAACTTGAAAAAATTAAAAGCAACCAAAATATTAACAATCAAAATGAAAAATAAAAATTATATATTCAAAATCATATTAAAAAAATCTAAATAACCCCGCGTAACAGCGGGCTAAAAGCTAGTATCCATATATTTATTCTTACAGAGAACGATGTGATGAAATAGAATGAAATAAGAAAAATCAATAGGTACTGGGTAATGATATCATGTGTTTAGAGAGCAAATTTTTTGTGTGATATATGATATTATTATAGTGGCCCACGAAGCAATATTTTATTCATTTCTCAAAATGATCTATTTCACATAACTCTACTAAATTAGTCTCTTATTTTGGTAATCAAATTGATTTTCCATGTAACTTCGTAGGTGATGTCGTGTTTGGTTCTTGTTTAATTTCCTCCTTGTCAAGATGTGGACTTTGATGTGGTACAATTTGACAAATTCCTTTTACTAAATAAATTAAATATATATTATTAATTGTTTATATCCTTCAAAATGATTAGTGACTATGTTTGGAGACTTTTCTATTTGTTTATTAGTGCTTATTAATCGAAGATATCGATGTAATTAAAGTTTTCTTGATTGTATGCTAAATAATTAAATTACTAATAATTAATTATTAGTGATGATGATGATCGATTAGGTGAAAACTAAAAACGAAGACTATATAGGTAACAATGCCTTGTTTCGATTTGATTTCAACAAATGGAAACGGAAAGTGATTTAAATTGGGAGCAATGTTCGATTAAAATTGAGAGTTTAGGGTGTGTAGGATTTAGATAAAAGAAAAATGACGACTATAACAAGAGGGGGATATAATAGTTATACTCTAATTGTGTCACATGTCATCGTCTCCTTTCCTCCTATTCTACTCAATGGAACGGATTGTGATACAACTTGTTACCTACTTATCCACCTTTTTATTATAATCAAATACTTTGTCTATATTTAAAAATTAAGATTTCGTTTTTCTAAGACAAAAACTCCATTATGATTTGGTATTTGTTTCCCCTTAATACATGAAATAGAAGCTAGGATAAATTGGTGAAAGAAAATGTATGATTGGTGAAGCAACTTCGTGAGCAACTCGAGAAATAATGACATCTAAATAACGACATAATGTATTATCCTTTATATTATTTTTACTATCCAGTATTACAACTGCATCAAACGCAAGTGGTCCTGAAATTAATTGTGATTTTTATTTTCGAATGTGTACAACCGATAGACTAGGACTATTTTTAATGACAAAAATCCTTTAAGAAGGTAACAAACGGTCAAACTGTACACTATTTCTATTAAACGATTGTTTGGTTATATATAAATGGTTATATATAAGAAAAATTAAACACTTATTTTATTTTTTGTGTTTATTATAAGCTAAAACCCATGGTAACATGCCAACTAAGTTAAAAAGTGACAATGTGACATATAACTAACGAAACAATTTCACACACACATATACATATATATTTTTCTTAAATGATTGTTTGATTATATATATTTTCTGAAAACACACTAAAGTTTATAAAAATCTATATGCTCATTTATTTTATTAGTATATTTTTTTTTTAAAAAATCATTACCCTTTTATGTACTTTCACACTTTAGCTATAAAACATGTTTACTTTACCATAACACTATACATTACTTTAACACGTCAATTTACTTTGAAACACATCTTAACATTACTTTAACATGTAAATTTACTTTGAATCACATTACATGTAACTGGTGGAACCGAACCGGAACCGGTTCCAGTTCCAACCCGGTTGGAACAATACCCGGTTTGGGTATTTTTGTACCCGAAAATCGTACCCGGTTCTCCTATTTGTATGTCAGTACCAGTTCCAACCCGGTTCCTACCCGGTTCTTAATTGGAACCGGTTTGGTTCGTACCCGGAATAATCGGTTCCGACGGGTTTTTTTTGAAGGGTCAAACAAAAGTCAAACTAGCCGTTGGAACCGGTTCCAACGGTAATATAGCCGTTGGAACCGGTTTTTTAGACACCAATTAGCCGTTGGAACCGGTTCCAACGGTAATATAGCCGTTGGAACCGGTTTTTGAGACAATAGATCCGTTGGAACCGGTTCCAACGGTAATATAGCCGTTGGAACCGGTTTTTGATGCCCAAACCTATATATAACTTGTTTCCATTACTTGTTTCACCACCAAACTCAAAAACAAACTACAATACTACTCCTTTAGCAAACCCGTTCCTTTACCCGACCATCCAACTAAATATTATTATGGCACCCATCAAAAAAACTAACAACAAGGCTAAGAAGAGTATTTTTGTTGCCCCCGTTCCTGTTACGGAGGACCCAAGGGTTGTTACGGTAGTCAACCATAACCGCAACCAAGACATATGGAAGAATTGGGATTTGATTACGGTGTTGCACATATGGTTGTTACGGTGTTGCACATATCATCAACTTGGTTGTTCAAATAGGTCTTGACAATGAACACATTTGTGATGATTTAAAATACTTTAGACTTATGTTACAAGATGTCTTCAAAAGTGGTAAAAGAAGACATCTTGAATATAAGAACTATTGCAAGTCGGTTGAAAGAAAGTATTTGGGGCCGAATTGGGACGTTCCAACCCGTTGGAACTCAACTTGTCATATGTTAAAGTGTGCTTTTGCCCAACGCCAAACTTTACAAGCTTTTCATAACAATCTTGTTGAAGAACGCGAGGCCGATATGTTTCCGGAAAGTGTTTGGGTCCAAGTCGGTTATTTGTTGGAGTATCTTGATGTGTTCAAAAAGTCAACAACAAAATTATCGGGAGTCTATTACCCTACTAGTTGTTGGGTTTTGCAAGAATTGTACTATATGTCTTGTGTTTTTAAAAGCTTTGCGGAGAAGAACAAACTCTTCGAAAATATTGTTGCGGTGATAAAAGAAAAGTTCATAAAATATTTTGAAATCATACCGCCGGTCTTTACTTGTGCCGCCGCATTAAACCCCTATTGGAATGTTAATGGGGTTGAAACAACGATTGAGGAAATATTCGACAACTTAGGTATGCACGAGATTGACCCGAAGTTGTCGACGGAAGCGAAGGACAAGTTCAACAAAAACCTTCAAGACCTTTATGACCATTATTTTCAAATGTATGGTCCAAGCACGAGATCGTCTTTTGTGAAAAAAACAACAACTGGTAGGCCGTGCAATGACCCACTTATAAACTTGATGAATGGGATTCGTGAATCGGCATCTAAGAGGCAAAGAGGAAACACACCAAGTAGTGAACTTGGTCGATATAGTGGAGCAAACTATGTTGAGGGCGCAACGGTCGACGAAATTCGCAATATTGATTTGTTGGCTTGGTGGAAAGGTAAACAAAACGAATTTCCCATTCTATCCGCCATGGCTCGTGATTTGCTTGCCGTACAAGCCTCAACGGGTTGCTTCCGAATCGGTTTTTTCTCTTAGTGGGAGGGTGTTATCTATGCGAAGAACAAAACTAACTCCCGAGTCTCTAGAGGTTTGCATTTGCCTAAAGGACCATTTGGATGCGGTGGATCGTGTACAACACAAGGCGAACTTTGAAGACGAAATACCAATAGAGCGTCATATTCATGATGAGGAGGCGGAGGACGGGGTTTCTTCCGATAACGAAGACGAGGGTGAATACGAGAATGAAGACGAAGAAGAGTTGTAATTATTTGTTTTGGTAAAATTATTTGCAACTTGTTCAACTAATATTTAGTTTTGATTTGTTTTATTATAATTACTTTTGTTACTCATGATTAATTGTTTGTTACTTTTTTAATAACGACGAACATTTTATTCATCTAAAAAATAACTATTACAAACATTATTAAAACATAAACGATACTAAACATAACAACTAAAACATAAAAAACAAAGTCCGTCGTTTTAATCCGGGAATACTTATTTTTGGGTTGTAGAGCCGGACGACTCTCCCACTTCCGTTTTTTTAGCTTCCAATCTTCTTTTCTCTCGACAATACATATTCTTATGTTTTCGTAATGTCGAGTTAGACCCTGCTTTAGAAAACTTCGAGCAATATTTGCAACGTGCCAACTCATGTGAGTCGGTCATGAGACACAAATCGTAATGAACCTAAACATCGGGGCATCTTGTTGTTTCGATCACCATAACAACGTCATCATTGGTTGCCATTTGTTGTCGGTTTAAGGTTAATTGTGGTTTGGAGTGTGTTTTATAGTTTTGGGAGTGGTTTAACAAGTACACAAATAAACCTTGCTATTTATAGAAAGAAGATAACCTATTTATAGTTAAAAAACCGGTTCCAACGGTCAAAAACGGCTATATAGCCGTTGGAACCGGTTCCTAACGGCTATAATGTTTAAATTTCAAAAAAAACCGGTGGAACCGGTTTTTACGTAAAAACCGGTTCCGGTTCCACCCTACCCGGTTCCTAAAAGTTTGCATTTCTGGGCATCGGTTCGGGTCGGGAACCGAACCGGTTCCTGACTGGAACCGGTGTCATTTTGTACCCGGTGTGAAAAAAACCGGTTCCGAACCGGTTCGGGTTTTCAAGGTGAACCCGAACCGTGCACGTCTACAGAGAACGATGTGATGAAATAGAATGAAATAAGAAAAATCAATAGGTACTGGGTAATGATATCATGTGTTTAGAGAGCAAATTTTTTGTGTGATATATGATATTATTATAGTGGCCCACGAAGCAATATTTTATTCATTTCTCAAAATGATCTATTTCACATAACTCTACTAAATTAGTCTCTTATTTTGGTAATCAAATTGATTTTCCATGTAACTTCGTAGGTGATGTCGTGTTTGGTTCTTGTTTAATTTCCTCACTGTCAAGATGTGGACTTTGATGTGGTACAATTTGACAAATTCCTTTTACTAAATAAATTAAATATATATTATTAATTGTTTATATCCTTCAAAATGATTAGTGACTATGTTTGGAGACTTTTCTATTTGTTTATTAGTGCTTATTAATCGAAGATATCGATGTAATTAAAGTTTTCTTGATTGTATGCTAAATAATTAAATTACTAATAATTAATTATTAGTGATGATGATGATCGATTAGGTGAAAACTAAAAACGAAGACTATATAGGTAACAATGCCTTGTTTCGATTTGATTTCAACAAATGGAAACGGAAAGTGATTTAAATTGGGAGCAATGTTCGATTAAAATTGAGAGTTTAGGGTGTGTAGGATTTAGATAAAAGAAAAATGACGACTATAACAAGAGGGGGATATAATAGTTATACTCTAATTGTGTCACATGTCATCGTCTCCTTTCCTCCTATTCTACTCAATGGAACGGATTGTGATACAACTTGTTACCTACTTATCCACCTTTTTATTATAATCAAATACTTTGTCTATATTTAAAAATTAAGATTTCGTTTTTCTAAGACAAAAACTCCATTATGATTTGGTATTTGTTTCCCCTTAATACATGAAATAGAAGCTAGGATAAATTGGTGAAAGAAAATGTATGATTGGTGAAGCAACTTCGTGAGCAACTCGAGAAATAATGACATCTAAATAACGACATAATGTATTATCCTTTATATTATTTTTACTATCCAGTATTACAACTGCATCAAACGCAAGTGGTCCTGAAATTAATTGTGATTTTTATTTTCGAATGTGTACAACCGATAGACTAGGACTATTTTTAATGACAAAAATCCTTTAAGAAGGTAACAAACGGTCAAACTGTACACTATTTCTATTAAACGATTGTTTGGTTATATATAAATGGTTATATATAAGAAAAATTAAACACTTATTTTATTTTTTGTGTTTATTATAAGCTAAAACCCATGGTAACATGCCAACTAAGTTAAAAAGTGACAATGTGACATATAACTAACGAAACAATTTCACACACACATATACATATATATTTTTCTTAAATGATTGTTTGATTATATATATTTTCTGAAAACACACTAAAGTTTATAAAAATCTATATGCTCATTTATTTTATTAGTATATTTTTTTTTTAAAAAATCATTACCCTTTTATGTACTTTCACACTTTAGCTATAAAACATGTTTACTTTACCATAACACTATACATTACTTTAACACGTCAATTTACTTTGAAACACATCTTAACATTACTTTAACATGTAAATTTACTTTGAATCACATTACATGTAACTGGTGGAACCGAACCGGAACCGGTTCCAGTTCCAACCCGGTTGGAACAATACCCGGTTTGGGTATTTTTGTACCCGAAAATCGTACCCGGTTCTCCTATTTGTATGTCAGTACCAGTTCCAACCCGGTTCCTACCCGGTTCTTAATTGGAACCGGTTTGGTTCGTACCCGGAATAATCGGTTCCGACGGGTTTTTTTTGAAGGGTCAAACAAAAGTCAAACTAGCCGTTGGAACCGGTTCCAACGGTAATATAGCCGTTGGAACCGGTTTTTTAGACACCAATTAGCCGTTGGAACCGGTTCCAACGGTAATATAGCCGTTGGAACCGGTTTTTGAGACAATAGATCCGTTGGAACCGGTTCCAACGGTAATATAGCCGTTGGAACCGGTTTTTGATGCCCAAACCTATATATAACTTGTTTCCATTACTTGTTTCACCACCAAACTCAAAAACAAACTACAATACTACTCCTTTAGCAAACCCGTTCCTTTACCCGACCATCCAACTAAATATTATTATGGCACCCATCAAAAAAACTAACAACAAGGCTAAGAAGAGTATTTTTGTTGCCCCCGTTCCTGTTACGGAGGACCCAAGGGTTGTTACGGTAGTCAACCATAACCGCAACCAAGACATATGGAAGAATTGGGATTTGATTACGGTGTTGCACATATGGTTGTTACGGTGTTGCACATATCATCAACTTGGTTGTTCAAATAGGTCTTGACAATGAACACATTTGTGATGATTTAAAATACTTTAGACTTATGTTACAAGATGTCTTCAAAAGTGGTAAAAGAAGACATCTTGAATATAAGAACTATTGCAAGTCGGTTGAAAGAAAGTATTTGGGGCCGAATTGGGACGTTCCAACCCGTTGGAACTCAACTTGTCATATGTTAAAGTGTGCTTTTGCCCAACGCCAAACTTTACAAGCTTTTCATAACAATCTTGTTGAAGAACGCGAGGCCGATATGTTTCCGGAAAGTGTTTGGGTCCAAGTCGGTTATTTGTTGGAGTATCTTGATGTGTTCAAAAAGTCAACAACAAAATTATCGGGAGTCTATTACCCTACTAGTTGTTGGGTTTTGCAAGAATTGTACTATATGTCTTGTGTTTTTAAAAGCTTTGCGGAGAAGAACAAACTCTTCGAAAATATTGTTGCGGTGATAAAAGAAAAGTTCATAAAATATTTTGAAATCATACCGCCGGTCTTTACTTGTGCCGCCGCATTAAACCCCTATTGGAATGTTAATGGGGTTGAAACAACGATTGAGGAAATATTCGACAACTTAGGTATGCACGAGATTGACCCGAAGTTGTCGACGGAAGCGAAGGACAAGTTCAACAAAAACCTTCAAGACCTTTATGACCATTATTTTCAAATGTATGGTCCAAGCACGAGATCGTCTTTTGTGAAAAAAACAACAACTGGTAGGCCGTGCAATGACCCACTTATAAACTTGATGAATGGGATTCGTGAATCGGCATCTAAGAGGCAAAGAGGAAACACACCAAGTAGTGAACTTGGTCGATATAGTGGAGCAAACTATGTTGAGGGCGCAACGGTCGACGAAATTCGCAATATTGATTTGTTGGCTTGGTGGAAAGGTAAACAAAACGAATTTCCCATTCTATCCGCCATGGCTCGTGATTTGCTTGCCGTACAAGCCTCAACGGGTTGCTTCCGAATCGGTTTTTTCTCTTAGTGGGAGGGTGTTATCTATGCGAAGAACAAAACTAACTCCCGAGTCTCTAGAGGTTTGCATTTGCCTAAAGGACCATTTGGATGCGGTGGATCGTGTACAACACAAGGCGAACTTTGAAGACGAAATACCAATAGAGCGTCATATTCATGATGAGGAGGCGGAGGACGGGGTTTCTTCCGATAACGAAGACGAGGGTGAATACGAGAATGAAGACGAAGAAGAGTTGTAATTATTTGTTTTGGTAAAATTATTTGCAACTTGTTCAACTAATATTTAGTTTTGATTTGTTTTATTATAATTACTTTTGTTACTCATGATTAATTGTTTGTTACTTTTTTAATAACGACGAACATTTTATTCATCTAAAAAATAACTATTACAAACATTATTAAAACATAAACGATACTAAACATAACAACTAAAACATAAAAAACAAAGTCCGTCGTTTTAATCCGGGAATACTTATTTTTGGGTTGTAGAGCCGGACGACTCTCCCACTTCCGTTTTTTTAGCTTCCAATCTTCTTTTCTCTCGACAATACATATTCTTATGTTTTCGTAATGTCGAGTTAGACCCTGCTTTAGAAAACTTCGAGCAATATTTGCAACGTGCCAACTCATGTGAGTCGGTCATGAGACACAAATCGTAATGAACCTAAACATCGGGGCATCTTGTTGTTTCGATCACCATAACAACGTCATCATTGGTTGCCATTTGTTGTCGGTTTAAGGTTAATTGTGGTTTGGAGTGTGTTTTATAGTTTTGGGAGTGGTTTAACAAGTACACAAATAAACCTTGCTATTTATAGAAAGAAGATAACCTATTTATAGTTAAAAAACCGGTTCCAACGGTCAAAAACGGCTATATAGCCGTTGGAACCGGTTCCTAACGGCTATAATGTTTAAATTTCAAAAAAAACCGGTGGAACCGGTTTTTACGTAAAAACCGGTTCCGGTTCCACCCTACCCGGTTCCTAAAAGTTTGCATTTCTGGGCATCGGTTCGGGTCGGGAACCGAACCGGTTCCTGACTGGAACCGGTGTCATTTTGTACCCGGTGTGAAAAAAACCGGTTCCGAACCGGTTCGGGTTTTCAAGGTGAACCCGAACCGTGCACGTCTACAGAGAACGATGTGATGAAATAGAATGAAATAAGAAAAATCAATAGGTACTGGGTAATGATATCATGTGTTTAGAGAGCAAATTTTTTGTGTGATATATGATATTATTATAGTGGCCCACGAAGCAATATTTTATTCATTTCTCAAAATGATCTATTTCACATAACTCTACTAAATTAGTCTCTTATTTTGGTAATCAAATTGATTTTCCATGTAACTTCGTAGGTGATGTCGTGTTTGGTTCTTGTTTAATTTCCTCACTGTCAAGATGTGGACTTTGATGTGGTACAATTTGACAAATTCCTTTTACTAAATAAATTAAATATATATTATTAATTGTTTATATCCTTCAAAATGATTAGTGACTATGTTTGGAGACTTTTCTATTTGTTTATTAGTGCTTATTAATTGAAGATATCGATGTAATTAAAGTTTTCTTGATTGTATGCTAAATAATTAAATTACTAATAATTAATTATTAGTGATGATGATGATCGATTAGGTGAAAACTAAAAACGAAGACTATATAGGTAACAATGTCTTGTTTCGATTTGATTTCAACAAATGGAAACGGAAAGTGATTTAAATTGGGAGCAATGTTCGATTAAAATTGAGAGTTTAGGGTGTGTAGGATTTAGATAAAAGAAAAGTGACGACTATAACAAGAGGGGGATATAATAGTTATACTCTAATTGTGTCACATGTCATCGTCTCCTTTCCTCCTATTCTACTCAATGGAACGGATTGTGATACAACTTGTTACCTACTTATCCACCTTTTTATTATAATCAAATACTTTGTCTATATTTAAAAATTAAGATTTCGTTTTTCTAAGACAAAAACTCCATTATGATTTGGTATTTGTTTCCCCTTAATACATGAAATAGAAGCTAGGATAAATTGGTGAAAGAAAATGTATGATTGGTGAAGCAACTTCGTGAGCAACTCGAGAAATAATGACATCTAAATAACGACATAATGTATTATCCTTTATATTATTTTTACTATCCAGTATTACAACTGCATCAAACGCAAGTGGTCCTGAAATTAATTGTGATTTTTATTTTCGAATGTGTACAACCGATAGACTAGGACTATTTTTAATGACAAAAATCCTTTAAGAAGGTAACAAACGGTCAAACTGTACACTATTTCTATTAAACGATTGTTTGGTTACATATAAATGGTTATATATAAGAAAAATTAAACACTTATTTTATTTTTTGTGTTTATTATAAGCTAAAACCCATGGTAACATGCCAACTAAGTTAAAAAGTGACAATGTGACATATAACTAACGAAACAATTTCACACACACATATACATATATATTTTTCTTAAATGATTGTTTGATTATATATATTTTCTGAAAACACACTAAAGTTTATAAAAATCTATATGCTCATTTATTTTATTAGTATATTTTTTCTTTAAAAAATCATTACCCTTTTATGTACTTTCACACTTTAGCTATAAAACATGTTTACTTTACCATAACACGATACATTACTTTAACATGTCAATTTACTTTGAAACACATCTCAACATTACTTTAACATGTAAATTTACTTTGAATCACATTACATGTAAAAGACGGGATCTAGATCTCACATATTCGTATTCGACTTGACTAAGTATGCTAAAATGTCACTATATTGCTATTCGATCTTTACAAGATTCGCACATGAAACCATCAATTCGAGTGAGTCTCATGATATTTATATTAAGGTATGTTTTGAATGCATTTTAGTCTCACGATAATCTTAAATATATATAAACGAAACATTTAAAAGCTCGCTAATTGTTTCCTACCTCCTCTCAAGCCACCAGATTGTTTTATTTGTTAATGGAGGCTTCTCATGCATTTGACCCGAATTCAAGGTATGGGTCTCACTAAACCCAGATAGCCTTTAAACGGGTTATAATATTTCATTAAGTTAATAATTAATCTTACAAAATACTTGATATGAAAATCCTATAAAATAAAGATATACTAAAAACTAATATCCGATTTTTTTAATAAAAAAATATATTATTTATGAGTCTCACCAAACCCAGATAACTTTTAAACGTGTTATTACATCTAATTTATTTGTGAAACTCTTTCTTCATAAACCATAAACCCTAATTATATTATTAACTTACTTACAATAAATAAAATAAAAATTCAAAAAAATATATAAATATTAGAACCGAAAAATGTAAAATAACCCAGTAATATAGGGGAATAAAACTAGTTATGTATATATATATTAAAGATTCAAGTTATATTAAACCCGGGGAATGTTTATGTACATTTTAGTCTTAATATGAGAACGTAGGATATAATACCAATTTATAAAAAAAATGAGAACGTAAGAAACAATACCAATCTACATAAACAATGATTTATAATAACAAAGAAAAGAACCTAAAAATTACTACAATCAAAATCAAGAACAAAATAATAACAGCAAATACCAACAAATACTTATAACAACATAAGAAAACATCTAATAATAACAACAAAATATAAATCAGCAAACACTTATAAAATTTCATAATCGAAAATTAGCAAATACGGACAAAAAATAACAACAAACACCTATAAAATTAAACCTAATAATAACAGCAAATTGGTTATCACAGTTTTCATGTTAAGAATAAAATGTATTTGATCATGTTTTTATTAAACCCATTTACGCTTCAAAGTTCACAACTTCACATGACATATTGACATTGGTTTTTTAAGGTAAGGGTTTTTGGACAACATTTGTTTTGTAAGTACTCCCTTGTTTATGTAAAAGCCAGCCTGTGAATTACCCGTTCAATCATTATATATAAGTTAATTATCTTATTTGTTTAATATTTATAACATAACTCTGCCTTGTTTTATTACCAACTTTACTAATAGGTCCTTACTTAAATGAAAAATAAAATAAAATTATAACGTGAGAGATTGAGATAACTGTATGAGAAGTTAATCACAAAACCCCAAAGTAAGACTAGCATAAATGTTCAAAATCAATGTAAGTTATTATAAGATAAACACATTTACAAAAACATATATAAAATTTAACCTATCAACCGTTGAAGTTGAACCTATATATCTGATTGATTTAAAAACGGCGCAATATTTTGCTAACATGTTTCAAGGTTCGAGCCAAAACTGATCATAGGAAATCTGTTAGACTAAAACTCAAACCATAGATTATGTAGTTATATATTTGAGTAACTACTTGATTAAGTTTGAGTATAAAAAGAATTAACTAATAACTTGATTATGGAAAAGATAAGCACAAAACTACTACTATCTTTTTTTTTTCTAAATTAATTTGAAACAAATTAAACAAATTAAACAAATTTAGCATTAAATTCATACAAAAGCATTTATTTATTAAACTTTTTTTAATAACTTAAATGTCAAGCAACAATTTCCTTGCGGTTCAAATACTGTAGTTTCAATGCAACTTCATTTAACTTTAAGAAATTTAAGAGTCATGCTTTATCATTTACAAGGAATAAAAAACGGTTAGTTACGCTATATATTATATATATTTTTAGTTCAATACATTATTATGAATTATAAAGTTGACAATATAACAAGAAGTATTACTAACGATTCATTAAAACACCAATGTCAACAAATTCCAAGTAACTTTTAAAATTTGAATAATTTGAATAATAGATAAATAAAAACAATACTGTATATATGACTGTATCAACTAAATATTAATAACCATAACCATAATAATAATAATAATAATAATAATAATAATAATAATAATAATAATAATAATAATAATAATAATAATAATAATAATAATAATAATAATAATTATGATTATTTGATTTATGTCCATCGTTTATATTATATATTTTCTATTTGAGTTTTTGTACATCTCAAACTCTCAAAAGATAATCTTCAAATTGTTATAATATTCAATCATTTATGATTAACTCATAACTCGATCATATGTCTGTGTATATATATATATATATACATATTCCATAGTCTACATATCAACTTTAAACCTTTAAAGTACATACTACAAACCCCTCCTCTCTTTTTCTCCGTTGTCATCTCCGGCCATTAATCATGTACCGTGTAGCAAGTGCCTCCGAGTACCTAGTCATCACCGGTTTCGGGATCGACGACATCAAGATCGCAAAGAAAGCATGGGTTCTCCCGGGGCAGTCCTACTCGGTTTTCGACATCTCTCCGGTGAATTACACGTTCGAAGTCATGGCCATGAGCGCCGAGAAACTCCCATTCATCCTCCCGGCCGTATTCACCATCGGTCCACGCTCAGACGACGAAGAAAGCCTACACAAGTATGCTAAACTCATCTCCCCTCATGATAAACTGTCACAACATGTGAATGAGCTTGTTAAGGGGATTATTGAGGGCGAGACGCGTGTTCTCGCTGCCTCGATGACTATGGAAGAGATTTTTAAAGGAACTAAGGAGTTTAAGCAAGAAGTGTTTGAGAAGGTTCAGTTGGAGCTGAATCAGTTCGGGTTGTGGATTTATAATGCGAATGTTAAGCAGTTGGTTGATGTTCCTGGACACGAGTATTTCTCGTATTTAGGACAGAAGACGCAAATGGAAGCTGCGAATCAGGCGAAGATTGATGTGTCTGAAGCCTAGATGAAGGTAATGATCAACATAATTTGATATGATATATGCTTAATTTTATGTTGCATAAGTTTAATTAGAAAACCGTGTTGCTAGCCCTTTTTGAATAGCAGTATTTTAAAAATTACTTTCATAGATCATGGGTCAATATATTTTTTGAAGTTTGTGTAATAATCAATATAATTTGATATGATGTAAGTTTAATTTTGTGTTGCTTAGAATTAATTTTAAAGGAAAATAGAAAGTTGTGTCGCCGGCCCTTTCATAATTTGATATTGTCTTTTAAAAATTACTTTCATAGATCATGGGGTCATAATATATTTTTTAATTTTGTGATTTAGGGTGAAATTGGGGCGAAGCTTCGAGAAGGACAAACGCTGCAGAACGCAGCTAAAATTGATGCGGAAACAAGGATCATATCGACGCAGAGGCAAGGGCAGGGGAAGAAGGAAGAGATAAAGGTTAGGACAGAAGTGAAGGTGTTTGAGAATGAGAGGGAGGCTGAGGTGGCAGAAGCAAATGCTGAGCTGGCAATGAAGAAGGCCAAGTGGGCCAAGGATTCACAGGTGGCGGAGGTGGAGGCGACCAAGGCGGTGGCGCTTAGGGAGGCAGAGTTGCAGAAGGAGGTTGAGATCATGAACGCGTTGACTCAGACGGAGAAACTCAAGGCGGAGTTCTTAAGCAAAGCTAGTGTTGAATATGAAACAAAGGTATTATACACAAATTATGAATTTTATCTTCTATCTCTTGAATACATATGTTTAATAAGTAATCATTAAATTGGGTATAATATTATGATTAAAGGTACAAGAGGCAAACTGGGAGTTATACAAGAAACAAAAGGCTGCAGAAGCGAATCTATATGAGAAAGAAAAAGAAGCAGCGGCTCAAAAGGCTATGGCGGAGGCCACATTCTACTCTCGCCAACAAGTGGCAGACGGTGAACTATATGCGAAACAGAAGGAGGCTGAAGGTCTGGTTGCTCTTGCACAGGCTCAGGGGACTTACATAAGGACACTTTTGGGTGCGTTGGGAGGCAATTATGGGGCGTTAAGGGATTATTTGATGATCAATGGTGGGATGTATCAAGAGATTGCCAAGATTAACGCGGAGGCGGTTAAGGGATTGCAGCCGAAGATAAGCATTTGGACTGGTGCGGGTGGTGTTGGGGATGGCGGTGATGGTCAAGGGCCGGGTGGAGCTATGAAGGAAGTGGCCAACTTGTACAAGATGCTACCGCCTTTGTTTAGCACGGTTCATGAGCAGACTGGAATGTCGCAACCAAACTGGGCGGGGAAGCTTACTGAGTAGGTTTTATATATGGAATCATGAATTTATGTCTTTTGTTTAATTATTATCTGGTTGTGTGAATAAAATTATTGAATCGTTACTGTGAGTCATAGTATTATAGTTTTTTGTGAATTAATTTACTTGGTGTTATACTGAATGTTTTAGATGGTGTTGGATGTATGTTTTGGTTGAAACTATACTTGCTAGTAACGTAAGATACCAGTAATCGTTATTGCTGATCAACTTGTTAATGCTCTGATTCCGTAGGTTTTAATGAAAATTCTAACCGAATCATTGTCTATGGTTTTGGTAAACGACAAACCAAACTGACTGCGTTTAGTAAAAGATATAAAAGAAGTTAAACAAATACATGACCGGGTCTACTATTGGAACAGATTATATGAGTAAACAAATATGGAACCGGTTGGGTTACTTATACTTATACTTAATACAAAGTATTTAAAGTGTCATAATAACATAAAGTTTGCTATTTGATCTCATTCAATGATCAATCTTCACTTTTTAGTTTCTACTCTATATTTTCTAGCCGATAAAAACATCCAAACGGTTTACAATGAAGTGGCAGTTAAGCAGGCAACAAGCTGCGTCCCAACCCCTTTTGGATAGCCCAATCTACTAAAAATAAAGTTTCTAGTGTGAACATAGATCGGTTTAGCTATAGGTCGGTTTGGTTAATTCGATCAGTATTCAAAAAGATGCTTAATTCAATTGACCATTGCTTAATCGTCGATTTGGGCGTGGATAGATTCACACATATTATAATTATAATTAATGGGATACAGGGCCGTCTCCGAGAATTTAAATACCTCGGCCGAGCCAATATAAAAAGTCTCATAGGCCTTAACGAAAATTTTTTATTCCATAATGTACATGGCTTATCGATCGATTTGTTATAAACAAAAACCATTCTGAGCATGTAATTATCTCATAAACCATTGCAAATAACTTTATTTTTTAAACCAAAAAACATATATATGTAATATGTATAAAAAAGCTTGTGCCCCAAAAACTTATGTATCCCGGCCAATGGTGCGGCTCGCACACCCTCCGAACCTCCCCTAATGAGATAAACCAACTATCTCGTGTCAGTTAAGTTACTAGTTTTCTCTTTTTAATAAACGATAGCTAACATATTATTTAGAAAAA
Organism: Bidens hawaiensis; assembly: GCF_021521415.1. Lineage (NCBI taxonomy): Eukaryota > Viridiplantae > Streptophyta > Magnoliopsida > Asterales > Asteraceae > Bidens > Bidens hawaiensis. The sequence continues at coordinate 903,960 of NW_027491277.1, forward strand.
AAGCATGACAAATATTTTCAGACATAAAAATTTATGTCCTTAATGTTACAAACTTTAATTACATGTCTATCTAAAACATTTACATATGAAAAACACTAGACATATTTTGGTTAATCCTTTTCTTATAACCCTTGATATTTCTTGTGTGCGCTCTCAATTAGTGGTGAAACTTGAACAAGAACGTCGAAGGACCCACTCAATTTGTATTTAAAAAAATCATAAATGGGGAGGGGGTGGGGGGCTCAAATGTTTGGTCGAAAGCGGGTAAATTTACAATAGCTAAGAAGATTTGAGAGACATTATGGCTTTAAGATTTCCAAGGTTTAGCCATGGCTTAGCTCAGGACCCCATTACTCGTCGTATTTGGTTTGGTATTGCTACCGCGCATGACTTTGAGAGTCATGATGATATTTCCGAGGAACGTATCTATCGAAATATTTTTTCTTCTCTCTTCGGACAATTAGCAATCATTTTTTTGTGGACTTCCGGAAATTTCTTTCATGTAGCTTGTAACATCCTACTTTTGATCATATTTCTGAGGAACGTCTCTATCGAAAATGGTCGTGGCGGTGGTGACGAGGTAGCGGTGGCGGTCAGGCGGCAGAGGCGATGGTTGTGGTGGTGACAACATTGGTGTCACACCCCAACCTACGGTGGAAATGCCGGGGCGTGAACTGATTGTCCAAAACTCTCAAGGTACTATCATGCACTATTGGGGTTTTCAATATCTATTTAATAAATTCAAATAAAAACCAAGTATTCAATACTAAATCCAACAAATAGTTCACCAACAAACATAAATCATACAAACATAAGTCTTGTTAAATTTCTCTAACTTTATTCCTTAAGTGATCTTCCAAAACTTCACATCACACGATGACTGCATATACGCTAAAAATAAAGTAGTTTTGTCAACACAAATTGAGTAAGCAACACACCAGTTTAATGTACACATAATACGAAAATATATATATTGCAACAAGTCAAATGAGAAAGGAATTTAACCAATGAGCAAAGATAAATGAGATGTCGAGAAGCACAACGGCTATAACGACTGGCGTATGATCATACTATTATGAGATTATGTTGGATCTCACTGAATGCGATTCACAATGAGCACATACGCACATAACAAATATGGTATAAAATTATTAACACATAAGACAATAGTTGCAATTTGAGTATATGTATAAATAAGAAATAATATGTTGACACACATGTCCCCAAAACATGGAAAACGATTAAAATAGGGGAATGTGGTACTCACCTCAATAGACGAACAAAGGTGAAATGGAATATTAAGAATGATGATTCGCGGAATCACGCGTTAAAGATAAAGCCTATAAAGGAAAATACAATACGGATATGCTAGGTTAATGAACTAGATCGATTATGAAAGCTCAATAATTATAATTATTATTAAGTTAATATTATACCCCTTTTTAATCATAATATAATATTATATATAAAGATATTATATGAAAAATTATTAGTTTGTTAATTGTATATAAAGTATATAAAAATATTTTAAATTTTGTTAGTTTTTTAAATTATAAATATATTTATAAATAAAGTTTGCTTATAATATATATATTAAAACATAAATATTAGTTTACATGCTATTATATATATGTATGTATACATATATGTTTACATATACGTACATACACGGACAAAAGATGTGAGAACCCAAGTTCAATAGTCGGTTTTTTAATAAAATAACTTTATTTAATCATTATTAATATTATACTTATTAAATGATTTTAAAAAGAAAAAAAATAATAAAAATTACTAAAAATTCAAGGTGGCAGAGGGTTGAACCCGCGACCTGCCCCCCGTAAGTCATATATTTTAACCAGCTGGGCTACCAACGACGTGCAATATAACCCAGATCTGAATATTTATAAACAGACGCAAACATTGATTTGAATATGAACCCTAATAATTACAATTGACTCAATTTCTTAAAGTTAATCAAATTAGCCTTAGGGCTTTTGATCACTACTTGATCACGATCCAAAAACACTGAACAATTATCTTGTTTAACGATTTGAGATAGGTTAGTTAGCGTAGCACAGAGTTGGCTATACTTGGTGCTGAATGGATGGGTAAACATCAACGATAACTCAATTAAATAGAGGGGTTAGGTCGGCGATGTGTTAAGGGTGCTAAGGGATGATTCAATTGCAAATATCATGCTCGTTTATATAGGAAATATATTTTGGGGTTTATGGTTCATTTAATACGGGATAATAGATCATATTTGAATTTATTTAACACGTTTATATCGTTTATTAGGTCGTAATTATGATAATTATGATATTTACGAGATCAGATGCAACAAAAAAAACGAAAATTCAAACTTCAAATTAATAGATTATGATTTCGGGTTCGAGAAATTGAATGTGAATACGGGTTTGGCATATGGATACCTAGTTTAGTGATATGGGTTAAAATAATAATTACAATTTGGACGCTGGAGTTTGTAGATGGACACAAAAGAATATAAATCTTATGTTTTGGGTAAAATGTGTCAAGATACAAAAGATATAATTATAAATAATTAAATATTAATATAATAATCAATTTAACTTGATAAATGCGGAAATTTTTTATTGATGTTAAAGCCCAGACCCGTAAATGGGTCGGGTAACGGTTACAAAAAAATGCGGGGAACCCGAATTGTTACAGTATCCCTTACTTTTGGGAATTTCGTCCCGAAATTAGAGAATCAATAACAACGAAAAGATGAGGATATTTGAGTTTCATCTGGTCTTCATGCTCCCACGTAAACTCGGCGGCTTGTTTGGAATTCCAACGAACTTTAACTAGAGGAATGCAGCTTCGTTTAGTAACTTTATCCTTATGATCCATGATCTCGACGGGTTGTTCGACAAAATGCATAGTCTCGTCAATATCAACTTCATCAAGAGGGATGTGGAGATTACCCTCGGCAAGACACTTCTTGAGGTTAGAAACATGAAACACCGGGTGAATATTTGAGAGTTCAACAGGAAGCTTGAGCTGATAAGCAACAATACCAACTCTATCAATGATTCCAAAAGAACCAACGAAATGAGGAGCTAGTTTTCCTTTCTTTCCAAAACGAACGACTCCCTTCCAAGGGTATGCTTTGAGTTGAACAAAATCACCAACACTGAACTCTAGGGGTTTACGTCTCTTATCAGCATAACTTTTCTGATGGCTATGAGAAGCAAGGAGGTTTTGACGGATTTGAGCAATACGATTAGTAGTTTCTTGAACTAAGTCAGGACCAGTGATATGAGATTCCCCAACTTCGTTCCAACAAATTTGGGAGCGACATTTGAAACCATAGAGTGCTTGAAAAGGTGCCATACCAATACTAGAGTGGAAGCTATTGTTATAGGAGAACTCGATAAGCGGTAGATGAATATCCCAATTACCTCCAAAATTGAGGACACAAGAACAGAGCATATCTTCTAGAGTTTGAATCGTACGCTCGGATTGTCCATCAGATTGCGAATGATAAACAGTACTAAAATCCAAACGAGTACCCAAAGCGGATTGAAGAGACTTCCAAAATCAAGAAGTAAAACGACCATCACGATCAGATATAATAGATAAAGGGGTTCCATGATGACAAACAATCTTCTCAACGTAAATACGTGCCAATTGATCCGCATAATACGTCTCTTTGATGGGAATAAAATGAGCAGACTTGGTTATACGATCAATGATTATCCAAATACTATCGTGTTTCTTACGGGTAGATGGAAGCTTAGTGATACCTTCCTATTTCCACTCGGGGATGGGAGGTTTCTCGAGTAAGCCAAAAGGTCGGTGATGTTCGGCTTTCACTTTGGAACACGTGAGGCATTTAGAAACATATAAGGCGATATCTTTCTTCATTCTTGGCCACAATAGATAAAACGAAGGTAAAGGTACATCTTATCCGCACTAGTATGTATGAAATATCGTGTCTTGTGAGCTTCGTCCATAATAAATGTGCGAAGATCATCACGATCGGGGATCCATAAGGTTCAGAAAGTAAAGCAGATCACTGGCTTTAGTTTCAAGTTGGGTTTCAGCACCACACGACATCTCGTCATACATATTGTCTTCGGTGACGGATTCGTGTTGAGCATCCAGAACACGTTTTTCGAGATCATTTTGGACAAGAACACAAGTAAGAAGTATGAATTTGAGTGGTTTCTTACGACTGAGAGCGTTGGCCACCACATTCACCTTTCCAGGATGATAGCGAATCTCGCATTCGTAGTCGCTAAGCAACTCGGCCCATCGACGTTGTCTCATATTGAGTTATTTTTGGTCGAAATTGTGTTGGAGACTCTTATGATCGGTAAATACTACACTCTTCGTACCATGTGGAATTGATAAGAATTATACTACTTGGATAAAACATGGAGAAGCCGACACCAACATTGCAACTAATGTTAATAAATCTGGGTTTGCATGCACCAACATTCCAACTAATAATAATAATACTGGGTTTGTTGACACCAACAATCCAACTAATGTGACTGATAATAATACTAGGTTTGTTGACAGCAACATTCCAGATGCATGTGAAACTGTAGAAATGGTAAATGCTACACAAGACAATTTCAAAGGAGACAAGAAGCATCAACAGTTTCTACAACTACTTGCTGACACTGAGAAGCCCATGTATAAAGGATATCCTGACTTCACCAAGTTGTCTGCATTAGTAAAACTACTCAACTTGAAGAGCAAGCACGGGGTATCTCATAAGTTCTTTGATGAACTTCTGAAATTGTTGAAAAAGATGCTACCTGCTGATAACGAAATGGTAAATAATATGTATGAGGGTAAAAGGATGATGAAGATAATGGGCTCAGGATACGAAAAGATACATGTGTGTATCAATGACTGCATTATTTACTATAAGGATTACACGTATTTGGAAGCATGTCCAGTTTGTAACAAGTCAAGGTGGGAGGTGGATGATAAGACTAACAAAAATTACATAAACACGCCCGCTAAGGTACTGTGGTACCTTACCATTATTCCATGATTCAAGCACCTCTTTCAATCAAAGACCACATCAGAGAATTTAACATGGCACGCCACGAATACCAATAAACCATGTGTTTTACGCCACCCATCAGATTCACCAGCATGGAAAGTCATAGATGACAGGTACTCAGATACCATCAGAAGTGATCCAAGAAATCTTCGTCTAAGGATTTAAAGTGATGAGTTCGACGTACATAGAGGCAACAGAAACCTTAGTGTCTGGCATGTTTTAGCAGTCATTTACAGCCTTCCACCTTGGATGTGTATGAAAAGAAAGTTCATCATGCTTTTCTTATTAATATCTGGAGTGCCAGGAAACAATATTGATGTGTTTTTACAGCCTTTAATTGACGATCTAGCATCTTTATTTGAGGTCGGGGAGCCAACATATGATGCATATAAACAAAAAATGTTTACACTACGTGCAGTTGTGTTATGGACGATTAATGATTACCCTGCTCTTGGTACACTATGTGGTTGCCCTTACAGTGGATTTAAAGGTTGTGTAGTGTGTCGGGGTGACACTCATTGTGTTCGACTTTTTCAAAAAGGCAGAGTCATGCTGCCCACATAAGGTATCAATCACATGACCACCCTTTCAGAAAACAAACAAAGACGTTCACTGGAAAAGAAGAGATGAGAACCGCTGAAGAGCCTATGACAGGGGAAGAGATATACGACGAGGTCAAAAACATTAAGAATGAATGTGGAAAGGGATCAGAATCTCTAAGTGGGAGTAAGAGAAAAAGGGATAACACAACGCCGCAGCCATATTGGAAGAAGTTCAACATATGGTACCAACGGCTCAGCTATTGGAAGCATTTACCTGTCCAACATTGTATTGATTTGATGCATGTTGAAAAGAATGTGGTAGAGAGTATTGTCTGGACATTGCTGAACATCCCTGGTAGGGAAAAAGACGGATTGGCAGCTAGAAAGGATTTGTAGTTTTTAGGGATTAAAAAGGATTGCAACCGAAAGTAAAAGACAACACTACAGAACTGCCTGCAACATGCTTCACATTATTAGCACAAGAAAAAGACATGTTTCTTGATACATTGTATAAACTTAAGGCTCCACTAGGGTATTGTTCTAACTTCTCTAGTTTGGCAAATCTTAAAGAAAGGAAGCTACAAGACCTTAAATCACATGACTATCTCATGCTTATGCAACAATTTTTGCCCCTTGCAATATGGTCCATCATGCCAGAACCAATGAGAAATGCTATAATCAGGATTTGTAGCAAAGAAATCATTGTGAAGAGCTTGATAAGATGCAGGAAGAGCAAATAGTTACACTGTGCCTGCTGGAGAAGTACTATCCTCCATCATTTTTTGATGTCATGGTTCACTTAACCTTGCACTTGCCAAAGAGATAAAATTATGTGGGCCACCATGCTTTCGTTGGATGTATCCCTTTGAAAGGTGTATGAAGGTTATCAAAGGGCATGTGCGAAACAAAACTTATCCAGAAGGGTGCATTGCTGAGGTGAACATTGCGGAAGAAACAATCGAGTTTCTCAGCGAATACCAAAAAAACATCAAGAGTACTGTTGGTATTCCACATGATAAGCATGATGATAATGGGGAGACAATTCCTGTCGCAGGCGCTAAATCAGTTGAAAGTTTCTCCTGATCTCTTCAAGAGAGAACATTTCTATGTGCTGCAGACTACGCCCAAAATAGCGGCGTATATCGAGTAAGTATTACTAACATATATACTCTAAATTAAATATATATATATATATACATGTATATGTATATATATTAATTCACAATATATTATACTCCTACTTACAGACAACACAAGACCTCTTTGAAAAACCAAATGCCTGGTAAACGATAAGCATTGCTGGAGAAGGAGCATACCCTAAAGTTTGGTGACTGGTTACGCGACAAGGTAGATCAATTTATTATGTCTTCTGTAATTTTTAAAAATCTTTTATAGTTTATGCAATGTAGGTGAATTTAATCTTTGTAATGAAATTCAGGTTGAAAGAGAACTAACCGTCTCCCCAGGTTCCATATCGGAAACCGTAAAGTGGATTGCACACGGAGCACACCGCAACCTATACAAATACGACTCATACGACATCCACAGTTTTGCATTTCGTACAAAATATCATGATGGTAGAGTTTACCAGAACAGCAGGGGTCTTTGACCGCATTAAAATACTGAAAGTGACTACTGGACTGAGACCCAAGACACTAAAAGAAATAAATAAAATGAAATGAACATTATGTTCTTTGGACTGAGAGTGCCTTTGGGCGGTCAGTTTTCACTGGAGGTCAGTTCGTACGAAATAAATAAAATGAAATAAACCGTTGTTGGCGTTTAAAATGGTGTACATGAGATAGGGGTTTTACCATAGAGTGCCTTTGGGCGGTCAGTTTTCACTGGAATTGATGACGACCGTGGGGTGACCAACAGGGTTTGAGATCGTGATTGGTTTTTGCCAATGGATGTACCATGCGGCTGAACTTTGTTGGTCTTAAAAAAAACGGATGAATTGATTAATTTGCTTATGTTTAAAACATTGTCATATGCTTTATATATTTATAAGAAAATTTTAAGTAGACGCGGTTTCTATTTCAAGAACTTGGTCAAAATATTCAAGATACAAAATAAATGCATATTTAATAAAAAGGAAATGTTAATCAAATATTCCAGTTGTGTTCTATAAGCCTGAAATAAATTCGAATTAATTGTTAGGAGTTATATATAGAAATCAATTTTCTAATGTTCAATTAGAAACCTATATATCAAACTCACAAAAGTAAATTTAATGTGTTCTTGGACTACTTGTTTTCCCTATATTGAATACCAATTGTAGAAGTATATTTGAGACTTTGGATGGTGACGTGACAATGAACAAGGTTGTTTGATGCAAAATCTGCGAAGTCCCAAGAAACAAATGCAAACAAAAACCAACCAAACATGTCCAATAAAATCTCTTTCACAACAAAGACTGAAAGAGACTACTGGACCGAGACCGAAGACTCTAAAAGAAATAAATAAAATGAAATGAACATTCTGTTCTTTAGACGGAAGGATAATACATTTGTCAGGGTAATCCCTGGTGTGTCGAGCATTTGCTATTAAAAAATGTATTGAATACAAATTAAGAATAGTTTCAATTTTTTAATGTAGTTTTCAATGCAAAATACTAGGAATTTAAATATGCAAAACAACTATATTCCTTTATTTAGGAGATCATGCGTAAATGTGAACATGGGAAGATCATGAGTAACTAGAAACATGTAGAAATGTAAACGTGAACATTAGCATGCATAAATAATAAACAAACATAGCTTGCAGTCTTCTACTTGGGCTTCAAGAATTAAGCTCAAAAGGTTTGATGAAGATGATCAAGCAACAAGTGATCAAACAGAGTACGAAATCCAAACCAAATATTAACTAAGAGAAGAAGCTCAAACAGAGTCTGAAATCCAATCCTCGGAGTGGGGGTGCTTGCTTTCGAAAGTTGACAGTTTCACAGCTAAAAATCACCCTCCTGTTTACATACTGAATTGATCTACATATATATATATATATATATATATATATATATAATAGACATAAGCGAGGAAAGGAACACATGGTTACCATTGGCAACGAAATAAAAGAACCAAAAGACTACTCCGAAACAAGTAAGAAACCAGAATGGACACAAGCAGTGGAACAAGAGATCGTAGCACATAACAATATTAAAACCTGGGAATTGGTCCCAAGATCGGATGGAGTAAAATCGTGACATGTAATTAAGTGGGTCTATAAAATCAAGACGAAAGAAGACGGGACGATCAATCGGTATAAGGCAAGACTAGTTGCTTGGGGTCGATTGTTCATTAAGCAATCCGGGTCGAGTGTAGAGGTAGTCCTAGTCTGTGTAGATGACATGATCGTATCTGGGAATTTGAAGGACGAAACCAAGAAGCTTTGAGGTAACCTCAGTACCCGGTTTAAGATCAAAGATCTAGGGCAATTGGCCAGATTTTAGGATTGGAGATTGAATACTCCAACACAAGTTTAGCGTTTCACCAAAGAAAGTGTATGTTCGATTTACTATATGTAGAGATTTGGTATGTCAAACTCAAAACCAACGGTAACACCGTTGGAAGAAAATGTTTGATTGTATAAGAAGAAGGAAAAGAGTTGGAAAACCTGACCGATTACCTAAAAATGGTAGAAAATCTTATATACCTAATGTTGACGAGGCTGGACATAGCGTTTTTGGTGGGAGTCTCGCGTTGGTTAATAGAACAGTCCCGTCGCTTGCATATGCAGCCCATCAGGTTCCAAGGTATGTGAAAAACTTATTCGGGTTTGGAGAGAAGTACAAGAAGGAGTCGAGTTGGGTTTTGCGATGCCAGTAAATCCGCGATCCAATTGGCCAGGAACCCGAAGTTCCATGCACGTACCAAGCATATAGAAGTGCATTATCATTACATACATGAAAATGTGTTAAAAGGTTTAATCAATAGAAGATGTGTTGACAAAGCGTGTGTCAAGTTAAGCTGTTGGCCATTTGCTCAAGTATGGAAATGATTGAGGTTGGTTTTAAGAGCGAATGTGAAAAACGTTGCAATAGTAACTCAAGGGGTCAAAACAGTTAGTATGTACGAAAATTATAAGGGTGGTACAATAATCTCTAAAGAACTGATTGTAGGAGATTAATAAAAGTCAAAGGGAAGATCTTAATTACCTTAGGATCTTATTTGAATTTCAAATTATATAGTTTGAGTCTTAGTTGTAGTCATGTTGGGTTATATATACCACCATAGTGGTTTGGTTTATTTGTATCTTTGTTTTTCAAGTTAATAAACAAAAAGAGTCGATCAAGTGTGTCGAACTGTCGATTAAACCCGTCTGTTCTTGGGTGATTCGGAGCTCACCCAATTTTACACATATTTCAACCATTTTCCTCATACTTTTATGCAAATCTTCGTTAGCAGATAGTAAAATTAATTAAATCGACAATTACAAAAAGTGAACCATGAATACATTTTTCAGTTAAACAAGCATATAATTTCGAAAGCCAAATAATACCAAAAATCAAGTTCTTTCCCTGTCAAAGTGTAGAATAAGAGCAATGCTTAATTAACGTTTTTTTTTCAACAACGTTTGGAACTACTCTAATACTTGAGTGAGTCTTTCTGAGATGAGATGCCAATCGTTTATACGTACTGATTTTGACTCTCTAGGTCTGATTCACCAAGAACAACGTCAAGTAGGAAACCCACCACTGTGAAAAAAGCCCGTTAAGTCAAGTTGCGAATGACACCATAAGATTTTAGGCTTTAACTGTTATCTAATATCATTAGACCAGAAAACCAACTGTGATGCTTAATTGACGGTAAAGTAGGAAATACAAGTTGCTAAAACCAAATTAAATGTGAACTGAGCTGTAAGGCCCCGTTACCGATGCCTCGCTTTTGACGTTGGATTTACTCATAAACACCGTTCTAAATATCAGAATTAATTAAAACTTTCGCGGAATAATTTAAAATCAACCATTCATTAAAAACATCCATAACTTGTCCTTTAAAACATAACGTAAATTTATAACATTCAAAACATAATGACAAATCTTCAGATACCAGCCTCTTCAATCCTATCATGTGTCCATCTCAAACCAGCTGTCTCAATCTGTTAACCTGCGTGCATACTAAAACTCAGCTACGCTGAGTGAGTTCTAGTTAATCACATAACTTACTCTACATACACATATACGTGCCCGAAGGTACGCATTACATACATAACCTGTTCATCGTCGTCCATACACATTCATAGCTAACCTTACATTATAAAGGGCATTTCACCCTACATACCTCAGATATTATTAGGGTTCGGTACCCTCCATCCTCGGATATTATTAGGGTCCGGTCTCCCTTCATCCTCGGATATTATTAGGGTCCGGTACCCTCCATCCTTGGATATTATTAGGGTCCGGTACCCTCCATCCTCGGATATTATTAGGGTCCGGTCACCCTTCCTTCCATACCTCCATACCATACTTTTTTATATACATAATTGTAAGTTTCATACGTACATACATCATTCATTCTTCATCTATAACATATATATCATCAAACCATTACCTGGCAGTACATGCAATATCCGAAGATCGTTCACGTACCGACAAGAAATCATTCATACATTTCACAAAATACATATATGGCATATACTTATCACTTAGGATAAGTGTATTAACAAATCACATCGAGTATGCACACAGCCCCGAAAAACATAACAAGGAATGGGGATAGAAACTCACCTGAATGTGATTACGTTCACCGTTTATAGTTATTCCCTTCTTTAGCTGTGCGCGACTAACTGTATAAGGATTACACGTATCAATTTAACTATCACTACCCATATCGTGTTTCTAGTTTAATTATTACCCTCAATGAAGGTCCGTGGGTAGCGCCCCTGTCAGCGGGGTTATAGGGCGGAAGCCCCTAGCAGGGTCCAAGGGGCCGAGCCCCTGGCTGGGGTCGAGCTGCCAGGTCAGCTTGGACAACTTTTATTTCCATTAACTGTCTTTACACATTTTCCATTAAAATTTTAAATCATTAATAAATTTTTAACTTAAAGGTTCAAGGGCTTCTTTGTAACTAAATCATTCTTTTTTTCTAAGTCCAGGGACTGTTCTGTCATTTATCAAACTTCTAGTTCGTTACTTGGTTCTTAACTAATTGGGTATCATAACGAACTAGTTCTTGTAACGAGTTGGACCTTATGACGAACTGGTCCTTTTAACGAATTGGACCTTATAACGAACTGGTCCTTTTACGAATTGAACCTCATAGCGAATGACCCCTCTATAACGAATTGGACCTTCTAGTTCGTTATCTCCTTTTAGCGAATGGCCATAACGAATTGGGGTTAATTCGTTATCTTTTCTTTGACGAATTTGGATACGAACTAAGGCTAGTTCGTTAAGCTTTCGTTAACGAATCAGCTGACGAATTAGATCGTTAACTCTACGTTAACGAATTAGGGTTAGGTAAGAGAATGTCAGAAACATTCTCTGACATACTAACCTCGTACCCGCCGCCTTTCGGCGCCGTCACCGCTGGAAAACCGGGCAGTGGCCGGAAAAATGGGTTTCAGCACCATTTTCACCGTTTTTCGTCCCGTTTGATCCAGATCTGAGCTAGGGTGATCCCTAGGCTCATTATTTGCTCGGTTAATACCCGATTCCACCCGGATCTCGTGACTTTAACGGTTTAAAGGTTTCGGCTCGTCGTTTCCTGACTAAATCTAACGGGTTTGAGCTCATACAATATCATACTATCATTACCTTGGATCGGGATCGGTTTTCTTTCTTGGTTCGGCTATAGAAAAGAGAGAAACTAGAGAGAAAGCTTAAGTGTGTGTTTTGAGTGGTGTATGGAATATGTGTAAATGAATGAATTATTTGGTAATTAAGGTTTATATAATTACGGATCATGGGCTTAAGCCCATGGTCTTTCCTTCTTTCCTTCCTAGTCCAAGTCCATAACCCATACCCATTTAACCCAACGCTAGCCTGACTCATAATAACTCATGTTTTCATTTTATTAACCGAAACTAGAAAACGGGATGTTACATGAGCGCATGTACTTCCTATTTGTTATCAAAACCAAATTGTAAATCTTTTAACCTTTTTAAACCTAGTCCACGTCTTCTCATGGTTTCTCTTAAGTATTCCTTCACCAATTTCAATGTTATTTTCACAAAATTATTAATGTGGATATATAGATGCCTGTAATGTAATTATGCGAATATTTTAACCTTTTAAATCTTTTTTTAATGAGAATTCACACACCATCTACTTTCTACTCTTAAACCGACATGTAAAATTTTTAAATGATATTTCAATACACAACATTATAAACTGGTTTGGTCATTCTATCGTAAATATTTTGTAACAACCGACCGAAACAAACACAAACATTCTAACTTACAAGATTACGTGGAGGAAGAATAAAGTAGGTTACTCTAGCATCACAATCTTATTGATATATAATTTTCAAGAAACTCATGTTATAATATAAAATAGAGAAAATACATCTTAATATGTAGAAATGCATGTTTTATTCATTTATTGTATCATGGGGATCATGAAACAATGTAACGGAAACTAGAAAATTTCAATTGTGAATCGGATTCGATCCAGAAGGCACTTTTTCTTTTACCACGCCGTATATTAGATCTATTTCTTCCGGTGAAGATAGTTGTTGGTGCTGCGTTGGTGGTGGTGGTGGTGTGAGAAGTAGTCGACGAAGGTTGGAGATTGTGGTGATGGTGTTGGTTGTGGTGGAATGCTGATCATGAGAGTTAAGGGATGTTTCTAATGACTTGGTGGATGAGATGGTGGTGATAAGGAGAGGGAAGACTAACAACAAGGGAAAGCTCTTCATCTTTTTAAGACTTCTTCGGGAGAGATAAACGGTGCTGGTAATGGTTAATTGAGGGAATATTTATAAGAGCTTCATAAGTCGTAAAATTAATGCTGAAATTAAGTTATACATTTAGAGTAATGTTACAAGTATATATTAATACATACATCAATATTGTTATAACTGACCCTAGACGCGTCTCACTTATGTAACGTGTAAAACATATCTAGTTTGGGTTGTATATACCAACATAGTGGATTCGTTTATTTGTATCTTTGTTTTTCAAGTTATTAAACAAAAAGAGTCGATCAAGTGTGTCGATCAAACATGTCCGTTCTTGTGTGATTTGGAGCTCTCCTAGTTTTACACATATTTCAACCATTTTCCTCATACTTTTATGCAAGTCTTCTTTAGGAGATAGTAAAGTTAATTAACTCAAGCATTTTCAAAAGTGAACAATGAATACATTTTTCAGTTAAAAAAAGCATATAACTCAGAAAGCCAAGTAATACCAAAAATCAAGTTCTTTCCCTGCCCACGTTTAGAATAAAAACAATGCTTAATTGACGTTTTTTTCAACTAGTTTTAGAACTACCCTAATACATGAGAGAGCCTTCCTGAGATGGGATGCGAACCTTTATACATACTGATTTTGACACTCAAGGTCCTTCTCACCAAGAAGAATGTAAAGGAGGAAACCCATCACTGTGAAGAAACCCCCGTTGAGTCAAGTTTCGAATAAGACGATAAGATTTTAGGCCTTAACTATCAATTCATAAAATTAGACCAGAAGACCAACTGCAATGCTTTTGGTGACCACGTCGATAAACACAAAACCGAAAATTTAGGTCATAAGCTTGATCTTTGTAATTCTCATTAGCTCGAAATTACAACTCTTAAGCTATCTTAATGATATAACACATAAGCTCAGGTATATATACTAACTAGGTTAGGTACCCCTGTAGAACACGGGTTAGGATAAATATATATTTTTCAATAATAACCCAGTGTGAAGCATAAAAAATATGTTCAACATATATAAAGATATAAGAGCATTCTCATCTCACCCTCTGTCTCTAAACAAAAACTAAATTAAAACACACTATATTTTCTCTCTCTATTTCAATTAAATAATATTTTATTTATACATTTATCATTATCTTTTCTCTTTCCCTCACACTCCACCACTTTCAAAAAATATTATAAAATTATAGGGGGGAACCGTAGTTTTTCAAATATACAGAAAAATCACTGTGTTTTCAAAATATAACAGTTCTTCACTCCCAACACATTAAATCAATCTCTAAATTATAAAAACATCATTCACATAAAACAGGGGTTTGGATGAGAATGCTCTAATATATGGTAGAATAAATTACACAATTGATGGTCGGATAAAAGTCATGTATATTATTATATTATATGTTTACTTTTAGTTTAAATATTAAGTGAACTTTGGGACTTCAAGCGTGTTTATGTGTTTCAGGATATTTGACGTTAAGGATGCTTATCGGGATGAATTATGGGCTTTGAACGATTTTGTCATGATGATTGACACGCTTTCCTATGCAAAATAAAAGAAGAACATAAAGAAAATTGTGTCAAACACCCTTAGCGCGACGCTAAGGGGTCCTGAGGGTGACCTTAGAGATACTCAATTTGAGTCTTAGGGCGGAGCTAAAGGCTCACCCCTAGATGTTATATAATCAGTTTTGAGCCCCTATTTCGACATATCATTCATTCTAGCAACCAAGTACAAGCCCTAGGACGATTTTCCACCATCCTGAAGCCTCCGGTTCGCCTGTTCGTCACATGCTTTCGTCCTCTCATCAGATAAGCGAATCCTTCGTGATGCCGATGTTAGGCTAAACCATTGTATTAACTTTAGGATATGGTTTTGTGTAAACTAACTTTGATCAGATTCTATGTTTGAATGAGTATGAACTTGATTGAATGTATTTAATCTTGTTATACATTATGAATTTATTGTTTAAACAGTTTATGATTTTGATTATCAAACTTTGCATCGCTTTTCTAGTTGTGTTAATCACATGTAGGGTTAGCTCTTATGTCATTGAACCAGTAATCGCTAGTCACTACTTATAATTGATTTTCATACATTAAACTGGTAATTGGGCAAACCGGAGTTTAGTTGTGTCAACAGTTTGGTTAGGGTATCGTTTGTCCTCACAACCCAACTGTTAGTTTTAGCAATTACTACGCAGTTAATCTTTATGAATATGTGATTAGTTGGTAATCACACTACCTGAACCTGAAGTGAATCATTCTCTCACAATTGTTTACAGTCTACTTAAAGTAATCGTGTGTTCTTATAATCATCCTTTATAAACCGCTTGACATCCTTTGTCCGCTTAATATAATAATTAATAATTTTGAACTTTACTTGCACTTTCCGCTGATTCACTGTGGAGACGACCTTACTTAACCATACTAGCTATAAGTATTTAAGTCTTATAAATACTTGTTTTTGATTATATCACGACATCTACTTCAACAATACACAATATGGAAATAAATAGTTGAAAGTTCGTAAATCTCTAAATATATTTTTGTATACAATATTTGTAATTTATCCACCATATTAAAATTAGTAGTTTCACTTTGTTTTCGGTTTCAACTCTAGATAATGGAAACGTATATGACCATGTGTTAAAACATATTGTCTAAAAAACAAACAAATCATCTAAAACGATTGACCTTAGCTTTCATTAATATTCATTGCAAAACAAACATAAAAGGAAAATTTCTTTTTTTTGAAATTTGAAATTAATTATTTTATCTAAATTAACGTGAAAATTCATTACTTATAAAGTCATAATATTAATAACTAATACAATATATTTTTATAAAACAATATATATAATTATGTTGGTATTAAATTTTTTAAACCAACAAATAATTACTAAAATGAGTAAATAATAGATTAAAAAGAAAAAAAATAATAAAATATAAAACTATTAATAAGAAAAAGAAATATATATATATATATATATTTAATATGAGAGAGAGGTAGGAAAATTTTGTAATGATCACTCATGTGTGATGACATATGACGTTAAGAAATTCGTGTTTAGAATAAATAAATTTATTTAAATAATAACACAATGTGAAATATAAGATATGTTCTAAAGATATAAAGATATAATGTATGGTAGAACAAATTACACATTTTACACAATATAGAAATAAAAAGTTGTTGAAAATTCATAAATCTCTAAATATTATTTTATATACAATATATGTAATTTTATTTGTAATTTTAACCCCCATATCAAAATTAGTAGTTTCACTTTGTTTTTGCTTTAACTGTAGATAATGAAACACATAACTTATCTGTAGGTCCCGTGACCGGATCTAACAACACACTAACTATTACTAGTTATCTTGGATCAACCTCTCAATTAGTTGGCGGAAACAACTAGCTAGGACTGAGATCTCGGATCTTGTTTGGTGATTATTTCGGCCGAGAACAAGAAGAGAAAAAGAGAGAGCTTGTAGGTTTGAGAATAATATTTGCAAAAGGTTGTGTTGTGTATATGATACACACAATATATAATGTGTGTATTCCCATACACATCTTTCATATTTAACGGCCCGATGGGCTCCAAATACAATAGGCCTCGGGCCCAAACATACAAAAGATAAACTTAAACAAGCTAACAAACTACAACTAACAAATACAAAAGACTAATACCAAAAATGGGCCTTACAATCTCCCTCTAGGCTTTAGTATTTGCTTTATTTACTTCTATCTTCATTCAGACTCGGACTCGTACTCAAACACCTCGTTATCGTCAAATGGTTGTTTTTCAACAAGTAGACGGACAAACTTGTTGAACTTGCCCACGATGGCGTCGGTGTTGTCCTTGCGCACGTCTTCAACTGTGCACAAAGGAGATCCATGCAGTTTAAGCAGATCTTCCTTCCCAAAAACTGATAGTTCATGCTCATCGAAGAACCTGAAGTGATGCATACTTTTGCAATGAATTATTACCTCACCCGTCTCATTGTCAAATTTTCAGCAGATGAAGTCGTAAAACAAGTTGTCTTCAAACGGCATTCCATGCATGATAGGTTCTCCATGATCTTTAGGCATCCTGTACTTCCATCCTTTCACTGGCTTGCTTGTGATTGGATTGATCTCATTTTACTTGTAAGCTCTTCCAGGATTGAGAGGAAATTATGGATAACCTTTCTTCCATCCTTGCAAAGTCTTCTCGTCCTCTCCTCCACCAACTGCCCGTCTGAAATAGTTCATATAAAACAGACAGTGTGTGCATATTTGAATAGGACATATATGTAAGTTCGCCATTGGCACGTCTGATAGCCCATCCTTGGCTATGTTTATGCCATTTGGCGTAGAGGATAAGATCAGCATCATGGAATGGCTTTGACCTACATCTTAAGCTTGCCATTCTGTTCACTATAGTGACACATTTTCTAGACTTTCTTTGAGCATGATCAACAGCATGAGTGACAATTGGTTCTTCAGCAATCGGCTCAACATTCTCTCTAACTGGTGTGCCGGGGTTAGGAGAATAGTTGATGCCATCATCGCTATCATCATTATTTCCTTCCATGACTTTCTCAACTGTCGGGACGGTACCTGCAAAATAACAAGCATTAAGTAAAGAGGCAATTTCAGCCTCCACTGTAGCATCCGTCTCACGAGTTTAGCCTCCTGTGGTGGTTCCTCATCAACCGCCTGATTTCCGGTAGCATCACCACTATCATTTCCATTACCACTACCACCATCACCATCATCACCGTTTCCACCAAGAGGTTCCTATAACTGTCATACTCATGGACATCGTCCTCGTCATCCTTTTTCTCATCACCATCGTTATCATCATCATCTGACTCATCATCGTCTCCATCATCACCACCGCCTTGTGCTGTTTGTTGTGGATCAACATAAACGATCAAGGCAGTTGTAAACACAACACTCACTTGTGCACTAGTGGTGGGTGCAACAAGTGGTGAGTTTGTAGAACTGACCTACCTAGAAGCAACGACAGTAGTAGCCACAGGCTCAGTGCTTGCAACGGTTCCAACAACAACTTCAGGCTCATCATTCACAGCCTTAGGACCTAAACCTCCTTCTCCTCCATCCTGTAACATTAGTTACTTTTCAAATCCGAAACCCGACCAGTTTATTTTATTTTTTCTTTCTTTTGCCTCATTTATTATTCGAACGCTCGTTATTAATTCCCGCATTCGTTTAAGTTTATATATATTTTGTTCATTTATTTATTTATTGATAATAACTATGATTTCTATGCAATAATACCCCCTTAACTAAATTTTATCCACTCTTGCACCCACATCTAAAGACCAAGGATCAAATTGCAAATTATATTCAAAATACCTCCATCATCCTTATATACGATTCAGATCTACGATCTGTATTAAGTTAGGATAATCAACGAGATCAAACATAAATGTTCTGCTAGGGTAGCATACCATGCACGAGGTGCTTGGTGCAGACCATAAAGAGCTTTATCAAGACGGTAAACATGGTTTGGACGATCAGGATCCTCAAAACCTAGAGGTTGCTTCACGTAGATCTCCTCCTTTACTTTCCCATACAAGGAAGCAGTCTTTACGTCCATTTGATACACTTTGAAATTCATCTACGAGGCATATGCTAGAAAAAGACAAATTACTTCAAGCCTAGCCACAGGTGCATAAGTTTCATCATAATCAAGGCCTTCACGCTGAGAGAAACCTTATACAACCAATCTTGCTTTATTTCTTATAATAACCCTTTGTCATCTTTCTTGTTTCTGAAGACCCACTTTGTCCCAATTGGTTTCTTTTTCGGCGGCATTTTAACCAATCTCCAAACATGAAGCTTCTTGAATTGTAATAGTTCTTCTTGCATAGCCTCAACCCACGAGTTTTCTTTCAGAGCCACTCTGTGATCCTTCGGCTCAACCTGTGAAATAAAACACGCAAAAAGACATTTGTTAATGGTACCAGACTTGCTTCTCGTTTGGATACCAGTGGATAGAGAATCGATGATGTTCTATGTAGGATGGAGTCGATGGATAGGCAACTGAGGAATGTCTTCGACAATGGTGATGGGCTCGGCTTAAATGTTTACAGAGAGATTCTAAATAGGATGGAAGATGCGAGGAGCGGTTTCAAGAACATTGGCAGTTAATAAACAGAGTCAGGTTGATCAACTCTATTTTCTTGAGCAATTTGTTCTTCCTACAGATCTTCATCATATGGAACAACAATGGTATTAATGGGAGTTGTTGCAGTGTGGTCAGAATCACCAACAACAGGTTCTTCAACAGGAGTAGCTACTTGAACAGTTTCATCAACAGAGAGAGGCGTGGCAACAGATTCTACCACACTAGGAGCTACTTGAAGATCTGCTATGGGTTCAGTCTAATGTTGTTCCACACTGTCAGCAGACTGAAATGAGTCATATGAATCAGTATTGGACACATCTTCGACAACAACTAATTCAGTTGAGCCTGCATCTTGAGGAGCAGGATTGTTACCAACTTGATTATTCTCTTGAGGTGGAGGTGGAGGTGGAATTGCAGGTGGTGCAGGTATTGCAGGCAGAGCAGAAATATCCATCTCAGACAGACTGTTGATTAAAGTTTGCATCAACAAGGGTTCTTGTGAGGAAGATGGAACTTGAGTACTTGCAGGTTGTGGAATAGACATGCCACGAAACTGGTTAAATAATTATCATAGTCAAATAACCAATCTGGTCCCGTGCGAGCATTAGCAACATTCAGCTCTTGTCAGTCAACATTGTAGGATTCCAGAATCAGCTTGGTCTTCTTGTTGTAGACTCGATAAGCGGTTTTGTTGGAAGCGTACCCAAAAAAATAGCATTCATCAGCCTTTTCAGCAAACTTGGGATCATGCTGAGCACCGGTATGGAGTATGGTGCAGGGACATCCAAAAGTCTTGAAGTAGTTGACTAGAGGCTTTGTCTTGTAGTAGACTTCATAAGGAGTCTTTTTCAGACGCTTTTTAATGAGTACTCGGTTTTGAATGAAGCAAGACATGTTGATGGCATCACCCCACAAAGAACAGTGGTAGTTTGGAGTAAGATAACATTGTTTTTGCAGCCTCAATCAGTGTACGCTTTCGATGTTCAGCTACTTTATTTTGTTGCAAAGTATAAGGAGCACTGAAGTGACGTTCTATTCCATTTGAACTGCAAAAGTTATCTATAGCTCGGTTGCAGAATTCAGTTCCGTTGTCGCTTCGTATACACTTCACCTTCTTATCTGTCTGTCTCTCCACTAAAGTGATGAACTTGATCAAAAATTATGCGGTTTCATCTTTGTGCCTTAAAAGGATTGTCCAGCTGAAACGGGAAAAGTCATCAGTCATCACAAGAAAATGGGCTTTTCGGCCGATTGCCATAGGATGAATAGGACCAAACAAATCCATATGTAACAGCTGAAGAATGGAATCTATGGATTTGATCGTTTTGTGAGGGAGCTTGTGTTGCTTGCATTTAGAGTAGGAAATACATTTTTCAATGCAAGAGAAAGATTTAACAGGCAAGCCCCTCACATGTTCCCCTTTAACCAACTTGTTTAGATTTTTAAAATTTACATGACCGAGCCATCTATGCTATAGAGATGAGTCGTTATTCGAGGCCTTAGATAATAGCAGGAAGCGGTCTTACATGAATAAGAGCTATTCATGTCTATTATATAAGCATCATTATGCCTCGGAGTACGCATCAATATCCATTACTCTGGAACCTTGAAACCTGGTTTAAGAATTAATAATTCATTCTTAGTGAACAAGGTGGAATACTATATGTCGCAGATTTGAAAAATGCTGAACAGATTATGATTGAGCTGTTCCACCAAATTGACGTCGTCAAACGTCAGGATCCCATTTGACACTCTACCATGTTTTGTAATATTCCCTCCCATATCTCCAGCAAAAGAAACGTATCCACCATCTAATGGTTTAACGTCAAACAGTAAGGATTCGTCTCCTGTCATGTGTCGGGTACAATAACTATCCAAGTACCAAATACTATTTACAGACTGTCTTGGTTGACCCTACACACATTAATAGTTTAATTAGATATGGGTTACCGAGACTTAGTTGTCTCGAGAAGGTCAACCACAAGGTTGTCAAATTTCCTTTTCACATCTTGAATTATGAAGTTTTCGGACGTGTCAGAATCAGAAGAGAAGTCTCTAGGAGTCCATGCGCGTACAGGTTTCCTGTTTTTAGAAAATTTTCTAGACTGTCTTCTTCTTGTTTTCAAACCAAAATCCTCAGATTTCTCAATCTTTGGATTTCTTTTCTGCTTTCTTTTTGAAGAATCCTTAGACTTTTCAGTCTTCGAATTCCTTTTTGCTCTTTCCTTCTTGGTTATCCAAAAAGGAGGTTTACTATTCCTTTTATTTATGGATCTCACATCCATTTCACTGGCAGAACTATCAGATCGATCATTTCATGTTCTTGAACTAGGTTTAGTTCTTGAACGGAATTGATTAAACTGATTATTCGTTTCTCTTTGCATTTTATGTCAGTTCTTGCAATGTCTTGCAAGGTGAGACGGGTTACCACACACATAACAAAGTATTTTCTTATCATCCTTATAGAATCTATCAGAATCACAGTACATGGACTGTGGTGAAAAACGTGATGCTTGGAACGGAACAAACAGGTTGTTAGATCTATAACCCCGATCATCAAAAACATTTTAATAGAAAGAGTTGACATGATCTTGTGGATAATAACCATAGTAGCTATTATCAAATTGATTATAATGTTGAGATTGATAATATTGATTTGTTGATTGATAAAAATTGTTTCTATGAGGTGGAACATATTTACTAGATGTACTTGCTTTTTCCTTTTCAAAACAATTTTTATTTACTTTAATTTCCTCAAACCTTACGATCACTTGATGAACAGATAGGTAAGTTATTATCACATATACCGTTTCTTGCATATTTCTATTGTAAACACTTTCATCAAAAACAGTTTCACAATCACTATCAGAAGTGGAAACATTATTTTCATTCTCAACATTAAGAGAAGTGCCAACATGGACACTCTCACAAGTTACATAATTGTTCAAAATGTTTTTAGAAGAATTATTATTACAGACAGGGTTGGCAATAGATGAATCAAAAAGTAAGTTTTTATCTCCACTACCCTTGTTTGTTTCCACACACTCACTTTCTTCTACACAACCTGTTGAAGAAGATGAACTGCCATTAGGGCTAACTGTTTGAAAAATCGGTTCAACTGTTTTAGGAACAGCAGGAACAAATGACTTTGAGATAGGTACATGACCAATGCTAGTTATCATTGAAAGGAGGTGGAAACGCAGAACTATCATAGCCTATTCCTATTTTTATGTTTAACCCCATCTGTGTTCCAATAATTCTATTCAGCTTTTCAGAAGATAACTAAATAATTTCATTGGTAATCTTTCTTTGGGCTAACTCTAGTTCTAACTCAACAATCTTAGCATTTAGCTTAACTACGTTTCTTTCATGATGTTCAGCTAATTTTTGAGTTACAAAGACTTTTTTCAATAAGTTTAGCCATGTCATCATTATGAGTTTTAATCCTAGTAGCATAGATCTTTTCAGCCTTTTTAAATCCATCATTCTGACATTTAATGCTTTGGATTTGTTCTAAGATTTTAGCATTATGATTTCTATAGTGTAGTACTTTATCAATGCAAGCATGTGAACAGAATTTATGTACCTCGGTAATGAGAGAGGCAGGTCTAGGAATTCTATCGGCAGTGCTTAATGAGGTGCTAGCTTGATTCGTGAAGGCCATCCCAAGCAAGGTCAGAGGATTCTTCAACTCCTCAAAATTGCTCATCTTCCCAATCAGGCTGGGTTGACTCAGCATTTCAGGCAATCATTGCCTTTGAACTCGACTCGAAGTTTCCTTTGGATCCATTTCCCTGACTAATTCTTGGGAGTCTTGTCTTCGAGGAGTAGTTTGGGACATGCCTCTTGTCAGGCCTTTTAGCACTCTATTATCCGACATCTCCATGATTTTGATTTCACCCACGACCATCGGTGGATTGGTGCATACTCTGGCAAAGTGACCAGGTTCCCCACAGTTGTAAGAATGAAGTTTGTCCTTCTCAAACCCAATGTTCTTCCCATCATCCTTGAAACTGTTCTTCCCATACTTCTTCATAAAGTTAGTAGCTCTGTGAACGACCATGTCCATCTGGTACTTGATATCCATTTTCTTGAGATCATGTTTGTTGATCTCGGGAAGATCTCCTTGTTCAATGGAAGGAGGAAGTAACTTTCCTTGCAATAACTCCTCATGACTTGCCATAAAGGCATGAAACAGTGCCATGTTGGAGTCATCATGGGAGATGGTTTGAGTAGCAGAGTAAGCTGGAGTGATTGTTGAGGCTTTAATCCCATGAGCGTTTAAGGCTTGTGCATCATCACTGTCAATTGCATTCTGAAAAGAACTGGAGCTTGACCTTGATGAAGCTTGGGGTACAGAAGTTGTCTTGAAGGTTGAACTTGCATTGTGAGCAGCAGTATTAGCTTGACTTATGAATGTCGTGCTTACACCTGATCCAGTAGACATACCGGCTTTGGAGAGAGAACTAATGTGGTTACCCATCCTCAACTTATCATCCATTTCAAACGACTTGATGATAGAGGTTAGGTCAGCTAGACTTATAACATCAAGATTTGTAGTTCTCTTGATGGTTATTACACTGCTACTCAACTTATCATCCATTTCATACAACTTGATGATGGAGGTTAGGTCAGCCAGACTTGTAACATGAAGATTTGTAGTTCTCTTGATGGTTATTACACTACTACTCCAGGAGTAAGGGAGAGAATTGAGTAGCTTGTCATTAATCTCTATTTTATCATATTCAATACTAGCACTGTTGATGTTGGTAATCAATGTTTCAAATCTTGAGATTAGACTAGCTATAGTTTCTCCTTGAACATAGTTAAACATGTTGAATTCTCCCTTCAACATCCATTTTCGGATGTTTCTCCTTTCCAAATTACCTTCAAACTTGCTCACCAGGGCATCCCAATGTGTCTTGGCAGTAGTGTAATCTCTTAGAGTTAAAGCAATTTCTCTCAAAAGGCACACACTAAGAACACCAAAGGCTTTGTTGTCTTCAACAAACATTCTTCTATCAGCATCATTATAGTCAGCTACCGGCTTTGGAATATCACCATCAGGAGTTGTAGTTGTGTGAATATGTGGACCTTCCTCAAATGGTCGAATGAGATTGTAGTCAAAGATCTTAAGATAGTTTTTAAATCTCCATTTGAATTAATTAAAATCACAGTCCCACTTCATCAGCTTCAGAGGTTTTGTCGTAGTTCCGGCTTGGTTTTCAAATATCACACAACTCGTTACAGCTTCATTACTAGCTACAGTGTTAGGAGTGGCCATTTCTCAAACAACTTTAAGATCAACACACTTGAAACAGATCTTCTCAACACACAAGTACAATATGATCGAATGACTATTTGAATGGCTATTCAAATGGATATTCGAATAAGTGTTCGAATGAGTATTCGAATGTAATATAGCTTGACACAAGGTATTCGAATGGAAAGTTATTCGAATCAGGAGATCTAATCAAGTGTGATTTTATTCGAATCGAATGTTCTATTCGAATCGAATGGAGATTCGAATAGAATGAGATTCGATTCGAATGAAAAGGACTTGGGATTGATTTCAGCTTTTATTTGAATCGAATGGTGATTTGATTCGAATGGTTTCTTGATTCCAATAGATTTGCCTTGTGTTAAATTAAACTTCAAACTTGTATTCGATTGGAGTAGTGATTCTAATCGAATAGTGATTCGAATCAATCACTCGATTCAAATGAAATTTTGATTCGAATGGATTTGTATTTTGGGAAAGTCTACACACCACTTTCCTCCACATTTTCAAAACACTCCTTTCTTGTGTATATCACAACTTTTGATCCAACCTTTGTAGATTTACACATAATCTAACATATTCACCTTTCCAAACACTATCTTTTGAAGATTTAACACCTATTTAACACAATTTTCATAATCTTTAACACCCTTTGAAGATTTGAAGCTTGAACATACGTTTTCTTGAACTTTTTGAAGACTTTTTCTTGAACTAGTGAACCCGAAACCCACAAACTTTCTTGAAAATCCGTCTTTCTACACAAACAAGACCTAACTCCAAGGTTGTGACCCAAGATCTACAACTAGTAGAGCCCAAAAGCTCTGATACCAATTGTAGGTCCCGTGACCGGATCTAACAACACACTAACTATTACTAGTTATCTTGGATCAACCTCTCAACTAGTTGGCGGAAACAACTAGCTAGGACCGAGATCTCGGATCTTGTTTGGTGATTATTTCGGCCGAGAACAAGAAGAGAGAAAGAGAGAGTTTGTAGGTTAGAGAATAGTATTTGCAAAAGGTTGTGTTGTGTATCTGATAGACACACAATATATAGTGTGTGTATTCCCATACACATCTTTCATATTGAACGGCCTAATGGGCTACAAATACAATAGGCCTCGGGTCCAAACATACAAAACATAAACTTAAATAAGCTAACAAACTACAACTAACAAATACAAAAGACTAATACCAAATATGGGCATTACATTATCATACGTTAAAACAGATTGTCTCAACAACAAATCAACCATCTATAGTAATTGGCTTTAGCTTTTATTAATTTTCATTGCAAAACAAACATAAAGTGAAAATTTCTTCATTGAAATTTGAAATTAATTATTTTATTAAACTCAAAGTGAAAAAACGTTACTTATAAGAGCTTAATATTAATAACTAATACAATATATTTATATAAAGTAAAATAACATAATTATGTTGGTATGAACTTTTTTAAATCAAAAAATACTTATTAAAAAGAGAAAATGAAAGATTAAAAAGAAAAAAAGTTAAATATAAAACTATTAATAAGAAATAGAAATGTATTTAATAAGAGAGAGAGGTTGGAAAATTTTGTAAGAATCTATCTTTTGTGATGCCATATGCCATTAAGAAACATTTGTTTATTATATAGTATAGATTTAACCTTGAAAACCCAACTAGGATGGAATACACATACTTATCATATTTAAATAGTAATTGGTAAAATCAAATCTTGATAATAATTAATAAATAAATTCCATTATGTCTAAGTTATTGGCTCGACTTATTCACCAAGTAATTTATTCAATGTGAACCAAGTTACGTGCTCAACTTGATAAACAAGACACCAATCCATCATAGGCTCGATGGATTGACCCAACCCGCCTAGTTGATTTGAGGACGAAAATTAAGTCTAACAACAGTAGGAAATACAACTTACGAAAACCAAATTAATTGTGAATTAACTTAGTGCATGTACTTTCTGTTTGTTATCAAAACAAAATTGTAAATCTTTTAACCTTTTTATGGTTTCCCTTAGATGTTCCTTAACAAATTTCTATGTTATTTTCACAACATTACTAAGAATGATTTGTGAATTAGGTGGTTTAAAGGAAAAAAACAAGTAGTTTTAGGTGGTTTACTAGAATTTAAGTTGTTTTAGATAGTTTGCTATCTCATATGGAGGATTACCAGTACACGTAAGCTTCCTTTCCACATGTCTCTCCACGTCATCATGTTCGACAAGTGTCGTCCAAGTCAACGGGGTGTAACATGTGGAATCCGCTATTTAAGATAGGGGGTTACACTAAATCCTTTTACCTAGCATTTACCACCATCCAGAAACTCTTTTTTACCACCCAGACACATGTCACAACCTCAGGATTCCACTATCTCAAATAGAGTAATGTCATCACAAGAATATATGCTTCAACTTTCTTGTGAATGAATTGTATTGAGCATTCGGAGTTTATTCCAAACTAGCATGCAGACTAGATTCAAACCATCAAATTTGGTGAGTGGGGGTTTTATAATCTATGAAGTGGTTTAGGGTGTTGTTAGTAGATGAGAGAGAAAATACAGTGATTTTTCTGTATATTTGAAAAACTACCATTCACCCCATAATTATTTAATATTTGGTGAAAGTGGTTGTGAGTAAAGGAGAGAGAAAGTGTAATGATAAATGTACAAAAAAGTATTATTATTTAATTAAAAAGGAGATAGAAAATGTAATGTTTTTAGTGCGATTTTGGATTAAGAGATGGCGGATTGGATGAGAATGCTCAAAGAAATAGTTTAGGGTTGCAACCTAACAATGCTCTTAATACGTATATCAATCAACTTTTGTCATCAATGAATATGTCACATTTATATAAATGTTCCTCGTAACTGCTCAATATGCAAGGACCCCGGTCACATGAAAAATAGGTGTCCTTATCGTCAATAATAAGTCATCTGGTTGTTTATGAAGAATCTTATTTAGGTGGTTAACTATGCGTGTTTGTAATAAGTTATCGTTTGAAAAATGTTTTGTGCTTTACATTTTATTGTCTTTAATGTAGTGTAATGTATTATTTTAAAAATGAGGTGAAGGATTTGTAAAATCTATTGTTATTTTATCCCATACCCTAACTAACTACACGTAAATGTGACATGTTCATTGACGGTAAAAGTTGATTGACGTATTAAGAGCTTAGTTAGGTTGCAACCCTAAACTATTTCTTAGTCTGCATGCTAGTTTGGAATAAATTCTGAAAGCTCAATACAATTCATTTAGGAGAAAGTTGAAGAATATATTCTTGTGGTGACAATCCTTCATTTGAGATAATGGATTCCTGGGGTTGTGACACGTGTCCAGGTGGTAAAAAAGAGTTTCTAGATGGTGGTAAATGCCAGGTAATAGGAGTTTGTGTAACCCTCTATCTAAAATAGCGGATTCCACATGTCACACCCCGCTGACTTGGACGACACTTGTTGAACATCTGGATGATGTGGAGAGATACGTGGAAAGCAAGCTTACGTGTACTAGTAATCCTTCATCTGAGATAAAAAAAACTACCTAAAACCACTTAAATTCTAGTCAACCACCTAAATGCATTTTTTTTCTTTAAACCACCTAATCAACAAAAAAATTCACATTATTAACATATAGACGCCTGAAATGTATTGATGCAAGTATTTTAACCTTTTAAATCTTTTTTTTTAATGACAACTCACACATCTTCTATTTTCTACTCTTAATCCAACATGTAAAATTTTTCAATGATATTTTAATACACAACATTATTAAACGGGTTTGGTCGGTCTATCGTAAATATTTTGTAACAGACCGAAACGAAGCACAAACATTCTAGCTTATGAGATTAAGGGTAAGAAAGATTAAAGTAGATTACTCTGCATCACAATATTATTGATTTTTAATTTCTAAGAAACTCATGTTAGAATATAAAACAGCAAAAAGACATCTTAACACATAGAAGTGTATTTATATTCATTTATTCTATTATGGGGATCTTGAAAGCAATACAAAGGGAACAAGAAATTTTCAATTGTGAATCGGGTCCAGGCCAGAAGGGACTTTTTGTTTTGCCACGCCGTATGTTGGATCTATTTCTTCAAGTTGTGGTGGACGTGGGTACCAAGGCAGAGGAGGCCAGAGTGGCCGTGGTCAAAACCGGGGTCGAGGAAATTATGGGAATTATTCACATCGTGGTTATCAACAGCAAACACCACCACCTAATTTCTATGCCAATACTTAGTGGCCTAATCAATGGCATCCACCACCCACCCCATACCCGTCCCAACCCCCATACACGGCCGGCAACAACTCCCGCCTCGTTAGACAACCCAGTGGCAAGGATCTGGTAGAACAGGCGAAGCCTAATATAATCCGCCAACTACCCCTGGCTCATCCAACAACTCACCTGCCTCGTCATCTTTCGCCGGGTATACTGATTATAACCTTGTCATACTTAGCTTAAACAATGCAGCAAGTCAACCTCGGTCAACACCCATGGCACATGGACACCGGAGCAGCTGCCCATCTCACCCATGATCCAAGTATAATTTCACAGTATTTGTCATCTTTTCCTATTAAGTCTATACATGTCGGTAATGATAACACAATACCAATTAAAGGAACATGACACGCCATCCACACCATCCCTAACCAAACCTACCAATTAAAAAATATCCTTTATGCCCCGTATATTATTAAAAATTTACTATATGTTTGCAAATTTAATATCGATAACCAAACTTCTAGTGAATTTGATCCATATGTTTTACTTTGTCAACCAAATCTAATTAAAGAATAAAATATGATCCAAATATTAAATCAAATCCATTATGCAAACTGTTTTTAATTAAATTAGGAAAAATAAACATCCACTTTCAAACAACTAATTGTCACTTTAAATATCAAACGTTAGTAGGGCTGAGAACGGTTCGGTTCGGTTCGGTTCGGTTTTTGGGTGAAACCGAAACCGAAAACGAAAATTCGGTTTTTTCATATATACAAACCGTTCAGTTTCGCTTTTTCGGTTTTCGGTATTTCGGTTTCGGTTCGGTTATATTCGGTTTTTTTATTTTTTATTTTTTTTTGTTTTTTTTGTTCTATTAATTGTTTTATGCGACTAGTTCCTACGTACAAAAATACATATTAACATTTACTATTCCTTTCACAAGCTCTAATTTCTCTTACAAATCTATTGAACCAACAAACTCCTAATTTGTTTCGGTTGTTGTCGCATATGGCTTAGTATAAATATATTAACAATCATTTAAATTATTTATTTTATTTTTTAAAGTTAATCGGTTCGGTTCGGTTTTTTTCGGTATTTTTGAAATGGGTAACCGAACAGAAACCGAAATTTCGGTTTTTCAGAAAAACCAAAAAAAAACCGTCAGTTAATGCTTTGGTTAAGTTTTTTCGGTTAATTCGGTTTCGGTTTGGTATTTTCGGTTTTCTGCTCACCCCAAAATGTTAGAGCTATAAACATAATTCATTAACAACATGACATAGCAAAAAGCATAAAGTTGTGACATATTCTAATAACACAGACTTGCATCGTGGCTCAGATGAGCCCTGGTCCATCAACATAGCCTAGTAACACCCAAAAAAGATTACATTAACTAATTAACAACAAAAATCCATTAAAATCCAGATCCGAACATCTCTCAGATGATTGTACGTTCACCATCATTTAGATAACCAAAACATAGTGAATAATTGAGATAACCAAAACATAGTGAATAAAGTCGTAGCTCAGAGGCCCATCATCATAACCTTGAACACCCAAAAAAGATAAGGTTCATGTTCATTTGAAATAAAAAAAAACCATTGAGTCCAGAGCAAACACCTCTCAGATGACCCTATGCTCACCATCAATGAGATAACAACCAAAATCCCAAGGCCATATAGTGAACACGTGGCCATCGGTAAGCATTTGATCACCAACAATCACATACCACAGCAGACAACTGCCACAATCACTCAACCGCCACATAAGGTAGGTCCTGAATCGGAACCCGTCAACGATACATGATCGATAATCACCCACCACAACACACAACCGCCACCTAAGGTTCCGAATCGGAATTACAAGTACAAGATCTTCTATTTATAATCACACATTAGAGTTGCCGGTTGTTCCAAGAAAACTTGAAAACAAGCTTAAATTAAAACTAAAACCGGACCGCTTCCCTTTTATTAATCCTCTGCTACTTTGTGTATATAAAGTTGACCCACATAAGTCAAATTAAGAACTAAAAATAAATAGAGAACAACTAGACTTACATAAGTTTTGGCACACAGAGTTTCGATGATGTTCAAAAGTGATCAAATGATATAAATAAAAGGATTTTTGGATCTCTCATCTTGCCCACCTCTTCGTGTATAATCTCTACTGTCGCATTATCAGGCCAAATTTTCTCTGATAAAATGCGCATGTACATGTAGAATATATACAACAAAACACTATAAATGTCCCCGCCTTGTAGCTCATTGGTTAAGGGGCGTGAGATTTGACACAACAATAAATGCAACATTTAGTTAAATCTTTAACATACACATAATGTACAGTTAATCAACTTACACTGGAAAACCAAATACAAATGAATTGTAAAGTCATTTTCACCCAGGCACGTGAGATACAGTAATCAGCTAGGAGGGAGTTGAAATAATACAGGCAAAATTGTTGCAAGCGGTAACAACAAGCACGTCGCAATATTGCTATTGCACACAAAGTCAGTTGCAAAATTGCAACCGTTTGTATGGTCGCACAATTCGATAGAAAAATAACGACGGTGAACCTTATTTACGATATCTATTCATCATTTCCAATTTAAACCAATTTTAGAATTAGTTTCCAAATTCTTTTCTAGTATTACTATTAAATCAAAATAATGCTTTTATAGAATACTAATTTTTTAATAATTAATAAAATTTGAGTTTCGTATTCACTTTTTTCCTTTACACTTTTAATGTTCTTCTGTACGTAACTAACCTTGTCACTAGAATCACAATAAAATACGATAAATTTATATTAATTATATTATTTCATGATAAACGAATGAAGTATTAATAATTAGCATATATCGCAAATAACAATATTTAAAAACAGTTAGGATGATCCAAAATTAGTGTTACATTTATTTTAGGTTTATGACTCCTAGTTATAGTCAAACACTTGCTATAAATACTCCTTTTACTATCACCAATTCATGTACCATCTTTCTTAATCTCGAGATATCTTAAGAGTAAAGAAGATGTTGAACTTTTGCAAGAAATGTGTTGTTTTGTTGTTGTTTCTCTTCCCTCTCGTTATCACCACTGCCTCCACTAATTCGCTAGAAACCGCCACCACCGCCATCTTGAACCCGAAGCACATACATCATCCTTACTTAAAGTCACACTTGGTCTATACTCGTCGGCTACTTCTACCACAACCATCGTTGTTGCTGGATGAAATCGATCCAAGATATGGAGTTGCAAAAAGATTAGTTCCTTCTGAACCAAACCCAATTCACCACTGAAAGCTTTAAGTTCCCACTGCATGATCATGTTTTTATAATTAGATTGTTTCTTTCCTTTTAATTGTTATGTTTCACTTTACATATATTTATATTATTGTTGATTCAGTTATTGGTATCAAGCATTCAAGCTTATGTACATGATTTTCTAGAATAACATATGTTTCACATATATACTTATTGTATCCTATTTCAGTTAGTAACTTTTGCCCACGTAAGAATGTCTCAAATTCTCAATATTTCAGTCGGTTTTAATAAAAAAAAACTTAAGAACTTGTTGGTCAATATCCAAGATAAAAATTACATTCCTATTTAATAAAAAGGAAATTGTCACGGGAGATAAAAATATTCCAATTGCGTGGAATAATTGTTTAAAAAAATTGCGTTCTATAAGCCTGGAATAAATTAATTGTTAAGAGTTCAAATTGGAATTCAATTTTCAAATGTTCAACTAGAAACCTATCAAAATCACGAAAGTAAATTTTAGGTGGGTTTCTTGGACTCGCTGTTTTCTCTATGTTAAATGGCAATTTATATAATAATAAAAATAGAAGAAACATGCATTAGTGTTTTGTACATTATGCATTCAAATTTGTATCATGTAATATTCATTTTTATATAACTTTTATTTTTTTATACTTTTAGTCCCTACACTTTTTTCATAGTTTACAAGTATGCCATAAAATATATTTTTTCAATTTCAACTTTGGTGCCGTATACTTTTCATCTTTTATATTTTGTTTTTGTTTACATTTGAATTTAACGAGTTAACACGTTGCAACACATGTGTGTGGTTGAACGTTATTGTCTATTTTCCCATTTAGTAGCCTCATCGCAACGCGTAGATGTTAAGTTGACTTAGTTATTTTTTTTCATATTTCGTGTTCGGTCTATTTTTTGTGTGTTAACACGATGCAATGATCGTGTGTGGTTCAACGTTTTTACGTCTACTTTTTATCTAGTTTTTTAATGGTTAACGTAAGTTACTGACTGCGGGAGAGGGGATGGCGAACAAAGGTGGTGGTGGTGATAATTTATGCTTTCGAGTGGAGTGGATATGTAAATACAAGATTCTACACCTTCGCCGCAACGCGGGGGTGTAAATACTAGTTTGTAAAACTAAATTTGGGACTTTGGATGTTGATCTGCCAAGAAGTAAAATGCAAAATAAAAACAACTAAACGTGTCTGGTAACATCCAACTCACAACAAAAATTGATAGTAAGATCTAGGAAGGATGAGAACATGACAAACCTCTCTCATATCGCAAGACTACTTTCACTGAGACCAAAGACTTTGAAAGAAAGAAATAAAATGAAGTGAATGTTTCGTTCTTCAGGCCGAATGGTAATATATTTGTCATGATATTCTTTGGGCTGAAGGGTAATATATTTGTCAGGATGATCCTGGATGCCTCGAAACTTTGCTGTTAAAAAAATCTGTAATGAACGTATGTTAAGAATTGTTTCATTTTTTATGTAGTTTTCAATGCAAAACATAAGGAATTAATTTAAATATACAAAACAACTACCATTACTCTATTTTAAAAGATCATGCACAAATAAACGTGGCTTGCAATCTTCTCCTGGGGCTTCAAGAATTAAACTCAAACCGTTTGATCAAGCAACAGGTGATCAAACATATTCCAAAAGCCCAACCGAAGCAAAACCGAGAAAAAGGAAGCCGCAGTACAACCGCTAAGGTGAACGATCCGAGACCATAGACCCAATCCTCGGCATGCACACGTGGTCATCACTAAGGACGAAATAAAAGTATCTAAAAAACTACCCCGAAGCAAGTAAGAAGCCGCAACATACGGAAGCAATGAAGCTCGAGATAAAAGCACTCAGTGGCAGAGCCATACTATCACCAAGAGGTTCGGTTGAACCCGGTACTTTTTCGGTTTTATATATAACCTATAGTGTTGAATTAACGGGCGAACCCATTTTTTTCGACGAGCAAACCCATTATCGTTTAATAGGTCATAATGTTAATTTTGTTCGGTTACTTTCTATGAGGAATGTCACTGGTTAGAATTTTGTTCGTTACAAAATGGTGTACACGAGATGGGCCGGGTTTTATCATAGAGTGCCTTTTGGGCTGTCGGTTTTCACCGGAATTGATGACGACCTAGGGTTTGAGATCGTGGGTGGTCTTTTGTCAATGGATGTACCATGCTGCTGGACTTTGTTGGTCTTTAAAAAAAACGGATGAATTGATTAATTTGCTTATGTTTAAAACGTTAACATAAGCTTTAAATATTTTTAAGACAATTTTAAGTTGACACCGTTTCTACTTCAAGAACTTGGTCAATATATCCAAGATACAAAATAAATTCATATTTAATAAAAAGGAAAAGTTAATCAAATATTCCAGTTGCGTTCTATAAGCCTAAAATAAATTCGAATTAATTGTTAGGATTTATATTTAGAAATCAATTTTCAAATATTCAATTAGAAACCTATATATCAAACTCACAAAAGTAAATTTAATGTGTTCTTGGACTACTTGTTTTCCCAATGTTGAATACCAATTGTAGAGGTATATTTGGGACTTTGGATGGTGACGTGACAATGAACAAGGTTGTTTGATGCAAAATCTGCTATGTCCTATGAAACAAAATGCAAACAAAAACCAACTGAATGTGTCCAGTAAAATCATTCTTACAACAAAAATTGAAAGAGACCACTGCGACTGAGACCGAAGACTCAGAAAGAAATAAACAAAATGAAATGAACATTCTATTCTTTGGACTAAAGGATAATCCATTTGTCAGGGTGATCCCGGGTGTGCCGAGCATTTGCTATCAAAAAATGTATTGAACGTAAATTAAGAATTGTTACAATTATTTTAATGTAGTTTTCAATGCAAAATACTAGGAATTTAAATATGCAAAACAACTAAATTCCTCTATTTAGGAGATCATGCATAAATGTGAACATGGGAAGATCATGAGTAACTAGAACGTGCAGAAATGTAAACGTGAAAATTAGCACGCATAAATAATAAGCAAACGTAGCTTGCAGTCTATTAAGCTCAAATGGTTTGATGAAGGTGATCAAGCAACAAGTAATCAAACTGAGTCCGAAATCCAAACCGAAGATTAATTACCTGTTAGGCCACGATTTTTATACCGAGGATCCTTTATCCTTGACTGTCTTATGGATAGTTTATTCTTGAAATATACGTA
This sequence comes from Bidens hawaiensis, assembly GCF_021521415.1. NCBI lineage: Eukaryota > Viridiplantae > Streptophyta > Magnoliopsida > Asterales > Asteraceae > Bidens > Bidens hawaiensis. The sequence continues at coordinate 939,532 of NW_027491277.1, forward strand.
AGGATATAAAGGATCGACGATCCTTGGTATTATTTGTTTACTAATGATTGCGTTTAGTATGGTGATGTGTTAGACAGGTATAGCAACTTTAAAATGTACTTGTACGAGTTATCCTCACGGGACATCCTATAGTTGAAACGTGGATCCAGGATCCTAATTCAACATAGCTGATTATGGACGAACTCTCTAGAAGATTGATGTTTAAATATCAACAACAGCTGTGTGACTCATTCTTCCGCTTATTTCGCTAATGGGTGGCTATTGGCACGTGGTCAAAGGTCGTGGAGCGGCTAGGTGGAAGACTTCCGGATAAATAGGAAAGATCGTTATTTTTATTATCTTATTTAAATGAGATATGATTGAGTAGGAAAAAGACACATGTACTTACACACACTAGAGCAGAACTAAACACTCTCTCTACACTAGCTTTCTTTGTAATCTCGATCATATACTCCATAAACACTTGTAATCACTTATTGTTCATTAATAAACTCGACGGTGATAGTTTTCACCATCCGGGGGGTTTTTTGTGCCGGAGACCATGATAACCATATACTCATCGACCAAAGGTTACCTTGTTGATCATTGACTAAAGTGCTTCGACCAAAGATTATCCTATTAATCCTTGACCGGAGTTATTTTACCAACGATTACCTCGATAAGTTTTGACCGAAGTAAGACTATCGTGATTAAGGGCTTTTTCCCTCGTGATCAAACCATTGTGTTCACCGATATCACGCTTATACACTTGTTACTATCAAGTTAGCACCTTACCTCACATAACAGATTTGGATACTTGATCCTTAGCTGATTTTTGTCCAAAACAATTTGGCGCCCACCATGGGAAATTGGTGCTATAATCCATATTATTCTCATCAACCTTCATTTTTCCATACCCTAAACACTCGCAATGGCCTCTCAATCAACCTCTGCGTCATCAACCATGCCATCGTCGGTTTCTCTCTCATCAAGGACCTTGCCACCGATGCCTCCGCCAATCACGAGAGCACAACGAACTGCTGCTGCTGGAAGCAGGATGCAACTACCAGTCTTCCAGAGCTCGAAAACCGCTGCTGCTGCCCCGGTGGTTAATACTGACAGTGATGTTTCATCTATTTTTTCACAGGTTAAAGCATATATGAAACAACAAAACAAGACCAACCAAAGGATCCTTCGTGAGATAGAAGATCTCAGGAAGAATAAGAGGCCAACAGAAGATCTCACTCCCTTGGTACCCAGGATGCTGGATTTCACCAGTCCAGGATCCATGACTCAGCCTTCGCAGGGATCTTCACTGTTTCAGCCAGGATCCTCTATCCTGCAACCGGGGTCCATGGGTCAACTGGTTCAAGGATCCTTAGTATTTCAGCCAGGATCCTCTATCCTGCATCAAGGGTCCATGGGTCAGCAAGCTCAAGGATCCTCAACCTTTCAGCCAAGATCATCCATCCTTCAACAGGGGTCCATGGGTCAGTAGGCTCAAGGATCCTCACTCTTTCAGTCAGGATCACATATCCTTCAACAAGGGTCCGTGGGTCAATACGCTCAAGGATCCTCGCCATTTCAGCAGGGGTCGTCGGTCATTCCACCAGGGTCCTCTGGGTTATATGTTCAGGGTCCTATAATTCTTAACCTCAAGGTTCCTTCTTTCAGAATCAAAGATCCTCAGGAGTCCAGCACCTACGATCTTCCGAAATCCATGATGGGAATATAATCCCCATGCAGACCATTTCTTCTGGAGGACCCACTCCGATTGCTGACTCCTCTTTTCCCATATACTCGTCTGGAATACCAAACTCCACCCAGCAGAGAGGTAACTGGTACGATCATATATCTTTAGATACTAACCATGTTCCCATGCAGGATTCAGGCATCAACCAGGCCTTGGCCAGGGAGTTACAGAAGCTAAAAGATATGATATCCAGTTTCCCGGGGGTGATACGTCCAATTCCTGAGATACCGGAGGGAAGTCAAAAGTTATCCAGATTCGCTCCGCCCATATGTGATGCTGAAATTCCGAAGCGGTTCCAAACTCCCAACATAAAGACATATAATGGGAGCACCGATCCTGAGGAACATGTTGCCCAATATAGGGAAAGGATGGAGATTAATCCTATTCCTGAAAGACTCAAAGAGGCTTGCCTTTGTAAAGGATTTGGAGCCACACTGACGGGAGCTGCACTAAAATGGCTGCTAAGCCCCCCTCTTTCTCGGTTACATCTTTCTCTCATTTAGTTAATTTGTTTAACACTCAATTTTTCTGTAGTCGGAAATTTGAGAGGTTAACCAGTGATTTATATCGTGTTATCCAGCCTAGTGATGAATCACTTAGGGATTTCGTTACCAGGTTCGGCAAGGAAGCTCTAGAAATCCCAAACCTTGATATGACTACTGATGTTGAAGCATTCAAGATGGGAATTCAAAAGAGCTCCCCTTTTTATGATGATTTAGTGATGACTCCGTGCAGGACATTAGATGAAGTCAGAAGCAGGGCATTAAGGTACATCCGCTTGGAAGAAGATAAAAAGATCCAAGATCATCTCGGGGTACAAACGAAACAAAAAACTCCTGAGAAGAATAAAGGATCCTGTAATAGGAACAACAATCCGAAGCCATACGCCAAGTTCAACAATCAGAACGTACGGGCAGTTGAAGAAGGAGATGACGATGAAAACTATCCTTGCATCTCCGACTATTGTTTCTCTGTAGATACTCATGGCTTGATTTGTGCCATGAAGGATCTGGGAGAAAAAGCAAGGTGGCCCAGAAAGAATGAGAGGGTTGTCGGCTTCAAGGACAAGTCTAAGTGGTGCGCCTTCCACGAAGATTTTGGCCACGCGACAGACGAGTGTATCGGCTTAAGGAAAGAAATTGGGTACCTCCTGAGCAACGGTCACTTTAAAGAACTCTTGGGAAGAAAGAAATCCAAGACCCAGGATCCTGAAGATCTTCCACAGAAAGCAACACCACCGCCGCCAGATGCCCATGTGATCAACTTTGTCTCCAGAGACTACGAATTATTTAGAGACTCTTGCGCCATAAAAGAAATCCCCATAGAGGAATTCGAGCCGGACAATGAGAGAAGACCACTGATTCCCGCTACTTGGGTGACTGATCAGAGAGTCCTTTTCAATTCAAGGATCCAGGATCCTCAACAAAACAAGCCAGATGTGCCAGCAGTTAATTTCATCTCGGAAGGTTCAGACATATGTGGAACTTCTTTCTCCGCAACAAAAAGATTCGCCAAGGAGATCAAGATGGATAACGGAGATCATCCAATAGTGTCAACCACATTAACAACAGACAAGAGAATCTTCTTCGATGAGGAAGATAAGCCGAACATTCCTCATCCTCATAATGACGGTTTGATTATTACTTTATTTATCTCTAACCATTATGTACGCAGGATCCTGGTGGATGGGGGCAGCTCAGTCAACATTATCCAGCATGACGTCCTCAAAAAGATGAACATCCCGGACTCAGAAATCATCCCTAGAACATCGGTGCTAGTCAGTTTCAATGGCGAAACCAAGAAGACATTGGGGGACATCAACCTCCCAATTTATATCTAAGGGTTAAATTCATACCAAAAATTTTGTGTTATAGATAACCTTTCCTGTTGCAATGTTAGTTTAGGTAGGCCTTGGCTCCATGGAATGAAGGCCGTAGCTTCAACTTATCACCAATGCATCAAGCTACCTACTCCTTGGGGAGTTGTGAAGATAGTGGGTGACCAAGCGGAGGCTAGGAACTATTATTCGTCATCGATGAAACCAGCAGCCAAGCAAACTATAGCATAGAAACTACAACAACATCCTATGAACGTGCTGGAAGCTCGGGAGAAAGACCTCAAAGAAGTATCATTGGACCCCGAAGATCCAGAGATAAAAGTGTTCCTAGGATCCAGTATATCCAGCAAAATCGAGGAGGATATAATATCCTTCTTAGGGCGAAGAAGATCTACTTTTGCCTTCAAGCACTCCAACATGACAGGTATTTCAAAAGAGGTAATCACTCATAAGCTCGGCCTTGATTTATCTGTAAAACCCGTCCATCAGAAGCGAAGGAAATTCGTTCCTGAAAGAAACAAGATCATACAAGAAGAAGTTGAAAAAACTTCTTAAGGCCGGTATGATCAGAGAAGTTCAATATCCTCGATGGCTGGCTAATGTGGTCGTTGTTTCAAAAAAGAATGGAAAGTGGAGGGTGTGTGTCGATTTCACGGATTTAAACAAGGCATGCACCAAGGATCCTTTCCCATTACCACATATAGATGCCATGGTGGATGCAACGACCGGACATGAAATGCTCACCTTTATGGATGCTTCCTCTAGATTCCAAAAAATTCATATGGAACCATCTGATCAAGAGGATACAACGTTCGTGACTCCAACCGGCATATATTGTTATACTGCTATGCCATTCAGAATAAGAAATGCAGGAGCGACGTACCAAAGACTAGTCAACATGATGTTCAAGGATCAATTGGGCAAGACTATGGAGGTATACATAGATGATATGGTGGTGAAGTCAAAGAAGGCAGAGGATCACCTTAGAGACCTTGAGGAAGCATTCAATATCCTTGACCATTATAACATGAAACTAAATCCGTCCAAATGCCACTTCGGTGTTAAGGCCGGAAAGTTTTTGGGATATATGGTCACAAAAAGAGGAATTGAAGCAAGCCCGTAGCAGATCGAAGCCATTGCCAATCTCAAGTCTTCTGCGAATGCCAAAGACGTCCAGAGACTCACCGGAAGAATAGCAGCCTTGAATAAGTTCATCTCAAGATCCTCCAAGAAGTGCAAAGACTTCTATGACATCCTTAGAAAAAACAAGAAGTTTGAGTGGACTAAAAAACATGAAGCTGCGCTTACAGCCCTGAAGGATTACTTATCCTCGGCTCCAGCTCTGATGAAGCCTGTGGATGGAGAATCCTTGTATCTATATCTTGCTGTGTCAGGAAGTGCAGTGAGTGCAGTCTTGGTAAAAGATCATGAAGGTGAACAACATCCTGTATACTATGTAAGTAAAAGTCTTTTAGATGCAGAGTCCAGGTATTCTCGTTTAGAAAAGCTAAATCTTGCACTTATTATGGCTTCTACTAAACTGAGACATTATTTTGAAACTCACCCTATTATTTTGAGAACTAACTATCCTGTAAAGAATGTTCTTAGAAAACCAGAGTTATCAGGTAAAATGGCTAAGTGGGCTGTAAAGTTAAGTGCATATGATATCCAATACGAGTCAAGAACAACAATCAAGTCTCAAGCACTAGCGGACTTTGTGGCTGATTTCACTAGTGATCTACAAAAAGAAGGTGACTTGGAAGTCCAACAACTGGAAAAGACCAAGGATCCTTGGATACTCTTCACAGATGGAGCATCCAACGTGAGAGGAACAGGATTAGGGATCCTACTGAAATCGCCACAGGGGGACATATTACCCTAGTCCATAGCTTGTGAGTTCCAGGCAACAAACAATGAAGCAGAGTACGAGGCTTTAATCGCAGGTTTGCAATTAGCCAAAAGCATGAGGATCAGGTATCTTCAAGTTTATGTAGATTCTTTATTGATAACTAACCACTTTAACGGCTCGTATGCTGTTAAAGGTGAGAAACTAATGAAATATTTAGATGTTGTGAAGGAATTATCGAAATCCTTCGAAATATTTAGTATTACACAGGTACCGAGGGAAGAAAACGCTGGGGCAGATGCCTTAGCAAACTTAGCCTCATCTCTGAAGATTCCTGAGGATTTGAAAATCCCAATAATCCACATTCTCGCGCCAACAATAGGAGAACAAGAAGTTGGGGAGATAACAAAAGATAAAGAAATCGTGCTCTGGGATCCTTTATCCTCAAATAACAAAGGATCATGGATCCATCCTATCAAGAACTATATTCAGGCTGGAGAAATTCCAGCCATAGAAAATCCCAAGTCCTTCAAGCTCAAGGTATCCCAATATATTTTATTAGATAATATGGTATATAGAAAATCTCTTGCAGGTCTATATCTGAGATGCATCGAGGATCCTGAGATCCAAGAAGTACTTAAGGATTTTCACGAAGGAGATTGCGGCAATCACACAGGTGGAAGAGCGTTATTTTCCAGGATACTCAGAACTGGATACTTTTGTCCAACAATGAAGAAGGATGCAGTGGAGTATTCAAAGAAGTGTGATGCTTGCCAAAGACACGCGAACATCCTTCATCAACCAGCGGAGCCTCTATATCCTATATCCTCCTCATGGCCTTTCATGAAATGGGGTATGGATATTGTAGGCAAACTGCCAAAAACACAACAAATCCGGCTAATGGGAAGCTAGCGCCAAATGGGAAGGACCTTATCAAATTGAGTCGGAAGCAGGAAAGGGGGCATATCATTTGCTCACAATGGAAGGCAACATGTTACCAAGAGCATGGAATGCCATTCACCTCAAGAAATATTTTTCTGATCAGGATCCACTATCCTGAGAGGATATATTATCCGGAAAAGGGATCTAGGACTCTTAAATCGGTAACATCTTTTTGATATGTTATTCCTTTTGAATTATTATTAATTTAAGGATAATATATTCTTAACACTTTATCTTTTCCAAGTTTTGAGTAACCATGCGGGATTTTATTCATTTGATGTTCAAGAGGTTGGCCACCTCTCCTTTGCATTTAAGGTACTTTACTATTTCCCTTAGCCTAGCCCACGTTTGGATATGACCCCCGATGGTCATATCCCCTAAGGTTTAAAGGTTTTCACCTTTCTCATGATCGCCAGTTGCGCACGCTATCCAACATATAGTTCGAGGCAGCGGGACTAGTACACGCTTAGTGGCTGACAATTTCGTTGTCTCCGACTATATGGAGGATCCTATGAATTATAGTAGACGTACCATACCTCCGGTTTATAACGTTTTCACGTTATCTCACGTTTGGGCTAAATCCCGGTTTGGGCGAGACCCCAGTTAACATCCGTATCTTTGGGCCAGTCCCCAGTTTGGGCTTGTCCCCAGTTTATTTTATGGGCTTATCCCCAGTTTATTGGGCTTGTCCCCAGTTACACGGGCTTGTCCCCAGATTACACGGGCTTGTCCCCAGTTGCACGGGCTTGTCCCCATAATATTTGTTGGGTTTGTCCCCAGTTTAATGGGTTTGATCCCAGTTAATAATATGAATTATTTGCAGCAAATTTTCTAAGTTCTTACTGAACATCAAGAAACTAAGGATCCCGGATCCTAAAGCTACTCTTGTAAGGAACATTAAGAGTTCAATACTTCTGGTAACTTAGGTCTATCTAGACCTTCTGGTATGATCTTTATTGATTAACTTAAGTTTGATATTTATTGCAATAACTTTGGATATTCCGTTTAGAAAGGCTATTCTTTTAAAAGTTATTTGATTACTAAAGTCTTTAGCTATTTTCGGGATACTTTATCCTAAAATTTGTCCTTTGGGAAAATTTTTCTTGTATAAATTTTATTAATTAATAAAAATGTCTTATCCTAAGATTTATGATTTAAGGATATTCTTTTCTAAATATTTTTTTTATAAGGATATTCTATTCTAAACGATTTTTAAAGATCTTTTATCCTAAAAATCTTTTACTCAAGATTATTTATCAAATTATTAACAATGCTAAACTTATATGCAACAAGTTTTTGAAAATAAATAACAAGTAAATAGTCAAAAGATTTATATATTAATTAAAATAAGCCACAAGGACTTATCCAAAATTCTTAACCCGGATTTCACCATACGAAAAGATGGACCATCCATCCGGGTTAAGTAAGAGTTACTAACAGTTCAAAAGTGCAGGAAAATTAAAAACAGGGGCAACAAAGGCTTCATCCCCACAAACAGAGGATCCCTCCAACTTTGTTACCCCCGCACATTGTCTAAAGGATCATAGATCCTTTATCCTAAATACTTTTGTTTATTACATACCATAGAAATTGTTCATAAAAACATCAACGCCAAATAAAAAAGTGGGCTCGGGCCTTGTCTTTAATATCCTTCATCGCACACTAAAGATTCATCTTCAACAGCAACATCACCTTCCCCCTTGCCAACTTCAACCGCCTCCTTAACGCCACTGGTCCCAGCCTCGGTGTTCTCAACCATCTCTTCATCATCCTCACCACCAAGGTCGTCAAGAGCAGCCTTCCATTTCTCCACATCCCAGGCCGACTTGTCGAAAGCAGGATCACCGGCCTCCTTCGCCATCTTGATCCGCGCCTGGAATACCGACCTGGCAGCCCACACCTTGGCTTCATCAGTCGCCTGCTCCACTGCCTCTTGACGTTGGGCTTCGGCTGAGGATATCTGATCCTCCAATTGTTTTTTGAGTTGGATCATAGCTTTATCCTTAGCAACCGCAGCTTTCCCTAACCCGGACATTTTCTCGCTCATCTAAAGGATAGTCTTTTCATAATGGTCCCTCATAGCGATCATAGCCTACCAATAAATTTCATGTCAAAATTGGGACAATACTGGATCCTAAATCACTAACGGGGAAAATATGGTATACTTACAGAGCAGACAATGTCACAGTGAGTCTCGGGATCAGAGGATCTTTTCCTCTTGGAAGCTGCGGATTTGGCCCTGGTTGTGGCGGTCTTGGGCTCGGAGCTAGTGTCAGCCTTTGAAGTCTCCTTCTTGACAACAGGAGAAGCAACCATACAGTCGATGTCATCAAGGGAGAACTTGAGGGCGGACTTTCCTGATTTCTTGGTGCCTGTAGAAGAGAAATCGACAGATAAGTATTCTATTTTATTTTATTTACTTTAAAATGATTAACTTACTTGACATGTTTGAACTTGAAGAGATATCACAAAAACCTTCAACAAACCAAGATTGAAAGGTCCTCCTAACTTCGGTATCCAGTGCTAGGAACCATTTTGCCCTTTCTTCTATTCCAGGTAGCTTGCTCAATGAAGCGAAGTTCTCAACTGCAGACAACAGAAAAAAATAAGTCTTAAAACTGAAGAATAAAGGATCCTGCTATTCCTTAAGGATCCAGGATCCTACCCTTCGTGACCCACATTGAAGGAAGATCAGCCCCCCTGGTATTGAGTCGCGTTTAATGAAGAAAAATTGATTCCTCCACACGGAGTCATTTAGCGTGGCTTTGGAGATCGGATGTGGCTGTCGAGGATTGGATTTGAAGATGAAACGGGCAGAACCGAAGGTAGTGAGGGTATACAAATATGACAACTCCGGAAGGCCAAAATCAATTTTTTCCTCCTTGATGATTCTTTCGATAGTGCTAAGAACTCTCCAGATCATCGACATAGCTTGTATGTAAGATATGCCGGTAGAATTGAAAAAACTTTGGGTAAAAGGGAGAAAAGGGTATTTATAGCCGATAAGAAAGGGAGTTGCCGGAAAGCAGACCCAAACCTTGGAGTAAACATCGCATCTAATGCTGGATTCATAGGGTCGGAACAGGGTTTCTAAAGGAAACAATGTACGAAAATTGTCGACCTCGGGATCCGTAAGCTTACAAATTTCAGAAGATGGGTTGGAGAACAGACATTGGGGTTCCATTTCTACTAGTTCGGAACCACCGGATGACTGTTCAAAAGGTTTAGAAGGGACCGAAGAAGAAAAAGAAGTGGCGGACATGATTAAAGAAAATAAGATAGAAAGGTTAGAAGAATACCTGATGCGTCGGATGAAGGTGTGTATATAATCAAAGATATAGGGCGGCATATATAAACGTTTGTAATTAAACTTGGGGGCTAAATGGTAAATATTATGGCAAAACCGTCCAATCCATCAGTTTTCACAGTGATTTTGAATTTCAAAATGACAACTGTGTTCCATTGTCACCTGCCATTTTGGGGGCAATTGTTAGGCCACGATTTTTATACTGAGGATCCTTTATCCTTGACTGTCTTATGGATAGTTTATTCTTGAAATATACGTCAGGATATAAAGGTTCGACGATCCTCGGTATTATTTGTTTACTAATGATTGCGTTTAGTATGGTGATGTGTTAGACAGGTATAGCAACTTTTAAATGTACTTGTACGAGTTATCCTCACGGGACATCCTATAGTTGGAACGTGGATCCAGGATCCTAATTCAACATAGCTGATTATGGACGAACTCTCTTGAAGATTGATGTTTAAATATCAACAACGGCTGTGTGACTCATTCTTCCGCTTATTTTGCTAATGGATGGCTATTGGCACGTGGTCAAAGGTCGTGGAGCGGCTAGGTGGAAGACTTCCGGATAAATAGGTAAGATCGTTATTGTTATTATCTTATTTAAATGAGATATGATCGAGTAGGAAAAAGACACATGTACTTACACACACTAGAGCATAACTAAACACTCTCTCTACACTAGCTTTCTTTGTAATCTCGATCATATACTCCATAAACACTTGTAATCACTTATTGTTCATTAATAAACTCGACGGTGATAGTTTTCACCGTCCGGGGGGTTTTTGTGCCGGAGACCATGATAACCATATACTCTTCGACCAAAGGTTACCTTGTTGATCATTGACTAAAGTGCTTCGACCAAAGATTATCCTATTAATCCTTGACCGGGGTTATTTTACCAACGATTACCTCGATAAGTTTTGACCGAAGTAAGACTATCGTGATTAAGGACTTTTTCCATAGTGATCAAACCATTGTGTTCACCGATATCACGCTTATACACTTGTTACTATCAAGTTAGCACCTTACCTCACATAACAGATTGGATACTTGATCCTTAGCTGATTTTTTTCCAAAACATTACCTAAGAGAAGAAGCTGAAGCACAACAGCTCAAGTGAATGATCCAATCACCATAGACCCAATCCTCAGAGTGGATGTGCTTGCTTTCGAAACTTTACAGTTTCACAGCTTAATATCACCCGCTTGTTTACATACTAAGCTGATCTATAGATATAAAAAAAGACAGAAGCAAGGAAAGGAACACATGGTCACCATTGACAACAAAATAAAAGAACCAAAATATTGCTCCGAAACAAGTAAGAAACCAGAATGGACACAAGCAGTGGAACAAGAGATCGTAGCAAATAACAGTATTAAAACTTGGGAATTGGTCCCGAGACCGAATGGAGTAAACTAGTGACATGTAATTAAGTGAGTCTATAAACTCAAGACGAAGGAAGACGGGACGATCAATCGGTATAAGGCACGACTGGTTGCCTGGGGTTGATTGTTCATTAAGCAATCCGGTTCGAGTGTAGTGGTAGTCCTAGTCTGTGTATAAGATGACATGATTATATCTTAGAATTTGAAGGACGAAACCGAGCAGCTTTGAGGTAACCACAGTACTCGGTTTAAGATCAAAAATCTAGGTGTTGGGTTTTAGCAAGATTATCAAAGTCCAAAACAACCCTTTATTAAGGAAAATGCAGTGGAAGATATTAGTTTAAAATCTTGTTAACCATTACACATAAACCAATTTATGTTAAACCCATCCAGGATCCATATACGATTATGCATGCTATCAAAACACAACCATAGGGTGTTTAACATACATACCTTCAAGTCTAGAAAATATTGAAGGAGATGATGATTATGAGCGGCTAGAATCCAAGGAAAGGAGTCCTCAAGCTTGTATACCCGACAAGCTCCAACAAACACTTTGGTTGCTAGGGTCCTTCAACACTTGATCCAAGAACAACCCTTGTTCTTGTTCTTCTTCTCGTTCTCGGCTGGAGTTGGAGAGAAAAAGAAGAGAGAGCAATGTGTGTGTGAGAGAGAGATGTATGCAAGAAGACTAATCCAATTGAATCTCTTGCATGCTATTGAAACCAACATAAGGAAGAGAGAGAGATAGTAGGGGGTCGTCCCCCCTCAAGGGGTTTTTCCCCCAAAACTCAAATCTAATTTTGTTAATATTCATTTTAACATATTATTATTATTTATCCAAATAAATAATAAATCTCTAATATAAATTATCCATATAATTCAGTTAACACACACACATGCAAAAATTTAAAAAACCTATTTTCAAAATATACAAGTGTTGATAATCATTACTTAGATCATATCTAATAATAATTATCATAGCGTTTGTCTAGCTTGTTATTGGGTATGACCTGACTTGGATCAATACGTACTAGCCACATCAACTCTAATATGTGTCTTGGGCAGATCAATTCCAACAATCTCCCACTTGCACAAGATTCATAGAAGATTGATGCAAATAGCAAATACCGCCTAACAACTGTTTACAATCCCTAATACGCATGACGAAGTGCCATTCAATAACATCATCCCCTTCAAGTCCCATACTTGAAAAATGACTTAGGTGAAACTATCATTTATTCTTTTGTCACAAATGTCATGTTAAATCCAGAGACACAGAGTGATCATTCTCTGTTTATTTAACTTATCAGGCCTTAGACATTTAACTCTCAATGAATAAGAGGGACAAATCCCCTATTGACTACATACGTCTCTTACTATCGCCTTGTATTATTCTTGAGCTTAGCCTTATGTACTGGCATATTTCAGAGCAGCGAAGAACTAAGTCAAAGAATAATAGCCGGTGAATATCAAGAACCTATATGTATCTCAGGTCGAAGGATACTATGATGTTCGCCTTTATTCAAATTTACTTATGATCACAAACCACAAGGATTTCATGCAGTAAAGTTGAGGGCGGGTCAGTCCAATATTTATCCCATAATATCTATGAACCTTGGCAGCAAACCCTTTGCTATATTCATACCTCATGAATATCTACCAATCCAAGTTCATAATAGTCTTACTTTCATATTTGTTCCCACAACTATGATCGACTACGGACGTTTAAAATAATTCAAATTATTCACGGATTTAAACATACTAAAATGGAACATAACTCAAGAACATGACCATAAACAAAACCATATAATTGAGTTAAAATAAAATTGTTCCAATATCCAAATACAAAATTCTGATCAAATCCAATCACTAGAATATCGAAGTCCTAAGGCGCAAGTATGACCCTCATGCTTCGGCCTTTCAAGGAGTTTCGTGAGTGGGTCCGCAATGTTTTGATCAGTGTGAACTTTGCGAATACATATCCTTCCCTTTTCAACTTCATCCCTTATGTAGTTGAACCTCCGCTCAATGTTCCTAGTCTTTTGATGTGCACGGGGTTCCTTGATTTGAGCAATCGCACCCTTGTTATCACAAAAGATTTCTAGAGGGTCCTGAATGGTACGGATCACTCCTAGATCGGCAATGAACTTTCTAATCCATGCAGCTTCTTGAGCTTCCAAGGAGGCGGAGATGTATTCAAATTCAGTGGTGGACAAGGCTACCACGTCTTGTTTTGCGCTCTTCCAGGAGACAGCACCACCATTGAGAACGAAAACATATCCCGATTGTGATAGAGAATCATCTCGATCAGTTTGGAAACTCGCATCAGTGTAACCCTTTACAACGAGTTCTTCCTCACCAGAGCCATATATGAGAAACATATCCTTAGTCCTCCTAAGGTATTTCAATATGCTCTTAACTGCCATCTAATGGCTAGTTCCCGGATTTTGTTGGTATCTATTTGTCGTGCTCAAGGCGCATGACACATCCGGTCTTGTGCAAATCATGGCATACATGATGGATCCTATAGCAGATCCATATGGGATTCCATTCATTTTGTCTTGCTTATCCTTTGAGCTTGGACATTGAGAAGCACTCAACATTGTTTCTCTTTGAATATGTACCAAACCTTTCTTAGAGTTTTCCATCTTGAACCTTTTCAAGATTTTGTCAATGTATGCACTTTGATTCAAACCTATCAACCGCCTTGATCTATCCCTATAGATCCTTATTCCCAGAATATAGGTGGCTTCACCAAGATCCTTTATGGAAAAACAGCTTCCAAGCCAGGCTTTTACACCTTCCAAGGTTAGAATGTCATTTCCAAATTGTGATATGTCATCGACATATAATATCAGAAAGGTAATGATGCTCCCACTAGCTTTCTTATACACACAAGCTTCATCAGCGTTTTTGATGAATCCAAATTTCTTGACTTCATCATCAAAACGGCGATTCCAACTCCTAGATGCTTGTTTCAATCCATAGATTGATTTCTTTAACTTGCACACTTTATTAGGATGTTGTGGATCGACAAAACCTTCAGGCTGAACCATATAGACATCTTCCTCAAGATGGCCATTTAGAAAAGCAGTCTTGACATCCATTTTCCATATCTCATAGTCATAATATGCGGCTATGGCAAACAATATCCTTATAGACTTTAGCATCGCGACAGGTGAGAAAGTTTCATCATAATCAACCCCTTGAGTTTGAGTGAAACCCTTCGCTACAAGTCTAGCCTTATAATGTGACAATAGTCAATTTCAGGTTAACTCCGTTAACTCCGTCAATTCAAACTTTAGATCACTGAATCTATAACGCACACCTCATTACATTTAAACTAGGGTTTAAATGACGCTTGACACTTACTACATGTGTAGTCTTTCGGGAATTGCACCGAAACGCAAATGAGTTGACGCAAACGATTAGTGAATAAACAAAAAACGTCAAAACAATAATTATGTGATAATTATGTGTTAGACATATGTGTTACTTGATTATGTTATGTGGAATGCTAAACAAGAAACAAGAACCCAATTAATTAAGCTAGAGATGTAACATTTGGAAGTTTAGGGACTAAAGTGTAACATGTTATTATTATTAATATTATAAAACCCTAACCTCTCCTCCCTCTCCCTCTTCCCAAAACCGACGGCCAAACCCCCCCCCCCCCTCTCCTCACAATCGGTTCACACACACACACATACCTCTTGGATTTTGATCCTGTTTCACAATTGAAGCATCCTATATCCGTTTCTAGCCATCTCCTACCTTCTTATTGCTTGTATTGGTGCTTTTGAAGGTATAAATTACAAACCCTAGGTCCGATTTTCCTATGTATGGTGTTCATATGATTGTTGTTGATTTGATGGTGTATTGATGATGATTTGATAACTAGTTTTGATATTATTGCATGTTAATTGTTGTGTCTTTGAGTTTGAGATCAAATAAAACCCTAACTATGTATGTATGGTGTAATTGATATGCATGGATAGTAGTTATGGTGTCTAGAATGTTATATGAATGATTTGTGGTCCATAGATAGTTAAATTGTTGAGTTTGGATACAAACAGTTTCTGGACAGATTGTGTTGTTGATGTTTGATTGACTGTAACGGGGTGTAAAAGTGAAAATTGATTGAGATAATTGATACTACAGTAAACTAAGTTGAGTCTAGTTTCTAAAGAATATAAATTTGCAAATTTTGGACATGTAAAATTTAACTTTTATGATTTTACAAAAACATTGTGCAAAGCTGAGTTGTTAGACCTGCTGTTAGGTTGTTTTGTAAATGTTATATCTCATGAACTACAAGACCAATTGGGTTGGTTCCACTTCTAAAAGTTGACTCGTTGAGTTAGAAACTTAACCCAAGTGGTCTTGCATTTATTTGATTTTTCGTTTAACGGGAATTTCAAATAACATTCTGTTACGCATGAATTTGACTGTTATGAGTTTGCTGTAATGATTTGATTATTGTGAGAAACCTACGTGGAATAAAAATATAATAAAATATGTTCTGGAAACCTAGGACATATATGCTTTTTTGATGATTTTTGGTAAATTAATTGTGATGCTATGATCGGTGGGATAGACTAGTTTTTCAAGTAGAAATTCTGTCGTTAAGAAACTAGTTGCTGAATTTTGTGAAAGTTGCATGAAACAACGTGATTGCTAATTTATTATCGTGTTTTGACCAAATTGCCCTTGAGGGGAATGATTGCTAATTAATTGTCGTGTTTTGACCAAAATGCCCTTGCGGGGAATAATTGCTAATTGATTGTCATGATTTGACCAAATTGCCCTCGTGGGGAATAATTGCTAGTTAATTGTTATGTGTTAACCAAATTGCCCTTACGGGGAGTAATTGCTAGTGATGTACATTATGAATACATGACACGTAAATAATTGCTCACACATGTAACGTATCACAAATACACTTGTTAAAGTCACAAACGATTCACAAACGAAACACGAAACATGTTGTGTGCATAGGTATTATGTGTCGGGTCTAGAGACTCGATAATATTCCGACACTTAGAAAAATGTCTTTGTTTTTTTAGAACGCTAGAGAGAGTTTTTCTGTGACGCGCATCTTGGTGAATTATTTTAGAAATACTTCGCAAACAGTGAGTTCACTTACCCCTTTTAAACTGTTTTCAAACGCTTTTCACTTGGGGAGGTAACATACTCCGAAAAACGCATTTAAGATTTTGTTAGTATAAATTATATATCACTTGTAAAGACTAAGTGGCAAACGCGTTAACTAAAGTCCTTCATTCACATCGAACCGTTTAATATTGGATAATAGCGAGTCATTGTTGAGTAGTACTACTGGGTTTGACAAACCCCACCCAACGCTAAACTCGACTGGAGGTCGAGTGGGTGTAATCTTGGCTAAACACATACCATGGTCGGGATAGACCTGTTGGCAAGGCAAATGATAAACAGTCAGCTTCGGTGTCGAACACTTAGTAATACTTGTTTTATAGGCTAGCTACCTATAGATATATAATTGACATAACACTATCTGGTAACGCTTAACGCAAAACGCCTAACGCAAAACGCTGAACGCAAAACGCTGAACGCAAACGCTAACGCTTTATTTTATTTGAACTCGTGAACTCACCAACCCTGTGTTGACACTTTTAGTATGTTATTCTCAGGTAGCCGAGGCGGGCGCGCGGTTTAGGATCATGCATTGCTTGAAACACTTTTAATTATGCAAACTTATTTTAAACTGTTATCATTGGGTTTTAAGTCGTCCTGCGTGACGCAACATTGGTTTCTATGGTTTTACGCTTCCGCATGTAATTACTCGTAAACGTTTTCATGGTTTTAAAACTTTGTTTTATGGTTTGATTATAACTAATGATTCTGATCCTGTTAGTTCACACCCTCTGACGGTAAAACTCCGTTAGTGGATTTTGAGGGTGTGACAGATTGGCATCAAGGCCATTGGTTATAGCGAACTAGAAGCTGCATGCATACTAGACTGTAACCGCGACGACCCATTAGTTATAATGATACGCACTGCATATGTTTGTGTAGTCTTTGTAATCTTATCTCTTTACCTCTTTCACTCATACGCGCGCATACACGGCTTACCTGTAGGGATGTCGACGCCACCCTCATCATCATCCGATCCGATGACTCATGCTCACGAGAAGGAACCGCAGTTACCTACCGCATCGCCATCCTGAGTAGTCCCGGAACTCGAAGCTCCCGCACCGAAGAGGTATCGCTTATCCGGAGGCATGTACGAAATGAAGTTAGCTGGGATTGGTACCCTAATATGATCAGACGTATGATCTATCGTGAACAAGTTCCCCCATTACCACCCCCGAACCATCCTGCTTACCCCAACACCCTACCACCCATAACCGAACCTGTAGAGCGAGTTCTCGCAGCTGTCGTTTCATGCTTGTAGCGTGACGTGGGCTACATGCGCTATACGAGAGCGAACGTTTCCGGACTGTTAAAAGACGGAACCGAGACTAAGGAGGAAATTGCCCGCATGGCAGCGACCATGAAGGAAATGCAGGAGGCTAGTGATCAACAGATGAAGATTATGAGAAAGATGCAAGCCGAAATAATAGACTTGCAAGAGCAACTCCAAGTAGCAAGGACCCGAACCGAGATAGCTCTAGAGCGTTGCGATGTCTTACAAATGCAGATTGCTCAGAACGCAGCCGAACCTGAGGCAGAGCCTGAGGCCGAGCCTGAGGCAGAGCCTGAAGAGGAACCTGAAGAAGATCCCGAAGAGGAACCTGAGGAGGATCCCGAGGAGGAACCTGAAGAAGAACCGGAGGAAAAACCGGCTGAGGAGGAGGCACACTCAGAGGTGTCCTCAGATGATGACATCTAGTGATGATAACACCTAGATGGAGGGGTTGTCTCCATCCAAACTATTATTTTTCTATGATATTAAGGATTGGTTTTAAATACTTTGTAGCGAATACAATGGTTTTAATCATGAATTATTATTTGGATAAATATATGGTTGTGATGTGATGTTTGCTTCTTATTTCTTTCTTACCTATCTTTTTATTACGTGTATGATGTGTTGCATATGAAAGAAAAATTCATGTTTAACATTTTATACTGTGATTCTAGGAAATGGCAGGAAGAAACGCTGGACACGGACGTGGTAACATCAACCTGACTGCAGCAGAACTTCAAACTCTGCTGAACGACCATGCGGCGGCCGCTCTAGCCGCACATGTACAGAACCAGGCTAGAGGTCCAATTGGAACGTGTACCTTCAAGAATTACCTTGACTGCAAGCCCAGTACGTTTAAGGGCACTGAGGGAGCTATAGGCTTCCTGCGTTGGGCTGAGAAGGCCGAGTCGGCATTTGAGATGTGTAATTGTCCCCCTGCCAGTAGGGTCAAATTTGCTGCTGGAACACTTGAAGATTCTGCCCTCACTTGGTGGAATTCGAACGTACAGATTCTTGGATTGGAACTAGCTAACGCGATGAACTAGGAGGAGTTCAAAAACATGATGCGAGAAGAGTACTGTCCAAGAGAGGAGATTGCAAAGTTGGAGTCAGAATTTTGGTCATTGAAGATGGTGGGTTCGGAAATCGAAGCCTACACTACCCGTTCTCACGAGTTGGCTGTGAAGTGTCCACGGATGGTAGACCCGCCGAGTAAGAGGATTGAAATGTATATTGATGGGTTGGCACCGCAAATTCAGGGCATGGTAACGTCTTCCAGACCAGCCACGATACAACAAGCGATCCGGTTAGCTCACAAGCTGACGGATCAAGCAGTGACCCAAGGTGCGTTACCACCTAGGGGTTCAACCACTAAAGCCCGTGACAACCCGAACACTGGCAACAGCAGTAACAACAACCTGAGCAGCGGAAAGAGAAAGTTTGACAATACCAGATCCTCATCCTCGAACCCCCCTCAGCAACACCACTACCATAAGCCCGAACCCATTCGGAGCTTCAACAATCAGGGTCACAACAACAATAACAACGGTAGCGGGCAGGGTTCGAGCGGATATGCTGGGAGATATCCGAAGTGCAACAGGTGTAATTACCATCATGCTGGCCCATGTGACCGTGTCAAGTGTCTGAGATGCGGAAAGATGGGTCACCAGACAAAGGAATGTAGAGGAGACCGTGTGGCAAAGGGTGCTCCTAAACCACCCATGACAACCAAGGGATGTTTTGAGTGTGGACAAGAGGGACATTTTAAGAAGGACTGCCCTAAGCTGAAACAGAACGACAACAATGGAGGTAATGGAAGTGGCAGTGGTGGTGGAAACAATGGTAAAGGAAGAGCTTTTGTTATTGGGTCGGGTCAAGCCCGCAATGATCCGTACGTGGTGACTGGTAAGTTCCCTGTGAACGATTGTTTTGCTTCGGTATTGTTTGACACTGGAGCTGATAGGAGTTTTGTGTCGAAAGCCTTTAGCCAACTCTTAGACTTAACCCCAACCCCGTTAGATGCTAAGTTTCCTATTGAATTAGCTAACGGTAAGACAATAATAACGACTCATGTACTTGCGGGATGTAAGTTAAAACTGTCAGGTCATGTCTTTGATATCGACCTTATTCCTTTTACGCTTAGTAGTTTCGATGTCGTGGTCGGCATGGACTGGTTATCCGAGAACCGAGCGGAGATTATATGTCCCGACAAGATAGTCCACATTACTACCCCTTCCGGCGAGATCGTTTCGATCCGGGGCGAGAGAAGCGGCATGACCACCAGCGTCATTACCCTCATGAAGGCGCAGAAGTATCTACGAAAGGGTCATCCGGCAATTTTGGCGCATATTGTTGAGAAACCCGTGGAGGAGAAGCGAATTGAAGATATACCGATTGTGCGAGATTTTCCGGAAGTTTTCCCGGAGGATTTGCCTGGACTCCCTCCTATTCATCAAGTCGAATTCCAAATCGAGTTGACACCCGGTGCAGCACCCATAGCACGAGCCCCGTATCGGCTCGCACCGGCGGAGCTTCAGGAACTGTCCACGCAGTTGCAAGATTTGTTGGATAAGGGTTTTATCCGACCTAGCTCATCGCCATGGGGAGCCCCTGTCTTATTTGTCAGAAAGAAGGACGGGACTTTCCGAATGTGTATCGACTACCGGGAGTTGAACAAGGTGACGGTCAAGAACCGTTATCCTTTACCCCGAATTGATGATTTGTTTGACCAGCTTCAAGGATCGAGTTACTACTCGAAGATCGATATGCGGTCTGGTTACCATCAATTAAGAGTGCGCGAGGAAGATATTTCAAAGACGGCTTTCAGATTACGGTATGGTCACTTTGAGTTTTCGGTTATGCCTTTTGGTCTAACCAATGCACCTGCCGTATTTATGGATCTCATGAATCGAGTATGCAAGGCGTACCTCGACAAGTTTGTGATTGTGTTTATTGATGATATTCTCGTCTACTCCAAGGACAAGGCTGACCATGAGGAACACTTAAGGGTAATTCTGGAATTATTGAAGAAGGAACAACTGTACGCAAAACTCTCAAAATGTGAGTTTTGGCTTCGCGAGGTTCACTTTTTAGGTCATGTAATCAACGAGAATGGTATCCATGTCAATCCCGGTAAGGTAGAGGCCATCAAAAACTGGGAAGCGCCTAAGACTCCGACTGAGGTGCGGCAATTCCTAGGACTGGCCGGATACTACCGGCGTTTCATCGAGGGATTTTCAAAGATTGCTCAACCCCTCACCGCTTTGACTCACAAAGGTACTAAGTACAATTGGGGTGACGCGCAAGAATCTGCTTTTCAACTGTTGAAAACCAAACTCTGTAGCGCCCCTATTCTAGCCCTACCCGAGGGAACGGAGAATTTTGAGGTACACTGTGACGCATCGATACAAGGTCTCGGTTGTGTGCTGATGCAACTCGAGAAGGTTATAGCTTATGCCTCTCGACAACTACGGGTTCACGAGAAGAACTACACGACCCATGATTTGGAACTCGGAGCTGTGGTGTTTGCCCTTAAGATATGGAGACATTACTTGAACGGTACCAAGTTTACCATTTACACCGACCACAAGAGTCTCCAACATATCTACGATCAGAAGGAGCTGAACATGCGACAGCGTCGTTGGGTCGAGCTGCTTAAGGATTATGATTGTGCCATCAAGTACCACCCTGGCAAGGCCAATGTAATGGCCGACGCTCTCAGCAGGTAAGAAACTGATAAACCCAGGCGAGTGCGAGCATTGCAACTCACGATTCATGCCAACTTACCCGATCAAATTCGCGAGGCGCAACTCGAAGCTTTGAAAGATGATAATCTTCCATCAGAACTCATGCGGGGCATGAACAATCAACTTGAAACCAAATCGGACGGGGTCCGATATTTTGAGAACCGGATTTGGGTTCCACGATACGGAGAGTTGAGAACTCTAGTGATGGACGAAGCACACAAGTCCCGATATTCTATCCACCCTGGCTCAGATAAGATGTACCATGACTTAAAGGCACTTTACTGGTGGCCGAACATGAAAGCCGACATTGCCACCTACGTGAGCAAATGCTTGACTTGCGACCGAGTCAAAATAGAATACCAGAAACCATCTGGCCTACTACAACAACCGGAACTTCCAATGTGGAAATGGGAACACATTTCAATGGACTTCATCACGGGATTACCTAAGACACCGACGGGATGCAATACCATCTGGGTGATCGTTGACCGGTTGACTAAGTCGGCACACTTCTTAGCGATTAAGGAATCGGACAAAATGGAAAGACTGACTCGCGTTTACATGAAAGAAGTGGTGTCTAGACACGGAGTGCCTGTCTCAATTATTTTCGATCGAGATTCTCGTTTCACTTCGCACTTTGGAAGTCACTACAGAGCGCACTAGGCACCCGTCTTGATATGAGCACAGCATACCATCCTCAGACAGATGGGCAAAGTGAACGAACTATTCAGACCTTAGAGGACATGCTGCGTGCCTGTGTGTTGGATTTCGGAAAAAGTTGGGAACCTCACTTACCTTTGGTAGAGTTTTCGTATAATAGCAGCTACCACGCAAGTATTAAGCAGCGCCGTTTGAAGCACTGTACGGACGGAAGTGTCGATCACCTCTCTGCTGGGCAAAGGTGGGTGACAGCCAAATCACTGGTCCAGAACTGGTACTCGAAACTTCGGAAAAGATTGTTCAAATCCGAAATCGCATGGCAGCAGCACGAGATCGCCAAAAGAGTTACGCCGACAAGCGCCGAAAACCTCTCGAATTTCAAGTGAACGATCGAGTGTTACTCAAAGTCTCACCTTGGAAAGGTGTGGTTCGCTTTGGAAAGCGAAACAAACTCAACCCACGATATATTGGTCCTTACCGGATAACAGAACGCGTTGGTCCAGTGGCGTACCGGCTGGACTTACCAGCGGAACTCAGCAGTGTACACAATGTTTTTCACGTATCGAATCTAAAGAAATGCCTATCCGATAAAACTCAAGTAGTCCCTTTGGATGAACTGCAAGTTGATGAACAGTTACGCTTCATTGAAGAACCAGTTGAGGTTTTGGATTGGGAAACCAAAACGCTCAAGCACAGCAAAATTCCAATTGTTAAGGTTCGTTGGAACTCGAGACGTGGACCAGAGTTCACGTGGGAACGCGAGGTAAAATAATGAAAAAGTATCCTCACCTTTTTGAAGGGCTGACCAAACACAGAAAACCGCGAAACCCGGCAAACCGCCAGAAATCACCGGAGGTATGAATTAAATTTCGGGACGAAATTTCTTTCTACTAGGGGATGATATGACAAACTGAAAATTTTTCTTACTTTTTCAGACACTCATCACGACTTGACTCAAATTTTCGGGACGAAAATTCTTTAACATGGGAATGATGTGACAATCGTCAATTTCAGGTTAACTCCGTTAACTCCGTCAATTCAAACTTTAGATCACTGAATCTATAACGCACACCTCATTACATTTAAACTAGGGTTTGAATGACGCTTGACACTTACTACATGTGTAGTCTTTCGGGAATTGCACCGAAACGCAAACGAGTTGACGCAAACGATTAGTGAATAAACAAAAAACGTCAAAACAATAATTATGTGATAATTATGTGTTAGACATATGTGTTACTTGATTATGTTATGTGGAATGCTAAACAAGAAACAAGAACCCAATTAATTAAGCTAGAGATGTAACATTTGGAAGTTTAGGGACTAAAGTGTAACATGTTATTATTATTAATATTATAAAACCCTAACCTCTCCTCCCTCTCCCTCTTCCCAAAACCGACGGCCAAACCCCCCCCCCCCCTCCTCACAATCGGTTCACACACACACACATACCTCTTGGATTTTGATCTTGTCTTTCACAATTGAAGCATCCTATATCTGTTTCTAGCCATCTCCTACCTTCCTATTGCTTGTATTGGTGCTTTTGAAGGTATAAATTACAAACCCTAGGTCCGATTTTTCCTATGTATGGTGTTCATATGATTGTTGTTGATTTGATGGTGTATTGATGATGATTTGATAACTAGTTTTGATATTATTGCATGTTAATTGTTGTGTCTTTGAGTTTGAGATCAAATAAAACCCTAACTATGTATGTATGGTGTAATTGATATGCATGGATAGTAGTTATGGTGTCTAGAATGTTATATGAATGATTTGTGGTCCATAGATAGTTAAATTGTTGAGTTTGGATGCAAACAGTTTCTGGACAGATTGTGTTGTTGATGTTTGATTGACTGTAACGGGGTGTAAAAGTGAAAATTGATTGAGATAATTGATACTAAAGTAAACTAGGTTGAGTCTAGTTTCTAAAGAATATAAATTTGCAATTTTTGGACATGTAAAAGTTAACTTTTATGATTTTACAAAGACGTTGTGCAAAGCTGAGTTGTTAGACCTGCTGTTAGGTTGTTTTGTAAATGTTATATCTCATGAACTACAAGACCAATTGGGTTGGTTCCACTTCTGAAAGTTGACTCGTTGAGTTAGGAACCTAACCCAAGTGGTCTTGAATTTATTGGATTTTTTGTTTAACGGTAATTTCAAATAAAATTCTGTTGCGCATGAATTTGACTTTTATGAGTTTGCTGTAATGATTTGATTATTGTGAGAAACCTATGTGGAATAAAAATATAATAAAATATGTTCTGGAAACCTAGGACATATATGCTTTTGTGATGATTTTTGGTAAATTAATTGTGATGCTATGATCGGTGGGATAGACTAGTTTTTCAAGTAGAAATTCTGTCGTTAAGAAACTAGTTGCTGAATTTTGTGAAAGTTGCATGAAACAACGTGATTGCTAATTTATTATCGTGTTTTGACCAAATTGCCCTTGAGGGGAATGATTGCTAATTAATTGTTGTATTTAGACCAAAATGCCTTGCGGGGAATAATTGCTAATTGATTGTCATGATTTGACCAAATTGCCCTCGTGGGGAATAATTGCTAGTTAATTGTTATGTGTTGACCAAATTGCCCTTACGGGGAGTAATTGCTAGTGATGTACATTATGAATACATGACACGTAAATAATTGCTCACACATGTAACGTATCACAAATACACTTGTTAAAGTCACACACGATTCACAAACGAAACACGAAACATGTTGTGTGCATAGGTATTATGTGCCGGGTCTAGAGACTCGATAATATTCCGACACTTAGAAAAATCTCTTTGTTGTTTTAGAACGCTAGAGAGAGTTTTTCTGTGACGCGCATCTTGGTGAATTATTTTGGGAATACTTCGCAAACAGTGAGTTCATTTACCCCTTTTAAACTGTTTTCAAACGCTTTTCACTTAGGGAGGTAACATACTCCGAAAAAACGCATTTAAGATTTTGTTAGTATAAATTATATATCACTTGTAAAGACTAAGTGGCAAACGCGTTAACTAAAGTCCTTCATTCACATCGAACCGTTTAATATTGGATAATAGCGAGTCATTGTTGAGTAGTACTACTGGGTTTGACAAACCCCACCCAACGCTAAACTCGACTGGAGGTCGAGTGGGTGTAATCTTGGCTAAACACATACCATGGTCGGGATAGACCTGGTGGCAAGGCAAATGATAAACAGTCAGCTTCGGTGTCGAACACTTAGTAATACTTGTTTTATAGGCTAGCTACCTATAGATATATAATTGACATAACACTATCTGGTAACGCTTAACGCAAAACGCCTAACGCAAAATGCTGAACGCAAAACGCTGAACGCAAACGCTAACGCTTTATTTTATTTGAACTCGTGAACTCACCAACCCTGTGTTGACACTTTTAGTATGTTATTCTCAGGTAGCCGAGGCGGGCGCGCGGTTTAGGATCATGCATTGCTTGAAACACTTTTAATTATGCAAACTTATTTTAAACTGTTATCATTGGGTTTTAAGTCGTCCTGCGTGACGCAACATTGGTTTCTATGGTTTTACGCTTCCGCATTTAATTACTCGTAAACGTTTTCATGGTTTTAAAACTTTGTTTTATGGTTTGATTATAACTAATGATTCCGATCCTGTTAGTTCACACCCTCTGACGGTAAAACTCCTTTAGTGGATTTTGAGGGTGTGACATATAAGTATCCAAGTTTCCATGCATATCAGTCTTCTTCTTGAAAACCCACTTACTTCTAACCATTTTGGAATTTAGATGTGGAATAACCAAGTCCCAAACTTGGTTATCATGCATGGATTGCATCTCAACATTCATGGCTTCCAGCCATTTGTCACAATTAGACTGTGACATTGCATCTCGTTATGTGGTTGGTTCATCCGAATCTACCACATAGCATCCATCCATGAAAAATCCATATCTCTCAGGTGGGGTGCTAATTCTACCAGATTTGCGAATGTTTTGTGTGTTCTGATTAACCATTTGATCATCTTCAACAACCTCTTGTTGATTGCTAGTGACAACCAAACGTGTATTGGCTTGTGGTTCTCGATCCTCCTCGAGTTCCACAGTTCTGTCAGTTCCTTCTATAAGAAACTTTCTTTCCAAGAACTTTGCCTTTCGAGCTATAAACACTCTATGATCGCTTGGATTGTAGAAATAATATCCCATCAAATCTGTGGGATATCCTACGAAAATACACTTGGTGGATCGACATTCAAGTTTGTCAAGGGTGTAGATCTTAACATAAGCCTCAAAACCCATACCTTTAAATATGATAAGGATGGAGCCTTTCCATGCCATATCTCAAAAGGTGTCCTATCCACTTTCTTGGTTGGTGCCATATTTAAAATATGGGCTGCGGAGATCACAGCGAAACCCCAAAATGATAGAGGTAACGAGCTTCTAGCCATCATAGATCGAACCATATCCAATAAAGTTCGATTCCTCCTTTCGGACACACCATTATGTTGTGGTGTTCCAGGTGGAGTAAGTTGTGAGACAATCCCACAACTCCTAAGATGTTCTAGGAACGCATCATTGAGGTATTCACCTCCTCTATCGGAACGTAGTACTTTGATTGTCTTGTTGAGTTGATTTTGTACTTCATTTTGGAAGACTTTGAACATTTCAAAGGCCTCATTTTTGTGTCTTAACAAGAACACATACCCATAGCGACTATAATCGTCGGTAAAGGTAATGAAGTATCTTTCACCATTTCTTGTCATTGTCCTAAAAGGTCCACATACATCCGAATGTATGATACCTAATAAGTCTTTCGCCCTTTCATTTGTACCATTAAAGGGTTCTTTGGTCATCTTTCCCAATAAACAAGATTCACATTCATCAAATGAATCATTATTTGATTTCAAAAGACCATTCTTTCGAAGTGTATGAATGTGTTTCTTGTTTATATGACCAAGTCGACAATGCCAAAGAAAAGTATTACTCAAATCCACTTTGAGTCTTTTGGTGTTAGCTTGGTACAACGAGTTATCAATGTATGAGTCATCATGAACTAATTCATAAATGCCATTAAACGGCATCGCTTTAAAGTAAAAGACATTATCCATGAAAACATAAATGCCATTGTCAACAAACTTAAAATCATAACCAGATTGTCTTAATTCAGAAACGGAGATAATATTCCTAGTCAAACTAGGGGAATATAAAATGTTTTTCAAAATAATTTCCAAACCATTTGGAAGCTTTAAAACATAATCTCCTCGGGCTTGGACGTCAACCTTTGCTCCATTGCCCATGAAGAGACTTACATCTCCTTTCTTCACATCATTTCTTCTTTTGAAACCCTGCAATGAATTGCAGATATAAGTTCCACATCCGGTATCCAATACCCATGTGTTAGAAGAAATAATATTAAGATCAATGTGGATCATGAAAGTTGTACCTGAGGTTTGCCCCGCATCCCTCTTAGCTTTCAACTCTTTGAGATAGGTCGGACAGTTCCTCATCTAGTGACCTATCTCCCCATAACCAAAGCACGGATCCTCAGCGCTAACTTTTAGCTTCTTTGGTTTTGGCTCCGCCTTTGCCTTTCCCTTGAACCCCATCTTAACTTGCCCCTTACCCATGGCAACTTTTGCCTTGGGTTCTGGGTGATGTCTCTTCTTTGAGCCACCCTCATTGATCACAAGAATGGGTAAAACCTTTTTACCCATGCCGACCTCGGCTGTCTTAAGCATTGCGTGAAGCTCACCAATGCTTTTGTCCCATCCGTTCATGTTGTAGTTCATAACGAATGTCTGAAATCTCTTAGTTAGGCCATTAAGGATCAAATCCGTGGCCAACTCCTTTGAGATGGGACAGTTAAGCCGTTCAAGCCGATCAATGTGGCTTTTCATCTTAAGCACATAAAATGATACAGACTGGGTTTCTTCCATATGACATGCATGAAGTGCTCGAACCGTTTCGAAACGCTCAACCCTAGCCTGAGTAAGGAACATTTCCTTAAGCTGGGTAATCATGTCATACGCCCCATGATTCTCGAAATCCTTTTGGATCTAGGGAATCATTGTTCCCAATATGAGGCAAGAAACTTGCACCGAATCCTCGATGTATTTGAGCCAATCCGCATAGGCATCCAAGTTGTTAACATCGGGTTCATCGGGAATAGGGTCGTCTAAAATGTAAGACTTCTTTTTTTGCTTGAGAACAATTCTCAAGTTTCGATACCAGTCCATGAAGTTGTTAAAGTTTAGACGATCCTTATCCAGAATGGATCTCAGTGATAGATTATGCACGTGAGGGATAATTGCGTTTGGTGCGTTGTTTGCGGCCATCTATAAAAGAGTTTAACAAAGTTCAATTTAGTATTTTCGATATTAATAAAATTTTAATCTTTAATACCCTTTAATGTCTCCAAGACAATTAATGATTAAAACCTAGAATCCAACGTTTCATTCAAATAGTAGTTAGGTGACCTTTATCCTACTATTCGAATTAACAAGGTAGTCAACGTTTGACGATTGCAACCCTTTGCAACTTCTAGTTTTATGGGATCGGTTAAACATCATATGTTTAGTTGGTATGTTTAATCCCATCAACACCTTTGAATGCCATGTTTAGGTGATCTTGTATTCATGTTTTCAAATTAAGTCGTCCTACTTACACACACATGTGAGTTTACACATACAAGTGGTTAGGTGACCCTAAAGCCAAACGTATAGTAAAACCACCTTAAGATCACAAGTTTTCTTAAATGTGGTTAGGTGGCCCTATCCCACCATCAAGTCTACAAGTGACTTAAGTGTCGTGTAAAAGGATGGTGTTCAACTTGTTTATAAAAGGGATTTTAGTTTTCAAAATTCTAGATTGGAAAACTATTTATAGTACCTTTCATTTGCATGCATTCAAATGTATGGTACCTTTGAAAACCAATTTCAAATTCCTTTAATAAACTCATTTTATAATGAAATCATTAATAGTTAATAAAACCAATTTTATCACTTAATAATTTCAAAGGAATCACTTTTATGCTAGTTGTCGATTTTAATTGTAACATCCATACATGATAAAACAATAAAACTAAAACAACCAAACAAGCATAAAATACAAATACATGTTCATAAGCATAGCCACCTAGATAGACAACACTTGTTGACCGAAACAAGTAGGTCAAAAGGTCTCTCCTAAGGGACGAGCATGACACAAAGTAGAAGATGGTGAACTCTCACTTGACTCCGCATCCTTATGCTTCAAGCATTCACTTCTTGTCGTGATCCTACTCTTCACTTGGGCTCCCAAAAGGGTGTTGTAGTTGCATCTTCTTTTACAAAATATATCCTAATACATTTTTTCTAATAAAAGAAATACGACTATTCTACTTATTATTACAAACCATTTGAAAGAATAAATAAATTACAACCCGAATAAGGAATATTACATCCAAATGTATAAATCACAAACGATAATTCTTCAATATACACAAGGTCATGGCTTGGTAATGAACATCCACACAAAAAGGTCAACCTTTGACCAGGTAAGTCAACCCTAGACCAGAATGGTTCCCCTTTCCCTTAGTTCTCGGCCTAAAATAGAGAACACATAGTTCTCGGCCAGAAGACCAAAGCTTCAGAGTTTTCGGCCCGGAAACTTTGGCCCACCGAGAACCTATTGTTCTCGGTCAACACCGAGAAGTTGTTTTCGGTAAACACCGAGAACCATGATTCATCATCATGAGTTCTCGGTCCAACCGAGAACATGTTTTCGGTCAACCGAAATCTCATGGTTTCTAACCATGAGTTCTCGGCCAACCAAGAATAGGGTTTCAGGTGTCTTCGGCCAGACCGAGAACTATGGTTTTCTACCATTGAGTTCTCGGCCAAAGCTAAAGAACACAGTTTCAGCCCAAACGAAATTTGGCAACCAAAATGACTAATTTTCCAGATTTTTACCACATGCATGTATGGCACAAACTTGGAAAAACAAGGGGCAACCAAAATGCCTAAAGTCCTCGGCCAAAATGGTAACAATTATCATCAAACCCGAGCACTTTAGAACCCATTTTGAAGCATGTAATCGTATAAGCGGCTCTTGATGCTATTGTTGGGTTTTAGCAAGATTATCAAAGTCCAAAACAACCCTTTATTAAGGAAAACGCGGTGGAAGATATTAGTTTAAAATCTTGTTAACCATTACACATAAACCGATTTATGTTAAACCCATCCAGGATCCATATCGATTATGCATGCTATCAAAACACAATCATAGGGTGTTTAACATGCATACCTTCAAGTCCAGAAAATCTTGAAGGAGATGATGATTATGAGCGGCTAGAATCCAAGGAAAGGAGTCCTCAAGCTTGTATACCCGACAAGCTCCAACAAACACTTTGGTTGCTAGGGTCCTTCAACAATTAATCAAAGAAAAACCCTTGTTCTTGTTCTCGGCTGGAGTTGGAGAGAAAAAGAAGAGAGAGCAATGTGTATGTGTGAGAGAGATGTATGCAAGAAGACTAATCCAATTGAATCTCTTGCATGTTATTGAAACAAACAAAAGGAAGAGAGAGAGAGAGTAGGGGCCGGGCCCCCCTCAAGGGGTTTTCCCCCAAAACTCAAACCCAATTTTGTTAATATTCATTTTAACATATTATTATTATTTATCCAAATAAATAATAATCTCTAATATAAATTATCCATATAATTCAGTTAACACACACACATGCAAAAATTTAGAAAACTCATTTTCAAAATATACAAGTGTTGATAATCATTACTTAGATCATATCTAATAATAATTATCGTAGCGTTTGTCTAGCTTGTTATTGGGTATGACCTGACTTGGATCAATACGTACTAGCCACATCAACTCTAATATGTGTCTTGGGCAGATCAATTCCAACACTAGGGCAATTGGTCATCGTTTATGATTGGAGATTGAATACTCCAACACAAGTTTAGCGTTGCACCAACGAAAGTATATGTTCGATTTACTATATATAGAGATTTGGTATATCAAGCTCAAAACCAACGATAACACCATTGGAAGAAAATGTTTGATTGTATAAGAAGGAAAAGAGTTGGAAAACCTGACCGATAACCGAAAAATGGTAGAAACCCTTATATACCTAATGTTGACAAGACTGGACATAGCATTTTTTATTTAATGGAACAATCCCATCGCTCACATGTATGCAGCCTATCAGGTTCCACGGTATGTGAAAAACTTATTCGGGTTTGGAGATAAGTTCAAAAGGGAGTCGAGTTGGGTTTTGCGATGCCAGTATATCCGCAATCCAATTGGCCAAGAACCCAAAGTTCCATGAGTGTACCAAGCACATAGAAGTGCATTATCATTACATACATGAAAAGGTGTTAAAAGGTTTAATCAATAAAAGATGTGTTGACAAAGCGTGTGTCAAGTTAAGCTGTTGGCCATTTGCTCAAGTATGGGAATGAGGAAGGTTGGTTTTAAGAGGGAAGGTGAAAAACGTTGCAATAGCAACTCAAGGGGTCAAAAAAGTTAATACGTACGGAAATTATAAGGGTGGTATGATAATCTCTAAAAAACTGGTTGTAGGAGATTAATAAAAGTCAAAGGGAAGATCTTAATTACCTTTGGATTAAATTTTGGTTACAATATCGTCTAGCTCTAGATAATTAGTTTATTTGAATTTCGAATTATATATAGTTTGAGCCTTAGTAGTAGTCATGTTGGGTTATATATACCACCATAGTGGTTTGGTCTATTTGTATCTTTGTTTTTCAAGTTAATATACAAAAAGAGTCGATCAAGTGTGTCGATCACGACCAGCTTTGAGAAAGCAAAAAAAGTTTTGGGTCAAAGGCGAAATTTCTTTTTGACCTTAAGTAAAAGGAGAATTTTGTTTGGTATAAACAATTTAATTATTATATGAGTTTGCTTGGTTATAATTTTGGTTGAGTAAAAACTTTTGAATAAAATTAGGATTAAGCATGTCTCAAATTAGAATAAAACCCATAACCTTTGATTGAGAGTATTACCCCTTTGCCACTAGACCAAGATAGTGATTATGTAATTGAGCTTAAATATTAAATATACATTTTGTATTTAATAAAAATACATTTAATTTCAGGAAAAAAAAATTCGGGCTTAACAGGGTTACATACCTGTGGTCGTCGACCACCCTGCCACCCCCAAGGGCCGACGCTGGTGTGATTTTGAGCTCTCCTAGTTGAACACATATTTCAACCATTTTTCTCATACTCTTATGCAAATCTTCGTAAGAATATAGTAAAGTTAATTAACTTAACAATTATAAAAACTGAACCATGAATACATTTTTCAGTTAAAAAAGCATATAACTTAGAAAGCCAAATAATACCAAAAATCAAGTTCATTCCCTGCCAAAGTTTAGAATAAGAACAATGCTTAATTGATGTTTTTTTCAACTATTTTTGGAACTACTCTAATACATGAGTGAGTCTTCCTGAGATGGGATGTCAACCGTTTATACGTACTGATTTTGATGCTCTAGGTCTGATCCACCAAAAACAACGTCTAAGGAGGAAACCCACCACTGTGAAAAAAAACCCATTGAATCAAGTTTCGAATGAGACCATAAGATTTTAGGCCATAACTATCATCCAATATCATTAGGACAGAATACCAACTTCAAATGCTTAATTGACGTTACAGTTGGAAATACAAGCACAAAAACCAAATAAAATGTGAACTGAGCGCATGTACTTTCTATTTGTTATCAAAACCAAATTATAAATATTTTAACCTTATTAAACCTAGTCCACGTCTTCTCATGGTTTCTCTAAATATTCCTTCATCAATTTCCATGTTATTTTCATAACATCAGTGATGCCTAAAATGTAATTATGCGAATATTTTAACCTTTTAAATCTTTTTTTAATGGCAATTCACACATCATCTACTTTCTACTCTTAAATCGATGTGTATAATTTTTAAATGATATTTCAATTCACAACATTATAAACTGGTTTGGTCAGTCTATTGTAAATATTTTGTAACAACCGACCGAAACGAAGCACAATCATCCTAACTTACAAGATTAAGGGGAGGAAAGAATAAAGTAGATTACTTTGGCATCACAATCTTATTGATATATAATTTTCAAGAAACACATGTTATGATATAAAACAGAGAAAATACATCTTAATATGCAGAATTGCATGTTTTATACATTTATTGTATCATGGGGATCTTGAAAACAATGTAACGAAAGCTAGAAATTTTCAATTGTGAATCGGATCCTATCCTGAAGGTACTTTTTCTTTTGCCATGCCGTATGTTGGATCTATTTCTTCCAGTGAAGATAGTTGTTGGTAATGCGTCGGTGGTGGTGGTGTGAGAAGTAGTCGACGAGGGTTGGAGATTATGGTGACGGTGGTCGTTGTGGTATAATGCTGATCATGATAGTTAAGGGATGTTTCTGATGACTTGGTGGACGAGACGGTGATGATAAGGAGAGGGAAGAGTAACAACAAGGGAAAGGTCTTCATCTTCTTAAGACTTTGTTGGGAGAAATGATTAACGGTGCTGGTAATGGTTAGTTGAGGAAATATTTATAAGAGCTTCATAAATCATATAATTAATGATAAAATTAAGTTATACATTTAGAGTATTGTTACAAGTATATATTAATACAGACATCAATACTGTTATAACTCCTTAGACGTGTCTCACTTATGTAACGTGTAAAAAATATCTAGTTTGAGTCTTAGTAGTAGTCATGTTCGGTTGTATATACCACCATAGTGGTTTCGCCTACGGCCAAGTTCGCCTAACTGGTAACTTCGCCTACGGCCAAGTTCGCCTAATTGATAACTTCGCCTAAGGCCAAGTTCGCCTAACTGATAACTTCGCCTAAAGCTAAGTTCGCTTAAGGTTTAACTTCGCCTAAGGCCAAGTTCGCCTAACTGATAACTTCGCCTAAAGCTAAGTTCGCTTAAGGTTTAACTTCGCCTAAAGTTAAGTTCGCTTAGAAAATAAATTAAAAACCTAATGGAAAATGTGTTAAGACAGTTAATGTAAATAAAATTTTTCCAAGCTGACCTGGCAGCTCGACCCCAGCCAGGGGCTCTGCCCCTTGGACCCTACTAGGGGCTGCCGCCCCTAGACCCCGCTGCCAGGGGCGCTGCCCCCGGACCCCCGTTCGTTGTGGGTACTAGTTAAGACTAGAAAGATGATATGAGAAGTGATAGTTAATTGATACGTATACTTGTTATACAGTCAGCCGCACAACTGAAGAAAGGGATTACGATTAACGGTGAACGTAACCGTGTTCAGGTGAGTTTCTAGCCCCAATTATGTGTCATGTTTTCGGGGCTGTGTGCATACTCAATATGTTTGTTAATACGCTTATCCTAAGAGATAAGTGTATGCCTTATGTGAATAATGTGAAATGTATGAATGATGGCTTGACGGTACGTGAACGATCTTCGGATATTGCACGTACTGTCAGGTTGTAACGCTAAGTATAAGGTAAGTATGATATGTATGCTTATGTGTATGATTGTGATAAAGTTAATTAAAGCAGGAAAGGATGGATGTACGGTAACGAAGAGGGAATCGAACCCTACTAATATTCGAGGAAAGAGGGAACCGAGCCCTAATAATACTCGAGGAAAGAGGGTACCGAGCCCTAATAATACTCAAGGAAGGAGGGTACCGAGCCCTAATAATACTCGAGGAAGGAGGGAACCGAGCCCTAATAATACTCGAGGAATGTAGGGCGTAATGCTCTTTATAACGTAAGATATGAAAGTAAGTTAATACAAAAGAAAGTATGAAAGTATGAAAGTATGAATGAAAGAATATAAGTTTATGTGTATTGCATAGTGTATGATTAACTAGAACTCACTCAGCGTAGCTGACTTTTAGTATGCACGCAGGTGAGTAGGATGAGGCAGCTCGCTTGAGGAGACACGTGGCACTGAATAAGAGGCTGGCATCGGAAGACTCAAGACGTTTAAGTTTAATGTTTCGTTTATTTTGAAAGACAAAATGATGTTTTAAGACAAGACGTGTTTTATTATGAAATGTTTTATGAAAGCTTTTATATTCCGCAAATGTTTTAATTAACTCTGATATTTAGAACTACGTTTATGAGTAAATCCAACACGAAAGTAGGGCTACCGGTAACGGGGCCTTACAGAAGGTTCGGTTGATAATCGGGTTACCGGTTAGTTTGTTAACGATTAGGGACTCGTACTTAATTGATGATTTAAAACGAAATAATATTATTTTATTGGGCTTTTAAATAACTAACCCAATATTGAAAAGAAACAAGACGGGTTTTAATCAAGAGTTTGATTTTGTAAAAATGAATTGATAATAAAGTTTATAATAATATTAATAATGATAGTAATAATTTTATAACATGTTATATATATATATAAGATAAAGATGATGATAATACATAGTAATACTACAAATTGAGAATTGTTGTTAAAACTAATAGTAGTAGTAGTAGTAGTAGTAGTAATAAATATAATAATTATTTATTGTTGAATACGTTATTAATAGATTTATAAGTTTTAATAATAATAATAATTATCATTATACTAATTATATCTGTCATATTAATAATAACTAATACTTATAACATTTTAATAATAGTAGTGTTAGTGATAAAAAGATATAACTCGAGTGACAATGACGTTAAATGGTAACTAGGCCCGACATGGGTTTTGGTTTAATAAAACAAGTAGATAATATTTGTATAATAGAATTTATAGTATTACTAATAAAATCTAGATAATAAATATAATGTTAATAAAAATGGTAATACTAACTTAAATAACTTGTTAACAAAAACAAACCAAAGTTGGTCACGGAGGGAATCGAACCCGTGACCTCAAGTTCAACAACTAACGTGCGAACCAACTGAACCAAGATAACGATTTGTTAATTAAGTTTATAATTAAACTCACAATTGTTAATTTTTACCTATTAGCCGTTCATGGGGTCGTCGGAGATGAAGGTTGCCGGAGATGAAGAAACGGAAGGTTGCCGGAGCCAATTCCGGCCGCTGGAGGCGCGCCGAAAAAACGATACAGAGAGAGACGAGGCGGAGAGAGAGAGAGTGCGATGGAGAGAGAGCGCCGGAGAGAGAGAGAGAGAGAGAGAGAGAGAGAGTGCGATGGAGAGAGAGAGCGCCGGGGAGAGAGAGCGCCGGAGAGAGAGAGTGCGACGGAGAGAGAGATCGCCGGAGAGAGAGTGTGCGACGGAGAGAGAGGAGGAACGGCACGGCGGAGTGGCACGGCGGAACAGATTCCGGCCGCCGGAAAAGCGAACCAGGAGGGGGACAGGGCGGTTTTGGGTGGCTGCGGGTGATGGTTTACGGATCAGAGGGGGAGAAAGGTTAGTGGTGGTGCGGTGGGAGGTGCTGGCCGGAGATGGCGTCGCCGAATAACGTGGTCGCCGGAAAACGGCTGGAGGGTGGGTGGCGGCTGGATAATATGATTAGGGTTAGGGTTTTTTTGTTGTTATATAGGTGGTTTAAAATGTTACACTTTGGCTCCTCAAGTTTGGTATTTAGTTTATAATGATTTAAAACTTGTATAACTTTAAAGAAATCCACTTTAGTCCCTAACGTTTATTTAACAGAGCTTATAAATTATAGATAACTGTATTTGACAAACCTCACACACGCTAGAGTTATAACATCAATAATTTGATAAAATGCCGATTCGGGTTTACAAGCTTAACCACAACTACGATGTATAATTTATTAAAATAAAACGCGAAAAATCGACATGTTACAAAATGATTACAAAAATGAATATAAAACGAGACCTGAAATTGACGAATGTCACAGTATCACCAACTTTTTTGGAAATTTCGTCATGAAATTTAGATAAACTTACAGAAAAATTAATTATTAACGAATATTGTTTTTAGTAAGTTAATTGCATGAACAATTTTAAGCAAAAGAATAACGTCAAATCTTTGCATGACTCGAAAAAACGCTACAAACGAGAAACAAAATAAAGGCACTTATATATAGGATGTACCAACGGCGTATCCACAATGCCCTTATCATGATTAGCATTTTTATCGTTTTTCTGCCATAATCCTCGGGTCTGAGTTATCGCACACAAGTGTACTTACTATGGCTTCTATACGGGGATTTAGATAATTAAATGTACACCCATAATTATTTCGATCGTCGTATGGTCCACATGGTTCGTCCCATTATGTGGTTTAAAAGACATATTTATTTTGAAAACCTCAAACATTAGAAATGTACATAAATCTGTTGAATTTTACACATATTGATAAAATGATACCCGCGGTTGGAAATTTTGGGGTTGACCTTTCAAATCAGTAGGAAAATGGGGTAATTAATTGAAACAATTAAAATCTTAAAGTATAACCAAGGTGAAAATAAATACTTTGGTTAAATATGTAAAGATGATCGAATAAATAAAATCTAGGGTCGACAATTACGAAACGAGGATTGAAGTCAAATGCCCTCAGCGTGAAGGAATAAGTAAATCATTATAAATCCATGGTTAAAAGTCGGGTCACTAAATTAGTTTGAATTCAGATGAATGAAATTTTAATAATGAGGAATCTGATAGAGAGAAATGAGAAATCAAATAGATGAAACGAGAATCCAAAGTGAAAAAATGAAAAATCCAATAGGTGTAAATGAGAAACCCTAAAAATGAGTACATGAGGTCGGGGTAAACAACATTACAATTAACAATAATGTCGTACAATGAGTTTCATATGTGTACAAACTTGAGGTTATAGGTAATTGAGAATACGATTGCGTGAAATCACGAGAATGAGGTGAGTTTCTTTGGGGTGACACATACGTGTATCAATATAAATAAGATAGTATTTGATTAACAACCAAAACAATCAAAGAAATGTGATAAAACGTGAATACGGCCACTATTGTGAAACCATTTATATAATCGTCATTATAATAACGGTTTCTAATAGCGCCAAAATTTGTAGTCAGCCACACATAGGCCGTTAATAGATTAGATGAAATGATATAGAGTAATGTATAGAATCGTGCTTACATAAATGCTCAAATATAAATAACATAGTTATGAAAATATCGTTTAAAAGATAAACGAGATTGTTATTGAATAGTTTGCATTCGTCACGATAATCAAAACGCAACAATGAAATCTCTTGTGCAAAATATTGTCATCGAAACATCTCATCAAATGAAAAGAAAATCGCAATAATTGTGAGACTCGAATTTAATGTCGAAATATGTAAATCGCGTAGCGTATAATAAACTAAAACTGAAAATGAGGTCTTAAGTAAGGCTGTTTTATTGTTTTTAAGAAATGTACATAATAACAAAGCATCGTGGTAACGCATTGCTAGGGAAAATATTTAAATCATTATTGAATGTAAATCTTGTAACCCAAATTGTTAAAGGAGATTGTATACATAAAGTTATTGTGATGAAAATAAATTATATAAAGTGATGATGCTTGCGATAATAAGTGGTAATAGTCGCGTAAATCGTTATTGAACAAAATTCTGCTCACAATATGAAGCATAAAGTATTTATAAATGTGTCCCAAAAAGTTTCGTAAAGCCAAGGTCCTTGAGTTTATGCAAAATGATGAAAGTTGTAATTTGTTATTGAATAAAACTTACATTCACATTCAGAATGAAACCTCGGATTTATAAAGTTATTAAGAGATTTATCACCTTAGCTGACAATATTTAAAGCCTTGAAATCATACATATAATCTTTTAATAATCCTTGAAAGCAAATCCTCATAATCAATTTTTTTTTTGTCATGACAGTACCATATATATATATATATATAGAGTTTATAATTTAAAAGTGATTATTTGAACACATGAGGTTATTATACATACACTAGTTGTATATATATAAATAAATAAATTAGGGAAAAACGAAGCTTGCATGCGTAGGGAGGGGTCTTAGGCTTCGTATGGTGAATGGGTTGGAAATTTAGTAGTAAGTGAGAGTGTTTAGGTCGGCATGGGTAGTTGAGTTTTCTTGAGTTGAATCAATGGGGTTTGTTGAGTTTAGGTCTTTTGAGTGGGTTAGGCTTGGATGATTTGTGTGAGTAGTGGTTGGGCTATTAGGATGATGCTTGCTTATTTCAGTTCGGGTAAGTTAATGGGTTGGGTAAGTCGACCTTGACTAGCTTGGGTTGAGATTTAGTTTATAAATGTATTTTGCAAAGAGTGTTCGGGTTACTATTTTGACATCAACTCAATGGTTGGATGGAAACGGTGTGGCGATATGGTTTGGTGAATTGACATAGCATGGGTCGAAGAATTTGAGTCATAGTTGGGTAAGCTTTGGTTTGTATATGTTCAAGGCATTTGGTGAATGTGTTTGTCGTGTCTTTGAAGCATTTGAATGGTAAGTTTGAGAGGCTTTCGTGGCGTAAAGGTGTCGGTATTTAAGGCTTTTTGTTAGGTTAATATTGTACATCTTGGATTTTGCATGGGGCTTGAGTTGGTGAGGGTATACTTTTGGATGTTTAGGTTTCGTTCATATTGAGGAAATATTTGAGTGCTCGGGAAACTTTTGAAATGGAAGGGTGGTTTGATTTAAGGTGGTAGTCTGAGGCGAGATGCAGGTGTTTGGGAACTTGTGCTTGTGTATAGGGATTTTTTTTTTTTGCTTATGAGGAAATTTAAAATACGTA
The DNA here is from genome assembly GCF_021521415.1 of Bidens hawaiensis. NCBI lineage: Eukaryota > Viridiplantae > Streptophyta > Magnoliopsida > Asterales > Asteraceae > Bidens > Bidens hawaiensis. The sequence continues at coordinate 979,086 of NW_027491277.1, forward strand.
AATTGAATGTTAAAATTTGTTATGAGGTCTCAATATTAAATGATGAATGCCGTTTTTGGGACTAAAAACTTGCGTAATGAAAATTTTTTTTACCAAGTTCGTTATTTAATATCGTGTAACGAAAATATCGTGGTAAGTTAAAATGTCCGACATTGTAAATCGAGATATCACAAGCAAACGATTTTTGTTTTTAAAATAAAATTTCTATGAAGTTTTGCATGAGAATTTTAAAAAGATTACAAGCTAAAGTTTGTGACTTTCTTGAAAAATCATGGCAAAACTATCATAAGAATTTTAAAACGTGGAAAATCGTATGATGTAAATTTTATTCGTGAAAATTTATAATGAACCAAGGATTGCATGGTGATAGTTGTTATGAAAAAAAATTTGGGTAGCGAAAATTTTACCACGAGTATTATATAATGTGGTGTAATTTAAAATGTCGTGAGAAGTTTAAATAATTAAAATTTTGAAGTGATCGTCCAAAATAAACGGAATAGTTATAAAAAATAAAATTTTGTACAAGGACTTTAAAAACAATTTAAAGTTTATACCATAGGAAATTTACTTGAAAAGTTGAGGTGAAATTTATCATAAAACCTTCTTAATATGATGAAATTTATATAATAAGATTTTCGTTTGTAAATCGTCTTAATAAAAATAAATGGCATATTAAAAATCATTATGAATAGATCAAACTCTATATATACATATATTTATTTATTTACTTATTTTTTTATAACGAAGAGATTTTAATGAACGAAAGAATCCTTGTGAAATCAAAATGAGAAAATTGGTGCAAAACTTTACCCTATAAAATCGAGATATAAAAGAATTATTAACGATAAGAATAAATATAACATTTATAAATGAAGACTTGTGATGAGAATTTATAACAAAATGAAGGAAAAATGGTTAAATTCTTGAAACGTAATAATAATGTTTTAAGATTTAAAGGTGGGAAAATCGCGCATGAACCACCATGACTTGATATTCTGACACTTAAAACCTTTTTACAAAACTACCATGTTGGGGGGTCTAAACATGTGCACGTACTACCGCGTCTATTTCATGTTTTCGACTCAAATAACGATTGTAACAAATATAATAAATCGGAATACAACGTCATGTCAAAACACTAGTTCACGAACCACCGCGGTCCTATTGCTTCAACACCAAAAATTAGGATGGCGAGCGGAACGCTCGCATTCGACTACTTAAAGTGGCCATCTCATATGAGACAATCTTTAAGGAGATTTGAAACAACGGGATCCAAGTTAAGCTCGTGATCCATAAAACACAATAAAAACTAATGTTTTTGCGTTTTAAGGTAAGGATACCTTGGAGTACTATGAAAGTGTGTGTATGTGTATATTTATGATTTGATAAAATAAATAAGTATATAAATAAACAAGTGTATTGAACAATCAAGTAGGGTAAACACGTATAGGCAACACGTATAAAGACCCTAAAGTAAAGACTATACTAGGTCGTTACGTCTAACCACCTATCTTATAGTCTTGTGGCTCTGATACCAATCTGTCACACCCCGACCAAAGGCGGCGGAACATGCCGGGGTGCAACGTGATTGGACAAATACACAAAACACTATTTAAAGTGATAATATTTTAAATCAACTCATTTACTTCATAAATCAATAATCAACACATCGCGTTCACACAAACAAATTTAATACAAGTAACATTTATATTGTTCGTTTTACTAATATCCTAACGGTCTTGGTAACGTTTTTCGTCAAGTCCTCGAGTCAACAAAAGTCAAACCTGTAACATTTCATAAAATAAAGTTTGTCAACACAAAGGTTAGTGAGCAATTCATAAGTTTGAGCATATAAGTATATAGTAATAAAAAGCCACAAAACTTGTATACAAAACGATAAATAAAAGCAACAACTTGTATAAATTGACAATCGTTAATAGAATTACGTTAGCGACACCTAGCTACAAGGGGTTTCCAAGTAGTCTAGGATTTTATTGACCATTGCTAAACACATTAGCACCACCTAGCTACAAGGGGTTGCCAAGTAGTCTAGGATTTAATAGAACATCGTTAATTGCATTACGTTAACGACACCGTGCTATAAGAGAATGACAGATAGTTCACGGATTTATGAATCAACCTTCCAAAAACGGTAAACACATAAGCATGTAAGCATAGAACACCAAATCAAGCAATTATTTAAGTAAAGTATACAATCACGTTTGTGGGTTTAAGATTCAAGTAAATAAAGCATTTAGTTTGATAAGTATGAAATGTCACCCCAAAATGAAAGATGGAAAAAGGGGTATGAAAGTACTCACCTCGATTGATGAATATAGAAATAATAAATGATCGAAGTGTAGAGGGCTTGCGAACGGAACGAACGAACCCGACTTGAAAGCTAAATGAAAACGAAAAATAAAATATATTAATGAACTTGAACTTTAGTTGAAACTACATTTGAAGCTTTGAATGAGAAGGTTCGGTTGATAATCGGGTTACCGGTTAGTTTGTTAACGATTACGGACTCGTACTTAATTGATGATTTAAAATGAAATAATATTAATTTATTGGGCTTTTAAATAACTAACCCAATATTGAAAAGAAACAAAACGGGTTTAAATCAAAAGTTCGATTTTGTAAAAATGAATTGATAATAAAGTTTATAATAATATTATTAATGATAAAGATAGTAATGATAATAATAATTTAATAACATGTTATATATATATATAAGATAAAAATGATGATAATACATAGTAATACTACAAATTGAGAATTGTTGTTAAAACTAATAGTAGTAGTAGTAGTAATAATAAATATAATAATTATTACTTTATTGTTGAATACATTATTAATAGATTTATAAGTTTTAATAATAATAATAATTATTATTATTATCATTATACTAATTATATGTGCCATATTAATAATAACTAATACTTATAACATTTTAATAATAGTAGTATTAGTGATAAAAAGATATAACTCGAGTGACAATGACGTTTGATGGTAATTAGGCCCGACATGGGTTTCGGTTTAATAAAACAAGTAGATAATATATGTATAAGAGAATTTATAGTATTACTTAATAATCATACTAATAATGATAATAATAATCATAGTAATAATAATATATTATTATGAAAATAATGATAATAATAATTGTTTTGTTAAAAGATAATAATAATAATAATAATAACAATAATAATAATAATAATCTTGTTAATAATAATAATAATAATGATAATAAAATCTAGATAATAAATATAATGTTAATAAAATTGGTAATACTAACTTGAATAACTTGTTAACAAAAACAAGCCAAAGTTGGTCACGGAGGGAATCGAACCCGTGACCTCAAGTTCAACAACTAACGTGCGAACCAACCGAACCATGACAACGATTTTTTAATTAAACTCACATATGTTAATTTTTACCTTTTAGCCATTCACGGGGTCGTCGGAGATGAAGAAACGGAGGGTTGCCGGAGCCAATTCCGGCCGCCAGAGGCGCGCCAGAAAAACGATACAGAGAGAGAGAAACGAGGCGGAGAGAGAGAGAGTGCAACGGAGAGAGAGCGCGCCGGAGAGAGAGAGTGCGATGGAGAAAGAGAGCGCAGGAGAGAGAGGAGGAATGGCACGGCGAAGTGGCACGGCGGAGCAGATTTCGGCCGCCGGAAAAGCGAACTAGGATGGGGAAAGGGGCGGTTTTGGGTGGCTGCGGATGATGGTTTACGGATCAGAGGGGGAGAAAGTCTAGTGGTGGTGCGGTGGGAGGTGGTGGCCGGAGATGGTGTCGCCGGAAAACGTGGTCGCCGGAAAACAGCTGGAGGGTTGGTGGCGGCTGGATAATATGATTAGGGGGGTTTTTTGTTGTTATATAGGTGGTTTAAAATGTTACACTTTGGCCCCTCAAGTTTGGCATTTAGTTTATAATGATTTAAAACTTGTTTAATTTTAAAGAAATCCACTTTAGTCCCTAACGTTTATTTAACCGAGCTTATAAATTATAGATAATTGTATTTGACAAACCCTACACACGCTAGAGTTATAACATCAATAATTTATTAAAATGCCGGTTCGGGTTTACAAGCTTAACCACAACTATGATGTATAATTTATTAAAATAAAACGTGAAAAATCGACATGTTACAAAATGATTACAAAAATGAATATAAAACAAGACCTGAAATTGATGAATGTCACAGAAACCAACCAAGAGAACTGGATGCAGTGCACATATTAAGTTTCGGTTGAATAATAAATTCAAGTATGAGGTTTATGCTTTTGAAGAAGCCACAGTTTCATGCATAAAGATGATATTAGTTTTTAACATATGCGAGAAGGGTAGATTATGAAAAAGAAATTGCTATTCAAGTGTTGCCTCAAGTAAATCTATGGCTTGTTAGAGTGTTAACATTTTGAAGAGTTTGTATGGTGATTATGAGGAGCTAGGTACAACAAATAACGACTTTAAGAATTTTAAGACGCGTCAAAGTCAATACATTAGTGAACACGATGCAGATATGGTAATTAAACGTCTTGAGAAGAAAAAGAAGTATTGTTCCAATTTTTCATTTGATTATACTATTAAAGAAGACGGGACTTTAGATGGTTTGTTCTGGGCTGATGAGGATTCAAAGAAAAGTTACTTGGTTTTTGGTGATGTTGTAGGGTTTGATGCGACCTATCGATCAAACAGTGAGACTCAAAACTTCATTGTGTCTTTCTTCATTCATTGTGTCATATTATTGTTTTTAACTTTTTGATTTTGTTTCTAGGTATGATATGTTGTTTGTCCCTTTCACAGGTACAGATAACCACAATCGGGATATTACACTTAGTGTTGTGCTGCTTGGATCTGAAACTGCTGGCTCATACAAGTGGTTACTGAGGGTATATGTTCATGCCTTTGGTTCTGCACCTAAAGTAGTTGTTACTGACCAAGATGCTGCAATGAAAAGGGCAATTCAGAATGTATAACCAAATAGCCGACATATATTATTTACGTGGCATATTTGGGAGAAAGTGACTAGTAAGGTGTTATTATTCTGTTTCGATTACTTTTTGGTAGTCTTTTTTTTGCACCGTTTTTGTATTGTGTCATATTTATGCAATGTGCCTTTTTTTACTGTTTTTCTTTTGTAGATACTTTTATGTACATTGTGTCTTTTTTTATTCTACTCTATCTAAATTGTGTCTTTTTCATGTTCAAATATTTGTAGGTTGGGCAGCGATGTCTAATGTTTCTGAGTTCAAAGGAAAATTAGCTAGGATTGTGTGGACAGATTCTATTACAACGGATGAGTTTGAAGAGAAATGGCACTCAATTCTTTCTGAATATGGCTTAAGTGATCATGAGTAGTTGGCTGATCTTCATAAAATTAGACAAGACTGGATACCTGCGTATTATCTACACGAGAAGTTTTCTGGACTTATGCATACCACGCCAAGTTCAGAAAGTGAGAACCATTTTCTTAACCTGTTTTGTAATCCAAGGTCAACATTAGTTGAGTTTTTTAGTCACTTTGAAGCGACAACTGAGGCTCAAAGGTATAAGAACAGAAGAAATGATCATGAATCTCTATACACCATTCCTGGATTTATGAATCCATCATTCGTTCTTGAGAGTCAAGCGGCAAAAATATTTTACATTGACAATTTTTTTATCAACAATTGGAGATAGAGAATGGTATTCATAGTTGTGCTTTTGTTACTAGAAAACAAGTCGATGATTTTATGAAGTTTGAAATTGAGGATTTGAATTAGCGATGCTCTAGAGTTTTTGAAGTTTCGGTTCTTGTTTCTTTTTATTTGTTTTTTTCTTATATTTGCTATTCATTGTGTAATATTAGTGCTATTAAATATGTGATTATATTCTTTTTTTCTTCCATATTGTGTAATTATGCTAATCTTTTTTGTTTGTGGTCTTTTTGTGTAGGTTATGTTTCGAAGTGAAGATCAAACCATATCATGCACCTGCTAAAGATTTGAATTTTTTGGATTACTACGTAGACATATTTTTTTGTTCTTAGAATTTGTTTCGTAACAAAATTCCAGAAGAAGTGTATAGTTAGGCGATGGAGAAAGGAAGGTGTTTCAAATATGTCACTTTGTTCTTTTAGGCCCGAAGAATTTGGGGAAAATCGTGTGATGTTGAAGTTGTTCTTCGTCAACTTGGGTTTACTCATAAGTATAGTATAAATAAATTGGTTAGTGACAAAGAAAAATTGTGTCTTTATAGAGATTGTGTTAAAGGTTACATGTCTAAGGCTGATGAAGCTCAAGTTGTGGCCCTGCCCTTTAGCAGGAGAGATAGATTTGCATAAATGACTGAAATGAGAGAACCATGTAGTGTTACAATCAGAAATCCTGTTAGAACAAGAACAAAAGGTTGTGGGAGTCATTAACGCTTGAAGTCAGCTCGTGAGATAGCAATTAGTCATGTTGGGGATAAACAAAGGGGATGTGATTTCTGCAAAGGTGTTGGTTACAATAAACGCACTTGCAAGTTATACTTACAAAGCATTAAAGAGAAAGAAGAAACAACCAGTTCAGGAGTTTCTTGTTTGCAAGATTCAGTGTCTCAATAATTTTTACTTTAGTTTATTGTGTAATAATTATCATTTGTCTAATGCTCATTGTGTCATACTAGAATATTTTGGTCTAAATGGAGTGACTTACTTTTAGCTTTTATACTTAACATTTTATTGTGTTATAATGGTCATTGTGTCATATTGAAGACATATTCTAAATGTTTTTCATAAACCATTCAACCATCAAAGTTGTATGGTCATTGTGTCATATTTGGAATATTGTGTTATAATGCTCATTGTGTCATATTAAATAATATCTAAATGTTTTTCATAAACCATTCAAACTATCAAATTTAGCATGGTCATTGTATAGTAGACATAGTGATCTTATATTAATATGGTTACATTTTGTGTCATCACAATGTGTGTTTTTTGCTATAAATACATTCATTGTGTAATACCTTTTTTATCGACTAATATGATCATACAATGCATGTTTCACACAATATTCGAGACGAACCAAAATACATTCCACATGTCATAAACCATTAAAGTTTCAAAAAAAGAAGAAGAAAAAGAAAACAAAACAGAACACCATACTCATAACCAACAAGTTAGCATTTTCTTAACCAACCATACATCTACCTTTCTTCAATCCACTTTTTAAAATACATTTCAAATATTGTCATAAACCATTCAAGTTTCAAAAAAAGAAAAAGAAAACAAAACAAAACAGAATACCATAGCCATAACCAACAAGTTAACATTTTCTTAACCGTACACACATCCACCTTTCTTCAATCCACTTCTTTAGTGAACCATTGTAGCATTCTTTTTTTTTTGCATTTCTTTGTAGTTTCTTTCTTTCTTCTGCTGATTTTGCCAAATAAAGTCTCACCCTTTGTATAACAAAGTATGTGTTCTCGTTTATGTCATTCAAAGCGATCTTGGTGGCATACTTTCTGCGTAAATCTATGATCTGCGCCTCCTACTTTTTGGTTGCGTCCTTCACAAATCCACACACCCAATCCTTGGCTTCCTCACCCTTATAGGTCTCCATATACCTCATTAAAAAAATATCACAATAGATATAGTTGGTTGAAGTTTTCCATGGCATTTGTAATTCTTATATTTTTGTAGTTCTCATAAGGATTGCTTTTGGGTGTCATATTAAATAATATCTAAATGTTTGTCATAAACCATTCAAACTATCAAATTTAGCATGGTCATTCTATAGTAGACATAGTGATATTATATTATTATGGTTACCCTTTGTGTCATCACAATGTGTGTTTTTTTTTGCTATAAATACATTCAAAAAAATAGTTGATCAAGGTAAGCTTCAAAAGATTGAAACCGAAAACAAACAAAAATATAGTTGAGTTTTCTGGAAAAAAAAAAGTTGTGATATATGATCAATTTGTATATTTATTGTTGTTTTTCGTAGCCATTGTATTAATCTTCAAAGCTTAACGTTGATGCAATGTTGTCACTGAGAACAGTCATCGTGTCTTTCAGGTTGAAGCAGACGATATAAAAGTGGCGTGCCTGAATAATTGGTACAAATACAATATCAATGTCTTCAATAGTTTCTAATTTTTCTTTCTTTTAAAGTTCAGTCATTTTATTCCTAAACTGATTAACTATGTTCGTCTTTTCTGCATCAAAGTCAAACTATATACAATCATATTAGATAATGAAAAATATATAATATGACACAAAACATATAATACGACACAAAATGGCACAATGACACAATGATATGCATTATGACACAATAAACTACATTTTGTTTTAAGAAACTTACAATTTTTAACAAAAAAAACATGCATTGTTTCTTCTGAGAAACTTTTTATTTTGTGTTTTATTTGTATACTTAAGAAAGTTTTTGTGTGCTTACAATCATCAGGATATTGCAAAATAGACGATATACAAATTTCTTTCTCTTCGTCTTCTCTCTATTGTTTAAAATATGTGACTACACATTTATAACATCAACATGTAATTCAAATCCTAGCATTAAGCTTTCCAATTCAACTCTTGGCAATGATATAACATCTTTAATCAAGAATATAAAATCCCAGGAAAAACAGTAACAATTTAATAGCAAATAAAAAAGTAACTATACAAAGATCATTTTGTTAAATTTTGTAATAAAGTTTAAAAGGTGTTGTACCAAATATTTTATGTCCCTTTAAGTAAGTAGGATGAAACATTATTATCAGATTGTGTCCTTTTGTCTGTCATTACAACTTTCCTTTGAATGAAATGAGAACACGGGATTTCAGCCAAATTCCTATTTCTTGTAGGTCTTTTTTTTGCCATGTTCCTCATTATGTCGTTGCCCCCGTTCCTCATTATGTTGCGGTTTTATACTTGAAATTGGTTCGGCAATAATAACATTTTTAATTGGTATGATGTAGTCATTTGCTTCTATTTGAAGGACTGGTAATTTCTTTATACATCAACAACTTGTTCAACACCTTTATCTAGTTTAAATATGACACAATCAAAATATAACAGTATATTATGATACAACAGAAACATATGCATTTATGATTGTTTAATCTCATCCACATTGTCCTTTTCTGTGTTTCTCCTTCTTCAACCTTGTCTTCCTTCTTATTCTTTCCAGCTTCGAAACTCGTCATGCCTTTATTTAGTTAAAATATGACACAATCAAAATAAAACAGAGTAGATTATGACACAATAGACTTTATGACACAACATATACGTACCTTGATATGCTTGTTAAACCTCATCCACATTGTCCTTTTTATGTGTTTCCCCTTTTTCGACCATGTGTACTAAACCTATTTCTTTCGACCTCACATACATTTTTGGTATTGTCATTGTTTTCTCGACAGCATGTCTTCCTTCTTATTTTTTCAGCTTCAAAACTCATCATGCTTTCTGAAATCCAGTTAATATATGACACAATCAGAATATAACATAGTATATTATGCCACAATAGACTTTATGACATAATAGTTTTAATATATGACACAACAGACTTTATGACAATACATATGTACCTTGAGACGATTTTTTGACCTCATCCACATGGATCTTATTCTTTTCTCGCCCTTATTCAACCATGGGTTGTGCACCCTTTTCTTTTCTAGCTTCAACATTCATTGTATTTTTTGTTGCTCCCACCCCTGATTCTGGATTTGTTGGTGTTGGTTGATACGTATAGGTTACTTTTGGCTCCACCCCTGATTGAATCTTTTGGATGGGAATATGTGTTCTACATGTCTGGAATTGTGCGGTAAGGTAACCAGATTTTGGCTTAAATTAAGTTTTTTTAACGATGTTGATTAATTTTTTTAGCATTAAATTTTAAGGTTTTTAGGGGTTTAGATTGTCGTAGAATACCAACCTCTGACTTGACACTATCTAACTACAAATTTTTTTGTTGTTGTTTTGACTCGTTGTCCAACCTGTTTGGCCCACCGATTCACACAATATTTGAAAATGTGGAATCAAATATTGATTCATTTTACAGTTTTAATTTTTTCATGCAGTCGTAATAACTCAACACTTCAATTATTTAAATTAACTTCGACCAACATTAGTGATTCATTCAAAGGTATTAAAATAATGGTTTTTTTAAGTATCCAAGTTGGTCGTGCGTGTGCTTAACTTTAAAAGAACATACCAGACATGCTTCGTTTATGTACATTTGGTTTATTTACAGGTCTCTTCCAAAGAATATGTTTAACTTTTATATGGATTAAAGGGATTTTATTCGTGTGATTTTGTTATCAATTAAAATAGCGTGTCACGAACTACAAAACCAACCAACTGTCCACCACAATGTAACACAAATACGTCCGTCAAACAATAAATTTTATAGTTTATTTAAATAAATTTTACTTAAAACAAAATGAAATTTCACAATACCAAAAGTTAATAGGATGAAATTGGTACTATACACCATTAGTGGCTATTCGAGTAGGAATTAATAACCTACATATCTCAATTGAAAGAGCTCAAACGTTAATAAATATAATGAAGTAACAAACTAAAATATACGTATTAAATCAAACAAAAGTTAGTTGAAAAATAAAACAAACCATTACAAAATATAAATTAGGAAAACATTTAAAAACAAAACCTAAGTAAACCCCCGTACTACGATGGTTAAAAGCTAGTTGTTATATATTTTAGATATATACAAATTAATACATTTGTTTATTATAAAATTATAATAAACTTTGTCATGATTGCTTTTAAGTTTTATGTCAGGTTTGACAAGACCATTAATCAAAAGTTAAATTCATTTTTCTTTGTGAAAATTATCAAAATAACCTAAAAGAAGAGAGAGAAAAAAAATGATTCAAAAAGAAACTATATTTCCAAAATAACCTATGAAATTTGTACTGAGTCGACACCTTGGTATTAGAACCGACGAGATTTTATAACCAATTAAAACATGACACTTGGAAAGTTTCTAAAATTTCCGACGATATTTTTAAAAATCTCGAGGTTTCCGTCCAAATTTGTTCTTTAAATCTTTTTGTAAAAAACAGTCTCTCTAGACGGTTTTTTTATGTTTCCTACTTAGTCCGTTCAAATTATGATTTTCCCTAACTTTTTCTTTTTTATCTTCATCTTCATCTTCACAAAAACTAGAAACTAGTAATCAAAGCAATATATACACAAGAACTCAGAAACAAAACATAGAAACAGAACTCAGGTTTCAAATTGATATTGTTATTAATAATAATATTAATTAATAATAATAATAACGCCATGGACGCAGATATGATGCATACCGACGCTCCGGCGACAACTCCGGCGCCACCACCGCCGGAACGTTCTTCAGTTGATGTGGCCAGAAAATTACTTACAGTTGCTCGCTAACTCATTGATCAAGGCAAGGCAATCTGAAGCTCTTCAAGCGGTAATTATTATTATTATTATTATTATTATTATTATTATTATTATTATTATTACTCTAGCAACTTGGGTTCTAATAGTTTGCTGTTGATTTTTACCTGATGTGCTTCGATAATCGAATGTTAAATAGGTATTTGTTGTAGATAAAAGAACAAGTAGATGATGATGAAGATGTAGTTGAAGAAGATGAAGATGTAGATGAAGATTCAGAAGAAGTAAGGGAAAATCATAATTTGAACTGACCAGATAGGAAACATAAAAAAACGTCTAGAGAGACTGTTTTTTACAAAAAGATTTAAAGAGCAAATTTGGACGAAATACCCCGAGATTTTTAGAAATATCGTCGGAAATTTCAGAAACTTTCCAAGTGTCATGTTTTAATTGGTTGTAAAATCTCGTCGGTTCTTATACCAATGTGTCGGCTCAGTACAAATTTAATGGGTTATTTTGAGAATCTGGTTTCTTTTTGGATTAATTTTTTTCTCTCTCTCTCTTCTTTGGGTTATTTTGGGAATTTACCCTTTTTCTTTTTATTGGATTTGCAACCATCAATAGAACCATCCAACAACTTGCAGGAGAGGCAAAATACAAACAAACAGATTACATAATACATCTATTCCAATTTGTCCAATCTAACTCTGCACAGATTACTCTATTTTAATCCACAAAAAGCATAAAACTTTTATATCTTCAATAATGTTCTCCATCTTTATCGATTTTTTTGAACGAAAAAGTCATTCCGAGCTCTCCACAAATACCAACATGCCACCATAATAATCGATTGAACCATCTTTCTTTTATGCTCATTACCCGGAACATATTTGTGGATATCAAAAATGTCTTTCGTAGAACACGCGAAAATCGACGGAATATTACACCACCTACTCATCATTTGCCACACTATCGACGCCACATAACAAGCCGTGAAAACATGATTAGCTGTTTCTCCCGACGCCCGAAACAAACTACATGCCCGGGCCAACTATTATCTCCTCTTCAGGTTATCCATTGTTGGGATCCGATTTAAGCTAGCCCTCCAAGTGAAGACATTTACTTTCAATGCTACCCACGGGTTCCACTCGAACATACTAAGTTGAGACATCAAGATATATCTATTTAAATAGTTTTAATTTTACCATCAAGATATATCTATTTATTTTTTTAAATAAATTAAGAAATTATATATATATATATATATATATATATTGGAAGTTACTCTCCTCTCACAATTATGTGTTTGGTACAAGTTGTATTTGCACTAACACGTTGACACGTTTTTAATACGTGTTTCTTAGTTCTCTCCACTGCCATTCTCACACTTTCACATGCGTTTTGTCATGTTCAATGTTTTCTCTCTCTAAGGCTGAGGGGTGTGGAGCGCAACAGGGGGCGCCTGAGCCCATCCGCTCGCGCCCCGGGGCGCGAGAGGGGCGCGAAAGGGGCGCGAGCGCGGAAATCCAGGCAGGCACGGATGGGCTAGCGGCTGGGAATAGGCGTGATGGAGTCTTGGGTTGCGTAAATAGAGCCGTTGGGCTCTTTGTTTATTAAAAAAAAAAATTTTTTTTCTCTATAAAACCAATATCACATACCACCCAAAACCAATATCACATACCAATATCACATACCATCAACCCATTTTAACCATATCAAACACAACTTCAATCTCCAAACTCATATATAATATCCCAAAACCAATTTTTTTTTTAAAAATAATGTCGTCGTACTCGTCTGATTCCGACTCCTCCGAAGAGGATGATTTGCTTCTTCATGTAGGGGGAGTTTTGACCGCAACCGTGGTCAATCTCTTGCAAAATCAAGCCCATCAACCCCGACTCCCGAGGGTTAGAGCACCACCTCGTGATCGTGATCGATCGGGTGCTAACGATACTTTGATGAGGCATTATTTTAGCCCTCAACCGGTATACGCGGAGTCGGATTTTCGAACTCGTTTTCGAATGAGCAGGCAATTGTTCACGCGTATAGCGAGTGATTTAGAGGCACGGTATCCCTTTTTTCAACAAAGGGAGGATGCTAGGGGTCTTCCCGGTTTTACCCCTCTTCAAAAATGCACGGCTGCTATCCGTCAATTAGCGTACGGCATCTCGTCGGACGCTTTGGATGAGTATTTACAGATGTCGAAAAGGGTTGCACGTGAATCCCTTCATTTTTTCTGCCAAGGTAAAAAACATTAATTTTACTTTTTATTAAATATTTATTACATTTTGTAATATATATTGTACGTAGGAGTCATATCGACTTACGCTCGGAGATATCTGCGTAAACCTACAACGTATGACATCCAACGCATATATGAGGTGCACGCAGAAAAACATGGTTTTCCTGGGATGCTAGGTAGCATCGATTGTACGCATGTTGGATGGGCTATGTGTCCAACGGCCTGGCGAGGTCAGTTCCACCGTGGTGATCATGAAGGGCCGACCCTCATACTTGAGGCGGCGGTGTCACAGGATCTTTGGTTTTGGCATGCTTTTTTTGGTGTTGCTGGGTCAAATAACGACCTTAATGTTATCGATCAGTCACATTTGATCAACGACCTTATCGACGGGGTTGAACCACCTCAATCTTTTCTTGCAAATGAAGAACTCTTCAAGTACGGGTACTATCTGGTCGATGGTATTTACAACGAATGGGCTGTGTTAGTTCAAGCTTTTACAGATCCAGTCGCCGACAAACGGAAGTATTTTACGAAGAAGCAAGAGTCTGCTAGAAAAGATATTGAAAGAGCTTTTGGAGCTATAAAAAAACAATATTATGTTCTGGCGAACCCGATACGTTATAAAAAAACAATGTGTGTTTTTTTAAATAATTTCTTGTTTTTTTAATAATACGTTTTTTTAATACATTTATAAAAAAATAAAAAAAAACCGCTTGCGCCCCCTCTCGCGCCCCTCCACACCATGTCCCGGGGCGCGAGCACCACAACCAACACCCATCTTATCAAGTTTCTCTCTCTGCCACACGTCACAATATTATTGGCTGGAGCCCCCACTCGCGCCCCCTCTCGCGCCCCCACACCCCTCAGCCTTATATGAAAATCCATTTCTTTATTAATGATAAATCCATTAATATCATACTTTCACATTTGTTTTCTCATATATTGACTACGTAAATTAGATAATTTTCAATATTAAAGAGTCAACTGCAATATAATTAATATGGCACGTGAAGAGTGCAAATATACTAAGAAAATAATAAGTTGATGATTACAACAATATATGCTTACCAAGTATGTCATCATCGCTATCTAATGGTAAACCATCACAACTCCGAACTGGTTGATGTAACATGTATTGTGTTCAATAACCGGTTGATGGCTTTAGGCATCTCTCAACTGAGTTCATATGCAAAATTTTCGATGGATCTTTTGCAACTATAGATTTTAGCCCCTGAAATTCACTATTAAACTTTTCAAAAATAATCAAAACTTAGGCTGGAAAATATATTGCGTTCGTAACATAAAGATCGATGTATACTGCTCAAATAAGAAGCAATAAGAGTTTTAATAATTGAAGATGTCCTCTCTCTTGAAAATTAGGGTTTGAGATTGGGAGAATTAAAATCTTACCTCGCCGAAACGAACCACAATTGACCATAACTCGCGTCCATCGTCAAAGAACGAACCCCGGTGTCGGGTCTTGAGAGATCGGTCATGCAAAACGACGATGCGATGGTTGATGGCGAAGATGGTGGTGGTGGCTGGTTCGGTTTTCTTCATAAAGAGCTTGATGATAGTTGCAATTGAAGAACGGTTTAGGGTTTGAGGAAAGGGGAGGAGGCGACGACAAGTTGAAGAAGGTAGCAGGGGTGTTAGGGATTTTTTTGGTTTTCCGACCCCAGTTTATGTGATATAACCCGTTTAGAGAAATTCGGATTCTGAAACCCATAGATACCCGCGAAAATAGAGGAGCGAATGGGAAGCCTTCATTCAGAAATCAAGCAATATGATGGCCCTAGAGGGGATGGGTAGCAACGTGAGAGCGACACATAGGATTTTATGGTAGTCAATTATATAGATAGTTAGATGTATATTTATGTGTGGCCTACATGATCATTTATATTATAATAGATCAAAGTTAATTAAATTATACCTTATTATTATATTAGCTAGGTAATTGTTGATGGATCAAATTACCCTTTTCTGCTAATCAATGGTTTCCCCTTGGATGTATATAAATATGGAGAGACTAATTAACATAATTACTTAACCCTAAACCCTCACATCAGAAATCGTGAGCCTCTCTCCCTCTATATAATTCGGTTTTCTCAAGAACCCTAATCCCCATCACTAATATACATCCTAAAGGGGAACCCGACCAAGCTGACTGTCATGTCGTCTGGATCATTCTCATCAAGCATGGCCTCTCTCTCTGTTGTAACAGGTATGTTTTAGTTATAGGTTTATCATAATATCCATGTTTTCTATTACATACATGAAGAACTGATCAACGTGTGGTATCAAGAGCGATGTTGATTAATCAGTTTTTCATGTCTTCCATTAACTCAGGATCTAAACCGGAAGACATGGACTAAAACCTGATAAACCCTAACAGTTTTCGATTTTCATTAGTTCGTTTTATTTATTTATCGTTTTGATTAAAATCCGAAAACTGATAAAACCCTAACAATTTTCGATTTTATCAATCTGTTTTATTTATTTACTGTTTTGATTATAATTCGAAAATATCCAAACCCTAAATTTTTTTTTTTCGGTTTTAAAAATCGCGTCTGATATAAACTGACAGTTTTCGAAATCTAGTAAATTAATAATTATTCATAACAGTTTTCAAAAATCTAGTATAATCTGGTTCAATATCTGGATTGTTATAATCAAATCTTGGATAAACAAACAATCCCTAAGAATTCAGATTAAACGTTATTAGCTGTTCATAAACTTATGGGTGTATGTGTTTACGGCTAAAACAGTTTTCGGAGAACACTGAGTTTCCGAAAACACTAAAACCCGTAAAACGCATCAAACCAGGAAACTAAATCCCGAGACTAATTTTTTTTGTGAACAGTACCCTTAATAATGTTTTGTAAGGGTACTGTTAACTATTAACTACACCAATGTTTTGTAAATACTTAAAATTCATATTAATTACTTTTACAAAACATATAAAAAGCTTAACTTGAATGAATGATGATGTACACTTCTGCCCAAAGGTAATGTGATACATCTAACATATCATTCAAGTCTAAATACATGCTATGTTAGTTTAGCTTAAACATGATTTAAATGTATCACATCTGCCCAAAGGTGATGCGATACATCTATATCAAAGCAAAACTAACTCGTGCATAATTAAAATGGTTGTTTCACTTCTGCCCAAAGGTGATGTGTTACAATTGTTTTGCACATATACTTAAGTAAAATTTAATTCTGCCCAAAGGTGATTTATCTTTTATTTAAGTAGAATTTTATTAATTACATTAATCTATTATTTGATGTTAATAATAGATATTTATTATCACAGCTTCATAATTTAAATGGTTCTTATTTATGCCTGCATTAGTCTAAGTTGCCCTTAATTCACTCTAATTTTCTTCTAGTTTAGTATCTTAACATTCTCATATAAATTCTAATAACAGCTCCGAATGGTGGAAGCAGCACATCATTAACTGGAGATAACTTTGCTTCCTGGAAGGACTCTCATATGCTTAATCTTGCCTTCCTGGATTTCGACTTTGCTCTAAACGAGAATCAACCTCCTGAACTAACCGCTAATAGCACTCCTGCTGAGCACTTACTTTTCGAAAAATGGAAGAGGTGCAACCGCATGTCTCTAATGCTTATGAAAAACTCCTTAGCATGCCCATAAGAGGATCCATTCCAGACTCTGAAAATGCTAAAACCTATCTGGCTTCTGTGGAGGAACAATTCAAGGGAACATCTAAGGCGCATGCTAGTACTCTTATTCTCAAACCGGTGACTACTAAGTACGATGGAAGGAGTGGCATTCGTGGGCACATTATGATGATGAACGACATGGCCCATAAGTTGAAGGGATTAGACCTGGAGATCAGTGATGGTTTTCTGGTGCACTTCATCATGACCTCTCTTCCAGCTGCCTATGAAGCTTTCAAGATCAATTACAACACCCAGAAGGACAAATGGACTATAAGTGAGCTGATCGCTATGTGCGTGCAAGAGTAAGAGCGTATGAAGATGGACAAACCTGAAGTTGCTTACCTTGCCACCAATTCCAAGAAGAGGAAGAACACTAATCCAAGAAAGGAGTTTGCTAAAGTTCAGAAGAATAATACATGTGCCTCAACCAGCTCTCAGAACTCCACTGGAAAGCCTTTCTGCAAGTTCTGTAAGAAGTACATTCATAAGCAGAAGGACTATTCAGACTTTAAGGAGTGGCTAGCTAAGAAAGGTAATGATCTCTTTATGATACTTGAGTCCTATAATTTAACTGTTCCTGCTAATACATGGTGGTTTGATTCTGGTTCTATGGTTCATGTAACCAATTCTACTCAAGGATTACTTTCAATCCGGAAGCTGGAAAGAAACCAAAGAACACTAAGACTAGGGAATGATAAAGAACTTGAAATCAAGGCTGTGGGAACTTTACAATTAATAATGAAAACTGGTTTATGTATTAAACTTTATGATACCTTATATATTCCTGAGATTACTCGGAATCTTGTATCAGGACCAAAGTTAGACATGGACGGTTTTGATGTTTCTCATGGTTGTGGCAAACTTACTATTTCTTTAAATTCTCAAGTGTTTGGTTATGGCTTTTTGGATGGTGGTCTTCATAGATTAGAACTAGATGATAATTTTTCTAAATCTTTGTTGTCATATAATATTAATGAATCACTCACAAAGATTAAAGAGAGATGAGACTTAGAGACTTCTTTTATGTTGTGGCATCAACGTTTAGGCCACATCTCACGAGACCGGTTAGCCCGCCTCGTGAAGAATGAAGTCTTACCACATATCGATTTCACCGATTTTGGAACATGTGTCAAATGTCTTAAAGGCAAAATGACATCAGCAAATAAGAAAGGCGCCACTAGGAGCTCTAATTTATTAGAACTCATTCATACTGATATTAGTGGTCCTTACCCCATTGCTGGCATAACTGGACATACTTCATTTATCACTTTCATTGATGATTATTCCCGATATATGTACTTGTATCTCATTAAAGAAAAATCTGAATCTGTGACAACTTTTAAAGATTATAAAACTGAAGTTGAAAAACAATTAGATCGTCAAATAAAAGTTGTCAGATCAGATAGAGGAAATGAATATTATGGAAGACATACTGATGTGGGTCAGGCCCCCCAGTCCATTTTATGAGTTTTGTAAGGGTCATGGGATCGTGAACCAATATACCATGCCAGGTACTCCTCAGCAAAATGGTGTCGCTGAACGAAGAAATCGAACCCTTATGGATATGGTAAGCAGTATGTTAGCCAACACTAATTTGCCTTTATTTCTCTGGACTGAAGCCTTAAAAGCAGCCGTTCATATACTCAATAGAGTTCATTCTAAGTCTGTCCCTAAAACTCCTTATGAACTTTGGATAGGAAGGAAACCGAGTCTTAATTATATGAAAGTATGGGGCTGTATTGCTGAAGCAAAACTTTATAACCCTTTCCTAAAGAAACTTGACCCTAAAACTGTTACCTGCTTCTTTATCGGGTATCCTGAAAATTCAAAGGGTTATCGTTTCTATTGTCCTTCCCATGTCACTCGTATTGTAGAAACCAAGCGAGCCGTGTTCTCGGAGGATTACAAGATCAGTGGGAGCAGTACTAACCCTTATGAAGAATTGCAAGAAATACAAGATGCGGGGGGAGACTCGCCGATTATTGTAACTCCGACTATTCCTCTTGCACCCCATGCAATTGAACCTTCTGCGCCACCTTCTCCACACTCAGAACCCGCTATCACAGAAAATGAAGGCACGTCAAACACTCAAAACCAAGACAATGCTGAACCCGCTAATCAACCCAGGAGGTCATCTAGGTCTAGAAGACCTACTAACTTTGATGATTATGTCACCTACCTTACTGAAGCTGACGCCGGAAAGCTTAATGATCCTATCTCTTATAATGAAGCCATGAGCAGTGATCAGTCTTCTGAATGGAATAAAGCGATGATTAATGAGCTTGATTCCATGAGGAAAAATGACGTTTCGGATTTGGTAGAATTGCCCAATGGTGTCAAACCCGTAGGATGTAAATGGGTGTTCAAAACAAAACTTGATCCAAATGGGAACGTTGAACGCTATAAAGCGAGATTAGTTGCAAAGGGCTACACTCAGAAAGAGGGAATTGACTATCAAAAGACTTTTTCACCTATCTCTCGAAAAGATTCATTAAGGATCGTTATGGCCCTAGTAGCTCATTTTGATTTAGAGCTGCATCAGATGGACGTGAAAACCGCTTTCCTTAACGACACTTTAGACGAAGAGGTGTACATCAAGCAACCTGAAGGTTTTAAACCTGAAGGTCAAGAACATCTAATCTGTAAGCTCAAGAAGTCAATATATGGGTTGAAACAAGCATCACGTCAATGGTACCTAAAGTTTGATGAAGTCATGAAGAAACAAGGTTTTGCAAAGAATCAAGTGGATCAATGCACCTACCTCAAAATGAGTGGGAGTAAGTTTACTATACTTGTCCTTTACGTAGATGATATTCTATTGGCAAGTAATAGTTTAGACATGTTTCATGAGTCGAAGCGATTACTTTCGCATAACTTCGACATGAAGGATCTCGGAAATGCCTCTTATGTTATTGGCATCGAAATTCACCGAAACAGACACAGAGGGATCTTAGGATTATCTCAAAGGGCCTACATTGACCGTGTCCTTACTCGTTACAAAATGCAACATTGTAACCCAACTGCAGCTCCTGTAGTTAAAGGAGACGTTTTCGGGGCATTCCAATGTCTGAAAACAGAGGTTGAAAATGAGCAAATGAGATTGATACCTTATGCATCAGTAGTCGGGAGCCTTATGTATGCACAAGTTTGTACTCGTCCATATATTGCTTATATTTCTGGAATGTTAGGCCATTATCAAACTAATCCTGGCCTTGAACACTGGAAAGCGGCTAAGAAGGTGCTTCGATATCTTTAAAGGACGAAAGACTACAAACTGACTTATAGAAGAAGTGACAATTTAGAAGTGGTAGGTTATTCTGATTCTGACTTTGCTAAATGCAAAGATGACAAGAAGTCCACTTCGGGGTATATCTTTATGTTAGCAGGCGGGCCCATCTCATGAAGGAGTCATAAGCAACAGTTAACGACTACTTCCACTAAGATGGCAGAATACATAGCTGTTTATAATGCTACCTGCTGTGGAATGTTGCTTAAAAATCTGATCTCCGGACTCAAATTAGTCAATTATATTTCTAGACCATTGAAGCTTTATTGTGATAATTCAGCTGCCGTTAATTTCTCGAACAGTAACAGTTCGAATGGAGCTGGTTTATATCTTGATACAAAGTATTTGTTCGTGCGTGAACGAGTTGAGGAAAATAAGCTTTGTATTGAGTATATTAGTACACATAATATGCTAGCGGATCCAATGACTAAAGGTCTCCCACCTAAAGTTTTTGAAGAACATATTGCTAATATGGGATTTACTGAAGACCTTATTTAATTGCATATTGTACTTATTTACATTTTATTTAATAACATTTCCTCAGTTTTGATTTTGTATGTCTCTTGATATGTTCTGCATGCGTAATGACATATAGACAAATTATTATACAAATCAAATATTTGAAGGGCTTACTTATATAATTTTGATCATAACTACTTAGGTTTTAAACAAGGACTGCAGTATGATTAATGGGGGTCTTGAGCTGATGTTCAATTCAATGACTGTATTTCTCTGCTTCAGTTTAAGTTTAAAGCTAAAATGAGTGTTAAAATCTGCAAACTAATCTAATGCTCATAATAAATGATTATTTGGCCAAGTGGGAGAATGTAAGAATAAATATATGGATATATATATTTATGTGTGGCCTACATGATCATTTATATTATAATAGATCAAAGTTAATTAAATTACCTTATTATTATATTAGCTAGGTAATTGTTGATGGACCAAATTACCCTTTCTTGCTAATCAAGGGTTTCCCTTTGGATGTATATAAATATGGAGAAACTAATTAACATCATTACTTAACCCTAAACCCTCACATCAGAAATCGTGAGCCTCTCTCCCTCTATATAATTCGGTTTTCTCAAGAACCCTAATCCACATCACTAATATACATCCTAAAGGGGAACCCGACCAAGCTGACTGTCATGTCGTCTGGATCATTCTCATCAGCCGTGGCCTCTCTCTCTGCTGTAACAAATATGTTTTAGTTATAAGTTTATCATAATATCCATGTTTTCTATTACATACATGAAGAACTGATCAACATTCTGGTCACCACCACTACCAACGCCACTACCACCACTGTCGTCACCACCACCACTACCAACGTAGCGACCACCATTGCTACCACCTTCGCTCCCCTCACCGTCGTCCAAATGTCCAATTACCATTTTTTTTGCTTTACTTAAGTAAATTTCTTTTAGTTTGTGTCCGAACTCCGAAGTATTTTTATATTTGTATTTTATCCGTTCATCTTTTCTCGTCTCTACCAAATAACACAAAGTAATGATTCGCTCATTCACATATGAAATCAAACCCCTGATAATGGAATCGTAATAATTCATTTCATTCCCTAGCCATTTAATTCCCACGTGTGATCCATTCTTACGTTCATTCTATTACCCCATAATAAACAGAGACCGTTGAGCATTGTCTTTTTTATAATATATATCTCCCTCCCTCTCTCGATTGAGAAACAATCATGTCGAGAAAAGATAGAATTCAATGAAAAAAAAGAAGTGGTGATGGAGAAACAAGATCGACATGTTTAGAAGTAATATGAATCTCTATGTAACAAGTGATTTTATTTTATCCACTGACCAAACACTACTTATTTTCATTATCCAAGTATAGTACTATTTCACACTCTCTTTAACTACCTCAAAAAAATACTATCCAAGTATAATATTATGAGAAGTCTAATACAAGGACTTTATCAACCGTCATACCATCTCCGCTCCAAAATTATTACACGTGTTACTATTGTATTTTGTCCAAAAATAACTCTATAAGACAACGTAACGTTTTATGTTTACCTTAATCATAAACGTTATTTTCTGTTTCTTAAATTCAAAGGTAAAATTCAGATTTTAGTACCTAAATTTTGCATCATGGAATGTATCTTAGGTTCTAGAAATATTTTTTCCCCGAAAAATATATAGTATTAATATTAAAATATGATTGTTGGATAAATAAATGAATAAGATATTCTTATTTATCTGGTGTTATTGGACGTTTCACCCGATCCAAACAAGTAACGATATAACCGAAATTTGACAAAGACGTCATACTATAGCTCCATATGTACGAGTGCCGTACAATATTTTACTCTAACCTAACAAGAGAACACTTTTGTCACATTATTCAATAAAAACGCGTTATTTGTTATTAAATACATAATATACCACCTAAGAGCGCACAGAGTGGCCCCGTAAAAACCCGTTGAAAAGCTGGCATCGACCGGAGAAATCCGGTAACACCACCCCGGATTCGGTTTTTTTTTCTATGGAAATTGAAGAGTAGGAGCCGGTTTATCCCGGATGCTGGAGATGGAGAAATGATCGTTAAACTTGTGGTCGTTGAAGTCTGGAACTTATGGTTGTTTCAGATCGGTCTATTTTAATCGTTGAAGTCTAGAACTTGTAACAGTTTATAAAGAAATAAATATTTGTTACTAGTTATGATTTTTTTTAAAGATTTTGCCAAGAAAAAATTGTAATACATTATACATATTTGGTTTCCATGCCTAAACATTAATTACACATGATTATTGTAGTATATAAAATACATCAGATGAATGGTTCGACGGGCATAGCTAATGTGGAGTTGGCTTGGTCTTGATCTGATGGGGTCAAATTCTTTCTATTGAATTTGTTTATTTTCTTACAACTTCTCAAATTTGCGAACATTAGTTTCTTAGGTTTAATTAGGAAAATTGGATTTAAATAATCATAATTGTGGACTACTGATGAATAATAGTCCCAACTAATTAGCTGACTGCTGACGGTTTCATCTTTTAACCGATTTGTTCCCAACAAGCCACGACTACCAGAAGCCTAATTCCGTTAGTCTCCGGTAGTCGGGAAAATGTTTTTGGTCGGAAAACTCTTTTTTGGCTAGGAAACTCAACATTTTCGTCTCAAACCTCTTTATAACCTTATATCAGACCATTAGAAAACATTTTCTATTAAAAGCTTCAATTATTGAGGTTGTCGGAACCCTAAAACCGATGTCAAAGTCGGTAACGGTAAAAAAAAGAGGGTCGCACAAGCTCTGTGATGGTGATGGGCTACAACGATGGGAACGACTATCTGTTGGTCTGATCAGTTGAGAATTAGGCAAATCACGAACACGCAGAAAGCATCCAGGTGGTGGTGGATGTTAACGGTGGTGTTCAAGTGATGGTGGTTGGTTGGTGGTGAGTAAGTTGGTAATGGTGGTCATCATGTGGTGGTTGGCAGTGGCATGTTGTTGTTCAGTTAGCGTTTGGTAATCCTTTTTTGTTATATATGACCCGACTCGATCCGACCCATATCGTATTTCTAGGTTAATGAAACCCTTAAGAAACGAGGGTCCGGAGGCAGCGCCCCTGGCATCGGAGTCATAGGGGCGGCAACCCCTAGCAGGATCCAAGGGGCAGAGCCCCTGGATGGAAAAACGAATCGAATCTAATTTGAAACAACCGAGTCGAGTTTTACAAACGAATCGAGTCGATTTTTACATACTAATCGAGTCGACTTTTACAAATGAATCAAATCGAGAAACGAATCGAATTGAGTTCACTTACAAATACGATTTGAAATTGGTTTCTCATGTCTTCCTGTTTTAATCATTTTCTTTCATCCCTCCTAGGCCCGTCGTGATGGTTGGAACAAAGACACATTTGGTTGTGAATTCAAATGTGGCAGATAAATAAATAGAAAAAAGGCACATATCTGCACAGACCAATCAATAGTAGATAGAAACAACACTTGTAAGGAGTCCTATTAAAACCAAGGTTTACCCATTTTAACGAGTAGCAGCCTTAATAACCTTATCTACTCATTTTTACACGGTCCGAAGGCCACCGGTTTATCCCGATTCATTCCAAACAACATGTTTATAATCAAGTTTACGTTTTTCTTACACTTTAAGGTTTTATTTACTAACCTACTAAGTTTCATAGCGATCCGTCCTCTAATACTTTAGCATTTTAACTAAAAACGTACCTATTTCCGGTTCGGTCTAAGTCTAGATGTAGATCTGGTAGTGTTTCTTTCTTCAGGTCCGATTCAGCACTTAAATTTGGCCTCCTTCCTTGTGTCTCGTTTGTTTAGATGAAGATCTAACACAAACCCACCTTGATTCGGATTGGAATCCGGATGGAAGGTGAGTGTACGTTTTTTTTTTGTATGGAGGCAAGGTGGTGGAAATGAGGGTTTAGGGTTTTAGAGAGGTTTTAAGGGGTTTATATAGTATAAACCCATGGACCTTGAGGCTCATAACCATTCCCTTTACCCATCTTTATTACCAAGTCCACAACCCTACTTATTATTATTTACCCTAATTAGATAATAACAAACCATTAAATAAACAAAATTATTTTATTTATTATTATCAAAAGTAGTATGTTACAATACTAGAGCACACGAAGTCATCCCGACTCCCACTTTCTCCCATTTCCCTCCAAAATGGGAAATGGGGTGTTCCCAGATTTTCCCGAATGATGCTAGGTTTTCATGTTACTCTTCACGGGCGCCACCACTTGGTAAGGAAATCACAAAGCTAGTAATTTCTTAGAATGCGATACACCCTATAGGCATGTGAGTAATAACCCACTGTTGCACCCGGGGGCCATGTGACACTAGGGTCGCAAATCCTTTTTTGTACTGTATGTTCCTTGCACGCTTGTTAAATATCCATTGCACACTAACCTACTCTCATGTATCACATGCTTATCGTGTGTCATATCGAAAAATGTATTTTTTGTTGATAAACTAAAATTATATGTGAATATGCGGTCACATATTCGCCATAGTTATCATGTATCTAGTTATTTGTATTCCAATTAATTTGCGCATCTTTCAGATACATTTATAGACAAATAGTTCATAAACGGATCAAAACAAAATAAAAAGAGATCTAACGCTATATACACTATTTATCGATAAAGGTGATCTAAACATGCCAGAGCTCTTCATGATAACAATCATCGATTTTGGTTTCATGACTTCATCACATACGAGCTAGAAAGAATTTTGAAGAAACACGAAATCACCCATGGGTCTAACGGCTTAGTCATGGGGTTAAGATTAAGTATTTCCCACGAGGTGTTGAGTACGATCCGGCTAGAACAAGTGATAGTACCTACAAAATAGAACACCGTGAGCTCGTTACGAGAATGGTCTTTTCGTAACCACTCTCCAGCGTGAGAATCAGTATAATTGGATGTGAGTAAATATAAAATCTCCAAGAATACTCGGGAGTATTATTGCGCAAGGGTTTGGATCCTTTTACCGTTGGAGACAGTGGGGTATTATAGCCGGATGAGAGAGAAGGTGTGGCCACCAACCATGTCAGGGAATCAACCAATCAGGAGGCTTGCACGTGCACCTGGGAAGTTGGTAGACAAGTGGCTGTCCTACCTGACATCTCGTACTATGTAACACTATTGACTTTGTGTTGTTGATTCCTTATTGGCTGAGTGTTCTTTTCCATAAAGATATCTCCTTTTTGCATCATACCTCGGGAGATCTTTGGTGCCATGTTTCATTAGATGTCAGAATGTTTGACGCCTGATGACATTTCCTTCAATGTCGTGGATTGTACCTGCGGTGACATTGATCATCAGGTGGGTTTGAAATCCTACCTCTACGAATTTTCAGACCATTATTTTTCACATAAGTTTTACTATTTACATTAGTATTTCCCATTAGTAAAACTATATGATAAAAATATATTACAGCTTCTGAATTGATAGTATTATAAAATTTCTTAATATCTATTATTATATCCAATTTTTCATTTAATTGTTATCTTTTATCAATTTGTTATTTAGTTTTATACGAATAGTTCGATAACACGCGTCTCGTACCATTTTCAAAAGGTTGACGCAACCCCAAAATAGTCTGGGAATATTGGCTGGACCACCGTTTGTGTTGCCAAAAAAATACATATTTCCAAAACGAGTTACTATTTTGAATTTTTAAATTATATATCGAAGGTGGGGTTATAAATATGAATAATGAATGATAATTCATATTGAAAAAAAGGAAATATTAAATAGAGACTAACTACTGGGGATATTTAGTATTGTTGGTGTATACAATATAATAGTAGGAGCAAGATTTTCTGTTAAAAAAAATATGGTTAAACAGGGTACGAGTTAGAGGTGTAAATGAGTCGAGTTTGAGTTTGGACTGTGAGTTGTTTTTTTAAGCTTAAGCCCAACTTAACCCGTTTACTATTTATTAAATGATTATATATAATTATTTTATATAATTCGAGAAAACCATAAACCTTAAACAAGCCAAAGCTCGGCTCGAGTTCGGTTGTGGAGTGTGAAATTAGTACACAGAAATACAAAATAGGTAAAACTTAAAAATTCACGAGTTTCTCATACAAAGCTCGAGCTCGATACCTAAAGGAGCTTTTACTTGAGGCTCAGACTCGGCTCGTTTAAACTCAAGCTCAAAAAAACTCGGCTTGTTTCGAGCTTTTTATCGATCCGAGTTCAAGTAGCTTGCGAGCAACTTAGCTTGTTTGCAACCCTAGTCCCAACAAAGCAAACGAGAAGTTTGAGAATATAATGCAAATGATTGAAATGTCTAGTCTGTAATGTATCTAGCAAAATCTTTAAATTTATTTAAAATTGTTTTTATAATTTCTAAGAAAACTAAGAACTGATCAAGTCAAACTTTAAAAAGTCAACTAGAATTATCATGTAGAGTCGTAGACTCCTTTTGTGTGGTATGTGATAATAAAAATATATCCAAATTCATGGTACCAGTTAAACCGATATTCTTGAATTCCGTATGTCAACTACACGTAAAATTTTCAAAGTCAATGTTACTTAAATATTTGAAATATTTACTCACATATATATAATAATAATGTCCAAATGTATAGATATTGCAATATGCGGACAATGCATCATGTTGATATGATGAATGATCATATTCGAATATTAAAAATCTTATTCGATTTTTATGCGGGCCGTAAAAGTCAATCTTATTTAAGATTCTTATGCTAGGAAAGACATACATAGTTGTAAATTGTAAGGGTTGCTAAAATCAAGTGTATTGAAGGCGGTTAGTTAACCAAAAAATATTATCACATCATTGCAACGTAAGCGGAGGACATTCACTAACTTTCACTTAAAATAGGTAATGGTTTAACCGAAACACAATTATTATTCCGCCAATTTTTACTAGTGTATCATTATTACGTGTAGACAATAAACATTTTAAGGATATTGAAGTGGATAACGACTATGTTATAGAAGAGTTACTAAGATGGCAATCTTGACCAATGATTTGTAAAAGTAACCTCAACTTCTAAATATTTTAAAATCAATCAGTAGTGTCTGATAAGTGTCTTTTGGTACAACAAATTATAATCTTGTTGTAGTAGATGCCAATCTTGACGTAACATATTTTCATCTGATGCAGGACATTGCAATATGGAAGCTTCTGATGATGTGTTTTGTAAAAGAGAAAAAGTCATTGCTATATGTCAAATTCATTAATTAAAGTTATAAAGACTGCAATTTTCATGAAAGAGTGAATAGAATGTGACAAAGACGAAATTTTCATGAAAGAGGCATGAAACACCATGTGTCCCACACATTGCTATTGTTGATCACCAATATGTTTTCTACTTCAATATCAACAATTATCACAAGTTGTTTTATAGTTCAAAGTCAGAATCCAGATATCTACAGCCTTACAAGCTTTTTTCTTTCCTTTTTTTTTTTGGTTATTGAGTTTCAAAACTGAGATTATTCAAATCAAGATAAAACAGTATCTCTTTTCATGTCTTAAACAACATGATTCAATTAAGAACAATTAAAAATACTACTTGTCTTGATGAGATTGGTCTTCTATCAACCAAATACTGTTGTAATGTTGTGCTTGTCTTTTAATATGTTAATTAACAATTACCGGAAACAAGCAATTTTCGTGTTATGCTGAAAGTGCAATGGCACAAGTAGGGTTTTGTTTGCGAAACTACAAAAGTGGTATAACTATAGCGTCAATTGCCCTGAGATTTCAAACACTGGATTTAAGAATGGCCGAGTCGCAAATGTGTAAGTGGTAGGCCATAACCGGGGAAAAGACCCCGGGTTCAGTTTTTCAAAGATCCCGGTAACCTCATGGACGGAACTACTATATAGACTGAATGTCTGAATGTTAACCAACCCCAAAGTTTTTTTTATTTTATTATACATGCAACATATATAATAGTTTTTCAAGCAACCCCGAGAATTTTTAAATGTGACTTTGAATTCTTTAAACTTACATAGGAAAGAAAATCTATATATACTTATATTCAAGACTTTGGAATGGTATTATTATCTTATCTTCTCTAGCAATCTCTCTTAATATACACTTATATTCAAGAGCAATCTAGTCTGATTCTCACGCCGGAGGGTGGTCACAAGGAGGTACCCCTCCCCCTTCTCAGTGACGAGCTCACGGTGTCTGTTTTGCAGGTCATCAGAAGAACCATCTTTGCCGGACCTAACCCCTCGTGGGAAACATCTATTTAACCCCCAGACTATCCGTAATCTGCCCGGAGTCAATTAGTGTTTCTTCAGTTGCTTTTAAGAAACTAAGTGAAAAAACATTTTGGAATTATATTTGATTAATACTTCAGTTATCGTTCCATTATCTTTTCATGGTTATGAATAATGATTAACATAAAGCCTCATGATAACTCTTACTTTTACCAGTTATAACGACAAGTTATCATTATTTGTTTGACCTGACTTGAAAATTTGGTTGTCAAAATAAAAGACAAATAATTTGATAAGTAAAAGATAAATTTAAAAAGTAAGAATAGTATATATCTTTAAAATATAGAGATGATTTTATGAAGCTATTCTCCACCTCGAAGTGACTAGTAAGTGTATTGTTAATTAAAGTGGGCCGCATGGTGTTTTGGGCCTCAAACTTTTCAGTTTTTCATATTGAGGGTCATAATTCATTAGTCTTGGGCTCCTTTCATTTCTCTCTCTGATCATAATATATCGAAAATTCAGAAGTTCCGGCTAGTAGTTATTAGGATATATAGGGTTTGGTTCAAATACAAATTAAATTAACGTGTCAATTCAATTCGCCTGTTAAATGAAATTAACGTTCCAATTCAATTAGCACGTTAATTTTATTTGTACGTTAATTTTCTCCATAAAATATATTTACCAACGATTGTCTTCACTAATTTCAACTACTTGCATCTTTACAACACAACAATCATTGCACATCTTATCTTCACGTGTTACCATCACGTAGTTATATATCTTCGGAATATACCATGGAATAATCCTTTTCTTCGTGTTCGTGCACGCCCGGTTAAGTTAAATGAACAAACATGAATATATCACAGTTCATGTTTGTTTGTTTTGTTTACAGGCCTACATAATTTATTACAATTGCATTTGAATTATTATTCATTTCCAATACAAGTGAAGATTGAGGGAATATCAAAATACACAAGAGTAAAAGAAAAAAATCACTTTGCAATAAGTTCAAAACTTAAATTATTATGAATACAAATATAATGCAATACTAATCGAAATGAACATAAAACATGTATATATACAAATACAAATATAATACAATACTAAATGGAATCAATTAAATGGATGGTCCTTGCATGGTCATATTGCAATTTTGTCTCAACTTTCATCAATTACACCTTTAATTTAAGAGTTTGCTCAAAGGTAACATATATTCCCTAAAGTGAATATCCGTTAAATTTTCTTGTTAAGCAATTCTATAATAACCAAAGTATTCTCTATATAGAAATCTTGTTAAAAGACGCCTAAAACTACAATATCAATCAATCAATTATATCCAGTGGAATCCCACAAATAGCAAAACTATAAATAGGGTCTGGGAGGGTGGGATGTAGGCACACAGTACCTGTATCCCAGAGAATAGAGAGATGACTTCTAAAGAGACCCGCTCCAAAACTACAATACCCCACCTTTTTTTATTATTATAGTACTAAAAACTATAATAAAGCAAATAAGAAACGGAAAATTATTTTGAAAATTAAACCCGCCTTCTTCTTCTTCCCCGTGTGTCCGACTCCGACCACCTCTTGGCAAACAATTTCTATTTCTTTTTACCGGCCAAAATTAAAATCTAATATTACAAAAACTAATGGCTATAAACTAGCCGGGGGAAAAGGTTACACAAAAAGAAGGGGGAATTTTAATCACTCGGTTCAGTTAATTTTTAAATATTACATTTTTACTCGAAACTCATAAAAACATCATTGCTATAATGGAATCAACTAGTGGCTCCACTGTAATATCATTTTTGTTGAACACAATCTTATTTCGATACCTCCAAATTATCCACCACGACGAGAATTTAATAGATTCCATTAAATCTTTTTTCTGTTGATTAAAAAAAACCAAGAACGCATATCCATTGAAACTTTGGAATCCGGCCAACACACCTCCAGCCACCTCCCGATCACTCTCCGGATAATGGCTACTATCGCACAATCATCAAAAACATGAGACCTAATTTATTTTCTACATCCGTCTCACAAAAGGGAAATAGTATAAAAGGAATATCAATACTCCTCCTACACATATTACTCTTCGTAGGTAACCGGTTCAATAACACCCTCTAGCCATGAATGTTAACCTTTCTAGGAATATATCAAATCCATCTAGTAGGGATAATTTATCTATCAATATAAATATGAAGATACTTAACTGAAAAATATTCATCAGCATCCAAATCACATACTCATTTATTCGACGACTATTCCACATTTTAGAGAATATTTAACAGAACCTCCAGTTCGCTTAATTCAATCTCCCTTCTTGGCTTATGATGCCAATACCACTCCCAATTTGAATCAAGAAACCAATCCGAAATATAACATCTTTTTTTAAAACTCCAAATTATAAAGTATCGAAAATTTTTCCTTTCACAGAATGGATCCCAACCAAACCACATTCCAAGATTCAGTCTTTCTCCCATTACTAACTTTTTCTTTAGAATATCTACAGGAATAATATTTTTATCCATGAGAAATTTAGCATATTTAACAATTTGCGCTCAAATCCCATTCATCTTACCCAAATGATAGCCATTAATGATACTTGTCCCCTCTCCGGGAATAGCCGAAATCACCCTCACTCATAAAACGTTAGAATTATGAACAACCCGCCACCTCCGTTTTTTAATAAAGAATGACTAAAGCCTTGTAGATTTCCAAATCCAAGTCCCCCTTGATCCTTTTCAGCCAACCGAGTCCCATTTAACCTAATGCATTTTATGGTTTTTTTCAGAATCCCCGCCCCAAAAGAAAGAATCCCTAAGATACTCAAATGTTTTACGGATCTTAACTGGCAACAAGAATAAAGAAAGATAATAAATACATAAAGATCTACCCCCCAATGCAAATATGCCTTTCATTTTTTTTTTTAACTTTTCCAATAAGCTATATTAATCCTAACAGGAAGACCTAAGTAAGTGAAAGGAAACCTTCCCGGTTTGCAACCCAAAATAGAGACGAAATCATTATTCTCGACTTCTCGTGATC
Source organism: Bidens hawaiensis (assembly GCF_021521415.1). Taxonomy (NCBI): domain Eukaryota; kingdom Viridiplantae; phylum Streptophyta; class Magnoliopsida; order Asterales; family Asteraceae; genus Bidens; species Bidens hawaiensis. The sequence goes on from NW_027491277.1 coordinate 1,011,459, forward strand.
AAAAACAAAAAGACCATAAGTGTCAGACTTTTTCAGATTAATTTTCAACCCAGAGACCATGTAAAACAATTTAGGACAATTAAAAAAATCTTAATATTATTTGTTAGGGGTCATTTTATCCCGAACGTGATTTTGACGATTATCTTGATAGCTTGGGTTCTCAGCTAGCTATAGGATCCTGAACTAACCGGCTATACTTGTCTTATTTGTGTCATGCTTGCAGGTTACTCAAAAGTATAACAGTCTACAACGGCTAGCTGACTCATTCTACCTAAAAGATCGGAGGACTAGTTGAATTGCACGTGGGATAGGAGAACACGTCTTCAAACGGTCATGGCAGCTAGGGTTCTCGGAATTATAGGACTTTTTAATTATTTTTTATTTATATATAATGGGGATATTGAGAACGGTATAGGACACAACTTTTGCACTCTCTACACTCACAACACATGCAATTGTAGTTTGCTTTCGTTCTCAATCAGTTCTCGAGTTGTAACTTACCTTTTCATATTAATAAATCAAGGCAGGGGATATTTTTCCCCTCTCGAGGTTTTTTTCCGTGGATCCTCACCAGGATCAAATGTTTTTCCTCGCTACATCTTTGTGTTCACTTTTACTTTTACCGCCTTTGTCTACTATATTAGTTACCTCACTGTTGAAGAACACTCTACCTCACTTAATGAAATTGTCTAATTGTTGCTTCATTTTGACCAAAACATTATCAAGATTCCACTCCCCCAAATTATGATAGATGAAAATGTGAACGACCAACTCTAACTCCATTAAACTTACCTGCTAAGGAAACATCATGAATAGCCACATGAAGCCCTTCTATAGTGAAATAAATAAATAAAAAAGGAGAAAGGATCTCTAATGTAAACCAAATTCAATCGTTGGACTTTCGTTGACTAAAACCGAAGCCCAAGCCGAATAAAGGCAAGCTCTAATCATCCTATCCATCGCTTTCCAAAATCCAACCGAAGCCCTGGCGACAATTTGTATAACCTGCAACTTGCTAGGTTGGTCCAAAACAACCCCAACCATTTTAATATGACATCTTTTAGATTTTTAAACAAATGTTTATTTTATTTCAAGATGTTAATGCAAATGCTTTTGGATATATATAAAGTGTTAAGTGAATCATATGGTTTTTAAAATTTGAGGGACCAAAGTTATTCAATTTATAAAGATTAAAGTCTAAGGACTGAAGCTGTCAAATTGGTAAACTTGATCTATACATGACATATTGAGCTATAAGGCTATGTGGCAACAGCTACAAAATGAAGCTGTCGCCTGCTTGTTTTGTATATATATTAATATTATATATGTTTGTGAGTGTGATATATATATATTGGGTTACAACACCACTACACCTCTAAAACAAAAACCCACCATTTGCTGACTAGACGCCACATGGCGTAAAACGTCCCATTTTATAGCTCATCCACTACACATAGCTTTATAGCTCAATATGGCATGTATAGATCAAGTTTACCAATTTGATAGCTTCGGTCCTTGGACTTTAATCTTTATAAATTGGATAACTTTGGTTCCTCAAATTTTAAAAACCATATGATTCACTTAACACTTTATATATATCCAAAAGCATTTGCTTTAACATCTTGAAATAAAATATACATTTGTTTAAAAATCTAAAAGATGTCATATTAAAATGGTTGGGGTAATTTTGGACCAACCTAACAAGTTGCAGGTTATACATATTGTCGCTAGGGTTTAGGTTGGATTTTGGAAAGCAGTGGATAGGATGGTTTAGAGCTTGCCTTTATTCGTCTTGGGCTTCGGTTTTAGTCGCGAAGTCCAACGATTGAATTTGGTTTACATTAGAGATCCTTTCTCTCCTTTATTTATTTATTTATTTCGCTATAGAAGTGTCGGTGCATAATGTCAGTAGTTCAGTATCTCGTGTTTTGTATGTGTCTGTAATCGTGTTAGATTGTTTGTTTTAGTTTTGAATATGGTTTTACACAAGTTCGCCTGAGATGTAGGCGAACTTGGAAACAAGCGAAACTATGACAACTTCGCATAGTATGTTAGGCGAAGTTGTCGATGTTATTTAAACCTCACTTCGGCTTGGTTTTGAAATAGTTTTGGAGATGAACGTGTAAGTGATTATCAATATCACGTGGTGTTGCAGTACAATCGTGTTTATTAGTATTGTAACGTGTGTTTGTGTTTCGGTTCAACGTATTATATATCTGACGCTCGTACTGTATTACGTGGGGATTCCGCACCCTCGTGTTACGAGATAATCCTGTGTAGATCCGGCTGGGAACCTACATTTGGTATCAGAGCATTTGCTCGTGATTGTGTGGTTCGGGATTATCACACGAGTGTAAAGATCGTTCTGTTCGACTTTTCGCGGAACGAGTTTACGTTGAAATACCTAGTTTTTGTGTCTTGCCCATCTCCCACCATCAAATATAACCCAATACACCTTCGCATACCTCGCAATACGTCCAATTAAAACCTGCAAAAACTTATGTTCATCAGGCGAAGTTGCCGTCGTCTTACGTAGGGTTTAAGCGAACTTATAAGTGTAAGCGAAGTTAAGGTCAAGCAAAGTTGAGTATAAGCGAAGTTAGGAAGCAGCGAAGTTAAGCAAGCACAAGAGAAGTTAAGCTCAAGCGAAGTTAAGCACAACTTCGCCATCTGATCACTGTTCAAAATAAAAAAAAAATACTTTCTTTGTATTTCGAGTCGTATTTCTTTCAACTATGACTTCAATAAACATTACAGAACTGGTAAAAATGGAGGTTGAAGCCGGTTCAGCAACCAAAGCTCCAAAAATGCTTAAGGGTACCGATTTCGTTGCATGGAAAGATCGGTTTGAACAGTATGTGAAGTATCAAGATGCTAAGATGTGGGTTTGCATTCAAGACGGATACATTCCACCAACATCCTTGTTTGAAGGTCGTGAACAAATTAAGAAGTACAATAATATGGAAGAGGAGGAAAATAAAATGTATGAGGTAGAGAGTAAAGCTCATGCAGCAATAACAATGGCTCTTCCACAAGAGATTCTTCATACCTTCAAGAAGTACAAAACTGCTAGAGAGCTATGGGAAGCACTAGAAATAGATATGAAGGTAATGTGGGGATACGTGCTTCCAAGACAAAGCTGCTCAAAACCCAATTCTCTGTATTCAAGTATTTGAAAAATGAATCACTTGACGATATCATCACAAGATATTATCACTTGATGACCGAACTTAGTAATTACTCAATTGAATACAAGGAAAAAGAGATAGTATAGAAACTTCTTGATGCTCTTCCACCAAAATAGGAAATGTACACGGTTCTGATGAGAGAGGATAAAGACTTTGCCAAGATTGATTTGGAAACAGTGGTCAATAAGTTACGAAATTTTAAACTTAACATGGTTCGGAAGGAGACACCAACTGATCAGGTTCAGGATCCGGGAATGTATGGTGCGAAAGTCACTCCAAGCTCAAGTTCAAAATCAGAATCCTCTGCCTACTACTCAAAGGGCGAATCAAACTCAAACTCAACTCGTGATGGTCATGTGATTCTCAACATGGATGGCGACGTATGTTTCGTAGCTGGAGGTAGTAATCTTTCAAAACCTCAAGCCACAACTGGAAATTTCTCGTCAAAAGCTCCAAGCTACAACTACTCACAGATGCCCGTGAGTGTTAAATCAGCTGAACAGCAGTTTGCTCTCTATGCATCCTTCATTGCATCTTATGAGAACTACATCAAAGGTAAAATAGTCGACCCTGCAACTTTGGATGAAGACTATGATCAGATCGATGCCGATGATTTGGAAGAGATGGACCTGCAGTGGCAGATGGCTATGATAGTAAGAAGGGTCAAGAGATTCATGAAGAAAACGGGTAGAAAGTTCGTTGGAGAAAGACCAGGGTTTGATAAATCAAAGGTTCGATGTTACAACTGTCAACAAAATGGTCACTTTGCTAAGGAATGTACAAATGAGAGAGTCGAACGAAGTCAGAACAGGCCTGCACAACAGAATGGGGGAGGTAGTGAGAATAGGGCTATGGTATCTAGACAGAATGGTGGATACAACTGGAATATACAAGTTGAGGAAGTGTTCGAACAGGCTAACTTGGTAAACATCGAAACGGAAGGAAGTGAGAGGGAGACAGGAGAAAATCAAGCATATACGGCAGAAGTGAACGATCAGCTCTCTGAGGTAAGTTCTGAACCTCATTGTATACAATGTGAAAATCTGTCTGAACAATTGAAAACAGTAACTGATCAGTTTATTAGTTTGGATGCACAATTTAAAACGTTAAAAGAAGATCATCACTACACTAAAACTAGAGAAAACAGTTACTCGGTAAAAATAAAAGCTAGTGAAAAGGATATCAGAAGTCTTAAAGCCACTCTAGCTGAAAAAATACAAGTAATTGATTTTAGTTATGAAGTGTTAGAAGAAAAAACCAAACTAATTGCTGAAAAAGATAAACAGATAGCTGATTACCAGGTAAAAGTGGTGGAACTAAACAGAAAAATTGAACAATTTAGAAATTCTTCAGCAATGCTAGATCACATCATAAGTGTTCAACGTTCCCCAGTTAATAAAGGGGGAATTGGATTTTCTGAAGTTCCACCACCGTATAACAATAACTATACTTATAATCCTAGTAATCAGCAATCTGCGAATGTTGAGATTAGTCAGACAGTTCCTATCAAAATTTCTACTAAAGAACCTTCAGTTATTAAGAGCGAAATGAGTAAGCAAATTTCTAATGTTGAGATTTCTGTTCCTAGCTCTGTCTCATCAAATTCGGACAAGGCATCCGAATCGGGTGAGATAAAAGAAGAGGTAGTGTTACTAAAACATGGGGAGGAATATAAGCCCAATGAAAAGAATTCTTCCCTAAACCCGTTCGTCCCACCATATGTTAGACAAACGGGTAGTAATGCAACCTCGACATCGGCAACAACTGTTGAGACAAAAGTTGAAAACAGAAGTTGTTTCCGATGCAATCAAGTAGGACACCTTATTGCTGATTGTCCTATAAACCAGAGAAAATTTAGAGGTATGAGGCCTCCGAAAACTAAGAATAAAATGAATGTTAATTATGATACTGGTAAGAATGCGAACACACCAAATTTCAGACATTGGACTAATCCAAGATTTCAAAGAAATCGGTCTCATTTTTTCCCAGTTAACTACCAAAATTATAATTCAGTTAATTCACTAAGGTTTGGATGGCCTCATAGCCAATCCTCTAGAAGGTTTCCTTTCAGAACTTACAGAAACCATCCTCAAACTGACTTTGGGCAACCAAAGTACTGGATGCCGGTCAACAGATTTAATCAACTCAAGACCAGTAGGTCTTGGGTCCCCAGATTTTAATCTATTTCTTGAATTGTGTAGGAACAGCCAAACAGGGATGTAAACAATCTGTGGGTTGTTGACAGTGGCTGTTCCCGGCACATGACTGGTAACAAGAATTTGTTACGTGACTGAAAATCTGTTCAAGGAGGAAGGGTTAGTTTCGCTGGAGAGAGTGGAGGTAGAATCAGTGGTATTGGAACTGTGACTAATGGAAGAATGAAGTTAGAGAAAGTGAATTATGTGGAAGAGTTGAAGCATAACTTGTTGAGTGTGTCTCAGATTTGTGACAAAGAATACACGGTGCATTTTACTAAAAATGAGGCAATCGTTCTTTATCCTGGTTTCAAGATACCAGAGGCCTGGGTGGTGATGAGAGCTCCAAGAGAAAAGAACACTTATGTAATGGATATGAGGTCAACTGAGATGACAACAAAAGAGTCATGTCTTCTGTCAAAGGCAACTGAGTACGAGTCAGAGTTATGGCATCGAAGAATGGGACATATACATCTTCGCAAAATGAATTACATTATCAAGAATGGGCTGGTGCTTGGAGTTCCCTTGAAAAATTTTAACATTGAAGATCAATGCTTGTCGTGCAAGAAAGGAAAGCAACACAAGAAACCTCATCACTCCAAGAAGGTTAACTCAATTGTCAGTACCCTAGACCTACTTCACATGGATCTCTTTGGTCCCGTGAATGTAAAGAGTCTAGGTGGAACGTCATACTGCTTGGTTGTAACCGACGATTACTCTCGATACTCTTGGGTATACTTTCTGAAGGCAAAAGATGAGACAGTTCAGTTGGTAATTAACTTGATTACCAAGGTTGAAAATATTGTTGGGAGAAAGGTTAAGTACATCAGGAGTGATAATGGTACAAAATTCAAGAACTACCAGATGGAGATGTTATGCTTACAGAAAGGGATAGAACATCAGTACAGTGCCCCGTATACTCCGCAACAAAATGGGGTAGCTGAGAGGAAGAATAGAATGCTAATCGAAGGAGCCAGAACCATGCTGGCAGATGCTAAACTTCCCGTGGTGTTCTGGGCTGAAGTTGTAGCCACAGCCTGTTATATCTTTAATCATGTTTTAACTGTTAAAAGATTAAATAAAACTTGTTATGAACTCATGCATGGTAGAAAGCCAAACTTGAATGGTCTCGAACCTTTCGGGTCCCCATGTTCGATATTAAAGACAAACTCAAAATTTGGTGAGAAAGCCGACGAAGGTATTTTAGTCGGATATGTTGTTGGGACACCCAACAGAAGAGTCTTTAATTTATCGAACAGCAAGGTTGAGGTGGTATGTAACACTGACATTACGAGTTACAAATCACCAAGGCCTAGCACGGGACCCACTGAAGCTTTCGACTATGATAAACTATTCAAATCTTTTAATGTGCCTTACTTGGATTTTGCAGAAGTTGATGAGAAACTTGCTTCACAGATTCTGTATGACGAGGAGGAAAATATTGTGCAACGTCCTCGATACGACGAAAGTCAACCTTCCTCGTCAAGTGCCGTTGATACTCCTACTGTCTCTACTGAAGAAGAATTCTACAATCCATTTCACTCTCAACATCAATCACCCGCTGATGAACTCTCTTCAAATTTAGAAAACAATCTGGAAGTAGGTCCGGTTCAGACTACTGGAATTCACAAAAATCACCCTTTGGAGAACGTGATAGGTAATCTGTCTGACGGTGTTCAAACAAGAAGAAGTTTGGATGAACACACATGTGTTTACGCAAGCATTAAAGACACGGGTATCATAAATGAATGCTTGTACACCTGCTTCATCAGCCAGATTGAACCGAAGAATTATCAAATGACTCTAAAGGATAGCTCGTGGGTCGAAGCCATGCAAGAAGAATTAGCACAGTTTGAGAAGATGGAAGTATGGAAATTGGTTGAAAACCACAGAATGTAAATGTTATCGGTACAAAGTGGGTTTTTAAATGTAAGAGAGATGAGAAAGGGATAATCATACGGAACAAGGCAAGGCTGGTAGTAAAAGGGTTCAATCAGCAAGAAGGAATCGACTACAACGAAGTGTTTGCTCCTGTGGCAAGATTGGAGGCAATTCGGCTTTTTTTGACATTTGCTGCACACAAAGAGATGAAAGTGTTCCAGTTAGATGTGAAAAGTGCCTTCTTAAATGGTAAAGTCGATGAGGTGGTGTATGTTGAACAACCTCCGGGATTCCCTGACCCAGATTTTCCTGATCATGTGTACAAATTGAGTAAAGCTTTATATGGGCTACATCAAGCCCCTCGTGCCTGGTACGCAACCTTGTCCGATTACTTACTTGAGAATGGGTTCGAAAGAGGAAAGATCGATAGCACGCTGTTTGTCAAGAGAAAAGGGGGAGATTTTCTACTCGTTCAAGTCTATGTGGACGACATCATTTTTGCTACATCAAAAGTCATCATGTGTCAGGAATTTGAAGCAGTCATGAAGAAGAGGTTTGAAATGAGCGCCATGGGCGAATTAACTTTCTTTTTGGGATTGCAGGCAGATCAGAAGAAAGATGGGATGTTTATTCATCAAACAAAATATGTCCTTGATGTGCTCAAACGCTTCAAGATTGACGATAGCACCCCATTTGATACTCCAGTTTGCGTCAACCACAAACTGGGTGCTGATTCTGACAGTGATGAAGACGTTGATCCCACCCAATATCGAGCAATCATAGGATCTTTAATGTATTTAACTGCATCTAGACCTGCTATTATGTTTGCAGTTTGTCTTTGTGCTCGTTTTCAGGCAAGCCCGAAGGAATCTCACATGAAGGGAGTAAAGAGAATATTGCGGTATCTCAAAGGCAAGCCTAAGTTGGGATTGTGGTACACGAAAGGGGGAGAACTGGATTTGGCAGCTTACACAGATTCTGACTATGGAGGTTGCAATCAGAACAGGAAGTCAACAACCGGTGGATGTCAGTTTCTGGGAGGAAGATTGGTGTCGTGGCAGTGCAAGAAGCAGACCTCAGTAGCCATTTCCACCTGAGAAGCAGAGTACATAGCAGCATCAAACTGCTGCTCCCAGGTTCTATGGATACAACAGCAATTGCGCGATTACGGTCTAAATTTCACTCAAACTCCTATTTGCATTGATAACACTGCTGCAATCTCAGTAACTAACAATCCCGTCAAACACAGCAAAACTAAACATATTGACATTCGTCATCATTTTATACGGGATTGTGCTGAAAAGAAATTAATTGTGCTTGAAAAGGTTGATTCTTTGGATAATTTTGCCGATATTTTTACTAAAGCGTTTGACCGATCCCATTTTCAAAATCTTGTTGAGCTTAATGGGATGATCAATCCCGAGTAACCTTGTTTTCCATTTTATTTAAAAAAAAATAAAAAAAATCACTATCACTTAAAATTATGTCGGTTGCTTAAGTTTGAAGGACACATCTTCGGATATGTATGGTCCTCACTTCTACTAGTAGATTATGAGGATAGCTATTAACCAGATGATTGAAGGTGACCGGGGCGGTTTATGATGCGTTTTTATTCTTTCGCTGAAAAATAGTCGTTCATACTTAGTTAGAAGGACACATACTCGTATGTGGTCGGTCCAGCTGATCAGGATAGCCGTTTACCTGAAGACTTTGCCTTGATCGGGGCGATAGAATTTAAAATTTTTTTTTGGGAGATGATATAATTTTTCAAGTCTATAACTTCGTAAGAAGTTTCAATACAATGTTTAAAAGAAAATTGATCCAACCATGGAAAGTGATAGAAAAACTAATTCTGTGTGCTTAACTGGTGAAGTTATTAGGCCTAAAAGACTCTAGAACAGCCATTGTATGTTATGGTAGCTTTTTATGGTGCGTAAAAGTAGAAGTGATACAAACTAAATCTCCTCGATTTAATGTGGAGAATCATTCTGAGTTGTGCATGTCTCCATATACATCTTTCCGAATGATAGGAAGAAAAGTGATTACCCAGTCATACACGAGCCCGTGAGTGTTCTGATTCCTGAGAAGATGGTGTGTCAAGTACCTACAGTGATCCAGATTCGGGACTTGCAGTAGTCTATTATTTGAAGCTGTATTAATATCTTTATTGTTAAAAAAAATGTTGTTAAGCCTTCTGAAGCTTATGTTGTTACAAATATCAATCAAGAGGCAAGAAAGAGAACGGGAAGAAGACTCTAAAGAACGATATGTACTTACTGTTTAATCAGACACTACGGGTCGAGGTCAACTCGGGGTGGCTTGGGGAAAGCCAAATACGCTTTGAGAATAGATAGGAGGCATCACAAACTCTCATGTGATGTCCATCTAAAGTTTTAGATTAATTGAACCTAATCCGTATCATATAAGCGATGAAAACCATACTAAGTTTTATACCTGCTTACAACCTGTTTCTTTATGTCATAATACCGCTGAACATGGATCTATGTGACAACCACTTAATTAGTATGATTCCTGTTCGGATCTTTTCTAAAACATGCAGGTTCTCGTCAAGACTGAAATTTGATCCCGTTTATTTAATTACTAAAATTTTCACTGCATATTTTGTTTTATGGTTTAAAACTTGGTTACTTGGTTCTTTGATCGTAAAGTTTAAATCTTTAACGGAGGATTTTAAAAGACAGTTGCATTTTGATCAAATTTATAAGGTCCTGTTTTGTAAATTAAGTTAGGCGAACTTACTGGTAAGGTTTAGGGGCGAAGTTGTTCAGGGGCGAAGTTAATGGTAAGCGAAGTTAACCTTAACTTCGCCTGAGTATTTTCAAACCTATATAAGGGGTCAACTTGGTCAAACTCTTTACAAACTTTCAAACACCAGCGAACTTATAACCATACTTACAACCTCGGCGAACTTAATCCTTGAATCGAACCTCATTATTATCTTGTCCGTGATCAAGGTGTGTAGGATTGGTGTAACCTGTAATTCATGTTAATGGTGTTTATCAGAAGCCTTTGTGGTCCGATTTGTGACATAGTTTGTGAAAACCTTTAAACACCCGATAAACTTTCACTTTCTACTGTGTTTGTAACCATCTAGTCTTCTAGATCTCGATATTACTATCCTTTCATGTTTTCATTCTCTAAAATTACCAAACAAAACCTGATCGGATCATAAGATTACGCCGTTTCAGATTCAGGCAAAGTTATGGTTTAGGCGAAGTTGTTCTAACTTCGCCCTAGGTATAACTTCGCCTGCTCATGTTTTTAATTAATTAATTAGTCGGGTTTGTTCACAGGCGAAGTTGTTCTCAACTTCGCCTTAGGTTTAACTTCGCCTCCTCAAGGAGATTTTATTTAATTAACCTAGTTTGTTATCAGGCGAAGTTAGTGATTAGGGCAAAGTTGTACTCAACTTCGCCATATGGCTAACTTCGCCTGCACATGAAAATCAAACCTAAGTGTTCAGGCGAAGTTGGGAATGCAAAGTTAACATAAAAGTAATCATAACTTCGCTCATGGTAAAAGGCGAACTTATGATCTGCTACGTCAATATTCTAACTTAGACCGTTTGTTGTGCAGATATGGCTGCTGTGGCAGGGGCTGGTGGTGCTGGCGGTGACGAAGGTGGTGACAACAACCGACAGTTCTTTCCGGGTCACAACATGTATATCACTTTGGATCCGGATGCTAGTGGTGTCGACGACTATCGCGAGATCATATCCTTCCTCGTTCGCTCACATATTTTTCACGCCATCACTACTACTCTTCCCATTTCTCTACCAAATATTGAAGATTTTTGGCGAACGGTAGAATATGACTGTAGAGTTGATCATCCAGTCATGCGCGCTACTGTGAATAATCAGGTGGTACAGTTCTCTGCAAATCAAATCAGAGTCGCTTTGCAGTTCGGGGCTGAAACTACAGATGATCCAACAGATTTTCCGGCTCCATTCAGAGATGGTGCGTTTCTACGTATGGGCTATTCGGGTCCATTGGGTGACACACAAAGGAGAAAGGGATTTTTATTGGATCAGTGGCGTTTTCTGATGCACGTGATGATAGTGTGCAAGTCGGGTCGTAAAGCTGGTACGACGGTATGGGGGCAACGATGCAATCTGTAATGACTGCCCTGACTTACAACAAGCCCTACAGCTTTAGTCAGATGGTGTTTTATGAAATTGATCGTCAGAGACGTGCGGTCGCCAGGGAAAGATTTTTAATGTATCCGAGGTTTTTACAGATGATTTTGAATCATGTAGCCCCTACGCTGCCTCAACGACGTCCTATCCGTTATGTTGAGAGTGTAAGTAAGAGAATCTTTTCGCATTGCAGGTCGTCGAGTGCTCGTAGCAAACCAGAGCTTCGTCCGCGGCACACTCCATTGTTTGGTTATTTGGTGAACCCTGCGTATATTGCTCCTCAATGAGATGAATTCCGTGACCCGAAACCACAACAGGCTAATGTTCCTCAACCACCTCATGTGGTTCAATCACCACCTGTGGTACAGCAAGCACTGCCTGCTGATCCTGTTGCGGCTCCGGAAGAACAGGTCGATCTTGAAGCAGCCTTTGGTGGGCAAGGTTTCTTCGACATTGAACAAATTGATCCAGCTGCTGAAGTTCAAGCTCCAGTAGCTGAGGCATCTGGTGTGAATGTTTCGATGGTAGCTACGTCTGTAGCAGATTCTGAGAGAACCGACTCTGACTCCTCCACTGATGATATCACTGAAGCACAACAGATTCTGGTCAGACAAGAAAGAATACATGGCAAGAGAAAGAAAGACTCGGATGACAGTGAATCTGACTTCGAGGAGGAGTTAGACCAGTTGATACGACGATCGAAGAAGGTCAGAACTGGTGAGGGTTCCGGAGTTGGTGAAAGCTCAAGGGTGGTTCGTTTCTCTCCACCCTCGTTATCTGCTATGACTATGGTTCCTGCTTCTGTGTCTGTGACAGTACCGATTGTCTCAAGTGTTCCCGTGGTGACAACGCCATCATCATTTGGTATTCCACCAACCACGTTTCAGTTTTCGGCTCCGGAGATAGTTTCTTTGCCACCTCCTACTGTTACTCCATCGGAGGTTGTTGCAAGATTTGTTGAGTCAACGTTGGTTGCTACTGCGGGGTTATCTGTCACAATACCACCCGCGGTTACTGTTCAGCCTGCTTCTGATACTCCAGCCAGTTTGGGAATACCTCCACCTTATGCTCAAGACGTTTCTCACATGCGATTTGATTTTGATGCTACCTTGTCTGATTCTGAAAGGAGAGCTGCTCTTGAACGGGTGGTTGCTGAACAGTCAAGAATCAATCTAATCCAGACTCAAGCTATCCAGCGCCTTGTTGCAGAAAATCAGATCCAATCGTCCCTCCTTGTTGAGCACGGTAAACTTTTTGATGCTCTAAAACAGTTCTTAGCATCTCAGGGGGAGACGAGCTGCAAGGGCGACGAGGTTGAGAACAAAGAAGAGTCATGATAGAGACGATGATCCCAATGCATCGAAAGGTGCAGGTGGTGAGTTGCCAAGAACTGAACAAACTCTTGGGACTTCCACATCTCAGGGGGAGTCAGCTGGTACATCAGGTGGATCAGGTGGTGAGAATGTTGTGGTTGTGGATGATGAGGAAATGTTGGGTGATGTTGATGTGGGTGATGATGATGTGTTAACTATTGAGGATATTGAAAAGATAGGAGAACAGATTGTGATTGATAGTGAGATAGAAGAAGGAGAAATTTTGGATGATAGTGTAGAACGTGATATTCCAGACGTTGACAGGGTGAATGTGAGTCAAGATATGGATGTGTCAGATGAATCTGAGTGGGAAGAACAGCCGAGATGGAAAGAAGGCTACGCTCAGTGGTTTGTTAAGACAAAGAAGCCAGCGGTCCCAACGATGTTCAAAAAGAGTTACAATATCAAGGGGTATGCTGAGTCAAAGAAAGGTATTATTTGTTGGCTGTATGATGAGCAGTTAAAGTTATTTGTGATTAAACGCTTTGATGGGATTCAGTATTTTAAGAGGACGTTGAGATCTCTCAATACCTTGCCTGAGTGTGAGGTGAAGGATTTGGCTAAATTGGGATTGATTAATAGGAGTGATGACAATCTGGCCAGAATAATTGGGAAGATTGTGTGGAAAGAAAGTGTGAAAGAGAAGAAGTTTGAGCTGTTAAATCCTCAGAAAGGGAAGCTAGTTGAAGATAAGGAAAGAGGAATGCGAGCTGATGGAAAACCTTGGATGGTGATGAAATATAAGCCGATTCGGTGTTTGAAAGAAGTGCCGATGAAGACAATGCCCAAGGATGTTTTAAAGAGTCTCAAGTGGTGGTACGTTGATAGCCAAACAGCTGAAGCGGTTATGGAAGATGAAGACGAGCAGGAAATTCTGAGAGTGTATGATCCCATGCACTTGGTAAATTTGTCTCAAGCTGACTTGCAGGTGCTAAACGATAAGGAGATATTCTATATTCCTGCATTGAAAGATGAAGCCAAGAAGTACCAGAGGGTGGTCTCTGTCTGTGTAAGAGAGGGCGTTCATGCTTGAAGACGGGTGACACGAGATTTTTGGGATTGCTAGACACGAGAATGAAGATAGAGATATGAAGCTACTGCCAAGGGGGAGTCTGTTGGTGCATAATGTCAGTAGTTCAGTATCTCGTGTTTTGTATGTGTCTGTAATCGTGTTAGATTTTTTGTTTTAGTTTTGAATATGGTTTTACACAAGTTCGCTTGAGATGCAGGCGAACTTGGAGACAAGCGAAGTTATGACAACTTCGCCTAGTATGTTAGGCGAAGTTGTCGATGTTATTTAAACCTCACTTCGGCTTGGTTTTGAAATAGTTTTGGAGATGAACGTGTAAGTGATTATCAATATCACGTAGTGTTACAATACAATCGTGTTTATTAGTATTGTAACGTGTGTTTGTGTTTCGGTTCAACGTATTATATATCTTACGCTCGTACTGTATTACGTGAGGATTCCGCACCCTCGTGTTACGAGATAATCCTGTGTAGATCCGGCTGGAAACCTACAAGAAGGCTTCATGTGGCGATTAATTATGCTTCCTTAGCAGGTAAGTTTAATGGAGTTAGAGTTGGTCGTTCACATTTTCATACGTTATAAAATATGTCAAAATCCCTACAAAAATATGTTAAAATATGTATATGCAATGCAAGAACCTAGATTACATGTCAAAATCCCTACAAAAAAGCATTTCTTAGAGCAAATTTCGGCCCTCATTTTATTTTGTATGGCTCAAGTGTGTTCTTGAAAGCACACCATCTTCAAACCCAAAAAAACATAGCTTTTAAAATCATAATGCCAAAAAGGGTTTCGCTCACATTCCCATTCCCGGTTTCTTTTCTTCTTCTTTTTCTTGCCTTTTCTTTCATTATATCAAATGCAGAATCCCGTTTGACCATCTTCCAATCAAGTCCCATTTCAGGTTATTATTTTTCTTAATTATTTTCTTAAATGTCTTTGACTCATCAAGAAAATGTGTTTTTCTTGAAGAAAATTTCTGTGTATTTATTATTCTTTTGATTTTGTAGGGAAAACTGAAAGAGGGAGCAAGAGGCTGCTTGGGGATGAACAGAAGAATGGAAATGCATCACTTGCTTTGGCTCAAGAAAGAACAACAAGAAAAGATCCTCTTGATAAATTCAAAAAATACAAAGGAGGATGGAACATTAAAGATCGTCATTATTGGGCCGTATGTTTCTTAATTCTGTTTTATTTGGTTCTAATTTTGAATTATTATTTGTTAAATAAGAATACATATATTTCTCAAAACCCTTTAATCTTCATCCTAATTAATATCAAGAACAAAGAAAAAGGCAGAATTGCATGGAAAATCCCTTAAATAATTTTACATCTGTTTTATATTAAACCTTACGTGCCTATATATGTTTTAATTAAAACATACATTCCATAAAAAGAAAACCCGAAAACATTTTCAGGTTTTGGGTTTTACGTAAGATTCTTGATTTTATTTGAATACTGATAGAACGTTGAAAATCATGAAAGCAGAAAAAGAAAACTTAACATGATTATTCTTAAATGTTTTTAAAACAAGATGGTAAGTTGTTGGTAATGTGTATATATATCATCTAAACATATATGTAAACCATACAAAATTTAACAATATACATGCTTTACTCGTTTATGTTAAAAGCATATATTTTTTTTTTTGAAATATGAATAATTGATCAAAGCAATAAACGATTTTGATTTTTTTTTTTGTTAATATATGTTTGTTTTTAGAATTAGTAATCAGGTCTCATTTTCTATTTGTAATTAAATCCTTCATAAATTAACAAATTATATTAAGATGAATGTCAAAAAAACACACAAACATATGCATGTAACGATGGGATAAATGTCAACAATTTGATGATTATTCTTACGTGTGCATGCACATATTTTTCAGTCTGTGGCATTCACGGCTGCACCGTTCATCATTGTGGGCGCAGCTTGGTTCGTGATCTTCGGTCTATTTTTATCTATAACATGCTTCTGCTACTGTTGTTGCCGGACACAACCCTGCGGCTATTCCAAAACCGCTTACACTGTATCTCTTGTTCTTCTAATTCTTTTCACCATCACCACAGTGTAAGTAATATCCTTTAATTATTTTCTAATTACCAAAAAACTGATAGTTAGAATTTATGTAATTATTATACTATGTAGTGTTGGATGCATTATTTTATACACGGGCCAGGGGAAATTTCACCTAAGTACAACAAAAGCGTTGAAGTATATCGCTAATCAAGCCGAGATAACTGCTAAGACACTTAGTAACGTGTCGGATGATCTTGCTGCTGCCAAGAAAGTAGCCGTTGCACAAGTGTTTTTGCCGGTTGATATGCAGGCTAACATTGATGAGATACAAACCAAACTTAATGCTTCGGCTATTGAACTGTCTAAGAGAACCGAAGAGAATAAAAAAGATATTCAGTATATCCTTCAATCCGTGTATGTGTTGTGTACACATGCCACCTCTTGTTTGATACAGTTAATATAGTTAAAATGCGAAAGAATGTTATTATTTTGAGGTCTTACACGTATCACGTATGTGTTCTTGTAGGGCGATAGCATTGATTGTTATATCCGCAGTGATGCTGCTATGGACATTTCTTGGATTAAGTAAGTTCCTTTGATTTGCTTGTTTTTATGTAAATGAATCTTTTTAACGGTTTAATTAAACAGGTCTACCAACGGTTTAAAATTAGTCTAAAAATATATAATTATATATGTTTCATGGCTAATCTGCTAATCCATTTACGACTTATTTAACTTATGTAATAGAATCCTTATTTAACTTATGTAATAGAATCCGTCAATCCGTTTGTGTGAAGTCGGACTCGGCACATGTACTTTTTGTGCAAAAATAAAGTTATTTGTCAAAATCTTCGTCTATCCAACATATTAAAAATCAATAGTTGTAATCAACATAAAATATCTTCGTCTATCCATATCTTAAATTCTTTGGCTTACCGTAAAAAGAAATCAATGGCTGCCGAAATTTTGGAGCAAAGGTTTTGAACTTTACCTACTAAGATTTGTACTTTTTCACTGTAAGAGTTTAAAATTTTGCAAATATAAATATACAAACCTATTATAAACTAATTAAGTAAATGTATATATTAATAGCAATTATGCTTATTTCAAACTAAAATCATTAGCAATTAAACTCAAAAACACAATATAACCATTTAAACAATTAAGCCCAAACACCATTTAGCTCACACATTTTTAACAATTTCTGAAAATCAACTTGGTATATTACAACATTTAAAGTTGAAACCGATGGTTGCGATTATTATTATTATTATTATTATTATTATTATTATTATTATTATTATTATTATTATTATTATTATTATACCTTAATTTTGGATATTTTGTTAAATTTGTAAATTTAGGAAATATAAACTTGGTGGAATGATTTCTCAAAATTACATTTGGAACGGAAAATTTAGTTTTATCTTTTTATCATGTTACCTAACTTGATCCAGAACAACCTTTATTATTATTTTTTTTTTTAATAAATAGCAACACACAACCGAATTTAGAATTGCCCCTAGATTTTATGCAATTTGCTCGATATTTGCTAAATTTTTAATTACTCGTTTTTAAAATGACAACCTGCAGTTTTTTCCATCCTTGGCTTGCAATGCATGGTTTACTCGTGAGTAAAATTCATTTTCTTTTCTTTAATGAAAGTATGAAACCGATTATTATGTATTAGATATTCTACTTATATAAATATATTAACTGAATCCTTGCAGATTGGTGGTATTTGGATGGGTTTTTGTGACCGTAACATTTATATTATGTAGCGTCTTCCTTTGTCTCCACAAGTACGGTCATTCATTTTCATTTTTAAGTTTTAACCATAAGTCCATATATAACTAACGTTTATAATAACTTGTACCTTGCCATATTAATAGTGTGACCGCAGACAGCTGCGAGGCGATGAACCAATGGGTCCAAAACCCGACGGCTCACACGACTCTAGACGACATCCTTCCATGTGTCGACAACGTCACAGCTCACGAGACCTCAAAGAGGTCCAAAGAGGTCACGGTTCAACTCATAACCGTGATCAACCAAGTCATAAACAACGTCACAAACGGCAACTTCCCACCAACCAACGCACCGCTTTACTACAACCAATCGGGTCCAAAGATGCCACCCCTTTGCAACCCGTTCAACCCCGACTTCACTAACCGAACATGTGAACCCGGTGAAGTACCATTGAGTAACGCCTCAAGTGTGTATAGCAAATATGTTTGTCAAGTATCATCTGACCAGGTGTGCACCACCGCGGGGCGGTTAACACCTGACTCGTTTAACCAAATGTCGGCTGGGATCGAACTAGGCTACTCGTTGTGCTTGTACGGTCCGTTTTTGGTGGATCTTCAAGATTGTACATTTGTTCGGAAGACTTTTACTGACATTTCTAGAGATCATTGCCCGGGGCTATGTCGCTACCTTAATTGGGTGTATGTCGGGCTGTTGATGGTGTCGTTGGCGGTGATGTTTTCGCTTGTTTTTTGGGTGGTTTATGCACGAGAGAGGAGGCATCGTGTTTATTCAAATATCGCTAGAAGCGGACGGGGAGGGGAGAAGGATATGTAAGGATGTTTGTATAACAATTTTTTTTTAGCTGTTACATATTAGGGTAGAGAAATTATCGTGGCTAAATGTTTGTGTTATAATAGATTGTATAAATGTAGACTTATGCTATAGCAATAATACTTTTGGGTAAAAAGTAGGGCTGTTAATTTATACACGAGACACGAATACACGACACGTATCTACACGAATTTAACATGTAACATGTAATGCCTTAACATGTTTCATGTACTAAACAGGTAGACACGAATTTACCTGTTAATTTTCATGTCTATTCGATTTTAGCGGCGGTGATATGAACAAACATAATGTGATATCAACAAACATTATCTATCACAAGAGAGGGGTCGCGAAAGAAAAATGTGAACCAAAGAGGTATGTTCTGAGAATATATTAATACTATTAATTGATTGACTAACTTTGGATGTGGATATGTAGACTCCTACGGATTGTTGTTTTCATAACCATGCTAATTATGATGGAACTAACACAATCAAATAATATCACAAGATTTAGCTTTAGGAACCCAATTGTCACAGACCACAGTCTATAGCGTAGCTTCGATGTGATCACGGGAAATTAAACTTACATGCCATACAACTTGAAGTATTTAAATGCACCAGTTAAGCCCAAGATAGATAAATAATTCTTTCTTATTATCCATGACACCCGGTTAGCCCAATCCATAATTCTTTCCCAACCCGGTTAGCCCAATCTACAAGACCACAACACAAGAGTGTTTGTTTCTAATTCGTCTTTTCTCATTTGCAGATTAAATAAGTATGAAATTACAAATTGTTAAAACTTAAATACATTAATTAAATTAGTAAGTAAGCTAATTTAAAATTAAACCTATTAACCTTTAAATCCAAATACCCAATAACCATTTAAACAATTAAGCCAAAACACTAACCGACCCACCCGTTTTTAATTAGTTAAAACTATAGCCTAAAAAATGAGAAAGTGGCCTTTTTATTAAGCGCCTCACCCACAAGTTGTGTATTGCCGCCGATTGTAGGGTTGTGCATGATTGGTTTTGGTCTCAAAATGAAACCAAAAAAAAATACAAAAATTCAATTTTTTTTTATTGTTTTTTTTTTTTGTTAAATTATTCAGAAACATGAATTTAAATATTCATAAAAAAGGTCAATTCTGTCAAGACTCTGTACCCTTTATTTTTAAACTAATTGGTTGATTTAAGTTTATAATCAAAAAAATATGAATGTGACGGATTCGGTGTAGAATGAGGTGCACAGGCCCCCGTAGGCCCAAAATGCAAAACGATTTTTTTAATTAAAAAGTAATAGCAATAGAAGATAAGTTTTTCGGATCTGTCACCGAATGGAATGTTTTTAAATTTTTTTTATTTTTATTATACCTGCAAAATTTTATACCTAATGCTAAGGCTCCGATTATCCAAACACTCTTGAATTCCATATGAACGTATGGCTCTTATACGATCGTATAAGACTGCAGAATTTGTCAGTTTTTCGCAGCCTTTGTCTGTTGTTTATGAACATTTCATATGATAGTATGGAAACTAAACGATCATATGAGTTTTTTTTTTACAATCAGCAACTTTTGTATGAACTTTATGTTTGTGAGTTTTTTAAACAACCAACAACCATACTATCTTTTTTTTGGACATGTGAGTTTTGAGAAATGATATAACTTTACAAATGCATGTGTTAACTACTCGTTTACTATTCGGAACTTTGGGTATAACTTTTTTAAGAAGTTATAACTTTCAAAGGCTTAAACTTACTAGTTGTTTGCCTTGTTCGTTTGGCGCGAGAACCGTATATGTACAGGAAAAAACAATTCCATAGTTGTTCAAACAATTCCCATTATTCAATCAAAGCGAAGCTTTGCCTGCAATTCTTAAAATTGTTTCGAGATATGTGAAATCTACATAGTAATTTGGCTGCGTCTGGGAATACAGTTTGGCACGCTTTCATCAATACAAGATCCCTATCTATTACTATCACATGTGGCAACATGCACGTGTCTAACGTCGTCCTGAGCATGGTTAACACCCATGTGAAGTTATCCTCCTTCTCATGGGATAAAAAGGCTGACGCTATTGTAAGCGTCTTTCCAGTTGAGGTTACACCAATAATTTTTACAAGCGGTAACTTGTATACATTTGTATTGTATGTGGTGTCTATAATCAACACGTGCAGAAATGCACGATATATCTTATATGACGTAGGATGAATGAAGAATAAATCCTCCAGGGCATTAGTGGCTGGATTTGTGCGTCGTGGTGTATAAAATTTTTCACGATCAACTAATTGAAAAGGACTTTCATTGGGCGTTCTCCTCCACACTCCTTCTCATGTAGCTTCTTCATTTCGTTGTACACGGTTCTTAGTGATGATGCATTTTTAGTGTCCTTCGTCTTTAAATTACTAAGAGTGTCACGTGGTGTCGATCTATTTTGATACATATCCGCCACCACAACCTTTTCATCAGGTGTAAATATCATTGCATTGTGTGTATCACGTGACACAACTAATGACCAACGATTATAATTTTTGAGATCATTGCCTATTAATTGAAAACGACAACCGGTTTTATTCGTACATGTACGTCGGGTTTTTGTCGTGAACTTGTACTCCCCACCGTGATCACACCTTAGGTATATTTTGATTTTTGACCACCTCGCCAGCAACGTTACTAGCTCTTTGATCGTTTTGTGACTATGACGAACATTCTCACGACCAGTAGTTTGCGCCCATGCCTGCAGTTCATCGACAGACCCAAACAACTGAAACAAAATAAATATTTAGTGATGTTCGTGCTTAAATAATACAAACATAATTTTAAGAAAATAAAACACTGATATGTTGTTATAGAATTTGTTATCGTTATCGTTATCGTCATCGCCAGAAATCAACATCACTCACGTTGGTTTGGTAGTGAATGAACGAGAAAAAAACAAGTCTCGTTCGTGTTTATATATTAGAACCTGTAGAATATTATATCACGTCCGGAATATTGTGCCGTGTCAAATAATAAACTGAATATTATATCACGTCGGAATATTGTATCGTGTCGTTGCGTAAAATGAGGGTGGGTACGTATGGAATATTATATCATATTTCATGTAGCATCCATATCTATATATCATCACATTTTTTTACACAAAAGCTCAACTCAATCAATTCTGGTTTTTGTTTTTTTTTTCCATAAGATCGTATGGGAGTAGCGTATGACTCCCAGTCAAACTCCGTACACTTGAACGCTCAGCGTACTTCTGTTGTACTTTTATCACGTGGGGTTCCATACAATTGTATTTGGGGGATGTGAGTTTTTAGAGATGATGTATGAATATCATGACCCATTTCTAAACGATAGATAACATACTTTCAAAAATATCCACCCAAATGAAAATTGAAAAATATTCTTCAATTGCAAATACAACATAAATAATTTGTATACAATACAAACGGATTATATGTAGCCATATAGCGTGGGGACGACGGGAACTTGCTTTACATGAAGGTGGTGGAAACAAACAATGTTGAAAATGTAAAGAGTGGGTGCACTTACTACCATACACGTGTTATATAAAATGATGTAATTCCTGGACTAAGTAGATGTGTGGTGGAAATGAATGTAGTAATAACGACAATGGGCTAGATAAGAAACTGTTTTTTTATCATTTCGATGCGTCATATGTCCATATCGGGTCTACTTATTACTCGTAATCCAACATTTGGAGACATATATCCATCTATGCTTTTTTTTATGTGGTTAAAAATACTTGTTAGAATACTTATTACAAAAACTTCAACCCATCTCAAAAACCGACGTTTAGAATATTAAATACTTGCCGATGAGCTTTAGCTCCATTGAATTTCCTAGAGCAAGTGAATCCTCAAGTTCAAATCCAATTCCAATTGAATTTTACGCAGTGGGCCTTCAGGCGACATATTTTCCTGGAGCAAGAGATCGTTGGCTTAGGCTACCCATCACCGTTTAAAATCGTGGACATATAGCGTTTTTTTATCGCCATTCGGTACCCTGGGTAGCCGAGTTTTATTCATCGGTCTTTATAAAAATTATTATTAAATACTTAACTAACCTATTAACAATTATATAATAAAAATTTGAAGTTTTAACAAATTAAAAACAGTATTGTAAAGATTATATAAGATTAACATATTTTTTTTAAATACATGTAATTTGGTTTGGAAAAGCAGTCGAGCATCATTTAGTATTTCTCCATCAATAAGACCGTAACGTAGGCAAGTAAAATTAATGTAGCGTTGCAACTCGCAACTTCGAGCTTAGGGTATTTTTGGACTTTGGATTTGTAATTCAAACCATGTCTGTATAATGTAAGAGTATATGATGCGAGTGTTTGTTTTGACCATGTGTATGCTGCTTCATACACATAAATATAAACAGTTAAATGCAATTACACGCTACAAAGACCTCTCTAATATATATCTATCAGTTGTATAAAACAAACAATATTATGTATATAAGTTGTTCCTTCAAAGTATGTAAAGGCTGCGCTAACCAAGTCCCCAACCACTTGTAACCAATAAATGGCTCTTTAACAATTAGTATAAAAATGATTTAAAAATTAATTAAAACATATTAAATTATCTTAACGTATGTTCTTAAGTCACGAATTAAACAAACCCTGATTAAAATAAACGTTTAGTGTTTAATGTTTGACCTACAAATACCACCTTTATATTTTAAATTATTAAAATCGAAGATCAAAGTGACATTTCTTAGTAAATTATGAATACGTTAATTTAACAAAGTCATTCATATGGAACCTCTTTTGTTGACTTTAAGTATATGACTTTAAAATGGAAAACCATGAAAGTGTACCTTCCTATTGTTGACCCAACAATTGAACAGGCACAATCGAGAAACTGCATATATAAACAACTAGAGGTTGCCCTCGGCGCAACAAAATACACAAAACATAGTATAACGCGTCGTTCTTAAGGTTTAAACGCACATAAAACATAGCATACTACAATAACTTTACCGCAAAACTTTACCGCTACATGATTTATACTTTTTTGTTGCTTGATTTAGTATGAAATCTATAAATGCAAAAATATATTTCTATTTCAGAAAAAGAAAAAAAAAACCAAAAAAGCGGGAACCAACATATTCGAACCCGAGTGTTTCATATTACAGCACCACAACACTACCACCTGACCAGCCTCAATTGATGTTACCGTTGATAGTTTCTAAGAAATAAATATATAATCCTATTTGGAAATATTAAAAATAATAAACTTAGTGGCTGCCACTAGAGGTGCACAAATCGGTTTTTTTGAAAAAATCGGTTCGGTTATTAACCGGACCGGTTTTTTTTATCCAGAAAAAAACCGGTTCGGTTAATAACCGGACCGGTTATTAACCGGTTTTTGTCAATGAAAACTCAAACCGGCCAAACCGGTTTGGACCGGTTTAGAAACCGGTTAGAACCGGTTATTAAACCGGTTTTTTTACAACCGGTTTTTAATAACCGGTCTAACCGGTTAACCGGTTTTTTTTTTTTTTTTTTTTTTTTTTTTTTTTTTTTTTTTTTTTTGCTTTAGGGTTTAGGGTTTAGGGTTTCGTTGTTAGCATTCTTTGCTTGGAAGATTAAAAACACATAACTTTCATTTATAGCTTTTACATTAAAAATACAAACATTAAATCGTTATCGCATATTCGTAACTCAAAAATACAAACATTAAAGAATGCTTAGACACGATTACATTAACAAGTTGATGTTTGTTACTCATTTTCTTCGCTACCCGATCCCGAGCTATTCCTTAGGTAATCGTCGTACGCGGCTTCTTCATCGGTCATTGGTTGAGTGTGTCCTTGATTGACCTCGTCTTCATACAAGGCCGCCTCATACTCCATTTCCCCCTCGAGTGAGCGTTGATGTTGTGCCCTATCTAAAGAGTCCAAGTAATCCTTGTAGCAAATCGACATCTCTACAGCTGGTGGAGTGAGTCGAGTCCTCCTAATCGATATAACCCTGCCAGAAACAGAAAAAGCAGACTCCGAAGCTACCGTGGAAGCTTGGACCGTTAGTAAATCTTTGGCCATGGCGGCGAGGATCGGAAACTCATCCTCCTTACCTCTCCACCAAGCCAGCATATCAAGACTTCTAAATTCATCCGGAGTCATGTGTTTCACAAAGTTGGTACCACCATACCTTCCAAGTTCACTGCTTGGGGTGTTTACCCTTTGACGTTTACCGGCGTCTTCCCAAATCATGTAGTACATCCCCATTTCAAGGTCGGTTTGGGATTGGGATTGGGCAACAGCTCTTAACGAGTCATGAATTTGGGAAGACGACCCGTGTTTTGTAAGGTAAACATCATACATGTTTGCCAAGGTGGTGTTGAAAGCATTCTTTAAAGTTTGGTTATAATGGGGGTTTTGATCGTCGTTTAACTCTAGCTCATCACAAATTTTTTCTATTAAAGCTTCAACACCACCAACATTGATGCAAGGGTTTAACGCAGCCGCACAGGTCAAAACAGCGGGTAGTTGTTGAAAATATTTTCTAAATTTTTCTTTCATTTTTGCACCCATATCAAAATAAGGTGCACCCCTACAATGAATTTCAGTCAACTTTGTGCACATGACAGCAATTTTTGGTAAAGCAATGGGGCTTGTTGGATAGTAAACCCCGGATAAACTAGTTGTGCAAGATTTAAAAATTTGAAGAACCTCCGTAACGATCTCAATCAATAACCAGTTTCTAGGATCGTACGGTGCACATTTACCCCTATTTGACAAAATTTGATGAAACGCAATTAACGATTGTTTTTGTTGGATGGCTTTCTCAAACATTTCACAAGTCGAGTTCCATCTTGTTGGACAATCCCAATTAGGCCCCAACCATTGACAGTTAGCTTCTTCACAAAATTTTTTGTATCTTGAAAATGTTGAATTGTTGCTAAAAACATCTCGTAACATTCTTTTAAAATTGTTTCTTTGCGTTTCGATCACGTTTAACCCATCTTGCACGGCCAAGTTGATAATATGTGCAATGCATCGGCTATGAAAAAACGCTCCATCACAGATAGGTTTATACTTTAATTTTAAATGGCCAACCGCGGCCGTATTGTTGGACGCGTTATCAAACGATATTGAAAAGATTTTATCTTCAATCTTGTATTGTCGAATGACTTTATCCAAGAGTTTAAAAATATTTCTACCCGTGTGCGGGTAATCAAACAATTGAAACGCAACGGTTCGTTTCATCATTTGCCACGACCGGGGGTCAACCCAATGAGCCGTCACACAAATGTATGAGTCGGGCGAACCATTAGGTACCGACCACACATCCGTTGTTAAGTTCACACCAGTTTGTAAGTTTGAAAAGTATGAAATTAGTTCGGATTTAGCGTTTTTCCATGCTTTAAGACAATCTCTTCTAAGGGTCGAACGACTTACGTGTTGGTAGCGTGGTTGAACATACTTTTGCATCATCTCCGTGAATTGAGGGTTGTCGAAGTGGTTGAAAGGAAGTGATTGTTGAATCACAAAGTTGCCAAACTGTTGACGTACCGCTTCAAGGTCGTACGTAAACACCGTTCCTTGATTCGTCATCTCCGGCTGCGAACTACTTCCGGATTCGTCCTTCAAGACCTTGCAAGAGGGCTTTTCTACATGAGCTCTTAAACTGGAGTTTGCTTCTTTGTTATAAAACTTCAAACAATGTTTGCATCTAGCTTTTTGGGTTCCGTTAGACATTTCGCATAGGTCGAAATGTTGCCAAATATCTTGGTTTCGTTTCGTGGGGATGACCCGAACGACGGTTTCTCCCGTGTTCGAGGCACCCATGTTGACCGATGAAGCAGCACTTTGGGAGGCCATGATAATCGACTACGAATTAAGAGTGGTATACTCGAGTATGAAATAAACGACTACGAAAGAAGAGCGTTTGGAGTTGTATAATCGCGTATGAAATAAACGTTTAGAGCGTTTGGAGTTGTATAATCAAGTGTGATCTAACCAATACCCAACCTAAACTATATATAGATGTTTGTGGGGGTAAAATGGTAAAAAAACAAAAAAAAAACGGCTAAAAAACGGTCAAAAAAAAAAAAAACGGCTATAAAGCCGTTTGGTAACGTTCGAAAACCGGTTTAACCGGTTAACCGGTTATTAAAAAACCGGTTAACCGGTTTTTTTTATAACGGTAATAAACCGGTTATTTTAAAAACCGGTTAACCGGTTTTTTAATAACCGGTTATTAAAAAAAACCGGTTATAAAAAAAACCGGTTATAAAACCGGTTTTGGCTCCAAAACGTATAACCGATACGTAAACCGGTTACGTAAACCGGTCAAACCGGTTTTTAAAAAAACCGGTTTTTAAAAAACCGGTTTCCGGTTGAACCGGCCAAACCGGTTCCGTAACCGGTTTTTTTGAACACCTCTAGCTGCCACACACTGATTGGACCCTCAATCCTTTTACTGTAGCTTTAGGTTTGACTTTTTATATAGTATAATGTTTATTATTCAAAAAGCTAGTACCAAAATTAAGCCTTAAAAAGTCAATACAGTTGTAAAGTAAAATATTTATTCGAAGATTAGAGAAATATATTTGTTAATATGTCACTCAATTAAAACTATTGACATGCAATAGGTAGAGAGTTATTGATGTCCAAAAAACCTAAATACCATCACATAGCTAGCGGGAAACCTAAAATGCCCGAGCATATTGTTGTTTGTTAAGAATGAAGGACTGAATAGTGAGAAACCTAGAATGCTCGAGCATTTTAGTGTGTTAAGAATTGATGACTGGAAACCTAGAATGCTCGGGCACTTTGATGGGTGTTAGGGAATAAAAGATATGCTAAGCATGATTTTCTCATCTCCTTAATCTCAAATGTATAATGCAATGGAACCTAACTAATTACGGACAATATACCAACAATTATTTCAAGTGATGGGGTTGGGATATTGTACAAACAATATTATCGTACAAAACTGTTACACCACCACGTGTATAGATTCCTGTTATTATTGTGCACTTATGTAATTCTTGTATTAACTCATTATAAATATTTATACTATCCATTGTATCGAGAGTTACTCTAATATGGTATGAGCCTTTGGTTGACCTCTAATCTTTCTCCTCTTCATCTCCTATAACCGTACTCGCACCTCTCTCCATCCTCCCTCCTTTGCAATCGTCCTTGCTTCCACGGTTGGTTCTTCATCATCAGTCAATGGCGCTCTTCCCCTCAACACCCTATATGCATGTTCATAATTACAGGGCCGTCTTTGAGGCATGGCAGGGTAGTCGACGGCCACATGCCCGACACCCCGCTAGGCCCGAATTTTTTTTTCCAAAAAAACTTATATATATTTTTATAAAAAAATTATGTATAATCAATGTTTCAACACAATTACATAACCACTACCTTGGTCTAGTGGTAAAGGGCTATGACATCTAACCCAAAGGTTGTGTGTTCTAGTCTTATTTGAGACAATTTTAAGCTTAATTTTATATAAAAGTTTTTTACACAACCTAAATCATAATCAAGTAAGCTCATTTAAAATTAAATTATTTAAATCCAACAAAATGTTTCTTTTACTTAAGGGCCAAAAAAAAATTTCGTTTTAGGCCAAAAAAATTTTCGCCTTCTCGAAGTCGGGTCTGCATAATTAAACTCTCTTCCTAAAACTACCAACTAGGAAAAAACCAAATGGTTCCCATTTTAACCTATCAAAATCTTATCCACCATGTTGATTGCTCTTCCATAACCCTTGTTGCCATCATTGTTCAAGGCGGTATAACTATTATAATCCTTACCACGCCATTAGGCTCGTTATTGACCATCACAACGTTAGTAACTTACATGCTTCTTTATGCAAAGAAGTTGTTACACTGGCATTGGATTAAGTGATTAACCACATCAAGACAGGTTTGAAAGACCTTAGAAACCGCATCCAAAAACTTCTCAATTAAACATGTTCAAAAGCTTCGTGACAAACTCTCAAAGGCAACAAATATGTCGCTGAGCGTGGTCGAAACTTCACACTTGTTTTTATAAAAGAATGTGCCATCAGGTATCATGGCGATGAAGCCAATCAACTACATTAGTTTCTACGTGGACCGATTCGACCTTTGAAACCTTTTGTAACGACTTTTTAATAGGAAAAAAGATTAACATGGACCAATTGTACACCCTAGAAAAATCTCACGTCGGACATGAACAAGAAAAATCATTGGTTCATAAGTAATGCATTGCCTCTTAATACAACAATGCGTTTCCTCGATAGTGGACGAAAGAAGAGCTCCACTGTTAAGCATGTTCAGGTGGAAATAGTACAAGCATGGGTGATATCCAAGGAAGTCTCTATCGAGGAAACCAAAAACAAAGTCGTGTGTTCCGGGATGGGCCATCCATGAGGACAAAGCCAACAATATTGGTGGTACAAGGGGTTAGGATTCGGGGTGAGCACGATTCAGTTCAGTTATTAGGCAAAACCGAAACCGAAGTCATCGGTTTTTTAATATACAAACCCTTCGGTTTTCAGTTCTTCGGTTTTGAGTTTTTCGGTTTCGGTTATAGTCAGGTTTTTTTCAATACTATGTAGACACTGCAAAAAAAAATTAAAATAAAAATGATTATTATAAGCTTGTAAAAGCGTATTAGAATACCGCATATATATTGAATTAATAAAAACATATGTGCGTGTTATGTTGAACCACACAAATAAAAGGTTGCTATAAGTAGAGCTGAAAATTCAACAAAGTTTTTAATCAAAAAACATCAAAAGTTTAGTCTCAATCCTTATTCATCATCTTGTTCATCTTTAAAGTTTAGTCTCGGTATTCATCATCTTCATAAACTTTATCACCATAAATTGGTTCGGTCCTTTCAGTTTTTGAAAAATGAAAAACTGAATTGAAACCGAGAATTCGGTTTTTCAAACAAAAAAAAAATTTAACCGTCGGTTAATGCTTCGGTTCGGTTTTTTCGGTTAATTTGGTTTCGGTTCGGTTTTTTCCGTTTTCTGCTTACCCCTAATTAGGATGTTACAAATGGTATCAGAGTCACCCCTCATTCATTCAGGATGGTGGGGAAAACCTCATCGATAATGATGAGTCATGTTATTATAACGATACATGAGTTATAAAGAATATTAACATTGACCAATTGTACACCCTAGACAAATCTCACATCGACTATGGACATGAGAGATCCTTAGCTCATAAGTAATGCCTCTCATCTTAAATCACCAGCGCGTTTTTGGGATTAATGCTAGTGGATAAGAGGAGAGCTTCACATTTAAGCGTGTTCAAATAGAAGTAGTACTAGGGTGGGTGACTTTCTGGGAAGTCTCTATCGGGGCAACCAAAAACAAAGTCGTCCGTTCCTGGATAGGCCATCCATGTGGGGCGAATAAGACAACATTGGTCGTACGAGAGACCGGGATGTTATACATTTTACATCTCCACCCCCTTCAATCTCGGACCAGCTTGTTGTGGCCAAAAACTATAAATTTATCATCAAAGTTGTTCACAATTCTGTTGTCGCGGATTGTTGTGAAACTCATTAAACAAAGAATGTACTATGAAATATTTGAGGGAGCTCAATTACATAATTATACTTGAAGTCAGTTACACAACTAATGGGCTACTTTTAACCAATCCAAATACACATAGGTGATTCTTGAACGCGATAAACGTTGTGTTCCCGAGTTAATTTATTGATAGAAAATAAATGAAATGAGGAGAAAGAAAAAAATTATTGTGTTCCAGAGGTTTTTTTAAAAGAAAGGAAAAGAAAGGAGATGATAGAAAATTGTGTTCCCGAGTTTCATTAAATGAAAGAAAAGAAAACAGATAGAAGGAAAATAAGGAGAAATATAGAGTAAATTGGAATGAATTGTTTTCTTTCCAATTTGGAAAGAAATGAGAAGAAAGAAAGGAAACGTAAAAAAGGAAAAGAAAATAAAAGAATTTTTTTTCCTTTCCTTTCATTTCCTTTCCTTTCTTTTCTCTTATTTATTGAACTCGGGTATAGAATGAAATGTTGGATGTTAAGTCAACCCACATGCCTTTATCCACCAATATCTCATTCACCTCCATAGAGAATTGTTTCTAGATCCTACCCGCTACATTTCCATCATTGGAGCTTTTCAATACTTGCTAATCACATGACCTTGCATTTCTTGTGTGGCCAACTAGGCGAGTCAACCTTTTCATGCTCTAACCATCATCCACTACTAATAAGTTGTAACATCACGAAAAATTTGAGTTAAAAATAGCAAATTACCAAAGTCTAGGGATCAAATCTGCCAAATTCTAAACTCCAAGGTTAAAAATGAAAAATCTGTTTCTTTGGCCGATTGCGATACGAGACGACCTTAGGACCAAGGTCATCGCGTATCGCGATGACCCTTTCTGACAAATGTGACACGTGTGACACGTGTTAAACAGTGGCACTAGGTGTCGCCACGTGGCAGCATGTCCGCCACGTGTCGCCGCGTGTCAACACATGGCACAACGCCTGCCACATGGTGCCACGTGGCAGGCCTACGTGGTGACTGGCCAAGCCTACGTCACGATACGCGACGGGCAAGCCAAGGAGGCCATCGTGTATCGTGACGGGCTCCTGAATTTGCCTATAAATAGAAGGCTACGGGTTCTCTCATTTCACACCTCAAAATCACATACATACTTCTCTCTCTAGCATCTCTGTAAGTCCAAGAACCCTACCCTCGTTTACCTCAAAAAACGTGCCCCGATTCCTCGATTACCGTGTCGTTTCCTCGTAATCCGTGCCACTTTCCACCGACGTACCATTCATGAAAAGAGATTGCCATTCCCCGACATCATGATGATTAGCCTCGTAAAGCGTGCCGACGTATGGTGAAGTATTGGTGTTCATCGATTTGAGTGCCAAGGAAAGAGTGACGAGAAGAAGAGTTGATCAAAAAGATAAAGAAGGTAAAACGGTGTTGAGGTGCTACTCGAGTATTTGGGTTTTGTGAAAGCCAAGCAAAGGTAGGCGTAATGCCCGAATAAAATAATAAAATATTATAAAAGGCTTAATACCCTAAGTCGAGTTATACTCGATACCTCGATAAAATAAACATATAGCAAAGACAAAGAAAAAGAAAAGAAAACGATAAGTATATCTATATAATATATGTGTGTGATATATATATGTGTAATTCTTTGTTATAGAAATATTATTTAAGTAATAAATAACTATTCTTAAATAATAAAGAAAAGAAAAGAATACGTTTCTTAGAAAAGAAGAAACATAGGGTTTTAAGAAAATAAACTAATGGTTTATAATATTACTATTTAACAAAATATTTTAAAGTAAAAGAGATTTTGAATTAAAGGTTCATCGACGTAAAGATTATAAAAGACTAAAAGTCTTAAGCCGGATTGTATATCCGACTAACAAATGGTTATACTCGTACTATAGGTGCGAGATAGCAACGGGAAAGACCCTCGGACGGTGTTTGAAACCGATCCAAATCAAAAAGGTGAATACGCCCCAACTTTTACAAACTTGTTTTCAAACTAGTCAAACGTGTTAAATGAAAAGGTTTACATGAGACTAAGTGTCTCTAAAACATTTATAAACAAGGGTATAAGCACTGGCCTCGGGCTATCGTGTACGTTTGTTTGGATCCTTACATATGTGATGGGCACATCACACCTGGTCACAATTATGTTGCCTGCGGGGAGTATGACCTTGTGTATACGTATAGGCACTCAACTAGTCGAACGCTGTGCTGTTTGCTGGGGATCCGAGTGTAGAGACTTGGGTTTATGAATTGCGTTGTTTTAACTTGATTATTCCTAAGCCACGATGGCCCGAGACCTACGTAGTCTCGAGGGGTGATTAAGTAAAGTAAAATATTTTCGTGTCAGCATATTCACCAGCATTCGTTGCTGACGTGTTTTCTTACATTTTGCAGGTGACCAAAGTTAGTACTTGAAGAACGAAGTGCTCAATATATCCAATGGCTCGGATCTTTTTATAAAAACTCATATATTAAAAATGGTTGTTTGTAATTAAACAAGTAATGCTTTTGTTATAACTTAAAACGGGTATTTTATAATCCCGTCTTTAGTAATATAAATATTATATATTAAATCCACATGTTTAAAAAAACTTCTGCTTTTAACACGTAACTCTGATTATTTACAAATGTGGTACCAACTGTTGGTCGCACTCCCAGGCCTAAGATGGGGGTGTGACAGGTTGGTAACAGAGCCATCGATCTTAGCGAATTAGGTATTAAAAGATAATACCTAAGCTTGGATCCAAGTGTAGGAAAAATATTTTAATTGCTTTACTTGAATAGGGATAAGATAGGTTGGTAACCTTTTCTTTCCCTCCTCACTCTAAACCACCCAACTTATATGTCTTTCAAGAAAATGATGGAAACTTATGAACGTAGAGCAAGACGAGCTGGAATCGTTGAACCCTTTCCAAAAGATAATATGAGTGAAGAATATTATGAGGCGTTCTTTAATCCCGACGTTGAACATGATCATACCAAACCATTTCGTTTCCCCGGAACCAAACAAAGTCCAATTAACCTACTCGACTATACACCAAGGCGAGGATATCAAGCGCCAAGACATTCAAGCTACCATCCCACAAGCATGCCTATGTACTACCCCTCCGAGATTCCCACATATCATACATCGGAGATACCACCATACTACCCATCCGAAGTTCCTATATACATACCATCAAATCCTCATCCATCATACACTTTCCTCGCTGGTAAGCAAATAAAGGAAGAACCAAAGTCTCCCTCTTCTGATTGGATGCAAAGTCATTCGGACCAACGAAGGTGGCACACCGGAACCTCTGCTGTTGATTCTGTTGATTCACGTCCAAAAAAAGAAGGACCATCTCACAATCCTAAGATGAGAGTGATGATACCATATGAAACTTTCACGTGCCTTCGACGACAAAGGAGACAACCAAACTGATGGAAGAGGAAGATCCGGAAGAAGAATCGGAGGAAGATCCTGAGGAAGAGTACCCGGAGATTCCCAATGAAGTCACAACATCGATTGAGAAACCATCTCCCCATTAGAATTATGGCTCTGTAGATCCGTATATGCAATATCTCAAGGAACTCAAATCATCATCCAGTTTTCTACCTTTTTAAGGCAAGATCCCAGCGGAAGAAGAGCAAGCCAATGAATGTGACCGCATCTATGTATCCAGATCCACGAAATCATTATGACGTAGTGATGATGGGTTACCGCGACCCACCTCCAAGGTACAGATACCCCAATGAGATCCCGCAATCGCAGGAAGAGCACCTGGACCGAGCCTTTGATGAGATTGATGACCTGAGAAAGAAGATATCGGTGGATGAGAAGAAAAAGAAGAAGATAGGAGACAAGCTTCTTCGGAAATGCAACAAGTTGACCAAGGTGGTAAAGAAGAATTTGAAGGATTGAAGAATGTGTACTTTGTAACCCTAAATATGATATGTGTGATATGTGTGGAATAAAGAACGTTGAACACTCTAAAAGTATGGATAGGGTTATATATATATATGCAAATGTTTGTAATAATATATATATATATATGTATATATATATCTCTTATGATATATATATGTGTGTGTGTGTGTGTGTGTTAATAATAAAGATGTGTCTTTAAAAAGAAATTGTTGTTTAATTTCAGTTAAAAAGAAACTTTGAAAAAAGAAAGAGAAAATGTCACATCAAAGCAATAATATTGAAAATTCTCAAAAAGAAGAAGAAATAAGAAAAGAAAAAGGGAGAAATCCCGAGAAAGAACAGGAGAAAATATTCCCGAAAAATACAAGAATCAAATCCAACGAATGATCAAAAAAGCGGTTAGGAATGAATCTGAGGCTAGATCTCAATCTAGGAAAACTAAACGTTCACAATCCATTAACCCTTCTCAAAAATCCGTTAAATCCCGTCCAAAACCATCCCATGTTGAGGAAAGTGTTCACGAGTCAAATGCCGATGGTGAAATCCGCCAAGAGTTTAAGAAATTAAATATTGGGGTTTGTTTGTTCAAAGACTTCAAGTATTTGGGGACGAAAGAATTTTATGGAGACAAAGGAACTATCACGACTATTAGATGACTCGAGGAGATGGAATCAATTGTTATCATAAGCAAGTGTTCAAATCAAGAAATGATACAATACTCGGCTCAAATGTTCAGAGGTGAGGCGTTGGAATGGTGGAACACGCTGATATTAAGCAAAGGACGTCAAGTACTGTACAACCTTACATGGGAAGAATTCAAGGCAATGTTAATGACGAAATTTTGTCCAATGCACGAAACCGATCAAATTCAAACCAAATTTCTAAACCATAAGGTCATAGGGACAAATCTCCGTGAGTATATTATGAAATTTCATGATTACTATCGCCTTGTTCCCCAGATGGTTAACCCCGAGTCCAGCAAAGTTACAAGATATATATGGGGATTGCCGCGGGAAATTCGCGACATGGTTAGATCTCATCTTCTTCAAACGGCCGACTCCGCGATGGAATTGGCTGGTTATCTAATGGGCGGCCTTGTCCACAACAAAGAGGAAGACAAGAAAATGTCAACGACCAACAATCAAGGAAGAACAAGTGGAAGCACCCACTTCAAGGGCAAAGGCCTAAACCGAACTGCATTTAATTCAAACGCTCCATTTTGCAAGATCTGCATAAAACGCCACCGAGGTCAATGCTGACATGTTTCATCTTCTACCACAACTGTCTGTGAATCATGTCATAGACCCGGCCACGCAACGGCCGATTACTGGAAGAAGAAACTGACTGTTACAATTGCAAAGAGATAGGGCATCTAAGCTTCGAGTGCCCCAAGAACAAACCCGCGACTGGTGGTGCGGGTGGAAGTGGTCAAGTTAAAAAGGGCAATGCAAGAGTCTTCGTACTTGATACGAAAAAGGCTGCTAACATGCCGAAATCATTACCGGTACGTTTTTAGTCAACGACACCTATGCTAGAGTTTTGTTTGATTCGAGTGCCAATTTAAATTTTATAGATTATATCTTTTGTAGTCTATTAAACAAACCTTTAAGAAAACTAAATAAAACTCTAAGCGTCGAGACTGCTAGCGGCGAAACAGTCAAAATCTCCAAAGTCCTTGAAAACGGAAAAATCCTATTAGCTGGTTATATTCTGCCCATTCAATTATTTCCAATGACTCTTGCTGGTTTTGATATTGTACTTGGTATCGATTGGTTATCCAACAACCATGCATGTATCATTTGCAATACCAAGACCGTCGAACTTCAAGCCCCAGATAAACGAACTATTCGAATTGAAGGGGACAAAGACGCTGGCCAAGTTAGCATAATTTCCATGATTAGAGCTAAGAAATGTTTGAATCAAGGATGCTTAGCATTAATGGCCTACGTCACTAAGGAATCCAAACCAGAAGAGATAAAGGAAGTACCTATTGTCTCTAACTTTGTTGATGTTTTTCCCGACGAACTTCCTGGAATCCCTCCCAATCGTGAAGTAGAGTTTAGGATTGATTTTATTCCAGGTACTAATCTGATCGCCAAAGCTCCTTATCTTCTCGCTCCGATGGAAATGAAAGAACTAAAGAAATAACTCGACGAGCTTCTCAAGAAAAGCTTCATTCGACCAAGTTCATCACCATGGGGAGCGCCGATACTTTTCGTCAAGAAGAAGGATGGATCTATGAGGATGTGTAGCGACTACCGAGCATTAAACAAAGTCACAATCAAGAATCGTTATCCACGTCCTCGAATCGATGATCTCTTTGACCAACTCCAAGGTGCAAGTTTCTTTTCAAAATCGATCTTCGTTCTGGTTACCACCAACTCAAAGTCCAAACTAAGGACATTCCGAAGACCGCATTCCGAACAAGGTTTGGTCATTATGAGTTCACCGTTATGCCATTTGGACTTACTAATGCGCGAGCTGCGTTTATGGCTATGATGAATCGAATATGCAAACCTTACTTGGATAAATTTGTTATCGTATTCATCGACGACATACTTATTTATTCTAAGTCTAAGGATGATCATGGAAACCATCTCCGAACCTTGCTTGAAATACTTAGAAAAGTTGTACGCCAAGTTCTCAAAATGCGAGTTCTGGTTGCACAAAGTGCATTTTTCTTTGTCACATTATCAATGTTAATGGTATTCAAGTGGACCCCGCTAACATTGAAGCTATCTCTAAGTGGGAAATTCCGAAGTCGCCAACCGAGATCCGAAGTTTCTTAGGTTTGGCCGGCTACTATCGAAGGTTCATTGAAAATTTCTCTCGTATAGTCGTTCCCCTAACTTCTTTGACTTGTAAAAATATCAAGTATGAATGGGGAGCAAAACAACAAGAGGCATTCGATATACTTAAACAAAAACTCACTAAAGCACTTATACCGGCCTTGCTAGAAGGTACCGAAGACTTCGTTGTCTTTAGTGATGCGTCTCATTCCGGTTTGGGATGCGTACTAATGCAACGCAAGAAAGTGATCGCTTATGTCTCTCATCAACTCAAAGTGCACGAAAAGAACTACACAACTCACGATCTAGAGTTAGGCGCCATAATCTTTGCATTAAAGATATGGAGACACTATCTCTATGGAGTAATATTTATCGTGTATACGATCATAAAAGCTTAAAACATATCTTCGAACAAAAAGAGCTTAACATGCGTCAAAGACGATGGATGGAAACTCTCAACGACTACGACTGCGAGATCGTTTACCATGAAGGCAAAGCCAACGTTGTGGCCAATGCCTTAAGTCGTAAGGAGCATGAAAAGCCAAAAAGAGTCCGAGCGTTAAGGCTAGAACTTCAAGTAGATCTTTTCGAACAAATTAAATTCGCTCAAGTTCAAGCTATCAATGAAAACAAAATCTCTGTTGAAAAACGCAACGGCACCATTGACTCGCTAGTCAAAGGTGACGATGGCATCCTTAGAATGGGAAACCGGATTTGGGTACCAATAATTGGGGATTTGCGTGAAAAGATAATGAATGAAGCCCATAAGTACAAATACATGATGCACCCTGGTAGTGATAAAATGTACCAAAATCTCAAACCGAACTACTGGTGGAATGTGATGAAAAAGGGCATCGCTTCGCATGTGGCAAAATGTCTAACTTGTTTGAAGATCAAGACTGAACACCAAAATCCTTCGGGATTGTTTCAGCAACCCGAGCTTCCCGTATGGAAGTGGGAGTTAATAACCATGGATTTTATCACGAAAATCCCGAAAACGACTCGTCAACATAATGCTATATGGGTTATCGTGGATTGATTAACAAAATCCACACATTTTATACCCATCAATGAGTCATACTCAATGGATAGTGTGACACTCGTCAATTTCAGGTTAACTCCGTTAATCCGAACTCCGTTAATTCAAACTTAAGATCACACGAACTGTAACGCATATCTCATTACATTTAAACTAGTGTTTAGATGACGTATGACAATCACTACACAAGTAGTCTTTCGGAATTTCACCGAAACACACACGAGTCGACTCAAACCGTTGGTGATCAAACAACAGTTAATATAAACAAATACTTAGTATAATATGTATTATGTGTGATAATATTTGTTAAGTGACTTCATGTTTGCATGAATAACAATTATATTATGAATGAAATAGACTTGTTTGTGCTAGAACTAAGTTAACTAGAAGTGCAAGGGGTATAGTGTAACATATCAATTACTTAAACAAATTAATTATTACATAACCCTAATCCCACTCTCCCCCTTTCCCCTGCACGACGGCAGCCTCTCTTCCCCCTCCCCTTGACCGATTTTTGCACACACACATACATACAAGAGGATTACAAGTTGTTTTGAAGGTTCAAGAAGCTAATTAGGTAATATAAACACCATATCTAATCCATTCTATCATTTAATTGTATGATTAAACTTGTAATCAGAAACCCTAAGTGTTAAATATGTTGTTTGTTGATGATTTAGGGTTACATGCATGATTGTTAGTTCATAGGTTAATTGTTTATTGAGTTTTGATGAAAACTGATGCTGGACAGATTATTGAATTCTTGTTTGGACGACTGTAACTCGATGTTAATGTTATGTTTTGTTGCGATTGTTGATTCTACAGTATACTAGGTCGAGTCTAGTTTCTGAAAAGTCTGAGTTTGTAATTTTTGGACGTATAAAAGTTTGTTTTTATTATTTTACAAAACTGTTGTGCAAGGCTGATTTGGGAGACCTGCTGTTAGGATGTTTTGCGACTAAGATATCTCATAAACTACAAGACCAAATGGGTTGGTTCCACTTCTGGAAGAAAATACATTGAGTTAGGAACCTAACCCAATTGGTCTTGCATTAATTGGATTTGTCATTTAACGGGAATAACAAATAAAATTCTGTTGCGCATGATAATGATTGTTGTGTGTTTGCTGTGATGTTTTGATCTTTCTGATAAAACCATATATTATAAAAATATAATAAAAATAGGTTTAGAAACCTAACTCACGTGTGCTTCTGTGATGATTTTTGGTGATTTATTTGACTTGTTAGAATTTATTAATAAGAGTAATCTTGTCGAGTGAAAATCTGCATGGATAATTTAGCTGATGTATTATTTAAATTGTCATGAAAAGTGCATAACCGATGGATGTTTGCTATGTTTTGACCAAATTGCCCTTTTGGGGGATAATTGCTAGTAATGTACAATATTAATACTTGACACGTAAGTAGTTGTTCACACATGTAACGTATCACCAACGTGTTTGTCGAGTCGCACTTATTTCACAAACGAAACACGAAACGCATCTCATGCATAAGTTGTATGTGTCGAGTCTAGGGACTCACTCGTAGTTTAAATACTTAGAAAATCTCATTTTTTTAGAACACTAGTGAGGATTTACTGTGACGCACACCTTTTTCTCTGATCTTTTTGGTTATCTTCGCAAACAGTTTCACGTCCCCTTTTTACTCTTTTAAACGCTTTTATTTGGGGGAGGTAACATACTCCAACGCTGTAGATTTTGTTTAGTTTTTATATATCACTTGTAAGGCTAAGTGGCAAACAAACCAACCAAAGTCCTTCATAACATCGAACCGGTTATTATTTGTATAATAGCGAGTCACTGTTGAGTAGTACTACTGGGTTTGACAAATCCCACCCAACTCTAAACTCGACTGTAGGTCGAGTGGGTGTAATTTTGGCTAACACATTACCATGGTCGTGGTTGACATGGTGGCAAGGCAATTGATAAACAGTCAGCTTCGGTGTCGAACACTTAGTAATACTTATTGATAGGTTAGCTACCTATTGAAATATAAATTGACTTAACACTATCTGGTAACGCAAACGCAAAACGTAAACGCAAACGCAAACGCTTTATTTATATAAACTTGTGAACTCACCAACCCTGTGTTGACACTTTTAGTATGTTATTCTCAGGTAGCCGAGGCGGGCGCGCGGTTTAGGACATGCATTCGCTAAACATCATTGTTTTAAAAACTGCTTTTAATTTCTGTCTTGACAACTTGTGTTTTTAAATCGTCCAGTGTGGCGCAACTGTTTTGGTTTACGATTTACGCTTCCGCATTTTTACTTAAGATTTGATGTCTTGGTTGTTTGAAAACTTTATTTTTGGTGTTTGATTATAACTAATGATTCTGATCCTGTTAGTTCACACTCTCTGACGGTAAAACTCCGTTAGTGGATTTTGAGGGTGTGACAGATAGATTAGCAAGTATCTATGTAAACAACATCGTTGCTTTGCATGGAGTACCGCTATCTATAATCTCTGATCGAGACAGCCGTTTTACGTCTCAGTTTTGGAAAAGCTTCCAACAAGCGTTAGGCACCAAGCTAAACCTTAGCACCGCCTATCATCCACAAACCGATGGGCAAAGCGAAAGGATAATTCAAACGTTGGAAGATATGTTCCGCGCTTATGTGATAGACTTAGGTGGAAGTTGGGATGACCACTTGCTCCTAATGGAATTCTCATATAACAATAGTTATCACACGAGTATTCAAGCCGCACCATTCGAGGCTTTATATGGTCGAAACTATAGGACGCATGTGTGCTGGTCTGAAACTGGAGACAATCAATTGTCTGGACCCGAGATAGTCTAAGAAACCACCGACAAAGTTCTTCAAATCCGTGAACGACTTAAGACGGCACGTGACCACCAAAATAATTACGCCGACGTCCGTCGTAAGCCGTTGGAATTTAATGTTGGTGACAAAGTTCTTTTAAAAGTCTCGCCATGGAAAGGCGTAGTTCGCTTCGGAAAGAAAGGAAAACTTAGCCCTCGATTTGTTGGGCCATTTGAAATACTCGAGCGAATCGGGAATGTTGCATACCGATTGCAATTACCCGAGGAAATGCAAGGGATACACGATGTATTCCACGTCTCTAATCTATGAAAATGTCTAGCCGATGAATCTTTGTCAATGCCCTTAAAAGACGTTGAAATAAATGAAAACTTAAAATTTGTAGAACGTCTAATTCAAATAGAAGATTCAAAAACAAAGAAATTAAAGAGACGAACATTCAAAATCGTAAAAGTAAAGTGGGACTCACGAAGAGGCCTCGAGTACACATGGGAACTTGAGTCCAAAATAAAGAAGAAATACCCCCACTTATTCTCAAAAAGCAATCTCGAGGACAAGATTTATTTTAAGGTTGGGAGGATGTAACATCACGAAAAATTTGAGTTAAAAATAGCAAATTACCAAAGTCTAGGGATCAAATCTGCCAAATTCTAAACTCCAAGGTTAAAAATGAAAAATATGTTTCTTTGGCCGATCGTGATACGCGAAGGCCTTAGGACCAAGGTCATCGCATATCGCGATGACCCTTTCTAACAAATGTGACACGTGTGCCACGTGTCAAACGGTGGCACTAGGTGTCGCCACGTGGCAGCACGTCCGCCACGTGTCAACACATGGCACAACGCCTGCCACGTGGCAGGCCTACGTGGTGACTGGCCAAGCCTACGTCGCAATACGCGACGGGCTAGCCAAGGAGGCCATCAAGTATCGCGACGGGCTCCTGAATTTGCCTATAAATAGAAGGCTGCGGGTTCTCTCATTTCACACCTCAAAATCATATACATACTTTTCTCTCTAGCATCTCTCTAAGTCCAAGAACCCTACCCTTGTTTACTTTGAAAAACGTGCCCCGATTCCTCGATTACCGTGTCGTTTCCTTGTAATCCGTGCCACTTTCCACTGACGTACCATTCAAGAAAGGAGATTGCCATTCCCCAACATCATGATGATTAGCCTCGTAAAGCATGCCGACGAATGGTGAAGTATTGGTGTTCATCGATTTGCGTGCCAAGGAAAGAGTGACGAGAAGAAGAGTTGATCAAAAAGATAAAGAAGGTGAAACGGTGTTGAGGTGCTACTCGAGTATTTGGGGTTTGTGAAAGCCAAGCAAAGGTAGGCGTAATGCCCGAATAAAATAATAAAATATTATAAAAGGCTTAATACCCTAAGTCGAGGTTATACTTGATACCTCGATAAAATAAACATATAACAAAGACAAAGAAAAAGAAAAGAAAAAGATAAGTATATCTATATAAATATATGTGTGTGATATATATATGTATAATTCTTTGTTATAGAAATATTATTTAAGTAATAAATAACTATTCTTAAATAATAAAGAAAAGAAAAGAATACGTTCTTAGAGAAGAAGAAATATAGGGTTTTATGAAAATAAACTATCTGTTTGGTATGGGGTAATGCAATGGACGACGGAATGGAATGGTGTGGTAATGGAATGAATAAAGGAATGGAATGGATTATTACCATTCCAATGAAATGTTTAGTTACCACATGGGAATGAAATGAATCATTACTTTGTATTGTTAGTAGGTAAAAAAAATAAAAAAATTAAATTAAAATGGTAGTGAGTGGTGGTGACGGTGGTGGGAGAAGTGGCGGTAACGGTGGAGGTGGTGGTGTCGGTAACAGTGGAGGTGGTGGTGGGCAGCGGTGACGGTGGGCGGCGTGTGTAATGGTGGGGCGATGATTGACGGATGCAGCGGGCGGCTGGAGGTGGTGGGTGGCTGGCACTGATGGCGATGATTTGTGGAGGTGGGTGGTGGCGGCGGTGGACGGCGATGGTGGTGGCTGGCGGCAGTGGTTGGTGTTGATGTTGGGTGGTGGTGGTGTTGGGAG
This sequence comes from Bidens hawaiensis, assembly GCF_021521415.1. Taxonomy (NCBI): domain Eukaryota; kingdom Viridiplantae; phylum Streptophyta; class Magnoliopsida; order Asterales; family Asteraceae; genus Bidens; species Bidens hawaiensis. The sequence continues at coordinate 1,054,049 of NW_027491277.1, forward strand.
GGTGGCTGGCACCGCTGGCGATGGTTGGTAGAGGTGGATGGTGGCGGCGGTGGACGGCGGTGGTGGTGGCTGGTGGCAGTGGCGGCGGTGGTTGGTGGTGGTGGTAGGTGTTGATGTTAGGTGGTGGTGGTGTTGGGAGGGTGGTGAAGGTGATATAGGTTGAAAGAGGGAATGAAATGAAAAAAAAAAACATGGGGTATGGATGGAATGGAATTTGGGTATTTTAGAGGGAATGGAATGGACTAGGTAATGGGTCATTCCATTCCTTTGGTTAACCAAACACACTAGTTTCCATTCCCTCACAATGGGTCATTCCATTCTGTCCTCCATTCTTGCATACCAAACGCTACCTAAAGATTTATAATATTACTTTTTAACTAAATGTTTTAAAGTAAAAGAGATTTTGAACTAAAGGTTCATCGAGGTAAAGATTATAAAAGACTAAAAGTCTTAAGCCGGATTGTATATCCGACTAACAAATGGTTATACTCGTACTATAGGTGCGAGATAGCAACGGGAAAGACCCTCAGACGGTGTTTGAAACCGATCCAAATCAAAAAGGTGAATACGCCCCAACTTTTACAAACTTGTTTTCAAACTAGTCAAACGTGTTAAATGAAAAGGTTTACATGAGACTAAGTGTCTCTAAAACATTTATAAACAAGGGTATAAGCACTGGCCTCAGGCTATCGTGTACGTTTGTTTGGATCCTTACATATGTGATGGGCACATCACACCTGGTCACAATTACGCTGCCTGCGGGGAGTATGACCTTGTGTATACGTATAGGCACTCAAATAGTCGAACGCTGCGGTGCTTGCTGGGGGATCCGAGTGTAGAGACTTGATCTTATGAATTGTGTTGTTTTAACTTGATTATTCCTAAGCCACGATGGGCCGAGACCTACGTAGTCTCGAGGGGTGATTAAGTAAAGGAAAATATTTTCGCGTCAGCATATTCACCAGCATTCGTTGCTGGCGTATTTTCTTACATTTTGTAGGTGACGAAAATTAGTGCTTGAAGAACGAAGTGCTCAAGATATCCGATGGCTCGGATCTTTTTGTATAAACTCATATCTTAAAAATGGTGGTTTGTACTTAAGCAAGTAATGCTTTTGTTATAACTTAAAACGGGTATTTTATAATCCCGTCTTTTGTAATATAAATATTATATATTAAATCCACATGTTTAAAAAGACTTCCGCTTTTAACACGTAACTCTGATTATTTACAAATGTGGTACCAACTGTTGGTCACACTCCCAGGCTATCTGAAACGAATCCTCCGCTATCTCAAGGTCACTCTTGCATTTGGTTTCAACTTTTGCAAATCCACCAAAACATCTCTCATTAGCTATTTGGATGCTCGTTGAGCTCGCTGTCTTGAGACTAAACTCTCCATTTATGGTTACTCTATATTTCTGGATTGTAACCTTATTTCATAGAGCAAGGAACAACCTACAAGTTGACGCTCTATATGTGAATATGAATATAGGACCATAACCAATATAACTGCAGAACTAATTTGGATTAGGGCCGGCTCCGAGAAGGCGCAAATTTTTTTGGGCCAAAGGCGAAATTTTTTTTGGGCGTTAGGTAACAGGAACATTTTGTTGGATTTAAACAATTTAATTTTAAATAGGCTTACCTGGTTATGATTTGAGTTGTGTAAAAACTTTTGTATAAAAATAAACTTAAAAATATCTCAAATAAAATTAGAACCCACAACCTCTTGGTTAGATGTTATACCTCTTTGCCACTAGACCAAGCTAGTGGTTATATGATTGTGTTGAAACATTGATTATACATATTTTTTTTCATAAAAATACATATAATTAAAAAAAAGATTTCAGGCCTAGCGGGGCGTCGACTACCCTGCCACCCCTCATGGTCGGCTCTGGTTTGGATAACTCACTTACTATGCGAACTCCATGCTTTACCTCTGAATCACCCTACTATATTATGTGACAATTGCAATGCTCTTTTCTTGCAAAGAATCTCCCGTAATTAACAAGCAAAACATATATGCTCTCGATTATCACTTTATCTATGAACTTGTTTCCTCCGGAAAACACCCTAAGTTAATACCACCAAGGTTAAAATGGTAGACATTTCCAATAACAACCTTCCTCGATTACAGTTTTAATTCTTCCTTAACATGACTTTGGCTAGCGACATGAGAGATTAACCCCAACTATTTCATTAATTCGGGTCTTTTGATCGAAGAAGATCCAATTTTCAAGATCACATCCGGCTATCTTATTTAATCCACTTGTCACTAAGTTTATACCAACTAAGCTTCAAATGGCAGCCATTTGCAATAACAACCTTCCTCGATTACAGTTTGAATTCCTAAACATGACTTTTGGCTAGCGACATGAGAGACTAACCCCAACTATTTGATTAATTTGGGTCTTCTGATCGAAGAAGATCCAATTTCAAGATCATATCCTGGTATCAAGCTATCTTATTTAATCCACTTGTAGTATTAAATATTATCATTAGTTTGTTCTTTTATCTAATTGGATTAAACATTTGGTGTTTTATTTTTGTATATAAATTGAACTATAATTTTTTTAATTTTCTATTTAAGTTATTTAATTTGTCTGTATTACAATAATAAAATTAGTAGGCTTGTATTTTATTGGTGGAACAAAGATAACGTTTTCAATTAGATATTTATAGCTATTTGGAGTTTTCAACGTATGAATATCATATTTATTTCGATATCAATAAAATTAATATGATGTACATATGTATATTGGGATATTCATCGAACAAAATCGGTTATTCAACTTTTCTGAATCGGGTTATTGTTAACATCATAAAAAAACTACATAAAACTTGATTCGGAATGGTACAAAACCTAACCTACATAATTAAGGTTTTATTTGCAAAAAATAAAAAAATAAAAAAAAAACCTCACTACATATCATACATAATTATAAATGTTTAGGTTTTAAGAATCTACCCTAAACACGTAGGGCACAGTGACGCTACACCTTCACCCAGTCAATTACATTTTTTTTGTCTAAAGTATTTTATAGTTATATTCAGTGTTTGGTAAAACTTAAATAGACTTATCACCGGTGATATGGTCAAATCCAGACGAAAGACACGTCACCTTGTCTTTTAACACATATCATCCAACATTATTGGGAATCATAGAATTTTCAATTGCCATGTTCTTTGAAATGAAGAGCCCTAAATATGGAGGCGTAACAAATGGACAAGCTATGTAATAATATCCATTTGTTTTGTAAGGTTGCTATGGAAATGGTCCAACCATCTTCATAGCCACAAGCCACTGGATAATGTCAAAGCTACCTCCAACTCCTCAACGTTATCCTTCCTAGCAAAAAAAATTAAAAAATTACAAATTATTTCATGAATTGGTTTTAAAATAGAAAGTTTTCTTTTTAATTTTACAATTTCTTCATTAGTAATCACTACATAATATTAATGAAATCCAATCATATTTAAAAAGTATGTCAGTGATATTCTATCACTCTATGTAATTGTACGACATTTCTAACACTTAGATAGCGTTTGGTATACATGAATGTGAGGTGGAATGGAATGAATTATTACGATGAAATGAAAAAATATGTGTTTGGTTGGTCGATAGAATTGAACCACCCATTATTATGATCATTTCATTCCCCCTAAAACATCTCAAATTCATTCAATCCACCTCCCTTGTTTTTTTTCATTTCATCCCTCTTTCACACTATATCACCTCCACCACCACTACCCATTGCCTTCTCACAACCACCGCCCCTGCCGCCCGCCACCACCCGTCTCTACCACCCACCACCACCTATCAGCGCCGCCCACTACTGCCACCACCAACCGGCCATAACCACCACCGCCCCGCCACCCGCCGCTTACCGCTGCCACCACCATCACTACCTACTATCACCACCCACCGCCCGCCACTGCCAACACCCACCTGCCACCACCATCACCCACCTCTGCCGCCACCACCTACCAGCATCGCCCACTACTACCACCACCAACCGGCCATCACCACCACTGCCCCGCCACCCGCCGCTGACCACCGCCACCACCAAAAATTGTTCCCCGCTACCGCCAATCGCCCCCGCCACCATTCACCGCCACAATTATTGCTCGCCGCCCACCACCACCACCCCACCGCCACTCACTATCATTTTTGTTTTATTCCTGATCTTTCTAGCTTACCGAAAAATAAAAACTAATAATTCATTTCATTCACACATGTTAACCAAACATGTCAATGGAATGGTAATGAATCATTCCATTACCTCGTCCATTCCATTCCCTCGCTCATTACATTCCATAGCCCATTCCATTATCCCATATCAAACAGACCCTTAGGCCGGTGGGTATACACCACGAAAAGTTATTCGAGGTGCTGAGGCGGCACCCGTGAGACCCTTGAAACACCCCCCCCCCACCCCCACCCTCACCAGTCACTAGCGTCATAGTGCAAAACTGTAAAGACCATAATCACACTTTTTTCGTCTTTTTATTTCATATCCTTTTCATTTCTTTATCTTTTTAACTAACATAAATCAAGGAATTTGTTGAGAATGAAATATAACATGTGTTGAGTGGTGGAGCTAAATAATAAAGGAAAATATATAGTATTTGTTGTAATATTAGCTCTAATTATAACAAGATTATTGAAGTAATAATTGAACTTATTATATCTAAGAGACAAGAGAGTGAAGAGATATATGTGAATTGTTAGTTCTACTGGGATGGATAACTTCGTTACAAATACATGCTATTTATAATATCAAATCTACTATTCAAAAAGTAAATCTACCGACAATCTCAACTATTATATTTCATTTGGAGTGTTCGTGTGACTAAAGATGTTTGACAAATGTGTCATCCATCAATAATGTTATAGCATTTATCAATAATTCATAACACTCCCCCTTGGATGACACCATTTCAAAACTTCGGGGTCTTGAAGTACTGCCTCATTAAAAACCTTGCTAAAGAAAAACCCAATGGGAAAAAACTTTAGCTAAGGGAAAAAGAGTGCAGTATATAGCTCCCCCTCAAGTTGCAGGTCGTTACATTGCCCGTACATGGTGCATACCAATATCATGGACATGCTTTATGAATGTTGCTGTGGGAAGTTCTTTTGTGAAGAGATCAGCTGAGTTGTTGCTGGATTGGACATATCTCATCTCAACCTGATTGTCTTTAATAAGGTCCTGGGTATACTCAAAGTATCTTGGTGGTATATGTTTTGTTTTGTCACTTTTGATATACCCTTCCTTCATTTGCGAGACACAAGCTGCATTATCTTCATAGATAGGAGTTGGAATTCGATCTTTCACTAGTCCACAAGCAATCAATAAGTGTCGTGACATAGATCTTAACCATACACATTCTCTTGAAGCTTCATGCAATGCAATGACTTCAGCGTGATTTGAAGATGTTGCAATGAGTGTTTGTTTATGAGAACGCCATGAAATCGCAGTTCCTCCATTCTTAAATACGTATCCAGTTTGAGATTTTGCTTTATGGGGATCAGATAAATAACCTGCATCTGCATAACCAACTAACCCTTCTTTTGAATCGTTAGGATAAAATAAACCTTTATCAGCAGTTTCTTTTAAATACCGAAAAATATGTTTAATACCATTCCAATGTCTTTTAGTAGGGGATGAACTGAATCTTGCCAATAAATTAACTGTAAAAGAAATGTCAGGTCTTGTACAGTTAGTAAGATACATAAGTGCTCCAATTGCACTGTGGTATGGTACTTCGGGACCAAGAATCTCTTCATTATCTTCGCAATGACGAAATGGATCATTGTCAACATTGAGTGATCTAACAACCATTGGTGTGCTTAAAGGATTTGCTTTGTCCATATTGAAACGCTTTAAGAGTTTCTCAGTATAAGTTGACTGATGCACAAGTATCCCATTATGCATATGCTCAATTTGTAAACCAAGACAATATTTGGTTTTTCCAAGGTCTTTCATTTCAAATTCTTTCTTTAAAAGAGCAATTGCTTCATTAATTTCTTTTTGTGTCCCAATTAAATTTAGATCATCAACATACACAGCTATGATCACATATCCTGATGTTGTCTTCTTGATGAAGACGCATGGACAAATAAGATTATTTGTTTATTCTTTGCTTACCAAATAATCACTCAAACGATTGTACCACATCCTTCCAGATTGTTTCAATCCATACAAGGATCTTTGTAACTTTATGGAATACATTTCCTTAGGCTTTGAGCTTATTGCTTCGGGGAGTTTAAATCCTTCGGGAATTTTCATATAGATGTCACTGTCTAGTGATCCATACAAGTAAGCCGTGACAACATCCATAAGACGCATCTCTAAATTTTTAGAGACTGCTAAGCTGATTAAATATCTAAACGTAATAGCATCCATAACAGGAGAATACGTTTCTTCATAGTCAATTCCTGGCCTCTGAGAAAAACCTTGATCTACAAGTCTTGCTTTATATCTTGTAACTTCATTTTTCTTATTTCGTTTTCTCACAAAAACCCATTTATATCCTACAGGTTTCATTGACTTTGGTGTAATGACAATAGGTCCAAAAACCTTTCGATTGTTTAGTGAGTTTAATTCAGCTTGCATAGCATCTTTACATTTGTTCCAATCTTGTTGATTTTTACAATCATCTACAGATTTTGGTTCAGGGTCATCATTTTCTTCCATGATATCACTTGCCACAGAATAAGAAAATATATCATCAATATTTTCCATTTCATCTCGATCCCACATTATATGTGATTTACCATAGTTTATTGACAATTCTTTATTGGAATCATTTATTTCTTCCTGATGAAATGTTATATCATTTATTCTTTCCTGAGGGAAGGTTTTGTCAATCATTCCTTCCTTAGGGTCAGTATCCTTCTCAGAACCCTTTCTTTTTCGAGGATTTTTATCCTTTGAACCGATTGGCCTTCCACGTTTTAAACGTTTTTGAGATTCATGAGGTGCATTATTATGGTTTTGCTTGCTTGGAATCTCAACTCGAGCTGGAGCATTAGTAGCTGGTATATGAGATTTAGTGACCCTGTTTATATCAGTAAATGCATCAGGTAACTGATTTGCAATTTCTTGTAGATGTATTATTTTTTGAACCTCTGTCTCAGTTTGTTTTGATCTTGGGTCTAGGTGTAACAATGATGGTACACACCATGATATATCTCTTTCTTGCTTTTTCATTTCTCCCCCTAATGCCGGGAATATTGTCTCATTAAAATGGGAATAAGCAAAACGTGTTGTAAATACATCACCTGTTAAAGGTTCAAGGTATCTTATGATGGAAGATGTTTCATATCCAACATATATTCTCAACCTTCTTTGGAGACCCATTTTTGTGCGTTGTGGTGGTGCAATAGGAACATACATAACACACCCAAAAATTTTAAGGTGAGAGATATTTGGCTCATTTCCGGAAACAAGTTGTGTGGGAGAGTATTTATGATTTGCACTTGGTCTCACACGAATTAATGACCCAACATGCATAATTGCATGACCCCAAATAGAAACAGGGAGTTTTGTCCTCATAATTAGTGGTCTAGCTATTAGCTGTAGGCGTTTGATCAACGACTCGGCTAAGCCATTTTGTGTGTGTACATGAGCAACAGGGTGTTCGATAACAATCCCCACAGACATGCAATAATCATCAAAAGCATGTGATGTAAATTCTCCCGCATAATCGCGCCTTACTCTTTTAATAGTATAATCGGGAAAATGTGCACGTAATTTGATAATTTGAGCAAGAAAGTTTGCAAAAGCAACATTACGAGTCGATAATAAAGAGATATTAGACCAGCTGCTGGATGCGTCTATTAAGACCATGAAGTATCTAAATGGCCCGCATGGTGGATGAATTGGTCCACATATGTCACCTTGAATCCTTTCAAGAAATATTGGTGTTTCTTTATCGACTTTTAATGGCGAAGGCCTTGTAATTAATTTGCCAAGAGAACAATATGTACATTGAGACATTTTATCTATTTTGTGGATCTTTTGATTTTTCAGTGGATGCCCATGTGTATTTTCAATGATCCTTTTCATCATTGTGGATCCTGGATGGCCTAATCTGTCATGCCATAAGTTTATGATACCAGAATCACAACAATTTTCTTTGACTGCCATATGTGCTTGAGGTACATTTATATATGTATAATGTAAACCAGAATGGAGCATTGGCAGTTTTTCTAATATCTTATCTTTGCTTATGATATGCAAATATTTTTCATTACTAACAGTCCTTGACTGAGAGTATCATATCCATTATGATATATGTTTTTGAAACTCAACAAATTTCTTGTTGATTTTGGGGAAAATAGAGCATTTTCTATTTTGAGCTCTGTACCATTTGGTAATGCTTAATTAGCTTTTCCCACTCCTTCTATCAAGTTTCTAGGACCTGATATTGTATTGATGATCCCTTTTGTCGGTTTCAGTTTATGAAAATATTTTTTAGATCTAAGTATAGTATGCGTGGCTCCACTATCCGCTATACATATATCTTCTTCATTTGTTTGATCTTGTGCTCCAGTGATTTTCATTTTAAATCTTGAAAGTATTAAGAAAACTAATAAGTGTATAACCAAGACATTATGTTATTTTAATAAGAACTTTATTTAATTGAAAAACAAACATTAAATGAAGGAAACTACATAACCAAAGATAATGAGAAGCACACTTAATTATTACATATAATTATTCTTGTCAAACAATATTTATTTCAGAGATCCACATCAAAATCTGCAATGCTCAGATCAGCATTGAGATCATCAAAGTTATCAACATGGTTAACTTCTTTCTCTTTTCCTTTAAGAGAGGCTTGGTACAGTTCACACAGATGTGGGGCTGTGCGACAAGCCTTTGCCCAGTGGTTTGTACTTCCACATCTAAAACAGGGTGTGCCATTGTTCTCGGACCTACCAGCTGCATTCCATTTATTGTGGTGGTTGGAATTGGTATTGTGTGGGATATGATAATTATTGGCTCTCTGGTTACGACCACGGCCACGGCCACGACCACGACCGTAAGAATTAGTGTTCCATTTGAATGAATGCTTACGATCATTAAAATGCCTTTTGTCAAAATGACCACGGCCACGTCCATGGCCACGTCCACGACCTTGTTCCCATTTATTACTAGAATTTTTATGTGAATTTTTGTGAACAACATTTGCTTCTGGTATTGTTAATGATCCCGTGGGACGATATTGATGATTTTTCATCAATAATTCATTATTCTTTTCTGCTACAAGGAGAACTGCATTTAGTTTAGAGTATCTCCTAAAATTCTGCAATCGATAATGCGTTTGCAAGGTCATATTTGATGCATGAAATGTGGAGAAAGTTTTCTCCAACATATCTCCTTCGGTAACAGTTTGCCCACAAAATCGGAGTGTTGAGCATATTCTAAACAAGGCAGAGGTGTACTCATTTACTTTTTTAAAATCTTGGAACATGAGATTGTTCCATTCATCTCTAGCAGTGGGAAGTAGAACTTCCCTTTGATGGTCAAATCTGCTTTTTAAATCCTCCCACAAAATGCATGGATACTCACAATTTGAATACTCAAATTGTAACATCTCATCAATGTGTTTGTGGAGGAAGACATCGGCTTTTTCCTTGTCTTGATCCCCGCAATTATTTCCCACAGTTATCGTATCCAAAATACCCATTGATTTGAGATGTTGTTTGACATGTGCCGTCCATGACATATAATTATCTCCAGTGATATTGAGAGTCGGAAATTCATGTTTTGCGATATTTTCCATTTTATTACTAAACACAAATAAGATAAATATTAGGATTACATACTTATTAAAATTGAAAGAAAATACAAAGGTAAAGCTATAAACAGATAAAGAAAAAAGAAAAGATTAAACTCTCTAGGTGGGAGATTACAAATTAAGAACAATAAGATTATCAGCATTATGGTAGTTAACATTAAAACTGGATGAATCATCTTGAAAGCTTTATCTTTGATAAACTTAAGAAGAAGAATGTTTGTTGTAAATAAAATGGAGTTGATAATTGGTTATTTATGATGAAAATTTATAACCGTTTTTCAACGGTTATATTACCGTTTGTATGTGTGTGTGTGTGTGTATATATATAATATTAATTATTTTAAAGTAAGATAATAAATAAGATATTAAATAAAGTTTAGTTTATAAAATATAATTAGTATGCATAATAATAAGAATAGAATTGTTAGTGTAAATAAATCTAACTTTTAAATGAGATATTAGTGTGCATATATAAATAAAAGTTAGAATAGTTATCAAATTTTAATAACAATGTTAATACATATTACTGATGTTACTTAATATATGTATATGCATATATATATATATTTCCAATGTACATAATTAAAGAAGTGTTTATGATGCTTATGTATATACCTTTGTTTCTATTACCTTTCTTGATTAGGATATAAGCGGCTCGTGCTGATAACGTGTTATAATATTAGCTCTAATTATAACAAGATTATTGAAGTAATAATTGAACTTTATTATATCTAAGAGACAAGAGAGTGAAGAGATATATGTGAATTGTTAGTTCTACCGGGATGGATAACTTCGTTACAAATACATGCTATTTATAATATCAAATCTACTATTCAAAAAGTAAATCTACCGACAATCTCAACTATTGTATTTCACTTGGAGTGTTCGTGTGACTAAAGATGTTTGACAAATGTATCATCCATCAATAATGTTATAGCATTCATCAATAATTCATAACAGCCTTAAAATATTTGTGATCTCCTATTTTCTTCTAATATGTTTGAGATGTTAGCTTATTAAAGCTTTTAAAGAAACTCTCAATGGGACAAATTCATGAAAGTGAACGTTAAGCTTATTAAAGCCTTTAAAGAAAATCTCAATGAGACAAATCCATAAAAGTGAATGGAACACAAAATCAAATCACGTTATGAGTTATGGCCATATCACTTTATCTCCTAGAGTTCATACAACTCATTTTTTTGAAACAGTTTCTTAATTGTTTGGTGTGGGAAATGCCTTAGGCAAGCAAATGTATCATATTCTTGTTTTAAACAAGTATGTTAAAATAGTATCACCACTCTTTGTAAGTCATGAGTGTAAAAAGACGCCAACTGAATACGTCTTATTTCACTGCGTTTGCTTTACATTTCCTTACATGCGCTATTCATATAGAATCACCTTTATGTAGGAATGTTGGTGGTTTCTTCATTTTTAAGAACATGGCCGACTCTAAGTGTTTGCCAAAAAAAAAAAAAGACTTGCTTTGCATATATACTATACAAACCCAAACAAATGAGCATTGTTAAAACAACTCAAAAGAACGGATCGTTTACATATGATGATAGAAAGGTCAAATGTCGCATATAAAAACTAAATAAACTCTTATCCAGTTGTTTTAACAATAAATTACAATTATCATCGTACGTACTAACAAGTTTTGTTTATACATTAAGGTTTCTATTTATAAGAGACAATTTCTACTAGTTACACATGGTCTTTAAAATCTTAGAGATGACTCTGTTTATAAAAACCATAAGATTCATTGTGTTATATCAATTATCAAGTTTTTTAGTCAAACACATTCTCAACTTGGCTTCATATATTACTATATTATCTACATTATTGAGTAAGTGTCTAGGATTATTTGCTTTATGGAACAATAAGATAACATGGTACTGCCACTTGCAATTGCGTATCTCATTATTTTGTTTGAGAGCGAAGAATATGGAGAACTGGAGATCATATATATTACTCTAGATTTGTATAGGAGTATAGGACAAATCGGTAAAGTATAAACTCCTTTTCTTTACCTTCAAACTATAGACGGACTTTGACTCAGTGGTATTAAACACTTGAATATGACTTTTGTCTTTTTAAAGGGTGTTAATAGTTTTGTGGTTATCAATATATGTATGACTTAGGATCAACGAAAAATATCAATGACGAAATTACACTTAAATATGGTGTTATGGGCCAACATTATTCCGCATCCTTCAAGAAAGAAGTCCTTTTTAACATCAAAGACTCAAAGTGACCTCATCATCATTGGAGTGGTTAATGAGTACATTTTTTAATAACATAAGTTGTCCAATTATATATGTTTGGCGTGCTCTTTTCTATATGCTTTAGTCATTGTAAATCATGATACATATGTTTTGGATATTTTTATATCCTTAATAGAATCTCACTAGTAAGTGAGCTCAATTAATATGATGAGACATGAATCAATTATATATATTGCACTCATATGAGTTGTAGTAGCTGTATCCACCACGATAGAATACACGTTTTATAACCAATTCATTGTCTGAAATCTCGTGCTATCTGCCTCACCTTAGCTAAAGGGTATGAGTTTGTTTGGGTCACTCACTGGTTCTGCGTTACATGTCACATCACGCGTGACACTATTTAAAAATCACCCCACCCCTAACCATCTTACCATTGACTTGACCCAAATGAGGGTGATCATTCTCGTCATTTGAAGGGTGGTGGCCCCATCCACCAATAAAAAAATTGTTTCCTTTTCTATTTCTTTTTCATATTAAATAAAATGAAATGGTGAAGAATGAGAGGAATGAACCATAAACGGGGTTGAAGGGTGAGGCTGAATGATGGAGGAAAAATTACTTTGGTATTGAGATGATGCAAACATGATGAATGGGTGGAAATGAGGAATGCCCTTTAGCCATACATGTATTTTTGTTTATTCCTTTCACATTTCATATAAGTATTCATATATGCTTGATGGTTAACTGAAACAAACTTATAACTTAATTACTATTTTACAAAGTTTTTCCTTTTTAAAAATTACCATCTTTATATTCTTCAACTTCAATGGAGTGTTGGATGCTTTTTTTTTATTTTCTGTTGTCATGATAGAAAAAAATTAGTATATTCATGTATCCAAAAACTTGTACCACAAGGTAGCTAAATTAATTGTTTATTCTTTTATTTTATCTTTTCTTTCTTTTTCATTATATTGTTTATATTTTCGCATCATCCAGGAAAAAATAGCATCAGAAACCGAGTAAATAAACACATAGAGCCACGTGAAGGTAAGCCTGCTTTTTGACGTAGCTCCATGTGTTAACTTACCACAATTTCTCATGATTGATTGTGAGAACGGATAACCATACTTTCTCTAGGGGGGTCTATAGCCTCTCTCCTTTATGTCGGCACCATACGGGTCACAGTTGAAGCCAAGGACCTACATTGCGGGGTGCAGTTTTGCACTTGCTTGCTTGTGTTCAACTTCATTGGCCAAAATTTGTCACAATATTATCATGAAATTGTGATACATGCATTGAAGCACTCAATTATTGTCAGTATTATTCATTATCACTTCTTACACATGGGACACCCCATACTGCTAAAAATTAACCTCCAATTGCATTGGCAGGTCAACCTCATATGGATTGAATGAGTATGTCCCGTGGTCAATGGAGTGGCTCATGCCATGCCAACTTAGTTAATTTGTTTTTTAAAATTACCATCTTATTATTCCTGAATTTCAGTTTTCGAATACCAATTTATTTATTTTTTTTCAGTATATCATAGATTAATTTATATACTTGATTGACTAAGTAAACATCTTTTAAAAGTATAATAATGCATTAAAAAACAAATCCACGAAACAAAAATTACGAAAGACTAATTACAATTTTCGTTCATGTGACTTGATAAAAATGTTGGTTTCAATCCTTAAACCATTTTATTTATTTATTTTTTGCATACGAACCACATGTGACTTTCGTACATTGCCTTTTCAGACCTTGATGCTAATAACATTTAATTCTGTGAAAATTTGTATAAATATAAAAATAAAGTAACAAGCACAATATCAAGATATATGTATTATATATTCTTACATTTTTATTTTGATTTAACTAAAAAGTTAACAAAATGAGTGATAGTTTCATATATTAAAATAACAATATACAAAAGTCATGGATGCATAGCACACCCTCGCCCGTGAAACTTGCCCTCATGCCCATTAATACACACACCCCCGCCCTTTCGCACCCTTTCACGCCCAGGGTGTGGCAGTGTTCACCGCAAAGCATGCCATCTTTGGCACCCCCAAGTTTCCCCTGTAACATATAGAGGTGCACAAACTAAGTGGTTAACTAGTTTCTAACCAGTTTGTAGTCGAAAATATAACTGGTCTAACAAAAACTGGTTAACATCCAGGTTATACAATTTGTCCTAGAAACCGGTTAATAGTCGGTTAACTAAAACAAGTTCTACGTTTTTTAATTATTTTTTAAAACCGTTTTTTTCCCCGGTTATTTACCGGATAGGGTTTTGTACTTGAAAATCAGGTAGTACCCGACCCGATTAACAGGTCTAACCAGTTAGATGACTGTTGAGTGTTGACCACTATTTGAATAAGGTTATCTGGTAACTCTAAGAATTAAAAACGAGAAGAGATCTTTAGTCCAATGAATTAGTGAATTCCCTTCAACTAATAGGAGAAGGCTAAAACCCCATTGTTGGTATATAAATTTTTGGTGGTTTAAATTACGGATTGTTTGTCGTGGTTCTTACAAAATAAATAAATAAAAATTATAACTAAGTTTTATATTCAAATCATTTAAAGAAAAATTCGGTGGCAAAGAGTACTTCAAACATTCAATTCAAATTGATTTCGAAACTATCATCGCGTCCCACAAGACTCGATCCAGCATTACGGCATTGCCGTCTGTCAAATCTCAACCGTCCGATCATCCTCCAATCTACCACATTAAAAACCCTAGCGTAACCATGGTTAGCTGTCCCCATCCCTTGTGGTTAACCTAACCAACCAAAACAAACCCATTCTCCGCACATTAGCCTCCAAACTTCCCATTAATTACATCCCATGCCATCACAACCCTCCTCCTATAAATTAACCATCCAACCAGAGCGAGGTTTGCCCAACTGAAGAGCCAAGGGCCCTTCAGTAAATTCACCTCTCAATTCAATTCATCTCTTTCTTTCTCTCTCTATAACCGCCTAACAATGGGGACATCTTCCAGAAAAACAAACTCACCGGCGCTGACGTCAGCCTTTCAACGTTCAAGCTCTCCGTACGGACGGTTCGGAAACTACTCGTCGGCGTTCGCGGCGGAGGTACCGTCGTACTCGTCGCCGTTCGCGTCGTCCACGAGCTCAAGCTTTTACTCGTCTCCGTCGGCTAGCCACGTGTACAGCCGTTCGTCATCTCCAACGCGTGTTAACCTCCACGGACTGGCGCCGGTGACGTCATCTTCCGTTAGGTTTTCGTTATCGAACAGGTCAGGTTCTCCGAACAGATCTGTTGTGGTGAGTTCACGAGATCAGGTTGTACGGAAACAGAACGCTGGGAATCCGTTGAAGAACCCGCCGAAGAAGACGTGTATGTGTTCGCCTACAACGCATCCAGGATCCTTCCGGTGTAGCCTCCACAAGAATAATAATAATAATAATAATAATAATAGTAATAATCAAACGGTGACGTATTCGCCTAACAGATTGAACGCTCGTAGATCTGCTATGACGAACTCGCTCGTGCGTATCGGAACCGTTGAAGGTGGAGATCTGGTGAAACGAGCCTTAGCGGCGTTGATCCGTCCGTCGTCGCATCAACAACGGCGGAGATCGGCGTTTGAGCCGCGGCCGAGCCGGTTGTCCGTTATGTCCAAGGCGGATGACTTATAAGAGTAATATTATTATTACTAACCTTTTGTTTTACAGATCTACTACCGGTTTATGAAATTCGGCGACATGAAATCATTCAATCAATCCTTCAATTTTGGCTGCAAAAGATGAATGGCACAAGATGAAGCTTATTCAATTATCGAAAACGGAGCTTATTGATTATCCTGTACATAGACAATAGTATTGTGGTTGCAAAACTGAAGGACTTTTGGATTAATCAAACACAAACACTTCTTCGACAAATCGATTTAAACTACACAAACTCTAAATCAATTAATTCATTATCAACTTAAAATATACAAATTGTTATATAAAACTTTGATTCAATTTTTGTGTGGTTTGTTCGTTGTGTTGATTCATTCATTGTTTGTTCCATCCGTTTTCGCAGAATCAGATTCTTTGTTGTGTCTCGTTCCGTTGCGTTTCCGTTAAGTGCCGTGACGTTCTGTTAGCTTCCACCGTTTACCGTCTGTTTCGCCGTTATGCGTTTCGTGTAAGGTAATATGTACTTTCTATTTATTTAATTTTATTTATTTGTTATTTTTTAAATTTTTTTATTTGTTAAAAATGTTATTTAATAATGTTCACGCTACAGGAATGAGGATGCCATTTGAAGATATTGACCTTGACTGGAAATATGGGAGAAAGATGTGACTTGTCTTTTTTAGAGAAGTTAAAACTAAAAGTTAAAACAGTTTGTTACTTTTGAACCTTTACATGATAAAAACACCTAATACCTAACTGGCATCGGTTGGCTACTCTAATAATTGTCTTAATAATGTAACAAATATTTTATCTTTAATAAAGGTTATATATGATAAAATTAAAACAAAATAAATGCGCTTGTTTAAAAAGATATATTATTAATTTTGTTATTAATTATGTAAGTAGAACTATTTTTGTAAAAATATATTTATTTTTTGGAAAGGCTATTTTTGTTAAAATGATTAATGGTTTTAAATAACAAGTTTGTTTATATGAAAATTGAAATATTGTTTTAAGTTAAAAAAATATGAAATTGAGAGAGTGACAAGATGGAGAAAATGGACCAAACATGAAAAAGTGAAAGAACAGCCTTATCCAATGCAAATGGAATGAAAGGATAGCAAGAAACACCAAAACAAATACAAGTGAACCAACTGGATAGATGGACCATGGTGGAATACAAACAAATGAAGGTGAAACATTTTCTATAATGGTGCAAAAGAACGTGAACACCCTAAAAATATTTATTGAATGTATGATAAAGTTAAAATATAGCAATGCACCATAAAACTTCATATGTATTATTATAAAAAAAGTTGAGCAGAGCAAACATTACCAAACTTAACGATAATCGAACCGTCATCAAACTAAATTAAGTGATATTCGAGATTAATTGATGGTATGGTTAAAATTATTTGATTAACCGATTAATCGGTAATAGTTATGGTTAATAGTTAACCAAAACTAACTGATAATCAGACCGTAACCAAACTGAATTAAGTGATATTCGAGATTAACTGATGGTTATGGTTAAGATTATTTGATTAACTGATTAATCGGTAATAGTTATGGTTAAAGTTGTCGCGTAACCGAACACTAACCATACCATACCATACCATACCAAAAAAAAACTAAGACGTGTTTACGTCGATGTATATGTGTAGTTTGAGTATACCTGTCAATAGTTGTGGGTTGACCCGCCTCGCTCGGTGTTGAGGCGGGTACATACCTCTTCACATATGCTCATGCATCACATATGCTCAGGCATCACATATGCTCACGCATCACATATGCTCACGCGTATCACATGCTCACGCACCATATATGCTCACGCATATCACATGCTCACGCATATCACATCTGCGCGTGGCGCATCCGCGCGTGGCGCATATCACATGCTTGTGCATATCACATCTGCGCATGAAACATCTGCGCGTGAGAATAAAGAGAAGACCTCGCGCATCCTCAGGATATGCGCATATCACACATGCACATAATCAACCTCGTCCTTATCCAAATCAGGATAAGGACAACCTTGATTGTGCACGTCAGACAACCTTCCAGAAGGTATCTTTTTAAGGAATAAGAATATGCTGATGTTGACAGCTGCCAATGAAAGGTGGACAACTCAGCAAAACCCATGTGCTACCACGTGATTGCACATGGGTCAGGTAAAATACCTGGGTCAGAGAATAATCAATGAAAAAGCACCAGGTGTCCCAAGGACACGTGGCGCAAAGCAATAGGAGGAGGCCAAAAAGGCCCTAATTGGGTCTGAGCCCAATCATTGGAAACCCTAGCACTATAAATACCACATCAACTCCACAAGGAGAGGTATGCCCTATTACGCTGTATCACGCATTATTAAGCAATCTCAGGCAATATTAAGCTATATTAAGCAATACACTCCAATTCCTTACTCTCAGATTATTATCTTCTCCTACAAACTCTTATTCTCACACCGGAGGGTTACCCCAAAGAGGACCCCTCTGTCCCTTTCTGAGGGGTAAGTTTACGGTGCTGTTTATTTTGTAGGTGGAAGAATCCAGATTCCAGAGAACCATCGGTGAAATAGCATAATCATACCCGAGGAAAGTTGATCGTCTACCAGTGAGCTGATCCACGTTTCTTCACCTGTCAATGTTGTAACAAAACAACCAAATATTTGTTCAAGCTTCAGTTAGTTAATTAACCAAACCGAACCATAACTTAGTTTCAAAACCTATTAGTTGAAACCGAGTTTGGTTTTGATTATGGTTATGTTTAACGAAATCCCATAATCGAAGCTGGCAGTTATGGTCAAGAGTAATAACCGAACTGAACTGCTTGACAATTTCCATGCCCCTAAAGAACAGAACCATAAAAGAGTTGGTCAACTCTCATAATTTAATATGTATCACCCTAAAGTGTGGGTTAGGTTATAAATCATAAAAGTTAAATCATTGTTTCAATATTCAATGTAAGGAAAAGTCTGTCTGTTTCAGGGTACACAAGGAGCCAACAAGGTGCTATGATCTTCTCAAAAAATATTAGTTTCCAGCCACTATAACACAAGATTATGTGCGCCTATTCATGAACCTAGCCGTGTAGATTCTCTTAAAACTATTGTTACTTTTGCAACATAATCCACAACGGCGGCTTATGTACATAATTAGTAAAAAAAATTCAAACTTTAAATATATAGAAATTAGTGACAATAAAATAAAATAATTTAAATTTCATCCATGCCTAGGAACATAACGTGCGTATTCCTTACATCTCAAAAATTCATTGACTTCAAATGTGAAGTTTTTACCTTCATTTCTAAGCCACATCTTATAACTCAAGAATAGTTTAGTCTTCCATTTTAAAAGTTAACACACTATTTTATATAAAGATAAACCACACATAATTAGTATCAAGTCCAACAACACAATTTCAAATTGCATGAGATTAGCAATTCGACAACTTAATTCACAACTATCTTTTAAGGAGATATTTGAATGTATAGTTTTAGTTTGGGGATTAGTATGCGGTCACATTTGTCTATTTTAGTTATTTAATTTCATGTTGATCTTCATTGAGAGCTTAAAAGAATCATCTTAACCACTTAGTTTGCTTTATCAAGCACTATTGCCTTAACCTAATGATCACTCTATCTTCACCCATGATCAATTCAATCTTAGATGGTCAATCCAAGTATGTTTAAACACGTAAATGGGTTTAAGTTTAAATAATACGATTCCAACCCAAACGGCATGTTACTTTGAATTCACCGGTTGACTTCAACTGCCCCCAACTGTGAAATTTAGGTTCACACACTAGTCACTACTAAGGGAGTAGAGTTTGCAATTAGTGATGGTAAAAACATAATCCTTCTCGAATTTTTATTTTAGGTTAAAGTTGACTAAAGCCCTTCAAAATCACAGACTTGAATTCAATGCTTTTTAACGAGTTTTAATTATCAGTTAGAACCTATAACAATTCTAAGCTACTAGAAACTATAGAATATAGCCCTTCTAGTTTGCGTAATTAAGTTTTGATCACAAAAGTCAATTATAAACTTTTTTAACCCCTAGTTTGGTAATTTATGTCAATTTGGCCTAAATTCAACATAATTAAAATGTAGACATGTCAACATGTCACAAGAAGAATGCATTATCAATTTATTATACAAAACAAAGTATTCTCGATATCGTACGCTGAAATTTTGAAATGTCAGACATTCGCAATCAAAATATTTGTGCACATGCATGTTAAACAACATGATTGGAACTTGTGAACAATAGTATTCATTATCAAGATGTTGAATGAATAACAAATAATGAACACCGTTTTGTAGATTTCCAAGTATTATCCACCATAAGCTTTTCTTTGTTTGAACGTCGCCCTTGCATTTTAAGGCTACATCATCAAAAGGAAGATCTTAGTCTTCATCTATGAACATGAAGTTTATTGATCCACACCCATTCAAATGCCTTAACCTCAATTGTGAAGGTCAAATCTTTTCATGTAACATAAGTCACCTGAAGAGGTAGGTCCCAGCAGAGCCCAGTTGGACCCGCATGACTCACCATGAAGAGAGACGTCTGCGCAGAAACTAACTGGATCCGCAGGACCCACCATGCTCAGAGACGTGACGTCCTTACGCGCAGTACGCAAGCTGTTCCCGCAGGAAATGCCTCCCAATGGCGAAGTACTCCGCCTGTTCCCGCAGCTGCGGATACAAGCCATCAGGGAAGGCCACCCGCGCAGCAAGGCTACACGCACAAGGCACTTAGCTCTCAAAATAATTCAGTAGTCACCTGAAGGAATGAGCAAAGCCGGGAACAATCCCGCACAAAGGCGGGAGGGGGAATACTCCTGCCCAAATGAGCCAGTCCGTACGATACTGGAGGATCTTTTGTACTGTACCTGACGAGGTATGGGCAAAAGATCTGACCAGAGATACGACAGCTCATTGACAACAGTATGGCGAGCAGCATGCTCTTGTACTGTATGTCACTAGTAGCCGCTGCCTACTCACCAACTCCTGTCATACCACGTGCATAGCCTGCAGTTGGTGGAAAAGGAATAGTACACAGTAGGCCTGGTCACTGTCAGCTGCTGCCTACCCACCAACTACCAGCATGGCACGTGCGTAGGCCACAGTTGGTAGAACAGGAATACTATTCAGCCGGCTATACCCTCTTGGAAACCTACCTTCGGCTATAAATACCCCAAATGGTATGATCATCTCATCTTATCTTGTATCTTACATCTTATACCTGATATCTGCTCTAGCAATCTCTTAATATACACTTATATTCAAGAGCAATCTAGTCTGATTCTCACGCCGGAGGGTGGTCACAAGGAGGTACCCCCCCCCCCTTCTCAGTGACGAGCTCACGGTGTCTGTTTTGCAGGTTATCAGAAGAACCATCTTTGCCGGATGTAACCCCTCGTGGGAAACATCTATTTAACCCCCAGATTATCCGTAATCTGCCCGGGGTCCATTAGTGTTTCTTCATTGGCGCCATCCGTGCATAAAAGCTAGAACTTCATTTCTTTTCAGTTTTTTCCAACTCCTGGAAAGATGGTTAAAGAAACTCCGGTAACCACAACCCCAGCTACTGGGGGGGAATACCGGCGACTACACAGTTTTTACGAACACTACCCCGGTTACCCAAGCGGGGCAAGTGCAGTAAATTTTACGAACACTACCCCAGTTACCCAAGCTGGGGCAAGTGCAGTAAATAATCGCCCACTGGGATTCACCGATACCCAGTTAGAGAGACAACGAACGAGGCTCCCCCGCCAAACACTCGATGAAGTTAAAGCGTGGGCGGAAGCACGTCAAAAAGAATTCCAAGCTGAGTTGGATGAACTCTTATGTTCACTCCAACAGCCTGAGGAATTCGGAGAGTACTTGGACAATGATTCGGAGGAATCCGATAGTGACGCAAACCCTCGTCATAGGGCGAAAGGGAAGCGTAAGGAAACGGACTCCCAACCGAGAAGGCGTTTTGGAGAAACCTTCAAACCAAAAAACGCAGGTGGAAACCCACGTGACTTCTCCAAAACATTTACACCAACTGCTGCAAAGGCGGGAACGTCCAAATTTGCAAGGGACATTGCGGAAGCAATCGTCCCGAAAAGTGCCAAACAGATGTCCAACATCGGCACTTACGATGGTATATCTGATCCAGACGATCATTTGAACAGGTTCATAGCGGGGGCAACCGTCAGTAGTTGGACGGAACCTACGTGGTGTTACATGTTCCAAATGACGCTTGTTGGGGCAGCTAGAGCGTGGTTCGATCGTCTACCGGTCCACCACATCTACGATTGGGAAGACTTCCAGCAGAAATTTAGCCAACACTTCAGCCAACAAAGAAAGTATACCGAAGAGCAATGGACAATCCTCAAATGCATTCGAGAGGAAGATGAATCTTTGCCAGACTTCATCACTCGCTTCAACTCAAAGAAGCTAAGTCTGGGTAATATTAGCGAAGATCTTGTTCGCGCTGCTTTTATCTAGGGCGCGAACGACCCAGAGCTCATCCGCACCTTAACGGGTAAAGATGGCATGCCATCCACATGGGATGCCATCATGACAGCAGCTAAACGCTTTGCGGAAACGGAGAAGCAACTGGGTAGAGATCTCCCCCAGAGCATAAACCTCTACACCCAGAAAACAAGAGAAGACAACGTCCTTACCGCCCGACTAAACAAAAAGCGGAAGCTAGGCATTTGGCAGTCAAGGGTAAACTTTGACACCTCATCCGGCTTGCAACATCGGTTAGGCGGAAGGGATAACGTACAGTCGAACCAGAACTCCAGATGGACGCCACTCACCAAAAGCGTCACCGAGATATTCGCCACTGAGGAGCTCCCATGGCCAAAGGCTCCAATAATCCGACATCGTCACAATGCTGATCGGAGCAAATACTGTGACTTTCACAGGACAAAAGGCCACAACACTGAAGAATGCACAGACGTAAAGGACATCGTCGAAGCATTTGTCAGAGATGGGACGCTCGCACACCTCGTGGCGTAACGAACGCTGAGCAGGCTGATGCGTGTAGAACCCCAGCTGGGGAAAACACGAATAAAATTGCAGCTTCAATGCCGGAGACTACATACTGCGTAAACAACGAGATCCCGAACCAGGTACATATCGGCTCGATGGCACTCCCATCCCAACATGGAAGGGAGCTCACACAGTTTGCATGTAGATCAATTCCAAACTTGTAAAGAAAAGGCCCAGAGCCACTTCTAATGGAAATGATTCTCCTTAGAACATTGATGCTGATCTTACATTTATACTTATGAACTTTCCACACGGATATGCCGGTCTTCACCGCATACATAAGTGTGAAAGAAAGTCGTTGCGTGGGGAAGGCGGCAATACCCGCATAAACCCAAAAAATGGCAAACCTTCACGCAGGTCAGTTAAAGGTAAAGTTCAGTCATCCCACTAAATGAAAGTGCCGGTCTATCCGCACGAATCATGATAGAGGAAACTGAACACTAACCTATTAACAACCGCGCGTCGAACGGTTAATTTATTCAACACTGATGCCGGTACTCACCGCATAATTACGTGGAAAGTCGTTGCGTGGGGAAGGCGGCAAAACCCGCATAAACCCAAAAAACGGCAAACCTTCACGCAGGTCAGTCATAGGTAAACTTTGGTCATCCCACTAAATGAAAGTGCCGGTCCTAACCGCACAAATCATGAGAGGAAACCGAACCTATTGACAACCGCGCATCGAACGGTTAACTTATTCAAAATACTTAGATAATTTCTAACAGAAGGATGAGGAAAACCTCCACGCAGGTCAGATGTAGGTGAAGTTTAGCCATCCTACCAAGTGCAAGTGACGGTCCTACCCGCACAATCACGAAGGAGGAAGCAAAACTTCAACCTATTATCTACCACGTTCAAAGGTTAACTTATTCTAAACACTTAGAAAATTTCTAACAAAAAGATGAGGAAAACCTCCACGCAGGTCAGATATAGGTAAAGTTTAGCCATCCTACTAAGTGCAAGTGACGGTCCTACCCGCACAATCACGAAGTAGGAAGCAAAACTTCAACCTATTATCTACCACGTTCAAAGGTTAACTTATTCTAAACACTTGGAAAATTGCTAATTTAAACTAAAGTATGCATGAGCAAGTCATATAACGTTTATAAAGCAAGTCATCCAGTGAAAGTAGCGGTCTTACCCGCACAAAGATTTATATTTCATAATATTCATTACAAGAATGGCCGGGTAACTACCCGCCTACAAGAATATAAATCTATACAAGCTAAACCTATCCTAACAGTGGGAAGGGATCTTCAGGATCAAGCTTCAGGACCACTTCCACTTGGACCAGCACCATCAGTAGAGCGTGGCGGTTCAAGGAAAGCTTTAAGGATAGCTAGCCCATCATCAGCAGCAGCAACTTTGTTCACCTTCTCCACCACCGGATGCGGGAAGGCGTCATACTGATTCACTGCTTGGTCATATACAGCTTCAGTATCAACATCATATAAAGGGAAGTTGGAAGGCGGGATGCCTTTCTCAACGAACCCTAGACCAAGCAGGAAGCCGGCCTTTTCCCCATCCTCGTGAGAAGCGTTGAGGGCTGCGCTCATGGCATCGTCGTATGATGTGTCCGTGAAGACTCGATGCACAACCTACAAGAAAAAATACAAGTATCAAAACCTTTTCTATTTACAAAGAAAAGCGTGAAGACATTAGGAAGCTAAGCTTACCTGCGACAACGCTTCTCGAAGAAGCCATTCCTTGGTAACCAGAGCCTCCTGGAGGGCAGCTTGAGCTTGGTTACGGGCGCGTTCGGCTTCACTTTTGTTGAGGTTGGCAAGCAACACTTCTTTAGCCGCAGCCTCTTCAACGCCATTTAGCTTCCGCTCAGTATGGTCAAGCACCCCCCTCTGGTCCAAGATCTCTTGGAGCTTCTTGGCGTCTTCCATCGCCAAGGCATCATGAGCCTGTTGGAGCGCCTCTAGTTTGGCTTTAAGTTCCTCATCCTCGAGGCGTAGAGGCTCAGCAACAGCTTCAGCCTTGGTGGCCCTCTCGGTTGCGTTCCGTGCAGTTTCCTTAGCCAGCCGAAGCTGTTCGTTAACAGCTTGGGCAGCCTTGGAACGGGCCTCGAGCCGGGCCTGAACTTCAACCTCGAGGGCCTTGAATGCCTTCTCCTTTTCCGCAGCCACTGCGGCAAGCCTCTTGTTCTCCTCCCGGACAGCCCGCGCCTGAGCTACTTCTTGAATACGAGCTGCTTTTAACTTGTCGTTTTCACGACAGAGCAGCTCGACGCGCGGCTGCATCCGGGCCAGGAGAATCCGAAGCTCGTTGGTTAGCCTACCCTCCTGGTAGCTAGCCATTGCTTCCCCCAACGCACCACTGGGAGCTGCGTGACGAGCCCACTCCACGCACTCCACAGGCGTGCGAAGGGTTGTTCCTCGGCGGATGTTCCATCGTGGAACATACACTTCATTGGAATCCGACACTGCAAAAAACAAAAAGCAGTTAGGAAAAGATGATATATAAAAAAAAAAAAAGGCCAAAAGAACCCTACGCACCTGTAGGGTCGACAACAGGCCGATAGCCGCCAAACCCATCACCTGAACCCAAGGGAAATCCATCCAAGAGGTCAGGCAGATGGGAAGGAGGCAGAGGTTGGCGAGAAGCCCCAAGCATACCTGAAGGATCGGCTGTAGCTGCCGACGTCGGAGGCATGGAGGCCGCCGCGGTAGAAACCAACGGAGGTGAACTCACCGGAGGTGAACTCACAACCGTGGTCGCCGCTGCGGAAGTACCCGCAGAAATAGTCACCGCCGGCTCAGTGAAAGATTCAGTAAATATGGCACTGACAGCCGGCGGAGATGTCATCACAGTTGGAACAGTTGGCTCAACTGGGTGAGCAACTGAACCAACTGAAGCAGGCGCAGCCGCCTGGGTCATCGCCTCAGGTAGGTTGACCAAGCCTACCGTCATGGGTCCGGAGGTACTCCTCCCCGCTCCACCCTGGAATGCGGTAGCATCCACGCCTGCACAAAGAAGATATAAGTATAATGGCGGAAAGATATGAAGTTAAAAAGTAAAGTTTGTACTTACGGGTTTTCTTGAGCCTAAAAGTGCGAACAGGCGGGGACGAACCCGATGGAGCCAGCCTCTTCACGCCGCTCACCGTCGTTGTCCTGGGCTGCTCGGAGGTGACGGTCGTCTCAGCCTCCGGAGCAGTGGTCTTATCACCACCAGGGTTCCCCGCCACCTCCTCGCTTTCGGTCTCTGAATCAGACCGATGCACCGGATCGGCAGTGGAGGCAACCTTCGCCTTCCCCTTCCCGCCGGCAGCCTTCTTTTTCCGCACCAACGGAGGACCATCTGCGGATTCCTCATCAGAACACAAGATTAGAGGAATTCCAGCAGAGGTTTCAGCATTGAGAGGTCGAGGATTGAATAACTCCTTACCTGGCCGCCTGGCGCTCAGGATCTCGTGGCCTGGCGGGTAGACCTCCACGAACCGATCCGCCGTCTGTTCAAGGATGGGCAACTCATTCTCATCTAGAGCACGAGTACCCATCCGAGCGGGACCATCAGCCTCCCGCGGATGCAGGAGCGACTGCAAGTCATTCCCTTCTGAAATAAAAAAAAAATATAAACAGTTAGAAGAAAAACCTATATCAACAAAGAAGACAGAGCATACCGTAAGGGACAGAGTTCAAAACGTATTCGAGGACGATGGGAACCTGCAACGCCTCCTTCCACACCCGGCTCATCCCAAGCATCACCATCCCAGACTCCGCAAAGCGGTATACCGGAGTCTGGACCCGGGAGATCTTGGCGAACCACTCCGCCTCCTGGTAGTTGAGGGCGTGAAGGGCGGGGAGTGCTCGTCCATTCTTAAAGGTCATCGCAAGGGGGACGACGCAAGCGGAGATATAAAAAAACTCACGCTTCCACGACCGAAGACTGCGCTCGGTAGCGCAGATCTTCAACCCCTTGATCCGATTGACCAAGGTGTACCAACCCTGGATGCACCTCCAGGAGTAGAAGGTCATCAACCGATCTACGTGAGGCTCCACGCCCAGAATGAGGCACACCCACTCAAAGTGGCGGATCTTGGCGATCGCCATCGGGTGTACCTCCGTCAGATGCACGCCGTGACTCTCCAAGACACGGTATACAAACTTCGTCCATGGGAACCTGAGATTCCCATAAACGAAGAATGCAGCGTACACCCCTATCTTGCCCTTGGGGGCATCGTACACCGTCTGGTGTGGCTCCGGAAACTCAGGCTCGAACGACTCGAGCATGAACTTCCGGACGACGTACCGATAGAGGTCGGCCGGAAGAGCACACTGGCATTCGCCAGCAGTGCTCTTATCGTCTTTATCAGACGTAGACGTCGGGATCTCGACGTGCACGTCAGATTCTTCGGCAGCAGCTTCAAAATCGTGAGTAGAAGACATGGTTTGGAGGTAAAGAAAGTGATTTCAGGAGAATGCTTGGCAGAAAGTATTCGCCGGAAATCGTTTACAAGAAGAGAAGAGTGAGTGTGAATTACAAAAGACCCTCTCCCCCTTTATATACTCATCGCAATTAATGCGATGAATTTAATGCGGAAGAGAGAGAAATCGCAGGTGCAATGAAACTATGACACGTGGCAATAAGCAAGCTGGCAACAGCTGTTGAAAGGACGCGTGCAATTAATTTCGCGTGCCATTATATATAAAGTTTTAAATTACATTGAAATAGAAGGCAAGTGGGCAACAAACTGCAATGCTAGCCCCTTTTGGATTGCAAAACCAAGTCTTTTATGAATTGTTCGGCAGGAAGTCCGATTTTTTAATAAACGGACGATGTGAGCACACGTTTTGTTCATTTATATACGTTTGTCTATGTTTGTTCATTTATTTGAATGAAACATGTATTTTTAAACCACCGATTTAGATTATATGTGTTTTTGGATGAATTGTGATGTATTATACTTGTTCAATTGTGTTCATTAATGCTAATTTATGTTCATTTGAGTTTGTGTGTTTATGCTCGTTTGTGTTTGTTTACGTTCGTTAACTGTTTGTTGAGATCTCAAATGAATGAACATGAAAGAACACGAACATGCCCGTTTTTTAATGAACGAACATGAATAGAATGATGTGTCCGATTATATGTTCATGTTGGTGTTCGTGTTTGATTAAGGTTAAATAAACTAATACAAACATGACCTTGCTCGTGTTCATTTGAATGCCTACGAGTCGGTAGCATACTGATTAGCGATTTAATCAGCGACTAATCGTGATTTACAACACTGGGATAAATTGATTTGTAACAGAAATGGGCAAACCTACTGGAAAGAAGAAACTACAACCCGTAGTTGAAAAAGGAACCAAACAGACCAAACCAGTGTCATCCGATCGGACTTCAAAGCTTGTAGATGAAGATAATAAACTGTTTATTCAATTGGCTCAAGAATTAAGGGAAGAAGGCAACAAACTGTTTCAAAAGCATGACAGTGAAGGTGCAATGTTAAAATATGAGAAATCTGTGAAATTATTACCTAAAAATCATATAGATGTTGCTAATTTACGGAGCAAAATGGCAATTTGTTATATGCAATTAGGGCTTAAACAGTATCCAAAAGCTATAGATGAATGTAATTTAGCCTTAAAAGTTGCCCCCAAATTTAGTAAGGCGTTGTTGACCCGAGCTAAAATATATTATGTTCTCAATAAGTTTGATCTCGCTTGTGTTAAAAATGTGTTAATGATGGAGCCGAATAAACAATGAAGATGAAGCGAAAATGATAATAGAAAAGACGAAAAAGAAGAAGAAGAAAGATGAAGATGATGATAAAGAAAAAGTGGTTGCGGTGGATAAAACGAGTGTTAAAGATGAGAAATTAGTGACAAAAACAGCTAAGATGGTTCTTGGAGAGGATAAGGAGAAAGTGGTTGTGGTGGATAAAATGAGTGTTAAAGATGAGAAATTAGTGATGAAAACAGCTAAGATGGTTCTTGGAGATGATAAGGAGAAAGTGGTTGTCGTGGATAAAACGAGTATTAAAGATGACAAACTAGTGACAAAAACAGTTAAGATGATTCTTGGAGATGATATAAGGTGGGCTGAATTGCCTGTTAATTGCAGCATTGGGTTAGTTAGAGAGATAATTCGCGACTGGTTTCCAGGTTTAACCGGTGTGCTTATAAAGTATAAAGATTTAGAAGGCGATTTGATAACCGTTTTAACTAATAACGAGCTTAGATTAGCTGAAAATGCAAGTGATCCTGATGGTTGTTTCAGGCTTTATTTAGTTGAAACCAGTCCCGAAAAAGAACCGGTTTACGAGGGGTTGACCAGTCAACAATTGGCTAAACCCGACACGTTAACGTCTAAGGTTACTGAGAACGGTAACATGGAAAAACCGGAAGGTATTGAGGATTGGATTGTGCAATTTGCAAGGGTGTTTAAAAACCACCTGGGACTCGATACGAACCCGTATTTGGACCTTCACGAAACCGGAATGGAATTGTATTCTGAGGCAATCGAAGATGATGTCATAAACGAAAACTCGCAAAGCCTTTTTAACATTGCGGGTGAAAAGTTTAAAGAAATGTCGGCTTTAGCTTTATTCAACTGGGGAAATGTGCATATGAACAAAGCAAGAAAGTTGGTTAACTTTGAAGAACACGATTCACGTGAATCAGTTGAAAAGAAGTTGAAAGTCGGTTACGAGTGGGCCCAAAAAGAATACACAAAAGCGGGAAAAAGATACGAACAATCTTTAAAAATCAAGCCAGATTTCTATGAAGGTCACCTGGCACTCGGCCAGCAACAGTTTGAACAGGCGAAGCTGATGTGGCATTACACAGTTGGAACCAAAGCTGACGTGGCATTACAAGATCGTTCGATACAAATCTTGGAGTTGTATAATAAGGCGGAGGATAATATGGAAAAGGGTCTGCAAAATTTGGAGGAACTGGAAGAAAGGAGATTAAATGGATTAAGTTTATTTGATAAACATAGAGTCGAGTTAATTAAAATGGGGTTAGAAGGGATTATTGAAGATGTATCGAGTGATGAAGTTGCAGAAGAAGCGGTTAATATTAAATCTCAGATTTATATTTTATGGGGCACGCTGCTATATGAGCGGTCTGTTATGGAATTTAAGTTAGGTTTGCCATCTTGGGAAGAATGCGTGGAAGTTGCTGTTGAAAAGTTTGAACTTGCTGGTGTATCAGAAACTGATATAGGTGTTATTATTAAGAACCATTGCTCAAATGGAACCGCTTTGGCAGGTAAATTTAATAAAAAAGTTTAGAACTGTTAAATTATGTAAAAGTTTGTGAGGAATCTATGTTATTTTTAAATTATGTGACTTGCAGGTCTGAATTTCAATATTGATGAAATAGTTCAGGCGTGGAACGAGATGTTTGATACGAAACGGAGGCTGACTGGTGTCCCATTGTTTCGGTTAGAACCTCTGTTTAGGCGGCGCGTATCGAAACTGCATTCTCTCTTGGAGAATTTGTGAAGTTTGTTTGATTATCTCAAGAATATTATTGGTAAAAGTTTGATAATTGGCTTTATTTTTGGTGATGATAGTTATTTCAGTTACAGAATCTGTTTTAGAAACATTATTGTGTTCGTGTTCGTTCATTTAACTTAAACGAGCAAACCTAAAAAAATGTAAACTAACGAACATGAATGAACGTAAACGAACGAATTTACATGAACGGACGTATACGGACAGATTTACATGAACGAACGTAAATGAATGTTCACGAACATAAATGAACAAACGAGACGTGCTCATGTTCGTTTGTTTAACCAAATGAACAAAAAGTTTTGTTCATGTTCAGTTTCATTTATCAAATAAACGAACATAGACAAACTTCCCAATGAACAGTTGACGGACGGTTCGCTAAATGTCCAGCTGGTTTAAAGGCCTAGTTGCTGGTGTTTGAATATAGTGGAACTGATTATCATTATTTAATGGTCAAATATACAACTTGGAGGTCAATTAATCAGTTGCCATTCTGAATATTTTTTGCAGGTTTTTTTGGTGATTGTGGTATTTAGATTGTTTCTTTTGCTATTGGAAGTGAAAGAATTTGAAGAATATTTTTGGTATTTTAGTGCGTATTTGGGCATCGGGCGGATACTGAAGCTCAAGGGTCTTTTATTTATTTCCAAGGTGATACATGTACACAACATTTTTTTATATGAAATTGCATAGTTTTTTACAGATCAAGAAGGGTATGCTTGATTTTATTAGAAAGCAATATTCATTGTAAGTCTTGCTCATTGTGAGCAAGGAAAAACTTGGTTTTTTTGGCTTGATTTTTTAAGAAATTATATATCTTTGTAATCATATATTCATTTTTCAGAACCCTTTCTGAAAGCCTGATCTTGAGCATGTGTCTTTTTGACCAAATTAGAGGAATGCTATGGTAAAACATTGTTTAAACGACGCAGTAGAAAGCAATTTGCGGGTATTATGGACACGATTTTGTGTGGATTCTTATTCTTACGTCAACCATTTAATACAGGAATAAAGATGCGATTGGCTTGACGCCGTTCTTTTATTATACTAGGACCCTTTTTTATTAGCTTATAATGTAAATATTTTGTTAAGAGAAGAAATGGCTAATATCTCATAAGCATGGCCCATTGGAAGTGGTGTTTTTGGTGGCGAAAGGGTGAGTAACACGCAACAATCTGCTTTTGGGAAGGGAACAACTGGAAACGATTGTTAATACTTAATACCACGCAGGTTGAGGGGCAAAAGGAGGAATTCACCCAAGGAGGGGTCGCGTTTGATTCGCTAGTTGGTGAGATAATAGCTTACAAAAGCGATGATCGGTAGCTAGTTCTAGAGGATGATCAGCTACATCGAGATTGAGAAACGACCCAAACTCATATGAGATGCAACACTACAATATTATAAGTTTCTTCAATCTATAACCTTCATTAGTATATTCATTTTCTATAGTTTCCTCCATGATAGTGTGGGTTCGTGTTCATTGAAAATCTTGTTTCTTGCTCTCCACATGCTCCATATTTTAATTAGGAGTGTTAATCGGGTCAGCCCGATTGGGTTAATCGAGTTTTATTTAAAAAAAAAACTAACCGCAACCTGACACTATTATGCTAAGGGTAATGGGGCTTGATCTCACCCCAAGTAATCCAATACAAATCCGACACGTAGGCGCTGATGTGGCACAAGATCAAACCCCAGAGGATGAAGTGGTCCAGCAGTGGCGGATCCAGAACATTACCTCAGCGGGGGTAAAAATTAACTATGTAAATATGTAAAGATAAACGTCATTATATATAACAAATCAATATACCTATTACAACTGCTCTTTGTGTGATTTGATTTTTTTAGAAATGGTTAATCACACCACATTTTTAATGCTTCTTTTTCAATACAATTACACAAGCATTCAAAAAACCTCACCAATTCGATTATGCAAATTTGTTTTTACAATCTTCAACGCGACGGAGCATTTTTCAACCAACGTGGTTACTCCCCATCTTTCATTTTGAGAGGTTATGCTTATGTGGTTGGCAGGGTCCATTAAGACAATATTTTCTTCGTATCGCTTATCTATCTTGATGATAGTTCAAAATTCTTTTCCCATCAACGGAATCCAAATAAGGATTATCTAAATAAGCTAAACTAGGTCCGGAGTCTCATATAATAATTGTTTCAATAATAGATTCAATCATTATCAGTTTTATATAACTTAATAAATTAAAAGATATATACTTAAAAAAATATTTACTTTAAAAGAAATCAAACCTCACAAATGAAAAACCAAAAACAGCATTGTTCATTCAGTTGGGAGAAGGTAAAAGGGAGTAAATTATTTTTTTAACAAGGGGTCTAATAATAAAAAACTAAAAGGGAACTAATTATATTTTTTTTACAAATTAACACTATACAATTTATATAAATACATATAACTATAAGGTTGAGTGGGTGACTTACCCCCCTCAACATAACTTCCATCCGCTAGTGTGGTCCAGGTGATCTGAAGCTTGATTGATTTTTTTTGTTAAACACAAAAATACTAAATTAAAACATAAATAAAAATGAAAATAAGAACATAAATTTAAAATGCAACAACCTCTAAAAAAATACATAAAAATAACATTTTTATAAAATGGGGTTGTATTTATAGTGGTCGTGGTAGGGTTTGAGAGATTTAGAGAGTTTTGTAAATAATAGTAGAGAGAAAGGGAGTGAGATTGGTGGGTTATTTTTATAAAATAAGATTGTTATTTATAGTGGTAGTGGTAGGGTTTGTAATTAAAAATAAAAAAAAATCTTTTTTCTTTTTAAAGCTCAAGCCCGACAAGCCCAACGGCTCCTTTTGAGCAACCCAATGTCCAACGGCTATTTTTAGTCCCGCGGTCCGGCTCGCCCCAGGTGGTAGTGGCGTTCGCGATCACTGCCCGTTGTCACGTCCTTTGTGCCCCCATGTTAGCGCCTCATCATGGCCTTAAGGTTCGGGTTAATCGGGTTAGTCTAGTTACTCTATATGTTGAGGTTAATTTAAATAGCTGCAATTAGGGGTGTCCAAAATGAGTAATTAACTTCTATCTTTAACTTTTTGCTAGTAAGAAGAATTTTTATCTGACATAGCTACACAAAGTCTTTCTTTCCAGCAGAATTCTCTTACCACACCAATGTCACTTCTTTATCTTTTACCACACCATTAGATGTGTGAAAAGTGACTACACCACACATCATAATACAAAACAATGCATATTATTCAAGAAATCAAGATTGATTGTTTTTTTTTGTAATATGTGCGATTATAGTGTTGTAGGTGGACTTATATAATGGGCATAATTTAGTTAAGGCCTCAATTGTTTGTAAATTGGAGGTGGATTTGGGCTTTGGGCATCAATCCTTATTAATATAAAAATTTTACGGTCAAAGATATTTATATAAATACAATGGTTAGAAAAAACTAACCAAACATCAAAGAAACCAAATTACATGAAGAGAAGTGGGTTTTGAAGTCACTCGGTCTAAGAAAGTTTGAGTTTTTTGTTTCTAAACGATCCCGTCTTTAAGTCACTGGCTTTGAAAATGATTCGTTTCTAGTCTTCCAAATGGTCCACCAAGCAGTAAATATGATCCTTCTATAACTTGTTTCTTCTTCTTTGATATGTGACAATGATCCAACCAACAATAAATTTTAGGCTCTATATTGTTCGGCCCGTATTAACATAAATACTACCAATACAAGATAATCGGGTTATTCGGGTCTAGGGCTGTTCAAAATGCTCGAGGCTCGAAGCTCGAGCTCGTGGCCCGCTCGATAAAAGCTCGAATAAAACTAGCTAAAAAAACTTGATTTGAAACATTCTGAGTTGAATTGGCTCATTTTTGTAACCAAGCTCGGCTCGATCATGGTTCGGCTCGTTGGCTCGATTTAAATCTCGTTTAGCTTCAAAATCAAGCTAGAGCCTTAGCTGAGATGCCTCGTTTAATTTCAATTTCGAGCTCGAAACCACCCTGGCTTGACTCGGGCTCGACTCGTGAACAGAATCGGGTCAACCCGAAACCCGATTTTTTTTCTAAAACGGACCCGAAACCCTTCTCTAATAACTGATCGGGTTACCGATTATACTTTTTGACCCTATTTAATCCGGCCTTAATTAGCTTATTTGGGTTTGGGTTAATAGAGTTCAGGCATTTTGGACACCCCTAATCGTAACCCGAAATATCGCTTGAATTAACTTCTTTTGCAATTGGCTTCAGCCAAGATGACTATGAAAATCCATTACTTGTGAATTGAAAAAAGCAACAAAAAAAAAGATGGGAGCTTATATCATCTTTCTATATCTTGCCAAATCGAATCCGTCTTCAAGCATGTTAGTAACAAATGTACCACGGTCTCTTGACTTTACAAATAAAACATAACGTGTCAACAAAACTATTCATCCTACTACATTAGTAATTCCAAACCTTAAATTATTTTTTATAATTACGTCAAGTTACAAGTATCAACCATCTTTTCCTCTATCAACAACAGTTTTAAGGGTTGAGGAGCTATTACCTTAGATGCCTAGGAATTTGACCTTTCATAAGGTCAAGTTAACAAAACCAATGGACCCTATGTTCCCGCTTAGGGCAAAGACCATTCTTGTAAATATTATTAATAATTTTTATTTTATTTTTTGCAATATTAATGCTAAATCGATGGGATATTATTCCATAATTAGTATAATTCATGTGTCATTTATTTAATACCCATTGGAAACCATCACCGTTGTTTTATATGGCTTTAATAAAATATGCTTGCAATGTTGCTTCACGTTTAGGCATTAGTACATCGTTTGACAAAGTAAAAGCAGTTCTACAAAATGAAAACATATAGCAAATTGCACACAGCCAAAGTTGACTGGTATACAATAGTTGGCTAGCTAGAAAGGAAGCATAAGATATTAAAGTATAACATTATTATTTATGCTATAAAATAATAAGCGTCTCTCCGGTTTGTGAGAAATCTTCGCTCTCATGAAGCCGATGTGAAGGAGAGAGGTCATGAAAAGGTTGGACGTGCACACTTGTGATCGATGACATAGATTTATTATATGAAAACCATTATTGTTTGGGATGATTTATTAAATATATCATGGTTAGAGTTTGTAATATGAATTACAACTTATATAACAGATTAGTAACATCTGATATTACTAACTATACAATTAAACTAGTAGACTATTTATTTATAATGAGATGAATAAGATATTGTGAACATATATGTTTAATATTTTTTGAGCTACATACGTTAAAATGATTATAGTGAAAAAAAAAACGAAGATAGTAAAACTTGAACTCTCACAATTTCATAGAACCTCTATCTTATCTAAATATGATATCTGTTAGTTGCAATCAAAATTGGAAAAATTCTTCTAGAAAGCTTACTACTTCTTGACAATTATTATGAGCTTTTATCTTCAGGCATTTAAGAAACTTTTGCCTTATTTGTTGCATTCAACTCAAAAAGCTTCAAACTTAAATGTCTTTCTCTCCCGTGACTTTAGAACAAAGCTAACTTTATTTTATTTTTTAACTGTGGTTACACTTACATACTTTTAACATATATATTATCTGAAATTTTGAAACTCTTAATAATTACTTCCCACTTTTGTCCCAACTTTCTAAAAGATTTAATACCCGACAAAAGCCTTGACAAAATTTAAATTTATAAAGCATGTTCTGTATTTCAAGAGTAGTATACTAGTTAAGGTCACTATGAACATATGATGTCATGTAACCAAAACCGATGAAGAGTTATAACTACTTTTAATTTGATTGCTTTCTGTTAATTCCAGTTGTTCTAGCTAGTTGGTATGGCTAGTTAAACTATGTACAGCCTCTAAATAAATAGAAAAACCGTTTAATATCACAACACTATATGATGGTATCTTGCTGTGTGTTACGATGTGTTTCCTCTTTAGAGGTCAAGCGTTTGAGTCCTGTAGTGGACATTGGTATAATATCATTAGGCGTTTAGATTGCCGTTTTAGAAAATATAAATAAAAATTTGAAAGATTTTTACTATAAGTATGCGTGAAATACAAATAATTTCTAGAGAACACAATGTTTGTGACTGGATAGGGCTGCCACTTTTACCCGAAAGCTGAAACTCAACCGGAAAAACTCGTACCCGAACTAACCTGAACCCGAGAAAAGACTAGCCCAAACCCGAACCGAAGTAATTCGGGTTGGTTCTCGGGTTTGATTTATAAGTTTCGGGTCAACCCGAATAAACTTTTAATTTTAAAATTAAATATATTTTTAGGTATAATAGGCTAAGTCTTAGCCACTAAAGGTATCAGAATCTGACCCTAATCAAATGTTGTCATTCCAACTATTGTTGATCAATTGCTTATTGTTAATTTATGTTTTTGTTTATTACTAGTAGCAACGTTAATCGAACAACCAAATCACGCCCGATTGAAGACGATTATGGTTTGAGTTAGTTTTACTCTTCTTTTAAATTGTTTTATCAAGTTATGTTGGTTTTTTATTTGATTATTTGCGTTATGAGCAATGGAGAATATGTCGTTTTAATTTTAGCATTGTAGTTTTTTTTATTGTTATTATTTTTTTATTTTTTGTTTTCTATGATACTCGAAACTCGATTAACCCAACCCGAAAAAACCCGAACCCGAATTACCTGAACCTGAAAAACCCATGAGAGATTTGGGTTGGGTTCTGGTCAAGGTTTAAAGCTTTGAAACTTGAAAAACCTGACCCGAAAAATCCAAAACCCGAAGAACAATCCTAACACGAGATATGTGGACGATTGAATTTGGAGCTATTCTGTTTGGAGTGTTTTTCTTGGAAATGGGCCATGGCAGGTAAGCATTCTCGTAGGAATCTTCAAATAAAACAACTATATTTTTATATATATTACTTGGATTATATATAAAATTATAAATACCAATAAGATATTTTCACAATTATAGAAACATTTTTCTTTCATATATGAAACGAATATACTATGTCATCCCATTTTAGTAAGGTGGTTTGAGTGTAAATAAAATGTCAATTCAATCCCCGTACTATATAACATTTTATTTAAATAAAAAACATATACGAATAAACTATTTATTCATATTATCTTAAAGACAAATTTCTTTTTATTCTTGTTGTCTGATGGACTTGAACGCAGGACACAAGACTTCAAATCCACAGATATTTAAATGTTTTATCTTTATCAGTGTTATGGATTCATATGTAAATAAAATATTACAAGTTCTTTATGTGTACGTAACTATTACAAAAGTAAATGTTGAATAAAAGATTTTATAATCAATTCAACTTCAAAGAATATATAAAAATCTTTTCTCTCATATTAGTAAGGGACGAAAATTGTATAAAACACGCAATCACATCCCATATCGTTGAAAATGATAATTGTGATAAAGAATATGCCTTTAAAAATACATAGAATTTTCAAAGCCATTTTGTTTTGAAGTAGTTTTAAGGAGTCTTTCAAACTTATTGCCCATAAGGCCATAACAACTTTATTTATTTATTTAATCATAGAGTCGGCCCTAAACATGTTAAACAAGAGGGAACATTTTGACTACAAAGTAAAAACTATTTAATATAATATTGTTTGTGATAAATCTAGACAAAGGTACATTTTTTTTCCTTACAGAAACATCTGAAAGAAACACTAATTTAACCTCCGACCTAATAACTTAGTCCTTAGATAAGGTTTAGTCTTTTCCACAAGGGTTAGAATAAAATCTGGTTAAATGAGAGGAAAACCACATGTAAAACAGAACATTAACCCGGCTAAATGAGAGGAAAACCACATGCAAAACAGAACATCGGTGAGCTCGTTACAAGAAGGAGATGGGGGTATTCCCGTAACCACCCTCGGGCGTACTAGAGAGTATTCTCGGGCAGAAGTCCAGATCTTTTTTTCGTTGAAGGTGAAGTGGTATTTATAGCCGGATGGTAAGAGAGAATGTATGGGTCGTCTGCCATGTCAGGTAATCCACCAATCAGGAAGCTTACACGTGCCCAAGGTTGGTTGGTGAATAAAGTAGCTGACCGACAGCGACATTTGTACTATGTAGTGCTGTTTGTTGACGGTGCACTGTAGCTTCCTATTGGTTGGAAGTCCTTTTCATAGAGATACTTTCTTTTTTACAACACATAGGAAGATCTTTGGAGTTAACTTTTCCGAAATGTCAGGAAATGTCCGGTGCAAGGTTGAGTGTATCAACGCCATGTATTTATGTACTTGGTGCCTATGACCGCTCCGCGGAGTGTGTAGGTCCACATGTGGAAGCTTCTGTCACCTTTTAGATGGCTGTAGGACCCTACCCCTTCAACATCTAATTTGAAATTTTCTTAAACCTTGAAAAGGGTTTAAGAGCATTCACAATCCATCCGTTGAGTGATTAAACCTTACCCCATTTTTATTAAAAAAAAAAGAAGTTCTTTGAAAAACACACTTCATCCATTACATCTTCTCAATTCTCTAACCTTTAATTATAAAAAGTTGCTACAATAACTTTTTATATATAAAAAACTACTAATCATACTGCATCAAAATTACGTGAGTGTCTAAACATGAAAAAATATACATGTTTGTGAGTAAGATAAAGATAGAATTATAAAATAAGATATGAGAGCATTCACATTAGCTTCTCTATCTTTATAATTTAACTAGTATCACATTTATCTAAATTTATCTCTAATAAGATATGGATCATTAACATTTCATTGATATGTTTAGTCACCATGTGAGAATGTAATGAATTATTACTTTGTGTTGTTTGGCAGGTAAGAAAATACGAAATATAATAAGAAAAATGATAGTGAGATGGGTGGTGGTGGATGGCGGGCGATAATGGTTGTCAAGGGTGATGGTAGTGGTGATGGTCAGGAGCGATGATTGGTGGCGGTGGGGTGGATAGGTGTTGGCGGCGGACGATGGTGGGGGATAGCGTTGGTGGTGGGTGACGATGGTGGTGGCAATGGTGGGCAAGGGGCGGTGGCGATGACTGGCAGCGATGGTTGGTGGTGGTTGTGGTAGTGGCGAGCGGTGTTGGTAGTGGTGATCAGAAGGCAACGACGACTGCGGATGGTGGTGGTGATGGCGGGCGGTGGTGGTGGTGATGAGAGGGTGGCGACGACGGTCGGTGGTGATGGAGGTGATATAGGTTGAAAAAGGGAAATAAATGGAAAAAGAAAAGACAAAACAAAAACAAAAACAAAAGGCGAACGAAATAAATTTGAAGTGTTTTATAAAGAATGGGTATTTACATATATCCCCTTCCTAAGTTCGTTTATTACATATTTGCCAAACCCTTAAACATAATTGCATATTTCCTCTCCCTAAATCACATATATTACATATTTTCCTATTTCATTAAAATTAGATAATTAAATGACTGTTTTACCCTTAAAGAAATAATTTAACTATTTACATATTTCCCCATCTTTACTTGTGCAAAAAGATACGAACCTGAATTATCCGAGGTTCCAAATCAAGATTATTAGAAAATTCGAATATCCGAAATTTTCAATATCAGAATTTTCGGATTGTAATGTTTAAAAAAATCAGATAATTCGGATGCCGTTATATCCAAAATGTTTTTTGTAATATATTATTTAATTGGTATTTGTTAGATTTCTAAAGGTTTAGACCTCAAAGCTTAACCCCCACTCCTTAATTACAGTCGACTCTTGATATCGGCCTCTCGCACTAGCTATTCATTGATTGAGAATTTATGTTGCAATCCACTGGCAGAAGCTTATTTGGTTTTCTTCTAGAATTTAGTGGGCTTTTCTTACTTATTAAATAACCAGTGGGTTTATTTTTTCTGTTTACTGGATATTGGGTGAATACAATAGAAAGTTGAAGTATCTAAATCATAAATAGTTTCGAAATATCAGTTTGTTCACGCTAAAATCTGTAATCGTTTATTAACGTTGCAATTTGACACCCCTACCCTTCCTTAAATGAACTAATGAACTATAACTAAATTGATAAGGGTAAAAGGGTAATTGCAATCTAAAAAGGGAAATATGTAATTTTAATTTTAAGATTAAGGAAATATGTAATTAAGAGGCCTAAGGAGGAGATATATGTAAAAATCCCTATAAAGAATATAATGAACTTGATAATAGGTCATTCTAACATCCTTGAGTTATTAATTTCTTAAAATGATCTGTTTCATTTTACCTTTTATTCAATATATATATATATATTAAAAAGTTTCACCACAATAGAATATAGAAACATCCAAACGAGTTATAATGAAGTGGCAGGTAAGCGGGCAACAAGCTGCGCCGCAACCCCCTTTTGGATAGCATTTCAAATATTACCTTAATTTACCTTATACTTACGATTTGTGTGAGATAATGTTCAAATCTAATGAATTAATTAATCATTATGGTGAGTGAATGTAGACTACGCTCTCGTCATATTCAGCGTTTTGTTTTTATTTTATTCGTATTTGAATAAAATGATTCTGCACCGTGAGGCATGAATGAGCCCACATCCCACTACGTAAAAGCGATATATAGAAAGTAGAAACATCACCCTTCATATTCTTTTTTTTTTCTTATATTTTATTTTTATTTGAGTGATCAACGTTACTCTTCTTCTATTCTACTATACCAAGAAAATATTTTTATTTACATTTATCGTGTTAAGTTATTATTAGAAAGAGAGGAGAATAAAAAGTGTGGCTCAAAGATAAACAATCACGTGTATAAGTTAGGGTTGTAAATAAATTGAACGAACATGAATAAGTTTTGTTCATGTTCATCTGTTAAGAAAATAATGTGTTCACGAACACTTACCGAACGAGATTTTATGTCCGTGTTCGTTCATTAAGGAAATGAATGTGTCCATGAACGGTTCTTGAACACAAATAAAATCAGCAAAGCCTAAAGATTGAAACCAATGTATTCATCAATGTGAATAATGAAAGCCAGTAAATGAATCAAATGAACACGAAAAAGGGCATGCTCGTATTCGTTCATTTAACTTTAAATGAACATGAACACTTAATCAAACAAATATTTGTGTTCATGTTCATTTATTTAAAAAATAAACATTTGTGTTTGTTATGTTCGTTTTATAAATTTAGATGAACATGACAAAACAAAGATAAACGAATATATATGAACAAATGTAAATGAACACAAGTAAACATAAACGAACATAAATGAACACAAATTAACAAATATAAAACCTTTAAGTAGATGTCTCATCCAAATAATATTTAATTATTTTATGTTAATACATAAATGAACAAATAAACATACGTAAATGACCATAAATAAACGAACACAAACGAACGTTCAAGAACATAAATGAACAAACGGAACATGTGTTCATGTTTGTTCATTTAATTAAACGAACACAAATTTTTTGTTCATGTTTGTTCGTTTATTAAATAAATGAACTCCCTGATCGGTTCACAAACAATTTATCAAACGTTCGATTCATTTACAGGCCTAGTATAAGTACAAGTTCAACTAAAACCCGTAAATAAAATGACAATTGGAATAAAATTAATTATTTTACATTTGGAAAATGAGAAATAGAAGGGTAACGTTCAACCCCCAACCCCCCACCCCACACACACACCACCACCACACACACACACACATTTTATCTTAACTTTCCATGATTTTCTTTTACATATTTTCTGTTTATTAACGACAATTCACGTACTATTTAACTCTACTTTTAAATTTTTAATTATGGACCTAAATTCTCATTATTTAAAAAGTCAAAATATTATTTAAAAACATGATACCGCTATACAAAATCTATTTGATTCAAGATTTTAAACAAAAATGGAAATATTATCAAGGTGCTAGAACATAAAAACATAAACAAATTACAAAGTGAAAGTGATGACATAAAAGATATGTACGTTCATGGAGGTCCAACTTATAGGCGAAGGAGTATGGATAAGTTCACACACATGTTTAACAAGTATAGGTCGTGTTGGCGAAAAGTTTGTTGCCAAGTAACCTTTAGACGATCCATTTGAAAATGGTAGGTGGATTAGATGTTCCATTTAAACTATGAGGCCGCCATACCAATTCCAGCCCTAATACCGACCGTCACAAGTTTCCCTCGATTTTCTAACTAGAAATTTGTATATTTTCATTTTAGTCCTTGGACTTTAGTTTTGGCATAATTACACTTTAGTCCCTCAACTTTTAAATTTGCTTTATTGTCACTTTAATGCTCTTAAGTTTTAGTACAATGTGTTCATGACATTGCATTACATAGCAATAATGTTGCTACGATACTAGGACATCGGTGTTGGTACTAAGTTACTTGGAAAACATCATACCGATCAGACTTCACTAGCAAGCAACGACCAACGTTACATGCAAGCAACATCATATAGTAGACTTCAGAGAAATGTTATTTTATGGGTGGGTGCAATCCACTTAAATATACAAAGACAACTAAAAGGGAAAGAGATAGAATTTCATCGAGACTTAAACGATTAAAGGGCAACAATTTGATAGTTACATCTAGCATTTATGTAGTTTTAGGGCCATTGCATATTTTGGATACGTTTTGTCGATGACATCGTTATCAATTTGGACGACAAAATCATTAGTTAGTTTTGGTAACATCAAAAGAGAAACAACAATTTTTAGTAAAGAGACTAAATAATGTAACATAGTCTATGATCGAGGTAAATAACATAGTCTCTGCTCGAGGTAAATGTTGGCTCCATCATTTTTTTTTATTCAACACGTATTATTGCCTTTGCAGCCTTTTAAAGATAATGCAACAATATAGTCTAGTTCACTCAAATACATGTTACATGAAAGTGGCGTATTCATCTAACTATATTAGGAATGAACAATTTTGTATTGTTACGTGAAAGTAGCGTATTCATCTAACTATATTTAATCATGTGTGGTGTCTAGAGGTGTAACACCCCCCACCCACCTACCTTCTTCCTGATTGACTGAACAAAGTTGAGACCTCACCTTCTACTTCTTTGGGCGTTTTGTATACAAATGTGGGATACATTTTGAAGCCCAAAACACCCCCCGGGGGTGTTGGGGCGTTTTGGGGTATCAAACTGTGACATCCCTAAAATTTTTATACCAATTTTGTTAAATTAGAAAGTTGAGTGACCATTTAGTCATTTAGCTAAATATATACTGAATCGACACATGTCCTATGACTCATCGCCATGAAAAAGACACATGTCACATTGTGGCAACATGAAAGGACACATGTCAACATGTAACCACACGTCTCCTCACTAAGTGACATGTGGCTAGTGACTAATCAATTATCATGCCACATGTCAACACCAAATAGCACGACTCGTCATCAAGAACGACACATGTCGCATAGTGTTGAGTGGCGGTCCGGCCGAGGATTATAAATAGTGAACATGGGCTCCTCATTGTGGCATCTAAATCACAAAACCACTTTCACTTTATCGTAGTTCGTTCCATCGAGTTGGAGTCCCGACACTACTCCGAAGTCTCGACGTTTCACACCTCAACACTCTACGTATAGTCAAAGTACTACTCGTTCGTCCTTAAGCATTATACTTCTAAGGTAAGAGTTATGTTTAAGATATTTAAATTCATAGCTTAGATCCTAGTCGAGGGTATAGCCAAAACCTTGGAAAGCTTATAAATATATTTAAGTTTTTTATATATATAAAGGCTTACAAATATAAAAGTTTCTTTATTATTAAGAAACATAAAGTTTTACATGCAAAGGTTATTGTTAATTGACTTCTTCTAAACGAAGAAACATTAATTTTTATATAAAAGATATTTATAAATAATAAAACAGAAAAGCGTGACGGGCATGTAGTAACTGGAAGGGTGATAATATCGGTAGGCGAGTCTTTTGTCCAAGGAAAGTAATTCGTATAAATCCCAATCAACCGATGGGCCGTTTACTTTCTTGGAGAGCTTGATGAGAGTGTTCGAACCTATTAGGCCAAAGCATGCCACACCAAACGTCATACGAACTAAAGTAAGCCTTTTTAAATAA
Source organism: Bidens hawaiensis (assembly GCF_021521415.1). Lineage (NCBI taxonomy): Eukaryota > Viridiplantae > Streptophyta > Magnoliopsida > Asterales > Asteraceae > Bidens > Bidens hawaiensis. The sequence continues at coordinate 1,098,288 of NW_027491277.1, forward strand.
AAATGACTTTTATATCACAAGAAGAAATGTTTTATCAAGGTTTAAAGCTACAAATTAGAATAAAGGTCTAAAGTTAGATCACTTGATCTAAATATTCATACAAAGATATTCTCGTAACTACAGGTTCGAGATAACATGCACAACATAAATCAGTAAAGACATTTTGATCATAACAAAGGTGAGTACATTGACTATAAACTAATATGAAGGCGTTAAGCATTTTACATATGATTTAAAATCAAAACACATGGCTTGAATGGTTTTCAAAACGTTTGATGCGTAAAGGTAATCTAACGACATAGCATTCAGGTCATAAGTGCACGTATAGTTGGATCCAAGTTTATACACATGTTACGGATGAAAGGCCGTAACGTGGCTAGTAAAGAGACTCAGTTGTAGGCATACGTAAAACTACGGTCAATCCGAGTAAAAAGACTAGTGTGCTTCGTGGTTGTACACTCGGGTGAAACAGTCCCGCTGAGTGTGTAGATATACTAATACAAATTACGATTGAACGAGTTTTATATTCTTGCCAACATAAAATACTTTGTGTCTGTTAATGTTATTCACTAGCTTTTAGCTAACACATCATTTTAAACATTTTCAGATAATCATTAGTAAGTGATAAGGACAATAGAGTAATATGGAGACAGCTCGTTGGAGATAGAGAATGATCTGTGGGCTCATTTTATTAAACCCCTTGTAAAACATAATTATATAAAAACACATGTTTCATATTATCAAGGGTATTTAAATCCCTTTTTATATAAAGAAATATTTTGTCAAAATAAATTCTCGCTGCAACAAAATAAACTTTGATATATTTTCAAAACCGATACCAACTATTAGTCATACGTCTAGACCCATATGGCCGGGTGTGACAAAAACGCCCACTACGGATGGTCTTAGGAATGAGAAATTTTGTACCGAGTATTGATACCATCCCGGTACCAACTAAACATAATCAGTTCCGGCATTGGTACACGTTTTTCATGTTTTCGATATCGGTACCATTTGGTTGTGGTGTATTCATTGGTACCAACACCGAACCGATAAAACCAACATGATATTCAGATTATACTTTTACTTGTTTTCGGTATCAGTAATTTTCGATACGACACCTATCTTGTTCCAAAACTATATATGTGGGTCTTAACACCATTCATTCCATTTTCTATAGTAAAGAGATAAAACTAGTTAATGACTAAATATTCCAACTAAGTGTACTACAATTACAAATTGCATACAATGTCAATGTTGGTAAGGCCATTAGTCCGTTGGTAAATTATGAAAACTTGTAATGGTGACTTTCACCTTCGTTGACTTTAATACATGTAAAGCCTCTTTCATTTTAAAATTCGTTTTCTTCTTGATTCACTAATTAGTTGTACATTAGTGTCAATATTTAAATCTAATACTAAGTATGCTTGATTAAATAATTCATGCAAAAATTATCCTTCCTAAGATGGAATGTTGACTTTGACACAACTCCATCATCAAAGAAGTCATTTGAGCAATCAATTTTAATTTTATTAATCACTGACTTTTATTTTTCATTAAAAGTTTATTCAATAAATCATCAACACCAATGCAAATATTCAATTTTTTCCATATCAATATCAATGCAAAGAGGGGCCAATCTTGCGTCCAAAAATCAAATTTTATCTAATTACTTGAATAATAAAATAGCTAGAAAAAATTTGTATTTTTTAAATCCAAATTTAAAAGTATATTGATTTTTCTTTTAAATTTAGGAAAAGAAAGCTAATAACATAACAAATATGTAAAAGAGTTGATTCGCTCCCTCACCCCCTTGACCGAGAATTGGTCATTCCCAATATCGACCAAACCTATCCATCTTTAACACTCGAGAGAGATGCGCCTTGATTCAGACTTTGCAAATCTAAAAATTGAGTCATGGGCTCGTGGAAGCCCACCAACTACTCGACATCCTTTAAACCACCAAACAATCCTTAAACAACTCTAAAACATACAACCTTGGAAATATTTATCGATTTAATTTCTCTATGTTATAATAGTTATAGATTGTTTTCCATCGTTACAAGTGATTTAACAATACCACTTATTATAAGCATGAAAACACATAAAGAAATATTAGTATTCGCCTATAAACAAGATAAGGATAACCCACCACTAAACCATATACAATCGCACTCATTTCCTTTCACATCATCACTTCCTTTATTAGATACATACATACAGGGGAATGTTCATGTACATTTTGATATTAACATGAGTATGTAGGAAATAATGCCAATTTATTTGAAAATGCGAACGTAAGAAACAATACCAACTACAATACCAATCTACATAAACAATGACTTATAATAACAAATAAAAGAACCTAAAAACTAAAACAAAATATCAAAATCAAGAACAAAATAATAACAACATATACCAGCAAATACTTATAACAGCAAAAGAAAACATCTAATAATAACAACAAAATATAAATAAGCAAATACTTATAACGTTTCATAATTGAAAATTAGCAAATACGAACAAAAAATAGCAGCAAACACCTATAAAAATAAACCTAATCATAACAACAAATTGGTTCTCACCGTTTTCATGTTAAGAATAAAATGTATTTGATCCTGTTTTCATACATACATACCTCTATAAACATATATAGATATTAATAATATAATAATAATATAAATTAATTCAACTATGAAAACTGACGTATATATAAAAACCACACATTCCATCCAATGGTCAACCTATGGGACAAGTTGACAACCATTTGCAGTTAAGATTAATGTTGTAAACTATACCAACCAATAATAATCAAAAGTATTTTAAAATATTCGATTGATACGAAGTAAAAGTATTTTATTTTTATATATAAACCTTCAACCTTGTAAACTATACCAACCAATAACAAAAAGTTGTAACAATAACACCTCCCTCTCTCCTCTTTTCTTTCTCTCCAAACTCTTAAAAGTAGCCGATGGCTAGCAACCAGACAAACCGCGATACCCGACCAAAGACACGTGTGATAGTTGGTATCGGTTTACTACTCGTCGTGATAGGGTTATGCTTGGTGGGGGTGTTTGTGATGATCCATGGCTTAAAAAGATTGCTTTTAGAAAAAGTTGGCTTTGGAGAAGGGATGGTGTATGTTAATGGAAGTGGTTCCATTGGTTTAATAGATGATGACTTTGTTTGTGCTACTTTGGATTGGTGGCCTCCTCAAAAATGTGATTATGGTACTTGTAGCTGGGGAGCTTCTTCAATCCTTAATTTGGTTAGTATTTCCACTTCTTAAAAAAAAACTACTAGTTATACCGATTAATGAGTTACATATTCTGGTATTTTTTTTTACTGTTTGGGATGATGATCAAACTAAAGAGATTCGGGTTATGATTTTCGGGTTTGAACTTGAAGGACATCTAAATTATTCAATGCATTTATTTTTATTTTTTAACGACTACTCACACATGCAGTAACTCTAATTATAAGTAACACTTTTTCTTTTTATGACGAGGGGTTTTGAGCTCACACCTCATTGAAAAAACAAAGTTTTATCCAGCTTTTTTGATACCGTTAAAACAAACACAGTTTGGTATGCATCTTATTATATTAAATATTAATATGGAGGATGTGACCTAGAAAAATAACTTAATTGTCATAATCACGTTCCACATATTATGATTAAATTTATCTGCTTCTTGACCAAAAATAACTATAAATAGATGTGTATATTAATAATATACATGATGTGTTTTTCACTTTTGGGTTTATACGGGCCAAAGTTATATGGTAGTATGGTACCACCTAGAGAAATTAGTTCATATTGGCATGCGATTTGACTTTAAAAACGTCAAATTAAGAAAAACAATTTATATTGTAGTTGATTAAAATAAATAGAGCATTTAATATGATGATATTTTCTTTTCCTTACTTCTAATTAAGTCCAATTATGTTATCAATGAAACCCGAAAAGGAGATATAACGGTCAACACAAAATCTAGTTATATCGTTATCTTATGTTGATGTCGTGTTAGAAATTGTCGTCCCCTACTTTTGGGACATGGTGCACTGATTTTACGTTTAAAATAACTTGACTTGATTAAAAATATACGATAAAGGTAAAGCATTTATAACAAACTTTATTCATCAAAGATGTTACCATTTTTTTACATTTTTACTAAAGAAACTTATTCTTGTTTGGTTTTTAATCTTTCACAGGACCTTAACGTTCCAATCTTGTTTAACGCAATCAAAGGTGAGTAATATATAAAACAAATATTAAACATGTTTATAACTTAAAAAATTCACATGAGTCACATTTATATACACGAAACATATTAACATAATCAAATTTCACAATTTAAGAATTTTTCTAACTTGTTCTATCATTTGTTAAATATCATATCATTGTATTATTATAATATGTCATCATAGACTAATAGTTTTTAAGTATGGTACATACAAATTTATTCTAATAAAAAGGGTACTTTTATGTCTATTTAAGTTTATTAAAAAATAGTGTTCACATCAATACAGAAGGTAAAATGCAACAAGCAGCGCCCGTAGTCTTTTTTGGATAGCAAAACTAAGTCGTTTGATCATTTGCAGCCTTTTCTCCGTTGAAACTTAGACTGGGAGGCACTCTTCAAGACAGAGTGATATACCAAATGCAAGATGATCAAGAACCGTGTTCCCAATTCAACAAAACTGATAATGTGTTATTTAATTTCACTCAAGGTTGCTTACCACTATCTAGATGGGATGAACTCAACACTTTCTTTCAAAAAGCAAGGTAATACAACTTTTACATCATATGTTCAAATTCCTTTTCATATGTTTATGATATGAAGTTTTTTTGTAACAGGGTTTTGTTTTATTTTCTCTTGTTTTTAAAAGAGCAAAGGTTATATTCGGGTTAAACGCGCTAAGTCAAAGAGAAGTAAAAATGGATGGTTCTGTCGTAGGACCATGGAATTCGAGCAATGCTGAGGCTCTGATGAAATACACCGTCGACAAGGGCTTCACGATTCATGGTTGGGAACTCGGTAAGCTATTTTGGTCCAAAACAGACTTTTTCTTATAAATATGTAGCCATGACTAATAAACGTTGTCTTAAACGACAACTAATAGGAAACGAATTGAGTGGAAACGGGATTGGAGCAAGCATCGGGGCGGATCAGTACGCGTCGGATACGGTTTTACTTCATAACTTGGTGCGGAAAATCTACAAGGGTTTTAAAGTGAAACCACTAGTTCTTGGACCAGGGGGATTCTTTAATGCAAATTGGTTCACCAAGTTTGTTAATCAATCACACAATTCACTTCAAGTGATTACCCAACACATCTATAATCTTGGTCCAGGTATTAAAATGTTCAATACCTAATCAATTTTAAGTATATAACAGTAAGAACCGCATAAGCGTCGATACGTTGTGTTGACTAGATACCGTGAAAGAGAGAAAGAAGCGAGTTATGCATAATTCTTGCTAATAGATTACATTTTATTCAATTTGTGTTGGAGAAATATCGTTACACCAAGTATTTTGGTATTTATTAGGTAGCGACAGTCGCTTAATTGAGAAAATACTTAACCCGTCATATTTGGATGGAGGATCACAACCGTTTAGAGATCTTCAAAACATTTTGAAGCAATCGGGAACTTCAACAGTCGCTTGGGTTGGTGAAGCGGGTGGTGCTTATAATAGCGGTCGTAATCAAGTTACGAACACTTTCGTGAATAGCTTTTGGTAGGTTTCAGCAACTGTTAATTTTAGTAAAGTTTGATTCAAATGACTAGTGTCACCTGTTGAATAAAACATATACATGTTGGTAATAGAATTTTATGTGTACAATTTTTTTAATATAGGTACTTGGATCAACTGGGGATGGCAGCTTCATATGATACTAAAACGTATTGTAGGCAGACATTGATTGGAGGCAATTATGGGCTACTTAATACTGAAACATATGTTCCTAATCCTGACTATTATAAGTATTTTATTTGTGACATTAAAAAGTTGATAATTTTTATAAACATCTAACTGTTACAAGAATTTGACATTGTCAAATGATTTGATCATATGTTGTAGTGCACTTCTTTGGCATCGGCTGATGGGACGACGTGTTCTATCAACAAGTTTTCACGGCTCAAGGAAGATCCGCTCATATGCACATTGCTCCAAACGATCGGTAACTATATACTTCCTCAGTTCCTCTTTACTGCTACAACCAATTAGGGGTTTTAATAAACCACCGAAGTAGCGAACCTTTAAATCAGAAGCAAGTCGTTTGGTTTAATGTTTTGATAAATCTATAGTCTGGTTCACAGTTTGACTGTTTATGGTTTGAAACTCTGAATCTGTGTAAACCAAATCGTATGTTTCACACTTATTATTAAAAAAAATTCAGTTTAGATATTAGGTTAACTGTATATATTTTATTCATGAACATTTATTTTTTGAAATATGATACAAAATTACGCTTTTGAAAAGAGAATCAACTATTATTGTCTAAAACTGACACGGCAAAATCAAAACCAGTAAACCATACAAAATCGGCTGATTCGGTTTGTCCTTTCCCAAAACCATAGTTAGCAGTCCGGCCAAAAATTTCGTCAAAAGTGGTTAAACTAGACCGTCAACATAATATAAAGATTATAACTCGTTTACAACCCTTTTGGAAAAACGGGCTCACATGCCACTCTCTTTATAGTTCTAACCTTGAGTTTATAACTAAATCTAATATCGTGTACATTGACAGAACGGAATCACTATCTTATTGATCAACCTGGACGGCATTACACAAACCAAAGTCGGTCTTTCAGTTGAAAACGTGACAATCTCAGTGGCATCAAAACAGCAAACTAAACAAATACGACCATCCAAACTACTTGGCATCAAAGAGTTCACAAGAGAAGAGTACCACTTAACAGCAAAAGATGGGAAACTAAAAAGTCACATAGCACTTTTAAATGGAAAAGAATTAACTGTAAATTCCACGGGCATTATACCTTCACTAGATCCAATCGAAGTAAACCTACCCGACCCGATAATCATTGCCCCATACTCAATTGTATTTGTTCATATACGCGGGATACACATTCAAGCTTGCACATAATACTAATAACATGTTTATGCTTTTACTCATTTGCCCTATTTTTGTATATTTTGTTTATGCGGGGCTTATGTTTATTTGTCGTCATACAAACATACTATTAATCAGTGTGTGCTTAACTATCAAACAAGAATAAGCAAAGATATGTTTATGAATGCAAGTACAAAAACAGTCATGATCAACCTAAACAGTCTTAATACAAATAAACGTTACCAAGTGAATAAGTTGCTTGCGGATCCCACTCTGATAATGTTTATGCCTAATTGCTCCTTGCAGCTCCGGGCATCAAATTTGCAAGAGAAGGAACACCTTGGCTCCTCATTTCTTCTTGTGCTTTTCTAATTTCTTCTGGGTCTGTGAATATCATCACGGTTCGTAGTTATAAACATGCTTCTCGGTTTGTAATTACAAAGATTATGAAACTAATACTTAATTTGGGAGTTTTAAGATTAAGAAATGTGTATACATACCCATGTTTTCAACTAATTTGGGCATTAAGAACATCACCACCACCATAAATCCAATCATCAGACCCATGGGACTTTTCAGTAGAGACATTATGTTAAAAGGCTCCCTTATCTGCAACCACAAATTATGAGTCATCCATGGTAAAGTGTAAAATAGTAACCCAATTAGCAGTGGCCCGTAAATGAACCGAACGCTTGGTGAAACTGATGCAGATCTCTTTATTTGAATTTTGATTTTGTTATCTTTTACTATTTTATGTTATCTTGTTTCCTAGTTTATCTTTTTCCATGTTTAGTATAAATAGGGATCCAAGGTTGTTTAGATTATGAGTTTTTTGATTAAGTTTAATTTATAAGAACATTGTTCTTTGAACCTTTGGTTCGATTTATCGTCTTTGATTAATCATGAGTCTCTCGAGCCATTGATCGCTTCCGAAACTGCATCAGAAACGTTCATGAACCGTTCGGCAGAAGTTCGTTTACTAAACGAACATGAACAAGTTTTCTCGTTCATTTATGTTCGTTAGTTTGCGTTCATTCATTTAAATTCGCTAATAAATTCAACCAAATTTTGTGGGTTGATTATAACTTAATCTAGTTTTAATAACTTTTTAGCCACAACACTTTGTTGTTCACATTTACTTTTAATTGGTTTTAGCTCAGTTATGTTGGTGTGTTTACGTTCGTGAACAATCGTAACGAACAAACATAAATGAACATGAGCATGTTCATTTCCTTAAAGAATGAACACAAAAAAACCCCCCCTCGTCTGTTTACTTGTTCAAGTTCGATCGTTTGTTCGATTAAAGTTAAACAAACGAACACGAACAACATTTTCAGTTTGTGTTTGTTCGGTTCGTTTACAGGCCTAATTAGCACCTTAAATTACTCATAAAGTACCAACTCACAGACCCAAAAAGGCAGTTTAATATTTCAAGAAAACTGAGCATCTAAAGCCTTTTATGTTTCACCTAATTTGTGTTTAATTAGGGTTGGTTTTGCTATATAAAGACCCAACCCGAACCATAGTCATCTTTACAAAAAAAATAGGCAGTTTCATAATTATTGTAGGTGGTTAAAATATAAGTCTTGATTATGTCAAAGAAACTAATATATTACTGAAAATTACTAATATGTCCAACTGACCTCATAGTATTGTTCCTCTTTCAAAGGCTCCAAAACGAGCTCTTTTAAACCTCTTCGGTTTTCGGTCAGTGCAGCTTGAACCTTACCAGGGTTTCTGGCACTCACGTCTACCCGTACCTGAATCAAATGGTCAAAAAACAATATTAACATTGTGGCAAATACAGCAAGTCTAATAACATAAAGAGAAAAAAAATTGTACCGGTGAAAAGAAATAACCAATGACATCAACTTCAATAAGGTGGGTCCCAGCCGGCACATTGTGGCTTTAAGTTGGTTATTAAGGAACTTCAACAGTGATAAAAATAAGATGCATATATACACATCTTATATATGTACAGATATATGCAACTAGTGAATAGTAATTAAACTAATAATGAAATATATAAACCATTAAGATAGTAGGATACAATGAGAAGTAACCATCAGGCTTTAGAAAGGTAACTTGCTGACCACCATTTAATATGACTTTAGCATTGTTAGCCTTAACTGGTAGACCAAACCCTTTCGCACCGAAACCTGAAAAGTAAAAATGTTAAATTTGCCAAATATTTATTAACAAAATCCATTTTTCGCAGGTAAGGTAACATGAGAAAAACAAGCTATAAGCTCATGCCTGGAAATGAACACTAACAAAGGATGTTATTTGACTAATAAAAAAAATTGCATACCAGGAATTTTTACACGGCCATTAATAGTGTATCCACCTCCATTCCTGTAAATCAACAAACAAAATAAAGTAAATGAACGAAACAAATTCATTGAAATACAAAAGAACACAATTGCAGAATTAGTTTACATGTAATTTTATTGGCTTCCAATACTATGATTCACTTGTGTAGTTGTGTACACATTACACAATTCTTTCAAGTCAATGTATAGACCAAATGTTATATCTTATATGTATATGTGTATACACGTATAAAACACATTGCCACTAAACTATCACAAACATCAAAACTTCTTAAACAAGTATATCATATCACAGTTATTAGGTTGTGTGTAGTGAAGAGGAGACGGGGTGCCAACTGCCAACCTCTCTCCACATCTGCTAACCCCTTGACACCAAAACCACTACGCATCCAAGGGTTTAACAGAGGTGAGGGGTGTGAGAGGTAGGGTCTATCCGCGATCAACCAATCACACATTTTTATTTACTTTTTTTTTCCTTTTACTTGTTGGGTATAATCTTGATGTTACGGGCTGGCTCGTATCCAATACTGGTCAACGGTTTTGTAGGTGACCTGGTCAGTGAGCCAAACAGTTTATAGTAGCGCGCCAGATGCTGGTTAATGGGTTAATAGGTTGGTTAAACGGGTCACATGTCAGTGGGTAAATGGGTCATTAAATAACTAACGGGTCATGGGTTAGAAGTTGTCAAGGTTGACCGAGTTATGTGGAGATGGACATGAATTAATAAAAAGGAAACGTGGATATGGTGTTTATTTTTGTTTTGCTTATTATAAATAGTAGTATTAGTTCCTTTGTAATTTACCATCTTTTATTATAACAGCTATCTTCATTTATTTATTCAAGTTATCTTCACATACTACATACATACGTTAATTATTGTATGTAGTTTGGGACCTGAACCAACATTACTTAATTGCTAGTTAAAACCACTACACCAAAATTAAAGGAGGTTAAGTTAAAGCCCCATTGCCTACGTGGCACTTTCACTCGCCCCTTTAACTTAAACCACTACACATAGTCTTAACTAATGCCCTAAAGTTTAATAAATTGTCCTCATTTTGATGTGCTTTTGTACTCCATACCCCCCCCCCCCCCCAACAGTTCCATTGTGATCTATGAAACAAAATTTGTCACTTGAACAATTTCACCATATTACCATTGTTAATTAATCTCCGAAGTTCCAATAAATATTGAGATATAAAACTGAAACCACAAGATGATTCAGACTATCATGTTCTACAATCGTGGAAGTAACTAGTAAGTGCTACCTTAAAGATATAAAACAACGGCTTAAAAGTATAACAAAAATAAACGCAAAAAAAAAGCAACAGAACACAAAACTGATCCGAAGTGTACCAAATAAATTACTTGAGATTGGTAGTTTGAACTATTCAAGAACATACTGAACAATTAAAAAGACGACTGTGATGAATAATTTCAACTATACAAGATAACTGAGATGATTGTATACTAAATAGTTCCTTTACCGTATATCGGAAGCATATGATCCTGAAAATAATATTCCATTCATTCATCCTAGTCATGGTTGTAAAATTCAAGCCTAGTCGACGAATAATAAGTCAAAATAAAAAAACTTATATATAAAATATGGTATATGAAAATTCGAATCCTATAAATCAATCCCGACTGACTAGCTGCTAGCGAGTTCTACAATTAGTTAGGGTACAGTTTTAGGTAGACTAAGGAGAACAGTAAAGCATACATACATAAACAGATCTGCTATTCAATTTGAAAAGAAATAAACAAGTAAAGATTAAACATGTTAGGGCTAATAGAGACTCCGCAAATCATGTATATGTATAGATAACATAATCATACTAATTTTCGATTAGATACAAAAACTGTAGTAAAAAGAAGAATAAACGTAGCGATTGCGAGTGAACAAGAGGCGAAAACAGATACTAGTAGTAATAATGATATTAGGAGTGGAGGTGAACTGGGTTTGGATCTCAATAGAACAGCCATAATTCAATCGAACAGCCATGGAAGAAGAAGAAGAAGAAAATGGAATGTTTGAAAGTCAGTCAGTTGATTTGGGACTTCTTCGGCTTTCACAATATAACCCGACTTGGAATAAAAAAGGGTTACTTAAAAACTGGGTGGGTTACTGGGTTTGGTAAGTTAAAAAAGATGAACTAGAAATGAAAATAATAAACATAAGCAATCAAACTAAAACGAACTTTGATTATCTTTACTCGTAATGGATTTGAAAAATCAAAATCAAAATCAAAATCAAAACTAAAGATGGATGATTATTGATGATTTAGGGATCAGGAGCTTCGTCATCGTCAAGGGTTGCCTGGTCATCTGGTCCGATGATGCCGAACTTAGGACTTAGTTGGTGCAGAAATTAATTTTTTACAATTGTTTTTAAATTTCACTTCACATTTTGTTTACTTCTTATTTAAGTTTTGTATGTTAATTGGGTTATTGACCCACTTTTTATTTGAAACTTTAGGGCCAATTAATTGCCTTATTCAATTCGGTTTAGTAATTATTAGTAATTTTAAGAGTTACCTTAAAGATTTTATACAAAATTATTATCTAAAAAAATATAACTAAAAGTTTCATAATCGTGGATTCAAATATTTTTTTTAAGTGATAACGAGTTTGCTCACATAAAAATAATAAAAAAGACTGGGTTTGTTTGTTAATACTATACTATACGTATACGTAAAATCTTTTTAATTATCAGTTTGTGTAAACAATTCTCTGGTTCAGTTTGTCCCGGGCCGTGAACAGTGGCAACGGTACTATTGTTCATCAATTGGCCATCCAAGTGTTGTTCTTATTGAAAATTGATGATTGTTACTGGTTTTCGAGGTCTTAAAGTGTCTGTGTGCAAAGTTAATTGAGTTTTTGAGTCAATTTGTATAGTTTTCTTTGTCTTTCCTCTTTTTGGTGTACTAGGGTTCTTAAACCCAGATCTGGTTTTTAAATTGTAATCGAATTCTGTGCTGCCGGATCACACAACCACCTCGATCACACAACCACCTCCCTGCTGCCGTCGCTACTCCCTAACCGCCTCCCTGCTGCCGTCGCTACTCCCTAACCACCGCAAGCACCACCGCAACCCTCTTGAGCCGCCGGTGCTGTCATTGCTACTGCCACCGACTGCTATTTGTCTTTCCGACGCGCCGCCGCCATTTTCGACGAGCTGCAGCTACCGGAATTCATCTGTTTGCTGCTACCACTGGTGTGTGCTGCCACTCCTGTCCGCCGATCTCACAGCTTGCCGGATCTGCTGTCGCGCCGCCTCCTGCCGCTGCGTCACCACCCACGGCCGCCGTAAAAGTCGCCGGAAGTGTTGGTTCACCTTGTTGTGTTGTCTAGCTCGATTCGTTATATCTCGGTGTTCTCCCGGTTTTGATAACCGAGGGTTTCTTGTAACCTGGCTGCCGTTGAGCTGTATCTGCCTTCATCATCTTCACGGTATACTCGTTCCTTTCTCACTATTATTATTATTAGTATTATTATTATTATTATTATCATTAGAACATACGTGGTCCGGATCTTTGGAGTTTATTTTCATTTTAAGATCTCTTGACTATTATTGTTATTGCTACACACTATTATTATTATTAGTTTTTGTTACTATTATTATTATTATTATTATTGATTTGGTGTTCTATTGCTTGTGTTTGTGTGATTAGTTGCAACCATAGAGCGTAGGAACCATGACTATTACTTGAGACCATGTCCTGAAACGAGGGGTGTAGGAAAGAGTAAAGACAGGGAGCGTATATTGCGTTTGGCTTCTTGGAATGTAGGAACATTAAATGGTAAGTTGCTAGAATTGGTAGATGTGCTTAAAAGACGTAGGGTTCAGATAGCATGCCTCCAAGAGACTAAGTGGAAAGGACATAGAGGGGCTAAGTGTAATGGGTATAAGTTGTGGTACTCGGGGTCTGATGGAGCTAGGAATGGAGTGGGGTTTCTAGTGGCTAACGAAATACACACTAGTGTGGTGGAGGTGATAAGACATAATGACAGGATTATGGTGTTGAAATTAGTACTAGGAGAGGAAGTAGTGGCAGTAGTCTCCGCCTACGCGCCTCATGTAGGCCTAGGGGATCAGGAAAAAGAGAGAATTTTGGGATTGCCTAGACGCAGTGGTAGGGGGCATACCTAGGGGGGGAGAGGATTTGCATAGGAGGTGATTTTAATGGACACATTGGTAAGGCTAACGATGGTTTTCAAGCCGTACATGGGGGTTTCGGTTTTGGTGATAGGAATGAGACCGGAATAGATCTTCTAGAGTTTGCGGTGGCACATGACCTAGGTATTATAAATTCTTATTTTAGGAAACAAGATTCTCATTTAATCACTTTTAGCAGTGGCAGACGCGACACGCAAATTGACTACCTTTTGATGAGGCAAGGAGACCGACGTTGGTGGAAGGACTGCAAAGTCATACCTGGGGAGGCAGTTGTGACTCAACATCGACTATTAGTGACAGATATAGCCTTCAGAAATAAGCTGACTGTTCGAGAGAAGAAAGGTACACCGAGAATTCGATGGGGAAAGTTGAAGGACGAAAATCTCCTACTGTTTAAGGATAAACTCATGCTGCATACGCGGGCTCGACTAAATGGGGACTCAACTCATATATGGGAAGCTATGGAGACAAAGATCATCCAAGTAGCAAAGGAGACTCTCGGGGTCACAACAGGAAAGACAATTGGGCATAAGGAGTCTTGGTGGTGGAATGACGCAGTGCAAGACAAGATAAGGGACAAACAAGGATGTTTTAGGGAGCTAATGAGGTGCACGAATGAGGAGGAGCGAGTGGAATTGAGGGACAACTACAAAACGGCCAAGATAGAGGCGAAGAAGACAGTGGCGGAAGCAAAGAAGGCGGCCTTTAAATGGATGTATGAAAGTCTAGAAACAAAAGAGGGGGAACATGCTATGTTTAAGATTGCCAAAGCCAGGGAGCGTAGAAGGCAAGATCTAGGACCGGTGAAGTTCATAAAGGATACAGATGGGCATGTACTGGTCAAGGAGCAGGACATCAAGCTAAGATGGCAAACCTACTTCCACAATCTTTTTAACAATGGGAGAGCTTTCCAAGAAGAACATGACAACACAAACTTTCAACGACAACAATCGAATAACTGCTACTGCCGACGGATCACACGAGAAGAGGTGAAGGATGCACTTAGGAGGATGGGAAGGTCTAAGGCGGTTGGCCCAGACAACATACCCATCGAGGTGTGGAAGTGTCTGGGGGAGGAAGGAGTCATGTGGTTAACTACTCTGTTCAATAGTACTCTCAAATCAGGTAAGATGCCAGACCAGTGGAGGAGCAGCGTTGTAGTTCCTATCTATAAGAACAAAGGAGACGCCCAATGTTGTGGTAACTACCGAGGAATCAAACTACTAAGTCATACTATGAAGCTATGGGAAAGAGTGATTGAGGGTAGACTTAGACGAGAAACTCAGGTTACGGTCAACCAATTTGGCTTCATGCCGTGGCGTTCCACCACAGAGGCAATACACCTTATAAGAAGATTAATGGAAAAGTATAGGGAGAAGATGCGTGATCTACATATGGTGTTTATTGACCTAGAAAAGGCCTACGACAGTGTGCCACGACAGGTGCTCTGGGAGTGCTTGGAGGGTAGAAGAGTGCCCAGGAAATACATAGAGATAATTATGGATATGTATACCAGGAGTGAAACAAGTGTCCGTGCGCCAGTGGGGGATACTGATTTCTTTCCTGTAGAGGTAGGTCTTCACCAGGGGTTAGCGTTGAGCCCGTTTCTTTTTGCAGTAGTCTTGGATGAGTTGTCAAAGTCGATTCAGGGGACTCTCCCGTGGTGCATGATGTTCGCAGACGATATTGTGTTACTTGCTGAGAAAAAACAAGATCTAAACATGAGGCTTGAGGAGTGGCGAACAACCTTAGAGACAAAAGGTTTAAAGATTAGCCGATCTAAGACGGAGTACCTCCACTGTGATTTTGGTGGGATAAACGACAATGAAGACGCACAGATCACAATTGAAGGGCAGGTGGTCCCGCAGGTAACGAAGTTCAAGTATTTAGGATCATTTGTACAGAGCGATGGGGAATTAGACAGTGATGTGACCCACCGAGTTCAGGTAGGATGGTGTATATGGAAAGCAGCCACAGGTATATTGTGCGACAAGAGTTTCCCGACTAAACTAAAGGGAAAATTCTATAGGGTGGCAGTTAGACCTGCAATGCTATATGGAACAGATTGTTGGGCCATCAAGAAGGCACAAGTGCGGAAGATGGAGGTAGCAGAAATGAGAATGCTACGTTGGATGTGTGGGCATACAAGGCTAGACCGAATAAGAAACGTTGTGTTTCGCGAGAGATTAGGGGTGGCGAACATAGCAGACAAGATAAGAGAGTGGAGATTGAGATGGTTTGGACATGTAAAGAGAAGACAGACGACGAATCCTGTTAGATCCGTAGAAAACATTACTATAGAGGGGAGGAGGGGTAGAGGACGACCGAAATTGACTTGGGATGAGAGGAGTAGGCATGATTTGATAGACCTAAACCTCTCCGAGGACATGGTTGAGGATAGGAATTCGTGGAGAAGTAGAATTAAAGTTAAGGATTTTTAGAGAGAATTGAATACCTTAGGGCTTAGACTTAACCTATTTAGGTCACATACCATAATGGTATTTCCCTTACATATATTATTATTATTATTATTATAATTATTATTAGCTTTTATATAGCTGTTAAACTGTGATCTTATTATTAATATTATTATAATTAGTAGTAGTTTTTATATAACTGTTAAACTTTGATTTCCTTTATTTTGCTTCATACACATGTACTTAGAGCCGATGGTCTCTCTGGAAGCCACCTCTTTATTCCCTTGGATAGAGGTACGGTGTGCCTACATCCCACCCTCCCCAGACCCTACTTATAGCGTTGCTGTCGGTGGGATTTTTACTGGGCATGATTGCTTGATTGATTGATTGATATATAAAATCAAAAGAGATTGGGTTCGAACGAACCAACCCAATTGCCAAGATCCACCCTTGATGTTAACACATTGAACAACTTTTTGTAGAAGTCGCTATGAGGGCGACTTGTCTTGTTTAAATAGATAGCAAAACCAACTACAAATCCAAATGGTTTTGCTATCCATCTACTTTTACAAAAAGAACTTCACTCATGAATTAACTAGGGGATTATAAAAGCACCATTATAATGGTGTATTTAGAAACTACTTATAATTTAACCAACACATATCCTCATCCTAGCATATAGATTATGTGTTTTGGAATTTTCATACACTTTTCACTCACTAGTAATTTATCCAAACATCTAAGGATAACTATAAATCCAAGCATATAAAAAGCTTTAGAAGAAATATATGACATTAGTTAAATATTAGTAAAGATTAAGAGGTCCAAAATGATATCACATCTCACAAGTGTGAAAAAACACAAAAACGTTGGTCACAAATTTAACTCCATTACATACATTAAAATATTGAACACATTATGCAGTTATTAATAGCATGCATATAAGTTGTATATAATTATATTATATAATCATATGCTTATTTAGAACCATTGATTGATTGGTTAGCTTTGTTTAGATGAGATTGATATTGATTAAAATCCCAAATATATCGGGATATCTCTTGTATATATAGGGATGTAAACATCAATGAAAGGGACAACAATTTACACTCTCTTATTCTCTTATATGGTATCACACAGCCAGCCGGCCCTACCTCTCTTCCTCTAACAATCGGCAGTTCTCAGCCCGATTCTCGATCCGCGACCACCTCTTTTTATCTCCCACCCGATTCTCGAATTAATGGAATCAAAATTACACCCCACAATTACCGTTTCCAACATCAAAACCCTTGTCCCGATTACCCTCGACAATGAAACCGGACAATACACATCTTGGTCCGTCCTGTTCAAAATCCATTGTCGTGCTTATCAGGTTTACGATCATCTCCTTCCCCGCCCCACACAACCACCACCCGCCTCCTCTTCCACCGAAGCAACTAAACCCACCGAAGCACCTAAAACCGATGACCTATGGGATCGCCTTGATGCCATAGTTCTCTAGTGGATATATGACACCATCTCCATGGATCTCCTCAACACCATCCTCAAGCCTGACACAACCGCCCACGAAGCCTGGACGACCCTTGAAACCTTGTTTCAAGACAACAAGTCCTCCAGGTGCATCTACCTTACCAAGAAGCTAAACAACACCCGCTTGGATAACTTTGACAATATGGCAGCCTACTGCCAGGAGATCATACTCTCCGACCAACTCGCCAATGTCGAAGCACCCCTAACCGACGAGAAGATGGTACAACAACTTGTCACCGGGCTGAATGAACAATATGAAGGGATCGCCATGCTCATCTCAAACCTTAAACCGTTACCCACGTTCCACGAGGCACGGTCCACTCATGCGTGAGTATGACCGAAAAACGAACATGTCTCTTCATGCCTCTCAAAACACACACACGGCTCTCAACGCCACTACCACTAAAACTGATGCCCCAACCAACAATACCCGGAACGACCTACGTAACACCGACGGTACGTCGGACCGTGGCAGGAGCCGGGGGCGTGGCCGAGGCCGCTATGGAGGACGCGGATCTCCGAACCGGGGAGACTCTTTCTCTACACATGCTCCACAAACACCTGTAACCGGTCGCTGGGTTTTTCAACCAACATGGGGTCCTCCATCACAAAATACACAATGGACAGTTCAGCCTCCATGTCCTTATCCCACTTCCTCTCGGCCCACAGGTAATCAAGCCCCGGGAATTCTTGGTCAACGCCCAAATCAGTCTTATGTTGCTGGATACGCGCCCACCGACATCGAGCAAGCCCTTTACACGATGTCTCTCAACCCACCGGATTCACCCTGGGCTATGGACAGTGGAGCAACAACACACATGACGAATCAGCCAGGTAACTTCTTGTCTTATTTTAATAATTGCAATAATCGAAACATAATCGTTGGCAATGGCTCGACCATACCCGTTCTTGGACATGGCACCCAAACCTTAAAACCACATTTCCCACCTTTAAAACTCACCAATGTCCTATACGCACCTATTACTTCACAATCTTTTATCTGTTAGACGCCTAACTACGGATAACTGGATTTCAATTGAATTTGACCCTTTCGTTTTTTCTGTGAAGGACTTCAAGACTCGGACCCATATCCTACGATGCAACAGTACCAGTGATCTGTATCTGCTGACGCCACACATGCTCTCCAAAATTAAACCTCATTCGGCAAATGTAGCTATCTCCCAGACACTGTGGCATCAACGTCTTGGTCACCCGAGCTCAAGTCCTTTGCATTCTCTCAAGAAGTCGTCTTTTATTTCGTTTTCTAAGTTTAATAAACGTATTTGTGAACCTTGTGTTTTCGGAAAGACTGTTAAACTTCCTTTTATTAATTCATGTAATCGCACTTTATTACCTTTTGACATTATTCATAGTGATCTCTGGACCTCACCGATTTTGAGTTCCGGGGGTCACCGCTATTATATTCTATTTCTTGACGACTTTTCCAATTTTTTATGGACTTTCCCCCTAAGTAGAAAGTCTCAAGTTTACTCAATCTTTAATCACTTTTACAAATTAATTCTAACACAATTTAATAAAAGAATTAAACAGCTCCAATGTGACAATGGCAAGGAATACGTAAACAATTCCTTCCAACAGTTCTTCGACCAACATGGCATGACTTTCCGTCTGTCATGTCCCTACACCTCGTCCCATAATGGTAAAGCGGAACGTAAAATCCGCACCATTAACATCATGGTCCGAACACTCCTAGCCCAAGCCAACCTTCCACCCACTTACTGGCACTACGCCCTCGAAACCGCCACCTATCTTTTAAATATACTCCCAAACAAACCAAACAACCTTATCAACCCGACTCAAGTCCTATACAACCGCCCACCCTCCTACGATCACTTACGGGTGTTCGGTTGCTTATGTTACCCACTAAAGCCATCCACTACCATACATAAACTCGAACACTGCTCTAATGCATGTGTGTTTCTCGGGTACCCGCCTCAACACCGGGGATACTGATGCTTTGACCTTACCACTCGTCAAATGATCACATCTCGTCACGTAATCTTTGACGAACATGTGTTCCCTTTCGCCAAACAACCCTCCCCAAAAGCGGACCCTTACTCCTTCCTATCCGATCCACCCCACCCGACAATTTGGAACCACATCCAATCCATGTCTAAACCACCCGCCCAACCCAATCCACCTACCGCCACACCTAACACTTCAACCGAACCCACTACTGCCACCACACCTCCACCGGCCAACACAATGCCGGCACCTACCTCCCCTGCCTCTCGGCCACACCCTACGGCCGAACCTATCTTGACCTACACTCGTCGCGCAAGACAACCGAACCCTCAAACACCCCAACACGTACCCACAGCCCAACAACACCAGTCCATGTCTAACCAGGCCAACCCACAGCCCATACCCGCACCCTCTACACGTACCATGCGTACCCGGGCAATGGACGACATCTCTAAACCAAAACCTCAATTTAACCTCCATACTACGTACATTCAACCCCTACCGACTTCACCCAAAACAACCCTTGAAACACCGGAATGGCGAGCCGCCATGACCAACGAATTCGATGCACTTATTAAAAATGAGACGTGGGAGTTAGTCCCGTGCCAACCCCACATGAATGTAATTCGAAGCATGTGGATTTTTCGTCACAAGTTTAAATCAGACGGTTCGTTGGAGCGCTATAAAGCGCGTTTAGTATGCGATGGTCGGGGACAACAGGTTGGCGTAGATTGTGGGGACACCTTCAGTCCGGTTGTCAAACCGGCAACCATTCGCACTGTGTTATCACTTGCGTTATCTCAGGCCTGGGCAGTTCATCAATTGGATGTGACAAACGCTTTCTTACATGGCAACCTAAACGAGACAGTATACATGTATCAGCCCATGGGATTCAGAGACAAAACACGTCCCGACCACGTTTGCTTACTCAAGAAGTCATTATACGATATCAAACAGGCGCCCCGGGCATGGTATCAACGCTTCACGGACTATGTCTTGTCGTTGGGTTTTAAACAAAGTCGTAGCGATAATTCCCTATTTATTTACCAAAACGGGCAAGACACCGCGTACCTTCTGTTGTACGTGGACGATATATTACTGACCACTTCATCAGATGCCCTTCGGTTACATCTTATGGCACATCTTGGTTCTGAGTTTGCCATGAAGGATCTTTGACCGGTAAGTTACTTCTTGGGAATATCGGTCAACAGAACGGGTTATGCTAGAATCTCAACATGTTGAGTCTTGTTTGTTTGCCAAGTTGACCATCGATTAAGTCAACTTAAACGCAGAATGAGTGACCCGGGGTGTCTACTAATGCCTATTGAGTATAAATATAACAGATGAAATCAATGAATATACCATAATTATCAACTCTTTTATAGAAAGCGAAAACTTAAAAAGGAATAATATTTCATCACCTGTAGAAGTTCACAAGAGGTGTATTTCCATTATCAACAAGCTCAAGTGAAAACTCATCGCCTTCCTTTAATCCATATGCAACCATCATGGGCCGCATTCTTCTTATAACTGCATGACCCCCTGAGATGCAAAGTCGTGCCTGCCAACGCCTTTGCTTATCATCAATCACAATCATTTCACAGTCCCTCGGGTACAGTTTATTTGATCTTGCAAATGGCAGTGGAAAGTTCTGAAAGTAAAGAGGTTATCTAAACATTGTTATAAAAATATAAAATAAACATAGCTAAAGTCATACCGTTAGTCAGTGTCTTAAATTTAATAAGACTAGGTTTTGAGTCTCCAAAATAGTATGACCCGACACAACCCAAAAAATATGTAACCGCGTGGATAGATATCCAAGAACCAAAAACTAGCGACACCCATGAAAAAATTCCTGGGTCCGCCACTAGTTCAAGCAAAAGTATAAACAACTATGATATTTATACGTTGGCTTACCACATAAGCTCTCTCGATGCTGTGTGCAGTAAAAGTGGATATAAAGCAAGGATTCTGTAACCCTGATATATGCAACATTTTGTTACCATCTAATGATAAAAAAATTGGTTAAGAAAACGATACAAAATTCATACTTGAAACAACTGCGACGGGCTTCTCTCCGTTGTGAATGAGCTCAAACCGAAAACTATCCCCGTTCTCTAGCCCGATCGAGGTACAAAATTCAGGGAAACCTCGTTGAATATAGAACTTTCTGTCCCGTTTGTGTTTCAGTTCAACTGACCATGAGCCTTTGTTTTCTGCATTTTTTAATATCATTTCTCCATTTCCTAATCCATTTGCTAATCCAAAATCCTTGGGGATGCACTACATTATAAAGATAAATAGACGTGTCACTACTTTTTATATAAATAGCAATATATCAAGATAATTATGTATATAATTCCAAAAGGGGGTTGTGGCGCAACTTGTTGCCCGTTTACCTGCCACTTTTTTTGTAATCAGCTTGTTTTTAATGGCGTTCGGTTTTACGAAAATAATAATGAATATTTGTGAAAAAATAATTACCAGTTTGAGTGAGGTCTGATATTTTATTAAAATGCCAATAAAACATTTAGGATGGTGATTTTGATCAGGAGCCATAGGTCTTTCGGCTTTGGCTTGAGACTTTGTTGATCTGTTTACGTTCGTATCCTTCCCTTTTGAGATGTTCTTCAATACTACAAATTCATCAAAATTTTATAAATATGATTGAACATAGAGAAGTAATTACTAGAACAATGTTTGGTGCACAAAAGATTGAACACATATAAATGTTTTACAACATGCAAGCACTCACCATTGTTGTCAAGTTTCTGTTTTTTAAAAGACTTTGTAACTTGATTATTTGAATACTCCCTTTCGCACAAAGAAGTGTCGAAAACCATGGTATCAAATACCATATTCCCATGATGCTTAAACACCACAAAATCAAAATCTTGCTCACCATTGTCTTTCATAAAACCATCCCAACCGTCGCCAAACACCCAGTCGTCACCTATCGTCACGGCCCATTTTTTATCCCCTTTACTCAGTATGGCAACAGTGTTGTTCCTTAAATATTTTCTGAATGATACAGGTATTGACTGCAACCACATGCATATGCATAGTCAACATATTATATATCAAGGTAAATTACATAAAGTAGAGTGAAAATGACTAAAATGTCCATTTGACAAGTCAATGTTGGCATAATGTCAATTTAACCAACCAATTACCATAATGTTCACCTATAACAAGTCAACCCAATACTTTTAATTTAATCATTGCTCAACGAGATTTTTAACCAATCAGCTTTTGTCACTTGTCCACAAGATCATGTCAGACGCCTAAATAATCCCGTTGGCTCCAGTGATTTTAAAAATAAAAATAAAAAAAAGCTAGCAACCCAACGGTTTTATGATGTGACATTGAAGAATCTGGTTCGTTTAAACGGTTTTATGGTGTGACATTGACATTAAAAAGTGATAGGGTAGATATTATAGGAATTGCTTGGTTTAATGAACATTTTGTAGACATTGACCAGTCAAATGAACATTTTGGTCATTATCCCTAAAAACAAATATCATATAATCCCGACGTACTTTATTTCTGAGGAACTTTTAAACTAGTTTCTCATTAAAAAATATTATTTAGCTAGGCTTTTTTTTTGAAAAAAAAAAGTATATAAATATATATCTTTTTGAAAAAAATAATGTATTGTTAGTGTTTAAACTCAATTACTTAACTCATTTAAGCCGATGTTTATTAAAAAAAACATTTTTTTGCACAACTCAAATCATAAACACGTAAACCCGTTAAAAAAATTTAATTGTTTAAACTCAATAAAAATCATTTTACCTAAGACCCAAATTTTCTTCAGACATCCGTCTAAAATTTTTTAACGATTCTCATAGACGGCCTGCTCGTATTTTGTTGACGTACATGGAAAACACTTAGAAGTTTTAAAACACAAACATGGACTTCTTCTGTATCTAAAGAACTTAAAGAGATTGTTAACATGTTCAAATCATCCAGTCAAGATTTCCACCAAAACTTACAAGTTTGAAAGAGATAATAAGAGTTACCAGATGGGAGTTGTGAGTTGAACGGATGAACTTGAAGAAATGTGCAGGAGCTTTCATGGTGGTCTGCAGTTTACACAAACACAAATTGTCTGTTTGATGCTATAAAATATCATTAGTTATGTGTTAGTTGTTGAGGATTTAATGTTACTTTGTTTCCTGTGACTGATGCTACCTAAGAGAATCTCTTTACAATAAAAATTGTTTAAATACAAAAGAAAAGATAATCTATACAAGCAAGTTACAGTTCCTGTGGACATTCGAAAAGACATCCTCATAGCTTAATGTATGAAAAGGTGATAATAATAATATTAATGATATTAGATAAATGTTACAGGTGGAGTGTAAACTCATACAATAAATCACTGCAAATATACAAATATAATATATTTTTTATGTACTTTTGAAGACAGGGGCCTTTAATTATGGAATATAGGGTAGATGTTGAAAAAAATAGATGAAAACGGGCCAGAAGAAGAAAAAATATATGGGCCTGTTGAATCCTCTTTTGGCCCACAAGACAAAATCAGAAAAGAAGACCCGATTCAACTATTGGTCTGAAACTCTGAATCGGGTACCGATTAATTTTTCGGATGTCTTACCTTAACCACTTGAGTTAGGGATCATTGACAATGATCTATAATTCTAAATTCACACTTTTCTTTATAGATTTTTAGCACTAAAAATAGATAATTGTAGCTAAAACCAACAGAATTATGCCACCTCACCAAATGAAAAAGAATGGTGCACGAGATGAGGGCACCACTCACCACACAAAGAAGAATGGTTAGGGGCGGTGTGTAGTGTTTCATTCTTATTATTCTCACCATTCTGTTGCCACATCACCTTTTTCGGGGTCTTGTGAATATATAGCAACACCGGCGTAGTTGAAAGATATGAAGATATCTCCTACGAGATCAAGAGAAAAGTTAGCAGGGAGTCTTTTATGTTTACCAGTTAAGTTTATGCTCATTATTTACGGTTTATATTGAATTTGAATGTTGTCTAGTTGAGTTCTAATAGGAGTCTTGGAGCCTGAGTTAGTTTAGTTAACATAGCTCTTATGTTTCTGTTTATTTGCTTTGTAATTTCGTTGGAAGTTTAAATAATAAAAAGAGTCGTATGGGTTGTGCCTATTCAATTATTGGGAACACGGGTTGGGGAGAACAAGAAAAAGATCGATCAAGGCCAGATTAACAATCTGGTATCAAAGTCAAGAGTCAAGTTAAGAATATGACCGACGTTCAAGCTGTTGGAGGTATATAGAAAGTGAATTACAATACATGGTCGACATGCATGATCATCATTAAGGAGCTTCATATGCATATGTTTAAATCATCATTGATGAGCTTCATATGCATATGTTTATTGATACATACACTAAAAGGGGTCTCTTTGTTGGAAGTAACCAACTAATTAACCGTTTGTCTTCTGTTTCGATGTAATCACTATCATGAAGCGATTAATTATACTATACAATTTGCATATTAACAAACAGAATACATCAAAAGCCCTTCCGTTTTAAATGATTAGCAAAAGACCCCCTGTCCTTTATTCAACAGACACAAATGACCCAAAAACATTTGGGTAAAGCAAACTAATGTCAAATTTTCAACTGAACTCCATTAGGTACAGCAATCTTCAACACCTCATGCCTTATTGTCAACATACTCTATTGAAAATCCTAAAACATGTTTAACCCGAATTACGTCACCATTCCTAATGAGTAAAACAAATAAATGTACGTGTTAAACACCATTTTAAAGAGATTATACGAAATAAATTATTTCAATCAGAATAACATGTTCTTACTTGAAACAACGGCAACTGGCTTTTCCCCGCTGCGAATGAGCTCAAATTTTAAAGAATCTCCTTTCCTCAAGCCATTTGCAATACAAAAATCCTTCAATCCACTTTGAATATAGTACAATTTGCTCAAATGGTTACTCAACTTAACCATCCACGAGCCTTCGTTTTCCAAATTTTTTAGGATTAATTCTCCACTACTTATTCCATTTTTTTCTTCGAATTCCTTTGGAATATACTACATAAAAATATCAATTATTCCACAAGAAGATCAACGACAAAACACGATAATATAACTGTAAACGTCCGTAAATTACCATGCGATTTCTTGAGTCACGAGATTCCCTTAAAGTGTCAACAAAGTAAGGAATTGCCACCATTCCATAAGATTCAGACTACTTGGTACTGAGATCTAATTCATAAAAGATGTACAAACAAAAAGGTTATTAATATTAATATTATCATGTGGAAGTAGTATGTTTATATAATCAAAGAGAAATATAATGTTTAGACCACACTATCAAAATTTGCTATTGGCTTGATCCCAGTTTGGATGAGTTCAAGCTTAAACCGGTCTCCTTCTTTTAGACCATTCGCAATATAAAACTCATGCCATCCTCGCCCTATGCGATTGTTCATGTTAGGTTTCAAATTATTCGGCCAAATCTTTAACTCAACTGTCCACGACATTTGATTTCGACCATTTCTAAGAATCATCTCTCCGGTTCTTAATCCGTTTGACCTAGCAAACGCCGTTGGAAGATGCTAAACGAGAATATTAGTCAAATATTTGCCATGACCGAACAAAAATAAAATAAAAGTGTCAATTGAATTTCTACCAGTTTAAATCTACCACAATAAGCAGAAGTCAAAGTGCCAATAAAGTAAAGATGATGATCATGATCAAGAATTGTAGCTTTCTCTTTCGGGGCCTTCTTCAGTTCTACAAATTCGTTAGAACTTAATGCAAAATCATCTTAATTTGATTTATATAAATTATATGTATATCAGCAAAATTCACCTACCATTGGTGACAATTCTACATTTTGTGGAAGCTTTTGTAACTTGATTATTCGAATATTCTCTTTCGCACCAAGAAGTGTCGAAAACCATGGTATCAAAAACCATATTCCCTTGATGCTTAAAGACCACAATATCAAATTCGTGGACACGGTTTTCTCTCACGAAGTTATCCCAGCCTTTGCTAAACGTCCAATCAATCATCTTCACACGCCATTTCTGACACCCTCTTTTCAATACGACTGTTTTGTTGTTTTGTCCGCTTTTTAAATACTTTCTAAACGATACAGGTATTGACTGCAAATATGCAATTTGCGAGTATATTTATAGCTAACATGAAACGTATAACGCTAACAAATAAAAACTATAGAATATTATTGTAACGCGTCTAGCGCATGTTTATATAAACAATACTTGACACTCAATAAAATTTTCTAGATTGTTTGGTACTAGTACTACCATCAAGTTTTAGAGATAGAAACTGACCAGTTGGGAGATCGAATCGGAAGCCGGTTTGATGAACTTGAAGAAGTGGGCAGGAGATTCACGTGACTTGCTTAAAGGACCTCTCATGGCACGTTGTTTCTTGTGACTTGATAATTATAGTAAAAGATGATATATACAAATACCAGACACATGTTCACTCTTTATCCAAATCAAACTTGTTATAATTTCTACCAATGTAGATGAAAAAAGTTAACCCTAAAACCACACTTTATATAATAATAATAATAATAATAATAATAATAATAATAATAATAATAATAATAATAATAATAATAATAATAATAATAAAGTTCAAGATGATTTGCAGCTCATTGTTTACTAAAAACCCTATAATATTTGTTCAATGGCAGGAGCAAGTATTACCAGCTGGAAGCTTACGATGCAATGAGGTCCTGGACAAAGGATTCTAGCTAACGTTGTTTCTTGAGTGCTTAAACTTTATAAATATAATTTAAAGTCTATATGTATAATTTATCCGTACACACTTTCCACAAGGTATTAGCGAATATTTTATTTGTAGTATATAATTTATTGTCGTATCTCCTACATATATAATTGTATATGGCGTATCACCAATATCGTATCTTTTAAATATGTTTAAGGGTAGGAAAAAATCTTCACTAATAATATATTTTTGGTAGTATCTATTTCATCAAAGAATTTAAAGAAGAATGTGATAGAGAAGATGATGAGACTTTAAGAGTTAAAAGTGTCTGAATGAGAGTTTACATAGATGGGTTACATATCTACAACTATGCTACTAGTAGTGGTCCCTAATATGGGCCACTTTCTATCATCATCATGAAGATCATCCAGCTATCTTGTAGATTCTTTTGAAGGGTCGCTCTGATGCGAAGCTATTCGCTTGGCCATGCGATGTTGTTGACTTGAATGAGTGTTTGTGATATTGAATCACGAGAAAAATTATGATTTTTAGAATTTCAGGCTGTTATGTTTACGAATTAAATGACTAAATCTAAAATGATCTGGTGATATTACTTTAATCCAACTCGATTGTTTTGTGATATGAATCACGAGAAAAATAATGATTTCTAGAATTTTGGACTTCTTGAATGAGTGTTTACAATTAATGGGATATTTAATAATATCAATGCCATTATCATACTAAAAGGTGTGGATATTATTTTGTTTCCTACTTTAAAATGTTACATCGGGCCATATCATATACCACTCTACTCCACCTCACCCTTATCCACAATATCATGAAAATAAACCACTATTTACTAATTCATCACTTCTCTTTCTTTCAATAAAATAATATTATTTGCATAGATAAAATTAGTTTAAATTTTTTTATGCTAAACTAATTATCTAATATATATAATTAATAAGTTTGGTGCCGCTAAGTGGCCATTGGGCCACTTGGCGGCACCTTACTTGTCTACACTTTTTTTTGCTTTTATTTTTTTTGTTTTGTTACCATGACGAAAACCGACCCAATTTGCATAGACTCAACGTCCGGGACCGAAAACGCTCGGTTTTACCAACGCCCGAGTTAAACGACTGACACCCCCCACTGGTCCACTCTATTTTCTTATAATTTTTTTCCTTTTTACCGTAATGTACATAGCCGAAACAAGCTGAATTCGTGTTCAGTTACCGCGTCAACGCCCGGAGTGATAATGTTTGGGTTTTACCACTGCCCGGGTTTACTGACCAAACAAACGTCATTTTAAATAATATATTTTTTATATATTAATTTGACGAATATATATATTTTGGACGCTAAGGTTTTACCAATGGTGTCTATATCGTACATATCGTAAAGAACGTAAACGATACTAACTGAATCCGCATCAACTCACCGACGTAATGCTCGAGTTTTACCAACACCCAAGTTTCAACATTGAGGTTTTACTAATTGTCCGGCGCAACACGCCGGGTGAAAATCTAGTTTAACATAAAAGATTATTGAATAATAAATAAAAAAAACATTGATTTTTTATAAACCAAAAGTATTGGTATTGGTTTTTTATTCTGTTTGTGTCCAAATAGAAATGGGCCACTATTCAGCCCATTTAAGGTTTAAATATATTGTTCACAACCAAAAACCCTAATTATTCAAAAGCTCTGCAACCTGCTCGTCTTTGTCTCTTTTTTTTTTCTTTTAAAATATAAAAAAATTTATTATACAAGAAGGATTTGGACGTGAAATGAGTATGCAATTAAATAGGGGAGGGGTTGTTGAGCGGTGAATTCTCCACAATAACTTTGCCGCTGGGAGGCACAGACACACGTGGGGCAGTGTTTATCGCCGACGCCGCTCGCCAGGTCAGCTTTTGGGCGGCATCACGACGTCTATACCTGTTATCTAATATTGCCTTAACTAACAATGAAAAAAAGACATAATGCCTTTTTATGTGGTTTAAATTAATGAAAAAAAATAGACATAGTGCCCTTACGTGGTTTAATCAATTAGCATCACATGATTATTATTTTCCGTTTACCTTTTGTCTTAATATAAACATTATATTTTATTATGAACTTGATTACATTATATATTGTTTCCTAAACTTCTCACAAAACATAATTTTTTTAAACCTAACCTTCTTCTATGTATATATAAAATTATAAATGAACTTTACGTCAGCTGGTATTGAAGGGGAAATGAAGATTCAGACGAGAGACGACAAAGTCTCAAATTCGAATTCGATCATAATTGGGTTTTATCTCAGTGTGCCTTCGAGCGGTAGGTATTCCCGGTAACAAAAGATGGTGGGATTGAGCTACCTATCGCTGCTTAACTTCATATCATGAGTTCATATGTTAGACTCTTTATTTAAAGACGATCACAATCATATCATTGAATTAAAATTCATGGGTCATAACACCACCAAATACATACACAAGTACAAGGATGAAGGTAAAAGCCATAATACACCCCTCTTCTATTGAAACATTGATTATGACATTCCTCAAAATTACATGGATTAGAAGACCGAGTTTCTTTACACGCTTCATCATATATCACCATGCTCCCTGTTAGGCCCTATTTTGTTGTTTAGACTTTTGTATTATTTCAATCATGTCACGATGTATGTTACTGGCTTTCGTTAATGTTGTAATGATGTTTGGGCTTGGCCCTTTGTAAACAAAGTCCTTTAAGGTCCCATGTAATGAAAATAGCATGGTATGGCTTGCATTATAAATAGTGCAACCATACACATGCAACATAACCTTTTGATATTTACTTTATCTTATTCTTTCACCAACTCCCTCTCTACTCTCTCTTTCTTTCCTTTTTGGGTAATAACAAACACAACAAGATCCGGGATCTTGGTTTTCTACTAGTGATTTCCGCTAGATAGTTGTGAGATTGATCCAATAACATAGTTGTTTGATCTGTGTCTAAGGACCTACAATTGGTGTCAGAGTTTTCCGCACTATTAGTTGAGGTTATTGGGTCACAATCTTGGATTTTGGTCTTGTTTGAATGTTTGAGACTTGTGTTCAAATGTTTGAATTGGGTTTCAGGCTTACAAAGTGTTTATGCAATTATGAAATCGATTTAAGAGTTGTGTTAAAGCGTGTTCAAGTGTTATTAAGAGTTTTCAGGCTCAATAAGTATGTTTATAAGCTTGGAATTTGTGTTTGAAGTTGCTAAAGTATGTTTATGGTGTTTCTAGTTATATTTGAAGGTTCAAAAGTGGTTAAAAAGGTGTTTGTTGTCATATCCGTATGTGAAAAGTGAAGATTGTACTTTCTAGAAATTCGAGTCGAATCGAGTTATGAGAATTTGAATTGAATCATGTTTTGAAATTCGAATCGAGTTTTGAAACTAATAGAATCGAATTCCTGGAACCAATAGAATCGACTTTCTGGAAATCAGTCGAATCGAAATAATTCTATTCAAATCGAATAATATTACATTCGAAACAAAAGTTCTAATCGAATTGAATTTTCACTTTCGATTCAATTATTCCCATTCGATTCGATTCAATTTGACTTAGTATTTCAACAGTTTCTGCTCCTCTCTAAACTATTTAGATTTCCAAATTTGAATAACAAGATGTCACCTGGTCCTGAGTTGCTGAAGAGTTGCCTAATGCTTGAGAATGGGGTTGGAACCACGACAAAACCTCCTAAGATTATGTCATTTGAAAGTAACTTTGATGATTTCAAATGGAGGTTCAAGAACTTTATAAGAATGACTGATTTTGCTCTTCTTTGATCAACTGAAATTGGACTTTACAAGCCTACTGTTGAAACTTATGACGGATCAGTTGATACTCCTATTCAATTGAAAATGGACTTTAGAGTAATAGGAATTAAGTTGATAGAATAATCTTCTCGTAGAATAATTATTTTACAACTTCGACAGACTTCGGAGACCACAAAGCTCTTATCACTAGCGATTTCAACATCTAATGAATTTACTAATTTACTTCTACTAAAAGAATTATGGCAAGCAAAATTTTTGGATACGAAGGATCTACTGGCTCCTGAATGAAATAAAACCTAGGCAGAGGGGGAATTTACGAAAAAGGTACTTGTTACGACATCAGGTATAAGCTTCGACTCTTTTGTAGTGATTTGAAAAGCCCTGCCTTGGAGTTTTGGAGCTTCCAACTTCTTCACGTTCTCGGCAGTTCTCGATCCTTCTATTTCCTTTCCATTTCTTGCCCTCAACTCTGGGCATTCATTTTTCATATGGCCATGTTTGTAGCAGTTATAACATAAGTTCACTGGACTAGTACACTCTGGTACCGTATGCCTAAGTCTCCCACACTTATAGCAAGTTGGATTCTTATAACTACATTCCCCGAAATGCCTCTTTCCATTGAACTAGCAAGTACCAGATTCCTTTTTAAAGCTAGGTACTTTTGTAAGCTTAAAAATTTTCTCTTTCTTTGTCGGTGTTGCAAGAATTACAACATCTAGCTTTCTCTTCCCATCTCTTTCAACTTGTTTTTTTAGCTCCACCTCTCGTTCACGAGCCCAGTTAAGAAGCTCCTCGAGACTTCCACACTTTGATGGAGAAATAATTTCTCTTATTTCCGTTTTAAGGATAAGATGGAAACGAGTCATCCACGCTTCTTCACTAGTGAAAAGAGAAGGGAAAAACTTCTCTTTATCATAGAAAATTCCAAATATTTCGTCCACCGTTTCATTGCCTTGACGCATATGAAGAAGTTCTTTGGTGATACGATCAATTGCAACACGGGGACTGAAATGTTTTAGGAAGATTTGTTTGAAATCTTCCCAAGACATATTTCTTATCGTTTCCCTACCTTTTTCCTTTTTGACCATATCCCACCATTCTTTAGCTCGTTCAACAAATTGGTTCGTTGCGAAAATCACTTCATCAGCCACGTCGCAGTGACACGTATCAAAAATAGTCTCCATAGCTGTAATCCACCTTTGGTTGACCAACGGGTCTATTTCTCCCTTAAATTGTAACGGTTTACAAGCCATGAAATTTCTATACGCACATCTTTGCGTTTCTACCTCCACTCTTGGTGCTGCTCCCACGTTCTCGAGAGGCTTTTCCACATTCGGTTCATTCTTTTTCAGATTTTCTTCCAGCATAATTCCTATAGAATTTTTCATTTCGGCTAGAAGAAATGGATTATTAGCTTCGAATGCTTTCCCCACATCAATTGCAATTTGCTTGTGAATTTCATCATGTACAAATTTTATAGCATCATCTTGATGAGGTGAAGACGCAGATCTTTCTAAAGCAGTATCTACATGCCTTTCTACATTACGGTTTCCATCATCGTGGAGTAAACGATCCAGGACGGTTCATAAGCTACTTGAGAGATTGACTCGTTAAAACTCGAACTGAGCCGAGCTTAGACAACCCCGAGCCTAAGATTAAGCTTGTTTAAATAACAAGCCCTAACGGCCTAACCCGAGCCTAAGCTCAACTTATCGAGCTTAAGCTAGCTCACGAACCTTGTTTTGGACAAAAATCTACTAAGGATCAAGTATCCAAATCTGTTATGTGAGGTGAGGTGCTAACTCGATATAGACAAGTGTATGAGGGTAATATTGGTGAACACAAAGGTTTGATCACGAGGGAAAAAGCCCTTAACCAAGATAGTCTTACTTCGGTCAAAACTTATCAAGGTAATCGTTGGTAAAATAACTCTGGTCAAGGATTAATAAGATAATCTTTGGTCGAAGCACTTTAGTCAATGATCAACAAGGTAACCTTTGGTCGATGAGTATATGGTTATCGTGGTCTCCGGCACAAAAAACCCTCGGACGGTGAAAACTGTCACCGTCGATTATATTGATAAATAAAATGTGATTACAAGTGTTTGTGGAGTATATGATCGAGATTACAAAGAAAGCTAGTGTGTAGAGAGAGTATTTGCTTCTTCTCTAGTGTGTGTGTAAGTACATGTGTTTTACCTAGCTGATCATATCTTCATTATATACAAGAAAAGAATAACAAATATCCCTAATTTAAGCCGCCAATCAAGCCATTCCTTAATTGTGATTGTTTCCTTCATTATCCACGCGGTATATTAATTAGATTGTGAGATTATAGCTTTGACTTGGTCATTAGCCGTTATACTTGCCAAAAATATCAACATAACAAAGAAAAATAGTTAATAAGCAATAAGTACTGAGGATCACTGATCCTGACGTAGCTTTGGAACTCTTCAGAAGGATAATTGATCCAGACACGTCAATATCTTCTTGACTGCAAGTTAGTGGATAGACTGAGTCTTCTAACCGTTATACCTGCTAAATATAAGACTA
This sequence comes from Bidens hawaiensis, assembly GCF_021521415.1. NCBI lineage: Eukaryota > Viridiplantae > Streptophyta > Magnoliopsida > Asterales > Asteraceae > Bidens > Bidens hawaiensis. The sequence goes on from NW_027491277.1 coordinate 1,131,901, forward strand.
CACATGATCACAACCGTTAATAAATAATAAGTATTGTGGATCCTTGATCCTGATGGGATCTGGAACACACGCTAAGGATAATTGATCCAAAACATATGTCAGGATAACATATCCACAGTGTCAAATTTCTGTGCACTAACAATTGCCCCCAAAATGGCGTTTGTGATAAGATCACAGCTGTCATTTTGCCTTTGAAATCAAACTTCCTGCAAAACAGATGAGATTTGACAAGCTGGATATAATTGTCATCATGGAGTTTCCTTGGGAACTTCCCTTCCAGCTGTATATCCTTTTACCATAAGTATTGATCCTTTTGTGATCCTCGTAATTGAATTTAGGATACCTGATGCAAATAACTTATGTTATTAACTGAGATTAAACCCAACAAACTGGGGACAAGCCCAAATAAACTGGGGACAAGCCCGTGCAACTGGGGACAAGCCCGTGAACTGGGGACAAGCCCAAACTGGGGACAAGCCCAAAAAACTGAGGACAAGCCCAAACTGGGGACTGCCCAAAGATACGGATGTTAACTGGGGACTCGCCCAAACCGGGATTTAGCCCAAACGTGAGATAACGTGAAAACGTTATAAACCGGTGGTATGGTATGTCTACCATAAATCGTAGGATCCTCTATATAGCCGAAGACAACGAAATTGTCAGCCACTAAACATGTACTGGTCCCGTTGCCCCAGACTATACGTTGGATAGCGTGCGCTCCAGGCGAGAGTGTAGAAACTCTAATTTATAAGAAAGGTGAAAACCTTTAAACCTTGGGGGATATGACCATCGGGGGTCATATCCAATCGTGGGCTAGGCCAAGGAAAATAGTAAAGTACCTTAAATGTAAAGGAGAGGTGGCCAACCTCTTAGACATTGAACCTCTTGTTTGAAATCTGCATTGTTATTTAAAACTTGGAAAAAGACAAATGTTAAAAATATATTATCCTTAGATTAATAAGAATCTAAAATGAATAAGTGATCGGATAGATATTACCAATTTCAGGATCCCTGATCCTTCTGAGGATACTTGATCATGATTAGAAAAAGTATTTCTTGAGATGAATAGCATTCCATGCTCTAGGTAACCTGTTGCCTTCCATAGTCAACAGGTGATATGCCTCCTTTCCGGCTTCTGATTCGATCAAGTAGGGACCTTCCTGTTAGGCCACGATTTTTATACTGAGGATCCTTTATCCTTGACTGTCTTATGGATAGTTTATCCTTGAAATATACGTTAGGATATAAAGGATCGACGATCCTCGGTATTGTTTGTTTACTAATAATTGCGTTTAGTATGGTGATGTGTTAGACAGGTATATCAACTTTAAGACGAACTTGCATCAATTATCCTCATGGGACATCCTGTAGCTGGAACATATATCTAGGATCCTAATTCAACATAGCTGATTATGGACGAACTCTCTAGAAGATTGACGTTTAAATAACAACAACGGTATCTAGATCTGGTCTACCGCTTTATTCGCTAGTGAGTGGCTAACAGCACGTGGTCAAAGAGCACGTTGGTGAAGAATGGAAGACTAGCGGATTTATAGGATGAAGTTGTTAAGTTTGTTAATTACTTTTTCCTTATATATTTGAGTATGATCGATAGGAATAAACACATGTACTTACACACACACTAGAGCAGAAGCAAATACTCTCTTTAGACACTAGCTTTCGTTGTAATCTCGATCATATACTCCACAAACACTTGTAATCACTTTTTATTCATTAATAAACTCGACGGTGATAGTTTTCACCGTCCGGGGTTTTTTTGTGCCGGAAACCGAGATAACCATATACTCATCGACCTAAGGTTACCTTGTTGATCATTGACTAAAGTACTTCGACCAAAGATTATATTATTAATCATTGACCGGAGCTATTTTACCAACGATTACCTTTATAAGTTTTGACCGAGGTAAGACTATCTTGGTTAAGGGCTTTTTCCCTCGTGATCAAATCATCGTGTTCATAAATATCACGCTTATATACTCGTTATTATTGAATTGGCACCTTACCTCACATAATAGATTTGGATACTTGATCCTTAGCTGATTTTTGTTCAAAACAATTTGGCGCCCACCGTGGGGCAATTGGTGCTATAATCCATATTATTCTCATCAACCTTCATTTTTCCATACCCTAAACACTCGCAATGGCCTCTCAATCAACCTCTGCGTCGTCAACCATGCCATTATCGGTTTCTCTCTCATCAAGGACCTTGCCACCGATGCCTCCGCCAATCACGGGAGCACAACGAACTGTTGCTGCTGGAAGCAAGACACAACTACCAGTCTTCCAGAGCTCGAAAACCGCTGTTGCTACCCCGGTGGTTAATACTAACAGTGATGTTTCATCTATGTTTTCGCAGGTTAAAGCATATATGGAGCAGCAGAACAAGACCAACCAAAGGATCCTTCGTGAGATAAAAGATCTTAGGAAGAATAAGAGGCCAGCAGAAGATCTCACTCCCTTGGTGCCCAGGATGCTGGATTTCACCAGTCCAGGATCCATGGCTCAGCCTTCGCAGGGATCTTTACTGTTTCAGCCAGGATCCTCTATCCTAAAACCGGGGTCCATGGGTCAACAGGCTCAAGGATCCTCAATGTTTCAGCCACGATCATCCATCCTTCAACAAGGGTCCATGGGTCAGCAGGCTCAAGGATCCTCACTCTTTCAGTCAGGATCACATATCATTCAACAAGGATCCATGGGTCCTCAGGTTCAAGGGTACTCGGATTCCCAGCAAGGACCACATAGCTTCAACCATGGGTCAATGGGTCAACCAATGCAGAGTTCCTCGATGTTCTAAAGGGGATCAGGGATGCTTCCGCCAGGATCCTCTGGGATTCCTTATCAAGGATCCTTATTTCAAGATCCAGGATCCTTTGGATCCCAACATCAACGTTCTTCCGAAGTCCATGATGGGGACATAATCCCCATGCAGACCATAGCTTCCGGAGGACCCACTCCGATTGCTGACTCCTCTTATCCCAGATACATGTCTGGAATACCAAACTCCACCCAGCAGAGAGGTAACTGGTACGATCCTATATCTTTAGATACTAACCATGGTTCAATGCAGGATGCAGGTATCAACCAGGTAATGGCCAAGGAGTTACAAAAACTCAAGGATATGATATCCAGTGTTCCCGGGGTGATACATCCAATTCCTGAGATACCTGAGGGAAGTCACAAATTATCCAGATTCGCTCCGCCCATTTGTGATGCTGAAATCCCGAAACGGTTCCAAACTCCCAACATGAAGACATATGATGGGAGCATCGATCCAGAGGAGCATGTTGCCCAGTATAGGGAAATAATGGAAATTAATCCTGTTCCTGAAAGACTTAAGGAGGCTTGCCTTTGTAAAGGACTTGGAGCCATGCTAATAGGAGCTGCACTTAAATGGCTGCTAAGTCTCCCCCTTTCTCGGTTACATCTTTCTCTCATTTAGTTAATTTGTTTAACACTCAATTTTCCTGTAGTCGGAAATTTGAGAGGTTAACCAGTGATTTATATCGTGTTGTTCAACTTAGTGATGAATCCCTTAGGGATTTCGTTACCAGGTTCGGCAAGGAAGCTCTAGAAATCCCAAACCTTGATATGACTACTGCTGTTGAAGCATTCAAGATGGGAATTCAAAAGAGCTCCCCCTTTTATGATGATTTAGTGATGAATCCATGAAGGACATTAGATGAAGTCAGAAACAGAGCATTAAGATACATCCTGTTAGAGGAAGATAAGAAGATCCAGGATCATCTCGGGGGACAAACGAAACAAGAAACTCCTGAGAATAATAAAGGATCCTGGAATAGGTACAACAATTCGAAGCCATACGCCAAGTTCAACAATCAGAACGTACGGGCAGTTGAAGAAGGAGATGACGATGAAGACTACCCTTGCATCTCCAACTATTGTTTCTCTGTAGATACTCATGGCTTGATTTGTGCCATGAAGGATCTCGGAGAAAAAGCAAGGTGGCCCCGAAAGAATGAGAAGGTTGTCGGTTTCAAGGACAAGTCTAAGTGGTGCGCCTTCCACGAAGATTTTGGCCATGCAACAGACTAGTGCATCGGATTAAGGAAAGAGATTGGATACCTCCTAAGCAAGGGTCACTTTAAAGAACTCTTGGGAAGGAAGAAATCCAAGATCCAGGATCCCAAAGATCTTCCACAAAAAGCAACACTACCACCGCCGGATGCCCATGTGATCAATTTTGTCTCCAAAGACTACGAATTGTTTAGAGATTCGTGTGCCATAGAAGAAAGTCCCGTAGAAGAATTTGAATTGGACAATGAGAGAAGACCACTCATCCCCACTACTCGGATGACTGATCAGAGAGTCTTTTTCAATTCAAGGATCCAGGATCCTCAACAAAACAAGCCAGATGTGCCAGCAGTTAATTTTATCTCAGGAGGTTCAGACATATGTGGAACATCTTTCTCCGCAGCAAAAATATTCGCCAAAGAGATCAAGATGGATAACGGAGATCACCCAATAGTGTCAACCACATTAACAACAAACAGGAGAATCTTTTTCGATGAGGAAGACAAGCTGAACATTCAGGATCCTCATCATGACGGTTTGATTATTACTTTGTTTATATCTAACAATTATGTACGCAGGATCCTGGTGGACAGGGGCAACTCGGTCAACATTATCCAGCATGATGTCCTCAAAAAGATGAACATCCCGGATTCAGAAATCATCCCAAGAACATTGGTGCTAGTCATTTTTAGTGGCGAAACTAAAAAGACATTGGGGGACATCAACCTCCCAATTTATATCGAAGGGTTAAATTCATACCAAAAATTTTGTGTTATAGATAACCTTTCCTGTTGCAATATTATTTTAGGTAGGCCTTGGCTCTATGGAATGAAGGTCGTAGCTTCAACTTATCACCAATGCATCAAGCTACCAACTCCTTGGGGAGTTGTAAAGATAGTAGGTGACCAAGCGGAGGCTAAGAACTACTATTCATCATCAATGAAGCCAGCAACCAAGCAAACTATAGCATAGCAACTACAGCAACATCCTAGGAACGTGCTGGAAGCTCAAGAAAAAGACCTCAAAGAAGTATCATTGGACCCCGAAGATCCAGAGATAAAAGTGTTCCTAGGATCCAGTATCCCCATCAAAATCGAGGAGGATAAAATATCCTTCCTAGGGCGAAGAAGATCTACTTTTGCTTTCAAGCACTCAGACATGAAAGGTATTTCAAAAGAGGTAATCACTCATAAACTCGGCCTTGATTTATCTATTAAACCCGTCCATCAGAAGCGTAGAAAATTCGCTCATGAGAGGAACAAGATCATACCAGAAGAAGTTGAAAAACTTCTTAAGGCCGGTATGATCAGAGAGGTTCAATATCCTCGATGGTTAGCTAATGTGGTCGTTGTTTCAAAAAAGAATGGAAAGTGGAGGGTGTGTGTCGATTTCACGGATTTAAAAAAGGCATGCCCCAAGGATCCTTTCCCATTACCACATATAGATGCCATGGTGGATGAAACGACTGGACATGAAATGCTCACCTTTATGGATGCTTCCTCTGGATTCCAACAAATTCAGATGGAACCATCTGATCAAGAGGACACATCGTTCGTGACTACAACCGGCATATATTGTTATACTGCTATGCCATTCGGACTAAGAAATGCAGGAGCAACATACCATGACTAGTCAACATGATGTTCAAGGACCAATTGGGCAAAACTATGGAGGTATATATAGATGATATGGTGGTAAAGTCGAAGAAGGCAGAGGATCACCTCAGAGACCTTGAGGAAGCATTCAATATCCTTGACCATTATAACATGAAACTAAATCTGTCCAAATGCCACTTCGGTGTTAAGGCTGGAAAGTTTCTGGAATATATGGTCATAAAAAGAGGAATTGAAGCAAGCCCGGAGCAGATAGAAGCTATTGTCAATCTCAAATCTCCTGCAAATGCCAAAGACGTCCAGAGGCTCACCGGAAGAATAGCGGCCTTGAATAGATTCATCTCAAGATCCTCCGAGAAGTGCAAAGACTTCTATGATATCCTTAGAAAGAACAAGAAATTTGAGTGGACTGAAAATCATGAAGCTGCGCTTATAGCCCTGAAGGATTACTTATCCTCAGCTCCAGCTCTAATGAAGCCTGTGGATGGAGAATCCTTGTATCTATATCTTGCTGTCTTAGGAAATGCAGTGAGTGCAGTCTTGGTAAAGGATCATGAAGGTGAACAACATCCTGTATACTATGTAAGTAAAAGTCTTCTAGATGCGGAGTCCAGGTATTCTCATTTAGAAAAGCTAATTCTTGCACTTATTATGGCTTTTACTAAACTAAGACACTATTTTGAAACTCACCCTATTATTTTGAGAACTAACTATCCTGTAAAGAATGTTCTTAGAAAACCAGAGTTGTCAGGTAGAATGGCTAAGTGGGCTGTAAAATTAAGTGCATATGATGTCCAATACGAGCCAAGAACAGCAATCAAGTCTCAAGCGCTAGCGGACTTTGTGGCTGATTTCACTAGTGATCTACAAAAAGAGGCTGACTTGGAAGTCCAACAACTAAAAAAGACCAAGGATCCTTGGATACTCATCACAGATGGAGCATCCAACGTAAGAGGAACAGGATTAGGGATCCTACTGAAATCGCCACAAGGGGACATATTACCCCAGTCCATAGCTTGTGAGTTCCAGGCAACAAACAATGAAGCAGAGTACGAAGCTTTAATCGCAGGTTTGCAATTAGCCAAAAGCATGAGGATCAGGTATCTTCAAGTTTATGTAGATTCTTTGTTGATAACTAACCACTTTAACGGCTCGTATGCTGTTAAAGGTGAGAAACTAATGAAATATTTAGATGTTGTGAAGGAATTGTCAAAATCCTTCGAAATATTTAATATCACACAGGTACCGAGGGAAGAAAACGCTGGGGCAGATGACTTAGCAAACTTAGCCTCATCTTTGAAGATTCCTGAGGATTTGAAAATCCCAATAATCCACATTCTTATGCCAGCAATAGGAGAACATGAAGTTGTGGAGATAACAAAAGACAAAGAAATCGTGCTCTGGGATCCTTTATCCTCAAATAACAAAGGATCATGGATCCATCCTATCAAGAACTATATTCAGAGTGAAGAAATTCCAGCCACAGAAAATCCCAAGTCCTTCAAGCTTAAGGTATCCCAATATACTTTATTAGATAATATGTTATGTAGAAAATATCTTGCTGGTCCATATCTGAGATGCATCGAAGATCCTGAGACCCAAGAAGTACTTAAGGATTTTCACGAAGGAGATTGCAGAAATCACACAGGTGGAAGAGCATTATTTTCCAGGATACTCAGAACTGGATACTTCTGGCCAACAATGAAGAAAGATGCAGTGGAGTATTCAAAGAAGTGTGATGCTTGCCAAAGACACGTGAACATCCTTCATCAACCAGCGGAGCCTCTATATCCTATATCCTCCCCACGGCCTTTCATAAAATGGGGTATGGATATTGTAGGTAAACTACCAAAAGCACCAGGTGGAAAAGTCTTTATGCTTGCTATGACTGACTACTTCTCCAAGTGGATTGAGGCAGAAGCATTTGTGCAAGTCCGAGAAAAGGAAGTAATATCTTTTATTAAATGAAATATTATAACTAGATTTGGTATTCCCGCTGAAATTGTTTGTGACAATGGTTCCCAGTTTATCGGGAAGAGAACCACTAACTTTTGTGACAGTTGGGGCATCAAAATGATCACTTTGACTCCGGTTCATCCTCAAGCCAATGGTCAAGCAGAGTCCAGCAACAAGATCATCATCAACAATCTAAAGAAGAAGCTAAGATCCAAGAAGGGAAAATGGGCTGAAGAACTTCCTTATGTTCTCTAGGCAGACAGAACTACACCCAAAAATGTGACAGGCCACACACCCTTCTCCTTGGTGTTTGGATCAGAAGAAGTGATTCCCACAGAAATGGTGGTTCCTACTGCGAGAACCAGCATCCGTGATCCTGAAGCCAATAAAGAAATCCTTCTTGAAGACTTGGATACTATAGAAGAACTCAGAGATCTAGCAAAAATTAGAATGGAAGCTTATCAACAAAGGGTAGCTGGGGCATATAACAAAAATATCAGAATCAGGAGATTTCAAGAAGGAGATCTAGTATTGAGGAAAGCCTTCCAAAACACAACAAATCCGGCTGATGGGAAGCTAGCGCCCAAATGGGAAGGACCTTATCAAATTGAGTCGGAAGCAGGAAATGGGGCATATCATTTGCTCACAATGGAAGGCAACAGGTTACCAAGAGCATGGAATGTCATCCACCTCAAGAAATATTTTTTCTGATCGGGATCCACTATTCTGAGAGGATATATTATCCAGAAAAGGATCTAGGATCCTTAAATCAGTAACATCTTTCTGATCTATTATTTCTTTTGAATTATTATTAATTTAAGGATAATATATTCTTAATACTTTATCTTTTCCAAGTTTTGAGTAACCATGCAGGATTGTAGTGATTCATTTGATGTTCAAGAGGTTGGCCACCTCTCCTTTGTGTTTAAGGTACTTTACTATTTTCCTTGGCCTTGCCCACGTTTGGATATGACCCCCGATGGTCATATCCCCTAAGGTTTAAAGGTTTTCACCTTTCTCACGATCGCCAGTTGCGCACGCTATCCAACATATAGTTCGGGGCAGCGGGACCAGTACACGCTTAGTGGCTGACAATTTCGTTATCTCCAGCTATATAGAGGATCCTACGAATTATGGTAGACGTACCATACCTCCGGTTTATAACGTTTCACGTTATCTCACGTTTGGGCTAAATCCCGGTTCGGGCGAGACCTCAGTTAACATCCGTATCTTTGGGCCAGTCCCCAGTTTGGGCTTGTCCCCGGTTTATTGGGCATGTCCCCAGATGATTTTATGGTCTTGTCCCCAGTATGTTGGGCTTGTCCCCAGTTGCACGGGCTTGTCCCCAGATTACACGGGCTTGTCCCTAGTTGCACGGACTTGTCCCCAGTCTAATGGGTTTGTTCCCAGTTAATAATATGAATTATTTGCTGTGAACTTTCTAAGTTATTATTGAAGATCAAGAAACTAAGGATCCCAGATCCTAAAGCTACTCTAGTATGGAACATTAAGAGTTCAATACTTCTAGTAACCTAGGTCTATCTAGACCTTATGGTATGATCTTTATTGATTAACTTAAGTTTGATATTTATTGCAATAACTTTGGATATTCTGGTTCGAAAGGCTAATCTTTTAAAAAGTTATTTGATTACTAAAGTCTTTAGCTAATTTCGGGATACTTTATCCTAAAATTTTCCTTGTATAAATTTTATTAATTAATAAAGATGTCTTATCCTAAAATTTATGATTTAAGGATATTCTATTCTAAACAATTTCTAAGGATCTTTTATCCTAAAAATCTTTTACTCAAGATTAATTATCAAATTATCAACAATGCTAAAGTTATATCTAACAAGTTTTTGAAAATAAATGACAAGTAAATAGTCAAAAGTTTTATATATTAATTAAAATAAGCCACAAGGACTTATCCAAAATCCTTAACCTGGATTTCACCATATGAAAAGATGGACCGTCCATCCGGGTTAAGTAAGAGTTACTAACAGTTTAAAAGTGCAGGAAAATTAAAAACAGGGGCAACAAAGGCTTCATCCCCACAAACAGAGGATCCCTCCACCTTTGTCACCCCCACATATTGTCTTAAGGATCATAGATCCTTTATCCTAAATACTCTTGTTTAATACAGACCATAGTACTTGTTTATAAAAACATCATAAAAGCAAAATAAAACAGGCTCGGGCCTTATCTTTTGTATCCTTCATTGCCCATCTTTGCCTCATTTCTACCTTTAGTTTCATCCAGACCCTTCACCCCGTTGGTTCCTGCTTCGCCCACATCAAACATCACAACCTCGGTTTCCTCTTCGCCTCCACCTAAGTCGATCAAGGCCTGCTTCCATTCTTTGATTTCCCATGAAGACTTGTCAAAGGAGGGATCATTGGCTTCGGTAACTAATTTGATTCTTGCCTCTAAGATCGACTTAGCTGCCCATACCTTCGCCTCTTCGGCTACCTGGTTGATTTCGTCCTGCATCTGAACGGCCAGGGCAGCAGCATGCACCTCTATTTCTCTTTTCTCTTTGGTCATCTTAGAGAGGGCCTTCTCATTAGCGGCAACTGTTGATCTCAGCGTGGCGAGGGTCTTATCATGTTCTGCGACAGTCTTCTCATAATGATGTCGGGCAGAGTCAATGGCCTATAAATGAAAGCAGGATAAGCCAAGGAAAAAGTTTGAGATAATGGAAATTGGTGAAGATAAAGGATCCTTACAGAAGAAAGCATGTCCAGGATCTGCTTTTCGGCATCAAAGGGGTTCTCTGTGTCTGAGCTTTTCTTCCTCTTAGACCCAGACTTTGTTCGGGTTGTGATTGGACGAGGCTCGGATGTTGGAGTCGAGTTCGAAGTCTTTTTCTTGTTAAGCATGCAGTCGATATCCTTGAAGGAGAACTTGGAAGCAGACTTTCCAGACTTTGGGGCACCTATAAATAGCAGATAGCAGATAAATTTTCAACTTTTAACACTTTTTACTGAAAATTATTATTCTTACTTGACATGATTGATTCTGGCTTTGGTCTTTGAAAGGCTTCAACAGACTTTGCCTGAAAAGTTCTGATTGTAGGATCCAATGAAAAAAACCTCCTTACTCTATCTTCAACTCCTGGAAGATCGGTCAACAGATCGAAGTTTCAACTACACAAATAATAGAAGTGGTTAGCGAAAGAATAAAATATCCTATTTATGTTATCTAAGGATCCTGGATCCTACCCTTTGGTATCCACTTTTTGGGAAGATTAGTTCCACCCGGAATAGAGTCTCGTCTTACGAAGAATAATAAATTTTTCCAGAGGGTACTCTTAAGGGTGACTTTAAAAATGGGGTTCTCTTGATTAGGTTTCGATTTAAAGACGAAACGTTTGGAACCATGGGTAACAAGGTTGTACAGGTATGCTAATTCCGCTAAGCCAAACTCGATTCCCTCTTCCACGGTTATCCTTTCTATGGCATGAAGGACTCTCCACAACATTGGCATGGTCTGAATATAAAAAATTCCCGCCAAATTGAAGAACCTTTGAGTAAAATTGGGGAATGGATACTTATAACCTATGAGAAACAGTTGGGCCGGAAAGCAAACCCAGGTTTTCGAGATACCGTCGCTACGAGCTGTGGAATCGAAGGGCCGTAAAACCGTGTTAATTGGAAAACATGATCGAATTTCATCAATTTCTGAGTCTGTAAATTTACAGACTTCGGAAGAAGGTGATTGAAGGATATTTTGTGAATAAAGTTCATCATGAAGGAAAAAAGAGGAGGAAGAAGATGTGGAAACAGTCGACATATCGAATAAAGATGAGTAAAAAAAGATGAAAGGATACCTGAGAGACGCTTAGATGTGTGATTATAAAAGGATTATAATTATCACATATATAGGCGGCTTGTAATTATGGTTTGTGAATATCAACCGCCTGACACACGTCTAATCATCTTCTATTTTGCAGGATTTTGAATTTCAAAATGACAGCTGTGCTCCACTGTTACCCGCCATTTTCGGGGCAATTGTTAGGCCACGATTTTTATACTGAGGATCCTTTATCTTTGACTGTCTATGGATAGTTTATCCTTTAAATATACGTCAGGATATTAAGGATCGACGATCCTCGGTATTGTTTGTTTACTAATGATTGCGTTTAGTATGGTGATGTGTTAGACAGGTATATCAACTTTAAGACGAACTTGCATCAATTATCCTCATGGGACATCCTGTAGCTGAAACATGGATCTAGGATCCTAATTCAACATAGCTGATTATGGACGAACTCTCTAGAAGATTGATGTTTAAATAACAACAACGGTATCTAGATCTGGTCTACCGCTTTATTCGCTAGTGAGTGGCTATCAGCACGTGGTCAAAGAGCACGTTGGTGAAGAATGGAAAACTAGCGGATTTATAGGATGAAGTCGTTAAGTTTGTTAATTACTTTTTCCTTATATATTTGAGTATGATCGATAGGAATAAACACATGTACTTACACACACACACTAGAGCAGAAGCAAATACTCTCTCTAGACACTAGCTTTCGTTGTAATCTCGATAAAAATACTCCACAAACACTTGTAATCACTTTTTATTCATTAATAAACTCGACGGTGATAGTTTTCACCGTCCGGGGGTTTTTTTATGCCGGAAACCGAGATAACCATATACTCATCGACCAAAGGTTACCTTGTTGATCATTGACTAAAGTACTTCGACCAAAGATTATATTATTAATCATTGACCGGAGCTATTTTACCAACGATTACCTTGATAAGTTTTGACCAAGGTAAGACTATCTTGGTTAAGGGCTTTTTCCCTCGTGATCAAATCATCATGTTCATCAATATCACGCTTATATACTCGTTATTATTGAATTGGCACCTTACCTCACATAAAAGATTTGGATACTTGATCCTTAGCTGATTTTTGTCCAAAACACTTCCCACTTGGGTTCTAGCTTTCCATCTTTTGGATTAGTTATGTTTGGAAAGCTTTCCTCAAAACTAGATCTCCTTCTTGAAATCTTCGAATCCTGATATTCTTGTTGTATGCCCCAGCTACCCTTTGTTGATATGCTGTCATTCTGATCTTATCTAGGTCTCTGAGCTCATCAACAGTATCCAGGTCTTGGAGAAGGATTTCATTGTTGGCTTGAGGATCACAGATGCTTGTTCTGGCAGTAGGAACCACCATCTCCGTAGGGATTACAGCTTATGAGGAAACACTAATGAGAAGGGTGTTTGACCTGTTGCATTCTTTAGTGTTGTTCTATCAGCCCAAAGAACATATGGTAGCTCTTCGGCCCACTTGCCCTTATTGGATCCTAGTTTCTTCTTTAATTTATTGATAATAATCTTGTTACTTGATTCTGCTTGACCATTAGCTTGAGGATGAATTGGTGTGGAGGTAATCATCTTAATGCCCCAACTGTCGCAAAAGTTAGTGGTTCTTTTTCCCTATAAACTGGAAACCATTGTCACAAATAATTTATTAAGGGATACCAAATCTAGTAATAATATTTCTTTTAATGAAGGATATCACCTCTTTTTCGCGGACTTGAACAAAAGCTTCAGCTTCTATCCACTTGGAAAAGTAATCAGTCATCGCAAGCATGAATACTTTTCCTCCTGGAGCTTTAGGTAGCTTACCCACAATATCCATGCCCCACTTCATGAAAGACCATGATGAGGATATAGGATACATAGGCTCTGCTGGCTGATGCAAAATATTGCCATGTCTTTGACATGAGTCACACTTTTTTGAGTACTCCATGGCGTCTCTCTTCATGGTAGGCCAGAAGTATCCTGTTCTCAGAATCCTTGAGAATAGGGCTCTACCTCCAGTACGATTACCGCAATCTCCTTCGTGAAAGTCTTTGAGCACCTCTTGAATTTCAGGATCTTTGATACATCTCAAGTATGGACCTATAAGAGATTTCTGTTTTGGACAAAAATCTGCTAAGGATCAAGTATCCAAATTTGTAACTGTGAGGTAAGGTGCTAACACAATAATGACTAATGTATGAGCGTGATATTGATGAACACGATGATTTAATCACGAGGGAAAAAGCCCTTAACCAAGATAGTCTTACTTTGGTCAAAACTTATCGAGGTAATCGTTGGTAAAATAGCTCCGGTCAAGGATTAATAGGATAATCTTTGGTCGAAGTATCTTAGTCAATAATCAACAAGATAACCTTTGGTCGACGAGTATATGGTTATCTCGGTCTCCGGCACAAAAAACCCCTGGACGGTGAAAACTATCATCGTCAAGTTTATTAATCAACGAAAAGTGGTTACAAATGTTTGTGGAGTATATGATCGAAATTACAATGTAAGCTAGTGTATAGAGAGAATTATTGAATCTTCTCTAGTGTGTGTGAGAATACAAGTGTCCTTCCTAGTCGATCATTACCTGTTTAAATAATATAACAATAATAACAATGTCTCCTAATTACACGGAACTCCTCCACTAGCCGCTCCATGACTTTGACCACGTGCGTATAGTCGTTCAGTAGCGAGATAAGCGGAAGAACGAGTCACACAGCCGTTGGTGATATTTAAACTTCGATCTTCTAGAGAGTTCGTCCATAACCAGCTGTGTTGAATTAGGAACCTATATCCATGTTCCAGCTATAGGGTGTTCCATGTGGATAATTGATGCAAATGCGTCTCCAAGTTGATACACCTGTCTAACACATCACTATACTAAATGAAATCATTAGTAAACAAACAATACCGAGGATTGTCGATCCTTTATATCCTGACATATATTTCAAGGATAAACTATCCATAAGACAGTTAAGGATAAAGGAACCTAAGCATAAAAATCATGGCCTAACAATTGCCCCCAAAATGGTGGGTGACAGTGGAACACAGCTGTCATTTTGAAATTCAAAATCATTGTGAAAACTGCACGATGGGAGGGTTTTGCCAGAAAATTTACCATTTAGCCCTTAAGGTTAATTATAACCGTCTATATATGCCGCCCTATATCTTTGATTATATACACCTTCATCCGACGAATCAGGTATTCTTCTAACCCTCGTTTCTTATTCTCTTTAATCATGTCTGCCTCTTCTTCTTCTCCGGCCCCTTCTAAACCTTCCTAACAGTCATCCGGTGGTTCCGAACTGGTCAAAATGGAACACAAGGCCTGCTTTCCAACCCTTCTTCTGAAATCTGTAAGCTCACGGATTCCGAGGTCGACAGTTTTCACACATTATTTCCTCTAGAAACCTTGTTCCGACCCTATGAATCCAGCATTAGATGTGACACTTACTCCAAGGTCTGGGTCTGCTTTCCGGCAACTCCCTTTCTTATCGGCTATAAATACTCCTTTCCATCATTTACCCAAAGTTTTTTCGATTCAACCGGCATATCTTACATACAAGCCATGCCGATGATTTGGAGGGTTCTTAGCACCATCAAAAGAATCATTAAGGAGGAAAAAATCGATTTTGGCCTCCCGGAGTAGTCTTATTTTTATACCCTTACTACCTTCGGTTCTGCCCGTTTTATCTTCAAGTCCAAACCCCGACAGCCCCATCCGATCTTAAAAGCCACGTTAAACAATTCCGTGTGGAGGAATCAATTTTTCTTCGTTAAACGCGACTCGATATCAGGGGGGGCTGATCTTCCTTCCACGTGGGTCACAAAGGGTAGGATCCTGGATCCTTAAGGACTAGCAGGATCCTTTATTCCTCAGCTTTAAAACTTATTCTTTTTTGTTATCTGCAGTTGAGAACTTCGCTTCATTGAGCAAGCTACCTGGAACAGAAGAAAAGGCAAAACGGTTCCTAGCACTGGATACCGAAGTTAGGACCTTTCAAGCTCGGTTTGTTGAAGGTTTTTGTGACATCTCCTCAAGCTCAAACATGCCAAGTAAGTTAATCATTTTAATGTAAATAAAACAAAATGGAATACTTATCTGTTGATTTCTCCTATGCAGGCACCAAGAAATCTAGAAAGTCCGCTCTCAAGTTCTCCCTTGACAACATCGACTGCATGGTTACCTCTCCTACTGTCAAGAAGGAGGGTTCAAAGGCTGGCACAAGCTCCGAGCCCAAGACCGCCACTACCAGGGCCAAATCTGTAGTTTCCAAGAGGAAGAAACCCTCTGATCCCAAGACCCACTGTGACATTGTCTGCTCTGTAAGTGTACCGTGTTTTTCCCTATAAGAATTTAGGATCCAGCATTGTCCCAATTTTGACACAAAATTTGTTGGTAGGCTGTGATTGCTATGAGGGACCACTATGAAAAGACTATCCTCCAGATGAGCGAGAAGTTGTCCGGGTTAGGGAAAGCTGTGGTCGCTAAGGATAAGGCTATGATCCAACTCAAGAAACAATTGGAGGATCAGGTATCCTCAGTCGAGGCCCAACGTCAAGAGGCAGTGGAGCAGGATGGCGATGGAGGTCGGTGATCCTGCTTTCGACAAGTTAGCCTGAGAGGTGGAGAAATGGAAGGCTGCACTTGACGACCTTGGTGGTGAGGATGATGAAGAGATGGTTGAGAACACCGAGGCTGGGACCAGTGGCGTTAAGGAGGCGGTTGAAACCGGCAAGGGGGAAGGTGATGCTGCGGTTGAAGATGCAGCTTAAGTGAGCGATGAAGGATATTAAAGACAAGGCCCGAGCCCACTTTTTTATTTGATGTTGATGTTTTTATGAACAATTTCTATGGTCTGTATTAAACAATAGTATTTAGGATAAAGGATCTATGATCCTTAAGACAATATGCGGGAGTGACAAAGGTGGAGGGATCCTCTGTTTGTGGGGATGAAGCCTTTGTTGCCCATGTTTTTTTATTTTCCTGCACTTTATGAACTATTAGTAACTCTTACTTAACCCGGATGGATGGTCCATCTTTTCGTATGGTGAAGTCCGGGTTAAGAAATTTTGGATAAGTCCTTGTGGCTTATTTACTTTAATTAACATAAGTCTTTTGACTATTCGCTTGTTACTTATTTTCAAAAACTTGTTGTATATAAGTTTAAGCATTGTTTAGAGTTCGGTAAATAATCTTCGAATATTAGATTTTTAGGATATAAGATCTTTAAAAAATTTTCAGAATAGAATATCCTTAAGTAATCAATAAATTTATATAAGGAAAATTTTAGGATAAAATATCCGAAAATTAGTTAAAGACTTCAGTAATTAAATAACTATTTTTAGAAGATTAGCCTTTCTAGCCGGAATATCCAAAGTTATAATAAATATGAAACTTAAGTTAATCAATAAAGATCATACCAGAAGGTCCAAATAGACCTAGGTTACTAGAAGTATCGAACTCCTAATGTTCCTTACAAGAGTAGCTCTAGGATCCGGGATCCTTAGTTTCTTGATCTTTAGTAAGAACTTAGAAAATTCGCTGCAAACAATTCATGTTATTAATTGGGTTAAACCCGTTAAACTGGGGACAAGCCCAAAAAATATTCTGGGGACAAGCCCGTGCAACTAAGGACAAGCCCGTGTAATCTGGGGACAAGCCCAACATACTGGGACAAGCCCATAAAATAAACTGGGGACAAGCCCAAAAAACTGGGGACAAGCCCGTGTAATCTGGGGACAAGCCCATGTAACTGGGGACAAGCCCAACATACTGGGGACAAGCCCATAAAATAAAAAGGGGACAAGCCCAAAAAACTGGGGACAAGCCCAAACTGGGGACTGGCCCAAAGATACGGATGTTAACTGGGGTCTCGCCCGAATCGGGATTTAGCCCAAACGTGAGATAACGTGAAAACGTTATAAACCGGAGGTATGGTACGTCTACCATAATTCGTAGGATCCTCCATATAGCCGGAGACAACGAAATTGTCAGCCACTAAGCGTGTACTGGTCCCGCTGCCCCGAACTATATGTTGGATAGCGTGCGCAACTGGCAATCGTGAGAAAGGTGAAAACCTTTAAACCTTAGGGGATATGACCATCGAGGGTCATATCCAAACGTGGGCAAGGCCAAGGGAAATAATAAAGTACCTTAAATGCAACGGAGAGGTGGCCAACCTCTTGAACATCAAATGTCCCGTTACAATCCTGCATGGTTATTCAAGACTTGGAAAAGATAAAAGGTTAAGAATATATTATCTTCATATTAATAATAATAATAATTCGAATAGAATAATAGATTAGAAAGATGTTACCACTTTAAGGATCCTTGATCCTTTTACTGGATAATATATCTTCTCAGGATAACGGATCCTGATCAGAAAAAATATTTCTTGAGGTGAATGGCATTCCAAGCTCTTGGTAACCTGTTGCCTTCCATTGTGAGAAAATGATATGCCCCATTTCCTGCTTCAGACTCAATCTGATAAGGTCCTTCCCATTTGGGTGCTAACTTTCCATCAGCCAGATTTGTGGTGTTTTGGAAGGCTTTTCTTAGTACTAGATCTCCTTCTTGAAATCTTCTGATTCTGATACTTTTGTTATATGCCCCAGCTACCCTTTGTTGATACGCTGCCATTATGATTTTTGCTAGGTCTCTGAGTTCTTCTATAGTATCCAAGTCTTCAAGGAGAACTTCTCTATTAGCTTCAGGATCACGGATGCTGGTTCTAGCAGTAGGGACCACCATTTCTGTAGGAATTACTGCTTCTGCTCCGAACACCAAGGAGAAGGGTGTCTGGCCTGTCGCATTTTTGGGTGTAGTTCTATCTACCCAAAGAACATAAGGATGTTCTTCAGCCCATTTTCCCTTCTTGGATCCCAGCTTCTTCTATAGATTGTTGATGATAATCTTGTTGCTAGACTGCTTGGCCATTGACTTGAGGGTGAATTGGAGTCGAAGTAATCATTTTGATGCCCCAACTGTCACAAAAGTTAGTAGTTCTCTTCCCAATAAACTGGGAACCATTGTCACAAACAATTTCAGCGGGAATACCAAATCTAGTTATAATATTTCGTTTAATAAAAGATATTACTTCCCTTTCTCGGACTTGTACAAATGCCTCTGCCTCAATCCATTTGGAGAAGTAGTCAGTCATGGCAAGCATAAAGACTTTTCCACCTGGTGCTTTTGGTAGTTTGCCTACAATATCCATACCCCATTTCATAAAAGGCCATGAGGAGGATATAGGATATAGAGGTTCCGCTGGTTGATGAAGGATGTTTGCGTGTCTTTGGCAAGCATCACACTTCTTTGAATACTCCACTGCATCTTTTTTCATTGTTGGCCAGAAGTATCCGGTTCTGAGTATCCTGTAAAATAACGCTCTTCCACCTGTGTGATTGCCGCAATCTCCTTCGTGAAAATCCTTAAGTACCTCTTGGATCTCACGATCCTCGATGCATCTCAGATGTTGGATATCGTGCGCAACCGGCGATCGTGAGAAATGTTAAAACCTTTAAACCTTAGGGGATATGACCATCGGGGGTCATATCCAAACGTGGGCAAGGCCAAGGGAAATAGTAAAGTACCTTAAACGCAAAGGAGAGGTGGCCAACCTCTTGAACATCAAATGAATCACTACAATCCTGCATGGTTACTCAAAACTTGGAAAAGATAAAGTATTAAGAATATATTATCCTTAAATTAATAATAATTCAAAAGAAATAATAGATTAGAAAGATGTTACTGATTTAAGGATCCTAAATCCTTTTCTGGATAATATATCCTCTCAGGATAGTGGATCCCGATCAGAAAAAATATTTCTTGAGGTGGATGAAATTCCATGCTCTTGGTAACCTGTTGCCTTCCATTGTGAGCAAATGATATGCCCCCTTTCCTGCTTCCGACTCAATTTGATAAGGTCCTTCCCATTTGGGCGCTAGCTTCCCATCAGTCGGATTTGTTGTGTTTTGGAAGGCTTTCCTCAATACTAGATCTCCTTCTTGAAATCTCCTGATTCTGATATTTTTGTTATATGCCCCAGCTACCCTTTGTTGATAAGCTGTCATTCTAATTTTGCTAGATCTCTGAGTTCTTCTATAGTATCCAAGTCTTCAAGAAGGATTTCTTTATTGGCTTCAGGATCACGGATGCTGGTTCTCGCAGTAGGAACCACCATTTCTGTGGGAATCACTTCTTCTGATCCAAACACCAAGTAGAAGGGTGTGTGGCCTGTCGCATTTTTGGGTGTAGTTCTTTCTGCCCAGAGAACATAAGGAAGTTCTTCAGCCCATTTTCCCTTCTTGGATCCTAGCTTCTTCTTTAGATTGTTGATGATGATCTTGTTGCTGGACTCTGCTTGACCATTGGCTTGAGGATGAACCGGAGTCAAAGTGATCATTTTGATGCCCCAACTGTCACAAAAGTTAGTGGTTCTCTTCCCGATAAACTGGGAACCATTGTCACAAACAATTTCAGCGGGAATACCAAATCTAGTTATAATATTTCATTTAATAAAAGATATTACTTCATTTTCTCGGACTTGCACAAATGCTTCTGCCTCAATCCACTTGGAGAAGTAGTCAGTCATAGCAAGCATAAAGACTTTTCCACCTGGTGCTTTTGGTAGTTTACCTACAATATCCATACCCCATTTTATGAAAGGCCGTGGGGAGGATATAGGATATAGAGGCTCCGCTGGTTGATGAAGGATGTTCACGTGTCTTTGGCAAGCATCACACTTCTTTGAATACTCCACTGCATCTTTCTTCATTGTTGGCCAGAAGTATCCAGTTCTGAGTATCCTGGAAAATAATGCTCTTCCACCTGTGTGATTTCCGCAATCTCCTTCGTGAAAATCCTTAAGTACTTCTTGGGTCTTAGGATCTTCGATGCATCTCAGATATGGACCAGCAAGATATTTTCTACATAACATATTATCTAATAAAGTATATTGGGATACCTTGAGCTTGAAGGACTTGGGATTTTCTGTGGCTGGAATTTCTCCAGTCTGAATATAGTTCTTGATAGGATGGATCCATTATCCTTTGTTATTTGAGGATAAAGGATCCCAGAGCACGATTTCTTTGTCTTTTGTTATCTCCACAACTTCCTGTTCTCCTATTGCTGGCGTGAGAATGTGGATTATTGGGATTTTCAAATCCTCAGGAATCTTCAAAAATGAGGCTATGTCCTCTTGATCAGATGGTTCCATCTGAATTTGTTGGAATCCAGAGGAAGCATCCATAAAGGTGAGCATTTCGTGTCCAGCCGTCGCGTCCACCATGGCATCTATATGTGGTAATGGGAAAGGATCCTTGGGACATGCCTTATTTAAATATGTGAAATCGACACATACCCTCCACTTTCCATTCTTTTTTGAAACAACGACCACATTAGCTAGCCATCGAGGATACTGAACCTCTCTGATCATACCGGCCTTAAGAAGTTTTTCAACTTCTTCTTGTATGATCTTGTTCCTCTCAGGAGCGAATTTTCTTTGCTTCTGATGGACGGGTTTAACAGATAAATCAAGGCCGAGTTTATGAGTAATTACCTCTTTCGAAATACCTGTCATGTCTGAGTGTTTGAAGGCAAAAGTTGATCTCCTTCGCGCTAGGAAGGATATTATATCCTCCTCCATTTTGATGGGGATACTGGATCCTAGGAACACTTTTATCTCTGGATCTTCGGGGTCAAATGATACTTCTTTGAGGTCTTTCTCCCGAGCTTCCAGCACGTCCCTAGGATATTGTTGTAGTTTCTATGCTATAGTTTGCTTAGCTGTTGGCTTCATTGACAATGAATAGTAGTTCTTAGCATCCGCTTGGTCACCTACTATCTTTACAACTCCCCAAGGAGTTGGTAGCTTGATGCATTGGTGATAAGTTGAAGCTACGGCCTTTATTCCATAGAGCCAAGGCCTACCTAAAATAACATTGCGACAGGAAAGGTTATCTATAACATAAAATTTTTGGTATGTATTTAACCCTTCGATATAAATTGGGAGGTTGATGTCCCCCAATGTCTTCTTGGTTTCACCACTGAAACCGACTAGCACCGATGTTCTAGGAATGATTTCTGAATCTGGGATGTTCATTTTTTTGAGGACGTCATGCTGGATAATGTTGACCGAGCTGCCCCCATCCACTAGGATTCTGCGTACATAATGGTTCGAGATAAATAATGTAATAATCAAACCGCCATGGTGAGGATCTTGGATGTTCAGCTTGTCTTCCTTATCGAAGAAGATTCTCTTGTCGGTTGTTAATGTGGTTGAGACTATTGGATGATCTCCATTGTCCATCTTGATCTCCTTGGCTAATCTTTTTGCTGCAGAGAAAGAAGTTCCACATATGTCTGAACCTCCTGAGATAAAATTAACTGCTGGCACATCGGACTTGTTCTGCTGAGGATCCTGGATCCTTGAGTTAAAAAAGACTCTCTGATCAGTCACCCGAGTAGTTGGGATGAGCGGTCTTCTCTCATCATCCAATTCGAATTCTTCTACGGGATTTTCTTCTATGGTACAGGAATCTCGAAATAATTCGTAGTCCCTGGAGACGAAGTTGATCCACATGTGCATCTGGTGGTGGTGGTGGTGGTGTTGCTTTCTGTGGGAGGTCTTCAGGATCTTGGGTTTTGGATTTCTTCCTTCCCAAGAGTTCTTTAAAGTGGCCCTTGCTCAGGAGGTACCCAATTTCTTTCCTCAAGCCAATGCACTCGTCTGTCTCATGGCCAAAGTCTTCATGGAAGGCACACCACTTAGACTTGTCCTTGAAGCCGAAGACCTTCTCATTCTTCCGGGGCCACCTTGCTTTTTCTCCCAAATCCTTCATGGCACAAATCAAGCCATGAGTATCTACAGAGAAACAATAGTCGGAGATACAAGGGTAATCTTCATCGTCATCTCCTTCTTCAACTGCCCGCACGTTCTGATTGTTGAACTTGGCGTATGGCTTTGTATTGTTGTTCCTATTCCAGGATCCTTTATTCTTCTCGGGTGTTTCTTGTTTTGTTTGTCCCCCGAGACGATCCTGGATCTTTTTATCTTCTTCCAAGCGGGTGTATCTTAATGCCCTGTTTCTGACTTCATCTAATGTTCTGCATGGAGTCATCACTAAATCATCATAAAAAGAGGAGCTCTTCTGAATTCCCATCTTGAATGCTTCAACAGCAGTAGTCATATCAAGGTTTGAGATTTCTAGAGCTTCCTTACCGAACCTTGTAACGAAATCCCTAAGGGATTCATTACTAGGCTGGATAATGCGATATAAATCACTAGTTAACCTCTCAAATTTCCGACTACAGGAAAATTGAGTGTTAAACAAATTGACTAAATGAGAGAAAGATGTAACCGAAAAAGGTGGAAGACTTAGTAGCCATTTCAGTGCAGCTCCCGTTAGCGTGGCTCCAAATCCTTTACAAAGGCAAGCCTTGTTGAGTCTTTCAGGAATTGGATTAATTTCCATCCTTTCCCTATATTGGGCAACATGTTCCTCAGGGTTGGTGCTCCCATCATATGTCTTCATGTTGGGAGTTTGGAATCGCTTCGGAATTTCAGCATCACATATGGGCGGAGCGAATCTGGATAACTTGTGACTCCCCTCCGGTATCTCAGGAATTGGACATATCACTCCTGGGACACTGGATATCATATCCTTTAGCTTTTGTAATTCCCTAGCCATGGCCTGGTTGATGCCTGAATCCTACATGGGAATATGGTTAGTATCTAAAGATATAGGATCGTACCAGTTACCTCTCTGCTAGGTGGTGTTTGGTACTCCAAACGAGTATCTTGGAAAAGAGGAGTCGGCAATAGGAGTGGGTCCTCTTGAAGCTATGGTTTGCATGGGAATTATGTCTCCAACATGGACTTTGGAAGAATGTATATGCTGCATTCTTGAAGGTCCTTGATCCTGAACAAAGGATCCTTGAGGTTGGTAACCATAGGAGCCTTGAGCATACCACCCAGATGATCCCGGTGGTATCATTGATGACCCCTGCTGAGATTGCGAGGATCCTTGAGCTTGTAGACCCACGGACCCTTGTTAAAGGATATGTGATCCTTACTGAAAAAGTGAGGATCCTTGAGCCTGCTGACCCATGGACCCTGGTTGCAGGATAGACGATCCTAGTTGAAACATTGAGGATCCCTGAGCCGGTTGACCCATGAACCCTGGTTGCAGGATAGAGGATCCTAGCTGAAACATTGAGGATCCCTGATCCGGTTAACCCATGGACCCTGGTTGCAGGATAGAGGATCCTGGCTAAAACAGTGAAGATCTTTGCGAAGGTTGAGCAAAGGATCCCGGACTGGTGAAATCCAGCATCCTAGGCACTAGGGGAGTGAGATCTTCTGTTGGCCTCTTGTTCTTCCTGAGATCTTCTATCTCACGAAGGATCCTCTGGTTAGTCTTGTTTTGTTGCTTCATATATGCTTTAACCTGCGAAAACATAGACGAAACATCACTATTATTATTAACCATCGGGGTAGCAGCAGTGGTTTTCGAGCTCTGGACGATTGGTAGTTGCGTTCTGCTTCCAGTAGTAGTAGTTCGTTGTGCTGCCGTGATTGGCGGAGGCATTGGTGGCAAGGTCCTCGATGAGATAGGAATTGATGAGGGCATGGTTGACGAAGCAGAGGTAGATTGAGAGGCCATTGTGAGTGTTCAGGGTATGGAAAAATGAAGCTTGATGAGAATAATATGGATTATAGCACCAATTGCCCCATGGTGGGCCCCAAATTGTTTTGGACAAAATTCTGCTAAGGATCAAGTATCCAAATTTGTAAATGTGAGGTAAGGTGCTAACACAATAATGACTAATGTATGAGCATGATATTGATGAACACGATGATTTGATCACGAGGGAAAAAGCCCTTAACCAAGATAGTCTTACTTTGGTCAAAACTTATCGAGGTAATCGTTGGTAAAATAACTCCGGCAAGGATTAATAGGATAATCTTTGGTCAAAGTATCTTAGTCAATAATCAACAAGATAACCTTTGGTCGACGAGTATATGGTTATCTCGGTCTCCGGCACAAAAAACCCCCGGACGGTGAAAACTATCACCGTCAAGTTTATTAATCAACGAAAAGTGGTTACAAATGTTTGTGGAGTATATGATCGAAATTACAATGTAAGCTAGTGTATATAGAGAATTATTGAATCTGCTCTAGTGTGTGTGAGAATACAAGTGTCCTTCCTAGTCGATCATTGCCCGTTTAAATAATATAACAATAATAACAATATCTCCTAATTACACGGAAGTCCTCCACTAGCCGCTCCATGAATTTGACCACGTGTGTATAGTCGTTCAGTAGCGAGATAAGCGGAATAACGAGTCACACAGCCGCTGGTGATATTTAAACTTCGATCTTCTAGAGATTTCGTCTATAACCAGCTGTGTTGAATTAGGATCCTATATCCATGTTCCAGCTATAGGGTGTTCCATGTGGATAATTGATGCAAATGCGTCTCCAAGTTGATACACCTGTCTAACACATCACTATACTAAATGCAATCATTAGTAAACAAACAATACCGAGGATCGTCGATCCTTTATATCCTGACATATATTTCAAGGATAAACTATCCATAAGACAGTTAAGGATAAAGGATCCTCAGCATAAAAATCATGGCCTAACAATTTCCTATACAGAATATTATTTAATAAAATGTATTGTGATACCTTAAGTTTGAAGGACTTAGGATTCTCTGTGGCTGGAATTTCTCCATTTTTAATGAACTTCTTGATCGGGAGGATCCAAGATCCTTGATTACTTGAGGATAATGGATCCACAGGCGCAATATCTTTGTCAGTTGTTATCTCCCCAACTTCTTGTTCTCCTATTGCTGGTGCGAGTACATGGATGATTGGGATTCTCGTATCTTCTGGAATCTTTAATGATGAAGCTAAATTTGCTAAAGCATCTGCCCCAACATTCTCTTCTCTTGGTACCTGTATAATACTAAAAGAATCGAAGAACTTTGATAGTTCCTTCACAACATCTAGATATTTGATTAGTTTTTCACCTTTAACAGCATATGAGCCATTAAAGTGGTTAGCCATCAATAAAGAATCTACATATACTTGAAGATACATGATCCTCATGTGTTTAGCTAATTGCAAACCTGCGATCAGAGCTTCGTATTCCACTTCATTATTGGTGGCTTGGAATGCACATGCAATGGACTGGGGTATTATGTCCCTCTATGGCGATTTCAGTAGGATACCCAATCCTGTTCCTCTTACGTTGGATGCTCCATCAGTAAAGAGGATCCAAGGATCCTTGGTTTCTTCCAGTTGTTGAACCTCCAAATCAGCTTCCTCTTGCATGTCACTACTGAAATCAGCCACAAAGTCTGCAAGCGTTTGGGACTTAATGGCTGTTCTGCGCTCATATTGAATATCATACGCACTCAATTTCGCAGCCCATTTGGCCATCCTTCCTGACAATTCTGGTTTTCTAAGCACATTCTTAATAGGATAATTAGTTCTTAAAATAATAGTATGTGTTTCAAAGTAGTGTCTCAACTTGGTTGAGGCCATAATCAAAGCAAGAATTAATTTTTCAAGGTGAGAACACTTGACCTCTGCGTCTAACATGCTTTTACTTACATAAAATACCGGGTGCTGTTGTCCTTCATGATCCTTGGCCAGAACAGCATTGATTGCATTACCTGACACAACTAAGTACAGAGACAGCGGCTCACCATCTATTGGCTTCATCAAAGCAGGCGCCGAGGATATATAATCCTTAAGATCCTTTAGTGCATCTTCATGCCTTTGAGTCCATTCAAACTTTTATTTTTTCTCAAGATATCATAGAAGTCTCTGCACTTCTCTGAGGATCTGGAAATGAATCTGTTGAGAGCAGCAATTCTTCCCGTCAGTCTTTGGACATCTTTAGCATTCACAGGAGACTTTAAATTAATGATGGCTTCTATCTGCTCAGAGCTCGCTTCTATTCCCCTTTTGGTCACCATGTATCCTAGAAACTTTCCAGCTTTAACACCAAAATGGCATTTTGACTGGTTCAGTTTCATATTATACTGATCAGGGATTTTGAATGCTTCTTCAAGATCTCTAAGATGATCCTCAGCCCTCTTCGACTTCACTACCATGTCATCTATGTAGACTTCCATGGTTTTGCCTAACTGATCCTTGAACATCATGTTGACTAATCTTTGATATGTTGCCCCTGCATTTCTTAGTCCGAACGGCATAGCAATATAACAATATATGCCGGTAGGAGTCATGAATGCTGTATCCTCTTGATCAGATGGTTCCATCTGAATTTGTTGAAATCCAGAGGAAGCATCCATAAAGGTAAGCATCTCATGCCTTGTCGTTGCATCCACCATGGAGTCTATATGTGGTAACGGGAAAGGATCCTTGGGGCATGCCTTGTTTAAATCGGTAAAATCGACACACACCCTCCACTTTCCATTCTTTTTAGAAAAAACAACCACATTAGCCAACCATCGAGAATACTTAACCTCTCTGATCATACCGGCCTTAAGAAGTTTTTCAACTTCCTCTTGTATGATCGCGTTCCTCTCGGGACCGAATTTCCTTCGCTTCTGATGGACGGGTTTAATAGAATGATCAAGGCCCAATTTATGAGTAATTACTTCCTTAGAAATACCTGTCATTTCTGAATGTCTGAAGGCAAACGTGGATTTTCGTCGCTTTAGGAAGGATACCATATCCTCCTCGATCTCGTCAGGGATACAGGATCCTAGGAACACCTTCATGTCTGGATCTTCAGGATCTAAAGATACTTCTTTTACATCTCGCTCCCGAGCTTCCAGCACGTCCCTAAGATGTTGCTGTAATTGCTATGCTACCATTTGTTTAGCTGTCGGCTTCATTGATGAAGAATAATAATTCTTGGCTGCCATTTGGTCACCATCTATCCTTACTACTCCCCAAGGAGTTGGTAGTTTAATGCACTGATGGTAAGTAGAGGCTACAACCTTCATTCCATGTATCCAAGGCCTACCAAGAATAACATTGCAACAAGAAAGACTGTCAATAACACAAAATTTTGGTAAGAGTTTAACCCTTCGATGTATATTGGGAGTTTGATGTCCCCCAATGTTTTCTTAGTTTCACCACTGAAACCCACTAGCACCGACGTTCTCGGGATGATTTCTGAGTCCGGGATGTTCATTTTCTGTAGTACGTCATGTTGGATGATATTGACCGAGCTTCCACCATCGACTAGGATCCTGCGCACATAATGGTTAGCAATAAATAAAGTTATAATCAAACAGTCGTGGTAGGGATCCTGGATGCTTGTCTTATCTTCTTCGTCAAAGAAGATTCTTTTGTCAGTCGTCAAAGTAGTGGATATGACTGGTCGTTCTCCAACTTTGTTTCTTTGGCGTGTCTTTTTGCTGAGGAGAAAGAAGTACCGCATATATCTGAGCCACCGGAGATGAAGTTGATTACTTGTGCGTCTGGTGCGGGCGGAGTTGCTTTCTGTATCTTCAGGATCCTGGATCCTAGATTTTTTTCTTCCCAAGAGCTCTTTGAAATGACCCTTGCTTAGGAGGTATCCAATTTCCCTCCTTAAACCAATACAACCTTCTGTCTGATGGCCAAAGTCTTCATGGAATGCACACCACTTGGACTTGTCTTTGAAGGATGTTGTTTTCTCATTTTTTTCGAGGACACCTTGCTTTCTCTCCAAGATCCTTCATAGCACAAATCAAACCATGGGTATCAACAGAGAAGCAATACTCGGAAATACTTGGGTAGTCCTCATCATCTTCTCCTTCTTCAACTGCCCGAACATTTTGATTGTTGAATTTGGAGTACGGCTTTGATTCGTTGTTCCTGAATGAGGATCCTTGTTTCTGGTTAGGTAACTCTTGTTTTGCTAGAGCTCCTAACCGTTCCTGGATCTTCTTATCATCCTCTAGCCTTATAAATCTGAGTGCCTTGTTTCTGACTTAATCTACGCATGGAGTCATCACAAGATCATCATAAAATGGGGAGCCCATTTGGAGTCCCATCTTTAATGCTTCAACAGTCGTAGCCATATCAAGACTAGGGATCTCTAGGGCCTCCCTGCCAAACCTTGTAACAAAATCCTAAGGGATTCATTATAAGGTTGGATAACTCTATACAAATCACTAGTTAACTTCTCAAATTTCCTACTACAAGAAAATTGGCTATTGAACAAGTTAACTAAATGTGAAAAAGAAGTAACAGAAAAGGGAGGAAGACTTAGCATCCATTTTAATGCAGATCCTGTTAGTGTGGATCCGAAACCCTTGCATAGACAAGCCTCCTTGAGTTTTTCGGGAATTGGATTGATTTCCATTCTCTCCCTGTATTGAGCCACATGCTCTTCGGGATCAGTTGTTCCATCATACACCTTCATATTGGGGGTCTGAAATCGTTTTGGTACTTCAGCATCAAAATAGGTGGAGCGAATCTGGACAACTTGTGGCTTCCTTCTGGTATTTTAGGAATCGGACAGACCACTCCTGGCACGTTGGATATCATATCCTTAAGCTTCTGAAGTTCCTTAGCCATAGCCTGGTTGATACCTGTATCCTGCATAGAGCCAAGGTTAGTGTCTAAGGATATATGATTATACATGTTACCTCTCGGTTGATTGAACGTTGGCATCCCAGAAGTGTAGCCAAGGTAAGAAGCATCTGCCATGGTAGCTGGTCCACTGGAGGCAATGGTTTGCATGGGGATGATGTCTCATTCATGGACCTCCAAAGACCTCTGATGTTGAAAACCTGAGGATCCTTGATTCTGGAAGAAGGATCCTTGAAGTTGGGAGTTGAAGGATCCTTGGTGATAAATCCCAGAGGATCCTGGCTGAAGGAGCGAGGATCCTTAAGTTTGCTGACCCATGGATCCTTGTTGAAGGATAGATGATCCTTGTTGAGGGAATGAGGATCCTTGAGTTTACTGACCCATGGACCCCTGTTGAAGGATGGATGATCCTTGCTGGAAGATGGAGGATCCTTGAGTCTGTTGAGCCACAGATCCTGGAGTAGTGAAATCCAGAATCCTTGGCATCAAAGGAGTCTCATCCTTCAGTGGCCTCTTTCTTTTCTTGAGATCTTCAATTTCACGAAGGGTTTTCTGGTTAGTCTTATTCTGCTGCTCCATGTATGCTTTAACCTGTGAAAAGATAGCAGAAACATCATTGTTAGAGTTAACCACCGATGTGGCAGCAGTGGTATTTGAGCTCTGGAAGACTGGAATTTGTGTCTTGTTTCCAGCAGTAGCAGCAGCCCGTGATGCTCCCGTGATTGGAGGAGGCATCGGCGACAAAGTCTTTGGTGAGAGAGTGTAAGGCCCCTTACCGGTAGCCTTACTTTCGTGTTGGATTTACTCATAAACGCAGTTCTAAATATCAGAGTTAATTAAAACATTCGCGGAATATAAAAGCTTTCATAAAACATTTCATAACAAAACACCTCTTGTCTTAAAACAACATCTTGTCTTTCAAAATAAACAAAACATTAAACTTAAACGTCTTGAGTCTTCCGATGCCAGCCCCTTATTCAGTGCCACGTGTCTCCTCAAGCGAGCTGCCTCATCCTACTCACCTGCGTGCATACTAAAAGTCAGCTACGCTGAGTGAGTTCTAGTTAATCACATAATCATACAATGCCTTCTTACATTTCATACTTAACCTCTTAACTTTCTTACATACACACGTAAGTGCATATACTTTCATTCTTACCTTCATACTTCCTTTTCATACATAATCATACGTTTTAAAGAGCCTTTCACTCTATAACCTCACAGATATTATTAGGGTCTGGTCTCTAACATCACAGATATTATAAGGGTCTGGTCCCTAACATCACAGATATTATTAGGGTCTGGTCCCTAACATCACAGATATTATTAGGGTCTGGTCCCTAACATCACATATATTATTAGGGTTTGGTCCCTTTGTTTCGTGTAACTGTATCGTACCTGTTCATGCATACTTTCCTTGACAATACGTGCAATCTCCGAAGAGCGTTCACGTACCATCATCATAACATACATACATTATGCATACATCATATATTCATACATACATCCTATCTTTCATCATACTTACCAATCATATCTTAACTACCACCTGACGGTACATGCAATATCCGAAGATCGTTCACGCACCGTCAAACAATCGTCATACATAAATCATACAAGGCATACACTTACCACTTAAGATAAGTGTATTAACTATCACATCGAGTATGCACACAGCCCCGAAAACATAACAAGGAAGTGGGGCTAGAAACTCACCTCAAGGCGGTTGCGTTCACCGTTTACCGTTATCCCCTTCTTTAGCTGTGCGCGACTAACTATATAATAATTATACGTATCAATAACTATCACTACACATATCGTCTTTCTAGTTTAATTAATACCCTCAACGAACGGGGGTCCGGGGGCAGCGCCCCTGGCAGCGGGGTCCAAGGGGCAGAGCCCCTGGCTGGGGTTCATAGCGAATTGGATTATCCTAGCGAACTGGTTCTTATAACGAATTGAACCCTTAACGAACTGGACTTCTTAACGAATCAGTCCATATAGCGAATTGGACCTTCTAATTCGTTATTTCTTTTAACGAACTAATCATAACGAATCAAGGGTAATTCGTTACCCTTTTCCCTTAACGAATCGGAGATGAATCATAGACGAACTAGAGCTAGTTCGCTGTGCTCCCTTAAGCGAATCAACTAACGAATCACCTTCAATTCGTTAAGCCCCCATAGCGAACTAGGGTTAGGTCAGGGAATGTCAGAACATTCCCTGACATTCCTTATCCTCGTACCACTATTCCGGCGCCGCCTTTGCCTGAAAGCCGCCGGAAAACCGCGAACACGTCGGAAAAAACGAGTTTTAACTCGTTTTTCACCGTTTTTCGTCCCATTCGATCCAGATCTGAGCTAGGGTGACCCCTAAGCTCATCATAGGTTCGGTTTATACCTGATTCCACCCGGATCTCGTGATTTAAACGGTTTAACGGTGTCGGCTCGTCGTTTAGTGACCATAACTAACGGATTTAAGCTCATACAACAAAATGCTATCATACCTTGGGTCGGGATCCGATTCTTCTTCTAGATTTCGGCTAGAGAGGCTAGAGAGAGAGAGAGAGCTTAAGTGTGTGTTTGAGAGGTGTAAGGGATATGTGTAAATGAATTAAATGGAGGATTAAGGGTATATATATATTTTTTGATCATGGGCTTAAGCCCATGGAATTTCCTTCATTCCTCCATAACCCAAGTCCATAACCCATATCCATTTACCCAACACAAGTCCATCTCGTATTCTATTCAACTAAACCGATAACGACCCGCTATAAAATAAACGAACTTTATTTTATTAATATAACCGAAAGTAGGATGTTACAGAGAGAAACCGAGGATGGCATGGTTAATGAAGCAGAGGTTGATTGAGAGGCCATTGATGGTGATATGGGTATGAAAGGTTGAATATTGATATGGTATTTTCTAGATTATAGCACCAATTGCCCCACGGTGGGCGCCAAATTGTTTTGGACAAAAATCTACTAAGGATCAAGTATCCAAATCTGTTATGTGAGGTGAGGTGCTAACTCGATAAAGACAAGTGTATGAGCGTAATATTGGTGAACACAAAGGTTTGATCACGAGGGAAAAAGCCCTTAACCAAGATAGTCTTACTTCGGTCAAAACTTATCAAGGTAATCGTTGGTAAAATAACTCCGGTCAAGGATTAATAAGATAATCTTTGGTCGAAGCACTTTAGTCAATGATAAACAAGGTAACCTTTGGTCGATGAGTATATGGTTATCGTGGTCTCCGGCACAAAAAACCCTCGGACGGTGAAAACTATCATCGTCGATTATATTGATAAATAAAAGGTGATTACAAGTGTTTGTGGAGTATATGATCGAGATTACAAAGAAAGCTAGTGTGTAGAGAGAGTATTTGCTTCTGCTCTAGTGTGTGTGTAAGTACATGTGTTTTACCTAGCTGATCATATCTTCATTATGTACAAGAAAAGAATAACAGATATCCCTAATTTAAGCCGCCAATCAAGCCATTCCTTAATTGTGATTGTTTCCTTCATTATCCACGCGGTATATTAATTAGATTGCGAGATTATAGCTTTGACTTGGTCATTAGCCGTTATACCTACCAAAAATATCAACATAACAAAGGAAAATCGTTAATAAGCAATAAGTACTGAGGATCACTGATCCTGACGTAGCTCTGGAACTCTTCAGAAGGATAATTGATCCAGACACGTCAATATCTTCTTGACTGCAAGTTAGTGGATAGACTGGGTCTTCTAACCGTTATACCTGCTAAATTTAAGACTACACATGAGAACAACCGTTAATAAATAATAAGTACTGTGGATCCTTGATCCTGACGGGATCTGGAACACACGCTAAGGATAACTGATCCAAAACATATACCAGGATAACATATCCACAGTGTCAAATTTCTATGCACTAACAAACCTAAACAAGCCTATTGTTTATATAATTTTATTTAAAATATTAAATCAATTTTTTAATATTATTTAGTAACATATATTAAGAAATATAATTATAATGCATACAAATTAACTAATAATATACAAATGAGTCGAGCCCAAGACAAGCTCAAACTTTAGTTATAAAACTTGAAACAACCAAACTAGAAGATAGATGAGCTCGGGCTCAACTCATTTGCATCCCTATTTGTTGACCCTTTTCAGATTTTCAACAAAAACAAAATCTTAATTAATTTCATAACACGTTTATGATTATCCTAATGAAGCATGTATCTTGGCGTTTCTTTGGTTTTCAACTTGCTCAGCCTTTATAACTTGCTCTGTCAGCATTGTTCTCTCTTCTAAAAACTATATGATGAATTTGAATCTTGAAATAATGAAATGTATAACATGAAACCTAATCAAAATTAAAAAATGGATACACATGCATTTCTAGGATGATAAGATAATAGAAGTATAAAAAGAATACAAATCAAATTAAATGATAGTTAATATATATCAACATATATAAACCAAATCACATAACATGTGTCAATCAATATTATGATGGTTATTTATTTATTTAATTTACATTATTGATTATTTACTATAAAACGATTATAATAAAGTGGCAGGCAAACGGGCAACAAGCTGCGCCGCAACCCTCTTTTGAATAGCAAAGCCAATCCTGCTAAAAACGAAGTTTTGAGACCTAGGAGCTGAAGAGGTTCCGCGTACAACACGCTGAACCCTACTAAAAAAATTCATAGCATCTGGGGCAGAAAACCAAATGTATCAAAGGACAATGGTAGAAAGACATGTTGATTATCTAAACAAGCTTTCTCGTGTTTAACAACTTTGCCTGATTCAGCCTTCAATGCAGCCTGACCCACAATAAACCCACGGTCCCTGAGGCCAATAAGAGGAGACACTCCTGTAAGATCTACACAGGTATATTTCCCTCTGCCCACCCGAATACAAGAATATCAGCTGGTCGTAAAGTATACCTCCATTCAAGAGGATCCATGAGAAAGTTAACAGGGGCTTCCTTTTTAGTAGAAATCCCTTCCCGTTTAAGAACATCACATATAACATCTCTAACTAAATCATGTTTGGATTTAAAGCCAAGCAATTCTTTGCAATGCCCCGCATGGTCACCAAAAGAATCCAAACAGACCTTGCGACAAATTAGGCAAGGCTCATCAATCGGGAACTTAGGGATCATTAACCGGTACTTAAGGATAGGCCAACACTCCAAACCTGACATACGTTGGCCTAATCCCCGGCAACGGCGCCAAAAACTTGATGTGCGAAAATATATATATATAAATAAAACACAAGTCGCAACTAAGCTTTAAAAACCAAACAATCTATCCTAGTTCACACAAACGGCAAGTGTACCGATCGCGTATAGCACAGATGAGGAAAGTCCGGATATCGAATTCGAAGACACATGAAAACGTTTATAATTACGAAACTCTAACCAAGACTCACCAAAATATTTAATTAATTTATTTTAGAATTTATTTTAACTACTTAACTTAACTGAATGAAAACTTTTGACAAAACTTTGAAAACTTTGGTTTAAATTCAATGAATAAAGACGTCTACCTAGGAATGAATCATGTTGACAGAAATAACAAGACAATGGATTAAAAATATTCATGACACCGGTTATAAAAGATGACACAACTAAAACTTGTTTAAGAAAGTAAAATTACCTCTCAGTCTCTCTAACAAACTCTAACTTGTTTTAGTTAATTTTAAAGAATAAACCGGAAAAACGATTATTAACGTGTTCAAATGACGACTCTCCTCTCGGTATCATCGACACACTATCCTAATGGAGACAAATACTATGTCACCAAAGATAGAGGAATAATTTAACTTAACCCAAATTAAACCAACTAATTGCACATAAACACTCAAACTTGACAAGACAAAAACCCGCTCTCGCGCGGTCTTAATTCTAACAAGTAAAAGCAACGAGACAATATTACTTCTTATCACCTCTCGGTCTCAAAGAAGGTGTATTTTAACTGATTTTAGATGATTTATATTACCCACTTATCCCTACGGTTGTACACCCCGCAAATAAACCCTAAACACCAAGTCAAGAGTCTAACAAGCAATCAATTAATCAAAACTAATTCAATTAACTAATTCAAGAGGATTATAAGTAATAAAATATAAAACACAGCCATCACACACAATCTAATTTATGGTTTAGTTAAACTTTACATCAATAATTTAAGTCTTGAACATTAACAATCCATTATACAAGTCTAAACTATTCAACAATCATCTATCCTAGGTAGAACAAGCAAGTTTAGCCTAACATTGATTTTGGACAGCCATGTATACTTAAGAAAAACATCACAAACATCAACTCAAACATGATTATATTCATTCAAGATCCAAACAATATCAATCACAAGACAAACTATCAATCAATTGCAAAACAATTCAAAGCAAAAGACTAAATCCACAAAGTTAGGGTTCTTGAACAGTAAACAAAGTTTAAGATCAATTACTTAAGATGTATGGCTGAGATTTATGATGTATAAGGTCCCTAGTAGCTGCACAAGATCACCCCGAGCCTCCTTCTTCCTCTCCAGCCGTCACAGCCTCCTCAGCCGCCGGTTTTTTTCTTTTTCTGCCGTTGTTACAGTAGCCCCGATCGCAAGCTGTCAAGGAGTTAGGGTTTTAGGGTTTTTTTTCTTGATTTCGGGATTATGGCTTGAATAATGGCTGGAAACTCTTGTTATTAACTTAATATAATATTATAAAAGGCTTTTAAGATGTGGGCTTGGTCGGGCCTTGACTTATAAGTTTGAAAGTTGAACAATTAAGCCCCTAAACTCTTCAATTTTAACTCTTTTTTCCACCAAACCTCATAACCTACAAGTAAACAATCAACTTTGTAAAATCAAGCATAAATAAACCATAAAACTTAATAATTAAACTAAAAAGCAATTAAAACATGATAAAAATGATACGGAAAGTAAATGTGTTTTACAACACATCAATCACACATAACATCCCTAACTAAATCATGTTTGGATTTAAAGCCAAGCAATTCTTTGCAATGGCCCGCATGGTCACCAAAATAATCCAAACAGACCTTGCGACAAATTAGGCAAGGCTCATCAGTCGGGAACATAGGGATCATTAACCGGTACTTAAGGATAGGCCAATACTCCAAACCCGACATACGTTGGCCTAATCCTTCAATGGGGATGGCCGTTATAATTTCCTGAGTCCGAGGAGCCCGAAGGCATTCAAACACCACCTTTTGGCGAGGGGATAGATCAAACTTCACTTCTAAAATCTGGACATTCCACTAAATAAGGCATTCGTCACAACATGTTAGGATTTAGGGGGGGGCTGTGTCCTTATTTGAGAACCCGCTAAGATCAAAATTTGGAAGTGAAGTACGTAAATGATCCATCGCACACCCGTAATCAGAGTCCAACCCATAAATATCACAACCCCGAAGAATATGATCTTGCAAACACCATGATAGTGCTCTCGAAGCCACAAAATCATATGTAGATACATCCTCGGCCGAACATAGACTCAACCCCCATAACGGGTCGGGAGTGATGCCAACCTCCATTGGAGATCCCCAAAGAACGGACCTCCACAAACCATGATGTCCTCAATCGCCCTTCGAAGGCCATTGTCAAATATAGAAACAGCTTCCCCCACATACATAGGTTGGCACACTCTCAAACCGAACAAAAGCTTGGCGACTCCCATACATGAGCGAAGCAAAAGAAGCTCGCATTGAGGATCCCGAAGTCTTGGGAGACAGCTCATCAATTCCACAGCGCTAGATGCCCTTTTCATAGCAAAACTGCTGATAAACCCCGTATCCCAGCTTACAGCTCCACCAAGGAGTTTCAAACCAAGCGCCGGCCTTCCAATCCCGCAAGGGAACAACCCCTCCTGCACCTTCACCCCATTGCATGTTGGCCAAAATAACTCTGTTTTCTTAACGTTTAATTCAAGACCCAAACGAGGCCCCTCAGACCTGATAATATCTAATGTTTTGGTCACCTCTCTAGTGTCCCTGATAATCGTGACATCATCCAAGTACCAAGCATGAAATAGAAGCTTGCACCGATCTCTGATTGGTGAACAAGTGGGTGAAAAACTAAGGCAAAAAGGAGAGGCCCAAGAGGGGCCCCCCCTGTTGAACCCCAGCGTGGATTTAATGTAAGTATCACCCACATATAACCTAGCTGACTGCCCATATAAAAAATCCACCCAAAGAGAAATGGAAGGACATCGACTCCGGACCTCATGTAGAAGGGTCGTCCTATTGACTAAGTTGAATGCATTAGAGAAATCAACAGTAAGCATAGCCAATGACCCATTCGAATGAAACTGATTTAGAAACTTGTTCGCACTATGGAGCACGGCCTCTGCCGCACTAGGGACTCCCACCCCAAATTGAAAATCACCGAGGTATTTAGCCATCTCCTTCCCGACACCCCTCATAGCCACCTTAGAGACCAATTGCCTCCAAATGGCCCCAACGACAATAGGTCTAATCCCATTGTCCGGTTTAAGCAACGGCGTAAGGGGGGCAGACGCAACAAACTCTGCCAACACCCTAGGACACCTTCCTCCCAAAATTAAATTAACCACCACATGAATAGCCTTGAGCAAACCATCCGCAATAGGAGACCCCTCTCCGCACAACGCATCTAAAATGTGTTGGGCTCGCAATCAGTCCCGCCCACACGAAGTCCCTTTAGGGTAATATTTAATGCACTCAAGCACACTATCGACGCCCACGACAAGAGGAGACTCAGAAAGCAAGGAAGCAGGCATGTATGACCATTTTACAGATATTGGCACACTAACAATACATAATAATTCACGTTTACACACACACACACATATATATATGACCATTTTAAATTTTGAGATTATGAAACCAAAATTAAAAAAGACGCAATGTTCATTTATAGGATTACAAGTTAATAACCAAAAAAACAACTAAAGTGTGAAATAGATTACTAATTACAATCAATTATTTTAATACACGTCAAGAGATATAACTCTAATCACATACAGATGTAAATGAAAATTAGGGCTTAACGTAAGAAAATTTATACCTAGCAGCGCCATTATCAGGATTGTTATTGATAACAATGGTGTAATAACCAGATGCTCAACGTTGCAAACAACAGCTCCTTTTGGAATAGATCTTAGCGAAAGCACATCACAGTGCATCAAATTCGCCCATTTTTTTCTAAAAAACACCATAGCCGGATACGTGGATGAAGACCCATCGTCCTGCATCTTCTTGGCAGATTTAGTCCGCATCTGCTAAGAAGAAAGATGAAATCTTGTTTTGATGAAAGAGAGACAGGAATGCAAGATAATTTAAGTTACCTAGAAGGAGGAGAAGAGATGTAACCCTAATTCCATAGATCTTCTTCGCCGAGCTGTATATTTCTCTCTCTCACTCTCTCAGTACGTCTTCCTCTTGATTCAAGCGTACAACTGGATATGAGAGATTGGAATTAAAAATTTGAATTAAAGCATCTGCCGCCATTTAAGAGTTTCAACATGAAAGTGTTTTGTACGCATGAATGGGTTGTAACCTATGCAAAGACACATGTAAAACTCTTAAAGTTAAGAGTTTTTGTGAAATGACTATTTTGCCCATCCTATATGCATTTTAATATAGTGTGTGTGTGTGTGTGTGTATAGAGAGAGAGAGAGAGAAAATGTGCAATACAATAATTGTTTAACAAACAAGAATACTTATATTTCATGAAATCAATCCATGAAATCACATCACAAGATCTCGAAATCGTCATTATATATCCAATTAATCATTGGTTCACCAAAATAAACAGTTTTGGAACGTTAATCGATCAATTTTTTTACCTTTTTTCACGAAAACCATTTTTGAGCGTTTTAGTTTTTGGTTGAGCATTTTAGTATTTTTGTCTTTGAGCGTCTCGCGTACCTATCGTATGTTATGACATTATTGTACAATATCTCAACCATATATATATATATATATATATATATATATATATATATATTAGGGTTTGGATCAAATACAAATGAAATTAACGTGGTAAACGTGAGAATCAAGTATAGTAATTATATATACAACTAGAGTAATTACATACATAATTACTCTACTTGTATATATAATTACTTTACTTGATTCTCATGTTTAGAATGTTGTATTTATACATTAACATTCCACTATATATATAATATATAATATAGAAAAGGGTTAAAATAAAAATACATAGTTTTGTAGGAAGGGTAGGAATGACATAAAATTTAGAGTTAGGAAACTATATAGCCTAAATCTTGATCCTAAGAAACTATTTGCTATTTTGAAAACTACCAATCTCAACCATTAGATCATAGATATAAAGGCCTAGATTTATTCTTACTCTTCCTAGAAAACTATTTCTTTTTATTATAACCCACTCCAATATATATATATATATATATATATATATATATATATATATATAATGGATCATGCGAGAAGTGCGAGAAGTCGATCTCAACCATTGATTATCTCGTAGTTGTTCAAAGCATCAATTCCCCTAATTACTCCTAATTAATTATTCATATTAAATCTTGTAGAAAGTAACAAATTTTAGAAAAGATAAATTGACTTTTACATAAAACATCCTCTAGAATAATTTTAATAAATATAATCATGAGAAAATTTTTTAAATTCATGGTTTCATAAGATTTATTTGAATTTTCATTTACGTACCTACTTATGAAAATAAATGTATATGTAGGTGAATTGTAATTAATTGATCACGTGCACAAGTAACAAAATAATCTACATATAGCTCATGTTTAATTATACAAATTGTTAGTTATTTTTATTTTTATCAAAATGTAACTCGTATTACAAACACAACTTATTTTCATCTACACAAATTTTGTTTCTTTTGTTTTCACCAACACATAACTAATATTCACCTACACATAACTCGTATTCACCTACACAAATTGCTAGTTCATTTTATTTTCACA
This sequence comes from Bidens hawaiensis, assembly GCF_021521415.1. NCBI lineage: Eukaryota > Viridiplantae > Streptophyta > Magnoliopsida > Asterales > Asteraceae > Bidens > Bidens hawaiensis. The sequence continues at coordinate 1,171,897 of NW_027491277.1, forward strand.
TACATATAAATAATATTCACATACACATAACTCGTATTGCCTACACATAAAAGATAGATTATAAAATAATTAAAATAAAATAAAAAAAACATGATGCGTTTCTACATTGCGAATATTTTACAAGTGTAGGTTAATGCTATTAATTTTATGTGATATCAAGAACAAGTTTTGTTTGTGTAAGTTAATTTTGTGATATGCGTAGGTAAATACAAATGGGTAGGCTATAACATGAAGTAAATTTGTATATATAGGTTAATATTGTGATTTGTGTAGGTTACCATGAACTAGTTATGTGCATGTATATTAATCATGTGATCTGTGTAGGTGATAATATGAACTAGTTTTTTTATGTGTAGGTTAATATTATGATTTGTGTAGGTATTTGTTTTTATGATGGTTAATGTAATTTTATAGTATGAGTATGGTGGTTTTATTTTATGTATTTTTTGAAGATTAAATCAAATTAAAAGATAAAAATAAATGTATAGTCATTTGTAACTTAACATTAATTAGTATTAATTACCAAAAGAAACTCCTAAACTTTTTACTAATATACATCTACAATTTTTTAATACAAAATTAAATAGAAAACTTTTGATTGATTAGAATCTCTTCTCGCACTTTTCACCATAAGATTACTTCTAAAATAAACCAAATCTTATATATATATATATATATATATATATATATATATATGTATAGGGTTTGGATCAAATACAAATGAAATTAACGTGCTAAACGCGAGAATCAAATAGAGTAATTATATATACGAGTTATTATGTAATCACATCATAGAGTAATTACATAATTACTCTACGACGTATTTACATAATTACTTTATTTGTATTTATAATTACTCTACTTGATTCTCACATTTAGTACATTAATTTCATTTGTACGTTAACTTCCCCCTATATATATATATAGATATATATATATATATATATATCTAACTATCTATATAATTTCCTACCATAAAATCCTAGGTGTCGCTCTCAGGTTGTTCCCCCCATTCTCTAGAGCCACCAGATTGTTTGGTTTATAAATGGAGGCTTCTCATGTATTTGACCCAAATTCGCGTGTATGGGTCTTACCAAACCCGGATAGTCTTTAAATGGGTTATAACATCTCAATTATTTGTAAAACTATTTCATAATCAAACAATAATTTTCACGGGTCAGTGGTCTCACCAAACCCGGATAACCCTTAAACAGGTTATAACATCTCATTTATTTGTTAAACAACTCCTCTTAATCATCAAAGAATAATTTTCATGGGTTATGGGTCTTACCAATCTCTAATAACCCTCAAATGCGTTATAAGATCTCATTTACTGATCGATACTTTCATCATCAAACCATAATTTAATTTATCTATTTTACATGTTCTCCGTTGATGGTCTATCATCTCCATCGTCGGTTAACTTCCGATACTACCCACCATTGTCAACTACATCAACGCCCCTTTTTTCATTAGACAAATATTTGTGTTCATGTTTGTGCATTTGAAATAATCAACATGCTTGTGTTCGTTAAAAAACTAAAAACCTAAACATCTCAACTGATAAAACCCAAACGTTAAAATATATAATAACAAACTAATATATATGTATTAAATTAAAATAGAACTACGTTAAAAAAATAAAATAAATCGTCATAAAATAGCAAAACGATTAAAAACAAAACTTTAAATAAACTCCCGTAACACAGGAGGATCAAACTAGTATATGTATATATAAAGGAATCACAAACTAAATCATCATATGTTTCGAAATGGGCAAAATATAATTGTGATATTAATAAAGGCAATGCAAAGAATTAAACACACGTTCTTATTATTCAACATACGCTTATACAACTGCTACAAAACTTATAAATTCACTTACCAGATATGCTGGTGATTACACATGTTCCACAAATTCCAACAAAAATATTTTATTTTTCTAATTGTCTAGTTTTTGTCGACCCCAATAATGCGAAAAACAGAAATAGTTAATTGTCATTTGAAGATCCATTGGTGATTACCGAACAAAACAACAATATATATCGTAGGCTCGTGTCATCTCATAATTTCACACCCTACTATTTCTCTTATTATATTTTGTCCGGTAAACATGGCGGTGCCGTCACACGTTGGGGTGCGGTTTCAAGACCCATTCGTGTCATTCAGGACAGCTGCAAGTTAAGGTGTTTTGCAGCTGTGTGACAGTGTGAGGGCCTGCAAGTAGTAACCAAATAACATCGAATTGTAATGGTTTGGGTTGTCAAAGAACACCGCACAACGAAATGTTCACACGTCTTAAATCAACACACACAAGTGTCCCATTTTCTAGATTTTTAATTTTTTTCAACTAATAAACAAATTCAAAAACATCTGGGCATAACTCAATGCCAATTTCTCAACTTTAACACCTCATGACAACATGCTCTACTGTAGTTTATTGTCATGTTTGATCCGAACTAAGTCAACTACTTTAACGAACAACAGCAGGTGTTTAAGTACCAAGTTTAAGAAATTATACAAAATAAATTGTTTCAATCAAAATAACAAATTCATACTTGAAAATTGAGCAATTGGTTTCAACCCGCTTTGAATGAGCTCAAATTAACGCTATCTCCTTTATTTAAGCCATTTGCAACACAAATTTTCTTCAATTGCAGTATCTTCCTAGAACGTTTCTCAACTTAACCGTCCACGAGCCTTTGTGTTCCACAAGGAATAATTTAACCACTTGATCGATTCAATTTCAACATGAAGATCAACAAAGAATACGGTGTATAAAAGATTTTTGACCTCAAAAGTGTCAACAAAGTAAGGAGTTTCCACCATTCCATGAGATTCAGACTACATGGCCCTAAGATCTAATGCATAAAAGATGTACAAGACACCAAAAAACACAAAAACATATTAATATAAACCATAATATCACACATTTGCCATGATCAAAAAAGAAAAAAAAAAGCAAAAGAATAAAAGTTTGTCAATTAAATTTCCAGTTACCAGTTTATATTTAACACAATCACCAGAGCTCAAAGTGCCAATAAAGTAAAGATTACGATTATCATCAGGAATTGTATCCAGTTCTTTTAGGATCTTAGGTGCTACAACTTCATTAGCACTTCGTCTTGATTTGACAAGTAACCCGCTAATATTGCCAAATTTTTACCAGGATAATTTTGACCCGTTATTGAAAAACACAGTTTCCATGGGTAACTCGTTAAATAATACACAATAATTTTTACATGTTACTGAGATAATTTAGACCTGCTAATAATGAACATTGTTTTGACCCATGACCCGTTTATAATACCAAAATTTAGCCTGTACGTTACCGAGATAATTTTGACCCATTAACAACTAACATTGTTTTGACCCATAAGTAACCCGTTAATGATAAAGATAATTTGTTAGCAGGTTAGTTTTTACCCATTGATAAAAACTTTTTGGCTCGCTACTAAATTAAAACACTGTCAACAGATACGTTTACATTTTTTTTTAAATCATTACACAGTGATATTATGAGATTCTTGTATTTTATTTTTTAAATGATTATCAAAGATGTAAAGATTTTCGAAACAGCCAGCAAAAGGAATATGCAAAGAGCCACTCTACTTTAAAGCAACAGACAAATCCGAAACATACAGCAATCACTCTTCTTCTTCTTCTTCTTCTTCAACATGCTCTATTCTCCTAATGAGTAAAACACAAAGATGTTAATAACAGGAAAATGCATAAACCGGTTAACATAAATCGTTTTTTTTTTTAAATTATTTCAAACAGAGTTACTAATTCATACTTGAAATAGTGGCAGTCGGTTTTTCCCCATTACGAGTGAGCTCAAATTTAAGACGATCTCCTTTCTTTAAACCATTTGCAACGCAAAATTCCTTCAATCCAGGTTGAATATAGTAGTATACGCCCAAATGGTTTGCGAACTTAACCTTCCATGATCCATCATGTTCAGCATATTTTAAGATCATTTCTCCATTACTTAATCCATTAGCTAATGCAAATTTCTTCGGAATATACTACATAAAAACACATCAATTATTTCCACAAAAAGATCAAAGCATGAGGATTTCAAAATCATTGAATTACCAATCGATTTCGTGAGTCGCTACTTGACAAAGCCTTGATAAAGGACGGATGCTGATCATTAGTATTGATCATCTTCATTGCTACAAATTATTCATAACTAGATTCATTTGCATTTTATACAAACTACTGACATCTTAATTCGATCAATTGCACAATTATTATTAACAAAATCCGCCTACATTTTCTTGATGGTTTAGTAACTTGATTATCATAAAACTCCCTTTTGCACCAAGAAGTGTCAAAAACCGTGGTATCAAAAACCATATTTCCTTGATGCTTAAAAACCACAATATCAAATTCTTGCACACCATTTTCTCTTACAAACTTATCCCAACCTTCGCCAAACGCCCAATCGATCATCTTCACAGGCCATTTTTTACACCCTCTTTTCAATACGACCGTTTTGTTGTTTCTTCGGCCTTTTATATATTTTCGGTGTGACATAGGTATAGACTGCATATGCATATATGCAAACTAGTTAAAGATTCTTTAGAAAGATCTAGCCCAGAAAACTGACCCAAACCAAACCGCGCACACCCCTAGTTAATATATATTCAATAAAACTACTTAACAAGAAGTTTTAGAGATAGAAACTGACCAGTTGGGAGATCGAACCGGAAGCCGGTTTGATGAACTTGAAGAAGTGGGAAGGAGATTCACGTGACTTGCTTAAAGGACCTCTCATGGCTGCTTCAAAACTTGTTTCTTGTGACTTGATAATAATAATAATAATAATAATAATAATAATAATAATAATAAATCTTGGATTAATAATGAACAAGTAATAATAATAATAATAATAATAATAATAATACCAAACAAGTGTTCAATCTTTATCCGAATAAGTCTTGTTCAATTCATTGAAAACCCTAAACCCTATAACCCTATAAATTCAAGACTATTTGTTAATTGAAAACCCTAAACCCTCAAAACAAAGCTAGCTTGTTGGAATGGTAAACTTCAATAAAAGGAAATGTTATAGTTTTGAAAATTATGGCGGGAACGAGTATTAATATACAACAACAGTTTATGAACATTGATCAAGGTCCATTTAGCAGCCCAAGTCAAGAGAAGAAAGTAACTAGGCCCAACGAGAGAATCGGTGAGACACCGTTGATATAAGGCGTTAGGATGAGAGAGTAGGGGAGGAATGAATATTGTTAGAAGTGGTTTTAATCTTTTCGTCTCTCTTAATAGAATATGACTCGATTGATATAAAACTTAGCTCAAACGATGCTCCAATTTTGAGCATCGTTTCGTGCTAAGTTTTACATCAGTCGACATGTATCCTCCTTATGATCAAAAGCCTTAAGAATCAGTTTAAAATTTATAAAAAAAAAACTTAACGCCGTTAAGTTTATTTTTAACGAATGACCACTAAAAGCCAATTTTTTTTTTTTAATTTAGTACCACAAGTGAGAATAAACTCAGTTAGAATTATTATCGGTCAGTAGCATTTAGTCGGGATTATTAGAATCCAATTTACCAAAAAAATTTCTAAGAAAATAGTTTGTGATATCCTTAATGTTTTAGCTTAATATATGAAAGTTAAGTGAATTAGTCGGAACACATTTTAAACTTAAATGACTTAATTGAAATACTTTCAAAATTTAGTAGCTATTCTACAAAGTTAACCATTTACTTTTATGATTTGACGCAACTCAAAGATTTTTAAAGATTTTTCGAAGGTACTTTATAAGGGTAAAAGGAGATTTTGTGGGGGCGGAATGTGGTCCCCCAAGGATGAGAATGTGACATGGGATGAGGTGGAAGGTGAGTAGTAGTGTATCAGTTTGGTGCCCAAAGGGAGAATAGACAAAAAAATATGAAAAGGAAAGCAAGATGGAGGCTCGAAAGTCGAAAGGGACGTTGGCGTGGCAGTTTGGGATGAGTATTGAAACATCGTCATCCCGATTGGTGATGCTCTGCTTGATTCATTTCCTTTCCCGTGCCGTACCGCATGTTGTTGAATATTAATAATGTTTAAAAACTTATTTTGTTAAAAACAGTTGTGATAAATAATGTTCAAAAAAAATTTTTGAACGACTAAATATTTGTACACTATGAGTTTCGAACCCTTGATTTTTTATTTAACACTCCAATCACCTTACCACCCCCATCAAAATTGAAATAGCTAATGTTTAAATTACTCAGCATTTTTTGTCGTTCTAACTTATATAGGCTCATCTTATTATATTCGAAAGTCCAGTTTTAACTTACAAGAAAAACATTATATCTTGTTTATTGTACATAAGATGTTGCTCTATGATTCTCTTTTTAGTTTTAACACTTGTGGCCAGAGGCGTAAATCAGTTTGCTTAACTATAGTTAAAACCGGTTTATGTAATACATTGAAAGTGTGCCTTGGCTATTGACAATTAACACATATTTATAATCTTCGCATTTGATATTTTTGGTTTCTTAACGTCCGAGATTGTAAAACTACTTAGCTTTGCCAAAACAAGCATTAATAGTAATGTTATGACCCCACGATCTATGTATATTATTTTTAAATGACTTATGGGTTGTTTGTTTGGTACTTAATAGGACCATTCAGATGTATATATCTGAATCGGTCAGACATGGTTGTGTTTGGTTAGTTTGAATAAAACCTCTTAATGATTCAGTGTACCTCTGAATCATCCACTTCAAAAATTGGCTGAACCATTCAGCGCACACACATGCCAATTATACCCTAACATATACAGCTCTCTTCTTCCTCACCGCCGATCTTCATCAGTTTCTACACCTTCTCACCATCGAACACCGCCGTCGCCACCGGACCCGAACACCACAACTCTTTATTGCTACGACGATGTAGCTAATCAGGTTCAATATCAATGTATGATTCAATCGATTTTTATTCCATCCTCGGTGATTAAGATTATATGTTGCTATTCTGAATCCTCACCAGAGATTCAATTCTCCAATCAATTCTCATATTCGGGGCACAACAGTCATGGTATTTTGAGATTAATTTTTATGGTATTTTAAGATTATTTTTAGTCCCTCAATCATCATAATGTTATGAATCAAAGAGACTATATAAGGATTGTCTAAACTCAACAATAGAGTGAACAAGTAGTCAAGTAGATATAGCTCATGCCTTGTTTGATGTTTAGGGGTTTTGCCTACTTGTGGATGTATTATTAGGTTAACTATTTTTAACATGTATTTAATGATAGTTTGTTTTAAGATGTATTTTGGTTTGTTATAATGAAAGTTTGGTCATTCTATACAATTATTAAGAGTTCTAACTAAACAGATTATTCATTAAGTACAAAATTGTTCAGAAGGGTAAAATAGTCATTATGCACAGTTATTCAGATGTCCAACCAAACAACATTTACTGTTCAGCACTTACTGGTTCAGAGTCTCTTAGTCATTCATACCTCTTAATGGTTCAGCACTTAATGGTTCAGTACTTGCCAAACAGTCCCTTAGTCTTGCTATCCGAAGGAGCTAGCGCCGTAGCCCGTTTTCCTTTTGTATCAATCTTATTTAGTTCTGGTATCATAAAAAAGCTAAACGATATCGATCTAATTCGCCTTGGCTTGCACCCACCGTGAGTAAGTTTTACAAATTCCACGTCATTAAAACATTTATCTTTTCTAATTTCTTTCTAATATCATCTCCGATTCAATTTCTTTATTAACATTTAACACCAACCAAACTACATTTGGATAATGGGTAAGCGAGCAACAAGCTGCGCCGCTATCCTCTTTTGGATCGCAAAGCCTATTCTACTAAATATAAATCCTTGGTTCCTCGGGCTCTGTGAGTCACTGTGGACCACCTTTTGCACCCGTTTTAAAAAGCGAACCGCCTCGGGAGCAAGAGATCCAAATGCTAATATAACAATGTTATTTTATTATTATTTTTTGGTATTTGGCTGTTCACGAATGTATATTTTAGATTTAGTTCCAGTAGCATTACGAACGTAACCGATACCAACCGAATTCTTTTTGATTCACATCTGTAACAAGCGCGTTTTACCAACCGAATACATATCATTTTAAAATTAAAAATATGTATTTTATGTGATGAACTATACGAGTATCAATTCCATTATCTAATTAACTACTACTGAATTTGTTTTTTGTTAAACCCGATCGACCCGATTATGAAAAGTGGAACAAAGCCAAAAGCAGCAGCAAGTCGTACGGCTTGTTTTCCGTACACCCTGCGAAACTCTCTCCCTCCCAAACAAACAAACAAACAAACAAACAATTAATTCATTTCCCAAATTCATCAAACACACATCATTTTCATCAAAACAAAACAACATTATTATCATTAACGCATTAAAATTGAATATTGAATTTGTGTAATATAGATCGAAATGGCGGGAAACGATTGGATAAACAGTTACCTGGAAGCCATTCTGGACGTGGGTCCGGGACTTGACGACAAGAACTCGTCGCTAATGCTGAGAGAAAGAGGCAAGTTTAGCCCTACCAGATATTTCGTCGAAGAGGTTATTACCAAATTCGACGAGACTGATCTTCGTCGTTCTTGGGCCATGGTATGTATGCATGTGCATCATTTGGTTTGAATTTGAACACACATTGATGATGATCCATGATATTATTTTACATTATATGAATATACATGTTAGGAAGAATTTTAACCGGAAAAGTTAAAATGATATATTATTATTATTATTTATTTTATTTTTTTTTTAAGATGAACACAATATGTAACATTAGGCAAGAAAAGTTGTTAGCATCCTGTTTTACAAGTTTAGAACATTAAATAAAGTAATAAATAAAATAATTTTATTTTCTAAAACCGAATAATTCATAAGGTTACATGTAATTTCTACAGAAATATAAGTTTGGAATAAGTAGTGATTATATCGAAACATAAGGCAAACGGGCAACACGCTAACCCTTTTGAATTGGAAAACCCAATCTTTTAAAAATTACATTGATTGATCTTGGAGTCATAACATTACTATGCATGAGCCGTTGAACTCGGCTAAGTAACTCCATAGCTTCAGGCGCGAGGAAACCAAAAGTGTCAAATGCAGCAGTGATTCCCACTCGATTACGCTTCTAAATTTCCTCATTTGGTTTATAATCGTCATTGTGAGCAAAAGTGAAACTTAAAGACTCTAACTCACGAAAATTGTCTGTACCGATTGTTATCGGTAAATATATAATGGTGTGGATTAATAAAATCCAATATGCATTAAGAAAAATTTAGATAATAGTACACTTAGGGCATATAAGTTGATTTAAAGCTACTTTTGATATAAAGAAGGTTAAACTGATAAGCTTTTATTCATACATCTGCAAGTCTGCAACAAGTTTTTACATACAGAAGAATCATACATCAATTGTTCAAATATTTGCAGGCCTCGTCGATCCGAGATTCAGAAGAAAGAAACACAAGATTAGAGAATATGAGCTGGAGGATTTGGAACTTGGCGCGCAGGAAGAAAAAGGTTTTCATTATCCATTGTTTTATAGCTCAATATATCTTTAATATTATTTGCAACTAAAAGGTTGTTATCATTTTGAATATGCAGCTAGGTCGTAAAATGAAACAAAAAAGTGTGATAGCACGGGTCCCAAAACCGTTACTTGCTGACATGCCCGAAGAGTTATCTGAAGGAGAGAGAGGGGATACAGTGAGTGAGATATCACCTAAGGGCGGCGTTAGCACGAAAGGTGGAATGAAAAGGATAAACTCGATGGATGTGTTGAAGAACTTTGCTACTCAACAAAAGGAAAAGAAACTATACATTGTATTAATCAGTCTTCATGGTCTCATTCGTGGTGAAAATATGGAGCTAGGCCGCGATTCTGATACTGGTGGACAGGTAAATAATCAGGTTTTGGGTTGGCATATTTAACCCGTTTAGATTGATCTTTTTAAACGTTTAGTTAAAGAAGTCAACATGTTTAGTTAAACGGGTCAACTCAATACCCTGTTTATGACCTGCTTAACCCATTTTTTACAACCCACCAGCATGATTAACATGTTTACAACTTGATTAAAACCCGCCAACCTGTTTGACACGTTTAGATGAATGGGCTAAACGGGTTGTTTTCATGTTACATGATTTTAAGTGTGTGCGGGTTAGGGTAATAGGGTTGATGTTTTTGACACGAATATAAACGCGGGTCATCTTCGGTTTGAACAATTCAACCCGTCAACCCACCAACCTGTCACGAGCCCACGATTGAAAACTTGCAATGTTGTAATAGACTAATAAAAAATTGTGTATTTCAGGTGAAATATGTAGTAGAACTAGCAAGAGCATTAGGTGCAATGCCTGGGGTTTACAGAGTAGATTTGCTGACTAGGCAAGTATCAGCACCCGGTGTGGACTGGTCATACGGTGAACCAACTGAAATGTTAAACCCACTTAACGATGACGACTGCGAAACTGGCGAGAGCAGTGGCACATACATAATCCGCATCCCGTTTGGTCCAAAAGACAAATATATCCCTAAAGAACTCCTATGGCCCCACATTCCAGAGTTTGTTGATGGTGCGTTAACCTACATTCTACAAATGTCCAAAGTTTTAAGCGAGCAAATTGGTGACGGGAAGCCTGTATGGCCCGCTTCGATTCACGGGCATTATGCAGATGCGGGAAACGCTGCTGCACTTTTGTCGGGTGCGTTAAATGTCCCTATGTTGTTTACGGGCCATTCGCTTGGGCGCGATAAACTGGAACAAATATTGCAACAAGGGAGACAATCAAAGGATGATATTAATACGACTTATAGAATAATGAGGCGGATTGAGGCCGAGGAGATAACGGTTGATTCGTCCGAAGTGATTATTACTAGTACGCGGCAAGAGATTGACGAGCAATGGAATTTGTATGATGCGTTTGATCCCGTTCTTGAGAGGAAATTAAGAGCGAGAAATAGACGAAATGTGAGCTGCTTTGGCAGGTTCTCGCCTCGTCCAATTGTAAGTAACGGGTTGGGTTGGGTTGACCTGGAACACTTTTTGTTTGACTTTATAAGCATCTTTAGGAAATGTTGTGTTTAGATTATATGAAGAATTAAACTTTCGGCGGTTTTGACCTGTTTCCTTTTAAGCTACTTTTTAACCATTAGAGATTAAACATAACCATAGTTGCCGTACTAATTAGCCGAATTTCATTTTTGCGTTTTTGAAAACTATTCGGTTATACCATTTAGGCTTGAAATTTTTGGGCCGAAAAAAATTTGGCCAAATAATGGATTTGGGCCTTTGTTAATGAATGATTAATTGATTTAATTTATTATACATTTTGGGGTCAAACATTTGGGTTACGCTGTTTATTAAATTCTTATAAATTACTTATTTTAAAAATCCATAATTTTGTTCGCTTTGGTTTTTTTTTTGCATGCAAACCCGAAACCTTCTTGTCTAACTCAAGCATGCCAAACTTCAAATTTGTGTTAGGTAATACCTCCAGGAATGGAGTTTAAGCATATAGTTCCAAACAGTGGTGGTGCAGATGATGATTCAGAAGGATATCAAGATAACTCAGCAACTCCAAACCCGCCCGTTTGGTCTGAGGTTTGTTAGATAACAATCTGAACACTTTAAATCCTCACAACATATATGTGTTCTCACAACAACTTTCTGGTTATTCATTGCAGATAACACGGTTCTTCACGAACCCACACAAGCCCATCATCCTGGCTCTGGCTCGACCTGACCCGAAAAAGAATTTGACCACTCTGGTCAAAGCTTTTGGGGAGTGTCGTGCACTGAGGGATCTTGCAAACCTCTTATTAATAATGGGAAACCGTGATAATATTGATGAAATGTCTACAACAAATTCAGCAGTTTTGTTATCGATTTTGAAGTTGATTGATAAATATGATATGTATGGTCAAGTTTCTTATCCAAAACATCATAAGCAATCTGAAGTTCCTGAGATATATCGGCTAGTAGCCCGAACGAAGGGTGTGTTTATTAATCCAGCGTTTATCGAGCCGTTTGGTCTCACTTTGATAGAGGTTTGGTTCTTTTCTACCTTATATAGTTATACTTACCGGTTCTAAAAGGTCAACATTTAACTTTTAAGCATCGAAATGAACATGAGTTGTTATTCTGAATAGGCAGCAGCATATGGTTTACCCATGGTGGCTACTAAAAACGGAGGCCCGGTTGATATTAAGAAGGTGTGTTTTCTGATAAATTGGGTGGTTGAACTAGTTGGTTAACGGGTCAAAACATATAGCTTTGGAACGGGCCGGGTCGGATTTGTTGACCTGAAATACCATTTGAGAAATTCTGTCTTAACTTTTATAAATAATAAGTTAACTTTTAACTAATTTCATCCTCCTCTTTTGATAAATATAACTTGATTTGACCCGCTCATACGTAAACGGGTTTAAATTAAGATTGTCAACCTGAAAACTGTCAGAAACATCAACCCTGACCTGCACACACATAAAATCATGTAACCCGGACATAAAATCTAAACATGTCAAATAGGTTGTCAGATTATACTCAAGTTATGTAAATGTGTTATTTGGGTTGGTGTGTTGTACAAAATGGGTTAAACGGGTCTTAAGCAGGTTGGTGGGTCGGCCCGTTTAACAAAACGGGTTAAACAGGTCAACCCAACCATGACCCATTTAATTAAACATGTCAACCTGAACACGGTCCGTTTATATTATGGGTTAGATATGTTTCTGATACTGAAAATAAAACGGCAACTGCAGGCTCTTGATAACGGGTTACTTATTGACCCGCACAACCAGCAGTCAATAGCAGACGCACTTTTGAAGCTGGTAGCCGATAAGCAACTTTGGTCTAAATGTAAACAAAACGGTTTAAAAAACATTCATCTTTTCTCATGGCCCGAGCATTGCAAAACATATCTAGCTCGACTAGCTTGTTGCAGGCCACGTCATCCACACTGGGAAAGTTGTGCAGTCGGATACGAATATTCAGAATCACAATCACCCGAAGATTCCTTAAGAGACCTTAACGACTTAAAGATCTCACTAGAAGGTGTTATAAACGATCACGGAGGCGTTGATTGTTCCCAAAAGTCAGACACAAATTCCCAGTCACTAAAAAGCAAAACCAGTGTCGGGAAAAAGCTCGAAAACTTAACTAAGTTGCCGGTAAAGGAAGAAACTGAGCTCCTGGAGTTGCGAAGGAAGAAAGCCGTATTCGTTGTAGCGGTTGACTGTGGTTTGACCAAACACTTTGTTGATATCATAAACATGATTGTTGAAATTGTGAGAGTGGATAAGAAAGGGGAGAATTTAGGATTAATATTGTCGACAGCTTCGTCAATATCCGAGATTCATTCGTTTATGAAAGCTAGTAAAATAGGCCTCTCAGAATTTGATGCTGTGATTTGTAACAGTGGGGGTGATATATTTTATCCTTCTAATGAAGGCAGCCCGAAAAGTCTTCCGTTTGTTGCGGATTCTGATTACCTTTCGCATATTGATTATCGTTGGGGTGGGGACCACTTGAAGAACACGTTAGTTCATTGGGCTGCTTCGATTAGTGAACGAAAAAAAGATAAAGAACTCGTTGTCGAGTGTGATTCTGCTTCTCGACATTGTTTTTCGTTCAAAATCAAGAACTTAGAATCTGTAAGTTAAAGTCAAACTTGGTTTAGTCAAACTCCAATCTTGTTAATATGTTTTGTTTTGTCTAGATACCGCATGTTAAGGATCTTCGTGAGTTTTTAAGAAAACAAGCGCTTAGATGCCGGAGTGTATATTGTCAAAATGGTACAAAGTTGAATGTGATACCGGTGGCTGCTTCTCGAGCTCAGGCTCTAAGGTATGTAAGAGAATAACTAACTAACTTAGTCAACAAAGTCAACAGTAGCTAAAGATATTATTGTTTAGGTACTTGTATGTTAGATGGGGTATGAGCTTGGTGAATACAGTGGTTATTATGGGAGATTATGGGGACACTGATTACGAAAGCTTACGTGGTGGGATACATAAAACGGTGGTGATAAATGGAGTTTGTAATGAAGCGCGTAAGCTTCATAGCAACAGAAGCTATCCACTGGAACATGTAATTACATATGACACTCCAAATGTTGTTCAAGTTGAAGAGTGCAAGAAGGATCAAGTAATCAAAGCAATGGCAAAATTACAAGTTTGAAAGGTTTAGATTGGTGATTCATGTTTGATCGATCGGTATCCACTGTTTTCATGCTTGGTTCACTATTTAGAACCATAGAAGAACATGCAACCGGTAAGATTAGTTTTGTAACAAGAGAATCAACTGTTTATGTCAGGTTTTCAAAGGGAAACTAAAGACATGTGGTATATGCAAAGACAAATGTTGTAAAAGCTTCTTATTTTTTGGCCAATAATACAATATTCATTAGATTTGTGCCTAAATGGTTACTAATTTCTTTGACGATTTCTTGATCTATCAAAACGTATACTGGCATGGGTCTATATTGGCGAAAATCGACCTGTTGTTTCGGTATTTACATATTTGAAGACCATGTAACTAATTATTCAAATAAAGTTAATAAGCTTAACCATAATATACCATATCTAATAATGATAATAAACTCGAAGATAAACTACATTATATTCTCTAATGAATTCTGACTTACTCTCACATTGGGTGTGGTCATGAGGCTGTTCTTTTAATGTGCCTAACGTTTGTAGTAGGCAAATTAAAGCATCAAGACCTTCAACTATCAAGGGAATTATGGTACACACAATTCAACAAATCCTTTTTGTCATTATAGCGTTGCGGGGTGGTATAGGCCCTTGGTATTAAGAGTGAAGATCAAGGTTTAAAATTTGACATAATAGTAAAAAAAAATTTTGAAGTAGTTTAGAAGTAAAAGTAGATAAGTATGGCTTAAAAAACAATTTTTATTGTAACAATAATTATGTGTTACATACATGAACACTGCTAACAAAAAAAGATACACAAATCTTCCAAAATTCACATAATATATGAGACATAATGAACTTTGGTGCCGAAATGACCAAATTGATCAATTTGGCGGCACAAAGTTGGTTGTTGTTGCATTGTTTTTTCTAGGAAAATGTGTTTTTTTTTGTTTTTAGATCCTTTTTGTATTGTACGTAACAACGTATAATATATTTTGACCGAATTTTTGTTGACTCACCGTTCTAACGCTTGAGTTTTAGTATCAACGCCCGAGTTTTACCAACAATGCTTGGGTTTTATTAACATCCGAGTTTTAACGCTTGGATTTTACCAACACCCGGGTTTTACTGATCGAACAAGCATCGTTTTAAATATTTTATTTTTTTATATGTAAGGTGCACAAAAAAACTCGAACCCGGAACCGGACCTTAAATAAAAATCCGAAACCAATTTTTTAAAACCCAAACCCGTACCTGACCCTACCCGTAGGGTACGGATAGGGATGCATTTCGGTATTAAACTCGGGGACTCGATTTGTACCCGGTAATACCTGAAAACCCGAACCAGTTCCATACCCTGAAACGGGTTTTTTCAATACCCGAAACCGGGTATTTCAAATTCCTGATGTATACCCAAAAAATACCCCTAAAAAGTGCAACATTGTAAAAAACTCCAATCTATACCTGAAAATACCCCAAAAAAACCCGAAAATAAGGTTTTTTCAATACTCGAAAATAGGGTATTCAAATACCCGGTTTTAGAATACCCGGTTCTATACCCGACTCGAACCCGATGCATAGGGTATGGTTTTTAGAGACAATACCCGGACCCGACCCCGACCCGGGTATTACCAATACCCGATTTTTTAATACCCAATCATACCCGAACCCGGTTCCATACTCGAACCCGAGTATTTGAAAAATCCGATTTGTGCACCTCTAGCTATACGAGTGTCTCGACTTTTTATTTTATTTTATTTTAAATATGTTTACTTGACGAATTTATTTCTTATGTTTAGTTCTGGTATCATAACGAACGTAACCGAAATCGATCGAATTTGCCGCACAAAGGTAGTTTGGTTCGTTTACCTTTGTTAAAAAAGTAGTTCAGTTCGTTTATTTTTGTTAAAAAAAAGTTGTTCGGTTCGTTTATTTTAGTTAAAAAAAATTTAATTAATTTAACAATAACTTTTTACCACATAAGCAGTCCATGTCACTATTTTTATCATATCATAAAAAACTAATGGAATCTATTACGTTAGTGAAAAGTTCGTTAGTAGCCAATAGGTCAAAATTTGGGACTACTGAGGTACATTTTTGAAGTGTGGGTTTAGCAAAGCCAACAGGATAAAGTTTGTATTACTAAAATCCAATATCCATATTATATAATATGTTACCAGATAATAAATGAATAATAAAAACTGTTATATATTACGTTAATAATTGTTAACAAATAGTAAACGAGCTGAGCTCAAGTTTTAAAAATAGAGATCAAAACAAGCCGAGCTTGAGCTCGACTTGGGCTCAGCTCGTTTGCACCCCTATACTGCACGTATGTTATATTGTGCATACTGCACTTATGTTATATTTGTGCATAATGCATTAGGGGTGCAAACGAGCCGAGCCCGAGCTCTGCTAATTTAACTTTCACATGGCTTGAGCTCGGCTCGTTTCAATATTTGTTTCTAAAGCTCGAGCTTAGCTCGCGAGTAAATTTCAAGTTCGAGCTCGACTTGAACTCGACTCGTTTACTATTTGTTAACATTTTAACAATTATTGACGTAACATAGAACAATATTAACATAATATATACCAATTATTATTCGTTTAACATATAACATTATAATATTAATTAACAATTATTTTTTTATCATGTTGGATGGGGTTTAACGGCGTTAATTGAACTGAAATTGTTACAATAGAAAACTTTAATGACTGAAATTGTTAAATGTTTGTCGATTATACCAAAGCGGTTAAAATCAACAAACCACATGGACTAACAGAGGAGTTTTCTCAAATTATATATATGAGAGTTAAAAATCTAGTTAAGTAGGGAAGAGCCATAGGGCGGTGGCGGTTCCTAGTTTTGACTCCTTCCCACATAACATTTCTTTCATGGTCGCTAAGGGATGAACGAAATCGGTACTGGTACCGGTACCGGTACTGAATCGGTACCGATTTGGTACCGTCGGTACCGAATCGGTACCAAAGTTTTAATTTTCGGTACCGGTACAGTACGGTACGGGACGGGACCGATATTTCCCGAATTTTTACCTTCAATCCCGGTACCGTCCTGATCCCGTACCGGTATCGGTACCAAGAATTCGCGAATTTCGGGACCGAGATTTTCGGGACCAGGACCAGTCGGTACCGGTACGGTCCCGATCTCATCCCTAGCTGAAGGTAGTTGTGTTGCCGAAATCTCACACACTATATCAAATGCACCTTCACGTTCGTGCCTCCATTTTTGTAAGTGACAACCTTTAAACATTAAACAAATTTTTTTTTGAAAGTTAACTTTATATAAACAGCCCGACGGGGCAAAAAACAAACAGGATTACATCAAATTAAACGAGCACCAATCCTTCCAATGGATCGGTTTAAATCTCGGTCTATTACAATATCAAAGAAAGCTAAGAGATTTAATGTCTGCTATTATCTCTTCAATTCTAACCACTTTATTGGAGAACACCTTTTCATTCCTAGCTTTCCAAATCCTCCAACAAGCAATTATAACAATCCTGTGGATAACATCTTTTTAAGCATTAGGCACCGAAGGAGAATTATGAAAGTCCACCACATCTTCAAACTTAGACCCACTGAACCTGTGAGTTTTGCAACAAGAAACTAAGTCATCCCAAACCACAGCCGTATAACCACAAGAAGTGAAAAGGTGGTCAACGGTCTCAATTCCACCTCCACAACACGAGCACTGGGCCGAGCTTAAAGGAATATTTCTGAGTTGGAGAGCTTCCAAAGTGGGGATACGGTTCATCTCAGCCCTCCAAAAGAATATCTGACATCTCCTCGGCACCCACTTCGACCACTCAAAGATACGCCAGTTATTAACCTCATGGTCTCTCTCCAATAACTCCCTTACTGCAGCCACCGAGAATTTATTTCCACCTGCATCGGCCCAAACCCAATGATCAGGCCTATTTGGGCCAACAGCCCTTGAAATAAATGTCATGATCTTCTCCCATTCATGCATTTCCTCGCCTTCAACTGGAGATCGAGACCATTCCCAAAACCAATCTATCCAAAAACCGTTCATTCTCACTCTTTCGAACACCAAACATCGTTTATTTTTTTCAAGTTTAAATAGGTTCGGGAACAAATCTTTCATCCTTCCTTGTTCATGCCAATAATCGAGCCAAAACTTGATGTTTTTACCATCTCCAATGCTTCCTTTGATGAGACTAGTAAAAACCCGACCCCTCACTTTAACTTGTTAATTACAGACCCAATATTTTTCCAAACCCTGGTAACTTTTTTATTAACCGGAACGGGATCCCAACTCCTACTAGAACAATGTATTGACTCAATAACTCTTTTCCAACCACTGTCTTGCTCATTCTTTAACCTCCATCAATAGAGAGGGTGGAAGCCTTCCATCTAGATAATCTGGAATTAAAGACCTCCAAAATAGGAGACCAACTATTGAATCTATTCATGTTAGCCCCAGGCCTAAATAAGTAAAGGGAAAAGAACACGATGAGCACCCCATCAATCCCGCAAAGCGGGAAACTTCCTCTTCATCCACCCCGTACCCAAAGAGTTTGGATTTGCTTAAATTAATTTTTAATCCGAGCAAAGGTAGAAACACCTAAGAATACGGGAGAGATTCTTAGCGTTATCTTCAACCCACTCCCCAATAATGAGCGAGTCATCAGCGAACAGGAGGTGAGAAATCAAAGACCCACCATTTGGAAGTTTCAACCCTTTAAAAATACCTTCGTCACAGGCTTTCTTGATCAAAGACGATAGAGCCTCCATAATGTCACACCCCAACCTACGGCGGAAATGTCGGGGATTGTCACAGCTCTCAAGGTAACTGTCATGCACAATATAAGTTTCAATATCTAATTAATAATTTCAAATAAAACAAATATTCATGTACAACAAATTTATAAATAAACAATACATTAAACATCCAAAATTAAGTTCTTGTATCTTTTCTCTAACATGCATCCTAAGTTGCTTCAAACAATCTTGATAATCACTTCACACAATAACCTGCATCTTCGTTGAAAATAATATAGTTTGCCAACACAAGGTTGAGTGAGCAACACACCAGTTTAAATGTACATATAGTATATAACAAAAAAAATATGTAGTTGCAACAAGTCATATGAGAATAACAAATTAACCAAATGAGCAAGTGTAACTAAGATGTCGAGAAGCACAAAGGCTAACGACTGGCTTATGATCATACTAGAATGAAATTATGTTGGACCTCTCCGAATGCGAAAGCATACAAAGCAAATAAGCACATAAACAAGTAAGGTATAAGTTGTTAACACATAAGACAATAGTTACAGTTTTGAGTATAAGTATATATGAAAAGTATATTTACGCATATGTCCCCAAAACGTGAGAAAACGAGTTAAATAGGGGAATGTGGTACTCACCTTAACCGACGAGCAAACGGGATAAATAAAATATGGTGGAGGATGGATCAAGTTCTTCGAGAAATACCGACGAGATGTCCTAGTAGCGAATAATTGTGGAAACGAATATAAATGAGTGACTAGATAAGGATTCGGAAATTTAATGATCGAGTATAATCATACAAAAGCTATTTATTATTAATTTTATTATTTTGAAATACAACTTTTATTTTCCAAGCTTATAATATAGTGTTGATTATATAAAACACATAAAGATACTTAATTACGTATTTATAAAGCTTTCATAGTTTATACAAAGAGATTCGTTCTAAATGTTTATTTTGAACTAATAACACGTTTTCTTTATTAATAATAAATCTTTCCTTTATATTAATATTGTAAATAATAGATAACAAATAATAACTAGTGATATTTACATAAAATATGATCTTTCATAAAAAAAACTTAATAGTTATGTAAAATTATAAGGTTTAATATATATTTTAATTATGTATTTTAAATAAATAAAACCCCTTTTTTTTAATCTCTAACATTTATTAAAACCTTTACTTGTTATATATATATATCCGTTCACATAAATTTCAACAAGGTTCGGAAAAAGTAGTCGGCTAATATGTCGGTTTTTATAAAATACTAGTTAATTATTATGTTTATTTTATACATATTATATAGCATAAGGCTAAAAAAGAGAATACTAGTTAATTATTATGTTTATTTTATACATATTATATAGCATAAGGCTAAAAAAGAAGAAAAATAAATAGCAAAACGGGCTCGAAACTGCACCCCCAGCCTCCCCGAGTCTTAAACGCTTAACCCTAGCCATCTGGGCTAGGTTGATTTGTTGATCTAAACCTGATCGCGAAGATAATTAAACAGACAGACCATAAGATCCAGGTTCATAACAAGAACCCTAGGAATCAATCGGCCAAATCGTTTACGGATTGGCCGATTAATGATAAGGTTAATGAAGAGGGATAAACGAAGATTTAAACCATATAGTTGATTACCTTTAAGGATGACGCGTATGGGGTTAAACAGATTCGTCAAAGGCCGGCCAAAAGTGGATAACGAACAGAGTATAAACGAGCATTATAATCCAATTAATCTTGGGGTTATTGTTGGCGACGGTGGTGTGTAGGTGCAGGCGCGTTTAATTGAAATATATCGATCGTTTTCTTGTTTCCCAAGTTCAATAGGGTGTCGGTCATGATAATAAGGAATGACAGCTCGATAATGATTGAGTTAACATATTTAGGGTATCGGTTAGGCCGAAAAAAGGTAAAGTTAATAAGTATTATGATCAAATTTCCAAATAAAATCACAAAGATTGAGGTTCAAGTTAATTATCGGGTTAAGGGTGATGAATTGGATACGGGTTTGGTACTGATTATGGGTTTGGGTTTGCGGGTAAACAGGTTATAACCATATTAATATCAAATTTGAAATTTAGTCCTCGTAATAATAAGGTGGAAGCATATAGAGGTAAAAGTTTTAGTTTGGGGTATTTTTGCCACTATTTGAAAATTTATATAATATTAAATAATGAAAAATATTATTGATAAACGTGTTAAGAATTAACCCGAATGTCGAAACGGATTAGGTATTTAATATAAAATATTAACTTGAAAGCCGAGTTGTTACACATAACAACCAATAAGATAAAGGGGGAGAGTGGATCTCCTTGTCTCATGCCTTTAGTACAATTAAATTCAAAACTGGGGGATCCATTGACCAACACAGAAGTCCTGGACGTCGACAGAATACCCCGAATCCACCCTCTCCACCTCTCCGACATCCCTATTTGGTCTAAAATATCGTCCACAAAACCCCAATTAGCGTTATCATAAGCTTTTTCGAAGTCGATTTTAAAGAGAAAAACCTTTTTCTTATTAACTTTGGCCCACGAGAAGATCTCGTTAACCACTAGGAAAATAAGGCGCCCTTTTAAGAAAGCTGATTGAGACTCGGAAATAATTGACGGAACCACCTTTTTGAACCAGTTCGCCACCACCTTCGAAATAACCTTACAAATGACTCCAACCAGATTTATTGGTCGAAAATCCCCTAGCCCAGATGGATTTTGACATTTAGGAACCAACGAGATGAACGAGGAGCCACACCCTTTATTAATCCGACCGTGAGCATAAAAAATTCCATAATCTCCATGAAGTCATCCTCAAAAAAATTCCAAAATCTTTTAATAGAAGCGAAATTAAAACCATCTGGCCCGGGGCTTTGTTCGAACCGCACCGAAAACCGCCTCTTTAACTTCCTTTTTTGAGAACAGAACTTCCAAATCAGCCATATCCCCCTCCCCAACTCTATTCAGGTTCGAGCAAGACATAGTCGGACGAGAAATTATCACCTCTTGAAAACGACTCTTAAAGAAGCGAAAGACCTCTTTCTTTATCAGTTTTGGTTTATCAATCCACACTCCTTTTACTTCAATCCCGTGAATGTTATTTCTTAGCTTTCTGTTATTGATAAAACTGTGAAAAAAACCCGAGTTTTCGTCCCCATCCAAAGCCCATTTCACTCTATGTGGAGGTATCCCTCCACGACCAGCTTCTTAGAGGGATTATGGCCTTTTAGGCCACTAAAGTTTGAGGCAATAACAGGTCTGTGATGCCCTTAGATGTTCTAGGCCGCACGCCCGCTACACTGATGTATTCAACGAGTATATAGCCTTGGCCGACAAGCCCGGGAAATATTTGAAAATTCATCGTGATGGGGATAGATCATTGCAATTGTTGGTCTTGAACGAGGAATTCCTAGTAAGCGCGAGTCATCAGCTCGCGTTACGTCCCTGCCCTTTGTAAATGATTTAGTAGTTTTTTGACGATATAATTAACAATTACATTTATTTTAAAAAAGAATTGCATACCTCTAGTTTAGGAGGAATAGTATGAGTCATGAGATCTCCTAGTTTTGGAAGTAATGAATCACCGACATTATCGTAGAATCACCAATGGTCATGAAGCCGAATAGGTGACCTTTCTTCTAGCTGCGAAGATTAAGAGCTAACATATGTAGGCCATAATAAGTAAAGCGACATGATTGTTGTCAACATTGTTTTCAGAATGTAGCCACTTATACAACACTTTAAAATTCGATATAGTTGAACCATGTTTGCCACAAAAGATTTGACAATAGAAGGGTAGTCACCTCAACACTTCCACAAGGACCAAAAAGTCTTTGGCCTAGCAGTATAAAGGTATCCTCCCGAAAATAATGAAGTTCAAGTCACAGGGAAGAAAAAAAAAAGAATACACTAAAGAAAAAAACTCTTTTTAAAAATAAAATAAAATTAGGTAAATGGTCCATTACAAATGCTCATAGATATGTTACAAAGCGTATAAAGTCTTTTTGCACCATATTACGTATTAAGTAAATAATTACGTATTAAGTAAATTAATTACGCACATAACTTAACTAGTTACACAAAAAAAACCACGCAACTATATTAATAATTATGCAATACGCAACATCTAAATATTTACTTAACAAAAAATTACGTAACTTATAAAATAACCACACAAGCTATGTTAATAATTATGCAACCTATATGCATATAGACTTTATATATTTTTTATGTTAAGCGTTCTTTATACAATGAACTGCCCCAATAATAGTAAATACTAGAAAAAAAAACTTGTTAAATAATGTAAAAAAGACAATTTATTTTTCAGGAGTGCTAAGTTTATCAATATTTCTGTTTTAAAATTTGATACGTTTTACTTAAAATAAACAGAAATAAAACTAATATATTACTTTTGACTTTTTATTGAAATACATAACAAAGCTACCTCGTTTGACGAAACCTAGGACTTATTCTCTGTTAGACCAATCACTACTATCAGAAACAAAACCCTAGCTGCACCACCACCACCGATCACCACCATATGGCCACCGATGGCTGGAAAACCGGTTACAAGTCTCCATTGTTTTACACAACAATATTTCTTATTCTCTTCTTTGTTTGCCTTAATACCCAATTCAATTTCTTTACGTTTTCTTCTCTAAAACACTATTTTATAACTCCTGTTCCAGCCTCACCACCGCTTCCATCCACTACCAATGTAAGTATTAATATTAATATTAATATTAATATTAATATTAATATTAACACTTTGGATGAAGTAATAATTTAACATGAAATTATGGATTTCTATTTATTAAGTCATTGTGAACTTATGTTAGGGTTTTGTGTTTGTGTGTGTGTGTTTTGAAAGGTGATCAAGAAAGAGGACACGGTGGAGGAACGGTTGTCGAGGGCTCGTGCCGCGATACATGAAGCCGGTCGAATGAGGATATATAATATGCCATGGCGTTTTCTTGACCGGAGTTTCATACCTAGAGGAGATGTATACAGAAATCCTTATGCTTTTTATCAGTTAAGAGCTATTTTCTTTTTGAGTTATATTTTTGGATCAAAGCTATATATTATATATGTTTAAAAAGAAATTAACCATGCATATGTTATCACTAATTTTCTTGAATTAAAGCTATGTTTGTGAAGAGATTAACCATGCATGTGTCTCAATTTATTTTACTTCATGTCATGATTTCATGGGAGGGACAAACTAGTATGGTTAGCTTTTGGTAGCAATCATGTGTTAATCTATTATTAAATTTTTATATAGGTCATCTCTTAAGATACATGTCATGTTACTAATTACAAGTTTTTATTGAAATACAAAAGTGAGAGTATTTGATATGATAATAAATATATAAATACGATATTGGCAAAAATGTTATTGAAACTGATGATAATTTATGAAAAGAAGATGAAAGTTTCATCTACTTTGCCTTGAATTTAAGAAAAAGACCACCTACAAACCTATATCTTTCGCAAAACCAATAAGTCTAAGGTACAGCTTTGCTTGAAAGCATTTTCACTTTTAAATCTCATGTCCACTTTAGCTAAATTATGCATTTTACATATTATTCTGGGCATCTTTATAAACTTTAAAATATGTAAAATTATAAAGTATATGTTTTGCATATCATGGAGAAATTTGTTGTGACAAATGACTTCTAAATTCTCAATTACTTTTGTTTTTAATTACTGTAAATTCTTTTTAGAGATAAGTGACTTCTACATCTTGTCGCTTCTTAGTAAATAGAAGTTGACTAGATTCTAAATCTTCACTACTTTTCTTTTATTATTTGCACACTAACTATACACTGTTACATGCTTGTAAGTGTAACAAATATTATAATTTCTTTTAACTCATTGAAGTAAAAAAATAATTTAGAATAAGGATTCTTTGTAATGAAGCCCAAGAAAATGTAAATGTTTTTTAGCTTTAAAATTAATCAAGATGAATATTATAAATACTAAATATATAACGTGTATATTTCAGGAGCCACATAGAGATGGAGAATAGTTTCAAAATATGGGCATACAAGGAAGGAGAACTTCCTATTTTCCATGGAGGACCTATGAACAATATCTACTCGAGCGAAGGACAAATTATGGATGAAATCGAGAGTAGAAATAGCCGTTTTTTCACACAGAATCCTAACGAAGCACACGTGTTCTTCATCCCAGTTAGCGTGGTTGCTATTCGTCATTATCTATACCGAAGTCATGGTGATTATGATCGCCGAATCATCCAGGATGTTGTCACTGATTACATTGGTGTTATATCTAATAAATATCCTTATTGGAATAGAAGTAGTGGAGCTGATCACTTCTTTGCTAGTTGCCATGACTGGGTATGTAACTCACCCCTCTTGTATTTTTTTAACATTTTTGTGCTATCAAAATTTTTGCCTTCTTAGCCGGCTCCACTTCTGTGATGTATTGCGCATCACACACACAAACACAAATGAATTTGAGGAATACTCACTCTATAAAATTTAGGAATTGATAACCCAAAATTAAACAAACCGATAGCAATTAAAACTAGGGGTGCTCTTTGGGTTCGTTTTTTGGGTTTCGAGTTTTTTGGGTCATGTTCTTCAGGTTTCAAAGTTTTAAATCTTAACCCGAGACCCAACCCAAATCTCTCATGGGTTTTTTGGATTCAGGTTATTTGAGGTTGGGTTAATCGGGTTTCAAGTATCATAGAAAATAAAACAAAAAACAAAAAAAATAATAAATAAAAAACTTCAATGCTAAAACTAAAACAACGTATTCTTCTTTACTTGTAACGCAAATAATCAAATAATAAATCAACATAACTTGATAAAACAATTCAAAAGAAGAATAAAACTAAGTAACTAACTCGAACCATAATTTTCTTCAATCGGACGTGATTTGGTTGTTCGATTACTGTTGTTATTACTAATAAACGGAAAACATAAGCTAACAATTAACAATCGATCCATAATTGTTGGAATGAGAACAATCGATTAGGGTCATATTTTGATAACTTTAGTGGCTAAGACTAAGCTTATTATACCTAAAATATATTTAATTTCAAAACTAAAAGTTTATTCGGGTTGACCAAAAACTAATAAATTAAACCCGAAAACCAACCCGAATTACTTCGGTTCGAGTTCAGGTTCAAGTACGACTTTTTTCGGGTTGGGTTTCGAGTGAAAGTGACAACCCTAATTAAAACAAGTAACCGACTCTTAACAATCAAACTCACACAATGACAATGACACAACAGTTGACCTGGTCTCATAATTGGCGCCAATGAAGAAACACTAGTTTAATTCTAGGTCCAAATAAATAGCCCTTAGGTTAAGGTTCGTATTTTCAACGGGGTGATATTTTATCCGGCTGATTTGAGTGTGATTAATCTGCAAAATAAAGCACCGTGAGCTCGTTACGAGAAGTAGAAGGGGTCTTCTCGTAACCACCCTCTGACGTGAGAATCAGTATGAGTAACTGAGAAATGTATAAGAGTCAAATACTAGAGAGTATTCGTTTGTGGAGTTGGAATCCTTTTACCATTGGTGGTGGAGTAGTATCTATAGCTAAAGGATGAGAGAGAAGGAATGGGTCAACTGTGTTGTTAGGAGATCCATCAATCAGTGAGCTTGTAGCCTTGCATGTGCTTAAAAAAGTTGGTGGATAAAGCAACTGACTGATAGTGACAATCGTACTATATAGTACTATGCGTTGTCGCCATTCTATTTCCTGGGGTCTCTTTCACCAAGATACTCCATTTTGTGCCATACCTAGGATAATTTTTGAAGTAATCTTTTCTAGAGTGTCAGAAGGATAGAAGGGATGCCTGGCGCAAGGTGGGGCCTTTGCCAACGTAATGTTCTTTAGCTTCCCTAAGTGCCAGTGCTCCGTGGGAGGGTGTTGGCCCTCCAACGAAGGCTTCTATTCTTATTAGATGGGTTAACATCTTGAGAAATTAACCAACCATATTCATCCCTTTAATTTTCTGATGGGTCTAGCACTAGTTTTAACTTCGAATGAATTTCTTATTGTGCGAACTATACATTTGACAACCCTTTGGTCAAGATATATACTCTTTGTTCTCCACCTATCACGTGGTCAACTTGAATATGCTCTATTTTAACATATTTTTGAAGAAAATGGTATGGAATACCATATTTTATCAAATGAGTTGACTTGTTGCCTATTTTTATTCTATCAATTGGTTAGCGTACTAAGTAGTATTCTTAACCAAATGGCTTGACACACACCTATAGTAGCTGCCATCAATTCTACATCGCATGAGAATAAGGCTAATACATGCATGGATCTCGTTTGGTTCTTTCACATATATATATATTGGGGCGCCCAAGTGGCTCTAAACCACCGCAGGACGTTATGTGTGTAAAACTCCAAATGTAACAGCGATGCTCCCAATGCTCACGTGGCACGGTGGAAGGGCTTCGGTGCCCCCACCATAGAGAACAATCTTAATCTTAGTTCTTAAAAAAATGACCTCATACATGTCATTTGGTTGCCGGTTGCTAGCCTCGCTGTCAAGGTACCAAACGCTAACTCGCGGCCGGCGGCGTTTGGGTAAAGTTTTCTCTTAGTTTAGGAGTATGACTTTCGGGTTGCCAAGCTACTAATTACACAACTAGTTCGTTTTCTCTCTTGTTAACAAGTTTCACTTCGTTTTGGCTTTCGATCTTGACAATCCGCTGCAAAATGCCCAAGTTTATTACAACTGAAGCATTAAATACGTGATCTATATTGACCTCGTTTACAATCATCAGTTCGGCCACGCATTGATGACTCACCCTGCCTATTTTTCTAGATTCGACACTATTAAATAAAAATGCATCTTATGTTTCTGATTTGAGTTGCTTTCCCCTTAGTCGTTTCTTGAAGGATTTGACTCTCCAAACTATGTCTTTTGTCGGTTTTTACACTAACCATAATCATAAGCTAGCGAACTTTGGTGTTGGTTAATCATTAGAAGCTCGGTTATAGTTCAGTTTCGGTTAGTTTTGGTTAATTAACCAAGCCAAGTTTGAACTAAATTTTAAACTAAATGAACATGGAAAAATAATCAGTTACATTAAAAAGAAACAAATGAAGGTTAGGTTTAGGGGTGTGCATAAATAGGTCCGACCCGAAAAAACCCGACGAACCGGCCCAAAATAACCCGATCCCGACCCGACCCTAATTATAGACGCATAAAATCGGTCCTAGATATATAGTAAAAATCAGGTTCGGGTCGGGTCGGTCCTTAGCCCATGAAGACCTACAAAAAACCCGAAGACCGATATTAGATATTGACATTACTAAAAAAAATACAACATGGGCCAGGCCATAACTACATAACCCCAAACAACATGCAATCTGTATCAATTTTACGTAAACAAAGTTTCAATTTTACGTTCTATCATAATCAAACTATATTGCAATCTGTATCATAATTTGGTTCCCCATTCAATCAAAATCAATCTGCTAGTCGATGTTTTCATGTTTTATTTATCGTTACCATCATCGTTCACAAGTTTGATACACAAAGTTTTATTTATGTTTTCATGTTGTGTTTAACAATTAGTCGATGTGTATAACAAATTAACAAGTAGTCAACGCGGGGTAGATTAACCGAGGTCGATTAACCAGTGGCTGCAAATGTCTTATAATAACTTTGTTGACTGTGGATGTCTTAAATTACTGAATTAGCATTAGTTCAGGAAACAACAATAATTAAACGAATGTTCATTGAGACATTTCATCAAATAGTTGGAGTGTGTAGTGAATCAAACAATAAGTTAACCTATATTGATCAATTAAACACCAAAATTGAGAAATCATACTGTTCTAATCAGTTATAGAAGATGAATCTGAAGAACATTCAACATCTACTTCAAATTAAAAATAAAAAAAATTGTAATCTTGCATGAAGGATTGAAGGTAACTGTACCTGATGAAGAGTATGTTAATGGACTTAAACATGCAATTGAACCCATCATTGCCTTGATTCATACATAACTGGTTCAAAACATTGAAGATTATTTGTCGGGTTCGGTCGTATATGCGAAGAACCGATAAACCGATTGGATGAAGACCGATAACCGATAATTCCCATCGGTTCATGTGTCGGTCTTTTATTCTCAGTTGGATCGGTCCTCGGGTCGGGTCGGTCTTCAGTCGGGTCGGGACGGGTTATTCACTTTGCACACCCCTAGTTAGGTTAATATACATGTATACATATTTTCAAGGTTTTTCGTTACAACATGGATACATATACCCGGTCCACATATATGCATCTTTACATATATATTCATATTCACATAGTCACGTCTTTATTCTTTTCGGTTCGGTTCATTTAATGTTCGGTTATGGGACGCGATTAACCATAACTATAACCGTCAGTTAATCTAGGTTGTTGGCTAATTCAGTTCAGTTATCGGTTAGTTTCTTAAAACCATTACATAAATACCCATCAATTAAACATGTATTTTAGTCTACATTTGTTAATTAACCAACAACCTTTTAACAAAATGATTTATTCTCTTCAGGCACCTGATGTTTCAGCATCGAATCCTAAGCTATACGAACACTTCATTCGAGTGCTTTGCAATGCCAACAGTTCTGAAGGTTTCCGGCCAGAAAGAGACGTCACCTTGCCAGAACTCAGCATTCCTTATAACCACCTCGGACCGGACTACCACCTGAAAACCGCTCAATCCTTGCTTTTTTCGCTGGTGGCAACCACGGACATGTCCGAAAATATTTATTTGAAACCTGGCTAGACAAAGACCAAGAACTTAAAAGTATTTACTTATCTCCCAAAAACCCTGAATTACACCGAATTATTGGGTAGATCAAAGTTTTGCTTGTGTCCTAGTGGGTATGAAGTAGCAAGTCCAAGAATAGTTGAAGCGATTTCTGCGGGTTGTGTTCCGGTGATTGTTTCTGATCATTATGTATTACCATTCAGTGACGTTCTTGACTGGAGTAAGTTTTCGGTTCATGTTCCGGTTGGGAAAATACCGGATATTAAAAGAATATTGGAAGGTATTGAGATGGATGATTACTTGAAGATGCAGAAGATGGTGATGAAGGTGCAAAGGCATTTTATTATTCATAGACCATCAAGGCCATATGATTTGATAGATATGGTGCTTCATTCAGTTTGGTTAAGAAGGCTCAATGTAAAATTGTCATGATTTTAATTATTTGTTTGATGAAATTTCTGTATAGTAAATGTGTTTCATTATTATTTTAAAAATATACAAGATACATTTGATCATTTAGTATATGCATGGATGTGATTTTATAACACGGCGCGAAACTAATACTATATGTGCAGGTTTGGATTTAGTATAAACGGGTTTGGATCTGTTTTAGGTTCAACCCATGAAAATATTTGTCAAAACAGTCTCAGGTCAACCGTTAAAATTAGGGTACTTTTTACACCGAGTTAAAATTTCCTAAAGTAGTTTAAGCATTTTGCTTCTAACAAATGAAATAAAAAGTTCACATGTACATTTAGAATTTTAAGCATCCGCTGGATCCTATATGTGCAGGTTTGGATTTAGTATAAACGGGTTTGGATCTGTTTTAGGTTCAACCCATGAAAATATTTGTCAAAACAGTCTCAGGTCAACCGTTAAAATTAGGGTACTTTTTACACCGAGTTAAAATTTCCTAAAAATAATTTGACGTAGTTTAAGCATTTTGCTTCTAACAAATGAAATAAAAAGTTCACATGTACATTTAGAATTTTAAGCATCCGCTGGATCCTCCACCTTAGACTGAGGGGGTGTGTTTGAATAGGAGATTTGTTTATGTTTAATTTTTATATTTGATAAACTAGGTTAGTATCCTGTGTGATACACGGGTTGGATAGATAATATTTTAATTTTAATAAATGAATATAAAGATTTTATAATGTCAAATAAATTACAAATTACAAAGGATAAAAGAATCATGATAAAGTTATCAAAAATCTAAAAAAAATTGTTTATATATGATTGTGCATACGTAATTGGTAATACCCATTATATAAGAAAAGAATATCATTAGTCAAATATTTTGATTCATAAATAATATAAAAAATACAAAATGTGTTAACATGCTTTTCATATAAAGTCTTTGGTGGTACATCTCAACCCTAAAAAAAACTTGGTCTTACTGAAAAAGTTTGTACAAATTTATCTGCTTATGCTAGTAACATTAAATTATATATGTTTGATTTACAAACAAAATATGAGAAACTATCAAAAAGATGATCAGATGATTGTGATAAATGGACAACCCAATATAATCTTAACAAAATAGTTACTCATGCTAAATTATGAAATACATATAATTATCCATAAATAAATACATATATTTATTTTACTTATATACTCTTTACAAGAAATAATGTACGTCAACTTTGCAGATAAGTTAGTTACACAAATAAGAAGTAATACATAGATCTCTAACACCGTTTCGTTTATGATATAAAAAGACAAAATATTACACAGTTCATCAATTATATCAACAAAGTAGACATATTCTATAAATGTATCAGTGCTCGGTTCTCAAATTAGTCATAAGCGTAACATTTACATCCAATTTTTAAAGTTTGTAAAGTCTCATAAACTTTTTCCCCAATTTGAAATTACATGGGAACCCTATGAGTTCAAATATCCATTGATATAAGCAAATGTAAAATAATCATCAATAAAAACACATATATAGTGATAGAAATTAGAAAATACTATTTAACAAATTCAATATTATTGTAAAAAATTTAAGACATTAACCTAGATTTTCATAAAATCAACCAAAATCAAACATGTAAACAAATTGTAAACCTTGGACGTTTATATCGAGTTTTGGAGAAATTATGAAAGTATTTACAGATAAATCAACATAACTAAGATTTGATAGATGGAATAGCTTGAGATTATGTGTATGATATCATTAAGGGAGAAAGTCAATTACGTCATATATGATTTAGGGAGTCACGAAAAGTCAGCTTGTGTATTATAAATTATATGAAAATTAATATAATTTTTTTTATAACAAAAAGTTTGTTACGGGATACCCATTTACCAATTTTGATTATTTTTTTTAAGAAAAAGAGTTTTAATTATTGAAAATAAAACTTGCAAAATGGCACAAACACAAATATAGACATATATACTCTATTTCATTGCATGTGATTATATTTTTAATGCATGATGTATAAGTGTTTTGTGCGATTTTCGCAATTTTCTACTTCAAATTTGTTTTGAATTGAACACTTGTATATATAATATGATTAATTATAAATATTACTATATACTGAAATGATAAAAACCGAGCACTAATTCTTTAAGCTAAGTTCTTTAATCTTGTATTTTTAAATAATTATGATGATGATGATTCATGGAAGAATAATATGCGCTCATGTGACTTATGTCCGATGGAGATACTTCTATTCTTGGAGTCTTAAAAAATACAATAATTTTACCTTACAATGCTACACTGTTATTATTAGTTGTTATTATTATTAATTACTAAATAATTAATTCATTAAATGGAGGGACATATTTAAAGAAAGAGTCGGTTATGAACTGATTTACTAATTTTGATTATCCTTTTAATTTAAATAAACAAAAAAAAGTTTTAATGATTGAACAAAAATTTGCCAAGTGTTACAAATATAGTATAATTAGGTGCCAAGTGGCACAAATAGGTTTTTATTTATTATAGGAAAATTGGTTTCAAATAATCCAAACTATGGCCTATTGGTAAATATTCATCCCAACTTTACACTTGCCTGCTGGCAGTACCAACTACCTGTGCATTTGTTTTTAGCGGGCCGCGACTAACAGAAGTTAACTCCGTTAATTATTTGCTGGCGTGGCACGCCCAGGTGTCAAAAAAAACATATACGTGGCATGATTATGTGGCAGGTCTTCTTCTCCGATTATAACCCTAGAAACACCTTCAATTTGGTTACAAAAATTCGATCTTATTGATAACAATTTGTGTGTTAAGACGTTGGGGCTTTTGATAAGGAAGTAAAAACGAGTTGAACGACATATTATTAAAGTGGAATCTTATTCGATTTGCGACCGGTGTTTGTCGGAAAATGGAATCAGCGACGGTAATCGCTGAAGGTGATGGCTGAAGTGGTTATGGAAAATGGAATCAGCGACGGCGGTTTTAATCGCTGAAGGTGTTCGCCGGAAAATGGAATCAGCGACGGCGGTTTGAAATCTTATTCGATTTGCGACTGGTTGTGATGACGGTTTTAATCGCCGAAGGTGATAGCTGAGGTGGTTATGGCGGAAGTGTTGTGTGGTGGAGGTGGTTCTGTAATGGCGGGTCATGGCCGGAGACGGTGGTAGTTGTTGGAAATTGTGGTAGTAGTGGGTGGTGTAGGAAGGATGAACAGCGGCTGTTCCGGTGGTGGTTGTAGGGAATGGACATGGTGGTGGTCATGTGTTCCGGCGATGGTTGCAGGGGTGGTGTGGTGGTGGTGGGTTGCAAAGTGTGGATATGATGAAGATGATAATAAGTTTGTATCTATAGGTGTGTCCAACAAGGTAGCCTACTCAGCATAAAATGCCACGTAATGCTGCCAAGTAGACCTTTTTTAACACGTATGCATGCCAACTCAGCAATGGACTAACGGAGTTAGTAAACCGTTAGTCGCGGCCTGTTAAAAACAAATGCACAAGTAGTTGGTACTGCCAGCAGGCAAGTGTAAAGTTGGGATGGATATTTACCAATAGGCCATAGTTGGGATTATCAAAAACCAATTTTCCTTTATTATAATAGTAGATATCTTTTGTATTATTTATCTCGGAGATCTTAAGTGATTTGTTTGTAATTCTATACCTATATACAACAATCTGATGCTAAAAAATGGCCAAGGGCAAAAGGCGCGCACCTGAAACCTAATTTTTGTGAAAAACTGCCCTTAGGGGCGCTTCATGTCACACCCTCAAAATCCACTAACGGAGTTTTACCGTCAGAGGGTGTGAACTGGCAGGATCGGATTCATTAGTTATAACCAAACCAAAGAAAAACGTTTAAATGAAAGTAAATGCGGAAGCGTAAAACCTTAATTCAAAAGTTGCGTCACGCAGGACGACTTAAAACCAAATGTAACTGTTAAAATTAAGTTTGCAGAATAAAAGTGTTTTCATTAATGCATGCTCCTAAACCGCGCGCCCGCCTCGGCTACCTGAGAATAACATACTAAAAGGGGTCAACACGAGGTTGGTGAGTTCACAAGTTATATAAGATAAATCGTTTAGCGTTTGAGTTCAGCGTTTTCGTTAAAAGTTTTGCGTAACCACGTTACGGCGTTTAAATGTTTTGCGTAACCACGTTACGGCGTTTAAGTGTGTAACCACGTTACAGCGTTTAAGTGTGTAACCACGTTACAGCGTTTAAGTGTGTAACCACGTTACAGCGTTTAAGTGTTACCAGATAATGTTATGTCAAATTATATATCGATAGGTAGCTAATCTATACAACAAGTATTACTAAGTGGTTCGAGACCGAAGCTGACTGTTTATCAAGTGCCCGTCACCAGGTCAACCCAGACCATGGTAAGTGTTAGCCAAAATTACACCCACTCAACCTCCAGTTGAGCTTAGCGTCGGGTGGGGTTTGTCAAACCCAGTAGTACTACTCAACAGTGACTCGCTATTCCAAATATTAACCGGTTCGATGCGTGGGACTTCAAGGGTTACGTGCCGCTTAGCCTCTACAAGTGATATATATAATTTATAACAAAATCTTAAATATGTGTTTATCTCAAAAATGCGTTTATCGGAGTATGTTATCTCCC
This sequence comes from Bidens hawaiensis, assembly GCF_021521415.1. Lineage (NCBI taxonomy): Eukaryota > Viridiplantae > Streptophyta > Magnoliopsida > Asterales > Asteraceae > Bidens > Bidens hawaiensis. The sequence goes on from NW_027491277.1 coordinate 1,206,658, forward strand.
CCAAGTGAAAAACGTTTGAAAACAGTTCAAAGAGCGGGGTAAGTGAACTCACTGTTTGCGAAGAATATTCCAAATTAGATCACCGAGTGATGCGCGTCGTAGAAAACTCTCTAGCGTTCTAAAATAACAAAGAGATTTTCTAAGTATCGGAACGTTTAACGAGTCTCTAGACTCGGCACATAATACCTATGCACGTATCATGTTTCGTGTTTCGTTTGTGAACCGTGTGTGATTTAAACAAGTACAATTGTGATACGATACACGAGTGAGCAATTACTTTCGTGTCATGTATTAATAACATACTTACAAGCAATTATTCCCGTAAGGGCATTTTGGTCAACAAACAAAGACTAACTAACTATTATTCCCCATAAGGGCAATTTGGTCAATTCATGGCAATCAACTAGCAATTATTCCCCGCAAGGGTATTTTGGTCAAAATACCACAATTATATAAAAACTATCATATTTCATGCATTCCTATACAACTCAGCAGCTAGTTTCATTGTGACAGAATTTCTACTTGAAAGATTGTACTATTTCACCGATCATATCATCTCAATTAATTCACCAAAAATCACCACTGAAACATACATGTCTTAGGTTTCCAGAACATATTTTATATTATTTTTATTCCATATAGATTTCTCATAATGATCAAAACACTACAGTAAACTCATATCAGTCAGATTCATGCACAACAGAATGTTATTTGCAATTCCCGGTAAAAGAAAAATCCAATAAATGCAAGACCACTTGGGTTTGGTTCCTAACTCAGTGAGTCAACTTCCAGAAGTGGAACCAACCCAATTGGCCTCGTAGTTCATGAGATATAGAATTTACAATATAACCTAACAGCAGGTCTAACAGCTCAGCTTTGCATCACGTTTTTGTAAAATCATAAAAGTATACTTCCACTTGTCCAAAAATTACGAATTTATACTTTATAGAAACTAGACTCAACCTAGTTTACTGCAGTACTCACAATCTCAATCAATTTTCACGTTTACACTTCGTTACAGTCAGTTAAACATCGTATATATATTCTGTCCAGAATCTGTTCACATCAAAACTCAACATCATAACAATCTATGAACTATCATGCATCCATATAACCCTCTAGACACCATAACTACTATCCATGCATATAAATCACACCATACATACAAGATTAGGGTTTGTGTTTTAATTCAAATCAAGAACAACAATCAATCATGCAACAACATCAATCTAGTTATCAATCTATTATCCAACTAACAACTATCATATTGATCACATACATACATATAATCGGCTGAGTTAGGGTTTACATACAACCCATTAAACATCAAAATTACACAACAAGGAGGTAAGAGATGATCAAGTATACCTTCCTAGCACCTAGTTCTTGGATTAATCTCTTGATTGATGTGTGTGTGTGTGATGAAGGTGGACGGCAGCCGTGGATCAAGAGAGGGAGAGAGAGCCGATTTAGGGTTGTAGGTTAATAATAAGTTAGGGTTTGTTTATTAGTGATGTATTTATAATAATACAAGTTACACTCTAGTCCCTCTTCTTTCCAAGTGTTGTTTTTCTAGAACATTCCATCATACTTGCCCAATAAGTTAACATGACCATAGTTTTATCACATAGCACATAATCCTAACACATAATAATCACATAATTATTGTTTTTACGTTTATCGTTTATTTATCAATCGTTTGCGTCAACTCGTTTGCGTTTCGGTGCAAATCCCGAAAGACTACACATGTAGTAAGTGTTACGCGTCATTTAAACCCTAGTTTAAATGTAATGAAGTGTGCGTTATAGATTCAACGATCTTAAAGTTTGAATTGACGGAGTTGAGTTAACGGAGTTAACCTGAAATTGACGATTGTCACACTTCATGTACAACATGCGCCTTAAGCTGCCTTAAGCGCTGGACCTCACCTCCAAGGGTGCCTCGTGCCTAGGCACACTTTTTAAATCAATAATGGAAACTAACAACTCCAATTAACTCATACATTTAATTTGTTCAATACAGGAGGCTCATGTTTCGTTACATCGTTTTTGCTACAGGACCGGACCATTGGTTACGATATTAAAAAGTAGCAAACTAAACTAGGTGGGTTGGTTGTCCAACCAGCCAAGGGTTTGGCTTGGCGGTTTGAACTTGTTTTTATATTAATTCAAACTGTGTATTAAAATTTTAAATATGATATAGCTGGTTTATGAATATAATTTCATTTTCAAATGCATAAGCTTGTTCCATAAAAAAAATACTCCCTCTGTCCCATTATAAGTGTTCTACTTTGACTTTTCAAGTCTTTCTTATTTAACTTTGACCGTCAATATTTTTGTTTGTCTTATATAATACTTGATGTAAAATATATGAATGGATTGGGTTTTAAATGTATTTTACATTGATATAATTTTCATCCAAGTATTATATGACACGAACAAAAAATTTACGGTCAAAGTTGCAAAAGAAAGACTTGAAAAGTCAAAAAATGACACTTATAATGGGACGGAGGGAGTAATAAACATGGACGGTTGGTTCCAAGTTCCAAACCATTAGCCAAAACGTTAAACTTGTTTCAAGCTATCACTTTGATCGTATAAACCTCAAACATGCTGATTTGCTTCGTTTGGGATGTTCAGTCGTTTTCAACGGTGTATGAATCCCCTAGCGCTAATTAACGACACTAGGTTGTGACTTGTAGGAAATCAAGCTGCATGTATATTTCAACTTTCAAGTGAAGTTCAACTCCTAGCTTGGCTTTACTTGTTGACCTAATCTAAAGAGGTCAATGATGGTGCCCATCCAACCTAACTAAGCCCATCATATACATTTGACAAATGGGCCCATAAATGGTGGGCCTCTAACCAGAATGGCACAAAACTGGAACATGAATAAGAGCGTACTTAAATTGTAAAAAAAAGGAGCCGCTATTTATACATTTTAGAGAAGGTATGTGTAAAAGAGAAGTTGTGTGTAAAAACAATTGAACTGAGAATTAGATCATTATTGGTATATTAGTGGTTCAATACGTACCCGAAGATTTACAAATGGTTCAGTCTCAAACCGGACCATGAATCCGAATCAAATTTATGGCTCATTCAAACATGCATGTAGAAGTACTAATTTGATTATCGCAAGCTAATATGATATTCAACATGTTTTATTAAAGTTACGTTTAGCAACTCAATAGGACTCTTAACTTGATACCAAAACGGAACAAGGGTCTTGATTACTCAACGGTTAAACAGGCAACCTCCTCAACTCAACAATAACAAATCAACTAATCGAACCGATAGTCATCACATGAATGCCTCCCATCTTCAAAACAATAGAACCGACTAGAATCCGTAGCAATAATCTTCCTACTAACAACTTTTGACACATTTAATTTACGTATGACAATTAACATATGTCCTCAAACTATTAAAATACTTTTATCCCCCCCCCCCCCGGTTGGAGTAACCATAATCGTAAACACAATCACAGGTTTCTCAGTATGATAAGAAAATTTTGCTCCTTTCATTCATTTAACATCATGTAGCATATAATACGTCTTCGGTACATAACCATTTTCCCTCACCATCTCATTTAATATCGTGTTTGAATGCTTGACCGTTCTGCCGTAATTTAACTAAGTCCATGAAGCATATCGGCCTTCGGTTTTTGGTATCCACTTAAACATTCTATTTGCAACCTCTATGTTACCACATCTACAATACATATAACTAAACGCATTTGCTGCGAATGAGGACTCGTGAAACCCAATGCGTGTCATATACTTGTGCACTTGTTTTCTTAACGATTCTAGGATGTAAAGCGTGCGCGTTTAATATCCCAGCAAATGGTCAAAATTGGTTTTTGCCTAAACCGGTCGGGTTTTGCAACAGGTTTCCAAATGAAAAGCTATAAGCTTGGTTTGAAACTGTTTTTTAACCGTTTCAATTTGGTTTTAACCAGTTTCAATGGAGACCGATATCACACTCGCATTCGGTTTGAAATAGGGACTTGTAACCTGTTGCTACAACAATTATAAGACCAATGATAGTGAATAGACTGGTTAGGCTAACAGGCTTCAAGGGTTCCGGTTAACCTAACGCAGGTCGTCGTGTCCCTCTACGTTTGTAAAACGTAGAGAGAGGTTCACTAGTTTAGTTGTTATTGTTATTGTTCACTAAAGATCCAAGACCGAGATGTTTGGAACTGATTTTGGATGCGATTCTTAGTGAAGCAATGTAGTTTTTGGAGTAAGAAAGAAGCATGCAAAGTGCAAGCTTCTCCATGAAGAAGAGAAGATCAGAGAGTATATGTTAGCTCCCAAATCTGGTGTGTTCTTGTTATGACCGAGTTATATCCTTTTATAGAGAAAGGAATGTAAACCTTTTGTCCGATGGGTAAACTAGTGAAACTCCAGCTTGTGGTAGAGGGTTGACCCTTTTATGCGCGGGAGGTTATTGACCTATGGTTAATGATATATAATAATATACTTTTCTGAGCATATCCCCTCTTTTACGGCTGAGGGATGATGTGAACAGTGATTTGACACGTTACTGTTACGTGCTTTTAATCCGAATCAGTTCATATGCTTCCATTTTTAATAAAATTCAGTGTCCAATTTATAAAGAGAGAAACCTCACATGACCCCTTTAATTTGAACATTCCTTAATTCTTAGGAAACTGAAATTGGTTCAAGCCTGGTCTTCCACGAATTTCAAAGACAGATTTGGGTTGGAACTTGGCCGATTTTCGACGGTTTTCCCCAAACTTGAATGGTCGTTTCAAATTTCTTATAAGTGGCAGCTTATTATTGGATGTTGAAACCCGTTGACTCAATTTCAAATGTGTCATCGTCGTCCATTTTCACAAGGACAGTTAAGAAATGTTCAAATTAAAATGGCAATTTGGGGTTTCTCTTTCTAAAAGTATACTATTTTGAGAATTTTCTCTAAAATAAATTAATAGCCAATTATTCAGGTTGTTATTTTGATTTAATAATTAGGTTTTGGAGAATTTAATTATTTAACATTCAAAGTCAAATGAAACGACCAATTGGTTCGTGGTTGAAGAGGTAGGTCCCAGCAGAGCCCAGTTGGACCCGCAAGACTCACCTTGAATAGGGACGTCTGCGCAATAACCAACTGCTCCAGCAGGGCCCACCATGCTCAGAGAACCTTACGCGCAGTACGCCAGCTGTACCCGCAGGGAAAGCCTCCCAATGGCGAAGTACCCCGCCTGTTCCCGCAGCTGCGGATACAAGCCATCAGGGAAGGCTACCCGCACTAACAGCAAGGCTACACGCACAAGGCATTCGCTACTTTAGTAGTCACATGAAGGAATGAGCAAGGCGGGAATACTCCCGCCTAAATGAGCCAGTCCGTATGCTTCTGGAAGGTCTTTCGTACTATACCTACTAAGGTATGGGCGGAACAGACAATTTGACCAGAGCAGCCTATGAACCAATCACAGGGTGACAGCTCACCGACAACAATACGAGGAGGAGCACCCTCTAGTACTGTTTGTCACTATTAGCCGCTGCCTACTCACCAACCCTTACGATGGGACGCGCGCAGCCTACAGTTGGTGGAACAGTGCGTAGCCGGCAGTAAAGGAACAGTATACAGCCGACCTTTACTGTTGGCCGTAGCCTATCCACCAACCAGCATGGCCTGTGCGTAGTCCACTGTTGGTAGAACAGGAATACTATTCAGCCGGCTGTACCTTCTAGGAAACCTACCTTCGGCTATAAATACTCCAACACCTTGGAATGGTAAGGACATCATCTGATATCTCAATCTTATCTAGCAATCTCTTAATATACACTTATATTCAGAGCAATCTAGTCTGATTCTCACGCCGGAGGGTGGTCACAAGAAGGGACCCCCCCCCCTTCTCAGTGACGAGCTTACGGTGTCTGTTTTGCAGGTCCCCTGAAGAACAACCTTCTCTGCTGGACCTCATCCTCGTGGGAAACATTACTTAACCTCCAGATTATCTATAATCTGCCCGTGGGTTCACTTAGTGTTTCTTCAGTGGTGGTTTCATAACTTTTCCGTGGCCCGTGGGTTCGAGCCTTGCGTGCAATATTTTGTTCTGGCCTCTGGGTTAAGCTAGGGGATTTTGCCAAATTATGAGTTTCTTTAGGGGTGTGCGTGGTGCTTTTAGGGTAAAACCAAACCCAAAACCAAAACTTCGGTTTTTGGATTTTTAAAATCATTCAGTTTCGGTTTTTTCGGTTCCGGTTTTCCGGTTTTCATTTTGGTTTCGGTTCGGTTTCTGTTTTTTCGAGTTTTTCATTTGAGCTTGAAAATTTTAAGCCGAAGAAAAATTAATGAAAAATAATGAATATAAGTATAAATAGTTCTATTAATTGTTAACTAGTTGATAATTATACATTTGGTGAAAAATATTCGAGTTACATATTTATTAAATTCTTATTAATTATTTAAAATAATAAATAAAAATATAAAAATTCAAAAATTCGGTTCGGTTCGGTCTTTTCGGTTTTTATTTCATGCAAAACCAAAACCAAAACATAAGTTCGGTTTTTACAAAAACATAAAACCAAACCGTCGGTTTTCGTTTCGGTTCGGTTTTTTCGGTTTGGATTTTTCGGTTTTTTCGGTTTAGGATCGGTTTTTTTGGTTTCTTGCTCACCCCTAAGTTTCTTCATGGGAGGATGGGCCGGGTCATCTGACAAAAGAGTGATCTATTTGCCAAAGTAATCCCAGGTCTCCGGGTCTTTCATACTAAAAAAACCTCAAACGAAGATAGGTTCGCAACTAAATTGGTGATAATCAACTCATCAGACTCGTCACCATTTGAGGATAATAAATTAATAACCGATTATATGACCCATCATATACATTGACTGATCGAAGAATAGGCTCATGGATGGTGGGCTTCAAGACTAGTAGTCAAACTAGAATGCTAACCAGTTATTAAACTATTAAAAACCATTCGATTTCGGTTAACTGGTTTCTAATCAGCTTGTGCTCGAAAACTCCAAACCAGTCCCCAACCTATGATTATTTTAGGTTAAACGGTTTTGGTTAGGTTAACCAATTAGCATTTGCACCTCTAAAACCGAGAATCAGAGGGCTTAGCAACGGTTCAATCTCATATAGACCATGGATCCGAGTCAAACGTATGGCTAATATTCAAGGCTATTTTTTTATCCTTTTGCATAGCAAAATTATTTTATTAAAATTACATGAAAAAAAAAGTTGTGTTGCTTAAACCGCCTTCTGGTCTTTATTCAAAAATAAATGTTGAAGTACTAATTTGATTATTTCAAGCCAATATGATATTCAACATGTTTTATTAAGGTTACAACATTATAGCAACTCAGTAATACTCTTTAACTTGATACCAAAACTGAACAAGAGTCTTGATTAGTCAACGGTCAAACATGCAGCCTCCTCGACTCACAATAACGAATCAATTAATCTCACCAATAATCATTACACGAACACCTCCCGTCTTCAAAACAATGAAACCTACTCGAATCCCTAATAATAATCTTCCTACTAACAACTTTCGACACGTATTTAATAAACGTATGACAATCAACACAAGTCCTCAAATTCTTATACACTTTAATCAAAGTCCCAGGTGGAGTAACAAGAATCGCAAACGCAATCGCAAGTTTCTCACTATGATACGACAAATTTTGCTCCTTTTGTTCATCTTCAACATCATGAAGTACGTAATCCGTCTTCGGTATATAACCATTTTCCTTAATTCTTTTCTGCAAATCTTCTAATAACTCATGGATTTCATTTAATCTCGGGTTCGATGTATCTCCCATTAAAAATGTGTATACTTCTCGTTTAATTTCAGTCCAACTTCGTCCCGGTTTCTTCACCACTTTATTAACATCCATCAAGTTTCGAATTCTCGACACATCAGCCCATTTACCCGCAGCCGCATAAATATTGGAAAGCGTGACGTACGTGGCTGCGTTTTCAGGCTCAATCTTAAACAATGCTTCAGCCGCACGTTCCGCCAAATCAAGATTCCGGTGAATCTTGCAGCCTGCGAGTAACGAAGCCCATAAAAACTTGTCGGGTTTCATGGGCATTTTGGTAATTATATCTTCAGCTTCACTAAACCTACCCGATCGGCTAAGAAGATCAATCACGCACGCGTAGTGATCAACTGTATAAACCAACCCGTGTTTATGCTTTATGGAGTTAAAATATTCAAGCCCTTTATCAACCAACCCCGAATGTGTACAAGCCGAAAGAACACCAACAAATATTATATGATCGGGCTTTATTCCTGACTTGAGTAATGACTCAAACAACTTTAACGCTTCTTCAGGTTGACCGTTTTGAGCGTACCCGTTAATTAACGAAGTCCATGAAGCTAAATCTGGTCTCGGTATCCACTTAAACACTCTATCTGCAACCTCTATGTTTCCACATCTACAATACATATGAATTAACGCACTTGCTGCAAACGAAGACTCGTTAAACCCTATGCGTGTCATATACCCGTGCACTTGTTTTCCAAGCGATTCAAGGTTATCAAGCGCGCATACGTTTAATATCCCAGCAAACGTGAACTCATTAGGTTTATTTCCAGATTTTAACAGTTTCGAAAACAACAAAAATCCTTCTTCTTTTCTACCGTGTTTGAAATACCTATCGATCATCGCGGTCCATGTAACAACGTCTTTATCCGACGTTTTATCAAATATGTGTCTAGCTTCATCCAAACTCCCACATTTCCCATACATATCCGACAAAGCACTCCACACAACCGCATCCGAATCTATTCCGGTCCTAACAATATGCCCATGAATTTCCTTCCCAATACTTAAACGCTGAGTCGCAGCAGAAGCCGCAAGCGCGCTACATATCGTAAACTTATTACACTTAACATTACAATCTCTCAACATCACTCTACACAACTGTAACCCCTCATTCGGAAACCCATGCCGAACATACCCCGAAATAATCGCAGTCCACGAAAAATTATCCCTTTCCGGCATTTCATCGAACAGGTGGCGCGCATCGTTAATCCGTCCAGCTTTCGCGTACCCGCAAACCAAAACATTCCAAGAACACAAATCCCTCTCAGGCATTTCATCGAATACCTTACGTGCATCAACCAAACTCCCACATTTACAATAAATATCAATAATTCGATTGTAACTAGACACCCCAAGTGAATAATTAACACTCTTTGCATGCAAATGTACCCTTTTGGTGGGTTCTATGGCTTTTTGTTGGAGGCAGAGGTTAAGAAGATTTGAGTAGAGTGATTGAGATGGGTGGGTTATATTATTAAGCAACTGAATTGCTTCGGGTAATTGGGATCGTTGGCATAGATTGATAATGGCTTCTTCATGTTTGTGTTCAGTGTTATGGGATTTGAAGAAGGTTTTAGAAGAAGATGAAGTGGAGATTGTGCTTTTGTATGATGGGTTAATGAGAGCTCGAAAATGGGGTTTAATTGATCTCATGATTTTGTGGAATGGTGTGTGTTTAGGAGACAAGGTTTTTTTAGTTTTGCCAGGTGGAAAGCGGAAATGGGTAAAATTGGTATCTTGAACGAGTTGCGTAAACGAAGGGTACTTATTTAAAATTGGGGGAATTGGTGTGGTATTCTTCTTGTTTATGTTTTCGAGGTAAGAGATCTTCTTAAAGAATGCTTAAACATATGGGACAAGAGGTTAAGAAGAAAGTTATTCAATCACTCATATTCATGAATCACGACATGTTGGCGTTTGTGGAAGATAATAAACGAGACATTGTTTAATGATAAATTGAGTATCGCTAGGTATCTAGTTTCTCACAAAAATGCTTGCATTCATAACGAGCCAAAATGGTTTTAAATACATCAAAGACTCAAACAAAACTAAACACAAAGTACTATATAAAAGGAATCTAAAGATGAACTAAAATAAAGCTAAGAATCGGTATACAAGCATATCCCACATGCTTGACTGGTTCATTTTATTTAAAAGCAATAAACGTAAACTTCAGGACTTCTTCAAACTTCAACGGTCACAAACACGTTCACATGCACATGTGTTTATCTCTGCAGTAACTACTCTATCATTTAGCAACACGAGAGTATCTATCAATAGATTGAAAAATAGATTAAAAGAAGGTGTAAAATGATTTTTTTATATGGGTGAAGAATAAAGAAAAATTAGCGAGTTTTGAATGGAAAAAATTGATGCAGGTTTCTTTTTTTAATGAAACATAGTTGTTAAAAAAAGTTAAGCGTTTGATTGTTTTCAATTTATTAAAAAGAGAGTTTTGGAATTTGACTACTAAAATGTGGCGACAATCGCACCATCATCTCTGGTCAACTCAACCAATATCTTTGGTTATCTTTCTGACCATGGGTCCACCACTACGGTGAGTTCATGTGTGTTTGGTTGTGGGTTTTTCGGGTTAGGATTCTCAGGTTTGAGAAATTTAATTTGGGCACCGAGACCAACCCCAATCTCTTTCACGTTTCTTGGGTTCAAGTTTATCGGGTTGTGTTAATCGAGTTTTAAGTATTTGGTCTAAAAAACTATGAAAATAATAATAACAAAATAAATAAAATGCTAGGTTATATGGGCTACGAACATTCCTAATTGCTTTTTGATCAAAATGCAATTTATGTTTGCCGATCAGCTTGTTTTGCTAAGTATGGAATCACATTTGTACACGACGTCACAATGTGTACATCTTTCGCTTACAACACCATCTTTGTCTTGGTCCTAAGTAATCGATGGAACTAAGGCAATAGCGGAGTAGTAATCAACCGAATAGTAATCTAGGTGGGCTAACTGGAATCAAGCATCTAATACTATTAATTAGGGCATATTTGGCTAACCGGTTTGTAATAACTACTCGACTAAAAAAAGAGTTGGGTTCGGGTTTGTTAAACTCGGGTTAGGGTTTCATGAGTACGAATACTTTCATGTTCAGGTTAACAATTTCTAGGGTCGGATGATTAAAAGCGAGAAACTTAAGTTCAACCCTAAATTTGCTCATAAGAGAGTAACCTAAGCCAACACAAACAATATCATGCATCTATGCTAAAACAAGATAAACTTAATTAGAAGGAGAATAATTATTTCTCCTAAAATTGTCCAAAACTGATAAAACCCATAAATAAATTTAACATATTCTTTAGGTTTGGTACATATCTATTATTTAATTTTTATAATTTATTCACATTTGTTAAAGGATTTAAACTAGGGTTTTCAACATCTTTCTCGTATGTTTTTCACATACAATACAATGACAGGTTCCAATAATTATGATATGTTCGATCCTACAACGTTGGTCATAGATTCTGACTTTGCTCCTGAAGATGACTGTGACCACGGCGACTTCGCTTTTGCGTTCAACAATAGCAAATTCTCCGATCGTCTTCTTCACATCAATATCCTTTCTGACCCGACTGAGTCTACACCATCACCATCAGGTATCAATCTTTTACTCTTATCGTTGTTTTTTTTCCCACTATATATTACAATGATATGAACTAAAACTTGGGTTTGTTGATCCATAGGAAGAGATCAAACCTTGCATATTAGCTCGCCAATTTTAGCGGCAAGAAGTCCGTTTTTCTACAAGGTGATTTCTTAATGTTCAAGACTTTAAATTTGTAATTTTGTTATTATATTAATGGTCAAATACCATAAAAACACCAACATACTTTATGTTTTGTTTATCGATGAAATTTTAATTTGTAGGTTAAAGTCCGGTTATATATATGAATATGAAAAATTGTTATGCAATGTAGCTTCACTTTCAAATCTATTAAATAACTATAAATCTAAGGATTTTTTATTTTACAAAACTTGTGGATTAAAAAGTTTGAGCCTAATAAGTTAAGTCATATTTATATTTTGGTACATAATATGTCAGATTTTTGTAGATATTTAACATGTGAAGAGACTTTAATTTACAAAAAAAAATGTTGAGGGATTTTTATGAAAAAAAAAACACTAAAAATATATTGGTTTGTATCGTATTTACCCTATATTATTTTTACTCTTGTTTCTTCAGACATGTAGTTGTTTTCAAACGGGATGAGAGAATCCAGACCATGTCATGCAACCTTGCGAATCAATGCCACGGGTTTGTAGTAATTTCTTATTTATGTTTTACGTTCATGTCTAATTTTTAGTTTAATTATTGTCTTTACTATCAGAGGAAGCTGGTCTCATGAAACTATTAGTGTTTATGTATAGCAATAATTTGAAAGTTACAACTGCTTCTGCCGTACTTGATGTACTAAAAGTTGCTGACAAGTTTGATGTTGCTTCATGCATAAGATATTGCGGCCGTTTATTAAGAAATCTACCGATGACACCTGAATCTGTATTAGTTTATCTTAATCTTCCTTCAACCATTTTAGTATCTGAAGCATTTCAGCCACTAACTATTGCTGTCAAGCGGTTCTATGCTGTCCATTTCAAAGACATAACCAGGTATAGCTTCATCAAAACCAAATCCAAAGTGATTAATGTTTCGTGATTTTTCTACAATTTTATAAATAATGGCAGGTTTTCGGACGAGATTCTTGGCTTGCCACTTGATGGTGTAGAGGCGATTATAGCTAGTGATGATCTCCGAGTAGTGTTAGAAGATGAAGTTTTTCATTTTGTCATCAAATGGGCGCGGGCCCAGTACCCTGAAATAGAGGAGCGTCGTCAAATCATCGCGACCCGGCTTGCCAAGTTTATTCGTTACCCTTACATGACACGTGCAATGCTTATAAGTGCATTCGCTTGTGATGAGTTTGACCAAAAATTTGTGCTAAAGGTACTAACCGAAGCAATGTCTTTTCAAGCCGAGGTCCCAGGCAAGCAGCATACATATATCCGTGATGAAACCTCTAATCTTAACCGTAGATTCGTGGAACGGGCCTACATATTGCGACCCATTAAGGTGGTTGAATTCCAACAACCACGTCCACATTGCGTGGCGTACTTAGAATTAAAACGTGATCTGTGTGCGAATTTGTTTACATCTGGCCATGTTTATTCTCGATCATTTCACTTGGGTAATCAACGTTTTTATTTTAAGGCCCGACGTTACATGGACCGATTCAGGCTTCTTTTAGCTATTGTGAAAAAGGCGGGTACTCTTGCGTTTGATTGTGAGTTTGCAATAAGATTTTCAAAGCCCACTCGAGAGTTTGTTAGCATATACAAAAAGAGTTTTACGCTTACGGGTGGTAAGGAGACTGTACTCCTATGTTTGAAATCAATTCCATGGAATCGTTTTATTCGGGAAGATAGTTTGTATTTCATTGATGATGATGTTTATCAGGTTAGGGTGGAGCTTACTCAAACAATCTGTTGTAGAGAGTAATAAAGATTGAACATTGGTATTGTTATGCTGTTATGTTAGTTAAATAGCTATGGTTATATATGATTGAATGTTAGTTAGCACATGATTACTTATTTTATTAGTATTATCCTTAACTATTAAGATATTTAATGTGATTTCATTGAACTCTTCTAAAGTTTACTTAATTAAAGTTGATGTCTTACAACCAAAATAATTGCATGTACAAGTTTTGTTAATAGAATTCGAATTCTAATGAAATCTACAAATGTATATGTAGTTTCTTCTGTTATTATTGCATTATATGAACACATAAATTTATCTACACATATATGTATATCAATTGCATTCGCATAACCACGACCAACGTCAATCCAGAAAACTGAAAGTGACCTGTTTCAGTTAGAGTTAGTTATGACCCGTTTTCGGATCCACTCATTTTCCCACTACCCATTCACAGTAAAAAAAAATGAGCAAACAAATTTAGAAGATATTTTACCTCTCTAGCCAGAAGTCGAGGCACCAACACGAGTTCTATTAGAATAAGATACTCGTAATTGAGTTATCACACTTAATCTGGGTGTCTGATTTAACATACCAATAGAACCCTTTTTAACAAATATATATTTTTTTTTCGGTACTCCGACTCCATACATTGAAATGATCTCCATTTCACGCGCAATTGGTAATCTGCAAAACCATTAATCATAAATCAAGAATAGATATCAACATTTATAATTATGATTAGGGGTGAGCGAAACCGACCTGCTAAACCTATGAATACTACTTGTCGGTTCAGTCCAGGTTCAGATATTACACTTTCGTTTTCAATAAATATGATAAAAAAACATTAATGACCGATAATTCAACCAGAATAAACGTAAATGCTAGTAACACAAATGCCATGTCACAAACTCATTGTGGGTCATAAATTAGTACCTAAACAACTTAACATAATTTGAATCACCATTCACTCCCAATATTACCAACATTTACCACATAAAACATGAAAAAATGGGCCAATCCGAATGCTGATCGCCATCAGGCCATGCCCAAAAGGTTATGACCAAATAACTATTTTTCTATTTTAAAAGTCATTTGGCTCACTGACAGTCTACTGACCCACCTGATCATCTACATGAATCAAGAGGAAACTCACCTTAGATGAAAAACCCACTGACCCAACTAACTAACTTTACGGTCTCTTAACTTTCTTTTATGGACTTTGCGATTTAAGAAGCATAGCTACTAAACTTAGCCTGTTAATGAAGCATCCTAAATTCATGTAGAGATTATTGAAAAATATAAAGCTAATGAAAATGTAGAAGCAGAAACGAACATGTAAAAATAGTTTATACCGAGACATGAAACTGTAAGTATTAGAAGTTATAAGACGACATATGGATCAGAATTTCTAAAACCAAGCGAATTCACAAGTTTGGGTTTAGCTAAATAAGTTGGCCAAACTCACCAAACATGTTTAGCTAAACATATCGTGTCAGGTCGATTTAATGGGTTTACAGGTTGACTTTTTTAAGCCGTCTATTTTAATTCTTTTTGAAAGAAAATGGGTTGTATAGTAATAACTTCAACAGATTCGGTATGCTAATATGTTATGTCAAGTCAAAATTTAAAATGGTTTTACAATTTAAACGTAATTACTTTAGCTACATTTGTATTTTCTGATTTTTTTCCCTCAAATTCTGTAATAGACTATTAATAAGAAAAAGGCAAAAAGAAAAAGGGAAAAAACATTGGATTAAATGAGTGGTATTTGTTTCAAACCGGAAAACCGTATCGTGTTCGAGATTATATGCATAACATGATTTTCATATGTGTGTCGAGTTAGGCATGCCAACCTAGCTAGTTAACACCCTGAAGACGAGGAACAGATTAAACCAAGTCCTAAGCTGCAAAACATGTCTTGTAAATATTACAACAATTGAATATCGAAGATAGTTGGGCGGCATGGGAAAAAAGCAATGTTGTAAAAGTAGGATTACAAGGCCGAGTACTCTGTACTCGCTACAAGGTATGTTACCGAGGCGAGTTTCTGTAAATCCGCCTAGTTACTAAGAATATGTCAAATGTGGTCAAACTCAGCCAAAATCACATCTTATCGGGGAACTTGGACCGATTTTGACTCAAAAAAATAAAACATAATTGCTATTTCAATAATATTAAAGAACAAATATCATTTTTTTAATTAATGTTTAGTAATTTTTGGAATATTTTATATTTAAAAATGTATTTCTTTTATTTATATTGATATTCACCTATTTTGTTATAAATATTAGTAAACTTATGATAATTGACATATATATAATAACCAAATATTAATTTTCTTTATATTTACCATGTCCGAGTACTCTCCGAGTACTCCCCGAGTACTCCCTCCAAGAGGGTCGGCCGCCTAGAAACCGCATAGCGACTTTTGCAACATTGGAAAAAAGTATTAGTAATCTCAGTTTCATACATGATTATAAAACTCATGTTTAATATCTGGTACCCATCGGGGTAAGCGTTACTCAATACCACTGGTTCACTTGTATACGTGTAGGTATCAGGTATACCCATTTATGGTCTTATACGGTTAAAGTTATCATTTGGTATGTCCGTGACATAAATCCGATCATGAACTCACCTTAAAAGTATGAAAATTCAACTATACTTTTCACAATTTAAGAATTTTACTAAACGCATGTTATTTGTTATATTTTAAGCAATTGGACGGATATTACAAGAGACCATACCACCCAAACCTATGAATTTTTTAAATGATTTAATACCTTAATATCCGTCACAATGCACTTATCAAATGTTAGTAGTATGAAGCTTGAAATTAATTCATTTGGTTCGATTTTAGCATAGATTTTGATCATTTTGTGTTGGAAGGATATCACTGAACATAGCCGGAGTAGGATTAAGAGTCATGCCAACGTTGTAGTTGTGTGATAGCGGGTTGTTTTGGCGCGGTTAACGGACATGTTATTTACCATAATTTTGAAGTTTATAAAAAACTAGTTTGAGGCCCGTGTATTACACGGGTAATTGATGAAAATTTTCTACTTTAGCCATTAAGTGAAATATAGTTAACAAAATGATCATATATTTTATACAATTACAATTTACATTAAAATTACAGAAATTACATAACTAAGATTAGACAAATATATTACAAATAAGTAAAACAGTCATTGTACACTACATTTGTGAGTGTATTGGTTGGTATACATTGTTTATCACAAATCAAATCTTTAGTCCATGCATGTTTATAACTCTTGATAAGCTAACATATAGGTATGTTTATAACTCTTGATATAACCAGATATAATTGTCCGTGTGATAAATAAGATTTTTTAAGTACATATTGTTGGAAAAATTTATTAGTGAAAATGGGTTTTTCACCAACTTTGTCCATGAATAATATATTTATATATGTGTTGTATAAATATTGATTTGAGTGTCCAAAACGAAGCTTAGATGAATGAATATCAATGTTCGAAGTTGTATGGTTGGAATAACCAAAGAAGAGAAAATTGGATTTATCTTTGACATCGTGTCCCACGTAGGAGCGCATGAGTGTCGCTCCTGCATAACGGATTGTTGCGAACAGTTGTCTGGACCTGGTCAAATAGTTTGTTTCAAGTCATGTCATGAATAAATATGATGGTTTTGATTCACCACTTAAATCTAATTAAAAGTATTTAACCATGTTAATTACAATAATTAATTTCAAGTTTATTACAAGATTAATTATCTTGTTTATGACTAAATTAATTTTATTGTTTATGACATACTAATTTTTGTTGAGTATTTCTCATTTTGTGTAAGTATATAATGAACTTGTTGGTTCATGTTGTAATAACACCTAAAAAATTTTGGAGTCACTTACACACACTCATGACAAAATTTAGAGAGGAGCACTCTCTATACTTATGTTAAACAACTTCAACAAATTTTCCTACATCTTGATAAACACCAATATAGCCGGTGACTTCCTCGGGTTCGTGGCCATCTCCGGCAGTACACATACTGTTCCGGTTGTTGTACCCTGGGAGACAGACGCACTTGAGAGTAGGCACAGAATCTGTTTTAAGGGCCCCTTGTCTAACAAGATCCTCAACCAAATCGTTACCTAATTTCAATAAACGAATTGTTGTTTTGAAGAAACATTTGTTGAAGACTCAAGTGATGAAGACTCGTGACATGGATGCTAGAAGAAAGCTTATGGAAGCACTCCTAGTAAGATATTGATTGAATCATTTCGGTATATAAGTTTGTATTTTATATTCTTTCTATGTACTTTTGTAAACGGTATTGTACTAAGTGAATTTCCCACGATTAACAAGAGTATTGTTATTATATTTTTATTATTATCTTAACTAAAAGTGAACCATTTTCCTACAATCATAAAACAGATTTTCGTGAAGATTGACGGTTCAATCTTAAAACCTATTGATAAGGATTTTTGGTTCACGAAAGTTTAAAATGTTAATTGGATTTTTTCTATAAAATCTTATAAATATTTGGGAAATAATGTGATTAGTACAAAATATATCTGATTTATTTATATTGGAGTACAATATTAAATCCGAATACCGTTACAAATCGTATGGTTCGATTCAACCTTTAGAGTCCTTAAAACGATTTGTTATCGTTTTATATCTAACAATTGTGTTATAAAGGACTTCTAGCAATCCGTTTGAGTTAAAATGCTTTATGAGTCAAGTGAACCTAGTATGAATTTGTTGCATTTTTTTATTATATGCTAACAAACATATGCCATAAAATAATATAAGAGTTTTGACAATTTCTTCTCATGAATTAATATGGGAGTTTGTTATTAAACTTGACACTAAACATGTCATTAATAAAATGGCGGTTTTATTTTGACTCATAAAATCCATGTTGATTTTGTTTAGTACAAAACTTAATATGAAAAATAAGTTTCAAGTGGGTGATAGATGAGATGAACAAAAGGGCTCATTTTGTTGCATATATATTTGTGTGAAGAGAATCACATTATATTGAAATGATTTGAAAAACCGTTGGGTTTTTAATTTAAAATGATTTTTATAATCATTCTTCATCTAACGAGCGCGTTAGAATATATATTATTTAGCGTAATAATTCTGGTCTTATTGGGTTTGAAATGTTTATATTTTCTAATGAGCGTAGTAGAAAAGGTTGGTTTAGTAAAACCATATGTATTTATAAACATACAAGGTGGGATGCGAGGTACGGTTTTGTTGTTTGCGAAGTAGGTATTTCGCAGTGTGCGAACAAGTTAAAAAGATTATTTTGGCGAATTGATGGTTTATACCTTCTAATGAGCGTGTTAGAAATGGTGTTATTCGTATAAACTACTAAGCTTTATAACAGTTTTTACCGTTTATTTCTAAAGAGCGTCTTAGAACCGATTTGGTATTTATAAACCATAACCTCTAAAACGGTTTTTTATAATTGCTTATTTCTAAGGAGCGTCTTAGAACCGCTTTAAATCGCAAGTATTAAAAACGATGTAAAATTGGTTATTTCTAACAAGAAGTTAGGAATGGCTTATGTTAATAAGAACCAACATTTTATCGTTTAGTAAACATTTGTTTCTAATGAGCGTATTAGAATCGTTTTATCTTATAAACCATCTACTTCAACTATGTGCAATCATTTATCTTTCTAACGAGTGTGTTAGAATCAGTTTAGTGTGATAAAACTATATTTTGGTGAACAAACGATTTGTAATCGTTTTAATTTTCTAACGAGCGGGTTAGATAACGTTTTATTTAATAAACATATTTTGGAGTTTATGGTCTTGATTGGTTATCAAAACATAAAACACAAAGTTTATTATTAAAACAATTGCAAACTTAAGATATGACTTGAAGGAATAAAATACGTCTTTTGCAATTAATATTGGTTCGTTGCTAGAAAGATAATTAGCACATCTTGAACCATATATTAGCTAGTCTCGAGTAAATTATTTTGTTAAAACAATTTGTTATTGTTGGAAACATAATTAATTGTTCAACTACTTGTGAGTAGTTTGTCATGTAAACAACTTTATTGCTTTGGACTAGATTTGTCACTGTTCAAGTTTGGAGTTTCAGGATGAAACAAGATATCAAACGTTTAACTAAATCTGAGAGTATCATGATAAAAACTATACGTATATTAAAAGGATATACAAAAGAATGAAATATATCATTAAACGTTGAGAGTATCAACATGAGAATTTCACAAAGTGTGAATTCTAATTTGATTACAACATATGAAAGAAATATATGTTGTTATTATTATTAACATTTATAATAAATAAATCGTTCGAGATTTGTTATAAGAGTTTTACCAATGATGGACTCGTAGATGCTTCTGCCACCATCAATTTTGTGTAAACTATGGGGAGGATGTATCCTTCATTTTGGGAGAGTATCCTAATACATGGTTTTAAGAAAACAAGGTCTTCACCAAAATTGACTTGGATTAAGACTTATGTGTAAGTCCACATAAGTCAAATGTTGAAGCCTTGAAGATTAAGGGAAAAGAGTTGTGTTCTTGAACTGAATGATAAAGTCATGTTTTGTAACATGAAATAATCTAGAAATTTTTTTCTAAACATTGAAGTTTGTGGTATGTCTAAGTGAATGTGAACAAGGTATATGGTGTTATACCTTGAGGCTATGAAGAATCAGAATGATGCATCTTCTGTTCACATGCTAAAGTATTGTAGTCTAAAGCATGCTAGACTAGTACTTAGTTAATTATGGTACACCCCGGAGACTAATTAACTTTATATATTCAAAACGAATATATGGAAACACAACGAATTCATGTGTAGAGAAAGTTGAAAGATACTTTCATTCATTATAAGGAAGGACATTAAACTTATTGGTTTGATGACAAACTTATGACAATGACATATGTTGGTTGGTCAACTCAAAAGCTATTGAGTACCAAAATAAACATTGATGAACTCACTGATATAATGAGGCAACTCTTGTTCAAATCACGGGTATCTAAATGTCGTTATAAATATTTGTTGTCATAAGTAAGGTTATACAAATAGTAGCTCAAATGGCAAGAAATGTGGGTGAGGGGGGGATGAGACATTTAAGAACCGACCCTTTGGGTATGTAAAATTGGTTGTATGAGAAGATTCTCAAACACGTAGAAAGGGAGAACCTTTCATTACCCCATTTGGATGCTATCCAATAACACTTAAATGTGGGAGTAACTTGCATTTGAATATTGGGCATATATTTGGTTGCTAATGTTTGGCAATAAGAATTTGGTGATCCAAATAGATATTGCAAACACGTGTTCGCCTAAAACATAATATTTATGTTCTTCTAAGACACTTATTATAACAAGGTTCAAGGTGATACCTGTTGTTATAGTCATAGAAGCTTGAATATAGGCAAATTAACTTACAAGTTAAGAACACATCATAACAACTCATCTCAAACTGAAATTATCTACAAATGACTTGACAAAGTCGTAGATAATATTTTGGATCCAACAGCCCGAGGGTTGACGAGAGATGAAGTTGTGGAATGGGACTAAAGCCCGTGGGAAAAAGGAAGTATGAGGGAAACCTAACTTAGCAGACTGGAGATCCCAAGAGCTAAGTTCAATAGGACAACTTAATCATATAACCGAAGGGTAGTCACTGTGGGGGCATCGCTAATGTATATGTTTACATACAAGCTAATATATATGTTTATATATATATATATAAATATCCTCCAAAAAAAATAATAAAGGGAGTTTAATTACTTCATAGTCCATTCCTATTAACAACGGTGACATGTTGTGAGGTTAAGTATAATGTATGGTTGATGATTTTGTGTAAATCGTGTTAACCTTAATGTTTTTAACGATTTGAGATAAAATCACCTATGTGAAAGAGAAGTGGGGTCGCTTCGAATGAAACTGTGGAGGGCGCAGTTCCTAGAGCTTTCACAGAACCAGGCTAGTGTTCCATGACCATAACGGACACGACAGTGAGGGGATGTACCCAGCTAAGGAGAGTATTGTGTGAAGGCGTATTGTTGTTTCCACAAATGGGGCTCTGTTCAAAGACATCGCGTCTACAAACCTCTAGGA
Organism: Bidens hawaiensis; assembly: GCF_021521415.1. NCBI lineage: Eukaryota > Viridiplantae > Streptophyta > Magnoliopsida > Asterales > Asteraceae > Bidens > Bidens hawaiensis. The sequence goes on from NW_027491277.1 coordinate 1,228,071, forward strand.
GGCTAAGTACGCTTCACGAAGGAAGATTTAAAGGGTAACACCTTCCTATCTTGAAATACTCATCTGTCGAAGTTTCATTGGAAATTCAGTGTGTTTTGATTGATCTCCATTCATGTGGGGGATTGTTAGAAAAATTTATTAGTGAAAATGGGTTTTTTACTAACTTTGGACATGAATAATATATTTATATATGTGTTGTATAAATATTGATTTGAGTGTCCAAAACGGATCTTAGATGAATGAATATCAATGCTCGAAGTTGTATGGTTGGAATAACCAAAGAAGAGAAAATTGGATTTATCTTTGACACCGTGTCCCACGTAGGAGCGCATGAGTGTCGCGCCTGCATTACGGATTGTAGCGAACAGTTTTTTGGACCTGGTCAAATAGTTTGTTTCAAGTCATGTCATGAATAAATATGATGATTTTGATTCACCACTTAAATCTAATTAAAAGTATTTAACCATGTTAATTACAATAATTAATTTCAAGTTTATTACAAGATTAATTATCTTGTTTATGACTAAATTAATTTTATTGTTTATGACATATTAATTTTGGTTGAGTATTTCTCATTTTGTGTAAGTATATAATGAACTTGTTGGTTCATGTTGTAATAACACTTAAAAAATTTTGGAGTCACTTACACACACTCATGACAAAATTTAGAGAGGAGCACTCTCTATACTTATGTTTAACAACTTCAACAAATTTTCCTACATCTTGATAAACACCAATATAACCGGTGACTTCCTCGGGTTCGTGGCCATCTCCGGCAATACACATACTGTTCCGGTTGTTGTACCCTGGGAGACAGACGTGCTTGAGAGTAGGCACGAAATCTGTTTTAAGGGCCCCGTGTCTAACACGATCCTCTACAAACCGTTACCCAATTTCAATAAACGAATTTTTGTTTTGAAGAAACATTTGTTGAAGACTCAAGTGATGAAAACTCGTGACATGGATGCTAGAAGAAAGCTTATGGAAGCACTCCTAGTAAGATATGGATTGAATCATTTTGGTATACAAGTTTGTATTTTATATTCTTTCTATGTACTTTTGTAAACGGTATTGTACTAATTGAATTTCCCACGATTAACGAGAGTATCGTTATTATATTTTTATTATTATCTTAACTAAAAGTGAACCATTTTCCTACACATACCAACCTTATATAAATGATAATATATATCCATGAAACTAACATAAAAAAGTATTCTTACACAGATTATCATACCTGTTAATCAATTAATATATACAATGTCATTTGAGATCATGTGCTCATGTTTATCCCAAAACATGATTATCCAAAAAACCATAGTACCTGAACTTTGATGGTATAGTTATCCTTATAATTTCAAGAATTTGAAATTGATTAATCATGATAAATTTGGTGTCATTAATATTCTGTGTATGGCAAATATTTACTTGATTTTATATTTTACAATTAACAATTGTATAATCAAGCAAAATATAATACCGGAAATTAAAATATAATAAAATAATTTTTTTTTTCATTTCATATTAATGGAAAATAAGTTAGTAGAATAATAAAGAAGATTTAAAGTTGCAAAAAGTGAATGTAGTTATTCTTATTTATAGTAGTTGAAAGTATTGGATATGGAATGTTTAAATTTTGTATACTAATCCCCTGTTATTTGTTAATATTATCGGAGTTGTTAGAATATTTAATTAATATATATATATATATATATATATATATATATATATATATATATATAAAAACTTATAGAAAAAAACAAAGATTTCGGATTCGTTGGAAGCATGGTAAATGACTTTTAACCGGATTAACTATTTTTTTTTTAAATTAATGTGAAAATATATGTTCTGAAGTATTTTGGTCTGAATTATAAAAGAAAATATTGAAAACTAAATATTGATTTCTTATTGATAAAACTATTTATACTACACAAAAATAATCATATAAATAAATGACATATACTTCATATAGCAAATCGGTATACATATAGATTATAAATATATAATTCAACTTCTATAATTTAATGCTAAACACCAAGATATATAATAAATATTCTCTATGTTTGCAATATTTATACACACATTTTCCCGAGTTTAAATGCATATGAGAAGATTTTAAATTCAAATTTGAAACCAATCTTATATAAAAAAAGTAATGCATTGTTGCTCGAATCACAGTTTAAAAACAATTTGTAGTTTACCATACAAATTTAATCTTTGACAATAATGCACTTTTATTCGCTTTAATTTGCAATTACCTGTGACTTTAAAATTATATTCTAACAAACCCCTAACGTCAATTGTAATATTTTTTTATTTCATCATTAATGTGAATGAATGAATCGATTAGGATTTACATATAATAAAAACAAAGTTGAATTAATATATTGACATGACTTAGAAGATAAGGATTATATATTGAAATAACTGGAAAAAAATGTGAGGAGGGCTATGAGGATGACAAGTGGCAAAAGTAGGTAGTCTTTTATTAGAATAGATAGATATTTTATACACAAAAATGTTACCATTTTTATGTTTTAGTAGGGTATTGAATATTAATATTAAAAAAATTGTATGTTAAAATTGGTTTTAAATGATTTCAATTATGTTCTATTGACAAATAACGGTCTCAACTTAACACTTGGCTAGCGATAGTCCCAACTAAAGGTGTATTTATTTACAACGGTTTGTGACTAACAGAACACTAACGCCGTTAGTTGCACGTCGCCGAAAAACTCACATTTTTCGTTAGGAAACTCAATCTTTTCGACTCAAGCCTCTTTGGCTCTTCGTAACATTAAATCGGACATTTATGATCATTCTTCTAGTAAAGGCCTCAATTATTGAGATCGTCGGAACCCTAGAACCACCGTCGGATTCAGTTGGTGGTGCTCAAGTGGTGGTGGTAATTGGTTGGTGGTGAGCCAGTTAATGGTGGTGGTGTTCAAGTTGAGTTTTTCCAACAAAAAAAAGTTAATTTCCGGTCAAAAACGTTTTTCCGTCAACCTGAAAACTAACGTCGTTAGGTTTCTGTTAGTCATCAAATATACCTTTAGTTAGGATCGCAAACAGACAAATGTTAAGTTAAAACTATTATTTACCAATAAAACATAATTAATATTATTTAAAAGCAACTTCTCTCACTTAAAACATTAAATGAGAATACATGGTGTTAAATAATAATTGACAAAGTTGTGAATTTATCGAATCTAATATAGCTTTTCTCAGTATCAAACTAATGCATAAAAGTTTGTACAATACAATGTCATAATCATCCTTCTAGCACCCTAGGTTTTGCCACAGCCTTCTAGTCTTGTGATTTTTGTTGGCCGCTCTTCAACCTCTACTTTTTAGGCTAAACTACAAGCTAAAGATCATGTATCATACAATGTTTTCTTAGTCGGGCTAATATGACATATAACCTGTTGATAGCCGGTCATTTTAAATACAAATTAAATTTTAATATCCAAAATACCATTCATTGATCAAGAATAACTCATCCTATCAACGTGATCAACTCTAGAGCATTCCTATCTCTTCTCCTATCTTAAGTATAAAACTATACTAAAATCAGTACACATTTTTTTCTTTTATATTAAATAATATTTTTTATATTTTTATTATTATATTTTTTTTTCTCATTGATTCAAAACCACTTTAATTTTCTTTTTTATTGATTCACAACCAATTTAAAAGAATATCAAAAGATTATATAGAGTGAACATAAACTTTTTAAATATATAGAAAAATCATTACATTTTCTTTTTTCTCTACTCACAATACCATAAATCATTCCTTAAATTATAAACATCTCGCTCACATGAAAAAGCAACTTCTTTTGTTCCTAATGAACATTTGAATGATTTTTATTACAATATGAATGTTGAATTTGAAACAACACAAATTAAAGTTAAGGACATGTAACACTAGTATCATTAATGCTTTTTGGAATGAAATTCCAAAAAATTGCAAGTAAAGATTGTCATTAGTCATACTACAAATACAATATTACGGATATTACCGGTTATAATCTGAATAGTATCCCGTCGGCCTACAATTTAAAAAAGTTAATGCTCTTTATATTATCATCTTATAACTATTATTTTATTATTGCTATATTTAATACAAAACGAAAAGAAACTTAATTGAAACACCCGCACAACTACCAGTCACCACTCAATAAACACGAGCATTGACTTCCTTAGACGGACTTAATAACAACCTCGTCAACACTCCAAAGAACTAGAACGTCATATCTTCAAGATAGTGATGCTTTGCTGCAGCTAATCAAACCAAAACAAACAATTCAGCAGGTCTGAAATTTATACGATTAGGCCTACGGTTTGAAAAAAGAATTAAGCTTTGTATTCATTTGGAGGTTATAATTACATACACGTCCTTTTAAAGGGTTATCAGATTTAAATACTTTTAACCTTCGCCTATTGGCTAGGAACATTTCTAGCTAAGGAAATGTTTTCCACAACTTTCAACTTTCACCTTATTTTCTTTTTGGCACTCCTAAACTAACGAGACATGAACTTGTGGCCATTAATTGTAAAAGAAGCTTGTGGATACGGTGGTGTTACCAGCGGTAGTCACAGGCGATGTGGGTGGGTGGTGGTGTTATGTGTAAATTTAGGGTTTTATGGAAAAGAAAAACGAAGTGCTTATGGTCGGGGAGTATATGTATACCGATTGATTTTATACCAACCACAACTTTGACTTGTCGCGACCGTTTTTACCGACCACATATGGTCGGTAAATACGGTCTGATCATAACAATTTCTTTTATAATGGGACCTGAATTTTTTTTAAATGACACAAACATGTCACTACATAAAAATTAAAAAAATGCAAAAAAACAAAAGAGTTAGTGTCTGTTAATTTTAAAGTGTTAAAAGAAAATAAGTTAAAAATTGAGAGCGATGAAATACAATTTTTAGTAATGGAAAAAAAAGTAATAATAATCCAATAACTCTTTACACTTATATGGTGTCCGACATGCATACACGTCATATATATATATATATATATATATATATATATATATATATATATATATTAATTTTTTTAGATGTTTGTTTGATTGAGATTTAACCCATATCGACCAGATAAGCTACAGTTATTATTATTAGTTAGGAGTACTCGATCACGGGTTGTAATATATGGGGGACCCTCGAGCCACTGGTTTATTGTGGAGCCTTTGGATGTTTCCCTCCATTTATTGCAACATCACATGCATCAATATCTCTATGTGGTCTACAAATTTCTTTTCTTTTTTCTTTTGAAAAATATCATACACATTTCCTTTTCAATGTCCACTCACGATTTTAAATTCTATTTGGTTTTCGGTATACGTGTTTCTTATTTTCTTAGACCATATATAACGACACATACGGGTTTGATGGACGACAAGGATTGTTGGAGGGCGGTCGTGAAGCCTGTGGTGAAGGATGCGTTTGGACGAGGCGTGTGAGATGGAGAGAAAGGCGAGGAGTATGTTTTATAAACACAAAATTATCATGAACACAATTATCTTAAATTGTTTACATATTAATAAAAAATTATTAAATATTATTTGCATTTAGAAATTATATCACCATAGTAAGTTTTATATTTGTTTGTTTGCGTTTATTTAAATGCGTTCATTTATGTTTGTTTATGTGTATCTGTGTTCGTTAATGTATGTACATATATGTTCCTTCATGTTCGTTTATCCTTGTTTAATTATGGTTGTGAACTATTCGTTTAGATTTTAAATAAACGAACAAGAACATGTTTAGTTTTTAAATAACAAACATGAACACAAATATTTGTTCGATTAAGTGTCGTGTTTGTAAAAAGTAAAATGAACGAACACGGACATGCCTTTATTCATGTCGATTCGATTCGTTTGCAGGTCTATATATGATTTATAAGACAATTACTTGTAAAATAGTTTGAAAATCGAGTGGAATGAGAAATTTCGCCACCTATAAGTTACAAACACAAAAAACAACTTAAAATTATAAAGTAACATGGTTAACCCGATTAACCCGACCTGACTAACCCGAAACGCGAATAACCCGAACTCGACTAACCCGAACCTTAATAGGGTCGAGTTGCGGGTTAGATTTTTTTAAGGAAAACCCGACCCGATTAACCCGAAACCCGATCTGTTTGACCCGATTAACACCCCTAAACACTGCCACCACCACCAATTGACTCACCACCAACCAATCAACACCACTTGAGCACCACCAACCGATTCCGACGACGGTTCTAGTGTTCCGGTGACCTCAATAATTGAGTCTTTTACTATAAAAAGGTTCCTAAAGATCCGATACAAAGTTACAAAAATGTTTAGGATGAAAATGTTGAGTTTTCCTGAAAAAAAAATGTGACTTTTCCGGTCAAAAACGTTTTGCTGTGACCTGTAACTAACAGCGTTAGGATTCTGTTATTCGCGGACCGTTGAGAACAAATACGTTAAAAGTTGTGACCGTCAGCAGGCAAATCATTAGTTGAGACTGGCAACGACCAAAAACGATATTTGGGATTAATAAAAAACCAATATACCTTTTGATAAAATGAGATTCTATATGTAATGATTGATTTCATTCCATTAAATAAACTTCCATATATTCATTCCCTCACAATAATTCATTTCATTTATCCTCTTACTCCGACATATCAAACAATATGTTAGTGTATATGATTTCTTTTTTCTATTGCAAATAAGTCACCATCTTTTTTTCGAAATATATTTTATGACTCATTGCTAGTAATTGGACATTCAACCTCATAACAAAGGTTGTCGCATATCCGTCAGTAGAGTCTTTACTCTTACCCTGCTTCCTTACTGACCTTAACTAATGCCGGTCATTTTACCATCACTAAAAGCCTGGCCTTTTGTTTGTGTATGTGTTTATTAAACAATTAGGTTAAAACCTGTGTAACACACAAACTGATAACAAAACAAAAACATCAAAATAATTAAATTTTATAACATTCATAACATGATACAACTATATGTTAATAGACTCTACATACTTCATAAATCTATAACTACTTCTCATAACATAAGTCAAATTAACTTACATATTACATTAAATAGAATCATGAAACATAAAGAATTATGAAAAATAAATGTTACAATAGTTATACATAAATTTAAGTTTTCTATAACTTAGTTTCCATCCTCTGTTATTTGATTCTTCGACCCTTGGATAATGTATCAAATTTTATCACCTTTGATTCAGAAAACGATTTCTGTTTAGGCGAATAGACGCTTGTTCATCGTTAAGAAGAGTTTCTTTTATTTACAAACTTGTGCATGACCATTGAGAAGAGTTTCTTTTAATTGTGCATATAGATTTGGAAATGATCAAACAGCCTGCACAAAGAAGAATGATATAAAAAAAACCCCTTTCCCTTTTGATTTATCCTTTAAGTTAATATTGTTCAAAATGTTACCACAAATGTTACCATTTAAGTTAAACTGTACAAAATGCCGGTCATTTTACCATCGAAAGCGTGGCCTCTTGTTTAATGTATTTGTTTATTAAAGAATTTAAGATATCTAGAATGATGACTACACCATATTAAAATTTTGTACTATGCACAAAATATATGTAAAATAATAAAATCAAGTACAATAGTTAAAACACATACATATGGATTTATGTAATGGTAACCAATGAACCTCACATTTTCCCTTTAAATAGAGCACACCCTCCCCTTCAATAGGTCACCATATTCTTGAAGAAACCCTAGTAACATTATTTGTCTTTGGCTAGCCATGGCAACTCACTCAGTTACTAGGATCTTCATCTTCTTCCTCATCTTCACCGTCACACTTTCGAATGCATGCCCAACTTGTGTACCAAAGGGTACACCCTACTGCCCTAGGGACACATTGAAGCTTGGAGTATGTGCGGACGTTCTAGGTTTGGTTAATATTGTGGTCGGGGCCCCTGAATCGAGCAAATGCTGTGCATTGCTTGAAGGTTTGGTTGATTTGGAAGTCGCGGCTTGTCTTTGCACTGCCATTAAGGCTAACATCCTTGGAATCAACCTCAATGTCCCACTATCACTTAGCTTGTTGGTGAATGCTTGTGGCAAGACCCTCCCAGAAGGGTTCAAGTGCGAATAAAGATCCGACACAGTAGAAGCTTTCGTTTAACTAATTCTTCATTTTTAATATTCGGGTTTCTTTTAACACATCGAAACCCGAAAATGGAAATGGGATTTATTAAACTAATGGGTTCTATTTTTTATTTCAGATTGTGAATTTGTTAATGTTGGTGTTCTTAATTAGGGCTTTCTTTTGTGGTTTGCATTGTGCTTTTTATTTTTTTCTTTTCTTTGATTTTCTGGATTGAAGACATGTTATATTTGTGTCAATAATTGGGCAATAATTATTGCCTGTGTGATGTAATGATTTCTTAATCATGATTTCTTTATCATGATTTTTGTAAGCCCTATTAGTTATAAATCAAATGAATTTGCATGTGCATGTGTATATATATCTTTTCTATTAAAAAATGTTTAGTAATTTATATGTTTATTATCATCTTCGCACCTCCTAACTATGGTCACAATTACACCTTCACACACCATCACACAAAATACATTGATCTATCTCCTTGAACTCCTCCCTCACCATCAAGCCACAACCGTATACTCAGTGGCGAGGCTTGGACGAAAACGCCGAGCGGCGGATGAAATACGCATTTAAAAACCATAAACGGAGGGGTCCGGGATCAAATTTTCGGTTAAAAACGGGTAAACTTACACTATGTATAAACAATGTTGGATGAAAACGGCTAAATTTACACTAATGCGTAAAAAAACGGAGAGGCCGGGGCCACCCCTGGCCCCAACTATCCTTCACCCCTGCGCATACTTTTTTTAGAATTTGTTATGTAAATAAGTACAATAGAATTGCGGACCAAGGGAGGGTCAAGAGGTCCACCAACCCATTGGTTGTCGCGAATTTGTTATGTAAATAATTAAGTACAATACAATTTTAATGAAGATTTAGTTTGACACTTCAAATTTTCAATGAGATTTTTTTTTCTTTACGAAAACATAAAATTTAATTAGGAAACGTGAACTCTTTATATGAAGACATGTATATTGAGAGGAAAAAGCAAGTTCTTTACTATCTATTATCTATGTGTAAAAACAATTTATTCCAGACTTTCGTCGTTAGAGAGATTTTGATCCCGCCACTATTTATTCTTTCCTCCTCTAAAATTTAGGTTTTCAAGGGTTTCTTGTTCAATTTGTATCTCTAAGATTTTATCATTATTCCGCAATTTGGTAGTTGGTTCAAAATCGCTTAGTGACAAGCCCTCATGGGTTCGTTGTTTCGTTCATGTGGTTTGATTTGTTGGTGGTTCATGACATGCATGGAGGGGTTCAAATCATTGTTATGTACATGGTGGATAGATTAGGTACTTGGTAATGGTAGTGATGAATCAAGAACACCTATAATAATTGATATACATACAAACTAAATACTTAATAAAAATAAGATGCCATTGTATATGTTAATTACGCGGTACAAAAATATGAGATTACACGTGAAGGAACGTAGTGGTTCATAGCAGATGATAGAGAATCTTTAGTGGGGCATATGGCACATTTCATTAGTAAGAATAATAACAAAAAAAATATATAAATGCTTAAGAAACAAATTGGACCCATTCTCTTTTACATAGATGCATGTTTGTATGTTTACAGTTTTTGTAAAGTGCTTTTAGTTTTTTTTTTAATATTAGTTATAGTTATATAACTTATATATTCTAAAGTTTATAACACATAACTCCACTCATATGTAAGACTGTAAGACTTTTCATAAATATCAATGCAATATTTGTATTTATATTTTGTTGTACTAACTAATAATATAATGTATATAATTATACGTTACTTCCAACCTTCATATAATTATATATATATATATAATTAACATAAAAGAATTGAAAAGTGTTAAATTTTAATAAGATGTGTGAGCTACAAAGGTTGGAAAGTGAAGTTGTATAAACATAGGATGCAAATGCTTTAAATTCTCTAGTCATATGCATTATTAATGTTGTAAAGGTTGCATGATCTACAAAGATTGGAAAGTGAAGTTGTATAAGCATAGGATGCAAATGCATTTAATTCTCTAGCCATTTGCATTATTTTTGCTCTAAAACATGAGGATCACATTATGACAAGGAAGAAATGAAGATAAACTTAGGCCCCGTTTGTTTTTTTTAGAGATTTAAGTCTGAATCTGAATACCACATCTGAATGTTAAGAGGTGGTTCAAATGTCTGAAATCTGAATCATTAAGAGGTGGAGGCTAGAGACGAACCTCTAGTCGTCGGAGATGGAGCCTAGTCTCCGGGTTAGAAGTTAATGGAGGCCGGAGACAAACGTATGTTTTTTTGGGTTAAGAGGTTTTCAGACCCACTAAAAGCTCTTACTGGTTCAGATGCTATTAAGACGTTAAACCTCTTAATGCCAGAAAAAAAACAAACAGCCCCACGTCTGATTACGTCTGACCGAATCAGACGTTTTCCTCTATTCAAAGAAAAGAGGCAAAAACAAACAGGGCCTTAGTCATTATACACTACCATCGATCATCAATATTTAAAATATAAAAAAAACATATTTCAAACTGTTAATTGAGTGAGCGTGTTAATTGCTAGTCTTTATTGATTGTTCTTATTTTTCGTTGGTGCATGTATTTTGTGTCCCATGTTTTTTTAATGTAATTTGGCCGTTCAAAAAACAAAACAAAAAAGAGTTAAGTGAGCATGTCTGGTCCAGTGGATAGCTTTGCTGTTTTAACATGTGAGCCATAGGCTCGATTCTTCCAAGTCCTTGTTGTTTCTTTTCTTTTTACAAGCCACATGTAGGTATTAGTTTCTATTGGTTGTCCTTTGCTGCCCTGCCTTAATATCATTTAGGTTCCTTTGTTCTTGGTATTGGGATAAAGATACAGAGATACAGAGCAGTATGTTTGGTAGTGAGTTTTTATGAGCTTGTAGCTTTAAGCTTTAAAAAAACTACTAAAAAAAATCGTGTTTGGTTGAAAAAGCTTAAAACTTTTAAATTATGAGAAAAAACTCTATATTGGAAAGCTCCTACTAGTAGTGTTTAAAAAAAATTACAGGTTTTTAATATTTAAAATTACTCAAATAACCTTCCATATACATTTAGTACTATGTTTTTTAAGTCATGCCCATTTTGGTCATTTTATCATTTCATTAAAAGCTCAAGCTACTCTGCCAAACACGTAAATATATCTAAAAGTATTAGCAACCAAATATATGTCATTCATTGTATTATATTGTTTCCATGTTAATATGCCAAATCTTATGCATAATTATCAATGTCTTGTAACTATATATGTAATTGTCAAAGATGAATGAAAGGCAATCAATTATGGTGAATATCATCTTCTAATATGGTATCACGCCTCTCTTTCATACCCTAGCCGTCACCGGCTCTTCTTCGATCCAGCCGTCACTGGCCTTTCTTTGATCCCTACCTTCCGATGTCTACCATTGTCCACCCCGCTCTCACTGTCACCAACATCCGAAACTACATACCCATTACCCTCGAACTCGAAAACGGCCAATACACCTCATGGGTTGAGCTTTTTACAATCCATTGCACCGTTTTCGAAGTTCTAGATCACATCACCGGTACACATCCGGCCACCTCGTCTTCTGCTGACAAAGAAAAAGGCAAGGAAACTTACCTTGTCTTATGGGATCGGCTCGATGCTATCGTCAAACAATGGATTTATAGCACCATATCCAACGATCTCCTTATGACCGTAATCAAACCGAAAGCAACCGCTAAACAAGCCTGGGACGCTATCGCTCACTTGTTCCAAGATAATTAAGCATCTCGCGCTATCGTTCTAAAGCACCGGTTGACAAACACCAAGCTTGAAGCCTTCCCCAACATCTCAGCCTACTGTCAAGAATTGAAAGTTCTTGCCGATCAGTTAGCGAATGTCGAGGCACCTATCTCAGATACAGATCTTGTCTTACAAATGGTCTCTGGATTAACAAACACCGAGTACGATGCTACCGGAATGTTTATCAGTCAAACACTCCCTCTACCAACATTCTTTCAAGCAAGATCTCGTCTCACTCAGGAGGAATCTAGGAGATCTGGTAATGTGGTTAACCCCATCGGTGGCACTGCTCTTCATACCGCCACAACCAACCTCAAACCCCGGACACACGTAACACTTGGCAGAACTCTGTCAGTCGTGGGTCTTCCAACACCACTACCGACAACCGTGGACATTTTGACTCCTCTATGTGTGGTCGTTGGTAGAGGCCGAAGCAGTGGCAGGGGAAGAAACACTCGTAGAAGGGGTTTTTCAAACACTTCAAATATCCATGCACAAATGTACCCAGGTTATTTTTCTCAAAATCAGTGGAGTTATCCTAACAATTGGCATACACCACCTACTCCATATCCTACTACCCCAACCACCAGACCCATATTTTCCAACTCTCAATCAGGTATACTAGGCCCACCTCCACAAGCACATTATACTCAACTCTCCAATAACAACCACTATGTGCCCATCAACATTGAGCAAGCCATGCACACCATGACGTTAAACCCGGATCTCCAATGGAACCTCGACACGGGTGCCACAAATCACATGCCCAATACGACAGGTACTTTATCGTCTTTTTCTAATAATCGCATTTCGAATAATATTGTCGTTGGCAACGGGTTCCAAATCCCAATCCTCGGAACCGGTTACACCAAACTCAACACCACATTTAAACCTTTGCACATCAATAATATCCTTTATGCACCCAATCTCATTAAAAACCTTTTATCTGTTCGTCGCCTTACTATTGATAATATGATTTCTATTGAATTTGACCCTTTTGGTTTTCTTGTGAAGGACTACCAAACGCGGATTCCTATCCTCCGCAGCAATAGTATTGGTGACTTGTACCCGCTCCATCTCACAACTGACACCAAGTTCACAAGTCCTACCACCTTTGCTGCTCTTTCACAGGACCTCTGGCATAAACGACTAGGGCATCCTGGACGGGATTTACTGCATTTTTTAAATAAACAACATGTCATTTCTGTTGAAAAACCTTATGTTAACCGTATTTGTCAGTCTTGCATTTTTGGTAAACATGTTAAATTACCGTTTTATGATTCATTATCCACTACTTACCTTCCGTTTGACATCTTACATAGTGACTTGTGGACCTCCCCGGTACTTAGTACCGGTGGTCACCGATATTATGTTTTATTTCTAGATGATTTCACCAACTATCTATGGACCTTCCCTCTAACTAATAAATCCCACGTCTTCTCTGTTTTTCTAAATTTTCAAAAATATATATATACCCAATTCAACCTTCACATTAAAACCATTCAATGCGACAACGGAACCGAATATAATAATCGGTCATTCCACGATTTTTGCACTAAAAACGGCATGTCTTTACGATTCTCTTGCCCCTATACTTCTTCCCAAAACGGTAAAGCCGAACGCAAAATTCGTTCAATTAATAATATTATTCGCACCCTCCTCACCCACGCCTCCATTCCCGAAAATTTTTGGCACCATGCTTTACAATTAGCCACCTATCTCATAAATATTCTACCAAGCAAAACCAAACATAACTACACCCCTACACATCTTCTCTACCACAAGAACCCCACCTATGATCATATCCGAACCTTCGGTTGTCTTTGTTATCCATTACTCCCCTCCACCTCAATAAACAAGTTACAAAACCTCTCCCCCCCTTGTGTTTTCCTTGGCTACCCCTCCCATCATAGGGGGTATAAATGCTATGAGCTCTCATCTAGAAAAATCATCGTCTCTCGACACGTAGTCTTTGACGAATCGATCTTCCATTTTGCCACAATGAACCAACCCACACCCACATACCAATTTCTACACAATAATCTTACGGATTCCGCTCCCTTCTTCTGGCCCACTTTTCCAATACCTCAAAGTCAACACTCCACACCACCGTCCCCTGCCACATCCTCCTCGTCTCCCTCTCAAACACTACCCACAGCCCAAAATTCTCCCATTCCAGCTCAACCCACGGCCCACAACACACCTTCGGCCCAGTCACAAACTCCACCTATTACACCACCCAACTCCCCATCGTCCCATGACCAAACTCCATTTCACCAAACAACACCATCCTCATCTCCTCCATCAACTACAGACCCTACACCAACAAATACTTCCCCACCTCCACCTACCCGTACCATGACAACCAGGAGCATGGCTGGTATTACCAAGCCCAAACAAATACTTAACCTACACACACATACCACCTTGAACCGATTCCGCGCAACCCCACTGAAGCCTTAACCAACCCGGTTTGGACTCGTGCCATGACAGACGAGTTCAATGCGCTTATTGACAATAAGACGTGGGAGTTAGTACCTCGTCAACCACACATGAATGTTATTCGTTGCATGTGGATTTTTAAACATAAAACCAAATCGGATGGCTTTCTTGAACGTTATAAAGCCCGTTTGGTATGTGATGGTAGATCTCAACAGGTGGGAGTTTATTGTGATGAGACATTTAGTCCGGTTGTCAAACATGCCACGATTCGGGTCGTTATGAGTATTGCTTTATCTCATGGTTGGGATATAAGTCAACTTGATGTGAAGAATGTGTTTCTTCACGGGAATTTATAGGAGACGGTTTTTATGCATCAACCAATGGGTTTTCGTCATCCGCATTTACCGCATCATGTGTGCAGATTAAAGAAATCATTGTATGGCTTGAAACAGGCTCCGCGGGCTTGGTATCAACGTTTCACGATTATGTGACTACTTTGGGATTCCGTCAGAGTTCTTGTTATCACTCTCTGTTTATCTATAGGCGAGGTCACGACACATCGTATCTTCTTCTCTATGTAGACGACATTATTCTCACCACTTCCTCGCCTAAGCTCAAACAACAACTTATGACACATCTTTCCAATGAGTTTGCTATGAAGGATTTAGGATCTTTGAGTTATTTTTTGGGATTATCGGTCTCCCGGGACCCTAACGGTATGTTTCTCTCACAAACAACATATGCACTGGACATCCTCAAACGTGCAAACATGGAGCATTGCAACCCCGTGTATACACCCGTTGATACTGCAGGCAAATTAAGCTCTAACGCCGGAGAGCCTCTGGATGATCCAACTGTGTATCGTAGACTTCCGGGTGCACTTCAATATTTGACATTCACCCGCCCCGACATCTCTTATGCAGTGTAGTAGATTTGCATGCACATGCATGCTCCACGGACTGCTCACATGATAGCTCTTCGTCGTATTCTACGGTATGTCAAGGGTACTTTGAATAAAGGTCTTTACATGCATCGCGAATCCGCGTCTACGTTAACCGCTTACATCAACGCGGATTGGGCCGGTTGTCCCGATACTCGTCGTTCTACATCCGGCTATTGTGTCTATCTTGGGGGAAATCTAGTTTCATGGTCATCAAAGAGACAATCCACGGTCTCTCGTTCTAGTGCGGAAGCCGAGTATCCTGGAGTAGCTAATGTCGTCGCCGAAGTATGTTGGATCCGTAACTTGTTGCTTGAACTAGGCCGCCTCCCTTCTCGGACCTCAATGGTGTATTGCGACAATATTAGTGCAATTTACCTCTCGGGCAACCCGGTTCAACACCAGAGAACCAAACACATTGAGATCGACATTCATTTCGTTCGAGAACACGTTCAACGCGGTCAGATTCGGGTGTTACATTTCCCGTCTCGATATCAGTTTGCGGACATATTCACGAAGGGATTGCCAAGAGCTCTATTTGAAGAATTCCGTTCCAGTCTAAGCATCCTTGATCCTCCACCTTAGACTGAGGGGGTATATTAGCAACCAAATATATGTCATTCATTGTATTATATTGTTTTCATATTAATATGCCAAATCTTATGCATAATTATCGATGTCTTGTAACTATATATGTAATTGTCAAAGATGAATGAAAGGCAATCAATTATGGTGAATATCATCTTCTAATAAAAAGGCTACCGCTACTAACTATAGCTACAAGCTAGCAACTTCTATCCACCAGCTAGTTTTGTCAAACAACCCCTAATATGATTATGTGCAGGTTAGATATTTTTGCTCTGTTTATGAATGTGTACACAGCAGTGAAAGATGCTGCCAACTAGTTGAACCATATCAATTGAAAGAAGCGTACGTTACTACCTTTATATGAAAATATTGATCAATCATTTGCAACCGTTTAAAGAGCCCTGGGATGTTTATGTGGTAGAGCGAGCATCTCTTGAACATGTAGTGATCCATACATGCATTGAATATTCAAACTTTCTTCACCTAAAGTTATTCGCTACTCGCTAGATATATTATCACCATATTATTCAACTTAATTTCTTCATAATCTCAATCGATTCAACCCTCATATTACAAGAGACAACGATAACGGCTCTTTTGATGGGAGAGAAGATCATCAATCAAGGTTTTTTTTAATGACTAAACTTTTACGTTGCACTCTATGGGGTTTGAACCTATGACATCCAATTTCACACCTTAATCACCTTACCATCCCATCAAAATGAAAATGACATCGATCAAGGTTTTTGCTCTTGAATAAGTAAAATGAGAAGTGTAAATTAAAAAAATGGCTAATAATGGCTTTTTTTGTTTTCGAGGTGGTAATTCACGAAAAAATAAACAGGCTTTGGGTTAGTTAACAAGACCCATTCGTTAAACAAGTCAATATGAACACCACTCATTTAATAAGCGGGTTGACATATTAAAAAAAACTCATATTTGGACTGTAGAAGTTAAAATATTCTTATTTTTTTAAACTTTTTTAAAACTATTTATAATTTATTACTACAATGGAAAATATTTTTTTCCCGAACACACTCTTCATTAAGTAGCCCTTTTCAACAACCTTATTTCACTAGTTCTAACTAATGATTCTTAAATATTTTTCATTACAACTAACAGTTGTTCAATCTTTTCTATTGTAAGTTTGTAACCAACAATTCTTTAATCTTTTACATTATGCTCCTCTAATCTCAAGCTAAGTTTTCTATAAGTTTATTAATTAGGAATGAAAGATAATGAAACAAAAATAATTAGAGACACCAACAAAATATTGATCATTCAAAAGCTTGAGTTATTTGTTTAAATTGTTAAGCCGCTAGGTACTAATCATCTTTGCAAATGAACATTAAACGGGTTGACAGAATCACGACACAATTTTAAGAGTGTGTGTGTCTGTGTGACGACACAACAGAAAGGTTGAAAGCCTGTAAGGCCCAATAATTTGAGTAAAACCTTCTTAATCATTTTAACTAGGCCCAACTAGGCCCCAAAAGGCTTAATCACTAAATTTTAAGTCTCACGTTTACAACTTACAAGGATCATCATGTCCTTTAGACTGGCGAAGAGGCAAAAGGAAAGATGTCACAGCAATGTGGGACAACACCCAACTTGATGTTTAAAGTAAAGCGTAGTCATGAATCATATATAGGGACCGTGTACGATTTCCATCTAATCTACCACATCCAATAGTAAGTAGTAACACTACTAAACTACATGTTTAATAAAGATGTCCGGTCCCAAACGTCTTACTTTTAAGGTAATTAATTTTTACCCTCATCACTAGGGGTGTTCATCATAACGGAAAAAGGCTATTCGGGTTGTTTGTATCGATTTGTTCGGATTTGAAAATTTTCTTCCAATATCCTAAAACCAAACCAAACCGATCCGAATTCAAAATTCTCTAACCAACCCGAATACATCCGAATATGGATGTTACAATATTGCTTCTATTATTAATTATATATATGAACTTATGTAATTTATCAATCCCCTCCTATATGGATGTTACAATATTTGCTTGCATCTATAGTCTCTACTCTCTACTGCTACATCTTATAACATATATCCAATCACTAGAATATTCACAAACTATGAAAGTTGATATATATTCAGCACCACTAAATACATGTAAAACAAAGCATTCAGCTATATACATAAGGATTCAAGACTGCAAACACCTAATAAAATCAACCATAACCAAGGTTTGACTGACAGTGTAGGTTATGACTTTTACATTCAAGAATTACCTGGAATTAGTAGTTGTAGCAACCCCTTCTTTGAAAATAATATTAGCCATATTTGAAGGAAGCCATTTTGCATTTCCCATATCACCGCCCCGCTGAGCCTCCCCGCTTTCAGACTTATGATTTCTTGATTTCCCTATTTTCTTCGGGACAGAAACCCCCAACTTAACCACAGTCAACAACCCTAAAGAAACCAATAACGGTCTTACAGCCCAATGAAAATCCTCGAGATGCTGGTACTTTTTCATCATATTATCACTCGTACTAAACGACACCAATTCAACTTCAGCAGGATCAGCCAAGAAACAACTCGTTTCATCACCAAGCTTTAGTTTACCCGGGAACTTAACAACCAGACACCCATTCGGTAACACATGAGAAACCCGACCTGTGGCCCACTCGCACCCTCGTTTTCCTAACCACTGAAATCTCGGGCTAAAAACGTTACGTTTTAGCCTTACAAACTGGCCTGGACAATAAGTTTCTGCCATCTGGAGATCGGAATAAACGCCTTTCCAAGCTGTTTCAAACCCGATAACACCAACGGATACGTTTCCATCACGGGTAATCGAATGAACGACACCAACAGGAGAGTGTTTCTTATTTTCTTTCGTTAAACGGACCCAATCCCCTGCTGCTAGCCCAAATGTGACCCGCTCCAATGTTGATCCATGGACCCTGACTGGATCGTGTATGCCATGTACACGTACCAAAACATAACCGTTTTGATCACTGTCGGTGTCTAAACCGACGATTGTCCCTTCTGGGACCAACATGTTTTCAGGCTTGCATGAATTTAGGGGCTTTCTGGATCGAACTGTATCACTCACTTGAAGATGGTCTTTTGATAAAAACCATTCTGTGTACCCATTCCAGTTTGATTTGTCTAAAATGCCCCTGCTACCAATATTTATCCAATTCCCATCTTGGTAAACTGCATTTTTTGAGCTGTAAAAAAATTGTATAAAACAGATTAGATTATAAAAGTTGATTTGGCTCGGTTATGGGTTGGTTGGTTAACCATGAACTAGAATCACTCATGAACTATGCTATCAATAGCGGTGCTATAGCGGTTATCGGTCCGGCGGTAAAATAGCGGTCGAAATTTCGGTCCAAATAGCGGTTCCGATATTTGTGGCGCTATTTACCGCTATTTCGCCGATATTTGGCCACCGATATATCGGAAATAGCGGTGAGATTATCAGTTTAATATTTTTGACCCAATTGTTACTTTTTTTGGCCCAAACTGTAAGCCCATAGCCCAATTTCATTATGATTATTATTGGACGATCAGCTTATTGCCCTAAAAATACCTTAATCGCTGCTGATGCTCATCTCCGATACCCGTTTCTTCAGCCGCTGCTGATGCTTATATATTTATGGCTTTCGATTAAGTGATTAAATCATGTCTTAAATTAAAAATATTGTTACTTTGTGTTTTGAACTATTGACTTCTATATTATTAGATAACTTTTGGTGTTATATATATATACATACATACATATATATATATATATTGTACCGCTATCCCACCGCAATAACCGATATCTCAGATATCGGTCATTGACCGATATCCGCTATTTTTTGGCATTAACTGCATAGCTCATGAAATGATTGGGCCTGAAAATTTTGGCTTGAAATTTTAAACCACTTAAGAAATTGTTAACAGACATTTGGGCCTGAATAATTTGAGCTTTACCATTTGATAGTGGTACAACTTCAGTTTTGTTGGTTTTGAAAATAAGTCAAAACCAACCCATCGGTTTCTGGTTAGATGTGGTTACATCGGTTCAGTTAGTTTGGTTAAAACAGTAGATTTAAAATACGAAACATATATGTATTATGTACATATACATACCTTTCGAAGACACGTAACATTTCTGACATTAAAGGACGACTCCGGAAGTCATACTCAAAACAACCAAGAATTACGCTCTTGACATTGGGTGGAAGACCATTTGGAAGTTGTGGTTTTTCTTGCTTTCTAACAACCGAGTCATATATCTCGTCAATAGACTTACCACACCAAGGTTGTTGACCGGTCAACATTTCCAGAATGGTGCAGCCGAAACCCCATGAATCAGTTTCAAAAGCCAAAGGACCTCTAACATCAGGTTGCCATTGTTCAGGGGCCATATAGTTAGGTGTGCCGAGTCTTCTGGTCATATCTGAACTAGGTAACGGTACTCCTAAAAGAATATAAGGAATTCCCAAATCACCCAAAATTGCTTTGTTGTCTTCATTTATGAGGATATTGAACGGTTTAAGATTAAGAACTAAAATCTCTTTTGAATGAATTTCCATAATTCCCTGTGCCAGATCAATTCCATACCTGTAAATATTATCATATTGATCAATAACTAAACAAAGTAAAATAATATTATTACATCGTAATATAGCAATATACCTCAGCACATCACTCGAAGAAAACTTTCCTTCTTTAAGACGGGCCATCTGGTCACCAATTGACCCCTCATAAAACTTCATAATAATGCATATCTGAAATACATGAAATCTTTTAACAATAGTAACTTAAAAAATTCATAAATTAATCATATGTACTCATTCTGTCATTCACACATTAGTAATTAATACAAAATACTGGCATCAAACATAGGCCTGTAAACGAACCAAGAGTTTAGAAACCGTTCAGCCGGAAGTTTGTTTATGTTCATTTATTAACGAACATGAACACATGTCTCGTTTGTTAATTTAGGTTCGTTCATTTAAATTAGTTTATGTTTGTTTGTTCACGTTCATTTATGTTCGTTACTATACATTTTTGTAAGTTCGTTCGTTGCCCATTACAATTTTGTCTGGTTTTAATATCTTTTTATGTCCAACACATTGTTGTTTCACATTTACTTATTATTGGTTTTAGGCTTGCTCAGTTATGTCTGTTCACCTTTGTTCAGTTAGGTTCATTCGTTTACGTTCATGAACCGTTCATTTACCGTTTACCATTAATGAATGAACAAAAACGAGCACGAACAGCCGAACACTTCATTTTTTTAACATACGAACATGAAAAAGAAACCCCGTTAGTTCAATTGTTTGTGTTTGATTGTTTTTTCAGTTGAAGTGAAACAAACGAACATGAACATGCTCCATTCATGTTCGTTCGGTTCAGTTCGCTTACAGGCCTAATTAAACGCTCATAATAAACTGAGAGAGATCAAACATTGTATTTATTTTGAGAGTTAAGAAAGAGGAAATATAATAACATTAAAGGAAAAATATGCTTATTTACCTTTCCATTAATAACTGAAACACCATGTAACCAACAAGCACCTTGTAATCCTTGAGATTTGGAAAACAAAACATTAAGTTTATCCAACACAGTTTTAATGTTATCTTCCTTAATATGATGTAACATCTTAACAGCCACTTCATGATACTCTTCATGATCTTCAGCAACTTGATGACGAGTTGCTAACCAAACATCACCAAACGGACCCCTTCCGAGTCGATGTCTGAGTTTAATAGATGCAGGATTTATCCATGGATTTACATGGTTAGTAGATGCCTCAATAGTTGTGAGCTGATCATAATCCTTATCAACAATCTCAAAGTCAAAGGAGGTTGGCGGTCGATTTTCAACAACTTTTGCAGCCATTGATTCTTGATGGAAGACAAACTGATCACATGTAATTAGCACAAGATAAATAAGAAACACATCAAATATCATTTATGAGCAATATTCGTAATAAAACTAGCTATTTAAAGGCTGTATAAGGTCCAAGTTCATAATCATATGATGAAAATTTAACCATAATCCCATGAGGTTTATAATTAGCTCTTGGGCTGTAATTCTGTAAACAAACCGACCCAACCGAAAAAGGTCTTGTTCATGTTCATCCATTAAGCTTTTATCGGACAAGCGAACAGTTCACGAACAGTTAACCAAACGAAATTTCTTGTTTGTGTTCGTTCATGTAAGGAGATGAAATTTTTCATGAGCGGTTCACAAACACAAATGAACACAAAACAATATCTATTTGATTTGGTTAACCGAGAATGGTCAGTGTCAACAGTTTGGTCCGGCTACCAAGTCTGTGTTGGCGTTTTTTTAGCATTCAAATCGAAGTTTTATATAATTTACTATAAAACGATTACAATAAAGTGGCAGGCAAACGGGCAACAAGCTGCACCGCAAGCCCCTTTTGAACAGCAAAGCCAATCCTGCTAAAAACGAAGCTTTGGGACCTAGAAGCTGAAGAGGTTCCGTGTACGACGCGCTGAACCCTACTCAAAAATTTCACAGCCTTTGGAGCCAGAAAACCAAATGTATCAAAGGCAAATGGTAGAAAGACATGTTGATTATCTAAACAAGCTTTCTCGTGTTTAACAACTTTGCCCGATTCAGCCTTCAACCCAGCCTGACCCACAACAAACCCACGGTCCCTGAGCCCAACAAGAGGAGACACTCCTGTAAGATCCACACAGGCGTGTTTCCCCCATGCCCACCCGAACACAAGAATATCAGTTGGTCGTAAAATAGACCTCCCTTCAATAGGATCCGTGAGAAAGTTAACAGGGGCCTCCTTTTTAACAGAAATCCCTGCCCGTTTAAGAACATCACACAGAACATCCCTAACCAGATCATGTCTGTATTTAAAGCCAGGCAATTCTTTGCAATGCACCGCATGGTCACCAAAAGAATCCAAACAGACCTTGCATTCAAATTCATATGTTAATTTCACATATATATTTTTGTTTTATAGTTGGTAATTTTGCTTAAATCTGTATAACAAGAGTAGAAAAAGTATTAATAGCCTTTAATGAACGAACGTAAACAAACAATCATTAACCAACACAAACGCACATAAAGGAACGTAAATGAATACAATTTAACGAGCATGGCCTTTGTTCGTGTTCGTTCAATCATTAAACGAAAGAGCATAAACGAACATCTCACCGAACAATTCACAAACAGTTACTCTCCTTTGACATAATTTAAAACAAACAAGGTAAGCAGATCCAAAAATCATTCTAAAGACAGATTTACAGAAGCAACTACACTATAATTTGTTTCTCTTGTTGGCAATTTGAGCCCTAACTGTTTAATTAAACTATAACAGTAGAAGCATAATAATCGAAAATTAGGGTTTAGGGATTGAAAACTTGAGTTTTAGACGAATTGTTAACTATAAGTTTAGAAAGTGATCGCGAGTGAAATTGAAAGAGAGTTACAGAGTTTACCGAGAGAGAGTGTGACGAAGAAGACAATCAATCGATTGTTAGTTTCAGTGATTAATCAACAGCTGTGAAGTGCATCCATGGAACTGAACGAATTTCATATTATGTATGTATACTGAATATTCTTTCTTTCTTTCTTGTTATATTTTCTAAAAGCCCAATTACTCACCTGCCCAAGGCCCATACAATGTAGGGGTCTACTACCGGATCAAAATTTTTGCCAACATGGCAACATGTAAGAATTGGATTGAAAACCGGTTTAGAGGCAAGAAAGTTCACACTGATCAGATTGATTTTAGATCCAGCAACTCGTTTTCTTGACATACTTTTCAAATCGGGTCATGTTCTAACCGGTTTGAGGGAATGGGATTGCGAACTAGTATGGTGTAGTGGCACCTTGGGTCAGGTTCTAACCAATTTTTATGGTGTAGTGGGTCGAGTTGACTGGTGTTTTTGCACACTTGGCTCTAATTGTAGGTTTGTTTAATACTAGTTTGAAACAAACATAACTTGATTTTAAATGAAATTCGGACTTATACTGGTCATGCATCAAATTACTTTTTATTCGTTGGGTGTCCGGCTATATTCGAGGGTACATGTGTATTTATTAGTTTATTAAAAATTACCGTTAGCTCTCTCTCTCTCTATTATTTTAACTTTTATGTAATTTTATTCTTCAAAAAATAATAAAGAAACAAAAGTTAGTGGATTAATTGATTAGCAAATTATTCTATTTCCTAAAACAAAGAATAATGAAAAAAGATTTACGGGTATGATTGAAGGGGGAAGATTATATATGTTTGGAGTTGTTAATCCAATAACCAAATACATGTTTTGATGTTTTAGGTCGGGTTTTATGATATTTTCAACTATCATGGCATCATTCTTCGATTAAGAGTAGGAGCGATTGTGCGTCAATTCGATTATGAGCTAGCCACTACCGAGCCACAAGTTATGTTACAACTTACAACTTTTAGATTGTCACAATCGATCTTTATCAACAGATGACTTTGTTCTAGTAACAAGTTTTTTTAATCTTCATTTGCGGTAACTTTTCATCAATGAAAACGTCCTTTAATCCTTACAAGTTAGGAAACAATTGATTTTGGATACTATTAACAATCCTTAATAATTAAGGGTAAAGTTAAAATACAAAAGACAACAAAAATGAGAAGGATGAGAAGGAATCTAATCCATTGATCTTAGATTTGGATGGTGGAGATTAATTCAAAATAAAAATAGATGAAAAGGGCATGAAGGTAATAACCCACTTATGAAGACATTCTCTCTCCACATGCAAGGCACATGTCAATTCTTTCATCATTTTAAAGCGTCTATAACTTTTTCATACGACATTTTTTTTAGAAAATTTTTTTTACCATAATAACAAGCGTTTTTTTATCTTTAATATGAATATCATACTGTTATATAAAAATAAAAAAAAGTTTGTGGGTTTTTTTATATTGTGTTACTAGTTTTAGAACCCGTGTAATACACTGGATTCGTTAAAAGCTGAAATAAATAAATGAATTCCCTTGTTCATTGAATATAAGAAGTTTTAGATCACATCTACTGGTTACTCTGGATAACTATAAGAAGTTTTAGACATCTACCGGTTAGTCTGGATAACTAAAATACATGGCATTCGTTAAATGTTCAAATGAATAAAATGAGTTAATTAAATAACAAAATTAAAGGTAAAAGATAAATGTGTGTGTGTGTGTGTGTGTGTATATATAAGCAAAAATAAAGTATTCTAAAATCTAAAATTTACAAATTTGAGAAAATCTCTTTGTAAACAACATTTGTTGTTTTATCACAAGTATTCTCATCTTCATCTAATATAAGAAGTTTTAGACCACGCCTACTGGTTACTCTAGATAACGCAACATATAGTTGTTCATGGGAAAAAACCGGGCATCGTAAGAATAAACCAACCCTAGAAAGAGACTGTCCTTGGCTCTTGTTAATCGTCATAGCAATGCATACCGAAAGCGGAAACTGTCTTCTTTGAAATTTGAATGGGAACTTTTTATCAGACGGAGTCAAAGTAACTCTATGAATAGCATGGCGTTTGTCGATGTCACTGCCTGATATAACCTCTACCTCTATAACACGATTACCGAGAGATGTAACTTGTAATCTTGTTCCATTACATAATCCATTCTTTTGATCAATATTTCGTAGTAACATGACCGGTACACCAACTTTAAGTATCAACTGGTGATTAGGACACCCAGGAAATTTTAAGCCATTGAGAACATCAGGTGAATATAAGCTTGGATCAAAGTCTTCGCTTATGTAATCTGAGTTACATATACCATCAAAGCTCAGGTATTCCTTTTGTTCTCCGGGAAACCTTTGTAGTAACATATCATTGATCTCTTGAACCACTTCATTTTTTTGTGCTAGTATGGCTCTCTCTTGAAAAAAAAACCCTTCTTTTTATAATTTTGAAGTATTGATGGGTAAACAAATTCAATTAAATCAGAAGTCGGATCAATAGAATCTTTAATAAGAATATCATGAGGAATATCTATTTGCACTTCACCATGATTTGGACCACCAAGTTTCCCTTCCCCAGTTTTTAAAAGCCATTCAGCAAACAATCTTGTTTCCTCAATATTCGGATCTTTACTTCCAACTGTTAACCTCATGTTTTTGGTAAGTTTATGGACTTTGCAACTTTTCCAAATGTAGGACGAACTTAGAGACGCGTTCACTATTTGGTGTCTACTTCCATTAGTAAAAACCGGTAGTATTTGTCTAAAGTCTCCTCCAAATACGACAACCTTTCCACCAAATAACATATCCCTTTTTAAAATGTCCCTAAAAGTTCTATCCATAACTTCAAATGCATGCTTGTGAATCATTGGCGCTTCGTCCCAAATAATCAAACTGGTTTGTTTTATCAGACTTCCAACTTCGCTTTGCGGATCAAAGGAACAAAAAGAATCCTCAGTCAGATTTATTGGAATTTTAAATCGAGAATAAGCAGTACGACCACCGATCAATAATATAGAAGCAATACCACTGGAAGCAACATTTAAAACAATAAGTCCTTTTGATCTGACGGATGATGCTAATGTCTTCCATAGAAATGTTTTACCGGTTCCTCCATACCCATAAACAAAAAACACACCACCCTTTCCTTTTTCAACGGCTTTAATTATTTCATTATAAACACCACGTTGTTCATCTGTAAGTGTAGCAAATAGAGTATCAAACTCATGTTGTAGACTTTGACGATCATAAGACGTCTCTTCCATGATAAGGTGATTGATTGCTGAATCTACAGATTCAAGGTCAGGAAAGGGCATCGTATTAAATCTTGTTAATGATGAATTGTTACGAAGCAGAATTTTCTCAATTTCAAGCAAAGTTAAATTCTTGATTTGCTCTTCGTTAATTGATAGGCCTGCGTTTTAATAGTAAAATAATCACATGCATTATTAATGACGGATAAAAATATTTTTGAAATTAAAGATCTGGATATCTTAATATTAATAATATTGTTTAAAGATAATACCTGGACAT
Organism: Bidens hawaiensis; assembly: GCF_021521415.1. NCBI lineage: Eukaryota > Viridiplantae > Streptophyta > Magnoliopsida > Asterales > Asteraceae > Bidens > Bidens hawaiensis. Next base: position 1,254,931 of record NW_027491277.1, read on the forward strand.
TGCAAAATATGTTGTTGTTTGTGTAATGTCTTCTGCCAAATACTTCCATGTTTTGTCCCAAACAACTTCAGGTCTAGAAAGACTTCTACACGTTAGCATCGTGCAAAATAAAGTTCTTAAGTAAATCCCACTTCCGGTATTGCTTGCTTCCACAATGCATTCGATATACTCATTGCCATCGTCTAAAAGACCAAGAGCATAACATGCGTCTCTAAAGGTCGGAAGGAGATTGCCATCAACTGTGCGAATGTCCTCAAATGATTTTGGACCTTTGACTTTATTTAAAAGAATTCGTAGATAGTAGCCTTCGCCGGCTACAGGTGAAACAGCATGAATTCTACCAATTGAAAGACCTTTTTTTCTTCGTTGCCATTTCTTTTCTTTAGCTTTCCAAACGAAATAGGATGGAAATTGAACATAGGAAAGCTTTCGAGCTTCTTCAGACTCACGGTTTGTGGTCATCCAAGATGAGAACATTGATGAAGAAACAGAGGCTTTGTCAAGGACATCGTCGATATTTTGATCTTCACCATAAACAATTTGTTGTTGTCCGGGAAGATGAAATGGAAGTCTGACAACAGATGGTGTTCTGTAATGAACGTCAAATGAGAATATACGCCATGAAGCTTCACAAGCAGACAAATATCGACAATCGTAATACTCTTTGATTTCATCAACCGCTTGTTCAAGAACATCTTCTCTGTCACCTTGTTCTAATAAAAGAGTTGCTCTGTCTGGACCTTTAAGCAGCAAACAATTCTCAAAACATTCATTCAAACCAAAAATCTTAAATGTAATTGTTCAAAACCAACATAGAAATGCAAATAAGATCCAAATTGTTTTAAAAAAACTTATAATATAAGAAATCTTATTTCTCCAATTTTGGAATGAGTAGTTTTTGGGTAGGACCAGCATTGTGACCTTGTTGAGAAGTGTTGCGGGCTTTTGTAGCCGAATTCCCTTCATACTCATCAACATCATATACTTCAACCAAATTCCTTTTCAGCTCACGCGAAGCAGCCGCACTAGTATCAACAGTTGTATCAGCAAGATGAGACTTGCCATTTGGTTTGCTGTTAACAGAAATAGGAGTTTCAGTGTCACCAGTAGATGAATTGGACAATGAAATAGAATCCTACCAAAAAACAATAATAGAACTTTGTTAGATATTTATTAATATTAAATATTTTTCATATTATATAAATAATGTAACAAAAATCATTGGTTACCTTAAAGTTGTTTAACTTTTGGTCCAGCTCATCAATAATTTCCACATCATCAGTTGTTTTTTTGGTAACCTTGAAATACTTTGATTGTTTTAACAGGTTATAATCGGTGACATCAACTTTAAAGGCAAGTTTCTTCTCGAGAAGAGATTCAAATTCCTTTGGCCAGATTTGAGTTTCATCATCCTGGGAAAGACATAAGTTTTTATTAGTAAGAAATAATAATGTCTGATTTCAAATAAAGTAGTATGTAGATACTTCAAATATTTTGTTATATATGTTATAAAGTTCTTCCGCTGAGATATTTATAAGCTTCTTCAACACTTGTTCAAACATGGTCAAATAACCAATACCAGTTGAGTCCTGTACGGTAACAGTAACGCAAAACCTATAATTTTACAAAAAATCAAACATCAAAAGGGTATAATTTATAATAAGGATCTACATAGCAAAAGTAACGCCCTACCTGCGGTGTGCACATATAATGTATATATGTGTGAACCCTCGGGTGGGCAAAAGTAAAATTGCACTAATTTTGACGTTATTTTACTAATCTCGTGAAAATAACGTTAAAAGTGGCGGAAGGTTAATCAGGCATCATGTGGTGGCGTTGATAGCCGAAAGACAAGGGCACATGCACCGATCAGCCGGCGTCCCGATGATTGAGTGCTATGTGCCTTATGTCCAAGGCTTGATGCAAAACTACTATCGAGCCGGGGGTCTCACCGGAAGCAGCCTCTCTATCCCTATGGGATATACTGAGTACGATGATGATGATGATGATGATGATGATAGCAAAACTATATAATTAAATGTAGAGTTTCAAATTAAGTGTTGGATATATTACATTTTAATAAAAGATGTTTCCTTAGACTTGCACTTTTCAGATCCACAGGATAAAGTAGAATTCACAACTGACTCAGTGTTGTCTTCCGTAGAATATTTTTCCTCAACCTTCTTCATGCAATAACTGCACCCTAAATAATACCAGCGTTTATCTTGCAAGACAGACTTGATTGTTCCAAGGAGAATGACAGTTTGAACCTATAAGTAGTAAACGAAATTATATAAACATTCATCAGATAATAAAATGTATAAATTATTTAATTTAATTGTTAAGTCATACCTTTAACAATTTATTCACCTCAGCTATGCAATTGAAATCATTCTTATGCAAAAATTCATTCTTTATATCATTGACAATTGTCTCACAAGTCAAACTTTGGCTTGAAATTGGTCCATTATTAACCCTTGAAAGCAAACTGTGAGTATAAATATAAACATCATTAAATTTCGCATCGTTTAATAAGTTATAACATATTGGAAATAAAAATAATGATATAATATTAATATACGATTTATTAACATTATAACAACCTGTTTTTAAATGCTTCTATCTCTGGAAGTTCGGTATTGATATAAAGTTTGCTACCAAAATACATATTGGACACTGATGGACCGGCTGCAAAACAGATAAAACATAAAAGTAAAATTTATAAGTGTTCAACAATAATATACTTGATATTAAACAAATGTTGGTTTTACCATCCCATGTTTTGTACTTTGCAAATTGCAAAATTACAACGACTGGCTCAACAGTGGGATTTTTTCTCTTGTAAGTGGTGAGTTGAACTGCATATTCATCCCATAATGTCAACTGCAAGTTGTTTCCCCTGCAACATTTAAATAAAACTATTAAATACAATCTTTATATGTTATCTTTACTACACAAAAGAAAAGAATGTGTGAAATAGTGAGCACTCCAAATAATTAATTGTCGCAACACAATGCTTGGCATCCTTGCCATTCTTCAGTTTCAATTCCTTTATTTCAGAACATGTAGATACATATGCAATTATATCTGGAAAAAAAATAAATGTTAATTTTAGGTTAAAATTGAATTATAAGAAAAAATAAAGTTAAATAATTTATTATGAGCCTAAAGATAAATCAGTTGGAAGTTTGTAGTGTTTGATATCTTCAAAGGAGACCAAGTTGAAGCCGTGAATGGATCCTCCAAAATCCTCACAAATAGTAACCTTTGTATCATCAAATAACGAAATCTTGTGGGGAATGGGGATTGTCACAAAACTTTTGATTGCCTTTATTAGATCCAAGTTTAGCATTTGAAATTTGTAGGCATAATCTTTCTTGCAAATATCTTTTGAACTTAGACACATATTGATTAAAAACGATGACCTGAATCTTGGAACCCTATATGGTAATCAAAGGTGCGTAATGAACAAGAACGAAGAAAACAAACAATATGGCTAACACCCAGTATTATAAATGATCAAGAAATCTGACTCAAAAACTTGATACAATATCTCATACCCTAAACACGGTATATATAAACTAACCTAAACACGTTAGAATATATTTAGGATACAATAAAATAAACACGATAATTATTTCCATCTAAACCTAAAATAGATTATTCCATAAAATAACTATCCATAGATAACCGATTACTTGCACGCCAAGATAACCAGTTTCTTGTATCCCAAGTCGCTCCACGCATAGCCATAAGTCGACTCGGTAATTCCCAACAATCACCCCCTGAATTTCTGAGTCGTACAAGGGAGATCTTCCAACTTTAACAATGCTTGCATCTCCTTGAATTTAATCCGCGCGAGAGCAACCAAAATCCGCATCTTCTTGATTCGTGCTTCCGGGGCGAACACTTTGTCATAGTCAATCCCGGGTTGTTGCACGCATCCTTTCACCACAAGCATCGCCTTGTGTTTGTTTATTGACTCGCCGGGACTCCGTTTTACCTTGAATACCCGTTTACCGATTGGTTTAACTTCTTTTGATAACCCCGTTAAACTCTGCGTCTTATTTTTCTCGAATGAATCGATCTCGGCCCGCATCTCTTTCATCCACTCGGGCTTCGATTTCGCTTCATCAAAACTACTCATTTCATAATTCAATAACACTAGTAATTCTCCGAGTTCTTCATTGGAGTTATTAACCTTACTGCAGTTTGCGACAAAGCTGTTGCTATTAGCGACACCTTCATTGCCGCTGTTGTTGTTGTTTGCGACAGCCTCACTACTGTTTGCGACAGTTTCACTGCTGTTAGCGATGGATGTGTCGTTGTTGCTATTGTAGGCTGAACCGTCGCTATTGCTTCTGTCAGTTTGGGTTGAGTTCGATTTCACTCGTCCAGATCCGACATCTATTGGCCCGCAAACACCGGAGAACATACCTGGTAATTTTGCTTGTAAACACGTTGGGTTCCCAATATCTAGTCGGATTTTATAAAGCATCTTGGAGTTCCTCGTTACCTTTATTAGTAACATTACACTACTATCATGCATCGTTAAGTAGTTACTCCTCATCCGAATATCACAACCCGACTCGGCTGCTTGACCCAAACTAATCACATTACATTGCAAACCCGGAATATAATAAATATTGGTCATCAATTTATGTTCTCCACTTTTACCTTGAAAAAACAATCGAACCCTTCCCTTTGATCGGTACACACGAACCGTCTCCGAACCTTACTCGTCCGTCTATTTGTTCGTTTAGTTCCGCAAAATATTCACGGTTTCCCGTCATATGGTTACTTGCACCATTATCTAAGTGCCACATGTCGGTCTCACCCGAATCGGTATCGTACTTCGTCGGAATTACTTTATCTTCGTTAAGGTATACGGTTTCCCGAACACCTTCCATCATGAAAAACGAAGCATCTAAACCATTTGTTTTATTTTCTTCTGTTCGGTTTAGATTTACTTCATCTTTCTGAAATCGGTCGGGGCACCTCGAAACAAAGTGCCCAAATTCATTGCACCTGTAGCATTTAATATGTGACAAATCTCGTTCCATACCTTTTCCTTTCTTATCATCTCGACCGCGTCCCCGTCCTCTTGAAGCATAGGATCCTCGACCTCGACCCCTGCTAACCGGTTCAGATTTGGTGAACATTAACCGACTTTGACTGCTCTCTGTTTGAAGATTGTCTTCCTTTATCCTCTCTTCATAGGCTTTTAATCGACCCATCACATCATCAAACCCAACCGTCTTTAAATCTAGAACTTGTTCAAGTGATGCAACTATATGAATAAAACGTCTCGAAAGACTCGTAAGGAATTTTTTTACCATTTTTTCTTCCGAGAATATCTCTCTGAGCGTGGCGGCTTTTGACGAGTAACTCGATAACGTGGCTTCATACTCATCAATCGTCCCTGTTTCTTTCATCTTCAACCCGTCGAACTCTGAAGTTAGGGTTTGGAGCTTCGCCTCCTTCACCCGTTCTGCACCTAGATGTCGGGTCTTTAACGCTTCCCACATCTCTTTCGCCGTGCGCAGATTACCCACTTGTAAAATCTGTGCTTCAGGGATCGACTGAAAAATCAAAGCGATTGCAATATTGTTTAGTTTTGCATCGCCGCTACCTGGATCGATCGTGTCCCACACGCCATGCACATTCATCAGCACACGCATATGCATAGCCCAGACCGTGTAATTCGTTGTTGTTAGTTTCGGACATTGAAACGAGTTCGGATTCGTGCTCGTTTCTTTTTTCGGTTGATCACCCATCGTCGATTACTGGTCTTGATCGAACCCCTCGATTGGTCAGATGTACCAGCCCCTTAAATCACAGTTGGTTTCTCCGGCAGTCCCTTGAACACGGACTGTTATGGTTACTGGGTTGAAATCGACTTCAAGTTTGATTGCTATGATATTAATATAAAATATTAATATTCCGTTGTTATGCAATTTGGGGACCTTTTTCTTCAACGCTGCCCTTTCTTTATATTAATATTAAATCTAGATATCAATTCAATATTAATAAGTGATCAGCGGCTCCCTTGACTTGAGCGCTAATAATGGATAACAAAACCACAAGCAGCTGCTCCTTAACTCGAACGCTGATTTCCGATCTCGGTGTCTTGATCGATGGTGGTTGTTGGATCTTGTCTCTGATACCAATCATGGTAATCAAAGGTGCGTAATGAACAAGAACGAAGAAAACAAACAATATGGTTAACACCCAATATTATTAATGATCAAGAAATCTGACCCAAAAACTTGATACAATATCCCATACCCTAAACACGGTATATATAGACTAACCTAAACACGTTAGAATATATTTAGGATACAATAAAATAAACACGATAATTATTTCCATCTAAACCTAAAATAGATTATTCCATAAAATAACTATCCATAGATAACCGATTACTTGCACGCCAAGATAACCGGTTTCTTGTATCCCAAGTCGCTCCACGCATAGCCATAAGTCGACTCGGTAATTCCCAACACCCTATACATATTATTACAATAAAGACATATCAAATTATGTGGACGATAACATACATTACTCAACATAGCTTAAAATTATTGAAAAACTAATTGTGTAATACCTGTGTGTCGAGAAGTATTAGTTCAATACTATATGTTTCTGATGGTTTTTTATTGACAGGTTGTCTCCATAAACGTATAACTCGCCCTTTTAATATGAAATCCGACATCTGATTATTTAAATCCTTAAGTGATTTTTGATGAAGCCATTAACCTGAAGTTGGAATTTTGGTATGTAATTGCATGATAAATTAAATGAAAAGACATAAATAAGAAATAAAAAACTTACAATACCAAAGGTGTATCCAGAGCACAATGATCGATTGCAATAGTTATATTCTCAATTGATTGTATATTTATATATAAGAGGGATTAGAGTTGGGTTTTGTAAAAACAATTAACATTTTTTTATGTTAAACGAATATTTGGTTGATCAGCCATTTAGGTAACAAATAAAGGAAATCTATGTTTTTCTCCCTTAAAAAAAACGTAGGTGTATCTTTTCATAAATCAAGTTTAAAAATATATTGTTCCTTTCTATGTTTTAAGTATAATGTTTATGAATATAATATTGTTAGAATTTGAAAACATAATTTTATTAATTGATATAAATTGAAATATATATATATATATATATATATATAATAAATTGACAACTTTAAAACTAAAATCCTAAATGCAGGTAATATCATTTAGAATACTTATAATTTAGTCATTTAATATTCAATTAAATAATTGATTGAATGTGTTTTCGTAGGTTTGGAATGAAATCAACTAAATTATTAAAATTAAACTAAAAGTAAAAAAAAAACTTACTATGGATTTTGTTACCAATAGTGAATTTGTCATTTAAGTTAGAAAATATCATTATATAAAACAACTCGTTGTGACTCGAACTCATTCTGATCATAACATGTTTCAACCTTGACCAAAAAGCGTTACTTGACTGTTAAAGCAAACAAAGTCTTTAACCAAACACCTATTTCGCTCAAATCAACCTAAATTTCCCAAACAAAGTCTTTTAATTTTGTATTGAAATTAAAAGAAAATTCGGAACCCTAAATTCACCAATCAGAAATATGAATAGCAAATGAAGAAGCAATAGTCTAATGTTGAAGTAAATTGAACCTGCAAATATTCGATTCTTCAACAACTCATAAAAACAAACTAATTGCATATATTTATTCTTCAATAAGTCTTATAAACGTCTGAGTAGGAAAAGATATTAGAAATGGTGATGAGAGAAGAGAAGAATATAGTGATGAAGCCCTAGGATTGGAAGGATCCAGATTTTGTTATCGGGTAATCATTAACCCAATGGTTTTGGCGGGATTTTCATTGTGAGAGTAACCCACATCATGACATGTGTCTCATTTATTTTATTTTATTAGAATAGGTAGATTTGGTTGTTCATTGTGTTTTTAATTAAGTTTTTCTATGCATTGTGTTATATATTTCAGTTATTGTGTTTTTCAATTGATACTCGTATGAAAGATAAAAATTAACACAAAGATTACGTCATTGTGTCTTTCGTGCGTCATTATGTCTTTGTGCTCAACATTTGTCTTTATACTTATCTTTGTGTTTTAGTCATTGTGATCAATATTCACTTAATTTAAGAAAAATAGTATTATGTTGTTTGTGTATTACATTCAAGGCATTGTGTAATATATAGATTCCATTGTGTCTTACGTTTCAGCCATTGTGTTATACGCATTTACCATTGTGTCTTACGTTTCAGGTCATTGTGTTATACGCATTTACCATTGTGTCTTACGTTTCAGGTCATTGTGTTATACGCATTTACCATTGTGTCTTACGTTTCAGGCCGCTGTGTTATACGCATTTACCATTGTGTCTTACGTTTCAGGCCTTTGTGTTATACGCATTTACCATTGTGTCTTACGTTTCAGGCCATTGTGTTATACGTATTTACCATTGTGTCTTACGTTTCAGGCCATTGTGTTATACGTATTTACCATTGTGTCTTACGTTTCAGGCCATTATGTTATATGCATTTACCATTGTGTCTTACGTTTCAGGTCATTGTGTTATACGTATTTACCATTGTGTCTTACGTTTCAGGCCATTGTGTTATAATCATTTACCATTGTGTCTTACGTTTCAGGCCATTGTGTTATACGCAGTTACCATTGTGTCTTACGTTTCAGGCCATTGTGTTATACGCATTTACCATTGTGTCTTACGTTTCAGGCCATTGTGTTATATGCATTTACCATTGTGTCTTGCGTTTCAGGCCATTGTGTTATACGCATTTACCATTGTGTCTTGCGTTTCAGGCCATTGTGTTATACGCATTTACCATTGTGTCTTGCGTTTTAGGCCATTGTGTTATACACATTTACCATTGTGTCTTACGTTTCAGGCCATTGTGTTATACGTATTTACCATTGTGTTTTACGTTTCAGGCCATTGTGTTATACGTATTTACCATTGTGTCTTACGTTTCAGGCCATTGTGTTATACGTATTTACCATTGTGTCTTACGTTTCAGGCCATTGTGTTATACGTATTTACCATTGTGTCTTACGTTTCAGGCCATTGTGTTATACGCAGTTACCATTGTGTCTTACGTTTCAGGCCATTGTGTTATACGCAGTTACCATTGTGTCTTACGTTTCAGGCCATTGTGTTATATGCATTTACCATTGTGTTACGTTTCAGGCCATTGTGTTATATGCATTTACCATTGTGTCTTACGTTTCGGCCATTGTGTTGTTATATGTATTCATTATTGTGTTTTACGTTTCAGGTTATTATGTAATATGCATTCATCATTGTGTTTTATGTATTAGATCATTTGTTAGTATATTTCATTATATATATACTATTGCACAACGGTGTTATTAGTATTTTAAAAAAACAAAATGATCAGATGAAAAACACAATGGCGAAAAAACACAATAACAAACAGAAAGACACAATGACGAAAAAAGACACAATGGTAAGCAAAAAACACAATGACGTAAATTATTTTTTATTCTTATATAACAAAATTATACTCATATTAAAGGTAAAAAAACGCTTGTTATTATGATGAATTTTATTTTTTAAAAAATATCATAAGAAAAAGTTATAGACGTTTAAAAATAATGAGGGAATTAACATGTGACTTGCATGTGGAGAGAGAAAATGTATAATATTACTTTTATACCATTTTTTCTTTGGTCCCTACATGACACATTTCAACTAATTATAGCTTCTCATTTTCTCATTTTCGTTCCCCTTTTATATAGAATAAATTACCCTAATAATTAATACCAAAACAACATATGGCTCATCCACAACTATTTAAAGAAAGTGTCAAATTACCTTGTCATTAAAACACGCATAAGCAAACGCTTCCTCCCTCCATATCCATATCCAAATCCAAACTTCAAACCCTAACCGGTTTCCGCATCCTTATCATAAATAAATTAATTCATATATATGCATTCATCATCCAATCCATATATAATCTGTTTTTATCAAATTATAACAACGTACGTACCATAATTTACTTATGTTGATAACTTTCTCATACTTTAAAGATGTTACATTCATCGAACCAGCTAGACAATGATGAACGTTATAATTACGATTATGAACGTAAGGTTCAGTTTGAGATAAGCCGATCATCGCCTTTTACGATTGGCACAACTCCATGCACTTTCCCGCCATTGTTGCATGAAAAAAGAAGCTATTGGAAGGGGGTTGGGTTTGGAAGATTCTCCTCGCAACCAATCAGGCTCTCTATTCTCAAATTAGACGGATCGACGTTTGGTAATTAACATTTAATGATTGATTGATTGATTTGTAAAAAAAATTTTATTGCATTGTATCATAATATTATTCTTGGCAAACGGGTCAGGTTGGGTGGGTTCAGGCTATCATTTGAAACGTGTCAATTCGAAAATATTTTGGTTTGGGTCGGAATGGGTTTCTGGTCAAAGGGGTTGGTTTAAAAAAAATACTGTGCGTTTTAGCTTTGCTTCTGGTTTTTGACACCAGTTACGCGTGTTTAAATGGTGGAAATGCACGTAACTTGGCTCTGGTACGTGCTTAACTCAGAGCTTCTCATGAATAACCAGCTTCAGTGTGTTTAATGCCAGTTTATGTTTTCTAATCTTGAAATTAGAAATAATGTGTGATATGTGTGATTCAGATATTACGGTTACGAAGAAATCAACAGTTGCTAAATTGAAACAAGCAGTTGAGGCTGCTTTCAATCATATACCTAGACAAGAAGATTGCAAGATTTCATGGTATGCATGTTTATCCTATCTAAAACACTTAAACACTCATGATTTATGGTCTATAATATCTATTGGATCTGAAAGTTAAATTGTATAGGATAATGCCATAATCACCTTAGTTTGTAGAGTTTATTGTGTTTGCAGGCCACATGTATGGGGGTATTTTTGTCTATGCTTTGAGCATATGAAGCTCCTTCGTGATCGTGATCCTATTGCGCGTTATGGGATCAAGAATGGTGATCAGGTGAGGTGGAGTACTACCAGATATTCATATGCTCTTAATTCTTATATACTGAAACTTATATAGATTAAGATGATTTTTCTAAACATCACATTTGATTTTTTTTTAACAGCTTGAGTTTGTTCGACATACACCATTCTACAAGATTGCCGGAGAAACACCGGTGGAACTCACTTACGGCCAAGATGAGTCTGAGGGGTAAGCTTTCTATCGATTAAATCTTAATACTCTAGCCCATTTTTGTCACATACACGTTACGGGCATGATTTGACAAGATGTACTTCATATTTGTCCAAGAAAATGAATAAAGTTTATACATTTTCAATAGGTCATCAAGCAAATCAGATTTGTGTAGAAACATGAAAAACAAGCAAAGTATTGTGAAAAGTGAAGTTACTAAAGGATATGAAGGTTTCGGTGCTAATAAGAAATATAGGTCCAAATTCGTTTGCACAATGAGAGGGTTGCTTTCAGACCGAAGACAAGAAGGCCCGACAAAGAGGAATTATCACGTTGTAAGACTCGGGCACCCATTGCCAAGTGAAGATGCAAAAAGTAATGAAAGGAGAGAGGTTTTGCGCAGATTGGATATGTATCCATCCGGCTCATTTTGTGATTATGTTGGAGGTTTTGGTTATCCAACGGGTTATTGTTTGAAGTAATGTTGCGGGTTTTCTCACTGCACGAAACGAAGATTAACTTTTAGTTTGAATAAATGTGATTGCAACGTGCAATATCAACCAAATAGCTTTTACGAGTATCACTCAATGAGAATGTTCGGTGAATTGGTGTTACTCAATTGTCGGATATGTAAATAATAATAGTACTACAAAGACAAGCATCTAATATTATTTGATGTGTAACCTTTTTATGGGTGTCTTGGTACTATATGTCTATATGGCCATGGGTAATTGGGCATGTTCAAGGGAACCATGTCTAGTTAATAGTTAAATGCGAACACCACTTATATATTTGTTCGGATAATGGATTACAGATAGAAATCTTAACCTCAGCCATAAAGTTGTGTTTTTAATGGTTTTACCTGTTTGATATATTCATATATTCAGTTACGGACATGGGCGAAAGATATTGAGGGTCAGGGAGGCCCCACCCCCCTTTTGTTTAGCTTGTTAAATAAGCTAAACCTTAAAAATATAAGTTATTCCAAACAAACCCTAGAACCCTCTCACCTGTGTTCTTCAAGTTCCAGCCAAGGTTTGAGGTAAACCATCCAATTTTAATTGATTTCATACTTGATTAACATAGTTTAACCATGAAAAATTAATCCTTGATTAGTTTTAAACATGTTTAACCATCCAAAAACCCTAAAAATCAAGTAAAACCATGTTTTGATGTTAAACATGTTTACAAACCAGGAACATATACTTTTTTGGTCAAAAACGCGGATTAGAACATGAATACAACGTTTTTACGGTTAGAAAGTTCGGTTTGAACCCAAAACCGAAACCCCAATTATCAAGGCTGTCACATAGATGATTTATGCTTGGTTTGATGTTATATGATATGTAGATACATTGAGTTTGCAACCCGAGACCCGGAGAGTTGTTTAAGCTAGCAAAACTCATCGAAAACCGACAAGGTAAACCCGTAACACTCGTTTAGGGGCTGTTTAGTATTAGGTTGTGACGTGCTTGTTGTTAGCTTGTGAAAAATTTCAGGGATATTAGGGATCATATAAATGAGTCCCTGTTCAAATTTGGAATTTTTCGATAAACGGAGAATATTTGGTGAATTTATTTCCGTTTTTATGAGCGTTTATTTGGGAAAAATAGCTAAACATATTGAAAAATTATGAAACTTGGTTTTGGAGTTTAATATGTGATGGTAAGATCACTGGTAAAGTTTGGGGATCATTGGAAATGCCTAAGTATGGTTTGTGCAATTATGATTTAACCGAATCTTAACAGCCGAAAAACGCACAAAAAGGCATTTTGTCAAAAGAGTTAGGTTCTGGAGATTTTGCAGGGGCTATGTAATAACATTGAGGCCATTTGTAAAAATTATCGGATTTTTCGGAGGTCGTTTGATATAAACGGGCCATTTATTACACGATTATAACCTATTAAATGAATTTTTATAAGTAAATAATTAATCATAAAATTTCTGATAATATTTTTATAAAATTCTACATGTCTTAATGTATTTTTACAAAAATTTACATAATTTATATATAAGTACATATTTAGTTATGATTAATCAAAGATTTAAATTATAATTGTTTTAACGAAACCGGCAGTTTTGTGTTTAACGGACTGACTGGTATGTCAAAATGTCAAAAGTGGTCAAATATCATATTTTTGAATGATATTGATAAAAACGAATTCTTTACGCCGGACAATTCGGGTGGATTGTGCGCGTTTTGTATAATCAAACCCGTGTGAAAACGGAAACGAACCCTGCGATCAAACCAGATACCGAAACCTTAAAATTCTTTCATAAATCAAATCATTTTATCAATCAATATATTTACTTAAGTTTATGTGATCTTACCTAATCCCGAAACGTATAAACAATCAACTTGGCTAGACTCGGGAAACGGTGAAACTGAGCCAAATCCAGTTTTAAACATTTCATAGTATACAACGTCACAATCTAAGACTATGGTCATGTTCTGGGCCTAACAGCTATACCCAGATTATCTATACAGCCCGATTTGGTTTAAACACTGTACTAGTATTAACAGTACGATACCGGTTATAGGATTCAAGCTATAATCGAGACATTCTAGTTACCGATACGTACCACCAGCTCGAACAACATTAAGGTGAGTTTCACGACCCCCACTTTCTAAACTGTTTTACGAACTTTTGGTGTGAAAAGCATGTTTACATATACTTATATACTTGAAAACGTGTGATGATGTGGATTATCTAAGTACTAACACTTGACAAGTCCCCACAAACACAAGTGATTAACTTCGTGCCGGTGACGTGTGGATAGTACTATCGGTTTGACAAACCCAACTGACAGGGCCGGAGGGGTATGCCGGAACATATGTAAACCCAGTTGCACATTGTCATTATATTTTTACATACTACTATGTGGTGTTAGACATAGTACATACTTGGGGCAAAGTGGCTGTTAAATGCCAACGGGAGTGCATGGGCAGTGGAGGCCATGCGTTATAGCTCGTTTCGGTTTCACTTGTGGCTTAGTATAATACATCATACACATACATATATACATACACACTGTAAACTTTACGAACTCGTGTACTGATTTCGCTGATACTCGTGAAACTTGAAACTCACCAACTAGACGTAGTTGACCCGTTTTAACATGCTTTTCAGGTAAAGCAGAAGTGGAATGATTTGCTTACGTGCTTGGTGTTAGAAAAAGAGTTGAATAGCTGTGAATAGACGCAGATATATAATATTAAATAAAAAGCTCGTAAACCTGTTATGTGATTCTCATCTACTTTGTAAACATAGTACCAACCCATGTAATATGATGTAAATTAGTTGTTGAATTTCTTTATAAACAATGTTGTTGATACCAGTGTTATCTGTTACATTCCCGTATTACGCTTCCGCAAATACCTAGTCGGGGTGTGACACGGCACATGGCATGGATTGAACGGCTGGCATCTGAAGATGGAAGAAACGATGTTTTAAATATGATATTTTATGTTATGGTTTTAAAGAAAAGATTAATTGTTTTGTAATAAACGGTTAAAGTTTTATATTCCGCGAAAGTTTAATAAACTCTGATTTGTAGAACTGTGTTTATGAGTAAATCCGACGCTAAAGTAGGGCTACCGGGTTCGGGGCCTTACAAGTTGGTATCAGAGCATAAGTTCGAGAGATTTAAGCATCCTAAATGCTTAGACTCGAACAGAGAATGGGATTTAAACTAAGAAAAGAAAGAAGATGCCAGTTCAAGATAGCCATGTGTCACTCAAGCAAGCTCAGTAACGGTAAAGTATTTTAAATATTGTATAAGGATGTTAACTTAATTATTAAAGAAAGGATATATGCAGGTTAGGGATAGGATTTCTCGAGTGTTTGATTGATTAACTGATTATCAGTAGAAACTAGCACAAGTGAAATCATAAAGGGAAGCATGTAGAACCTGAGAAGTAATGCAAATAGTTAATTACACTTGATCATTGTCATTAACTACTTACCTTACAAATCATGTGCTAACTAATTCCTAGAGTGATGACGTTTGTGTTTTCCCTTTTAGAATACTAATGGCTGAAGCTGGAGAAATTGCTGGAACTGGAAGACGCACTGGACGTCGTGGCAGGCCTCGTCTTGTCCGTCAACCTTCAGTAGAGGCAGATTCCAACACCGGAGACGAAGGAAGCGCTGGAGGAAACCCGAGCAACAACGAAGGGGTTCAACTTGACCCTGCGGTTCATGCAGCCATTGTTCAAGCTGTAGTAGCTGCTGTGAAGAACATGACTCCGGGAGGGTCTGCTGGAGGTCGTGAAAGAAGTGCTGAAGGATCAGGAGAGAATGGTAGGAAAGGTGGTGAGGGAGTGAAGGGTGACTCGAGTGAAGCTGGATCTGTCAAGGTTGGTGATGGAAGGGTAGGTCGAGGTGGGTGTACCTACAAGTCCTTCAAAGGATGCGACCCGCCGAAGCTGACTGGTTTGGGAGACGCAATCGCTACTCTCCAATGGATAACCACTATGGACAAGATTATCCGAATTAGCGAGTGCCGTCCCGACCAAGCAGTGGGTTATGCCACTCAATCATTTGAAGATGAGGCTGGTGGGAAACGGTGGAACAAAGGAAGACCCGAGAGGAGATTGAGGCAATGAGGTGGAAGGACCTGAAAGAGTTGGTGATGAAAAGGTTCTGTGCTGATGCTGAGGTTGAGAGGACCGAGATGAAATTTCTGAATCTAAAGGCGGGAAAGATGACACACCGCGAGTATACTACTGAATTCAACCGACTATCTAGGTTGGTGCATGACATGGTCGACACTGAGGCTAAGAGAATCAAATGTTATGTGAGGGGATTGCCACAAAAAGTCCGCATGTTAGTCAGGGAAAATAAACCTGCTACTTTTGACTCTGCTGTTGAGCTTGCAGAAATGGTTTATGCTGACCTGGCTGAGGACGATGTGGTGGTGGAGGAAAAGAAGGAGAAGAAATGGGCTACCTCTGCTAAGCGGTCTGGCGAGATGGTGACAACAACTGATGAGAGGAAGGCCAAGGTTGGGAACAAGGATGCATGTAAGACGTGTGGGCAAGTGCACCAGGGAGAATGCAAGACTGGGACAGACAGGTGCTATCGGTGTGGAAAGAGTGGGCATTACTCTCGAGAATGCCCTGATCGTCCAAAGTGCTTCAAATGCGGAAAAACTGACCACATGGCTAGGGATTGCAAGGAAGCAGGGGCGGGAGGTGCGAAAGGATAAAGACTTGGGGAAACTGCAGAGAGGAACACTTGATGAAGGAATAATTGCTCATGCAATGGTTTTATTTGTTTAAATTACATTTGCTTAAGAACTTGTTTTGTGTTAATGTTTAAAACCTATGTTTATCAGTGACGTGTAATATATTGAGTTTGGTTATGAATGATTATTATGTTATGATAAAATGTCGTTTTAGACAATAGTGTTAAAAGTACTAAACGAAGCCCTTGGAAGGATGAGATGAGTCTTGGTACATCGAGGGTCTCATGGACAAGCTACCTTAACAGCTAAAACACATGATCACCGCTCGATGACTGCAAGTCGGGAGTAAGAAGGATAACCCATAAAGCGGGGGGCGAATCAATAAAGTGTGCGAATATAAGAAGTGTTCCTTTCACGAGGAATAAGTTAGGTTTCGGGGACGAAACCTCTTTAAGGGGGGAAGACTTGTAACATCCCGAAATTTCTAAGAATATTATAATTAAATAAATTAATATCAGTGGAAAAGTTTACTCGGGTTAGTCGGAAAAAAAATTAATAGAGTAGAAGCTAGTATGGGTCGGGCTAGTGTTGGGTAATGGATATGGGTTATGGACTTGGGAAGGAAGGAAGAGGCCATGGGCTTAAGCCCATGATCCATAATTATATAAACCTTAATCCCCATTTTCCATTCATTTCACACATAATCCATACACCACCAAAACACACACTTAGCTCTCTCTCATCCTACTCTCTCTCTCTCTCTCTCTAGCCGAAATCAAGAGGAAGAAGAAGGATAATCGATTTCCGACCCGAGGTAATGATAGTTTAATATTGTACGAGCCTAAAACGTTAGTTATAGTCGCGTAACGACGAGCCGACACCGTTAAACCGTTTAAATCACAAGATCCGGGTGGAATCGGGTATAAACCGGACCTAAGATGAGTTTAGGGATCACCCTAGCTCAAATCTGGATCAAACGGGACGAAAAACGATGAAACGGTGGAAGAACGAGTGAGATCTCGTTTTTCCGACCAAAACGCGATTTTCCGGCGATGACAGCGCCGGAAAAGATAAAGGTGTCAGGGAATGTTCCCTGACCTAACCCTAGTTCGCTAAGGAAACTTAGCGAATCAGAGGGTGATTCTTTAGCTAGTTCGCTAAGAAAACTTAGAGAACTAGAGGGTGATTCGCTAGCTAGTTCGCTAAGGAAACTTAGAGAACTAGAGGGTGATTCGCTAGCTAGTTCGCTAAGGAAACTTAGAGAACTAGAGGGTGATTCGTTAGCTAGTTCGCTAAGGGAGCTTAGAGAACTAGAGGGTGATTCGTTAGCTAGTTCGCTATGGGAGCTTAGCGAATCAGAGGGTGATTCGTTAGCTAGTTCGTTATGGGAGCTTAGCGAATCAGAGGGTGATTCGTTAGCTAGTTCGTTATGGGAGCTTAGCGAATCAGAGGATGATTCTTTACCCAATTCGTTAAGGGCAAAGTAAAGAACTAGGAGTTTAATATATAGGCAGAATGGTCCCTGGACTTAGAAAGGAATGAGATAATTACATAGTAGCCCTTGGACTTTGATAATTTATGAAAGATGCCCTTAAAGGATTAACGAGTAACGATTAACTAACCGGGTAATGATTCAATGAAGTAAAATCGGCTTAGACACGTAAGACTAATTAAGTAGTAATGAGGATGGCTAGAGTAGTATTTGATATTCAATTATTAAACTGTTAGACGCGCACGGCTCGAGAAGGAATAATCAGTAGCCGAAGAAGTAACCAAGTTCAGGTGAGTTTCTAGCCCCATTCATTGTTATGTTTTCGGGGCTGTGTGCATACTCGATGTGTTGTTAATACATTTATCCTAAGTGATAAGTGTATGCCATATGTGATATATGTGATGGATATGAATGATTGCTTGTCGGTACGCGAACGATCTTCGGATATTGCGCGTACTGTCAGGTTAAAAATAAAGGTACGAATATTATATATCGAAGATGTATGAGCATTACAAATGAACACTTGTCGGGGCGTGAACGATCTTCGGATATTGCACGTATCGACAAGGGGTATGGTTGTTAAATGAATGATGTAAAGAACGCCTAGAGTGTTCTTATGCTATAATGTAATTATTGTATATGTGAAGTATGTGTGTACAGGTACACTAATGGTATGTGAGTCCTACGTTCGACATAGTAAGTTAGGATGGCGAATCCCTCTAACTTCTGTTGGACATAGACTTGGCAGGTGATGGCGTAGTTAAGGACTGCGGGCCTTATACGTGATGTAGATGATAGATGTAAACGTAGATAGGGACGGTGGGCCTTATACGTGTTATAGGAGATAGACGCCAACGTAGATAAGGACTGCGGACCTTATACGTAATGTAGATAGGCGTCAGCACAAGAAAGGACTGTGGACCTTATACGTGCTATATTTGTGTTGTGGTAGCATAGGGGAAGACTGCGGACTTCGTACGTGCTATGGTTATAGGTGATAGACGCCAACGTAGATAAGGACTGCGGACCTTATACGTATTATAGATAGGCGTCAGCACAGGAAATGACTGTGGACCTTATACGTGCTATACTTGTGTTCTGGTAGCATAAGGGAAGACTGCGGACTTCGCATGTGCTATGGGTTAGGTTGCAACATAGGGAAGGACTGAGGACCTTGTACGTGTTGTCAATATAGGATGGTACAGGGAAGGACTGCGGACCTTGCACGTACCATAACTGGTGAACATAGGTAAGGACTGCGGACCTTTTACGTGTTCACGATCTTGAGTACAGGTATAGACAGCGGACTATGAACGTACTCTCGGTAGACTGAGGTTAGTGATTGTAGATATGTATGTATGTATGGTAGTAGGGTAACGGATTAAGTATGGATATGTATCTTCGGATATGTATGTATGTGTATGTATTGTATGGCGTCTGATTAACTAGAACTCACTCAGCGTAGCTGACTTTTAGTATGCACGCAGGTGAGCTGATCATAGAGTTATCATGAGGACGGCACATGGCATGGATTGAACGGCTGGCATCTGAAGATGGAAGAAACGATGTTTTAAATATGATATTTTATGTTATGGTTTTAAAGAAAAGATTAATTGTTTTGTAATAAACGGTTAAAGTTTTATATTCCGCGAAAGTTTAATAAACTCTGATATGTAGAACTGTGTTTATGAGTAAATCCGACGCTAAAGTAGGGCTACCGGGTTCGGGGCCTTACACTTCCGCCACTTTTAACATTATTTTCACGAGATTAGTAAAATTACGTTAAAATTGATGAAGTAGTAGCTGATGCTTTAAGCCGAAAAGACAGAGTCAAACCATTAAGGGTACGAGCAC
The DNA here is from genome assembly GCF_021521415.1 of Bidens hawaiensis. Taxonomy (NCBI): domain Eukaryota; kingdom Viridiplantae; phylum Streptophyta; class Magnoliopsida; order Asterales; family Asteraceae; genus Bidens; species Bidens hawaiensis. The sequence continues at coordinate 1,274,689 of NW_027491277.1, forward strand.
TCGGAATGATTGTTCAAAGTAGCTTAACCGAACAAGTTCGTGTTGCACAAGATGAGGCCTTGAAGGCAAATCAGCTAGAAAAAGAAGAACTAAATGGGAATGAAAGGAATTTTGAGAAGAAAATTGATGAAGTATGCTATTACAAAAACCGGGTCTGGATTCCTACACTTCATAAACTCCGCGAGCTTATTCTTGATGAAGCACACAAATCCAAATATTCTATTCATCCAGGTACTGATAAGATGTATAAAGATGTTAAAGAATTTTACTGGTGGCCTGGTATGAAAAAGGATATAGCCGTGTATGTAAGTAAATGTGCAACATGTGCAAGGGTGAAGGCGGAATATCAAAAACCTTCCGGAATGTTACAACAACCCGAAATCCCACAATGGAAATGGGAACAAATTACCATGGACTTTGTGACACACCTTCCTAAAACCTCCCGAGGACACAATGCTATCTGGGTAATTGTTGACCGATTAACCAAATCCGCACACTTTATCCCCATCCGTAACAACTACACCGCCGAAAAACTCGCTCAAATTTACATCGATGAAATTGTATCTCGACACGGAGTACCTCTTTCGATTATTTCAGATCGAGACAGTCACTTTACTTCACATTTCTGGCAAGCAGTACAAGAAGCCTTGGGAACCCGAATCGACCTAAGTACGGCTTACCATCCCCAAACCGATGGTCAATCCGAACGAACCATCCAAACCTTAGAAGATTTACTTCGTGCTTGTGTACTGGACTTCAAAGGGAATTGGGATCAACACCTCCCGCTCATTGAATTCTCTTACAATAACAGTTATCACAGTAGTATACAAGCAGCACCTTATGAAGCTCTATACGGGCGAAAATGTAGATCACCACTATGTTGGACGGAAGTGGGTGATACCCAAATTTCAAGGTCAGATTTAATTCAGGAAACCACCGATAAGATTCACCAGATTATGCAAAAATTGAAAGCTGCCCGCGATCGACAAAAGAGTTATGCCGATGTTCGCAGAAAACCGTTATCCTTTGAAATAGGTGATAAGGTGTTTTTAAAAGTATCGCCATGGAAGGGTGTTATAAGATTTGGAAAGACTGGTAAACTAGCCCCGAGATACATCGGACCTTTTGAGATTATTGAAAAAATTGGTCCCGTAGCTTACCGATTAAAACTACCCTTAGAACTGAGCACTATTCATGACGTGTTTCATGTATCGAATCTGAAAAAGTGTTTGACTGATGAAACGACAATAGTACCACTGGAAGATGTTCAGATCAACGAAAAGCTCAACTTCGTAGAGGAACCGGTAGAAATTGTAGACGGGAAAACCAAACAGTTACGACACAACAAAATTTCATTGGTAAAAGTTCGGTGGAATTCAAAACAAGGACCCGAATATACTTGGGAACGAAAGGACGAATTCCGAAAGAAATACCCACACCTGTTCCCTAAAAAGAAAACCGATGACACATTAAATTTCGAGGACGAAATTTCTTAACGGGGGGAGAATGTGACATTCGCGACAAAACGAGTTATACTATATTCACAACATAACTAGTAAACGATAAATCGGTTAATTCGTAGTGCTTAAACAAGTAACCGACCGATACTAATTATGACCCGTATACATACTGAGGGGTCATATACGAGTTATATATATGTTATAGAGGCTAACATATTGATATTTAGGCCCCAGTACGTTTAAAACTCTTTAAACGAAAAAGGTTTCGTTTATCGATACGCTATAAGCTTAAACGCAATCGTTAATATCAAAACGAGCATTGTAGCATCCGTTAAGCCGAAAAAGATTTATAAAACACTTATATGACATGTTCTAAGCAATCCGTGAAAATATTTTGGAATTTTACAACGAGTCAGTACGTTTTTCTTATTTTACAAAACTAGGATGAAAAACACTCGTTTTCGCGCTGGTTTTCGCACTCGAACTAGTTTTCTTGCGAAAAACCGAACCCGAACTAAATTTTGGACCGAATTTTACGCGTGGCACGAAAACCGAGGCACCATTGGGCCAAAAAGAGGCCCAATGGGCCCTTATATCCTTGTGGCCGCTAGAAAGGGAATGGACCCCCCTTTTGTTTAGCTTGTTAAATAAGCTAAACCTTAAAAATATAGTTCCAAACAAACCCTAGAACCCTCTCACCTGTGTTCTTCAAGTTCCAGCCAAGGTTTGAGGTAAACCATCCAATTTTAATTGATTTCATACTTGATTAACATAGTTTAACCATGAAAAATTAATCCTTGATTAGTTTTAAACATGTTTAACCATTCAAAAACCCTAAAAATCAAGTAAAACCATGTTTTGATGTTAAACATGTTTACAAACCAGGAACATATACTTTTTTGGTCAAAGACGCGGATTAGAACATGAATACAACGTTTTTACGGTTAGAAAGTTCGGTTTAAACCCAAAACCGAAACCCCAATTATCACATGGATGATTTATGCTTAATTTGATGTTATATGATATGTAGATACACTGAGTTTGCAACCCGAGACCCGGAGAGTCGTTTAAGCTAGCAAAACTCATCGAAAACCGACAAGGTAAACCCGTAACACTCGTTTAGGGGCTGTTTAGTATTAGGTTGTGACGTGCTTGTTGTTAGCTTGTGAAAAATTTCAGGGATATTAGGGATCATATAAATGAGTCCCTGTTCAAATTTGGAATTTTTCGATAAACGGAGAATATTTGGTGAATTTATTTCCGTTTATGAGCGTTTATTTTGGAAAAATAGCTAAACATATTGAAAAATTATGAAACTTGGTTTTGGAGTTTAATATGTGATGGTAAGATCACTGGTAAAGTTTGGGGATCATTGGAAATGCCTAAGTATGGTTTGTGCAATTATGATTTAACCGAATCTTAACAGCCGAAAAACGCACAAAAAGGCATTTTGTCAAAAGAGTTAGGTTCTGGAGATTTTGCAGGGGCTATGTAATAACATTGAGGCCATTTGTAAAAATTATCGGATTTTTCGGAGGTCGTTTGATATAAACGGGCCATTTATTACACGATTATAACCTATTAAATGAATTTTTATAAGTAAATAATTAATCATCAAATTTCTGAAAATATTTTTATAAAATTCTACACGTCTTAATGTATTTTTACAAAAATTCACATAATTTATATATAAGTACATATTTAGTTATGATTAATCAAAGATTTAAATTATAATTGTTTTAACGAAACCGGCAGTTTTGTGTTTAACGGACTGACTGGTATGTCAAAATGTCAAAAGTGGTCAAATATCATATTTTTGAATGATATTGATAAAAACGAACTCTTTACGAGAATTTCGGACAATTCGGGTGGATTGTGCGCGTTTTGTATAATCAAACCCGTGTGAAAACGGAAACGAACCCTGCGATCAAATCAGATACCGAAACCTTAAAATTCTTTCATAAATCAAATCATTTTATCAATCAATATATTTACTTAAGTTTATGTGATCTTACCTAATCCCGTAACGTATAAACAATCAACTTGGCTAGGCTCGGGAAACGGTGAAACTGAGCCAAATCCAGTTTTAAACATTTCATAGTATACAACGTCACAATCTAAGACTATGGTCATGTTCTGGGCCTAACAGCTATACCCAGATTATCTAAACAGCCCGATTTGGTTTAAACACTGTACTAGTATTAACAGTACGATACCGGTTATAGGATTCAAGCTATAATCGAGACATTCTAGTTACCGATACGTACCACCAGCTCGAACAACATTAAGGTGAGTTTCACGACCCCCACTTTCTAAACTGTTTTACGAACTTTTGGGGTGAAAAGCATGTTTACATATACTTATATACTTGAAAACGTGTGATGATGTGGATTATCTAAGTACTAACACTTGACAAGTCCCCACAAACACAAGTGATTAACTTCGTGCCGGTGACGTGTGGATAGTACTATCGGTTTGACAAACCCAACTGACAGGGCCGGAGGGGTTTGCCGGAATATATGTAAACCCAGTTCCACATTGTCATTATATTTTTACATACTACTATGTGGTGTTAGACATAGTACATACTTGGGGCAAAGTGGCTGTTAAATGCCAACGGGAGTGCATGGGCAGTGGAGGCCATGCGTTATAGCTCGTTTCGATTTCACTTGTGGCTTAGTATATTACATCATACACATACATATATACATACACACTGTAAACTTTACGAACTCGTGTACTGATTTCGCTGATACTCGTGAAACTTGAAACTCACCAACTAGACGTAGTTGACCCGTTTTAACATGCTTTTCAGGTAAAGCAGAAGTGGAATGATTTGCTTACGTGCTTGGTGTTAGAAGAAGAGTTGAATAGCTGTGAATAGACGCAGATATATAATATTAAATAAAAAGCTCGTAAACCGGTTATGTGATTCTCATCTAGTTTGTAAACATAGTACCAACCCATGTAATATGATGTAAATTAGTTGTTGAATTTCTTTATAAACAATGTTGTTGATACCAGTGTTATCTGTTACATTCCCGTATTACGCTTCCGCAAATACCTAGTCGGGGTGTGACACGGCACATGGCATGGATTGAACGGCTGGCATCTGAAGATGGAAGAAACGATGTTTTAAATATGATATTTTATGTTATGGTTTTAAAGAAAAGATTAATTGTTTTGTAACAAACGGTTAAAGTTTTATATTCCGCGAAAGTTTAATAAACTCTGATTTGTAGAACTGTGTTTATGAGTAAATCCGACGCTAAAGTAGGGCTACCGGGTTTGGGGCCTTACAAGTTGGTATCAGAGCATAAGTTCGAGAGATTTAAGCATCCTAAATGCTTAGACTCGAACAGAGAATGGGATTTAAAGTAAGAAAAGAAAGAAGATGCCAGTTCAAGATAGCCATGTGTCACTCAAGCAAGCTCAGTAACGGTAAAGTATTTTAAATATTGTATAAGGATGTTAACTTAATTATTAAAGAAAGGATATATGCAGGTTAGGGATAGGATTTCTCGAGTGTTTGATTGATTAACTGATTATCAGTAGAAACTAGCACAAGTGAAATCATAAAGGGAAGCATGTAGAACCTGAGAAGTAATGCAAATAGTTAATTACACTTGATCATTGTCATTAACTACTTACCTTACAAATCATGTGCTAACTAATTCCTAGAGTGATGACGTTTGTGTTTTCCCATTTAGAATACTAATGGCTGAAGCTGGAGAAATTGCTGGAACTGGAGGACGCACTGGACGTCGTGGCAGGCCTCGTCTTGTCCGGCAACCTTCAGTAGAGGCAGCTTCCAACACCGGAGACGAAGGAAGCGTTGGAGGAAACCCGAGCAACAACGAAGGGGTTCAACTTGACCCTACGGTTCATGCAGCCATTGTTCAAGCTGTAGCAGCTGCTGTGAAGAACATGACTCCGGGAGGGTCTGCTGGAGGTCGTGAAAGAAGTGCTGAAGGATCAGGAGAGAATGGTAGGAAAGGTGGTGAGGGAGTGAAGGGTGACTCGAGTGAAGCTGGATCTGTCGAGGTTGGTGATGGAAGGGTAGGTCGAGGTGGGTGTAACTACAAGTCCTTCAAAGGATGCGACCCGCCGAAGCTGACTGGTTTGGGAGACGCAATCGCTACTCTCCAATGGATAACCACTATGGACAAGATTATCCGAATTAGCGAGTGCCGTCCCGACCAAGCAGTGGGTTATGCCACTCAATCATTTGAATATGAGGCTGGTGGGAAACGGTGGAACAAAGGAAGACCCGAGAGGAGATTGAGGCAATGAGGTGGAAGGACCTGAAAGAGTTGGTGATGAAAATGTTCTGTGCTGATGCTGAGGTTGAGAGGACCGAGATGAAATTTCTGAATCTAAAGGCGGGAAAGATGACACACCGCGAGTATACTACTGAATTCAACCGACTATCTAGGTTGGTGCATGACATGGTCGACACTGAGGCTAAGAGAATCAAATGTTATGTGAGGGGATTGCCACAAAAGTCCGCATGTTAGTTAAGGAAAATAAACCTGCTACTTTTGACTCTGCTGTTGAGCTTGCATAAGTGGTTTATGCTGACCTGGCTGAGGACGATGTGGTGGTGGAGGAAAAGAAGGAGAAGAAATGGGCTACCTCTGCTAAGCGGTCTGGCGAGATGGTGACAACAACTGATGAGAGGAAGGCCAAGGTTGGGAACAAGGATGCATGTAAGACGTGTGGGCAAGTGCACCAGGGAGAATGCAAGACTGGGGCAGACAGGTGCTATCGGTGTGGAAAGAGTGGGCATTACCCTCGAGAATGCCCTGATCGTCCAAAGTGCTTCAAATGAGGAAAAACTGACCACATGGCTAGGGATTGTAAGGAAGCAGGGGCGGGAGGTGCGAAAGGATAAAGACTTGGGGAAACTGCAGAGAGGAACACTTGATGAAGGAATAATTGCTCATGCAATGGTTTTATTTGTTTAAATTACATTTGCTTAAGAACTTGTTTTGTGTTAAGGTTTAAAACCTATGTTTATCAGTGACGTGTAATATATTGAGTTTGGTTATGAATGAATATTATGTTATGATAAAATGTCGTTTTAGACAATAGTGTTAAAAGTACTAAACGAAGCCCTTGGAAGGATGAGATGAGTCTTGGTACATCGAGGGTCTCATGGACAAGCTACCTTAACAGCTAAAACACATGATCACCTCTCGATGACTGCAAGTCGGGAGTAAGAAGGATAACCCATAAAGCGGGGGGCGAATCAATAAAGTGTGCGAATATAAGAAGTGTTCCTTTCACGAGGAATAAGTTAGGTTTCGGGGACGAAACCTCTTTAAGGGGGGAAGACTTGTAACATCCCGAAATTTCTAAGAATATTATAGTTAAATAAATTAATATCAGTGGAAAAGTTTACTCGGGTTAGTCGGAAAAAAAATTAATAGAGTAGAAGCTAGTATGGGTCGGGCTAGTGTTGGGTAATGGATATGGGTTATGGACTTGGGAAGGAAGGAAGAGGCCATGGGCTTAAGCCCATGATCCATAATTATATAAACCTTAATCCCCATTTTCCATTCATTTCACACATAATCTATACACCACCAAAACACACACTTAGCTCTCTCTCATCCTACTCTCTCTCTCTCTCTCTCTAGCCGAAATCAAGAGGAAGAAGAAGGATAATCGATTTCCGACCCGAGGTAATGATAGTTTAATATTGTACGAGCCTAAAACGTTAGTTATAGTCGCGTAACGACGAGCCGACACCGTTAAACCGTTTAAATCACAAGATCCGGGTGGAATCGGGTATAAACCGGACCTAAGATGAGTTTAGGGATCACCCTAGCTCAAATCTGGATCAAACGGGACGAAAAACGATGAAACGGTGGAAGAAAGAGTGAGATCTCGTTTTTCCGGCCAAAACGCGGTTTTCCGGCGATGACGGCGCCGGAAAAGATAAAGGTGTCAGGGAATGTTCCCTGACCTAACCCTAGTTCGCTAAGGAAACTTAGCGAATCAGAGGGTGATTCTTTAGCTAGTTCGCTAAGAAAACTTAGAGAACTAGAGGGTGATTCGCTAGCTAGTTCGCTAAGGAAACTTAGAGAACTAGAGGGTGATTCGCTAGCTAGTTCGCTAAGGAAACTTAGAGAACTAGAGGGTGATTCGTTAGCTAGTTCGCTAAGGAAACTTAGAGAACTAGAGGGTGATTCTTTAGCTAGTTCGCTAAGGAAACTTAGAGAACTAGAGGGTGATTCGTTAGCTAGTTCGTTATGGGAGCTTAGCGAATCAGAGGGTGATTCGTTAGCTAGTTCGTTATGGGAGCTTAGCGAATCAGAGGGTGATTCGTTAGCTAGTTCGTTATGAGAGCTTAGCGAATCAGAGGATGATTCTTTACCCAATTCGTTAAGGGCAAAGTAAAGAACTAGGAGTTTAATATAAAGGCAGAATGGTCCCTGGACTTAGAAAGGAATGAGATAATTACATAGTAGCCCTTGGACTTTGATAATTTATGAAAGATGCCCTTAAAGGATTAACGAGTAACGATTAACTAACCGGGTAATGATTCAATGAAGTAAAATCGGCTTAGACACGTAAGACTAATTAAGTAGTAATGAGGATGGCTAGAGTAGTATTTGATATTCAATTATTAAACAGTTAGACGCGCACGGCTCGAGAAGGAATAATCAGTAGCCGAAGAAGTAACCAAGTTCAGGTGAGTTTCTAGCCCCATTCATTGTTATGTTTTCGGGGCTGTGTGCATACTCGATGTGTTGTTAATACATTTATCCTAAGTGATAAGTGTATGCCATATGTGATATATGTGATGGATATGAATGATTGCTTGTCGGTACGCGAACGATCTTCGGATATTGCGCGTACTGTCAGGTTAAAAATAAAGGTACGAATATTATATATCGAAGATGTATGAGCATTACAAATGAACACTTGTCGGGGCGTGAACGATCTTCGGATATTGCACGTATCGACAAGGGGTATGGTTGTTAAATGAATGATGTAAAGAACGCCTAGAGTGTTCTTATGCTATAATGTAATTATTGTATATGTGAAGTATGTGTGTACAGGTACACTAATGGTATGTGAGTCCTACGTTCGACATAGTAAGTTAGGATGGCGAATCCCTCTAACTTCTGTTGGACATAGACTTGGCAGGTGATGGCGTAGTTAAGGACTGCGGGCCTTATACGTGATGTAGATGATAGATGTAAACGTAGATAGGGACGGTGGGCCTTATACGTGTTATAGGAGATAGACGCCAACGTAGATAAGGACTGCGGACCTTATACGTAATGTAGATAGGCGTCAGCACAAGAAAGGACTGTGGACCTTATACGTGCTATATTTGTGTTGTGGTAGCATAGGGGAAGACTGCGGACTTCGTACGTGCTATGGTTATAGGTGATAGACGCCAACGTAGATAAGGACTGCGGACCTTATACGTATTATAGATAGGCGTCAGCACAGGAAATGACTGTGGACCTTATACGTGCTATACTTGTGTTCTGGTAGCATAAGGGAAGACTGCGGACTTCGCATGTGCTATGGGTTAGGTTGCAACATAGGGAAGGACTGAGGACCTTGTACGTGTTGTCAATATAGGATGGTACAGGGAAGGACTGCGGACCTTGCACGTACCATAACTGGTGAACATAGGTAAGGACTGCGGACCTTTTACGTGTTCACGATCTTGAGTACAGGTATAGACAGCGGACTATGAACGTACTCTCGGTAGACTGAGGTTAGTGATTGTAGATATGTATGTATGTATGGTAGTAGGGTAACGGATTAAGTATGGATATGTATCTTCGGATATGTATGTATGTGTATGTATTGTATGGCGTCTGATTAACTAGAACTCACTCAGCGTAGCTGACTTTTAGTATGCACGCAGGTGAGCTGATCATAGAGTTATCATGAGGACGGCACATGGCATGGATTGAACGGCTGGCATCTGAAGATGGAAGAAACGATGTTTTAAATATGATATTTTATGTTATGGTTTTAAAGAAAAGATTAATTGTTTTGTAATAAACGGTTAAAGTTTTATATTCCGCGAAAGTTTAATAAACTCTGATATGTAGAACTGTGTTTATGAGTAAATCCGACGCTAAAGTAGGGCTACCGGGTTCGGGGCCTTACACTTCCGCCACTTTTAACATTATTTTCACGAGATTAGTAAAATTACGTTAAAATTGATGAAGTAGTAGCTGATGCTTTAAGCCGAAAAGACAGAGTCAAACCATTAAGGGTACGAGCACTCGGAATGATTGTTCAAAGTAGCTTAACCGAACAAGTTCGTGTTGCACAAGATGAGGCCTTGAAGGCAAATCAGCTAGAAAAAGAAGAACTAAATGGGAATGAAAGGAATTTTGAGAAGAAAATTGATGAAGTATGCTATTACAAAAACCGGGTCTGGATTCCTACACTTCATAAACTCCGCGAGCTTATTCTTGATGAAGCACACAAATCCAAATATTCTATTCATCCAGGTACTGATAAGATGTATAAAGATGTTAAAGAATTTTACTGGTGGCCTGGTATGAAAAAGGATATAGCCGTGTATGTAAGTAAATGTGCAACATGTGCAAGGGTGAAGGCGGAATATCAAAAACCTTCCGGAATGTTACAACAACCCGAAATCCCACAATGGAAATGGGAACAAATTACCATGGACTTTGTGACACACCTTCCTAAAACCTCCCGAGGACACAATGCTATCTGGGTAATTGTTGACCGATTAACCAAATCCGCACACTTTATCCCCATCCGTAACAACTACACCGCCGAAAAACTCGCTCAAATTTACATCGATGAAATTGTATCTCGACACGGAGTACCTCTTTCGATTATTTCAGATCGAGACAGTCACTTTACTTCACATTTCTGGCAAGCAGTACAAGAAGCCTTGGGAACCCGAATCGACCTAAGTACGGCTTACCATCCCCAAACCGATGGTCAATCCGAACGAACCATCCAAACCTTAGAAGATTTACTTCGTGCTTGTGTACTGGACTTCAAAGGGAATTGGGATCAACACCTCCCGCTCATTGAATTCTCTTACAATAACAGTTATCACAGTAGTATACAAGCAGCACCTTATGAAGCTCTATACGGGCGAAAATGTAGATCACCACTATGTTGGACGGAAGTGGGTGATACCCAAATTTCAAGGTCAGATTTAATTCAGGAAACCACCGATAAGATTCACCAGATTAAGCAAAAATTGAAAGCTGCCCGCGATCGACAAAAGAGTTATGCCGATGTTCGCAGAAAACCGTTATCCTTTGAAATAGGTGATAAGGTGTTTTTAAAAGTATCGCCATGGAAGGGTGTTATAAGATTTGGAAAGACTGGTAAACTAGCCCCGAGATACATCGGACCTTTTGAGATTATTGAAAAAATTGGTCCCGTAGCTTACCGATTAAAACTACCCTTAGAACTGAGCACTATTCATGACGTGTTTCATGTATCGAATCTGAAAAAGTGTTTGACTGATGAAACGACAATAGTACCACTGGAAGATGTTCAGATCAACGAAAAGCTCAACTTCGTAGAGGAACCGGTAGAAATTGTAGACGGGAAAACCAAACAGTTACGACACAACAAAATTTCATTGGTAAAAGTTCGGTGGAATTCAAAACAAGGACCCGAATATACTTGGGAACGAAAGGACGAATTCCGAAAGAAATACCCACACCTGTTCCCTAAAAAGAAAACCGATGACACATTAAATTTCGAGGACGAAATTTCTTAACGGGGGGAGAATGTGACATTCGCGACAAAACGAGTTATACTATATTCACAACGTAACAAGTAAACGATAAATCGGTTAATTCGTAGTGCTTAAACAAGTAACCGACCGATACTAATTATGACCCGTATACATACTGAGGAGTCATATACGAGTTATATATATGTTATAGAGGCTAACATATTGATATTTAGGCCCCAGTACGTTTAAAACTCTTTAAACGAAAAATGTTTCGTTTATCGATACGCTATAAGCTTAAACGCAATCGTTAATATCAAAACGAGCATTGTAGCATCCGTTAAGCCGAAAAAGATTTATAAAACACTTATATGACATGTTCTAAGCAATCCGTGAAAATATTTTGGAATTTTACAACGAGTCAGTACGTTTTTCTTATTTTACAAAACTAGGCTGAAAAACACTCGTTTTCGCGCTGGTTTTCGCACTCGAACTAGTTTTCTTGCGAAAAACCGAACCCGAACTAAATTTTGGACCGAATTTTACGCGTGGCACGAAAACCGAGGCACCATTGGGCCAAAAAGAGGCCCAATGGGCCCTTATATCCTTGTGGCCGCTAGAAAGGGAATGGACCCCCCTTTTGTTTAGCTTGTTAAATAAGCTAAACCTTAAAAATATAGTTCCAAACAAACCCTAGAACCCTCTCACCTGTGTTCTTCAAGTTCCAGCCAAGGTTTGAGGTAAACCATCCAATTTTAATTGATTTCATACTTGATTAACATAGTTTAACCATGAAAAATTAATCCTTGATTAGTTTTAAACATGTTTAACCATCCAAAAACCCTAAAAATCAAGTAAAACCATGTTTTGATGTTAAACATGTTTACAAACCAGGAACATATACTTTTTTGGTCAAAGACGCGGATTAGAACATGAATACAACGTTTTTACGGTTAGAAAGTTCGGTTTGAACCCAAAACCGAAACCCCAATTATCACATGGATGATTTATGCTTGATTTGATGTTATATGATATGTAGATACACTGAGTTTGCAACCCGAGACCCGGAGAGTCGTTTAAGCTAGCAAAACTCATCGAAAACCGACAAGGTAAACCCGTAACACTCGTTTAGGGGCTGTTTAGTATTAGGTTGTGACGTGCTTGTTGTTAGCTTGTGAAAAATTTCAGGGATATTAGGGATCATATAAATGAGTCCCTGTTCAAATTTGGAATTTTTCGATAAACGGAGAATATTTGGTGAATTTATTTCCGTTTATGAGCGTTTATTTGGGAAAAATAGCTAAACATATTGAAAAATTATGAAACTTGGTTTTGGAGTTTAATATGTGATGGTAAGATCACTGGTAAAGTTTGGGGATCATTGGAAATGCCTAAGTATGGTTTGTGCAATTATGATTTAACCGAATCTTAACAGCCGAAAAACGCCCAAAAAGGCATTTTGTCAAAAGAGTTAGGTTCTGGAGATTTTGCAGGGGCTATGTAATAACATTGAGGCCATTTGTAAAAATTATCGGATTTTTCGGAGGTCGTTTGATATAAACGGGCCATTTATTACACGATTATAACCTATTAAATGAATTTTTATAAGTAAATAATTAATCATCAAATTTCTGAAAATATTTTTATAAAATTCTACACGTCTTAATGTATTTTTACAAAAATTCACATAATTTATATATAAGTACATATTTAGTTATGATTAATCAAAGATTTAAATTATAATTGTTTTAACGAAACCGGCAGTTTTGTGTTTAACGGACTGACTGGTATGTCAAAATGTCAAAAGTGGTCAAATATCATATTTTTGAATGATATTGATAAAAACGAACTCTTTACGAGAATTTCGGACAATTCGGGTGGATTGTGCGCGTTTTGTATAATCAAACCCGTGTGAAAACGGAAACGAACCCTGCGATCAAATCAGATACCGAAACCTTAAAATTCTTTCATAAATCAAATCATTTTATCAATCAATATATTTACTTAAGTTTATGTGATCTTACCTAATCCCGTAACGTATAAACAATCAACTTGGCTAGGCTCGGGAAACGGTGAAACTGAGCCAAATCCAGTTTTAAACATTTCATAGTATACAACGTCACAATCTAAGACTATGGTCATGTTCTGGGCCTAACAGCTATACCCAGATTATCTAAACAGCCCGATTTGGTTTAAACACTGTACTAGTATTAACAGTACGATACCGGTTATAGGATTCAAGCTATAATCGAGACATTCTAGTTACCGATACGTACCACCAGCTCGAACAACATTAAGGTGAGTTTCACGACCCCCACTTTCTAAACTGTTTTACGAACTTTTGGGGTGAAAAGCATGTTTACATATACTTATATACTTGAAAACGTGTGATGATGTGGATTATCTAAGTACTAACACTTGACAAGTCCCCACAAACACAAGTGATTAACTTCGTGCCGGTGACGTGTGGATAGTACTATCGGTTTGACAAACCCAACTGACAGGGCCGGAGGGGTATGCCGGAATATATGTAAACCCAGTTGCACATTATCATTATATTTTTACATACTACTATGTGGTGTTAGACATAGTACATACTTGGGGCAAAGTGGCTGTTAAATGCCAACGGGAGTGCATGGGCAGTGGAGGCCATGCGTTATAGCTCGTTTCGATTTCACTTGTGGCTTAGTATATTACATCATACACATACATATATACATACACACTGTAAACTTTACGAACTCGTGTACTGATTTCGCTGATACTCGTGAAACTTGAAACTCACCAACTAGACGTAGTTGACCCGTTTTAACATGCTTTTCAGGTAAAGCAGAAGTGGAATGATTTGCTTACGTGCTTGGTGTTAGAAGAAGAGTTGAATAGCTGTGAATAGACGCAGATATATAATATTAAATAAAAAGCTCGTAAACCGGTTATGTGATTCTCATCTAGTTTGTAAACATAGTACCAACCCATGTAATATGATGTAAATTAGTTGTTGAATTTCTTTATAAACAATGTTGTTGATACCAGTGTTATCTGTTACATTCCCGTATTACGCTTCCGCAAATACCTAGTCGGGGTGTGACACGGCACATGGCATGGATTGAACGGCTGGCATCTGAAGATGGAAGAAACGATGTTTTAAATATGATATTTTATGTTATGGTTTTAAAGAAAAGATTAATTGTTTTGTAATAAACGGTTAAAGTTTTATATTCCGCGAAAGTTTAATAAACTCTGATTTGTAGAACTGTGTTTATGAGTAAATCCGACGCTAAAGTAGGGCTACCGGGTTTGGGGCCTTACAAGTTGGTATCAGAGCATAAGTTCGAGAGATTTAAGCATCCTAAATGCTTAGACTCGAACAGAGAATGGGATTTAAAGTAAGAAAAGAAAGAAGATGCCAGTTCAAGATAGCCATGTGTCACTCAAGCAAGCTCAGTAACGGTAAAGTATTTTAAATATTGTATAAGGATGTTAACTTAATTATTAAAGAAAGGATATATGCAGGTTAGGGATAGGATTTCTCGAGTGTTTGATTGATTAACTGATTATCAGTAGAAACTAGCACAAGTGAAATCATAAAGGGAAGCATGTAGAACCTGAGAAGTAATGCAAATAGTTAATTACACTTGATCATTGTCATTAACTACTTACCTTACAAATCATGTGCTAACTAATTCCTAGAGTGATGACGTTTGTGTTTTCCCATTTAGAATACTAATGGCTGAAGCTGGAGAAATTGCTGGAACTGGAGGACGCACTGGACGTCGTGGCAGGCCTCGTCTTGTCCGGCAACCTTCAGTAGAGGCAGCTTCCAACACCGGAGACGAAGGAAGCGTTGGAGGAAACCCGAGCAACAACGAAGGGGTTCAACTTGACCCTACGGTTCATGCAGCCATTGTTCAAGCTGTAGCAGCTGCTGTGAAGAACATGACTCCGGGAGGGTCTGCTGGAGGTCGTGAAAGAAGTGCTGAAGGATCAGGAGAGAATGGTAGGAAAGGTGGTGAGGGAGTGAAGGGTGACTCGAGTGAAGCTGGATCTGTCGAGGTTGGTGATGGAAGGGTAGGTCGAGGTGGGTGTAACTACAAGTCCTTCAAAGGATGCGACCCGCCGAAGCTGACTGGTTTGGGAGACGCAATCGCTACTCTCCAATGGATAACCACTATGGACAAGATTATCCGAATTAGCGAGTGCCGTCCCGACCAAGCAGTGGGTTTGCCACTCAATCATTTGAATATGAGGCTGGTGGGAAACGGTGGAACAAAGGAAGACCCGAGAGGAGATTGAGGCAATGAGGTGGAAGGACCTGAAAGAGTTGGTGATGAAAATGTTCTGTGCTGATGCTGAGGTTGAGAGGACCGAGATGAAATTTCTGAATCTAAAGGCGGGAAAGATGACACACCGCGAGTATACTACTGAATTCAACCGACTATCTAGGTTGGTGCATGACATGGTCGACACTGAGGCTAAGAGAATCAAATGTTATGTGAGGGGATTGCCACAAAAGTCCGCATGTTAGTTAGGGAAAATAAACCTGCTACTTTTGACTCTGCTGTTGAGCTTGCATAAGTGGTTTATGCTGACCTGGCTGAGGACGATGTGGTGGTGGAGGAAAAGAAGGAGAAGAAATGGGCTACCTCTGCTAAGCGGTCTGGCGAGATGGTGACAACAACTGATGAGAGGAAGGCCAAGGTTGGGAACAAGGATGCATGTAAGACATGTGGGCAAGTGCACCAGGGAGAATGCAAGACTGGGGCAGACAGGTGCTATCGGTGTGGAAAGAGTGGGCATTACCCTCGAGAATGCCCTGATCGTCCAAAGTGCTTCAAATGAGGAAAAACTGACCACATGGCTAGGGATTGTAAGGAAGCAGGGGCGGGAGGTGCGAAAGAATAAAGACTTGGGGAAACTGCAGAGAGGAACACTTGATGAAGGAATAATTGCTCATGCAATGGTTTTATTTGTTTAAATTACATTTGCTTAAGAACTTGTTTTGTGTTAAGGTTTAAAACCTATGTTTATCAGTGACGTGTAATATATTGAGTTTGGTTATGAATGATTATTATGTTATGATAAAATGTCGTTTTAGACAATAGTGTTAAAAGTACTAAACGAAGCCCTTGGAAGGATGAGATGAGTCTTGGTACATCGAGGGTCTCATGGACAAGCTACCTTAACAGCTAAAACACATGATCACCGCTCGATGACTGCAAGTCGGGAGTAAGAAGGATAACCCATAAAGCGGGGGGCGAATCAATAAAGTGTGCGAATATAAGAAGTGTTCCTTTCACGAGGAATAAGTTAGGTTTCGGGGACGAAACCTCTTTAAGGGGGGAAGACTTGTAACATCCCGAAATTTCTAAGAATATTATAGTTAAATAAATTAATATCAGTGGAAAAGTTTACTCGGGTTAGTCGGAAAAAAAATTAATAGAGTAGAAGCTAGTATGGGTCGGGCTAGTGTTGGGTAATGGATATGGGTTATGGACTTGGGAAGGAAGGAAGAGGCCATGGGCTTAACCCCATGATCCATAATTATATAAACCTTAATCCCCATTTTCCATTCATTTCACACATAATCTATACACCACCAAAACACACACTTAGCTCTCTCTCATCCTACTCTCTCTCTCTCTCTCTAGCCGAAATCAAGAGGAAGAAGAAGGATAATCGATTTTCGACCCGAGGTAATGATAGTTTAATATTGTACGAGCCTAAAACGTTAGTTATAGTCGCGTAACGACGAGCCGACACCGTTAAACCGTTTAAATCACAAGATCCGGGTGGAATCGGGTATAAACCGGACCTAAGATGAGTTTAGGGATCACCCTAGCTCAAATCTGGATCAAACGGGACGAAAAACGATGAAACGGTGGAAGAAAGAGTGAGATCTCGTTTTTCCGGCCAAAACGCGGTTTTCCGGCGATGACGGCGCCGGAAAAGATAAAGGTGTCAGGGAATGTTCCCTGACCTAACCCTAGTTCGCTAAGGAAACTTAGCGAATCAGAGGGTGATTCTTTAGCTAGTTCGCTAAGAAAACTTAGAGAACTAGAGGGTGATTCGCTAGCTAGTTCGCTAAGGAAACTTAGAGAACTAGAGGGTGATTCGCTAGCTAGTTCGCTAAGGAAACTTAGAGAACTAGAGGGTGATTCGTTAGCTAGTTCGCTAAGGAAACTTAGAGAACTAGAGAGTGATTCTTTAGCTAGTTCGCTAAGGAAACTTAGAGAACTAGAGGGTGATTCGTTAGCTAGTTCGTTATGGGAGCTTAGCGAATCAGAGGGTGATTCGTTAGCTAGTTCGTTATGGGAGCTTAGCGAATCAGAGGGTGATTCGTTAGCTAGTTCGTTATGAGAGCTTAGCGAATCAGAGGATGATTCTTTACCCAATTCGTTAAGGGCAAAGTAAAGAACTAGGAGTTTAATATAAAGGCAGAATGGTCCCTGGACTTAGAAAGGAATGAGATAATTACATAGTAGCCCTTGGACTTTGATAATTTATGAAAGATGCCCTTAAAGGATTAACGAGTAACGATTAACTAACCGGGTAATGATTCAATGAAGTAAAATCGGCTTAGACACGTAAGACTAATTAAGTAGTAATGAGGATGGCTAGAGTAGTATTTGATATTCAATTATTAAACAGTTAGACGCGCACGGCTCGAGAAGGAATAATCAGTAGCCGAAGAAGTAACCAAGTTCAGGTGAGTTTCTAGCCCCATTCATTGTTATGTTTTCGGGGCTGTGTGCATACTCGATGTGTTGTTAATACATTTATCCTAAGTGATAAGTGTATGCCATATGTGATATATGTGATGGATATGAATGATTGCTTGTCGGTACGCGAACGATCTTCGGATATTGCGCGTACTGTCAGGTTAAAAATAAAGGTACGAATATTATATATCGAAGATGTATGAGCATTACAAATGAACACTTGTCGGGGCGTGAACGATCTTCGGATATTGCACGTATCGACAAGGGGTATGGTTGTTAAATGAATGATGTAAAGAACGCCTAGAGTGTTCTTATTCTATAATGTAATTATTGTATATGTGAAGTATGTGTGTACAGGTACACTAATGGTATGTGAGTCCTACGTTCGACATAGTAAGTTAGGATGGCGAATCCCTCTAACTTCTGTTGGACATAGACTTGGCAGGTGATGGCGTAGTTAAGGACTGCGGGCCTTATACGTGATGTAGATGATAGATGTAAACGTAGATAGGGACGGTGGGCCTTATACGTGTTATAGGAGATAGACGCCAACGTAGATAAGGACTGCGAACCTTATACGTAATGTAGATAGGCGTCAGCACAAGAAAGGACTGTGGACCTTATACGTGCTATATTTGTGTTGTGGTAGCATAGGGGAAGACTGCGGACTTCGTACGTGCTATGGTTATAAGTGATAGACGCCAACGTAGATAAGGACTGCGGACCTTATACGTATTATAGATAGGCGTCAGCACAGGAAATGATTGTGGACCTTATACGTGCTATACTTGTGTTCTGGTAGCATAAGGGAAGACTGCGGACTTCGCATGTGCTATGGGTTAGGTTGCAACATAGGGAAGGACTGAGGACCTTGTACGTGTTGTCAATATAGGATGGTACAGGGAAGGACTGCGGACCTTGCACGTACCATAACTGGTGAACATAGGTAAGGACTGCGGACCTTTTACGTGTTCACGATCTTGAGTACAGGTATAGACAGCGGACTATGAACGTACTCTCGGTAGACTGAGGTTAGTGATTGTAGATATGTATGTATGTATGGTAGTAGGGTAACGGATTAAGTATGGATATGTATCTTCGGATATGTATGTATGTGTATGTATTGTATGGCGTCTGATTAACTAGAACTCACTCAGCGTAGCTGACTTTTAGTATGCACGCAGGTGAGCTGATTATAGAGTTATCATGAGGACGGCACATGGCATGGATTGAACGGCTGGCATCTGAAGATGGAAGAAACGATGTTTTAAATATGATATTTTATGTTATGGTTTTAAAGAAAAGATTAATTGTTTTGTAATAAACGGTTAAAGTTTTATATTCCGCGAAAGTTTAATAAACTCTGATTTGTAGAACTGTGTTTATGAGTAAATCCGACGCTAAAGTAGGGCTACCGGGTTCGGGGCCTTACACTTCCGCCACTTTTAACATTATTTTCACGAGATTAGTAAAATAACGTCAAAATTATTGCAATTTCACTTTTTCCCCACCCGATGGTTCACAAATATATACATTATATACACATATATACATCTATATGGCAAGATATATTGGTTTTTATTACAACAACAACCACCATGCCTGGTATGATCCCACAAATAGCAATATACTGATTTTTATTAATCTTAACTATAATCTTTTGGTCGTTGGCGATTTCAACTAACGAATTGGCTGCTTATGGTCCCATCTTTTAACACATTTGTTCCCAACGGTCCATGACTAACAGAATCCTAACGTCATTACTTGCAAGTTGCCGAAAAACATTTTTGGTCAAAAAAGATATTTTTGACAAAACACTCAACCTGAACATCGCCACCACCACCAACCAACTCCCAACACTTGAACACTATCAACAGAGTCTGACGATGGTTCTAGAGTTTCGACAACCTAAATAATTATGGTTTTTAGTTTTTACTAAAAAAAATGTTCAATACATATAAAGAAAGATGTTTTTGCCGGAGTAAATGACAATTTTGGACATGGAGAATTAGTTTTGAAATTTTTGTTTGTTGGCAATTGGAAACCTCACCTCACCTCACCTCACATAATCTAAAATCATTTTGTGTGGCAGAAAAACAAGATAAGCAAGCCCACATTCCTCTCATCTTCTTCCCACCCCAGACTCCAACCATTTCCATCTCTGCATTCTCACCCTCCATGGCCAACATGATCACTGCCTCCTCCAAAACCCTAATCACCACTCCACCCACACCCAAATCAACCCCCACCACCACCACCACCAAACCCAAATTCTCATTCTCCATCACTCCCAAAACACTAACATTAGCAGCCACCACCGCACTCGCCGCCACACCGCTACCTTCACTCGCTGAAGAGTTCGAAAAGGCTCAGCTCTTTGACTTTGACCTCACTCTCCCAATCATCGCAGCTGAGTTCTTGTTCCTCATGTTCACTCTCGACAAGTTATATTACTCTCCCTTAGGTATATTTATTTCATTCTACTTTAGGGGCCGTAGGTAGGCACTAGCCATTAATCGAGATTAATTTGGAGGGGTTAATTGGATTTAAATTTATATGTAACTTTTCAAATATATAGCAAATTTTATATGTAAAATATTCAGTTGTGACCGATTTTGACTAAATAGAATTAATGTGCAACTAGTCGGTTTGGGATTTTTATAACCATGTTATGGGCTTTTGCCGTAACCAAAACTGACATTTTCGGTTGGGGGTGGGGGGGGGGGGGGTTCAGTTAACCGTAGGCTATGGATTAGTTCTCATAAAAGTTATTTTTTTAAATGCAAATTTCTTGTGTTTTCGAAAACTCGAATTCATGATCTTTGGGTGTTTTCTTTGCCACTCGCCACCAACCGAAGATTAGTTCGGTTAATTAACCAATGTATTTTGCTTGAACTTTAAATAAAATTTGAATTTACAATTTTTTGTTGGGCTAGGATTGATCTTTAGTAATTAATATTGGGCCGGTTATTTTAAATGAAGATATGAATGGCTAACTCGGTTAATTCGATTATTTTAAATGAAGATATAAAAAAACCATCTCCGAAATCGAGAATTCGGTCTTCTAAAAAATATAAAATGTTTGGTTTTTTGGTTACAGTTTGGTTGGTTAATTCGTTTTTTCTCATCTTAGGTAACTTTATGGACAAACGAGACGCTGAAATCAAGGAGAAGTTAAGCAGCGTGAAGGACACTTCAACAGAGGTGAAGGCGTTGGAGGAGCAGGCAGCGGCGGTGATGAGGGCTGCCCGGGCGGAGATATCGGCAGCATTGAATAAGATGAAGAAGGAGACAGCGACAGAGGTGGATGCAAAGTTAGCAGAGGGACGAAAGAAGGTAGAAGCGGAGTTGGCAGAGGCGTTGGCGAGTTTGGAGAAGCAGAAGGAGGATACGATCAAGTCGCTTGACTCGCAGATTGCGGCTCTTAGTCAGGAGATTGTCAACAAGGTCCTTCCGGTTAAGTGATTTAAGTAATTAGCCAAACACTTGTTTATAAGGTTCGGGTTCGGGTTCGAATTTGGATTCGGATTATATTTGTAATGAAGTTGTTAATTGTTAAATAATAATTTTGTTTTGGTTGATATCTTTTGGTAAGTACATATAGAATGCCTAATAATGGTTTCGGTTTAAGTTGTATTATTGTACAGATTAGAAAATTAAGTATGGCTATAAGCGAGTCGAACCGAAAGATGTTACTCCGTATAAACTTATAGAATGCCTAATAATGTTTCCTGTCGTCAAGTTTAAAAGCGAGTCGAATTGGGGCCCTGGCTTTGCTACTTTATCTTCACGAGCTAAATTATTAAGCCCAACTCGGCTCGTCAAAAGCTAGAGTCAGCTTGTGACTTGTCGAGCTGGCTTAATATTTTATTTTGTATTTTTTTTTCACATATTGATATGTAATTTTTATATTTTTTTTCGACTATTGATGTTACCTACCTTAGCTCGTGATTGGTTCATAT
Organism: Bidens hawaiensis; assembly: GCF_021521415.1. Taxonomy (NCBI): domain Eukaryota; kingdom Viridiplantae; phylum Streptophyta; class Magnoliopsida; order Asterales; family Asteraceae; genus Bidens; species Bidens hawaiensis. The sequence continues at coordinate 1,296,545 of NW_027491277.1, forward strand.
ACAATTGTGACGATTTTGAACGAGCTTTTTTTTGCTAGTGAGGTTACCTTGGCTCGGGCTTTGTTTGTTTACAATTGAGATGATTTTGCACGAGCCCTTTTACGAGTAAGGCTACCTTGGCTCAGGCTAGACTAATTTACAATCGAGACAAATTTGAACAATTTTTTTAGTGGGGTTACCTTGGCTCGGTTCAGTTCATTTTCAATCGAGACGATTCTGAACGAGCCTTTTTTCGAGTGACCTCAATCTGGGAGGTTTTTCAGGACCCGTCAACTGAGTGTTAAGTCACCATCCAACTGTTAGATTTAAGTATCCAATGAGAGTTTTTGGTGACTTTTGAACACAATCAATCAACATAATGCAAACAATCTGGTTTCCTGTCGTCAAGTTTTAATAAACTTATTGTAGGTTCCCAGCCGGATCTACACGGAATATCTCGTTCTACGTAGGTGCGGAATCCCTACGTAAGACGTCACGAGCGTAGAAGACGATACGAGTTAACACGATCAAACACACGTTACAATAAACAAAGACACGTTGTATTGCAACCGAAAACACGTGATATCAATCACAAACACTGGACTCGTAAACTCGATACAATGAATAACCCCTTTTTAAACAAGCCGTAACCTAATGTTTATATAACACGACAACTTCGCCTGGCATGTTCAGGCGAAGTTGTTCCTAACTTCGCTTGTACCACAAGTTCGCCTATATCAGCGAACTTGTGAGAACTTCGCTTACATCCAAAACACAAATCCAACTAACTCGATTACAGACACTAGACACTGAACTACCGACATCATGTACCAACAGACTCCCCCTTGGCAGTAGCTTCATATCTCTAACTTCAAGCACGTGTCTGGTAATCTTCAACAATCTTGTATCTTTCATCTTCAAGCATGAACTCCCTCTCGTACACATACCGAAACAACTCTTTGATATTTATTCGCTTCGTCTTTCCAAGCAGGAATATAAAATATCTTCTTCTCATTCAGCACCTGCAGATCAGCTTGAGACAAGTTCACTAGATGCATTGGATCATACACTCTCAGCAGCTCTTGTTCATCTTCGTCCTCCATTACTGCATCAGCTGTTTCACAATCAACATACCACCACTTCAGATCTTTGAGCACATCCTTGGGCATTTGTTTCATCGGCACTTCTTTTAAACACCGGATTGGCTTATACTTCATAATCATCCAAGGCTTGCCATCTGCTCTCAATCCTCTATCTTTGTCTTCAATAAGTTTTCCCTTTTGTGGTTTCAACAGCTCGAACTTCTTCTCTTTTATACTTTCCTTCCAAACAATCTTTCCAATGACTCTAGCCATGTTATCATCACTCCTGTTTATCAACCCCAATCTGGCTAAGTCCTTCACTTCACACTCAGGCAACGTGTTCAACGATCTCAACATCCTCTTGAAGTACTGAACACCATCATATCTTTTAATCACAAAGAGCCTCAACTGCTCATCATATATCCAGCATATAATCCCCTTTCTCGATTCAGCATAACCTCTAATGTTGTAACTCTTCTTAAACATAGTAGGGACCGCCGGTTTCTTCGTTTTTACAAACCATTGAGCGTATCCTTCTTTCCATCTTGGCTGCTCTTCCCATTCCGTCTCATCATTTCCCATATCTTTACTCATATCTGCCTTATCAACATCCGGAATCTCATGCTCAATATTCTCTTCTATAATCTCTCCCTCTTCAATATCATTATCAATAACAATCTCTGCACCAATCTTCTCTATCTCTTCAACTGATAATACATCATCATCACCTATAAACTCATCATCCATCTCCTCAACATCCACGACCACCACCTCATCACCTGTACCGCCCGCTGCACTTGTTGACTCCCCCTGAGATGTGGAAGTCCCAAGAGCTTGTTCAGTTCTTGGAAACTCTCCACCTGCACCTTTCGATGCATTGGGATCATCGTCTCGATCATTACGCTTCTTCGTCCTCAGCTCATCACCCTTACAGCTCGTCTCCCCCTAAGATGCCAAGAACACCTTCAAAGCATCAATGATTTTGCCATGTTCGATCAGCAGGGACGATTGTATCTGATTCTCTGCAACGAGGCGCTGAATAGCATGGGTCTGGATAAGATTTACCCTTGATTGTTTTGCCACGACCCGTTCAAGCGCTGCTATTCGTTCTGAGTCGGATAAGGTTGCATCGAAATCAAACCTCAGATGTGATATATCTTGAGTGTACTGAGGAGGGATTTCCATTGTAACCGGGACCTTAGAAGTAGGCGTAAACGTAACCGCAGGTGGTATCGTAACTGGCAACCCTGCAGTAGCCACCACTGTCGACTCAATAAATCTTGCCACGACCTCCGTTGGAGTAAGAGTTGGAGGTGGCAAAGATACAATCTCCGGAGCCGAAAGTTGGAATGAAGTGGGTGGGATGCCAAACGAGGATGAAGTAGCCACCACGGGAACGTCCGTGGCACGTGGCCTTGTAACTTGCAATGGTGTAGGAACCATGGTCATACCGGACAGTGCGGGTGGAGTGAAACGTACCACCCTCGAGCTCTCACCAGCTCCCGAACCTGCACCTGCCCGTTCCCTTCTTGATCTACGAATCAGCTGATGTACTTCTTCCTCAAAATCTGACTCACTGTCATCATCAGCTCTTTTTCTTTTCCCATGAATTCGTTCTTGAGTTACCAAAATTCGTCTCGCTTCACCCACATCATCATCTGAATCAGAATCAGCCACCGTCTGAGCTGGCCTAGCAATATTCACACTCGAAACCCTTTCAACAGAGACTTACACATTTTCTTCAGGATCAACACGATCCATATCAAAGAAACCTTGACCACCAAACGCTTCATCAATGTCTACAGTCTCCTCCGGTGACACAACAGGAGCAGCAGGTATAGCTTGAGGTGCTCCAGCCTGTTGTGGTGCCGGATCCCGAAACTCGTCCCCACGAGCTGGAACATACTCTGGGTTGATCAAGTACCCAAATAGTGGAGTATGTCTAGGACGGAGCTCAGGTTTACTCCTCGCACTGGATGATCTGCACTGGGCGAAGATTCTTTTACTTACACTTTCCACGTATCGAATCGGGCGACGCTGAGATAACGTGGGAGCAACATGATTCAAGATCATTTGGAGGAATCTTGGATACATGAGAAATCTCTCACGCGCCATCGCTCTTCTTTGACGATCAATCTCATAGAATACCATCTGACTAAAGCTGTAACGCTTATTGTAAGTCAGAGCAGTCATCGCCGACTGCATGGTCGCGCCCATCCCATCATTACCAGCCTCTCTCCCTGACATGCACACGATCATCACATGCATAAGAAAGCGCCACTGGTCTAGCAAGAACCCCTTGCGTCTCTGAGTATCTCCCAAGGGACCAGAATATCCCATCCTCAGAAACGCAGCATCTCGGAATGGAGCTACAAAGTCTGTCGGGTCGTCCCTTGTTTCATCTCCAAACCGCAAAGCCGCCCGGATCTGTTCAGATGAGAAGTGAACTGTGTGATTGTTGACTGTTGCTCGCATAACCGGGGGCTCGACTCGACAGTCATATTCCACTGTCTGCCAGAAATCTTCAATGTTTGGCAAAGATATTGGCAGTGTTGTGGTAATCGCGTGGAATATACGCGAGCGAAGTAGAAACGTGATGATCTCGCGGAAATCATCAACACCGCTCGCATCCGGGTCCAATGTGATGTACATGTTATGCCCCGGGAAAAACTGTCGGTTGTTGTCTCCACCTTCGTCACCACCTGCACCACCTGCTCCCGCTACAGCTGCCATTTCTGCAACAAACAGGCTAAGTTAGATAAACGTCAAGGCAAATCACAAGTTCGCCTGTTACCATGAGCGAAGTTATGATTTATTCTGTATAGGCGAAGTTAGAGGTGGGGCGAAGTTGGGAACAACTTCGCCTCAACTTGAACTTCGCCTGATAACAGTTAAGTACAAAGGGCCAGGCGAAGTTAATGATAACTTCGCCTAACCACAACCTCGCCTCAAATACTGTTACATAATTAATTATCAGGCGAAGTTAAACCTCAGGCGAAGTTAAGAATAACTTCGCCTAACCTGTAAGTTCTCCTGAATATGAATCAGCAACAGTTAAGTTTTCGAATCGACGTGTAGTTGGTGAATTTGGAGATTGCGAATCTCATAAAACATGTTTTTAAGACGATCTAGACGATCAAAATGATTACGACCACGTGAAAACACGTTTGAAAATCGGGTATTGAAGTTTCAAATAAACGGGGTCGTGAATCGGGTCCAAACGACCGATGATTAACGTCAATGATAGTGAATATACGACACTATAAGCCTACACACCTTTAATCACGGATTAGAACTGAGAAAATAATAACACAGATGATCGAGAAATAAGTTCGCCTAGGGTTCTGGAGATAAGTTCGCTGGGTATTGAAATAATAAATAGTTTGACCTTAATAATCCTTTATATAGGGTCAAGGTTATACAGGCGAAGTTATGGATAACTTCGCCTATTGCAGGCGAAGTTAGGGATAACTTCGCTGATATTAAAATTTACAAAACAAACCCCTATAATTTGAACAATTTGCAATTAAGTTTTAAAACATCCTTTAAAGAGTTAAATGATACGATCAAGACCAAGTAACCAGATATAAAATCATACAATTACATAAGTAGGATAAAACTTATTAAAAATAAAGTACACGGGATCAAATTTCAGTCTCGACAGGGACTACCATGTTTTAGAAAAGATCCGAACAGGAATCATACTAAATACGTGACTGTCACACAGATCCGTGTTCAGCTGTATTATGACATAAAGAAACAGGTTGTAAGCAGGTAAATAACTTAAAATGGTTTTCATCGTTTCTGTGATACGGGTTAGGTTAAATTAAGCTCAAAACTTAAATGGGCAACAACTCAGAGATTATGATGTCTCTTATCTATTCTCAAAGCGTATTTGGCCTTCCCCAAGTCACCCCGAGTTGACCTCGACCCGTAGTGTCTGATTAAATAGTAATTACTCTTCGATCTTCAGACTCTTCTTCCCGTTCTCTTTCTTACATCTTGATTGAGAAGTATTAACTTATGAACTCTAGAATGTCTCAATAACTCACACATTTGTTTTTAAGTATTTACACAACTTCAGAGTAGTAAACAACTGCAAGTCCCGAATCTGGATCACTGCAGTTTCTTGACACGCTATCTTCACGGGAATCAGAACACTTACGGGCTCGTGTATGACTGGGTAATCGCTTTTCTGCCTATCATTCGGAAAGATATATATATGGAGACATGCACAACTCTTAAGGAGTTTCCACGTAAAATCGAGTAGATTTAGTTAGTATCAATTCTACTTTTACGAACCATAAAAAGCTACCATGACATACAATGACTGTTCTAAAGTCTTTTAGGCCTAATAACTTCACTAGTTAAGCACACAGAATCAGTATATCTATCACTTTCCAAGGATGGATCAATTTTCTGTTAAACATAGTAAAGGAACTTCTTACGAAGTAGTAGAGTTGAAAAATAATTTCATCTCCCGAAAAATTTTAACTTCAATCGCCCCGATCAAATTGAAGTTTTCAGGTAAACGGCTATCCTGAAGATCCAATGGATCAGCTGGACCGACTAATTTTCAGCGACAGAATAAAAACACATCATAAACCGCCCCGGTCACTTTCAGTTATCTGGTTAATGGCTATCCTCATATTCTACAAGTAGAAATGAGGACCAAACATATCCGAAAATATGTCCTTCAAACTGAGGCAACCGACATAATTCTAAGCGATAGTGACGTTTTTTTTTTTTTTTTTCAATAAACAAAAACGAAAAACACGGTTACTCGGGATTGATCATCCCATTCAGCTCAACAAGGTTTTGAAAACGAGTTTTGTCAAACGCTTTAGTAAACAAGTCAACGAAATTATCTAACGTATCAACCTTTTCGAGCACAATCAGTTTCTTCTCAGCACAATCCCGTATAAAATGATGACGGATGTCAATATGTTTAGTTTTGCTATGCTTTATGGGATTGTTAGTTACTGAGATAGCAGCAGTGTTATCAATGCAAATAGGAGTATGAGTGAAATTCAGACCATAATCGCGCAATTGCTGTTGAATCCAAAGAACCTGGGAGCAGCAGTTCGATGCTGCCATGTATTCTGCTTCACAGGTTGAAATGGCGACTGAGGTCTGCTTCTTGCACTGCCATGACATTAATCTGCCTCCAAGAAACTGACATCCACCTGTTGTTGACTTCCGACTCTGATTGCATCCTCCATAATCAGAATCCGTGTAGGCGACTAGCTCCAAGTCTCCTCCTCTCGTGTACCACAACCCTAGCTTAGGTTTGCCTTTGAGATACCGCAATATCCTCTTTGCACCCTTCAAGTTAGATTCCTTTCGGTTTGCCTGAAAGCGAGCACAAAGACAAACTGCAAACATAATATCAGGTTTAGAAGCAGTTAAGTACATTAAAGAACCTATGATTGCCCGATATTGGGTGGGGTCCACGTCTGCATCGCTGTCTGAATTAGCACCCAGTTTATGGTTGATGCAAACTGGAGTATCAAATGGTGTGCTGTCCTCCATCTTGAAACGTTTGAGAACGTCTTGGACATACTTAGTCTGATGAATGAACATCCCATCTTTCTTCTGATCAACCTGCAATCCTAAAAAGAAAGTTAGTTCACCCATAGCACTCATTTCAAACCTCTGTTTCATGATGGCTTCAAACTCCTGACACATGGCGACTTTTGATGCAGCAAAGATGATGTCGTCCACGTAGACTTGCACCAGAAGAAAGTCTCTTCCATTTCTCTTAACGAACAGTGTACTATCTATCCTTCCCCTTTCAAATTCATTCTCAAGCAAGTAATCGGATAAAGTTGAGTACCAGGCACGAGGGGCCTGATGTAGCCCATATAGCGCTTTACTTAGCTTGTACACGTGATCAGGAAAGTCTGGGTCAGGAAAACCCGGAGGTTGCTCAACGTACACAACCTCATCGACTTTACCGTTAAGAAACGCACTCTTCACATCTAACTGGAACACCTTCATCTCCTTGTGTGCAGCAAATGCCAAAAACAATCTAATGGCTTCCAATCTCGCCACAGGAGCAAACACTTCATTGTAATCGATCCCCTCTTGCTGATTAAAACCTTTTACAACCAGCCTCGCCTTGTTCCTGATGATTATCCCTTTTTCATCTCTCTTGCATTTGAAAACCCATTTTGTGCCAATCGCATGCACATTTTTCGGTTTTGCAACCAAATATCATACCTCCATCTTCTTGAACTGGGCTAACTCTTCTTGCATGGCTTCGACCCACGAGCTGTCCTTGAGAGCCATTTGATAGTTCTTTGGTTCAATCTGGCTGATGAAGCAGGTGTACAAGCATTCGTTGATTATGCCCGTATCTTTAATGCTTGTGTAAACACAGGTGTGCTCATTCAAGCTTTGTCTTGTTTGTACACCGTCGGACAGAACACCTATCACATTCTCCAAAGGGTGATTTTTGTGAACTCTCGTAGTCGGAACCGAACTGACATCCAGATTGTCTTCCAGGTTCGAAGGTAGCTCATCAATGGGTGATTGTTGTTGAGAGTGAAACGGATTGAAGAATTCCTCTTCTGTAGAGGCAGCAGGGGTAACGACAGCATTTGACGAGGAAGGCTGACATTCATCGTACTGTGGTCGTTGCACAAAATTGTCTTCCTCATCGTAAAGCATCTTCGTAGCAATTCTCTCATCAACTTCTGCACAATCCAAGTAAGGTATGTTAAAAGATTTAAAAAGCCTATCATAGTCGAAAACCCCAGCGGGTCCCGTGCTTGGTTTTGGTGATTTGTAACTTGTGATATCAGTGTTACACACCACCTCAACCTTGCTGGTCGATGTATTAAAGACTCGTCTGTTGGGAGTCCCAACAACATATCCGACTAAAATACCTTCGTCGGCTATTTCACCAAATTTAGAATTTGTCTTTAGTATCGAACACGGAGACCCGAATGGTTCGAGACCACTCAAGTTGGGCTTTCTCCCATGCATAAGTTCATAACATGTTTTATTCAATCTTTTAACAGTTAACACTCTATTAAGGATATAACAGGCTGTAGCAACAGCTTCAGCCCAGAACACCACAGGAAGTTTCGAATCAGCCAGCATGGTTCTGGCTCCTTCAATTAACGTTCTGTTCTTCCTCTCAGCCACTCCATTTTGTTGCGGAGTATACGGAGCGCTGTACTGGTGTTCTATCCCTTTCTGTAAGCAGAAGATCTCCATCTGATAGTTTTTGAACTCAGTCCCATTGTCACTCCTGATGTATTTAACTCTTTTCCCCATAATATTCTCAACTTTGGTAATCAAATTTATTACCATCTGAACCATTTCATCCTTTGACTTCAGGAAATATACCCAAGAGTATCGAGAGAAATCATCAGTGATCACCAAGCAGTATGATGTTCCACCTTGGCTTTTTACATTCACGGGACCGAAGAGATCCATGTGAAGTAGGTCTAGGGTACTGACTATTGAATTAACCTTCTTGGTGTGATGGGATTTCTTGTGTTGCTTTCCCTTTTTGCACGATAAGCATTGGTCTTCAAAGTTTAAATTCTTCAAGGGAACACCCAGCACCAGCCCATTCTTGACAATGTAGTTCATTTTCCGAAGATGAATATGCCCCATTCTCCTATGCCATAACTCGGACTCCGATTCAGTTGCTTTTGACAGAAGACATAATTCTTCTGTTGCCATCTCCGTCGACCTCATGTCCATAATATACGTATTCTTTTCTCTTGGAGCCTTCATAACTATCCAATCCTCTGGTACCTTGAAACCAGGATACAGCACGATCGCTTCATTCTTGGTAAAGAGCACAGTGTAATCTTTGTCACAGATCTGCGAGACACTCAGCAGATTATGCTTCAGTTCTTCAACAAAATTTACTTTCTCTAACGTCATTTTTCCATTAGTCACCGTCCCAATTCCTGTAATCCTTCCACCGCTCTCTCCAGCAAAACTCACTCTTCCTCCCTGAACAGGTTTCCATTCGTGTAACAAATTCTTGTTACCCGTCATGTGCCGGGAACAGCCGCTATCCACAACCCATAGATTGTTTGCAGCCCTGTTCAACTGTTCCTGCACGATTAAAGCAGAGGATTAAAATCTGGGGACCCAAGACCTATTGGTCTTGGGTCGATACATCCCGTACTTTGGCTGTCCAAAGTTAGTATCAGTATGATTTCTGAAAGTCCTAAAAGGATACTTTCTTGTAAATTGACTATGAGGCCATCCAAACCTTCGTGAATTAAATGAATTATTACTCATGATTTGGTTGTTAACAGGGAAAAACTGAGATCGATTTCTTTGAAAACCTGGATTAGTCCAATTTCTGAACTTTGATGAGTTTTCATTCTTACCATTATTGTACTTACTGTTAGTTCTGTTCTCAGTTTTTGAAGGCCTCATACCTCTGAATCTCTGCTTCAGAGGGCAATCAGCAATTAGGTGTCCTAATTGATTGCATCTGAAACAACTCCTGTGTTCAACTTTCTTTTCAATAGTTGTTTTAGATGTTGAGGCTGCATTACTGCCCGTTTGTCTCACATATGGTGGGACATACGGGTTTAGTGGAGAATTCTTTTCAGTTGTTTTATGTTTCTCTCCACTTTTTGGTAACACTGCCTCTTCTTTTGTCTCACTAGACTCGGATGTCTTGTCCGAATTTGATGAGACAGGACTAGGAGCAGAAATCTTAACATTAGAAACAGACTTACATGTTTCGCCTTTACTAACTTTTGGATCTTTAATTGTAACCTTAACCGGAACTGTCTGACCAAAACAACATCAACAGATTTCTGATTACTAGGATCATAAGTATAGTTATGATTGTAAGGTGGTGGAACTTCATGATATCCAATTCCTCCTCTTTTAACTGGGGAACTTTGATCACTAACGAGGTGATCAAGTATAGCGGAGGAATTTCTAAATTGCTCAAGCTTTCTGTTAAGTTCCACCACTTTCACCTGGTGATCAGCTATCTGTTTATCCCTTTCAGCTATTAGTTTGGTTTTCTCTTCTAACGCTTCATAGCTAAGATCAATTACTTGAATTTTTTCAGCTAGATTTGCTTTAAGACTTCTTATATCTTTCTCACTAGCTTTTATTTTTACCTTATAACTGTTTTCTCTAGCTTTAGTGAAATGATGATCTTCTTTTAATGTTTTAAATTGAGCATCCAAACTAACAAACTGATCAGTTATAGTTGTCAATTGTTCAGACAGATTTTCACATTTCGTACAAGGGAGTTTAGTACTTACCTCGGAGAGCTGGTCTGTCACTTCTGCCATGTAAGCTTCATTTTCGCCAGTCACTTTCTCACTTCCTGCAGTTTCGATGGTCACTAAATTGGCCTGTTCGAATACTTCCTCAACATGCAGATTCCAGTTGTACTCCCCGTCTTGTCTGGATATCATCGCCCTATTCTCACTACTTCCACCACTCTGTTGTGTAGACCTGTTCTGACTGCGTTCTACACGTTCATTTGTGCACTCCTTCGCAAAGTGTCCATTTTGTTGACAGTTATAACATCGCACCTTTGACTTGTCAAAACCTGGTCTTTCACCAACAAACTTTCTACCTGTCTTCTTCATAAACCTCTTAACTCTTCTCACAATCATCGCCATCTGCCACTGCAGATCTATCTCTTCCAGATCAACAGCATCGATCTGATCATAGTCTTCGTCCAAAGTTGCAGGATCAACAATCTTACCCTTAATGTAATTTTCATACCAAGCAATGAAAGATGCATAGAGAGCAAACTGCTGTTCGGCAGATTTAACACTCATGGGCATCTTAGAGTAGTTGTTGTTAGGAACACTTGAGGAAAAACTACCCTTGGTTGCTTGAGGTTTAGAAGTATTTGATCCACCAGCTACCAAACACACATCACCATTCATGTTGAGAGATACATGACCTTCATGTGTTGAGTTAGCGCCCGAGTCTCCTTTTGAGTAGTAAGCAGATGATTCAGACTTCGAACTTGAACTTGTATTAACTTTTGCACCATACATTCCCGGATCTTGAACCTGATCAGTTGGTGTCTCTTTTCGAACCATGTTAAGTTCAAACGTTCGTAGTTTGTTGACTGCTGTTTCCAAGTCATAGTCGGCAAACTCTTTATCTTCTCTCATCAAGACAGTGTACATCTCCCATTTCGGTGGGAGAGCATCAAGAAGCTTTTCCACGATCTCATCTTATTTGTAAGCAATGGAATAATTGCTGAGTTCGGTCATCAGATGATAATATCTCGTGATGATATCATCAAGTGATTCATTCTTCAAGTACTTGAACACCGAGAATTGGGTTTTAAGTAGTTTAATCTTTGATGCACGAATCCCCACATTACCCTCAAATCGGTTTTCAAGCGCTTCCCAAAGTTCTCTAGCAGTTTTATACTTCCTGAAGGTGTGAAGAATCTCTTGTGGAAGAGCCATTGTTATCGCTGCATGAGCTTTGCTTTCAGCCTCATACATTTTCTTTTCTTCCTCTTCCATCTTGTTGTATTTCTTAATCTGATCACGACCCTCATACTCAGCAGTTGGTGGAATGTATCCATCTTGAATGCATACCCACATCTTAGCATCTTGGTATTTGACATATTGTTCAAACCGATCCTTCCACGCCACGAAATCGGTTCCCTTAAGCATCTTCGGTGCCTTAGTAGCTGAACCCGCTTCCACTTCCATCTTCACCAGTTCCGTAATGTTTATAGAAGTCATCTTTCACGAAACACAAAGAAACCCGAAAAATAAAAATTTTATTCTTAACAGTACTGTAGGCGAAGTTGTAGTTAACTTCGCTTAAGTCTGAACTTCGCTTGAATTCGTAACTTCGCTCTCTTTTCTAAATTCGCCTGATTTGGCGAAGTTGTGGATAACTTCGCTTAAGTTAAGCGAACTTGTGAGGTAGGTGAAGTTGTGGGTAACTTCGCTTGAGATAAGCGAACTTGTGAGGAAGGCGAAGTTGTGGATAACGTCGCTTAACCTTATATCTTCGCCTAAACCCTACAAACAGTAGCGGCAACTTCGCCTGATGAACACGATGATTTTGCAGGTTTGATTTCTGGATTTTGCGAGGTATGCGAAGGTGTTATGGGTTGTTTTTGATGGTGGGAGGTGAGTAGGACACAAAAACTCGGTAAACTCGTCCCGCGAATAGTCGAACGGAACGATTTCTACACCCGCGTGATAATCCTGAACCACACAATCACGAGCAAAAGCTCTGATACCAATTGTAGGTTCCCAGCCGGATCTACACGGAATATCTCGTTCTACGTAGGTGCGGAATCCCTACGTAAGACGTTACGAGCGTAGAAGACGATACGAGTTAACACGATCAAACACACGTTACAATAAACAAAGACACGTTGTATTGCAACCGAAAACACGTGATATCAATCACAAACACTGGACTCGTAAACTCGATACAATGAATAACCCCTTTTTAAACAAACCGTAACCTAATGTTTATATAACACGACAACTTCGCCTGGCATGTTCAGGCGAAGTTGTTCCTAACTTCGCTTGTACCACAAGTTTGCCTTTATCAGCGAACTTGTGAGAACTTCGCTTACATCCAAAACACAAATCCAACTAACTCGATTACAGACACTAGACACTGAACTACTGACATCATGTACCAACACTTATAGAAAGATGTTATAAAAACAACACTTGTATAATATCTGATCTTTAATTCTAATAGAAACAACCATGATCATGACCTCTATATAAACTAATCTTGTATTCTAGTCTTTTCGCAGGCCGGCAATACTTAAGAGTTGTTAATTTTGTCTTAGGGTGTGTTTGGGATTCCTTATTTCCCCTCCTTATGACTTATGAATATTTAATAAGTCCTTTTTATGTTTATAAAGTGTTTGGGCATCATATGCCCAGGCACCACACATGCTCGGGCATCATATGCCCAGGCACCACACATGCTCAGGCATCATATGCCCAGGCACACATATGCTCACGCATATCACATATGCGCGTGGCGCATCAGCGCGCGGCGCATATCACATCTGCGCATGAAACATCTGCGCGTGAGAATAAAGAGAAGACCTCGCGCATCCTCAGGATTGGCGCATATCACACATGCACATAATCAACCTCGTCCTTATCCAAATCAGGATTAGGGCAACCTTGATTGTGCACGTCAGACAACCTTCCAGAAGGTATCTTTTTAAGGAATAAGAATATGCTGATGTTGACAGCTGCCAAATGAAAGGTGGACAACTCAGCATGACACATGTGCTACCACGTGATTACAACCAATGAGAAAGCACCAGGTGTCCCAGAGGACACGTGGCGCAGAGCAATTGGAGGAGGCCAGCAAAACCCTAATTGGGTCTGAGCCCAATCAGTGAAAACCCTAGCACTATAAATACAGCATCAACTCCACAAGGAAAGATCATCACATATCACCTGATAACATACAATCACAGAATATTCAGCTATCAAGCAATACTCCTGAGATTTCCTTACTCTCATATTATTATCTTCTCCACAAATACTTATTCTCACACCGGAGGGTTACCCCAAAGAGGACCCCTCTGTCCCTTTCTGAGGGGTAAGTTGACGGTGCTGTTCATTTTGTAGGTGGAAGAACCCAGATCCAAGAAAACCATCGGTGCAATATTATAATCACACCCGAGGAAAGTAGATCGTCTACCAGTGAGTCGATCCACGTCTCTTCATTGGCGCCATCCGATCTCATCAGATCTATATATAAAAAACAAATTCTCACCATGGTTTCTGGCGTTCATAACGTTGATCAAGCTCTGGAGGATATTGAACGTGAGGATGTTAATGAGGGACAACAGTTTCTGAGGGCGCAGCGTGATTCTACGCGCGCCACCAGTAACCGTCCTTTCATCACAACTCCTCATGGCCAGACTGAAACTCCTCCAGACGATCTTACGTTACAAAATCTTGCCGGCGCGAAACAAAAAGGACCAATGGGTCCAGAAGAGGAAACAAATGATCCTAAAGAATGGCTCATAAACGAGCAGCGACGTCTAATGGACAAGTACAATGAGATGGTCAAACAGAAAAAGCTAGCCGACTTAACACAAAGGCAAGCGCTTGATAAGCAAACTGTTCATGGACCAAAAAGGCCGCGCGCGCCGGAAGAAGGACATTCTGTTCACACTGCACACACTGAGTTCAGTGATGAAGAAGTGCATAGCATGAGGAAGACGCGAGATACTCATGCAGGAGGCTCACAGCTCCGCGCGCCTGTAAACATGGCGCCTGGAGCCAGAGCCGATCTGGATCTGCACATGCCGTACAGCCCACCAGTTAGAGGGCAAGTGGACGTAACCACACCATACAGACCAGCCATCTTGGTAAAACATTCAAAGTTCACTGCGCGCATCGCGCAGGCTCCCATCCAGCACAAAACCAAGATGCCAAGTGGTTTGGGCAAATATGACGGCACAACAGATCCAGACGATTTCTTGCAAGGTTTTTACAACACGGGAAACCTAGAGAGCTGGACGATGCCAACATGGTGTCACATGTTTGCTCGCTGCCTCACGGGCGCGGCGCGTGTATGGTTTGAGAGCTTGCCGACTGGGCAAATTGATGGGTTCGAGGAACTATTGGAAAAGTTCCAAGCCCACTTCGTACAGCAGCGCAGACACACGCGCGACCCTGATGACATCATGCACTGCGTGCGCAGGAATGATGAAACGATTGAAGACTACATCACTCGTTTCAATCAGGAGTCTCTGGCAATCGGAGGTATAACTGATCAACTCCTGCGCGTGGCCTTTATACAAGGCGCGCGCAGTGATCAACTCCGCCGGGCTCTCGTAAGCTGAGATGGCATGCCCACCACGTGGGCCAAGTTAATGGAAGCATCGCGAGTTTTCGCGAGGAACGAAAAGCAAATTGCCCAAGATAGGGCAAGAGAAAGAGCGCATCAAGCTGAGTCACCGCGCAGCAAAGAAAAGAGGGGCAAGCAGAACTCTGTATGGTCCAGGTTGCAACCAACCAGTTTTTCGTCCGCAGAGAAGCAGGCGTAACCAAGCTCACCACAGCCCCAAAAAGATGTTCGTAATCGTGGGGAGGGTGACAAGAGGGAGGGCGGCAGAGATCCTAGCAGACCTCTGCCAAGAATATGGACTCCCCTCACTAAAACTCCTTCACAGGTGTTAAGCACTGAGAATGTCCAATTCAAAAGCCCCAAGCCACTACACTACAAGGGACTATCAGACAGTGGCAAGTACTGTGAATTTCACAAGTCCACATGGCACAACACCGATGCATGCCACCACTTGAAGGATGCAATTGAGAAGGATGTGAAATCAGGCAAGCTGGCTCACCTGGTAAAAAACTCAAGACCAGAAAATGAACAACCAGAAGGAGCCTCTGCCAGCAAAAAGTACAAAAGAATCTGTGTAGCCGAGGGAGGAAGGCAAGGGCAGACATCAAGAAAAAGAAGCGCGCAAATCCAAGGAGATTGGCGCGAGCAACAAGTCATCTTCCCAAAAATCAGGGGAGGCCCTTCCATCAGCAGTCCTCTTGTTATCACTACACACATTGCTCATTACGAAGTGTCAAAAGTCCTGGTGGACACTGGCAGCGAATCAGACATAATGTATGAGCAATGTTTCAGGAAACTGGATCCGGCAGACCAAGCAAGGCTTGAAATTGTGAATGCACCGATCTCTGGTGTTTCCAATGAAATCATTCATCCCCTAGGTCAAATACAATTTGAGCTAACTATGGGGGATGACAAACACAAGCGAGCCGAAGTTGTCAACTTCTTGGTCCTGCCCACCACATCTTGCCACAATATGATCTTGGGTAGGGAAACGATTGCCCAATTCAACGCCATACCGTCGCCAGCGCACGGCGCATTGGGGTTCCCAACACCAACAGGGGTAACTTTTGTATACCGAGATCATTTGTGCGCAGTGACAAGTACTCCGCGGGAGGGGAGAATGAAACTTCCAATGGCAGACAACGCGCCAGAGGAATGGATTCTCAACCCGAAATTCCCGGAGCAAAAAATCACAATTGGCGCTACGATATCAGACGAAACGAGGTTGAGAATGAAAAGGTTGCTCACAGCATATATGTCGGTCTTCGCGTGGCAACACTCTGATATGACTGGGGTTCCGCGAGACCTGGCGCAGCATTCTCCAAACACCTTCAAGTCTGTAGAGCCAATTGCTCAAAAGAAGAGAATCATGGGGGATGAAAAGGCGAGGGCCATGAATGAACAGGTTGAGGACCTATTGCGCGCAAACATCATCCGCCCGATATGATACCAGACATGGGTAGCCAATCCTGTGATGGTAAAGAAAAGTAACGGGTCATGGAGGATGTGCATTGACTTCAAGGACCTCAACAAAGTGTGCCCAAAGGATTGTTACCCCCTACCAAACATCGATGCAAAGGTGGACTCCGTGGCGCCATTCAAGCTAAAATGTTTCCTGGATGCATACAAAGGCTATCACCAGATTCAAATGGCACCACAAGATGAGGACAAGACCGCATTTAGAACCGACAAGGGTGTTTTTTGCTACACAAAAATGCCCTTTAGTTTGAAGAATGCGGGCGCCACCTACCAAAGACTTATGGATGCCGTTTTCAGTGAGCAAATCGGAAGAAACCTAGAAGTCTATGTGGATGATTTGGTGATCAAGAGCTGGGAGGAAAAGCAAATGCTCAAAGACATCGAAGAAACCCTTGGGCGCCTAAAGGAAGTTAACATGAAGCTCAATCCGAGCAAATGTACTTTCGGCGTACTAGAAGGAAAATTTCTAGGTGTAATGGTCACCAAGGATGGTTTCAAGGTGAACCCTGAGAAAGTGAAGGCCATCCTTGACATGCCCTCGCCATCCACCATGAAAGAAGTACAGAAGCTGAATGGTAGATTGGTCTCAATCAACAGGTTCCTAGCGAACCATGCAACCAAATCTACCCCATTTGTCAACACATTGAGAAACTGCTTAAAGAAAAGTCAGTTCAAATGGACTCCTGAGGCCGAGCAAGCTTTCAGTGAGATCAAAGAATGTTTGATAAATCTGCCCGCGCTCACAGCTCCACTTCCTGGTGAGACTTTGACATTATACCTATCAGCAGGAGAGCGCGCCATCGGCGCAGTATTATTGGTGGATCGCAATGGAATCCAAACGCCAATATACTATGTGAGTCGGGTGCTGACAGATCCTGAGACGCGCTACTCCATCATGGAAAAGTTAGTTTTATCACTAACACACGCGTCGCGCAAGCTTCATAGATATTTCAATGGTCATCCCATTGAAGTTCTGACTGGTTACAACATCCAACAAGTTTTGCGGCGCCCCGCGCTCTCAGGAAGGCTGACAAAGTGGGCGCTGGAATTAGGCGAGCACACGATCGCCTATAAGCCCCGTCCAGCAATAAAGGGACAAGTCTTGGCTGATTTCATAGCCGAGGTCCCCGAAGGAAGAGTTGAAGAGGCTCAGCGAGAGGTAGACCCTCCGCGAGCCAATGATGAAGAAAATGTTTGGAGATTGTTCACTGACGGAGCTTCAAACAACGAAGGGTCCGGCGTAGGCCTAAAACTGGTGGATCCAGAGAATCATGAATATACTTACGCCATCAGGTTGGACTTCAAAAGCACCAACAATGAGGCTGAGTATGAAGCCCTGTTGGCTGGCCTGCGCATTGCGCAAAAGTTCGGAGTTAAAAAGCTAGAGGCCCATGTTGATTCATACTTGGTAGCAGCACAGGTCAATGGCCTTTATGATGCCAAGGAGAACACCATGCCTCTATATCTAGAGCAGGCGAAAAAGCTCATCGAGCAATTTGACTGCTTCAGAATCATTCATATTCCGCGCAGTGAAAACAAATCTGCAGACGCGCTGAGTAAGATGGCATCAACCAGTTTTGATCACTTTGGCAAAGATGTCAGGGTAGAAGTAATGAGCAACCCGTCGGTAGTAGCGAAGTCTGTCCTGGTAACTCATACAACCCCTTCATCATGGATAACTCCAATAATGGAATTCTTGAAGGAGGGAAAGGTACCAGATGATCGCGCGCAAGCGAGAAAGATAAGACACAAGGCGCAGAACTATGAACTGCTTGATGGTACATTATATCGACGCTCTTATCTTGGGCCGCTCATGAAATGCCTAGATGCTGAGGAAGCAAGCTATGTGATCAGAGAGATACACGAAGGAATCTGTGGAATACATGCTGGCCCGCGCATGGTGGTTGCCAAGGCAATGAGCGCAGGTTACTATTGGCCTGGCATGTACTTGGACGCTCTAAAAGAGATCCAAAAATGCAAAGCATGTCAGAGCTATGCGCCAAACACCATGCGGCCAAAGAACAACTTGATTCCGGTAACCTCCGCATGGCCTTTCCACAAATGGGCAATCGATATTGTGGGTCCCCTACCGCAAGCGCCTGGGCGAGTAAAATTTTTGGTAGTGGCAGTAGACTATTTTACAAAATGGGTCGAAGCCAAGCCACTAGCAAAAATCACAGCCGAAGCGATGAAGCAGTTTATCTGGAGCCACATCATATGCCGTTTTGGCTTGCCCATGGAAATTGTGAGCGACAATGGCAAACAATTCACTGACAAGAAGATATCCAGCTGGCTCAAGGAATTGCGCATCAACCAAATTTTCACTTCAGTTTATCACCCTCAGGGGAATGGACAAGTGGAACGCGCGAACCAAAGCTTGTTAAATGGGCTGAAGAAAAGGTTGGAGGGAGAGTCCCATTCTTGGGTCGAAGAGCTACCTAATGTCCTGTGGGCACACAGGACATTAAGCAAAACCAGCAATGGCGAATCCCCCTTCAGCCTAACCTATGGAACAGAGGCAATGATTCCAGCGGAAATTGGATGCCCATCCCATAGAGTGCTCATGATGAGCAAGATTGATAACGAGCGCGAACGAAGGTTGGATCTCAACTTACTTGAAGGGCGCAGAGAGGCAGCTATCATCAGTGAAGCCAAGTACAAGAAAAAACTGGAAAAATACTACAACCAGCGTGTGAAAGAATGCCACTTCAAGAAAAATGATTTTGTCCTTCGAAATAATGAAGCTAGCCGCGCGATACCCCCGGGAAAAATGTCCCCCAACTGGGTGGGACCTTATCAAATCTCAGAAGAATTGGGAAAAGGCGCATATGCTTTAAAAGATTTGAATGGAAAGAAGATCCCGCGCGCATGGAACGCGGCACAGCTTAGAAAATGCTTCATGTAAATGTCAAGTTTGTAATCAAGGCTTTTTAAGCCATTATGAATAATGATACGCGCTACTTCTCTTAATGTGGATTCTATTACCTTTTGCATACATGTTTCACATTTCCCTTTATTAATTTTGAGCAATATGACAACATCGTATTGACATCAAAACAAAATAAAACGAAGTAAAACATACATGCGCGAGCAACAAGCTCAAGCGCGTTAACGAGTCTTAACTCTAAAACGTCAGGGCCTTAGCCCAATTCTATTATCTTTTGCATACATGTTTCACACTTCCCTTTATTAATTTTGAGCAATATGATAACATTGTATTGACATCAAAATGAAATAAAACGAAGTAAAACATACATGCGCGAGCTTCAAGCTCAAACGCGTTAAAGAGTCTTAACTCTAAAACGTCAGGGCCTTAGCCCAAAAATGTGAGCCTTAGCTCAAACAACTCACAACATCCATCCTGCATGCTGCGCAGCCTGACCATAAAATACCTAAACACAACTAAGGCAGAGCAAGCGCCAAAACATAGTTGTTAAGGTCTCAGGTCGAGGTCGCGCATAAAATTGTAATGGATATCTGAGTAACACACTGACGCGTAAGGCTAAAAAACTCATAATTCCATAAACGCGCGATAACGTCGCGCAAAAGAGGAATAATGAAAGCGCCAAGACACGTGTCAACATAATCAAGATATGGCAAAGTCACTTACAATATGACAAGGGTTAAGTATAATAAATCCCTTACAACCTTGTTCTTATTCCAACGTGCAAGCCTATCTTATATTCAACAAGCAAACATGCGATATAAAGAGATGAATGGGAATGCGCAAGATGCGAAGAAGGGAAAAAACAACATTTCATTCAAAAGCAGTGAAATTTACAAGTTTACAAGATGAGATACAAACTACAAATAAAAAAAAAAAAAACATGAAGGGCTTCTCAAGTCTCCACGTTGACATCAGCCTCTTCATCATCCTCATCATCGCCCTCAGCATCTGGCGCAGCCTGCTCCTCATCATCTCCAAACTGACCGTAGTCAAGTTGCTCATCTTGAATGGAGTCTCTACCATGACAGTGTCAGGAGCGGATCCTTTGGCCACGCCAGAGCCGCTAGCAACGCCAGCATTCGCCGCGCCATCATCGCCGCCACCAGCCCCTTCGCACTCGTCAAGTAATTTCGTTAGCGCGACGACATCGGGCTGGTCAGCAAGCGCGGATATCTGCAAATCATAAGCAAAAATATGAGTACAAAAAGACTTAGAAAATAAGTCAAGGTAATCTCATTAAGGTTAAAATACCTGCGCAAGGATGGGAATGGGAGTGTTCATATACTTCTCCCCCATCACGGCCATTTCCGCGCAGGCAGCGTTGCTCTGATAAGGTACTCGGATGGGTTCTTCTTTAACATGCCATATTCGTAACCATCCGTGAACCCTTCAGCTCGGCCCACCAAGCGCGCGGCAGCGTTGCATTCCATCACAAGAGCCTGAAACTCGTCTGAATATTTCATCGCGAAAGCGCAACGAGTCATGCCCTGTGAGATGAGCCAGTGGCGATCCTGCGCGAGGACAGCAACAGACGTCTCGAGGGAAGGAACCTGAGAGTTTAATAACTCAACAGTTTCCTTAGTCTTTTTCAGCTCCTCTTTGTCAGACGCTGCTGCCGCCAAGATTTCTTCTTTCTCCGCTCGCGCAGCATCAAGTGCTTCCTGGCTAGACGCCGCCGTCGCCTGGGCTTCATCTTTATCGGCCTGCGCGGCCGCCAGCTCCCTCTTCAGGCGCGCAACCTCACTCTCCAGTGATGATTTTTCAGTGATAGACTGGACAAGAGCTTGGTCACGCGCTTCCGCCTCTAACTCCAAGTCGCGCGCCCTGCGCGCGAACTTGGCCACATCCGCCTCCGCCGCCTGCAGCTTCTCCCGCGCCGCCTGAAGCTCATGCCCGCGCTTCACGAAGGCCCTGTTGGCACTGGCTCTGTTCTCACTGAGCTCGGCTTGGAGCTTTTCAGCTCTCTCGCGAGCATCAGAAAGATGCCAAGCAGACACCTTAGCCTCTTGCTTGGCTTCCGCAAGAGCATCACGTACTTTTACGTAATCAGAGCGAAGCTCTTGGGAGGCAGCAATGAAGGCCGACCCAGCAAACATATGATCATTGAGCAGGTCGTCGCGAGCTCGGTCCTCCTGGAACCTCCTTTCAGATGGAGGCACAGCATGAGCCCAGAATTCCGCACACACCCCCATGGACTGAAATGTGCTATCTTCAGTAATATTCCATCTCGGGCGATAAGTGTGATCGGCTTCCTGCAAAAAACAAAGAAATTGTCTAAGTCATCAAAACATTAAGATGGAAGTCCGCGCAGCGGAGCAAAAAATAAACTATACCTGCGGGGACGAAGCAGAAAAGTCAGCGCCAGCCCCACGAGATGGCTCCGCCGCGAAACCTCGTGGCGCTGCAGGGCTGGCGCGGGCGTCGTAGGAGTCTTCAGCATGAACCTCCTCATCCTCCTCTGAAATAGGCCTCTTCTCCTGCGACCTAGAATCAAAATCGTTCTCGCGAGGAGGGCTGTGCGCAGGAGGAGGTGAGGGAGGTCTCGGCGCCGCCAGGTCGGCGCGCAAAACGGCCTCCTGCTCCTTAGTAATCCCAATAAGGGGAGATTCATCGCTTGCAGGAGCAGGAGCAGGGCCAACGGCGCTGGCGCCGGCGCCAGGAGTGCCGCCAGAAGCCTGTACGCCAGCTACAGCTTCTGCGAAAAAATCAACAAAAAAAAAATGGTTCATGACTTGGTCTAAAAGAAAGTCAGGAAAGAGAGCGCAATACGTACCTTGGCGCAACTCCGTTCGCGAAGCAAACATCGCCATGAAGTCCATTCTACCCTTCTTTGAGGGTAAAACGGGGGACTTCGAAGCGACCTCCGGCGCAGCCTCGGCATCTTGTTGCGCTGTCGCCGGCTCTACAAACATTTGAGTGAGCAAGATTCATTAGTACTTCAATCAGAATCGCGCTCATAGAACCATAAAGGATAAGCAAAGTTTACCTGTCGCGGGCGTTTCCGCCGAAACAAGGGAAGAGGTAGTGGCACCATGTCTCAGGTGGACAGGAGGTCTGCCCACTTTTATAGGCAGGGAAGACAAGGAAACCTTGGTGGTAAACTCCTGGGTTTTCCCAAATCCCCCCGCCTGAGTAGGAGGGTCCTGAACAACAGGGGCAACATCTTTTTTCTGTTTCTTACCGGCCCCTGCGCCAGTTTTCCCCTTAGCTTTACGCTTTAGTTGGGGCGCCTCCTCCTCCTCCTCTTCCGCGAGCTCCAGCTCGTAGTTTTCGAGCGCATCTACAATACATGCAACAGAAGTGTTAGCAAAATTTGGTATTGTAAAGGAAAATGCATAAGTACAAAGGCTTACCAGGCGCATCGCTGTCGAAGACAAATCCCAGATCAACAGGGATGAACATGTCATCAAAGCGATCCGGGAAACCAACCTCCCCAGCGCCAAGCGCGACGGAGCCACCCTCCATGTGCTCATCATAGGCAGCATGGATATACTCCTTGGTGACTGCACAAATCAAGTCAAATGAGTTCAGCAAAAAGAATTATGTTCGCGCAGGAGTAAAGCAATGAGATAAAACTTACATAACCCGTCGACTTGGATAACGGGCTCAAGCGCGCTGTCCGCCCACCTCTTGCTCATACCAACCCCCACCAGCGCCTCCTCACAAATGTTCTTGGCGGGGGATGGTTCAGCGGTCAGCTTATTAACCCAGGCGCCAGTTGGGTTCTTGAGGACACCCACATCCGCAGGCGCAGAAGAAATCGAGCGCATGGTCATACGGATGGGGATCACACCAGCCCTTATGTAAAAGAACCTCTCAGACCAGTCATGAAGGCTCTTGAATGAAACAGTGGAGCACTTCACCTTCTGACTGCGAGGAACAAAAGAGAACCAACTGTCTTGGATCTTGGGCTTGTAAAAAAACTGAAAGCGCCGAGGGGTGGGCTCCTCGCGCTGGGATTTGCACATGAACTCAAAGTGAGTCATGCGCACAAGTCCAAACGGATGGACTTGGGATATATGAATCCCATAAAACTGAAGCAGTGCACCCACAAACCTTGTCATCGGGAGACGAAGGTTGCAGTGGGTGAAAAAATGGCTATATAGGGATATATAGCCGGTAGGCGGGTCCGCCGCCGTTTGCCCGGCCACAGGCAACATGTAGCCAAACAGGGTGGGAAAACCCTGAGAGGCGATAAGGCTATCAAGATCAGCCTGCCTCAATTTGCAGGGGATTTCATTCCACCTCTTCACCGCCTTGGTCCTCCCTACCTCCTCCGATGAGCCCTCAGCAGCTTTCTTCCCCTTGCCGGTCTTCTTCAATGTAGACATTACTAACGATTTTCTACGGCAATGTATGGGGGTGATTGTGTTGTCTGAGCTATCAGACATACAACGGTGACAAATAACAAACGATGCTTCTGAACAACAGATATTTGGGAAGCAGAACAATGATAATCAGAAGACAAAGAAAGAAAAGCTCAGAAGAATGAACAAGAAGATGAAGGATAAAAAAAATCTAAGGGCTGGCTTTTATAGGCCCAGGAGAGAGAAATTTTGGTGCTGAACGGACTTCACGCGCCCCCACTCGCAGGATTAAGCCACTACGAGCGCGACACGTGTCCCTGACACTGTGTGAGGGGACATGAAAGGAAACTATACGGCTGCTGCCAGAGTTCACGCGCCACCACTCGCAGGAACGGACCAACGCGAGCGCGACACGTGTCCCTGACAGCATGTGAGGGGACACGAAAGGCAACTGTAGCACCTCGAGCACACGAAAGGCCTGACACGTCTCCATCACTGAACCACGTCAGCAACAACCAACCACGTCCAGGGACGATTCGTTTTCAACCAAAAGGATAGAATTTCGCGCAATGAGGAATAATAAGAAGAAAAAGACAAAACCCCTACCAAAAGAGCAAACTATTTAGTCTAACATCTATCTCACCTCGCTCGCGCGAGACAAGACACACATTAGACTGGGGGGGCTTGAAGAGGTATGTACCCGCCTCAACACGGAGCAAGGCGGGTCAACCCACAAGATAAAGACAAGAAGCTTGAAATCAAGACATTATGAAGGCACTAAGCCAAAACCTACGCGCATGGCGCATATCACATATGCTCAGGCATCATATGCCCAGGCACCACACATGCTCGGGCATCATATGCCCAGGCACCACACATGCTCAGGCATCATATGCCCAGGCACACATATGCTCACGCATATCACATATGCGCGTGGCGCATCAGCGCACGGCGCATATCACATCTGCGCATGAAACATCTGCGCGTGAGAATAAAGAGAAGACCTCGCGCATCCTCAGGATTGGCGCATATCACACATGCACATAATCAATCTCGTCCTTATCCAAATCAGGATTAGGGCAACCTTGATTGTGCACGTCAGACAACCTTCCAGAATGTATCTTTTTAAGGAATAAGAATATGCTGATGTTGACAGCTGCCAAATGAAAGGTGGACAACTCAGCATGACACATGTGCTACCACGTGATTACAACCAATGAGAAAGCACCAGGTGTCCCAGAGGACACGTGGCGCAGAGCAATTGGAGGAGGCCAGCAAAACCCTAATTGGGTCTGAGCCCAATCAGTGAAAACCCTAGCACTATAAATACAGCATCAACTCCACAAGGAAAGATCATCACATATCACCTGATAACATACAATCACAGAATATTCAGCTATCAAGCAATACTCCTGAGATTTCCTTACTCTCATATTATTATCTTCTCCACAAATACTTATTCTCACACCGGAGGGTTACCCCAAAGAGGACCCCTCTGTCCCTTTCTGAGGGGTAAGTTGACGGTGCTGTTCATTTTGTAGGTGGAAGAACCCAGATCCAAGAAAACCATCGGTGAAATATTATAATCACACCCGAGGAAAGTAGATCGTCTACCAGTGAGTCGATCCACGTCTCTTCAAAATCAAACACTAATTTGTCTATACATGTATGTGTTATATATATATATATGTAGGCTGTATGTTCATTAGTTGAAAATTTGAAGTTGAGTTTATTATGGGAATTCTGAGCTTCTGTTTCTTGGTTCTATTTATTAATGAACTAGTTTCTGCTCAAATAATCACCGAACCGAGTGAAGGTCCGTTCGTGTTAAGTTTTGGTTGATAATATTAAGTGTTAGCAAACTTTTATTTTATCTTATTAACTTTTTTCTGATCATAGTGGCTGCTATCAACAAACTGATAGATTACTGGAGTTTGAAGTCAAAGCTGAATTTGACCGTTGACCCGTGCACGCCGGGTGCACCATGGGCTGCAGAGTCAGAAAACCCGCGCGTGGCGTGTGATTGTTCTCCCAACATCTGCCACATAACTCACTTGTCAGTTTTTTGACAACTTTTTCACTTTGAGAGTATTCATTATTTCATTTATTTATTTATATATTTATTTGCTTATTTATTTTTTGCAGGAAGATATATGCTTTGGATATTTCTGGTGAACTCCCGCAAGAACTGTTTCAACTGACAGAGCTTATGGACTTGTAAGAGACTAATACTTTAGTTTGACCTCAAAAAGTCAAACGTCGATTAACTTTGAAATTTAACTCGGTGCAGGAACCTTGGGCAGAACGTGTTAAGTGGCTCGATCCCTCCAGAAATCGGAAACTTATTGAAAATGCAGTATTTGTTAGTAAATCTTAATCCTATTTTAACTTATATGATTTTAAATTAAGCATTTAACTTAATGTTGAGTAATTTTATTCTACAGGAGTCTTGGCATTAACAATTTTAGCAGCCTCGTACCTGTGGAGTTTGGCAAACTTACCAA
The DNA here is from genome assembly GCF_021521415.1 of Bidens hawaiensis. NCBI lineage: Eukaryota > Viridiplantae > Streptophyta > Magnoliopsida > Asterales > Asteraceae > Bidens > Bidens hawaiensis. Next base: position 1,322,679 of record NW_027491277.1, read on the forward strand.
GCTGAAATCCTTGTGCGTAAAAATATTTAATTTATGTCACATTATATCTTGCATATTTATTTTCTTTTCTTTTATATACTTTTACTATGATTCAGAAGCTTCAGTTCAAACAACTTTAATGGACCTATGCCTGTTGACTTAGGAAAGTTGACCTCCTTAGAGCAGCTGTAAGTATATTTTGTTGTCGTTTTAAGGGTTACATCCGTAAATTCGCATATGTAATTACAAAAGTTTGATTTTATATTTGTTGGTTAATTAGGTACATAGACAGCAGTGGAGTTAGCGGGCCGATTCCTCAAGAACTATTATTATTATTATTATTATTATTCAGCAATTTTGCAAGACTCAGAAAATATGTCAATTAACTTAAATCATTTATTTTTCCGTATAGGCGAATTGGTGATCTGAGCGGTGAAGATTCGACCCTTGATTTCTTGGTTAACATGAGAAGCCTTTCGATTCTGTATGTTTTTTACGTAGCCTTTCAGTTTTCACTGCATAAAATGACAAAAAAGTGGTGTTTTTTAATAACATTTTTGAACTAGTATAGTGAAAGTTTAAGGAATATTTGATGTTTGTGTATAGTTCCTTGAGAAGTGCCCGAGTAAGCGGTGAAATCCCATCACATGTTGGCGCATTTCCTAACTTAGAATCCCTGTAAGTTTCCTTCTATACAATAATCTAAATATTTGAATAAAACGATTTAGGACGTTGAATGCATTTAAATTATGCTTCGAGACGACTTTCAACCCGTTGAAGTGCTTGACCTGTTTAGCACGTTCCTATTTTACCTTCTTTTCTATTTGGCCCATTAAAGAAAAACACAACGCAATTTCAACACGTCCTTGATTTTATACACTTTTTGAAGGGACTTGAGCTTCAACAAATTAACAGGCAGCATACCGAACACTTTCCAAGACTCACAATCGTTGCATTTCTTGTAAGTCTAATAATATATTTCACATTAAGAAAATAAGAAATATTCAGTTAAAACTATAATTTATGAGTTCTATGAGTTTTCAGGTATCTTGGAAGCAATATGTTAACCGGGGAGATCCCATCAAATATCATAACTCCACAGCTTCGGGCATTGTAAGCTCTTAAATTAAGTTTTCGGCCACCTTTTATTTTTAAAATATTTATCTTTCTTTTAATGATCTTGCAACAGAGATGTATCATTCAACTCTATCACCGGGAATTTGCCTACTAATTTTGCCAAAATTGAAAGATCATTGTAAGTCAAACAGCATTTTACATGTTTAACTATTTCAAAATTTTGCGAAAACATAAATATATTTAATATTTTTTTACAGGAATGTTGTAGGAACTTTGGTGAATGGGAATGGCTTACTAGATGGGTAACCACCTTTTATATAAAATTTCATGTTTTATAAAATAAATATATAAATCCTGTTTAATAATTGAAAACCGATGCAGGAAGGCATCCGATATCTCACGTTGCCTTCTAAGTGATAACAAGTGCACAGAAAAGGTTCCAGTCAGTAAGTTCTACCGAACATAGTTCATTAAATCATTCATATTCAGTAGTTTGACTTTCAAAGTCAAATGGTACAATTTGTATGGTCAAATCTGATACACATTCTGCTATAGATTTTTAATATTTTCACTTTCCCACATGTATCATATATTGTTACAAGTTTTAATCTAACTAAAAAACATAAAATCTTGAAGAAGTAATGCCAATATTCAAATTAAAAATCAGCTTGTTTGACTTCAAGACTTTGACTTTACAATGCAGATTCTTTTGCTATCAAATGTGGTGGCCCGCGACAAACATCGTCATATGGTGTTAGATTTGATGATGATTCAGAGACCTTAGGAGCGTCATCGATGTACACGGGCAATAATTGGGCGGTCAGCAACACGGGCAGTTTCATATCCAACCCGAACGGGCCTCAATATACGACACAAACCGATTCTCAAATAATGGGTACTTTAGACTCTGAATTATATAAAACAGCAAGAATCTCACCGAACTCGTTAAGGTATTACGGGCTGGGCTTGAGAAATGGAAGATATAACGTTGAACTTCATTTTTCTGAAATTCAAATGGATGATAACGAGTCGTGGAAAGGCCTTGGAAAACGTTTATTCGATATTTATATTCAGGTACGGATTATATGGTATAAAATAGTTGTGGTAAAATGGGCGGGTCAAAACGGGTACTTTTTGTACGGGTCAAAATAGATCAGGTTGACTTGAAACACATTTTGTTCAACTTTCTTGTAATACTTAGCGAGTCAAATATAAACAAATTTTAAAAATGATTTATGAAGTTCTATGGATTAAATTACAAGTTTGGTGACGCTTGGCCCGTTTGACTTGAAACACAACTTGTTCAACGTTTCTTATAATAGTTAGCGAGTCAAATTATAATTACAAAAAAAAAGATTTTATAATTTCATCTTTAATCAAACAAAAGTTTAAAAAAGATTTGAGGTTTTATGCATTAAAAGTACAAGCTTGGTGGTGTTTGGGCCGTTTGACTTGAAAAAACGTTTTGTTCAAATTTCTTATAATACTAGTGAGTCAAATATAATTTAAGAAAGTTGTATACTTTCATAAATAACTAAACAAAAAATTTAGAAATGATTTATGAGGTTTTATGCATTAAAAGTACAAGTTTGGTGATGTTTGGCCCGTTTGACCTGTTTGACTTGAAACACATTTTGTTCATATTTCTTATAATAATTAGCAAGTCAATTATAATTAAAGAAATTATATGATTTTGCTAATAATCAACAAAAGTTTAAAAATATTTGAGGTTTTATGCATTAAAAGTGCAAGTTTGGTGACGTTTGGCCCGTTTGATTTGAAACGCATTTTGTTCAAATGTCTTATAAGAAAATTGTACAAATTTCAATAATAATCAAACCGAAAACTAACAAAAGAATGATTCACGAGGTTTATGCATTAAAAAGTAAAAACACAAGTTTCAACCCGTTTAACTTGTTTTTTATAAGCAAATTTGTAACAGCTTTGACTCGTTAGCTATAAATCATAATTGAATGGGTTAGATACGGGCTGCTGGTGATCATATCATGTCCGAATAAATTATTTACTTGTTTTATTGTTGTTAAAAATTTGATGGATCAATTTACAAAGGGTGAAAGAGTTGTTAAAGATTTCAACATAAAGAAAGAAGCACACGGGTCGAAACGAGCTTTGGTGAAATTGTTTGAAACCAATGTAACAAACACGAACATTGACATTCATTTTAAATGGGCTGGGAAAGGAACCTGCTGCATTCCGTTTCAAAGCACATTTGGCCCGTTGGTCTCGGCTATACATGTTTCTCAAGGTTTGCTAACTGTTCAGACTTAGTTACTTGTCGAAATAATATATTTGTTATGATAATATTTATCTTACAATGTTAAGAGAAAAGTGTTTTGGATTGACCCGGCCCGTTTCAACTTGTACAAAAAGTTCCTTGTTTTGAACAGACCCACCAACCCGCCCAACCCAACCCGTCCTGTCCTCTCCAATTTTCCGCCTCTAATGCCAATCAATGTTTGGTATAGCAGTGTGCATGAGTCGGTTTCGGGCTCAAACCGAACCAAAAAAAAAACTAAAATTCGGTTTCTCTAGTTATGAAAACCTCCGGTTTTGTTTTTTTCAGTTTTCACAATGGGTTCGGTTTTATTGTTTGAGCTTGAAACTTTTGGGCCGAAAAATGGCCCAAAATATGAATTTGAGCCTGAAACTTCGTGCCTAAATATTTTTTTAGTTAATCATTAATTGTTTATTAAACATCTGGGCCTAAGACTTTTGACTACACCATTTTTTGTATTTTTATAAATTACTTCATCAAAAATAAAAATTATAATCAGTTAATTTAATAGCAAAAGTAGTTTTTCAATTTTTACAGGTTCAATTCATTTTTTTCGGTTTTTGGTACATGCAAAACCAAACACAAAAAAAATTGTTTTTTGTAAAATAAAAACATAAAACCAAGTAGCCGGTTTTGGGTTTGAGTCGGTTATTTCGGTCATGGGTCAATTATTTCAGTTTTATGCGCACCCTTTGTTTTTTCTTACAATATATACTTGTTTCATTTAATAGTATCTAACCTTTCGGGCTCATCCAACGATAACAACAAGCAAGTCGGAAGAATTGTTGGGATAACACTTGGAGTTGTCGCGGGGATGTTTATTACAGCATCTGTTTTTTACTTATGGTGGGTAAAGAAAACACCCGAACATATACGCGTCGGTACCGACTCTCCAAAGAAAAAACTAACTACTGTTTAGGTAGTTTTTTGTAAACCTTAAGGAACCAAAACTTGTGTTCCTAGCTTGTTAAGATCTTCTGCATGTTGCCAAATGTGTGTATTTTGTGTTAAAGTTAGGAACTTGTGTGTAATATGTCCTATAAGAAACTCATACAAATAATGGCTGAAAAAATAAATACAAGAAGTTTAAAGTGTGATGATTATGTATAAAATATGTGATAAGCTTAATTTTAAATTTGTTATGGTGAAATAAGTATCTCATTTTTGTTTTTGTGAACATTGTTTGTCTAATCAAAACACAGTACATACTACATAGATCACAAATCTATACTTAGATATAAAATATATTAACATAACTGAAGAGGTAGGTCTCAGCAGAGCCCAGTTGGACCCGCAAGACTCACCTCAAAGAGGGACGTCTGCGCAGTTGAAACCGCAAGACTCACCTTCAACAGGGACGTCTGCGCAAAGGCTAAACTCGCAAGACTCACCTTGAAGAGAGACGTCTGCGCAGAAACCAACTGGATCCGCAGGACCCACCATGCTCAGAGACGTGACGTCCTTACGCGCAGTACGCAAGCTGTTCCCGCAGGGAAAGCCTCCCAATGGTCGACGTACTCCGCCTGTTCCCGCAGTAACGGATACTAGCCATCAGGGAAGGCTACCCGCGCAGCAAGGCTACACGCACAAGGCACTTAACTCTTAAATAATTCAGTAATGTCACCTGAAGAAGGAGTGAGCAAGCCGGGAACACTCCCGCCCAAAGCCGGGAATACTCCCGCCCAAATGAGCCAGTCCGTACGCTACTGGAGGACCTTTTGTACTGTACCTGACGAGGTATGGACAAAAGGTCTGACCAAAGCAGCGACAGCTCACTGTGACAAAGGAATAGTACACAGCCGGCCTGGTCACTATCAGCCGCTGCCTACTCACCAACCCCTGTCACTATTAGCCGCTGCCTACTCACCAACCTGTCGTAGCACGTGCATAGCCTGTAGTTGGTGGAAAAGAATAGTACACAGCCGGCCTGGTCACTATCAGCCGCTGCCTACCCACCAACTACCAGCATGGCATGTGCGTAGCCCACAGTTGGCAGAACAGGAATACTATTCAGCCGGCTGTACCTTCTTGGAAACCTACCTTCGGCTATAAATACTCCAACACCTTGGAATGGTATGGACATTACATTATCTTATATCATCTCATCTCATACCATCATATCTGCTCTAGTCATTTCTCTTAATATACACTTATATTCAAGAGCAATCTAGTCTGATTCTCACGCCGGAGGGTGGTCACAAGGAGGTACCCCCCCCCTTCTCAGTGACGAGCTCACGGTGTCTGTTTTGCAGGTCATCTGAAGAACCATCTTTGCCGGATCTAACCCCTCGTGGAAAACATCTATTTAACCCCCAGATTATCCGTAATCTGCCCGGGGTCAATTAGTGTTTCTTCATTGGCGCCATCCGTGCATAAAAGCTAGAACTTATTCTTTTTCAGTTTTTTCAAACTTCTGGAAAGATGGTTAACGTTACTCCGGTCCCAAGGCCAGCGAGTGACCAAGAAACCCCGGTAATCACAACCCCAGCTACTGGGAGGAACACCGACGAGTACACAAATTTTACGAACACTACCCCGGTTACTCAAGTCAGGGCAAGTGCAGTAAATTTTACGAACACTACCCCGGTTACCCAAGCCGGGGCAAGTGCAGTAAACAATCATCCCCTGGGATTCATTGATACCCAGGTGGAAAGACACCAGACGAGGCTCCCCCGCCAAACACTTGAACAAGTTAAAGCGTGGGCGGAAGCACGTCAGAAGAAATTCCAAGCTGAGTTGGACGAACGCTTACGTTCCATCCAACAGGCTGATGAATTTGGAAGCACTCAACAGCTCAACATGAGTAGTGAGTGCGAGTACTCGGAAGAATCCGACACCGACGCAAACCCTCGCCATAGGGCGAAAGGGAAGCGTAAGGAAACGGACTTCCAACCAAGAAGGAATTTCGGAGTCACCTTCAAACCAAGGAACGCGGGGGGAAACCCACGCGACTTCTCCAAAACCTTTAGACCAACTGCTGCAAATGCGGGAACGTCCAAGTTTGCAAGGGACATTGCGGAAGCAATCGCCCCGAGAAGTGCCAAACAGATGTCCAACATTGGCACTTATGATGGTATATCCGACCCAGACGATCATTTGAACAGATTCATAGCGGGGGCAACCGTCAGCAACTGGACGGAACCCACATGGTGTTATATGTTCCAAATGACGCTGGTTGGAGCAGCCAGAGCGTGGTTTGACCGTCTACCGGTCCACCACATCTATGATTGGGCAGACTTCCAACAGAAGTTCAGCCAACACTTCAGTCAACAAAGAAAGTACACTGAAGAGCAATGGACAATCCTCACCTGCATCCGAGAGGAAGATGAGTCTTTACTAGACTTCATCACTCGTTTCAACTCAAAGAAGCTAAGTCTGGGCAATATTAGCGAAGACCTTGTTCGCGCTGCTTTCATCCAGGGCGCGAAAGACCCAGAGCTCATCCGCACCTTAACGGGTAAAGATGGCATGACATCCACATGGGATGTCATCATGACAGCAGCTAAACGCTTCGCGGAAACGGAAAAGAAACTGGGTAGAGATCTTCCCCAGAGCACAAACCTCTACACCCAGAAAACAAGAGAAAACAATGTCCTTACCGCCCGACTAAACAAAAAGAGGAAGCTAGGCATTTGGGAGTCAAGGGTAAACTTTGACACCTCATCCGGCTCTCGCCCTCGGTTAGGCGGAAAGGATAACATGCGGTCGTCAAACCGGAACTCCAGATGGACGCCACTCACCAAAAGCGTCACCGAAATATTTGACACCGAGAGGCTCCCATGGCCAAAGGCTCCAATAATCCGAGAGCGTCACAACGCTGATCAGAGCAAATTCTGTGACTTCCACAGGACAAGAGGCCACAACACCGAAGAATGCTTAGACTTGAAGGACATCGTCGAAGCATTTGTCAGAGATGGGACGCTCGCACACCTCGTGGCGTAATGAACGCTGAGCAGGCAATGCGTGTAGAACCCCGGTTGGGGAATACAAGAAGGAAACTGCAGCTTCAATGTTGGAGACTACATACTGCGTAAACAACGAGATTCCGAACCAAGTGCATATCGGCTCGATGGCACTCCCATCCAAACAACATGGAAGGGAGCTCAATTACACAGTGCATGTAGATCAATTCCAAACTTGTAAAAAAAAGGCCCAGAGCCACTTCTAATGGAAATGATTCTCCTTATCACATTGACGCTGATAATCTTACATTTATACTTATGAACTTTCCACACTGATATGCCGGTCTTCACCACATATATAAGTGGGGAAGTAAGTCGTTGCGTGTGGAAGGCGGAAAAACCCGCATAAACACAAAAAACGGCCAACCTTCACGCAGGTCAGTTATAGGTAAAGGTGGGTCATCCCACTAAATGAAAGTGCCGGTCCTACCCGCACAAATCATGATAGAGGAAACCGAACTAACCTATTGACAACCGCGCGTCGAACGGTTAATTTATTCAAAACACTGATATGCCGGTATTCACCGCATAAATAAGTGTGAAAAGAAGTCGTTGCGTGTGGAAGGCGGCAAAACCCGCATAAACACAAAAAATGGAAAGAATTTCTAAGGAAAAGATGAGGAAAACCTTCACGCAGGTCAGTCATAGGTAAAGTTTGGTCATCCTACTAAATGCAAGTGACGGTCTTACCCGCACAATCATGATAGAGGAAACTGAACATTAACCTATTGACAACCGCGCGTCGAAAGGTTAACTTATTCAGAACACTTAGAAAATCTCTTAAGGAAAAAATGAAGAAAACCTCCACGCAGGTCAGATATAGGTAAAGTTTAGCCATCCTACTAAGTGAAAGTGACGGTCTTACCCGCACAATCACGAAAGAGGAAGCAAAACTTTAACCTATTATCTGCCACGTTGAAAGGTTAACTTATCCAAAGTACTTAAGAAATTGCTAAGTTAAACTAAAGTATGCACAAGCGAATCATATATTGTTTATGCGGCAAAACAAGTGCCAAATTAAACTATAATATGCATGAGCAAGTCGTATAACGTTTATAAAGCAAGAGTGACGGTCCTACCCGCACAAAAGATTTATATTCCATAAAAATTCAACTGTTACAAGAATAGCCGGGTATCTACCCGCCTACAAGAATATAAATCTATACAAAGACGTAAATCTATCCTAACAGTGGGAAAGATTTAAAAGATCAAGCTTCAGGGCCACTCCCTCCAAACCCACTTGTACCCGCACCATCAGTTGGCTGTGGCGGTTCAAGGAAGGTCTTGAGAATGGTTAGCCCATCATCAGCAGCAGCAACTTCGTTCACCTTCTCCACCACCGGGTGCGGGAAGGCGGCATACTGGTTCACTGCTTGGTCATATACAGCTTCAGTATCCACATCATATAAAGGGAAGTTGGAAGGCGGGATGCCCTTCTCAACGAACCCTAGACCAAGCAGGAAGCCAGCCTTTTCCCCATCCTCATGAGAAGCGTTGAGGGCTGCGCTCATGGCATCGTCATATGATGTGTCCGTGAAGATCCGATGCACAACCTACAAAAAGAAAAAATATATCAACTTTTCTAAGTATGAAGAAAAGCGTGAAGACATTATGAAGCTAAGCTTACCTGCGACAACGCTTCTCGTAGAAGCCATTCCTTGGTAACCAGAGCCTCCTGGAGGGCAGCTTGAGCTTGGTTACGGGCGCGTTCGGCTTCACTTTTGTTAAGGTTGGCAAGCAAAACTTCCTTAGCAGCAGCCTCTTCAACGCCCTTTAGCTTACGCTCAGTATGGTCAAGCATACCCCTCTGGTCCAAGATTTCTTGAAGCTTCTTGGCGTCTTCCATAGCCAAAGCATCATGAGCCTGCTGAAGCCTCTCTAGTTTGGCTTTGAGCTCCTCATTTTCGGCGCGCAGAGGTTCAGCAACGGCTTCAGCCTTGGTGGCCCTCTCAGTCGCGTTTCGCGCAGTTTCCTTAGCCAACCGAAGCTGTTCGTTAACAGCTTGGGCAGCCTTGGAACGGGCCTCGAGCCGGGCCTGCACTTCAACCTCGAGGGCCTTCAAGGCCTTCTCCTTCTCCGCGGCAATTGCGGAAAGTCTCCTGTTCTCCTCCCGGATAGCCCGCGCCTGAGCCACTTCTTGGATACGCGCAGCCTTTAACTTGTCGTTTCACGACAAAGCAGCTCGACGCGCGGCTGCATCCGGGCAAGGAGAATTCGAAGCTCGTTTGTCAGCCTACCCTCTTGGTAGCTCGACATAGCTTCTCCCAGTGCACCACTGGGGGCGGCGTGGCGCGCCCACTCGACGCAATCCACAGCCGTCCGAAGGGTGGTTCCCCGGCGGATGTTCCACTGCGGAACAAACACCTCATTCGAATCCGACACTGCAAAAACAAAAAGCAGTTAGGAAAAGATGATAAAAACAAAAATATATATATAAAGGCCAAAATAACCCTACGCACCTGTAGGGTCGACAGTAGGCCGGTAGCCGCCAAACCCATCACCCGAACCTAACGGATATCCATCCAAGAGGTCAGGCAGATGGGAAGGAGGCAGAGATTGGCTTGAAGCCCCGAACATACCTGCTGAACCGGCTGGGGACGAGGTAGTCGCCGGCGCCGGAGGCACGGTCGAAGCCGCTGCGGTAGAGACCATCGGAGGTGAACTCACTGGAGGTGAACTCACAACCGTGGCCGCCGCTGCGGAAGAACCCGCAGAAAATATCACCGCCGGCTCAGTGAAGGATTCCGTGAATATGGCACTGACAGCCGGCGGAGATGACGTTACAGTTGGAACAGTTGCCTCAACAGCATGAGCAACTGAACCAATACTGCTAACAGGCGCAGCCGCCTGGGTCGTCGCCTCGGGTAGGTTGAACAAATCTACCGTCATGGGTCCAGAACTGCTCCTTCCCGCATCACTTTGGAATACAGTTGTATCCACGCCTGCGTGAAGACAAGATAGTTAAATATAATGGCGGAAGGATATGCAGTTAAAGTAAATGAAAATTACACTTACGAGTCCTCTTGAGCTTGAAGGTGTGAATAGGCGGGGACGAACCCGATGGAGCCGGCCTCTTCACGCCGGTCACCGTCGTTGTACTACGTTGCCCGGAGGTGACAGCTGTCTCAACCTCCGGAACAGTGGTCTCATCACCACCAGGGTTCCCCGCCACCTCTTCACTCTCGGTCTCTGACTCTGACCGATTCCCCTGATCGGCAGTAGAGGCAACCTTCGCATTACCCTTCCCGCCAGCAGCCTTCTTCTTCCGCGTGAAGAAAGGACCATCTGCGGATTCCTCATCAGAAGATGACAAAATTAGAGGAATTCCAGCAGAGGTTTGAGCATTGACAGGGCGAGGGTTAAATAACTCCTTACCTGGCCGCGTGGCGCTCAGAATCGGGTGGCCCGGCGGGTAGACCTCCACAAACCGGTCCGCCGTTTGCTCCAAGATGGGCAACTCGTTCTCATCAAGAGCACGGGTACCCATCCGAGCGGGACCACCAGCTTCCCGTGGATGCAGGAGCGATTGTAGGTCGTTTCCCTCTGAAAACAAAAGAAACAGTTAGAAGAAAACTTTAAATCAGCAAAGAAGATGAAGCATACCGTAAGGATAGAGTTCAAACCGTATTCAAGGACGATGGGAACCTGTGGCGCCTCCGCCCCAGCATCTTTCCACACCCGGCTCATCCCGAGCATCACCATCCCGGACTCCGCAAAGCGGTAAACCGGAGACTGGACCCGGGAAATCTTGGAGAACCATTACGCCTCCTCGTAGTTGAAGGCGTGAAGGTTCGGGAGAGCTCTCCCGTTCTTGAACGTCATCGCTATGGGGACGACGCGAGCGGAGATATAGAAGAACTCCCTCTTCCAAGACCGAAGACTGCGCTCGGTAGCGCAGATCTTCAAACCCTTGATCCGAGTGACCAAGGTATACCACCCCTGGATGCACCTTCAGGAATAGAAGGTCATCAGGCGGTCGACATGGGGCTCCACGCCCAGAATGAGGCACACCCATTCAAAATGGCGAATCTTGGCGATCGCCATTTGGTGTAACTCCGTCAGATGTACACCGTGTCTCTCCAAAACACGGTACACAAACTTCGTCAATGGGAACCTGAGATTCCCATAGATGAAGAATGCAGCATACACCCCTATTTTGCCCTTGGGGGCATCGTACACCGTCTGGTGTGGCTCAGGAAACTCAGGCTCGAAAGGCTCGAGCATGAACTTCCTGATGATGTACTGATACTGGTCGATGGGAAGAGCACACTGGCACTCGCCAGCAGTACTCTTATCGTCCCTATCAGAAGTGGACGTCAGGTTCTCGGAATACACGTCCGACTCTTCAGCAGTAACTTCAAGATCATGAGAAGACATGTTTTGAATGTAAAGAACGATTTCAGGAGAATGCTCGACAGAAAAGTTAGAATATTCGCCGGAAATCGTTTAGAAGAAGAAGAGAGGTGAAACTGTGAGTTGAAATGCATCCTCTCCTCCCTTTATATACTCATCGCAATAAATGCGATGAATTTAATGCGGAAGAGAGAGGAAAGCGCAGGTGCAATGAAACTATGACACGTGGAATATGCAAGCTGGCAACAACTGTTGACAGGACGCGTGCCGTAAACTTCGCGGCCACGCGCCCGAAAACTCGCGCCCACGCGCCTGAAAAAGCGTCTGGAATGACCATATACTGTCACGTCGCCATAACTTCCTGCACATCCTAACACTGTCAGAAGAAACCGTCGGACGACGTTTCAACAGTTTGGACTGTTCTTATCCTTTCACCAACTATTCAAATTTCAAAAAGATTCAAAAAAGATTCAAAAGTAAGCGGGACTATACCCCTTACCTTGGCAACCAAGTAACTATAAGACAGGTGCGAGTACAGTGTTAAGGCAAAACCCTTCACATACTTAGCACCTACAGGGAATTGAAGCCAAGAATACCTCGGCAACCAAGTAACTATAAGACGGGTGCGGTACAGTGTCAAGGCAAAACCCTTCACATACTTAGCACCCGCAGGGAATTGAAGCCAGGAATACCTTGGAAGTAAAGTAACTATAAGACGAGTGCGGGTACAGTGTCAAGGCGAAACCCTTCACATACCTAGCACTCCGCAGGGAATTGAAACCAAGAAGGATCTTCTGGGCCATGCTTGCGGAAACGGGAATAACATCCCCGCATAGCGGGAACGTCGAGAACTAGATTGTTTGAAGCTCCAATATGGAATTGGTTGTTTAAACATAATTGATCACTATGTTCAAAACTACCAAAACCTCATGGAGAATCTACACAAGTGGAACTCAACGCTCCTGACTTGCGAGGAGGTTACAGACCTACCCGCATCATACCCAAAGATCAAGCAGAAAAGTCGGGAATTTCTGCATGTGACATTAGGACTTCCGCGGGAAGAATCCCCATGGAAAACCTTAAAACTAAACCCTTTTCAAAACCCTTTGCTTAAGTCCAAAAGTTCACCTCACTTATTAACAATTCATGAGAAGAACATTGGACTGGGGGGACTTGAAGAGGTAGGTCCCAGCAGAGCCCAGTTGGACCCGCAAGACTCACCTTCAACAGGGACGTCTGCGCAAAGGCTAAACTCGCAAGACTCACCTTAAAGAGAGACGTCTGCGCAGAAACCAACTGGATCCGCAGGACCCACCATGCTCAGAGACGTGACGTCCTTACGCGCAGTACGCAAGCTGTTCCCGCAGGAAAAGCCTCCCAATGGTCGACGTACTCCGCCTGTTCCCGCAGTAACGGATACTAGCCATCAGGGAAGGCTACCCGCGCAGCAAGGCTACACGCACAAGGCACTTAACTCTTAAATAATTCAGTAATGTCACCTGAAGAAGGAGTGAGCAAGCCGGGAACACTCCCGCCCAAAGCCGGGAATACTCCCGCCCAAATGAGCCAGTCCGTACGCTACTGGAGGACCTTTTGTACTGTACCTGACGAGGTATGGACAAAAGGTCTGACCAAAGCAGCGACAGCTCACTGTGACAAAGGAATAGTACACAGCCGGCCTGGTCACTATCAGCCGCTGCCTACTCACCAACCCCTGTCACTATTAGCCGCTGCCTACTCACCAACCTGTCGTAGCACGTGCATAGCCTGTAGTTGGTGGAAAAGAATAGTACACAGCCGGCCTGGTCACTATCAGCCGCTGCCTACCCACCAACTACCAGCATGGCATGTGCATAGCCCACAGTTGGCAGAACAGGAATACTATTCAGCCGGCTGTACCTTCTTGGAAACCTACCTTCGGCTATAAATACTCCAACACCTTGGAATGGTATGGACATTACATTATCTTATATCATCTCATCTCATACCATCATATCTGCTCTAGTCATTTCTCTTAATATACACTTATATTCAAGAGCAATCTAGTCTGATTCTCACGCCGGAGGGTGGTCACAAGGAGGTACCCCCCCCCCCTTCTCAGTGACGAGCTCACGGTGTCTGTTTTGCAGGTCATCTGAAGAACCATCTTTGCCGGATCTAACCCCTCGTGGAAAACATCTATTTAACCCCCAGATTATCCGTAATCTACCCGGGGTCAATTAGTACCTCATTATATTGTTTACTTAAGCCCTTTTATCTATTGTGGAATGTCAAAGTAGAATTTAAAATAAACATTTTAAAAAAAGACAAGAAAAAACTAGTAGAATCCTATATGTGTGGAAAACCGGTCGGTTTTAGTTCGGTTATTATGATGCAAGCACATCACTGACACTCGGTATAACAATTAAAAGAGAGAAAAAACAAATATATTAGAACCAAATTGATATAAAAAAATACATATACTAGTACAGACATTGTTCGAACAATATAAGTTTTTGCCGTCATGGTATGATGCCAACATTTGCTATGTTAGAATTAATTGTTCGGTGCGCTACAAGATGGTCCCTCAACTAATCCTCTTCTACCACGTCAAGCTGGTGAGAAGAGGCTTACTTCCGTAGTGATGAGTGACCGAAAATCAAAGAGATGGCCTTCACCCCTATGAAGCCTGCTACTTTGAGTTAAAATTTTAGATGGAGGCCAATTTGGGTTAAAAATGTTCTAGAGTCAGTTTTTTGTATATTATTAATTTTGTGTATTACTGAATACTTAATAGGTCGGATTATCTTATTTTGTGAATTCTATTTAGGATTTAGATATTGGTCTTTATTTTTAGTTTTCTATTTGATACTAGTTTGAGCCCCGTGTATTACACGGGGAATTTATGAAAATCTTAAAATTTAAATATTAATCAAAATACAATCGACAACACAATTATCATATATTGTTAACAAAATTACAATTTATATTAAAATTTTAGGAATTACTATAGAAACATTATACAACTATATTTACTAATAAGAAAAAATGTCCGTGTACACTATGTTTGCGGTTGTGTTGGTCAATATACCTAGTTTATCAATAATCAAGTTTTTTAGTCAATGCCTGCTTGTAAATCTTGACAAAGCGACGTATAGATGTCCGTGTGAAAACACAGGTTCTTTCAAGTACAAGCCAACCATAAATAATAAAACAAGATTATGTGTTAAATCTTAATCTTAAATATATATAAATGAAACTTCCTTACATTCTCTTAAGTTACAAGATTGCTTTATTTGTAAATAAAGGTTTCTCATGCATTTAAACCGAATTCACGGGTATGAGTCTCACCAAACCCAGATAACCTTTTAAACGGGTTATAACATCTCATTATAATCCTATAAAATAATGATATACTAAAAATTAGTATCCGGTTTTTTTAAAGATATTTATAATCAAGAAACAATTTTATAGTAAAAAAAAGCGGGTCATGAGACTCACTAAAGCCAGATAGCCTTTTAAACGGGTTATAACATCTCATTATATTAAAAATTAACGTCATCAAATATTTGATATGAAAATCATATAAAATGGGGATATACTAAAAATTAGTATCCGGTTTTTTTTAAAATAGTATTTATAATTAAGAAACAATTTTATAGTAAAAAAAAGCGGGTCATGGATCTCACCAAACTCATATAACTTTTAAACCGGGTTATAATATCTCAATTGTTTGTGAAACCATTTCATCATCAAATCCCTAAGTATATTAATAACTTCCTTACAATAAATAAAATTAAAATTAAAAAAAATATATTAATATTAGAAACATCATCATCATCATCATCGTACTCAGTATATCCCACCAATAGCAAAGCTATGTTAGGGTCTGAGGGGGGTAAGATGTAGACAGCCTTACCTCTACCCCATAGGGATAGAGAGGCTGCTTCCGGTGAGACCCCCGGCTCGATAGTAGTTTTGCATCAAGCCTTGGACATAAAGCACATAGCACTCAATCATCGGGATACCGGCTGATTGGTGCATGTACCCTCGTCTTTCGGCTATCAACGCCACCACATGATGCCTGATTAACCTTCCGCCACTTTTAACGTTATTTTCACGAGATTAGTAAAATAACGTCAAAATTAGTGCAATTTCACTTTTGCCCACCCGAGGGTTTACACATATATACATAATATACGCGCACCTCAAGCAGGGCGTAATATTAGAAACAAATAATATAAAACAATCTCGTATTACATGGAATAAAAGCTAGTTATATATGATAGTTAAGAAAAGAACATCATGATTCCATCTTTCCAAAATAAACCAAAAGAATAAATTTAAATGCTTAGTATGTCTATAAAAAAATTTATGAGAATGTAGTCAACGTATATAATAAAAATTTTTAAGAAAGAAAGTATTTTAATTGACTTTTATTTTATATGCTTGAAAATACTAAAAAAATAATAATAAAGCAATGTTCCGACCACTTCAATCCCATTTGGCATATTCTTTTTATATAGCTAAATTGTTTCATTTTATTACTTAAGGATAAACATGACGTTAAAATATAAAAAGAAAAAAAGAAGAAATAAATAAACATTAACACACTTGCTTTATATATACATAAAAATAAGGCTATTTTTGGTTGGGTAATGACCCACAAGGGATCCAAATAACAAAATGGGTTTAAATATGATGATGATGATGATTGAGAGAGTGACAAGTTGCACATAGTAGTATTCTTTTATTAGAGTAGTAGATGGGTTATTTGTTATTTCAAGTTTGGGTTTATTATAAATAGAGAGCTACTGAGTCATTGTAAGCTATATTTCAATTCTTTTTCACTTCCAAAAACCGCCCCTTCAACCCCCCCCCCCCCCCCCCTGAATGCCCATAACGAACAACCTAAGCAAGACCATATTATATATTGTTGTTTCATTCATGTTATGAGTTAGAGTTAACATGTTATAGCATAGTGTTATATTAATTAGACTTCATGACTATTAATCTATATTAGGGTTGTCATTTTTACCCGAAACCCAACCCGAGAAAATACGTACCCAAACCCGAACTAACCCGACCCGAAAAACCCGAACCCGAGAAAAGATCAACCCGAACCCGAACCGAAGTAATTAGGGTTGGTTCTCGGGTTTGATTTATAAGTTTTGGGTCAACCCGAATAACCCGAATAAACTTTTAGTTTTGAAATTAAATATGTATTTATGTTTAATAGGCTTAGTATTAGCAACTAATGTTATCAGAATCTGGTCCTAATCGATTGTTGTCATCACAACTATTATTGATCGATTGCTTATTGATAGTTTATGTTTTCCATTTGTTACTAATAGCAACTGTAATCGAACAACCAAATCACGCCCGATTGTAGACGATTATGGTTCAAGTTAGTTTTACTCTTCTTTTGGATTGTTTTATCAAGTTATGTTAGTTTATTAATTGATTGTTTGCTTACGAGCAAAGAATAATATGTTGTTTTAATTTTAGCATTGTAGGTTTTAATTTTTTTTTGTTTTTTGTTTTGTTTTCTAGGATACTCGAAACCCGATTAACCCAACCCGAAAAAATCCGAACCCGAATTACCCAAACCCGAAAAACCCGTGAGAGATTCAGGTTGGGTTTCGGGTCAATATTTAAAACTTTGAAACCCGAATAACCCGACCCGAAAAACCCGAAACCCGAAAAACAAACCCGAAAAACACCCCTAATCTATATTATATTATGTTATCATTGAAGAAATAATAAAAAAAGATTGTCTTTCAAAAAGAAGATTAAAATAAAGAACCGCAAAAAAATGTATAGTCACAACTGTATAAAAGTTCAATATAAATAAACATTAATAAAAGATAACAAGACAAAATATTTTGTATTTAAGAGTATAAATAAAAGAAAGAGGAAGAAATAATAAAAAAAGAATATAAAGATAGAAAATGAAATAGGATGTGAGAAATATAAAAATATGAAATAGCATGCATACTAACCCTCTATCTCGGCATCCATACTAACTATTCTATCAGAATCTTAATCAGAATAACACTAGGACCGTTTTATAAATAGTAAAAAAGGATAAATGAATATAACATTAACCTATGTCCCATTAGGTGTCGAAATTGGTAAGTCGAACGTGAACTTTGTTATGAGCCGTAAAACAAGGTTACCCGTACAATCAAAATTATCCTACCCTGAGCATCAACAAAGCGGTGATGCGGAAGCGACAACACACAACGCAAAATAGAAATTAATAAACGATAAATGACACTAGAACTTTACGTGGTTCGATTAAGAAAGAGACCTACATCTATAAACTGCAACTAGATTAATTCATTGATAATGTGCAAATATTACAATTGCATAGAACAAGTATATATATAAGTATGAAACTAGAGAACAACTTAACTAACAACAAACATTTATGGGCCCGAGCCCTTGTTCATCATGTCACTAATACTAATTTGAGCCTAAATTCAAAATTGGTTCAAAGTCTTCAGAAACCCAACAAAGCAATAATTCATCAATACACTTTTGAGAGAAGAATCTAATTTCTAATTATAATAATAACATAGGATATATTATTTTATAAGTTAATTCTATTCAAATAACATGAGGAAACATGACTTGTTAGGCTATGTGTACAAATGGGGGCGAATTGTAACACGTGGCGCCCAGTCAGTAAAGAGGGCGAATTTGTTTTTGGGGTGTAATGGTGTAGGGGCTACAAGTTGGGCCCACAGTATCTTTTTTTATTATTTTCTTTTTACAATTAAACTAATCATATAAAAACCAATTTCTTCAAATAATTAAATAAAAATGCATTAAAATTAAAAAGAAATACAAAAAAAATACATAACTAAAAAAATACATAACTAAAAATATAAAAAAACATATAGCTCGGTTGTTTCTAGGATTCATTTTGCATATACACACACACAACATATATACATATACATATACATATACATATACATATATACATATACATATATATACACACAACATATAATATAATAATAATAATAATATTTTCTTCTTCCAGACGATGAAAACACCTCGCCCCCGCCTCAAATCGCCCACATATCGCCCGGGGGGGGGGGGTGTTCGCGCCCAATGTCGCCCAAATCGGCGCCCAGTACGCATAGCCTTAATTAATATTATTTTAGATATATTAAGCGCTGTTCGTTTATGACTTAGCTAATAATCTAATGTAGTAAATATGCCTTCACGTGTTTCCTCCTTTTCATATGTATAGACAAGTTTAGGCACCTGGTGTTATACATTTTATATATTTTCTATAATTATACCATACAGATTGATTTTTTTGTATTCATCATCTAGGTTATATGTGAACTATCCTTCCAAGTTCCAAGTGGTTTTACTTGGTATTGGCCCAATAAGTGGCGGAACAAGAAAGGTGATCCTAAAATTTTGGTTTATTGAATTTTAATAATTCATATTGAATAATATTGGCTGATAATAATTCTTATTCATTTTATCGTCATTAGCGGTCCCAAATTTAAAAAAAATTGGCCTCCCCGTTAAAAAGGACTTAACGACATACGTTTTTCTGAATTTCAAACTAATTTGTTAGGGCTTTTGATCAGAAGGGGGATACGAATCGATTGATGTAAAACTTTGTTCGAAACAATGATCATGTTGTAGTGAAGGCCGAAAAGAAACTAATTTGCAACGAACGCTTGAATGTATATTTAAAGAAAAGTATATACAAATAAAATTTCTTACAAATAAACATTTGGTTTTGAATCTCATTGATTTAATAACATTATACTTTTATTTGATTTAATAACATTCTACTTCTATGTATTTGTATATAGTTTTTTTTTATTTCGTTAAAATAAAGAGAAAAAAAAATAAAGAAGCATGCAACTCCTTAGACTAAGGGGTGTGGGGGCTCCAGTGGGAGCTCCAGCAGAGCCAAGAACCAATAATATTAAGACGTGTGGTAGAGAGAGAAACTGGATAAGGGGGGTGTTGGAGCCCCTGGTGGAGCCCCTGGCCCCTGGTGTGTGTAACATCCCGAAATTTCAAAGGTAATATTAATTATATTACTTATTAATAGATGGGAAGTTTACTCGGGTTATCAGGAAATAAATAAAAGAATAGGAGTTGGTATGGGTCGGGCTAGTGTCGGGTAATGGAAGTGGGTTATGGACTTGGGTTAATTGAGATAGGTTAAATGAGAAAGGGATTTCAGGGATATAAATACCCCCAAAATCCCAAAATATCTCATTTCTCACCAAACTCCCTAACACACACTCCTTACACCCTCAAAACACACACATCCTAACCGATCAAGATTCGGAGCCGAGACCCGAGGTTTTGTTGATAGATCTGCGTTGGTAAGGTAAGAACATATCCAACAAAGCTAATATTACTGAAAATGGTTAGGATTGGATGGGTTAACCGGACCCGAAACCCAACTGCCCAAATCGGACCCCTAAAACGTCGATTTTAGGCCGATTTGATGGTTGGGGTTTGTAGGCGCCGATCATACGGTTCCGTGGGTACCAAAATCGAGTTATTTGGCTAAGAAACGAAGGAGTTATGGGCAAACAGATCTGCAGCGCGACAACTTCGCCTGCAAGATTAAGTTCGCCTGATGAACTTCGCCTTCAAGCGTAACTTCGCCTTCAAGCGTAACTTCGCCTAAGGATAACTTCGCCTACGGCCAAGTTCGCCTAAGGATAACTTCGCCTACGGCCAAGTTCGCCTAAGGATAACTTCGCCTGAAGCCAAGTTCGCCTAAGGATAACTTCGCCTGAAGCCAAGTTCGCCTAAGGTTTAACTTCGCCTGAAGCCAAGTTCGCCTAAGGTTTAACTTCGCCTGAAGCCAAGTTCGCCTAAGGTTTAACTTCGCCTGAAGCCAAGTTCGCCTAAGGTTTAACTTCGCCTGAAGCCAAGTTCGCCTAAGGTTTAACTTCGCCTGAAGCCAAGTTCGCCTAAGGTTTAACTTCGCCTGAAGTGAGGTTCGTTTAGAAAATAAATTAAAAACCTAATGGAAAATGTGTTAAGGCAGTTATCGAAAATAAAATTTTTCCAAGCTGACCTGGCAGCTTAACCCCAGCCAGGGGCTCTGCCCCTTGGACCCCGCTAGGGGCTGCCGCCCCTAGAACCCCGCTACCAGGGGCGCTACCCCCGGACCCCCGTTCGTTGTGGGTCATATAAAGATAGAAACGCAACATAAGTAGTAGTAGCTAATTGATACGTGTAAATATTATACAGTTAGCCGTGCACAGCTCAAGAGGGGAATAACTATTAACGGAGAGCGTAACAGTATTCAGGTGAGTTTCTAGCCCCATTCCTTGTTATGTTTTCGGGGCTGTGTGCATACTCGATGTGTTGTTAATACATTTATCCTAAGTGATAAGTGTATGTCATATGTGATATGTGTGATAGATATGAATGATTGTTTGTCGGTACGCGAACGATCTTCGGATATTGCGCGTAATGTCAGGTTAAAAATAAAGGTACGAATATTATATGTCGTAGATGTATGAATATTCAAATGAATACTTGTCGGGGCGTGAACGATCTTCGGATATTGCACGTAACGACAAGGGGTATGGTTGTTAATGGATGAGGTAAAGAATGCCTAGAGTGTTCTTATGATATAATGTAAGTATGTGTGTATAGGTACACGAATGGTATGTGATATGTGTGATATGTATGAATGATTGCTTGATGGTACGTGAACGATCTTCGGATATTGTACGTACTGTCAGGTTGTAACGTTATAAATATGGTCAGTATGATATGTATGTTTATGTGTATGAACGTAATAAAGTTAGTAAAAGAAGGAAATGACGGTTGTATGGTTGTATAGTTACGAAAAGGGTACCGAGCCCTAATAATACTCGAGGTAGGATGTATGGTTGTATGGTAACGAAGAGGGAATCGAACCCTACTAATATTCGAAAACCAAGGGACCAGACCCTTATAATATCTGTGATGTTAGGGACCAGACCCTTATAATATCTGTGATGTTAGGGACCAGACCCTTATAATATCTGTGATGTTAGGGACCAGACCCTTATAATATCTGTGATGTTAGGGACCAGACCCTTATAATATCTGTGATGTTAGGGACCAGACCCTTATAATATCTGTGATGTTAGGGACCAGACCCTTATAATATCTGTGATGATAGGGACCAGACCCTTATAATATCTGTGATGTTAGGGAATCGAACCCTTCTAATATTCGAAAACTAGGGACCAGACCCTTATAATATCTGTGAGGTTATAGGGCGAAAGGCTCTTTAAAACGTATGATTATGAATGTAAAGAAAGTATGTAAGTAAGAAAGAAAGTATGTAAGTAAGAAAGAAAGTATGTAAGTAAGAATGAAGGTATGAGTACTTATGTGCGTATGAAAGAAAGTTATGAGGTTAAGTACGAATGTATGTAAGAAGGTATTGTATGATATTGTATGATTAACTAGAACTCACTCAGCGTAGCTGACTTTTAGTATGCACGCAGGTGAGCTGATTATAGAGTTAGCATGAGGATGACACACGGCATGGATTGAACGGCTGGCATCTGAAGAAAGAAGTAAAGATGTTTTAAATATAAAGTTTTGTGTTATGGTATCAAAGAAAAGATTTAATGTTTTGTAACAAATGATTGATGTTTTATATTCCGCGAAAAGTTTTAATAAACTCTGATTTGAAGAACTGTGTTTATGAGTAAATCTGACGCTAAAGTGGGGCTACCGGGTTCGGGGCCTTACAAGTTGGTATCAGAGCATAAGTTCGAGAGATTTAAGCATCCTACATGCTTAGACTCGAACAGAGAACGGGATTTAAGTAAGAAAAGAAAGAAGATGCCAGTTCAAGAATGCCATGTGTCGCTCAAGCAAGATCAGTAAAGGTAAAGTGTATGATTAAATGATATATGTTAATGAGAAAGAAAGGATATGTGAACGATAGGGATAGGAATAATTGATTGTTTGATTTAACTAACTGCTTAAGTAGAACCAGCACAAATAGACTCATAAAGGGAAGTATATAGGACACGGAAAGCAATGTGATCAGCTAGTCACAGCTGGCCACTGTTATTACCTGTTAGCCTTGCTATCCTTGTACTAGATAGTTCCTTGAGTGATGATGTTTGTGTTTTCCCTTAGAATACTAATGGCTGGAGCAAAAAGGTTTGTTGGTAAGGGAGGTCACACTGGACGTCCTCTTGGAATACGCGTTGTCCGAGAACCTTCTGAAGAACCAGTTACTACCACGAAAAAGGATAAAAGTGAAACTTTGCAAGGACCAAGCAGCAATGAAGGGTATCAGCTGGATCCTGTTACTCAATTTGCCATTTCTTACGCTGTAGCTGCTGCAGAGAAGAAATTTCGTACTGACAAGTCTGCCGAAAACCATGCAAGGGCCACTGAGAAGGCAGGAGGAGACGGAAAGAAGGGTGATGATTATAAGGGAGGAGCGAAAGGAACCAAAGGATCTGTAGATGTCGTGGAGTATGCGGGGAAGAAGATACTAAAGGTCGCGGGAAGGGAAACATGCAAAGTGTGCGGGAAGATGCACCTAGGAGAATGCAAGGCTGGTCCAAATCAGTGCTACCGATGTGGGAAGAAGGGACACATAACTCGTGATTGCACCGAGAACCAGAAATGTTATAAGTGTGGTAAGTCGGGTCACTTAGCTAGGGATTGTGGGGGAGCAAGAACGGTGGGGGAAAAGAAGAAAAGGAACCCAACTCCAGAACCAGAGGAAGCCGATGAGGTGGATCCACGCAAAAAGAAGGCAAGGCAAGAGGGGTTCACTGCTTGTGAAAAATGTGGGAAGAGACACCCCGGAGAGTGCAGAAAGGGATTAAGTGTTTGCTACAGGTGTGGAAGAGCAGGACATTCCTCTGGGGAATGTGATGATTACCATAGGTGTCACAACTGTGGAGGACGTGGGCACCTAGCAAGGGATTGCAAGAAGCCAAAGGAAGGACATGAAGGAGAAAAGAAGGAGAAGAAATGGGCTACCTCTGCTAAGCGGTCTGGCGAGATGGTGACAACAACTGATGAGAGGAAGGCCAAGGTTGGGAACAAGGATGCGTGTAAGACATGTGGGCGAGTGCACCAGGGAGAATGTAAGACTGGGACAGACAGGTGCTATCGGTGTGGAAAGAGTGGGCATTATTCTCGAGAATGCCCTGATCGTCCAAAGTGCTTCAATTGCGGAAAAGCTGACCACATGGCTAGGGATTGCAAGGAATCAGGGGCGGAAGGTGCGAAAGGGTGAAGACTTGGGGAAACTGCAGAGAGGGACGCTTGATGAAGGAATAATTGCTTATGCAATGGTGTTATTAAGTTGCTTTTGCTTAAGGACTTGTTGTGTGTTAAGGTTTAAAACTTATGGTTATCAGTGACGTGTAATATTTATATTGAGTTTGGTTATGAATGATTATTATGTTGTGATGAAAGGTTGTTTTAGACAATAGTGTTAAAAGTACTAATCAAAGCCCTTGGAGGTATGAGATGAGTTGTGGTACATCGAGGGTCTCATGGACAAGCTACCTTAAATAGCTAAAACGCATGACCACTATTCGATGGCTGTAAAGTCGGAAGTAGGAAGGGTAACTCAGAAAGCGAAGGCAATTATATAAAACGTGTAAATGTAAGAAGTTTTCCTTTTATAGGGAATAAGTTAGGTTTCGGGGACGAAACCTCTTTAAGGAGGGAAGACTTGTAACATCCCGAAATTTCAAAGGTAATATTAATTATATTACTTATTAATAGATGGGAAGTTTACTCGGGTTATCAGGAAATAAATAAAAGAATAGGAGTTGGTATGGGTCGGGCTAGTGTCGGGTAATGGAAGTGGGTTATGGACTTGGGTTAATTGAGATAGGTTAAATGAGAAAGGGATTTCAGGGATATAAATACCCCCAAAATCCCAAAATATCTCATTTCTCACCAAACTCCCTAACACACACTCCTTACACCCTCAAAACACACACATCCTAACCGATCAAGATTCGGAGCCGAGACCCGAGGTTTTGTTGATAGATCTGCGTTGGTAAGGTAAGAACATATCCAACAAAGCTAATATTACTGAAAATGGTTAGGATTGGATGGGTTAACCGGACCCGAAACCCAACTGCCCAAATCGGACCCCTAAAACGTCGATTTTAGGCCGATTTGATGGTTGGGGTTTGTAGGCGCCGATCATACGGTTCCGTGGGTACCAAAATCGAGTTATTTGGCTAAGAAACGAAGGAGTTATGGGCAAACAGATCTGCAGCGCGACAACTTCGCCTGCAAGATTAAGTTCGCCTGATGAACTTCGCCTTCAAGCGTAACTTCGCCTTCAAGCGTAACTTCGCCTAAGGATAACTTCGCCTACGGCCAAGTTCGCCTAAGGATAACTTCGCCTACGGCCAAGTTCGCCTAAGGATAACTTCGCCTGAAGCCAAGTTCGCCTAAGGATAACTTCGCCTGAAGCCAAGTTCGCCTAAGGTTTAACTTCGCCTGAAGCCAAGTTCGCCTAAGGTTTAACTTCGCCTGAAGCCAAGTTCGCCTAAGGTTTAACTTCGCCTGAAGCCAAGTTCGCCTAAGGTTTAACTTCGCCTGAAGCCAAGTTCGCCTAAGGTTTAACTTCGCCTGAAGCCAAGTTCGCCTAAGGTTTAACTTCGCCTGAAGTGAGGTTCGTTTAGAAAATAAATTAAAAACCTAATGGAAAATGTGTTAAGGCAGTTATCGAAAATAAAATTTTTCCAAGCTGACCTGGCAGCTTAACCCCAGCCAGGGGCTCTGCCCCTTGGACCCCGCTAGGGGCTGCCGCCCCTAGAACCCCGCTACCAGGGGCGCTACCCCCGGACCCCCGTTCGTTGTGGGTCATATAAAGATAGAAACGCAACATAAGTAGTAGTAGCTAATTGATACGTGTAAATATTATACAGTTAGCCGTGCACAGCTCAAGAGGGGAATAACTATTAACGGAGAGCGTAACAGTATTCAGGTGAGTTTCTAGCCCCATTCCTTGTTATGTTTTCGGGGCTGTGTGCATACTCGATGTGTTGTTAATACATTTATCCTAAGTGATAAGTGTATGTCATATGTGATATGTGTGATAGATATGAATGATTGTTTGTCGGTACGCGAACGATCTTCGGATATTGCGCGTAATGTCAGGTTAAAAATAAAGGTACGAATATTATATGTCGTAGATGTATGAATATTCAAATGAATACTTGTCGGGGCGTGAACGATCTTCGGATATTGCACGTAACGACAAGGGGTATGGTTGTTAATGGATGAGGTAAAGAATGCCTAGAGTGTTCTTATGATATAATGTAAGTATGTGTGTATAGGTACACGAATGGTATGTGATATGTGTGATATGTATGAATGATTGCTTGATGGTACGTGAACGATCTTCGGATATTGTACGTACTGTCAGGTTGTAACGTTATAAATATGGTCAGTATGATATGTATGTTTATGTGTATGAACGTAATAAAGTTAGTAAAAGAAGGAAATGACGGTTGTATGGTTGTATAGTTACGAAAAGGGTACCGAGCCCTAATAATACTCGAGGTAGGATGTATGGTTGTATGGTAACGAAGAGGGAATCGAACCCTACTAATATTCGAAAACCAAGGGACCAGACCCTTATAATATCTGTGATGTTAGGGACCAGACCCTTATAATATCTGTGATGTTAGGGACCAGACCCTTATAATATCTGTGATGTTAGGGACCAGACCCTTATAATATCTGTGATGTTAGGGACCAGACCCTTATAATATCTGTGATGTTAGGGACCAGACCCTTATAATATCTGTGATGATAGGGACCAGACCCTTATAATATCTGTGATGTTAGGGAATCGAACCCTTCTAATATTCGAAAACTAGGGACCAGACCCTTATAATATCTGTGAGGTTATAGGGCGAAAGGCTCTTTAAAACGTATGATTATGAATGTAAAGAAAGTATGTAAGTAAGAAAGAAAGTATGTAAGTAAGAATGAAGGTATGAGTACTTATGTGCGTATGAAAGAAAGTTATGAGGTTAAGTACGAATGTATGTAAGAAGGTATTGTATGATATTGTATGATTAACTAGAACTCACTCAGCGTAGCTGACTTTTAGTATGCACGCAGGTGAGCTGATTATAGAGTTAGCATGAGGATGACACACGGCATGGATTGAACGGCTGGCATCTGAAGAAAGAAGTAAAGATGTTTTAAATATAAAGTTTTGTGTTATGGTATCAAAGAAAAGATTTAATGTTTTGTAACAAATGATTGATGTTTTATATTCCGCGAAAAGTTTTAATAAACTCTGATTTGAAGAACTGTGTTTATGAGTAAATCTGACGCTAAAGTGGGGCTACCGGGTTCGGGGCCTTACAGTGTGGAGGGGCTCCAGTAGGGGCTCCAACGGAATTTTTTTTTATTTTTTTTATAAATATATTCAAACAACATATTATTAAAAAAACACATAAATTATTAAAAAAAAACACACATTAATAAAAAAACACATTAATAACTAAAAATTAAAAAACCAACAAAAAAAATAAAATAAGAATTAAAGTAATAAAAAGAAACATTCTTCTTATTCTTCGGCTTGGTCTTCTTCGATCAACTTCTTTCGGATACGTTGCTTTTGCTTTTCTATAAGCATTTGATCGACCGGATTTAGGTTACTGAAGTCTCTAGTAAGAAAGTCCAAATCTCTCATTCGAGTTTTTTCCTTTTTGTCATAAGAGACCACCTCCATGGTTTTGTTGAATTTATTGAGGGATTCAACAAGATTGGAGATGTTTACGGCTTTCCCCTCAGCCGGTTTTTTCCCCTTGGCGTCCCTTCCCAATGGCCGCCTCCTCGGTGGTGAAGACGTTTCCTCCTTCGCAATGTTTAGGTCGAATCTAACGCGGCAATCCGACCCGGTTGAAGTGTTATACGTTCCAGACGAACTAATTTTAGTCCGTTTCGGCCCTACTTCCGCATCAAAGTCCGGCGCCACCAGCTCAACCCACTTGGAACACTTTTTCAACCTGTCCCATAACTTTAAATCGTCCCACGTCTTCACCACCCCATACCTCCGCAAACACTCTTGCTTCCACTCTTCGACCGTAAAATTGTAAACCGCCAAATCATCACTTCCACTTGGTCTCATACGACCGCTATTCCTGTTGAAAAGATTAGTAAACAAGCCGACAAATTTTCTGATTTCGGACCACCGACCCGAAATTATATCGGCGTTCCGCTCTATACTCCCAACGAGCATGTGGAACGTCTCCCTAACCTTTGTCCAAAAAATCTTTCTCTGTTGGTAGTCGGCTGCAAAATGAATAAATAAATTAGATTTTCATTTAACTTTTTTATTAAAAATCTAAAATAAAAACGTTAAAACAATTACAGCAATGCCGATCCTCAGAAATGATTATCCAAGCCCGACACAAGGCTTCCTTCTCATCCGATGACCACGGAGTGGTTTTCCGTTTCGTTCTCGGAGTCGAAGCCGGTTCCGACCCGTCCGTTGCAACTGGTTTTTTCCGGTGGACGCGTCTTTTTGGTTCCGGAGCTTGTGATTCTTGTGTCTCCGGAACAACAAAGTTAGGAGACAGTTGTGTGTTGGATGGTTGAAAGCCAGATGATTTTTGCGGCTCCGAATAAAACATCGGTTGGTGCGGTGAGAAACCCATAAACGTGAAAAGTTGAGAAGATGAATTGATTTTGGGTGAAAGTTTGAAGTTTTGGTATAAAAATGGGTGAAATGGAGTATAATTATATAGAAAATATTTTTTTTTGTTTTTTTCTTCTCCCCAACGGTTGAAAAAACATCAAAAGATGTGCCCTCCTCTCTCTCTTCTCCCGCTACCATGCTCACCGCCCCCTCTACCGCCCCTCTAGCACCCCTCTAGCGCGCTCGGTGGTGTGGTACTAGCGCCTGGGGGCGCGAGCGAAGGGGCTCTAGCGCCCCCGCTGAAGCCCCCACACCCCTAAGTCTTAACAATAAAGTGACAACCCCTCAATTCGTTCTCATTCACACAACCACACTTTATAAAAAAAAATAATAATAACAATAACATAAATAGGTGTAGTCTAAATCAACATAAGAGCCAGCGCCAACCGACGCACACCAATGTATTTCCGACACTGCCCAATATTCTCTCTCTAGATCTCACTCACTGTTTTAGCCAACCACAACTCTACAAAATCCACCACTGATTATCAATCCAACAACACACACCTCCAGACGTACGTACGTACGTACGTACGTGTCTGCATTTATTTCTGTTCCAGATCATAACACCACGGTACTGTACAAATCTGACTGACTTCATTTTAACCAATCCGAAACTTTATCGCCTTATTTTACTTTAACAATTAATCAATCGCACCATTTCTGATTAGTAGTTGCTTCAATGCATTTCCGTTATTATCAACTTCAATAATAACATTAATTAATGTCGGTGCTTTTTTTCATATATTAATCATTAATTTCGTTAACTTTTTGTTAGAAGCTAATAATAAATAATTATCATGCGTGCTTTATAATATGATGAGTTTTCTTAACCCACAGATCTACAACACTGCTGTTAATTTGCTTAAAACAACTTATGAGATCTGATTTTAATTTTGTGGACACATTTCCATTCAGAATTCTTTCAGGCCGGCTAGTGAGTAAGCTAAATGAGACAATAGCTTTAGGCCTCTAGATTTATAGGACCTCCATCTTAGATAAGAGTTACGTATGATTGCTTCATATTCATTATCACGGCATATCATTCATATTTTATAATTCATGTACACTCTCTAGCACTATACGCATACAAGAAAGAAAATAAAAAGGCCTCAACATTTTAGTTGGTTTTAGGCCTCCGAGGATGTTGAGACGGCCCTGAATTCTTTACATCTCATTTCGGTTTTCTGACTAGAGTCCAGCAGGTCGTGCGTAGTAATTTTTCGGCCCCTAAATCCCAAAGCTTCGTTTTTAGTATGATCAGTTTTGCTATTCAAAAGAGTGTTGCAGCGCAACTGGTTGTCCGTTTACCTCTGCTTTATTGTGAAACTTATCTATTGGTTAACAATAAAAATTTTGATTTTGTGTGAGTACATTATTGTGTTTGTTTAGATTTCTATAGATCTGATATTGAATTTGTGTGAATATTATTGTGCTTAATTGGTTTCAATTTCTATAGATCTAATTCTGTAGTGTTTGATACATTATTTCAGATCTGATTTTTATTTTATTTGTTAGGGTTTTGTGTGAAGAACAACAATTAGAAGCTAGCTTATAACAATGCCGACAACTCTTCGGAAGGCGATCGGAGCAGTGAAGGATCAAACGAGCATTGGAATCGCTAAGGTAGCTAGCGATGTAGCACCAGAGCTAAAAGTCGCCATAGTGAAAGCCACAAGTCACGACGATGATCCCGCGAGTGAGAAGTACATTCGGGAGATTCTGCAGCTTACGTCTTACTCACGAGGCTACGTGAGCGCCTGCGTTCACTCTGTATCGAAACGGTTAAGCAAAACTCGTGATTGGATCGTTGCCCTAAAATGTTTGGTTCTCGTACATCGGTTGTTGAATGACGGTGACTCGGTTTTTCAAATGGAAATTATGCACGCCACTAGACGAGGGACCCGGTTGCTTAACATGTCGGATTTTCGTGACGAGGCGCATAGTAATTCGTGGGATCACTCGGGTTTTGTTAGGACTTATGGGTTTTACTTGGACCAGAAGCTAGATTTAATCGCGTATGAGCGGAAGCAGAGCAGTGGGACCCGTGGAGATCCGGATAAACCCGGGGAAGATCGTCGGAGGTCGCCACAAAACCGGGGATATGACGATTACAACGGGTTTCGTGATGAACCGGGGTATGGTGATATGAGGAAAACAAGGTCTTATGGGGATGTAAGAGAGGGGTCTAGTGGATCAACTCAAGAAAATAAGGATAGTACTCCGTTACGGGATATGAAACCCGAGAGGATTTTCGGTAAAATGGGGTATTTGCAAAGACTGTTGGATCGGTTATTGTCGTGCAGACCGACTGGTCTTGCGAGAAACAATAGGATGGTTTTGGTTGCATTGTATCCTATAGTGCAAGAAAGTTTTAAACTTTATGCTGATATATGTGAAGTGTTGGCTGTTTTGCTTGATAGATTCTTTGATATGGAGCATCATGATTGTGTGAAAGCGTTTGATGCGTATGCGAGTGCTGCAAAACAGATTGACGAGCTTGTAGCGTTTATAACTGGTGTAAAGATATGGGTATCGCAAGATCATCCGAGTATCCAGAAGTTCAGAAAATATCCGGGAAATTACTCGAGACGTTGGAGGAGTTTGTGAGAGATAGAGCCAAAGTTATGAAAAGCCCGGATAAAAAACCCGAGGTTAAAGAAGTAGAACCGGTTCCTGATATGAATGAGATAAAGGCCTTGCCGGCACCGGAGACTGTGCCGCCGCCGCCGGAGCCGGTAGTTGAGCCGCCACCGTCGCCACCTAAACCGCAGCACACTGGTGATTTAGTGGATTTAAGAGAGGAGGTGGTGACGGCTGATGATCAAGGAAATAGATTTGCTCTGGCGTTGTTTGCAGGCCCGGGTAGGCCTGCAAACAACGGGAAATGGGAAGCGTTTGGGTCAAACAGTGGACCCGAGGTG
Organism: Bidens hawaiensis; assembly: GCF_021521415.1. Lineage (NCBI taxonomy): Eukaryota > Viridiplantae > Streptophyta > Magnoliopsida > Asterales > Asteraceae > Bidens > Bidens hawaiensis. The sequence goes on from NW_027491277.1 coordinate 1,353,981, forward strand.
ACTTCCGCTTGGCAGAATCTGGCTGCTGAGGCGGGAAAAGCCGATTGGGAGCTTGCGCTGGTGGAGACCGCTAGTAATCTGGAAAAACAGAAGGCGACAATGGGTGGTGGGCTCGACCCGTTATTGCTAAACGGAATTTATGACCAAGGAATGGTGAGGCAACACGTGAGCACGGCTCAGTTAACTGGCGGCAGTGCTAGCAGCGTGGCATTACCAGGAAAAACAGGCACACCTGTTTTGGCACTGCCAGCGCCTGACGGGTCGGTGCAGCCCGTTGGCGGTGATCCATTTGCCGCCTCGTTAAGTGTGCCGCCGCCCTCTTACGTTTAAATGGCGGATATTGAAAAGAAACAGCAGTTGTTGGTGCAAGAACAGATGGTTTGGCAGCAATATGCTAGAGATGGAATGCAAGGTCAAGTTAGTTTGAGCAGGATTAATGGTGGTGGTTATGTTGCACGGGTCAACCGCCCATGATGCCTTATGGGGCTCCGCCTGTAAATGGATCCGGGTTCTACTATCCTACTTATTGATTGATGATGGGTATTTGTTGCTTTGATCATATGTTGTACCATTCATTTTTGTTGCTGTATTAGAACAAATGAGTAGCTAACTATATGTAATTAAATGAAACTATTTGTTTTGTGACACTTGGTAGTAAGCTTTATTCTGTTTAATATTGTCACATACTTATGGTGAAAAGGTGAAGTAGCATTGGATACTTGTTTCTCTCTTAAAGTGCTAAATAAGCATCATTTATAAGCTATTAGTTTTTATAGAGATATATCTCACAGTAATAGCTATACTGTACTTTAATGCCTTGGTTACCAGTTATCCATGGTTTAATTTTGATCCATAGATTCTAATTGTTATAATAACTCTACCAATGCTTGAAGGTCCGGTTGAGACTGTAAAATAAAGAAAACCCCGTAAGGTGTAATGTATTATTGATCAACTATATATAGATGTACAATTAGATAAATACAAAGAACATAATCAAATACAATCTCCTAATTATGGTAACACTATTATACTAAAACTCTAATAATATATTCTTCTAAAATATTCTCTAACGGAGACGACAAAAGACAAGCAGGAAAAAAAAAAGAAAAAACAAACAAGCACTGTTAGTCTCGCCATTAATATCATGTAAACCACAGGCGTCTCATTGTGAATGTATTTACCCTAGAAAAGTAAAAGAATTAGATCACTTTAAATTTAAGAAAAGAAACAAAATAATTGTTGGGTTTGTCGAGGTTTAGCCTCGGTTAGTTGAAGATCTTGAAAACATGTTTGATGGGTTTAATGAAAATTGAAGACACGGGAGGTCTTTGGGGCGGCCTATATCTCTTATTATGGCAGGATTGTAGCACGTGGACGCATGCCAGCTTAGATCAAACCACGTAAAATCGTAAATTTTCTGTGTGTCGTGTTAATTTATTTGTCTGTGTTGAAAAACCGAGATTCAAATTAACAATAATGATCCGAAGACAACGTTGACCTATCTATTGAATATGTTTTGACTTTGTGGTATGTATGAAAAATAGTCAAAGATGTATGGCCTTGTTTGTCATTTAGAGAGATTAACTTATTTCCAAGTTCTAGGTCTTTGAAATAGAGTCAATGTGAGTTGAGTCAAAGAGAGAGGAATGATAAGGCTGGAAAGTCTGTTGGGATGGTCGTCACTGTTTGAACACATATTTTAGTATTTGATATCTTTCCTTGCATATATACAAGAGATTACTTTTTTATTTAATTCAAACTAATAACTATATGGTTTTAAACCGTATGAAACGTATATATTTTAAAATCACATCACTGAATATTCATATATACGGAATCTATAAGTCAAGTGGTAGGTAAAGTCAACTAGAAGAAGAGCACATGAGTTAAATATACAAAACAGGACATATATTGGTGGTTAAAGAATAAAACATTGTATCACATCGGTTGTTACCATTTATAAATAAATTAATTAGGACACTTTTTATGACTTATGTTGCAAAATCTATAATTAATCATTACCCTCTTTGTGGGCTGGGCTTGTGTATTGGGCTCCCATTTTGGTTTGGACTCGTGCCATCTCGTAGCCCAATAGACTCCATTATAATTTATATATAACAAACAAATTTAAAGATTTTGTTAAAAGTTAACACGGTGTTAAAATGTATTTGCACGCTTTCAAGTGCACTTATTATGTAATATGTTGAGCATCAAAACCGTAAATAAATAAATAAATAATTTTTATAAAATTACCATGGAACCTTTCGACCGTAATGTCAAATACTACAGTTTAATGTGACAATTCACATGACGGTATGTTGACTTGATCAAAATTCAATGACGTCAACAAAAACAAAACGTATGTTTTGTATGTATGGTTGGTTGCCAAACTATAATGTTAGAATCCATGTATAATTGTTTAGTTAACGTGAAATTCCCGATGACTCAATAGTTCAATTGACATATCATCAGGAATTGCGGTGTTGACAAAGGAATTTACACATGTCGTTTCATATTATTTTATTATTTAGTTAGTGATTCACAACGAAACACTATACGCAGTGTTTAACTAAACTATGAGTGGAAATATAATACACTCAACTTAAGTATATATATAAATAGATTGTGGATTAAGATTATTTTTATATGTTTGTACATTAGTAGCTATATTCTAGATTCCTAAAAACAACTAATAATTCACTAATTTAATATATATATAAGTTCATTAATCTATGGAATTTTCTTCTTTGGACTTGTACGGCTGAAAAGGGTTAACAAAATATGATGGATCAATCTATTTGGAAAGAGCCAAATACATACATGCTGTCTCAAGGTATTTTAGTAATTGTTCTACACAAAAAACAAACTCAAGCTCATAGTTAAGCTTCCTTATTTTCTTTACTTTATTTTGTGTGGAGAAAAAAGTCTTTATCAACTCTCAGAAAAAAAATTATGTTTTTAAGATTCAGTTTGACTTGTAACTAATTAAAAAATATTAGTTCTAACAAATTGCAGAAAAGCCTGTATTGTTTAAAAGAAAAAAGATTGATATTTAGTTAAGAAAATAGTCAAATACAAAAAGGAGGTTCCTTTGTTGAAAAACATGTATTCAGTTGTTACCTAATACAAAGGAAGCTCCACTAACCTTTGTTATCTTATATTTGTTTATGAAACTAAATATTTTATTTGTCAAATATAAATTCATAAACTAATTTTAAATTCAAAATTTTTACATTTTTCAATATAAAAATCAGATTCTGAATTAGGGGGGAAAAAAGGGTTTCAAGAATGATCCATGCGTCATTGTTACGTCATCATTACTTCATCCATGACCTCAAGCTTTTTCACATTCACAGTTATTATTGTTACGAATAAAGGAATTTATTTGAACTTTTGTAGTTTATATGCACGTACCTTTATAAAGTTAAAACAGACATATATAATATAATAATTTACTTTTTAAAACATAAAAACCTAAATTTAACGTGTATTCATTCATATTTTAGGCTATACCTCGTTAACATCAAAGGTTATTATAATGTATAATCAACTAAGAATAAATGTTTAAAATTTGTTCCTAGACATTTTGGAATTAAATAATACAAACTATGATCTTTAGTTTAATTATACCATATACCAAATTGATAATCAAGTAGAATCTCACTCACATAATTATCATATATTCGCATACTTTCACTTAACTATGCTAATATGAAATGTAGGTTTTTTTCTATTTCGCTCATAACTCATAAGCGTTCACGTGAATGAACTTAAGTGTATGTTCACATATATTTTTTTGAAGTGGAAATATAAATTAGAAGTGTGATTATTTTGTGAAATAAGTAAAAATAAATTTTACATATGTGGGTTGGTGGTGATGAAAAAATAGAATAATAATAATAATAATAATAATAATAATAATAATAATAATAATAATAATAATAATAATAATAATAATAATTAAAAGGAAAAAATGAAAACAAACAAAACTAATTAATATAATATTAGCATTTGTATGATTGAAAAAGAATGCAATATGATAAGGATGTCGTCATGTTTTTTGGATATATGTATTAGTTCTTGCGCTAAAGTCTAAATGCTAACGGCCGTTACAACAGATTGAAACAATTTTCATCACGTTATAGAATATAGACTTATTATGAATAAAGTGGGCGTGTTTGGTTGATCACACTCGCGCATCCGAAGACACAAGAGCCGGCACAGGCGTCCTCGCTCACTTATGGAGTCAGTGAGTCACAGTCATGCGCGATGCATAGGTAAGCCAAACTTTGGAGTTTTATCATCGAGGCAACAATTTTTTATAACTTAAGTACATAAAAAGTAATCTACCTAAAAGAGTTGAATAGAAGAAAAGAAAAAATAATCTAGTTGCCTCCTTGTCTTTAAGGCCTTGGCTGGATTCGTAATCACACAATAGCCGTTGAAGCCAATGGAGTTGCATCCCCTGCTATTGTATGATTTTTCGTCAATCAGGCTAAAAATCACACCCTAGTTTAAAACCTTAGTTAATAAAAGTTAAGCACTCATATTCAATAAATTTAAACTTGGGTTTTAAGAATTACAAAAACAATAAAAAGCCACCATAATAGTATTCAACAAAACACAACTACATTAAAGTTCATATTCACCAAAGTGATACAAGAAGCTTAGCCTCAAAGGACTGTAAGGATGACACTAATTTCTAATTAACACTTGGTTTAATAAATGTTTATTGAACTAAATCAAGTATAGAGTGGATTTAGTACCTTTTTGATGCTCGGTGAAGGATGAAACACCCTCGAACAGCTACAACTGACTACTATTATCTGAAAGTGGCATCTAATGCAAAATTTCTCCCTCTATTATATGCAATTTTATGACGAAGCACAACCATGCTGGCAAATCTAATCTTGTATAATGTGTCAGCTTATGTCTGCACGGGTTTGCACTTTCGGATGCACGGTCGTGACTTTCAGGAATCTTGTCAACCTAATCATGCTGATCTAGAGGCACGATCACGTCATCTTTAAATCGTGTTGGTCCAACTGTGCAGTTGCAAATGTAGAGGCATTGTTGTGCTGTCTATGAATTGTTGCTGACCCAACCGTGCTTTTGGTTGACACGATCTCGCATCCTCTTAAAATTAGCTAACCATGATTAATATAATATGATAAAAATATGTATAATTATTTGGACCACATCATTATGCTTTCACCTCTTTATAAAATTAAAGCTATGTTTTAGCATGATATGTCCATATTTGGGCAGCAGTTCAGCCGGGCTAAAATAGAACAATGTACTATCGGTTCCTCATTATGACTACCGAATAGTATGTAATGTTCTCCAAAAGAGTGAGCAAAAGTCTTCAATATGCCTTGACTAAATCATTTAATATTATTAGACCAATCAAGACTCTTTCAAAGAATCACATGTTATTTTGATAATACATTTATATAATGATTTTTTTTAATTTTTAATTTATAGCTGCTACATAAACCTGCCTCACGCCTTTTACTTGCATTTAGATGTATATAATATTAAAGTTATGTAAGAATTATAATCTTTTGTTAGGTGTCACAAGAATACAAAATTTAATGCAGTTGGACTTTTATATGCAATTCGCTATTGATATAACTTGTACTAAACTGTTGATTTTAAAAATGCCCATAGGAATGACAATCTACCAAGTTTTGTCAAAAAAAATATTTTAAAACACAATTTTGAATAAAAAATATTAAGTCTTGCAACTGGTGGACCTAGTAAATAAGGTGCAGTGTCAACCGATTTCGTTAAAAGATTAACAAACTTCGACCATCTAGATTTTTGAGCTTACTGAAACAAACATTTTGTATATATATGTTGCATTTTTCAAACAAAAAAAAACAAATAAATAAAAAATAAAAAAGTGATATCAAATTCATTAAAATTAGGTATATTAGTTTTTATTAGTCTCAACTATCTTCTTTTGGTTGTTGTCAGTCCCAACTAACGAATCTGCTGCTAACGGTCCCAACTTTTAACGTATTTGTTCCCAACGGTCCGCAACTAAAGGAATCCTAACACTGTTAGTTGCTGGTCGCTTGAAAAACATTCTTTGTTGGAAAAGTCACATTTTTTTCCATAAAACTTACCACCCGAACACTGCCACCACCATCAATTGACTCACCACCAACCAACCACCACCACTTGAGCACCATCAATCGTTTCCAACGATAATTATAGGGTTCCGGCGACCTCAATACTTGGGGCTTTTACTAGAAAAATGTTCCTAAAGATTCGATACAAAGTTACAAAGATGTTTGGGCTAAAAATGTTGAGTTTTCCGAAAAAAATATGAATTTTCTGGCCAAAAACGTTTTCCCGGCGATCTGCAACTAACGAAGTTAGGATTCTGTTAGTCGCGGACCGTTGGGAACAACTACATTAAAATGGGATCGTCAACAGCCAATTCGTTAGTTGGGACCAACAACCACCAACAGACGATAATTGAGATTAATAAAAACCAACATACCTTAAAAGTATTTCAACTGCATCAAAATATGTGAAAACACATTCATTTCCAAGTGTTCGAAAGTTATAAATTCCATGAGAGACAAATATGAAGATTATGAGTAGATTTATCTGGTATGTAAAATTGTTATTAAACAACGTATTACCGTTTCATTGTCATAATTAACTCAAAAACCTTATTGTAACTCTCAGTTACCAATTATGTCGACGAACTATCATTATTTATGTTAGATGTTAAGCACCCAACCCGAATCAAATATTTAGAATTCTAGTTATAAAAAATCCAAAAAACCAAAAATTTGATCAAAATATAAGAAAAAAGCTTTAATCATTGATTTTTTCCTCTAGCATCTTTTGTTTTATCTCAAGTTGCATGACGGTGAGGACTTGTTATACAAGTGAAACCAAGTTGGTTCAGCAAATATTGACTCATTCTGTTTACTTGTATCATTCTTTTAGCTTGTTATTATTATATTCATTCAATAATAATATTTTATACATATCAACAAATTTAATGTTTTCTAGTTTAAGGAACATGTCTTTTATATAGGTTGAAACTTGAAACATTGTTCTCATTTCTTTTGACTTCATCATCATCACCTGCAAGTCCTATCTTTCATTTGTCCTCATCTTTTCAACCTGCAAATAATAATATTAATATTAATGTTTCGTACCCAATTCAATCCACTTTGTTACGATATCCTTAACATATAGTCATATAGATGATGAAGGTTCAAGTATTCTTATACATGATATTAATTTCATGGTCTTTTTTGTTACTACCTCAAACATGCCTATCAAGTGTTCGACGAAAAGCCAAACTGAACCCGGGATTCCAAGGCTCCCCAATGCAATTTATAGACAACAATGGGTTGTTCCTGGAATCAAACTCATCCGATTTCGGGTTCGGCTTTGATCCCACTAGTAACATAACTTCATTCACTTTAGTCATTATGCACATAGCCACTTCAAGAATCATTTGGTCTGCAAACCGAGACTCTCCGGTCGGTAATTCGGATAACTTTGTGTTTGGTGATGATGGCAATGCTTATTTACTTAACAATGGGAGGGTAGTTTGGTCAACAAATACATCTAATAAAGGTGTTGTCTCATTAGAATTGCTTGATTCAGGAAACTTGGTTTTGGTTAATAATAATAACAATAATAATAATAATAATAATAATAGTAATGGAAGTGTTGTATGGCAAAGCTTTGATTATCCTACAAACACGTTAATGCCCGAACAAGATTTTGTTAAAGGGATGAGGCATACGAGTGATCATGATCGAAATGTGACGTTTTCGTTACGAATCAAGACCGGAGATGTGGTTTTGATGGCGGAGTTTAAGCACTCGCAGACGTATTGGTCTATGGGGAAGGATAAAAGAAGGATCATAAATAAAAGTGGAGTAGATATTAGTTACGCTACAATTGAAGCGAATTCGTGGAGGTTTTATGATGATAATAATGACTTGTTATGGCAGTTTGTGTTTGCGGATGGATCGGATGGTAATGCCACGTGGATTGCGGTTTTGGAAGATGATGGGTTCATTAAGTTTTATAATCTTGAAGCTGAAAATATGGCTGCTGTTCGAATACCTGATGATTCGTGCAGCAGACCGAACGCGTGCTCGCAGTATTATGTTTGTCATGATGGGAATACGTGTCAGTGTCCTTCGGGTTTGGGTCGGGTTAACTGCAAACCGCAAGTTGAGAGTTTATGTAACAAGTCAAAGGGTTCGTCGAGTATGGTCAACGCAGGGGAGAATTTGAGCTATACTGCACTCGGGTTTGTTTCACCGTCTAATAAAACCGATTTAGATCGGTGCAAATCTTTATGTTTGAATAACTGCACTTGTGTAGCTATGTTCTTTGATAATGGTTCGGGAAATTGTTACATGTTTGACCATATTGGGAGCTTTGAAGACGCGAAAAACGGTGTGAGTATCGAATCATACATTAAGGTTTCGGGTACTCAATCTGATGGTTCTCATGATTTGAAGAACAATAACCGCCAGGTGGTTATTGTCGTTGTCGTGGTAACTTTCGTAGCGTTCGTTATCATCCTCGGACTAATAATAATGGCTTTTCGATATAATAAGACGACGAAGAACGAATTAATCGAAGTTCCCGATGAAATATCCGAAGAGGATACGTTCTTGGAGAACATTTCGGGTATGCCAGTCCGGTTCACTTACAAAGAGCTTCAAGAAGCAACGAATGGGTTCGCCACAAAGCTAGGTCAAGGCGGGTTCGGTTCGGTCTACCAAGGGGTGTCAAAAGACGGGACTGAACTTGCGGTCAAACGACTTGATGGAATCGGTCAAGGAAAGAAACAATTTCGAGCCGAAGTGAGTATTATTGGCAACATCCATCACCACCATTTGGTCAAAATAAAAGGGTTTTGCGCGGAAGGAAAGCATCGTCTTCTCGTTTACGAATTCATGAAAAACGGGTCGTTAGATCGGTGGATATTCGGATCAAATTTATTGGATTGGGACACGAGATACAATATCGCGGTAGGTACGGCTAAAGGACTCGCGTATCTTCACGAAGACTGCAATGTTAAAATCGTGCATTGTGACATAAAGCCCGAAAATGTGTTACTAGACGATAATTTCTCGGCTAAAGTTTCTGATTTTGGGTTAGCTAAGCTTATGACACGCGAACAAAGCCATGTGTTTACCACATTGCGTGGGACCCGTGGCTACCTTGCGCCCGAATGGATCACTAACTACGCAATATCAGAAAAGAGTGATGTTTATAGCTACGGGATGGTGCTGCTTGAGATTATTAGTGGTCAAAAAAACTACAGGTCGTCAGAGACGTCGCATTTTCCCGCGTATGCTTTTAGGATGATGGAAGAGGGGAAAGTTGAGATGCTTTTGGATGGGAAGATGAAGGTGGCGAAGGATGACGAACGGGCGGTGGTGGCTACACGTGTCGCTTTGTGGTGCATACAGGATGATATGAATTTAAGGCCGTCGATGACGAAAGTGGTGCAGATGCTTGAACGGTTATGTCCGGTGCCTCCGCCTCCCACGGGTGGTCAAACCGGGTTCTATTCGAGTTTGTATAAATCGTTTAGCGAGTATGGTACTTCATCCGGGCCATCGGATGGTAATAGTGATGCTTATTTATCAGATATGAGACTTTCTGGGCCTAGATAGACTTGTATATATATATGATTATAGTTTATAAACTCTGTAAATTATATAGATTTTGTTATGATTTTATAATTTTTTTCTTGTAAATCTTGGCTTTTGAGTTGTATATGAGATAAAGAATAATCAAATTTGCAAGTGATCTTGGCATTCATTTTGACAGTTATGTTTTGTGTGATTGTTAATCAAATATCTAACATATCTTAAAATATGAACAAAATATGCTAAAAGTCACACACCATGCTATAATTGAATTTGCAAATGCATTTTTTGTTACGTTTTAAAATTGAAAATAACGTGAAAGTGAAATTGCACTAATTTTGACGTTATTTTACTAATCTCGTGAAAATAACGTTAAAAGTGACGGACGGTTAATCAGGCATCATGTAGTGGCGTTGATAGCCGAAAGACAAGGGTACATGCACTAATCAGCCGGTGTCCCGATGATTGAGTGCTATGTGCCTTATGTCCAAGGCTTGATGCAAAACTACTATCGAGCCGGGGGTCTCACCGAAAGCAGCCTCTCTATCCTTATAGGGTAGAGGTAAGGCTGTCTACATCTTACCCTCCTCAGACCCTACCATAGCTTTGCTATTGGTGGGATATACTGAGTACGATGATGATGATGATGATGATGTTACGTTTTAAAATTGTATATGTCAAGCCAATTAAATTTGGGATAGCTGTGGTTATGTATAACTAATCCCAGTCTCATACACGATTATGAAATTGTGTCTTAGGCCCGTTGAGCATCCGTCATTAAATGGCCATCGAGTTCACGGGTTAACTCATTTATAGACTTATACAATATAAAATAACCTGGAGATAAGCAAATTCGGTACTGGTACCGAAATCGATACCGGTTTGGTACTCTCGGTACCGAATTGGTACCAAAATTTTGAGTTTCGGTATCGGTATTTCCCAAATTTTACCTTCCATACCGGTACCAAAAATTTACGAATTTTAAGATTGGGATTTTTGATACTGGTAGGTACCAATTTCATCCCTAAAATAACCTGTGATGATAATATTACCCAAACTCATATCTTAATTTGACTTTAGAAACCAATACAAAATATTAAATACTCAAATCACATTTATAACCATTTTATAATTTTAGTAATTCCAATAACTTAACCAATTCAACATGCTTAGTATTTTTAACTTGGAATATTGTATGATATATAAATGCATTAAGTTTTGACGCGTATAAACTACTTAACATAATTAGACGGATATCTTTCTTTTAATACCATACTCAAACTTAAACCCACAAAATCTTTCAAAACAAATCTCGATTTTAAGTAAGAAGAAATGGCAAAATAAGAAAGACTTAAAAGCTATTGGACTAAACTTGTATATTCCAGAACACATATACAGTGCAAGTTTACAAATCCCAACGAGAATTCTAATCCGTTGGTTAACGATGTCAATCATATCAATATCATTCCGGCGACTCTACACTCACACTCCTCCTCCTATATTTTATTTTCCCGCCAAATCTCGCCGGAAAGTTGAATACGGCTGCGCCGTCCGTTGTTCCACGTCATCATCTTCAACCGCCGTCACTGATTCAGGTAACTTAAAACTACTCACTCGTTAGAAGATTTAGTTATCACTTACTTTATGATATGTCTCATAGAGTTTTTTATTCCAATTGTTTTATAATCATAAATCATTTCAATCCAAGCGTACAATTTCCTTGATACTTTTATTATAGCTCGACTTCAGCTCGTGACTTGTTTTTTCAAGCTCTGTGTTAACTTGGCTCGGCTCGTTTATTATTTATTAGTTAATTAATTAGTTTATATACATTTTTTTATTTATTTTGAGAAAAGCCTTAAGCTAGCCTGTGCAGTGTAAAATTAATACATAGAAGTCCAAATTAGGTAAAAGTGTAAAACTTAAAAATACACAAGGCCGGTTAAGGCTCGACGAACCTAAACGAGCTTCCCATACAAAGCTCGAGCTCGGGCTTGGATTGAGCTTGAACAAGCTCCTTGTTTTGAGCTTTTTATCGATACGAGATCGAGTAGCTTGCAAGCGGATCGGCTCGTTTGCACCCCTACTGTTTATTATTTTATGTCATGAGTAGAATATGGCCTCATTGTGAGCAGTAACTCATATATTTAGTATAGCAATTGGAATTAGATAAACCCTAAGCCCTAGGTGTTTTCTTATTATGATAATTTATAAGTTTTATTTGTTAATGCAGATGAGAATCATGTTAGCACTTCATATAGCAGGAGATTGATGACTTTTATGATCACATTTCTTTCGCCTCTGCCTAAAATTATACAACATTCTGGTGCTAATGCTAATGCTGCTGCTACAAAGTAAGTTTATTAGTTTATAACTGGACTCATGTTGCAGAATGTTAATTCTATATATTAAATGCATTGTTTCATAACTCACGGTTTAACACGATTAAGTTTTTGTTGTCAGTGATCTAGTCTTGGTACAGGAAGAGATAAGAAAAGTATTGTCCAAGAGTAAGTCTGCTGGTGTTCTTCGCTTGGTTTTTCACGATGCGGGAACATATGATATAGATGATGGTTCAGGTATTATTGTTATTATTAATAGAAAATATAAATTCTGTAAGTAATGACTTGATTGTGATTTTATATCTTTCTACGGTTATTTCAGGTGGCATGAATGGGTCCATATCTCTTGAACTAGATAGACCTGAAAATATAGGTCTTAAGAAACCATTAAAGGTTAATTTCACTTTCACTTGTTTGCAATCTTTTATGCATATGCATGTGTTCTTTAATAACTGAAACTAACTTTATTATATAGATTCTGGTGGCAGCTAAAAAGATAGTGGATGAGAAACAGCCAGGTAATAGTAGTCTTTGGAACTATGGCTTATTTTCATCATTATTTTATAGTCTTTACTCTTTACTAGACTTGTAAATTGTAAACGAATACGAAAGGAGCTTTTTCATGCTCATTTATTTAACTTTATTAGAACAAACAGTCGAACACGAACAACTCAACAAACAGGGTTTTCATGTCCTTTCAGTAAGAAAGTTAACGTTTTCGTTTATGTTAGTTCGTTAAAGCGTAAACAAATGGTACACAAACGTAATTGAACATATCTGAAATAGATTAACGAATGTAACTGAGTTAAAGCCAATCAAAAGACAAAAGTAAATGTGAATAATTGCATGTTGGGACTAAAAAAGTTATAAAAAGTAGACTAAATTGTGATGGGCCTAAAAGTTTTAATGAATATATTAATAAACGTAAGCGAACGAACATAAATATACGTAAACTAACGAACATAAATGAACGTATGTGGACGGACATAAAACAAATTTAAATGAACAAACGAGATACGTGTTCATGTTAGTTTGTTTTACTAAATGTACAAAAGCTTTTGTTCATTTTCCTTTGTTTTATTATAAATAAACGAGCTTCCCGGCGAATGGTTCACTGAAAGTTTGACTCATTTACAGACCTAGTTCTTACAGTTGGTAGCATAATCTTTATATGTGATTATTTTGCTCTAATTACAGTGTCAATGGCTGATATTATTGCCGTGGCTGGAGCTGAAGCTGTTTCTTTATGTGGAGGTCCAAAAATTCCAGTTCGTTTAGGCAGATTAGACTCGATGTAAGGGACTATTTTTTTCTCACAAGTTTTATAAAATAAGGTGAGATAAGTTTTATAAAACAAGATAACAAGATTCAAATAACTGTTATAATGTGTTGTATTTCCTTGTAGAGTGCCTGATCCTGAGGGAAAGCTTCCGGAAGAAACATTAGATGCCTTTGGATTGAAACAGAGTTTTCAACGAAAAGGTTTTTCGTAAGTGAATATGCTGACCATGTTTAACTAAACCATTATATATTTATATTCCTTTATAATTTATTTTAATAAAAAAATGGAAACATTATGGCAGAACACAAGAACTTGTAGCATTATCTGGTGCACATACTCTTGGAAGCAAAGGCTTTGGAAATCCAATTACTTTTGATAATGCATATTACAAAGTATTGTTGGAGAAACCATGGCTATCTTCAGGTTTGTCACATGCCTTTGACTTGTTGACTTGACAATAATATTTTTATTTAATTCTATTTTTTTTCCTAATATTTTGTGTTCAGGTGGAATGACAAGTATGGTCGGTCTTCCTTCAGATCGTGCTCTAATTGAGGACGATGAATGCTTGAGGTACAAACTACACTAGTTATGTACTTATGTTAGATTCTTTTTAGTCATGTGACTTTAGAAAGTTCTTAAAATTTTTAATATTAGGTCTTAGGGAGAATTGCGTATATCCCCTTGTAAACTCACTTATCGCATATTTTACTAACTCAAAACTAAATTTGCATATATTTTCCGTGTTCATTTCAAATAATGACAAAAATACCCTTTAAGAAAAACGCTTTCAAAAATACTGATTTCATTTTAATGATCGTCACCTGTAATTTTTATGACTATTACTCGAAAAACTCATGATAAAGAAGAGAAGATTATGCATAGAAGAAAGAAAATTAAAAAAAACGCAAAATAAAACATTAGTAAGCGGAAAATAGATATAAAAGATTAAATAAAACTCATTAGTGAAACATAAAAAAAACCAAAAAAAAAACGAAAGAAGTGTAAAAAAGACAAAAATAGAACTACTTAAAAATGGGTTAAAGTACGAAAATTTGGGAAATTTTAAAGTTTTAGTAAAACTAATGGTAAAAATAAGTAAAATAGTCATTATATAGTTTATTTTTAATAAAATAAATCAAAACGGGTAAATTTGATATTGTTTTCAGTAAGGGAGGGGATGTATGCAATTTTTGGTATTTGGTTGGATAAATATGCAATTAATGAAGTTTACAAAGGATATATGCAGCTGCCCTAGGTTTTATTAAATTTTGTGAGTAGGACTGATTTTCTGTGCCTATGATATATTTTTCTATTATTGCGCATTTTTTGTGCCTTCGACTACTAAATGTAGCGCGCCTTGCTACTTTGACTACCAACATTGACTAAATTTTGAAAATGGAAAAGATGGTTTGGTTTTGGTTAATAAAATCAAAGCGAACAGAATTGTTTACACTCTTTAGTATTCACAGATGGATCTCAAAGTATGCTGATGATCAAGATTTGTTCTTTGAAGATTTCAAGAATGCTTATATTAAACTTGTGAATTCTGGTGCAAAATGGAGAAGGGGTTCATAATGTTCCAATATGTATAAATTTTGTCAGTACTGAAACATGTTTTCAACAACTATATCAATATCTTTTTGGGACATGTTTTGGTAAATTTTTCTGTATTCTAATCGCCTTAGGAAAATGATATAATGGTTACCACGTTGTAAAATATGGGTGTCATATTCTACGCTTTTTTATATATTTATATCATTTTCTTTAGAACAAAGAAAACGAGTGGTCTTTGGTTTTCTTTAGTTCTTTGTGTTTAAGATTTGAATGCATTTTATTACCTATGAACAAAAACAAGTTGCAATATTAATATATTTGCTTTCTAAATGTTACATAATCACGCAACTTATATAACAAAAACAATTGAATGATGTGCATAAATATTATTTCTATATTATACAATAATACAACCTTTAAACAAAAAATTCATGCAATGCTGATATGAGCTTTTAAAAAATAATACACAATAAGTCAGCAAAGTAAAAAAGTATCACATACGAAATAATAAACCTTGTTAAAATACAGGGGGAGTTAACATACAAATGAAATTAACGTGCTAACTGTGAGAATCAAATAGTGTAATTATATATACAGTTGTATATATAATTACACTATTTGATTCTCACAGTTAGCACGTTAATTTCATTTGTATTTGATCCAAACTTATAAAATATAAAACTTAAAACATGTAAATTACCACACTACCACTCTGCATCATTAATAAAAAGGACAAACGTCTTTAAATTATTGTGATGTGCTACTTCACATACACTTTATACAATTTGTACACTTTGTTTATGATCTGGCCTATAGACACATATGTTCCTGCAAAATTAAGTCATGACACTACCCCCTAAGAATGATCATGATTATTTTGTTAGTTTCTAACTGAATTGCATGATAAAAGTAACAACATTTTATAATATATAAAAGGGTTGCCCTTCATGGAAATTGGTAAAAAGATATTATATATATATATATATATATATATATATATTTTTTGTGTCTGTGGATTTGATGGGCCATGATAAAATGGTAAGGGTTCACATGAAGCAAAAACAGAAGGGCACATGATGTAAAAGGACCTCTATTGAGTTAATAAAAAGCTTTCTTGCAATGTTAAAATTTGGCCCTGTTTGTTTCCTGCCCTACTTACTTCCAGTGTTGCAAAAAACCCGACTAGTCACCGATTAATCTCCGATTAATCGCTAGTCTCCATTTCACTGATTAATTTTGGGCTAGTCGGCCAATTAATCGGTTAACGGTCAAATCCGGCCAAAATCGACGATTTTCGACGAGATTCCGACTAAAATCAGTGGTTTCCGGCGAGATTCCGACCCAAATCAACTATTTTCGGCGAGATTGCAGCAAAAACTAGTGGTTTCCAGCGAGATTCCAGCCAATTTCCGGCCAAAATATGTTTGTGTATGTATAAAACTGAAAATTACATATAAAAATGTGTATGTGTATGTATAAAACTGAAAAATATACATTAAAGTCCGATCCAATTAATCCCGGTTAATCTCGACTAATCCCGATTAATCGCTAGTCCCCACTCCATCGCCCGACCACCGACTATCGATTTTTGCAACAGTGCTTACTTCACATTTTCTTTTCCATCAAGGACTTCCTATAGGTGCTTTTTTTATTATTCAAGTTTTCATACCACAAGCATTTTTTGTTATCTTTTTTTGTTTTTCTATTTTAGTTTCTCTTTAAAAAAGTATATTTTTAGGATACTTTGTAAACTTACCTGCTGCATTCTTAATTGTATTCTATCACAGAATTTATATTAAGTATGCATGACAAAAAATGTGTGTTTTTTATAAAGGCAAAATTAATATGTAGCTTTTTTAAATTACATTAATTGCATAAATAGACTATTAAACTTTCTCTTGCACACACTTATTTTGAGTAACAAGGTTACTACAAACTGCTTTACCTTTGGCCGAAGAGCGGAATGAAAAGACTAATACACTAAAGGTTGTTAATGGAATATACGAGGGAATGAAATGGATGGGAAAATAAAATGGGCAAGAGATTGAAATGAAATTATTTGGTTAACTTATAAGAATGAAATTAATTATAACTTCGTGTTATTTGATAGGCAGAATAAAACAAACTGAAATACAAATGACAAAAATTCATTTACCTCAAAATAAATAAATCACATGACAGTGGTGGTAGCGGCGGTGATGATGGCATATGATGAATATTTTATTTAAAGATTTCATATAAATTGTATGAAGTTTTTCAGATAAAGATTTAAACAACTAGCACAACAATCACCAATCTCGGCACTTATTATGCAAGGCGATTTTCTAACTCACATGTATGACCTAGTATTATTCTTGTGTGCACACAATTGTGCATGTGGATTTGCCATACATTCCACATTGTGTATGTGTATTTCAGTATTTGTGGTGGAAATATGAGTTTGATGTGCATCAATATATAATTTTTGTTTGTACCTGCCTCTGTCCATTCAACCTCAGTTGGGTGACATTGTACTTTTTAGGTGATGTTTCCCTTTCAATATCTCTTGCTCTAACACCAATTCAACTTGGTTTTTGCTTCTTCCATAAAAGATGATATGGATTAAGACGTATCATGTTTACATCGACCTTAAACGAGGGTTTAGAGTCGTGTTTGGAACCCAGTCCCACCATGCATGCATCATGTTGAATACCCACACGTGTTTTGCGTCATCCAAATTGTTCACTCTTCAATGTAAGATAGAAGGATACATTGGTCATTCTTTTTGCCTCAACAATATTCACAATGTATATATGTGTGGGCTCTTATGTGGACAAAAGGGAAATTGCACTAATTTTGACGTTATTTTACCAATTTTATGAATATAACGTTAAAAGTCGCGAGGTTAATCAGACATCATGTGGTGACAAATTTGTCTTATTGGACCATATACATGTTGTAAACAGTAAACAAACGAATTTATACAATTAACAATTTATTAAGAGTTGAAATTCAAAATCTGTAAATCCTTAAAATGTACCACAAATCACCACTCGACTTCCCCGACAATACATCCTAAAGCTCCTTCATGTACTTTAGGATGTAACATCCCCACGAAGGTCTCCACTTAGGTGAATAGCTATTGCTCTTCGAGTTCACCAGTTACGATCCACTATGACTTCCATGACCGCTGTTGGGTCCTCCCTAGAAACCATCTATTTGTTGATTAATTGGGTGACATGTTACTATTACATCGCTTCTTTATACGTCTCTCTTACAACACACCCTAAAACTTCATCACACACTTCAACGACTATTAGGTGATATGGCAAAGCGTAGTATCACCACAAGTCCGCGACACTCCATGACACCCTTTACCAAGTCCTCGCGGATGGACTAAATTATCTTTCTCATCCTCCTAAATGATCTAAATTAATCTTGAAGGATTAAGTTTTCAGTCAATTGGACTAAATTATCTACCTAAAAATCGTATATAAATCATTAAATAATATATTTTTAAGGCATAAATTATTAAACAATATGTTTTGGATGGTAAAAATATAAAAGACATTAAGCTTGGTACTTGGTAAACTATAGTAGTTTTAATATTGATTAGTTATTGCTTATTTCTTTTTTGCTTAAACAATATCCTTGTACTTTTAAAAATGATAAGTGAAAATATACACCATACCAAAAACATGACATAAAATATGAAGATATTTATATCGTTACATGAAAATAAAGGATGCGTGAAAATTTAATATGATGCATAAAATTTAATAGAATACATGACATTGTTTGTTCTTGAATAGAGCCGGATTTAAACATGCACAAGAGGTGCGACCATAAATGGCCCAAAATTTTAAAAAACTTAAACCAACAAAAAAAGGTCACTCATTTTTTATGTATGAAATTATATCCAATATTTTAACACAAAACCTGGAATACAAGAGACGGTAAGACCATCTCCAAATTATAGAGGAGGTCATATATACGTTCTAGATTTGGAAGGTTTTTTTTAATGACAACAAAAACTTATATTATAAATTAAGCTAGCTAGCAAGGTGCTAGTACAAACCGATCCAAATGTATTAATCGAATTCAACCAAACAATAATTTTACCTATATTACTTTCTATTTAATTGGTTTTTGTTTTTTTTCTCACGCTTATACATATATATTTTGAGGGTCCATTTTTAATAAATATACAAGGTATTTGAAATATCAGAGAACAATCTACACTTGAAACGGCGATGAACATATATTTAAAATAATTTAAGCATATTTTAGTGTATCTTGTTAAGATATAACGTAATAATTTAATATAACATGTTACTAACCAAAAAAGTATTGCATTTATGATATTATATGAATACCCACGTTTTAGGTAAGCTTAAAATAATACATATTTCGGTTAGGTGACACTGACCAATCCAACACTAAAATATACATATTAATGGCATAGATTCTTCAACGGAAACTTCAAAATACATTTGAAAACTTTTCGTTTTGTTTCTTTTGTCAAACGAAAACTAATAAAGTCCGACTATCCGGAGTAATTCAAGGGCAAATGGGACTTTATACGCAGTGGCGAAACTTACATTAAAAAATGTGTGCCGGGGGGGGGGGGGGTGGGGATGTCAAAACGCATACAAAATTTCAAACGAGGGGGCCGGCTCAAAATTTCGGTCAAAAATAAATAAATTTACACTATGTGTAAGAAATTTTGAGCGAAAAACAGGTAAATTTACGTTATTGCGGAAAAAAAACAGGGGAGACCTCTGGCCCTCAATATCCTTCACTCATGTTTATACGACTGCGAAAGTAGACAACACTAGGTGGCCTAAGCTTCAATTTGTTGAAATGTAGGGTTTTTAATAATGGGTTTTGTCTCTTTTTGTTCTATTTGGTGTTTGATCTCTGGGTTTGTGTTGAATCTTGCAGATTGGACATTGGATCTGGTTGAAAGTTTGAAGATCTGTTGGTTAGTTTTTGCTCAGATTCAGTTTGTGAAGTGTACTAGGGTTTTGGATTTATTCTTTTTATTATTATTGTTATGTGTTTTTGTGATTGATTATTTAAATCTGCACAAATTGCTATATGCCCACCAAGTGTTTGTTAAAATGCCTCACAGAAAAATTATATAAATTTGAAGGACATTGCCATTAAATGATCATACCTGCAGAAGAAAGTTATTGAATGGATTGTTATTATTATCTGTTTTTGTGATTAGTTGTTATATACGTTGGATCATGCTAAAATTGATATTTGCCTACCAAGTGTTTGTTAAAATGCCCCACAGAAAGTTTAGTTAAATCTGATGGACGTTGTCATTATACGTTCATACCTTTAAAAGAATATTATTATAAGAATGGTTTTGAATTTTGCAGCAATGGCAGAAGTTGATGATACGGTTGTTGTTTCTGGGAACGGGGCGGTTCATGAAGCTGTTCAAGAACAGGTTTCCAACTACAGTGAAGAAGATGACTCCATGGAAATAATAGCCAAGGTTCCTAATTATGATTGTGAAACTAAAGAAGGAAATGGGAGTGATAACGAGTCGGTTACTGAACAAGTTGAAGAAAGCAACGATCTTGATGCTTTTAAGGTACTGTTAACGTTGGAAGTTGACTGTTTTTGTGCTAGAGAATTAGAGATTAACCTTTTTGTTTTGAATTTAAAGGGTTCATGTTGTTTTATTATTGTTATTAGGAACTTCAAGTAAAAGATGTTGATGAATCGGCTGTTCAACCCAAGTGTGAAACGGATACGGGTAATAGTTTGGCGCACAAACATGATACCAAAAAGAAAGTAGAGGGTAATAATGCAAAGAAAACTACTTCGGTTAAAAGTGGCTCGGTTCCTGTTGAGAAGAAGAGCGTTGGTTCGAAACCTGCAATAGGTCAAGCTAAGGCCCATGTTACTAAGGTACATTTGCTTATTTATGCACTTATGTTGTTATTTTGGAGACTATCTTTTTAGTAAAACATTTCTATTACATTTGGTTCTTTAATAACAAGTGTACATGATCTCTCTCTCTCTCTGTGTGTATATATATACGTGTGTGTGTGTGTGTGTACATACACACACATTAATTCTAGGAGAGAGATATAAACATTGCATTTCTATCATATTCTTTATTTTAAAAACATTTAGCATTGAAATAGTTAATGATTCATTTTGTTATGCACATTCCCGATTTCCGGTAATATTTGGTGTTTTGCGTAGAGCCATCCCCTGTGTGTGTGTAAATATATGAGATGATTCAGATGTGGACCAAATATGGTTGAAATTTTTGTAGTTACGTGTTAATTCACATGCCATTTAGTCGTTTTGTGTGTGAATATAGTTGGGAGGCTCAAAGTAGCACCAAAAACAGGTTTAAAACCACAATAAATGTGTGAATACGCATGTGCTTCTATCTGTTCGGTCGTTCACTAAACACTAGTGCACATGTGAACAATCAGATAACATTTGAATTAAAAGCTAATTTTGTCATTTTGTGGTTTTCAACTTCTTTTTTTGTTCTTATTTGAACCTCCACCAACAGTCGCACATAAATTAACACGTAATTTTAAGGGTTCAAAAAGTTATTTCTGGTTCAAATTTGAATATTTCATTATGTATGTATATGTAATAATAAATAATGTCGCATGTTATTTGTTTACTTCAGCAGCCTGGAAAGTCAGATTCTCAAACGTCTACTGCAAATGCTGGTGTCAAGTACGTTTATCTTAATCTATTTGAGCTTTATGTTTCATAAAAATGCTGGTTTTTTCAATGTGTTTAGAAAGTGATATTAGTTCTTTAAATAATCATGATCAGAACAATTAGTTCTTTGAATGTTTGACCAAGTCACAGTGAAAACATAATGTGAACAAAATAGTATTCTTATGAAAAAGTGAACCATAGATTTGTTAAGTTACAATA
Organism: Bidens hawaiensis; assembly: GCF_021521415.1. Taxonomy (NCBI): domain Eukaryota; kingdom Viridiplantae; phylum Streptophyta; class Magnoliopsida; order Asterales; family Asteraceae; genus Bidens; species Bidens hawaiensis. The sequence continues at coordinate 1,375,727 of NW_027491277.1, forward strand.
TTTTTAATTTAGGGAGAAGATTAAAGTGAAGTCAGTGAAAGCAGTTCATGGAACCACCACAGAAGGAAGAGCACATTCTCCTGAGTATCTTTTTTGTGTTAGCTATGATACGTGTGACTTTTGAGGTCAAACCTAATATACACACGACTCTGCGTTTATCATTGATATGGTTTCAGTTGGAACATTATAATACTTGTGAGTTGATCTTGCCAGTTGTTACTGATTTGTTCTGTAAACACTAAACTTATTCAAGTCAAAGTCAAAATTAAGTTTACTTTGGTTGACTTTCAAAGTCAAAGTAGAACATGAAGACACTCAGAGTTTCCTTAACGTTTTTTATTAGAAGCTCCACAACAGGAGACGAGAAGCCACAAAGACATGGCACCCTGCCAGCTTATAGTTTTAGTTTTAGGTGTAACGAAAGAGCCGAAAAACGTAAAGAGGTTGGAAATTTACTCTCTTTTTATACTTTATAACTCAAAAACTTGAATTTGTTTATTTTGTTTCTGGCAGTTCTATTCGAAGCTTGAGGAGAAGATTCACGCAAAAAAAGAAGAAAAGAACACCCTGCAAGCAAAAACCAAGGTAAATTTAAGTTTTTAATGCATTTTAAGGTCGTACACATCATTAGTGATAGAATATAACAATACGTTATATGTTTTTTTTGTTTTAGGAACAACAAGAAGCTGAGGTTAAACAGTTAAGAAAGAGCCTTATGTTCAAAGCAACACCTATGCCAAGTTTCTACCATGAAACACCTGCCAAACCCGAGTTAAAGAAGGTAACTTTGACTTTTAAAAAGTCAAACTACTTTCAGTTTGAAAACCGATACTAATTGATTCTAATGTAGATACCGACCACACGACCCAAATCTCCAAAACTTGGAAGGAAAAAGGATTCACCAACAGCAGAGATGGAAGCAAATGGTGGTGCCGCTTTTCAACCTCGGTTAAGTTTGGATGCAAAGAAGTCGGCACTAAACAACAAAGCAGTCACTAAGCCTCTTTCCCCCGTTCCTGCAAGAAAACCTGCAAGAAAATCTCTTCCAAAACTACCCTCTGAAAAGGTCAAATTGCCTGCAGTCTCTAAAGAGAGTAAAGAAGCCCCTACCGGTGAAATTACGATATCGTCTAATGAAACAAACGAGCTTGAACCCGTTAAAGATGATTTGTCACATGTCGAAGTGGCTGATACGCATGCGGTCGAGGAGAAAGCCAATTGAAATGATGAGAATGTTGAGGTGTCGGTATATAAACGATGGCATTGGTTGAAAACTGGAGACGGGATTGGAAGGGTTTCTTGTGTTGCAAGTTAAAGGGTTTTGTTTAAATCTTGTGTCATTGTTGTTTATAGTCAAGTCAAGTATTACTGCACTGAGGTAAGTGTTTTTGTCCTGCTTTTTTTTTTTCAAGAATGGTGGTGTGACCATTTTGCCCTTGGATGTTTAGTTTTGTTTCTCATTTGGTTCCTGAACTTGAACTGTTATGCTATGTGGTTTAGTTTTACTAATTATCAAGAAAATTGTGGTAAATCTGTGTTCAAACAGTGTTGGTTATGTCCCTTGAAACGAGATTTGCTAAATTTCTGTCTTTTCAGGCTTCATTTGTATTATGCACTAGTACACACTTTAATGCTATTTTTAATGTCAACATCTTTGTATTGTACAATTTGTCAAGGTTTTCTATTTCATGCTAAATCACTCGCACTAAACATACCACCGATATTGACCATAGGAGTAGAATCCTCAACCACTCGAACAGGAACGCTTTACAGCAGTTTTTGATACCACTAGGCTACAAGCCCTCTAGGTTTTTTTTTAAACAATGGATAGATATAATTAATTTAAACTAACAAGATGCTAGAGAAATTACGAGTGTTACAAAGTGTCATTTAGGCAGAGAAAAATCAGAAAATGTTTGCGATCGATTGAGATTTTGTGCTCATCCATAACTCCATAAGAAAGTGTTTATCTTTATCTTTTGTCTCCAATGACTTTCTGGATGACAAGTTTTTTTCATTTTTGTTTTCGAATGGTAAATTTCATTAGAACAGGCCGAACTAGCCAGGAGCTAGACGCCAAAAGAAGAAACAAAGTGAAAGAAACGAAAAAAAAGGTTACACCAATCTTTCCAATTTAAAGATTGAATATAGACACATGTTTAATTCAAAGAAAACCCAAAGATTTAACATCCTCGAACACCTTTCTAGATTAGACTGTTGGAGCACGTTTCTCACCTTTCAAATGCATCAACACGCTGTCAAGGTGATTCCATGAAGTACTTTATGTTTGTTGCCTTCTTTGTTCCTTCAAAAAGGTGTTGTCCCCATAGTTACCACATATTGTGGTATCGACACAGACATTCTGATGACTGTGGCCAACCCGGGTGGGGATTCTACCCATCTCCGCCTTTCAAACCAAGATGCTCAATATTTTGGGTGCCCAACAATTCCAATCCATAACGAAAGAAACATCGTTACTGGATACATTGAACAAAACTAACAGAACTTTCTTCATGGAAGCCACCGAAAAGTCCTCGGTCCACAACCGAGAAGATGGCTCGAAACAATGGTAAAGCAAACAGATAATGAGTTTGATTTCCAAGATGAAAGCTACAAGCCCATGTTCATACTTAGAACATTAAATAAACAAAATGATATAAGTTTTGTTGGCTAGTATTAACCTTGTTTTTATAATAAGAGTTGTATCAATTAAAGAGAAACTTAAGCAATTTATACTTTTTGAAATATTCAAAATATGCATTTGGGTATGTGACAGAATACAAAAGATAGTTTCAATAACTTTTATGGATTTATGGTGGGTAGAATTTAATTACAGGTATGGTATTAGGTGATATCTGCTCAGTTACCCCAAAGCCCTCTCCACGGCTCCACCTTTGCCCAAGCTTGTCACCCTCACCTTACAACGGTAAAATGGGATCGCGGTTACATGTTCACCACCGAAATAGGTATCCAATTTGTACGAGTACTAGTAGTTTTATATTTTAGATTTCAAATTGGTTTTTAAATGTGCTTAAGATCGGATTTCAGATAGCAGACATCCTAACATGCAACATTTAAGACGACAAATGAGTATACCCGACACCCACAAACACAATCGTTATCAAGTAACAGGTGCCCGACGGGTATGAAAGACAAACTAAGATTACCAATATCATCGCATACGCAAGCTAACAAAAGACTGTATAAAACAAACACATTTATTTCATTCATAAGTCGTAACACATACCATAAGTACATAACAAACTGTGGCAGACATTGATTCCAATTACATCATCAACAGGTTACAAACATGTGAAGCCTTGAAAAAAACCAACACTTAATTTGGCTATCATCACAGAAACAAGGCACCGCTGTCCTCTATCGAAACTTGCTTCAAGAAACCAACATCTACCCAACCCAACACGACCCGATCCAACACAAACACAAGACTATAATGACATGACATGAAACGAAACATGAAACCGAACCACAAAGGTGAAACGACAAAACACGCCCACTAATAAAGCTTGGCTAAAACATAACTAGGACCATTGACAAGAGGTATATCCAATAATCGAAAAGTGAGTTCAAAATTCTCGAGAAAATATGGCGAAAAAAATCTTGTAGCAGTTAAATTAATTTACCAATTAACTGCAAAAAATAGAGATATAAGCCACCAAAAACCCCGGAAAAACTAGAACCGACTTTCGAATTGTAGACACACCCGTCTCCGACCCTGTAAAAAGTACCCGACCCACTAAAACATAACAATACCCGATCCAGATACTTGACCCGAGACACGTTTTAAGAAAGGATATCACAGCTCCAGAGACGGTCAACAAGTTGACCAACTGAAGAATTACTGATCCCGTGACAGTTCTGGATATTCAAACCGACAAGTGACCCGCCAATTTTCAACAGGAACATTAAGCACTTGTCTGATACTAACCGACAGCCCGATAACGAAAGAACGTTAAGATTCAACTGCACCGCACGGGCCAACACCGAAACACCAAAATCAGTGATAGCGCATTCGGAAACATCGAGTTCGTTGAGCAATAAGCAGTTGGATGCAATTGAAAGCATGCTCGCATCGGTAACTGATCTGCAACCATTAAGATTAAGCACCTCGAGGGTGCCACCGTGCAGTTTTGTTATTTCACAAACCGTGTTGTCGGTTATATTAACGCATCCACTGATGTTGACTTTGACTAAACCGGCTTCACAAGATTCAATGAGTGGAGTAAACCCGTTGTCGGTGATCCCGTGCAGCCCGGTTAACTCGACGTGTTGCAGCTCAGGGCAAAGCTGTCCAATCAACATCAAACTACCGTTTCCGAATCCTGGGCAGTTGTTAACGGACAACGTTTTCAGGGTGTTGCAGCGAGATGACGGGCCGTTAAAACTCAAATCTTTAAACCCGAGACAGTTTTTTAACGCAAGACTTTTTAATTTCGTGTCTCGGTTTACAAGCATAGAAAAGATTCCACATTGCGTGACACGGTGGCATTCTTCTAGAAGCAGGCTCTCGAGTGAAACTGCTGACTTAGCAAACGAAAAGAACCCGTTATCAGATAAGAATGCGCATTTATGAATAGAAAACTGTTTCAGATTCGGGCAGCCTTTTCCGATCGCTTCGACCCCGACATCAGTCAGACCGAAACACGAGTTAACCGTTAACAATTTCAGCTTCTGCAATCCTTGACCGTGACCCATAACCCAGAACCCCTTCTCAGTTACCTTACAAAGACCGGTCAAAGCTAAGTCGGTTATTGCAAGCCCGTAGTGCCCGATAACAGCAACCGACACGTCGCTAATGTTTATACCATGTAGCTTTAGTTTTGTTAACGAACGGCTTGTTGACGACAATAAACTTGCGACTCCTTGATCTCCAAGTAACGGGCAGTTTTTTAAGGAAACCGACTTCAAGTTACTGCACTTTTGACCGATCGCTTGAAGGCCTTCATCACCGATGTTTGGGCAGGATTCTATTGAAAGCTCGGTCAGGTTGGGGCAGTTATCTGCAATGGCGATTAAAGATTTGTTGGAGATTCCCGACATTTTACAAAGATCGAGTTTTTCCAAATTATGACACTCGTTAGCGATTTCAACAAGCCCGTCATCAGAAACAGACGACAGATTCCATAAAGAAATACCCGTTAAAGACGAGCACCCACCAGCAACCGCTTTAAGCCCAAAGTTCGTGACACCACAGGTCGAATTGTTTCCACGGATAGAGAGTTTCCCGAGCCCACCACGGCTAGCGGTTCCAACCGCGATTGCTGCAAGTCTGACATCTGTAGCTTTCTTTCCTTCCAGAGATCTTGAAAGATGCCCGGGATCTTGAATGGTTGACTTTTGGTTTGAAGTTTGACTGATTTCATCTTTGTGGATCGTACTTAAAAGCATGAGCCAACGCTTTGAAACCGAAGCGCAGGAGCTTCGTTCTTGGTTTCCATCAACGCGTCTGAAGATCTCGAACAAGCATTCGTCTGGAAGCACTTCAATGGTGGTTTTCTGCTTATTAAAAACCTCTTCGTTGAATACAAATGGTGCATTGATTCTGGATCGTTTGCAAGGTAAGGCGTAAGCCTCGGTATGGTGTCCAAGAGACGAGAAAAGGCCCTCCCCTGTTAACTAATTGCATAAATAAGTTACGAATATGTAAATTTTAGAATTACAAAAAAAAAAAAAAAAAATCCCTCAGGATTTAACCAAGTTAATAATCATATAATAAATTATTTCCTTATGCAATAATCCGTTCATCCGATTCTCAATTATCGCAGCATTATAATGTTTTCAAGACCAATCACCAAAAATCTAACCAATTATGAAATCATATCTTGAACTAAAGGATGCAAACAAGCCGAGCCGAGCCCGAGCTTGTCTAGGCTCGAGCTCCAGCTCAGCTCGCTTCAAGCTCTATTTTTAAAGCTCAAGCTGGGCTCAGGCTCCACTCATTTATTAATTATTAATTATTGTACTTATATGTATAATTACTTTTTCTATACATTCTAATTATATACTTTTTTTATATAACATAATACATATTATTTACTTACTTTTATCCTAATTTTGTATATGATAATAAGTATTATTAAAAGGTAAAAACACATACATTAAAAATATTAACTAAAAACTAGATAAATAATAGGCTCCTCTATACTCGCGAGCCGGCTCAATTCTAGCTTATAACGAGCCGATCTCGAGTAACTCACGAACCGCTTAGCTCGTTTACACAACGATCTAGATCACAAAGACAAATTAACCTCCAAAAATCACAAATTTAATAATTACAATAAAAAAAATCGACTAAAACGATAAATTAAACATACCCACATCAAAATTATCAAAATTTAACACACAATTGAGATCCTTACCACAGTAACTGGCGAGCTTCTGCATGATGATGATGATGATCGAAACAAAAACCCAGCAAAATTAAGCCGAAAAAACCCTCGATCGAGAGCAAAAACGATCACTAGCAGCAAGAATAAGATAATTAATTGATGGGTGTGAGATGAATGCATGTGAATCGTTGAAAAATCATGAGAAATTGAAAACCCTAATAATAATAATTTAGGGCAAAAAGGGAAGAAAATTGGGGGAGAGTTGAAGAAGAGTGCATATGTTATCGTCGGGTGTGGGCCGGTGGGTGGGTTTATATAACATTAGAGAAACTTCAATGAAATGAACCAAATAATATTATTATTACGTTGAAAGAGTCGGTGCAGTTTGTTGTCCGTTTAGTTTACCTGTTATTTTATGATAGTTGTTTGGATGTTTTTATTAATATAAACTAAAAGTTGTGATTAAAATAAATAAATTTTAACGTGTTTAGTATTTAATGAGTTTTGAAAACAAAATAAGTACTCGTATATACTAGACGTAGTAGTGACCTTCACCTGATACAACGACGACGTTGGCTGGGAAATGAGATGATTTATCGGCTGGTTATTGTTGCTTGTTTGTTAAAGTTGGAGAACTGATAGGAGAAGGAGCATGTATGAGGTGAAGGACGGGGTAATGCATTATATATGGATCTCCGAAGATTCGGGAACTTGGTTGTTGTGGAAGACATGGAAGAATCAGTAGCCGAAAAACATAAATGGATATCTATTTAAGGTGTATTAAATATTTAACTAGTTTTAAATCACGAGTTTTGAAAACAGAACAAAAGGAGAACTAATTTAACTGTTTTGAATGAATTTAGCTGTCATGTATCATATTTGAAATGATACATGTACGTAAGTATATGATTTTCAGGATATTTATTTAATATGTATTTAATATTTAACTAATTTTAAATCAAAAAGTTTGAAAACAGGATAAGAGCATTCACATCCACATCTTATCTCTTATATAGTGATTAATTTGTATATTTGAAAAACTATTGTTTACCCTCTATAATTTTTAATATTTGTTGAAAGTGGTTGTGAGTAGTGTAAAAAAGACAAGATAATGATAAAGATATAGAAAATTATTATTTAATTAATTCGTAATGTAATCTTGGATTTGAAGATAAGGGAAGGGATGAGAATGCTCTTAAAGCACTCATATATACTAAGTTTATGATAATCATATGTAACATAACGAAAAAAGAATCAATTTAACTGATTTGACTCGGTTTAATTGTTTTATATCAAATTATAACATACATGTGTAACATCCTAAAATTTTTATATTGATAAATAAAAGAAAGTTATGTTTAGTAATTTCACGTTTTAGTTATTTAATGTCGAGTAAGGAACGGGTCTTGGGCTTAGTTATTTTATGAACTCGGCCTGTCTCGACCCGTAGGAAGCCAACCCGAGCCTAACCAAACCCGTAGTATATAAACGAAAGTTCTTGACACTTCCACCATTTTCACCATCTTCCTTCACTTACACCCACCCAAACACTCTCATTTCTAGAGAGAGAAGCTAGAGAGAGAAAGTTCTCAAATCACAATCCGAGTCCACAATCTTGTTCCTAATCGTTTTTGGTAAGTCCCTCTCGAAAATCATCCGTTTTCATAACCATTTTCGACCTCAAATCGAGCAAAAACTCCCATTTTCGTAACTTGAGTCTTCGGGTCAAAAACCGCCTTGTTTTGGTGTCAAAATGCAAGCTTTTGTGTTTAAAAGTACTAGGAATCGATAGCCCTTTCAATCCCGAGCATTTCCATGTCAAAAACTTCGATTTTGGGTCAAAAATCTGGAAAATCTGGAAAACCCGTGGGTTTCTCCGTCGCCCAGCTTGAAGGAGTCGAATCAGACTCATTCGATCGAACCAGTCGATCGAATCAGTCCATTCGATCGAATGCGTAGATCGAACAAGTCCAGTCGACCGAATAGGGAAGCAACCGAATGGTCTCCAACTCATTCGATCGAATGAGTTTTGTATTCGATCGAATGAGTGTTGTATTCGATCGAACGTGTTGTATTCGATCGAACGTGTTCCTATTCGATCGAACGTGTTCCTATTCGATCGAACGTGTTCCTATTCGATCGAATCAAGCCAGAACCAAGTTGTTTCCAAGATTCGCCTGAAGTGAAGTTCGTTTATGAAATAAATTAAAAACCTAATGGAAAATGTGTTAAGGCGGTTATCGAAAATGAGTAGTGGTAATAGTAGTAGTAGTAATTGATATGTGTAAATATTATACAGTTAGCCGAGCCCAGTTAAAGAAAGGAATTACAATCAACGGCGAGCGTAACAGGATCCAGGTGAGTTCCTAGCCCCATTTCTTGTTATGTTTTCGGGGCTGTGTGCATACTTGATGTGTTGTTAATACATTTATCCAAAGTGATAAGTGTATGCCATAGGTGATATATGTGATATGTATGAATGATTGCTTGATGGTTCGTGAACGATCTTCGGATATTGCACGTACTGTCAGGTTGTAACGTTATAAATAGGGCAAGTATGATATGTATGTTTATGTGCATGAACGTAAGAAAGTTAATCAAAGAAGGAAATGACGGTTGTATGGTTGTATGGTTACGAAAGGGGTACCGAGCCCTAATAATACTCGAGGTATGATGTATGGTTGTATGGTAACGAAGAGGGAATCGAACCCTACTAATATTCGAAAACATGGGACCAGACCCTAATAATATCTGTGATGTTAGGGACCAGACCCTAATAATATCTGTGATGTTAGGGACCAGACCCTCATAATATCTGTGATGATAGGGACCAGACCCTTATAATATCTGTGATGTTAGGGACCAGACCCTTATAATATCTGTGATGTTAGGGACCAGACCCTTATAATATCTGTGAGGTTATAGGGCGAAAGGCTCTTTAAAACGTATGATTATGAATGTAAAGAAAGTATGTAAGTAAGAAAGAAAGTATGTAAGTAAGAATGAAGGTATGAGTACTTATGTGTGTATGAAAGAAAGTTATGAGGTTAAGTACGTATGTATGTAACAAGGTATTGTATGGTAGTGTATGATTAACTAGAACTCACTCAGCGTAGCTGACTTTTAGTATGCACGCAGGTGAGTAGGATGAGACAGCTGGCTTGAGTGGAGGACACATGGCAGAAGACTAAAGCCTGGCATCTGAAGATCCGATATGTTTTATAAGTTATGTTTTGATTTTGAAAGACAAGAGGAATGTTTTAAGACATGAGTATGAATTGATATGTAATGTTTTATGAAAGTTTTATATTCCGCGTAAAGTTTTTAATTAACTCTGATATTTAGAACTGTGTTTATGAGTAAATCCAACACGAAAGTAGGGTTACCGGTTACGGGGCCTTACAAGTTGGTATCAGAGCAAAGTTCGAGAGATTTAAGCATCCTACATGCTTAGACTCGAACAGAGAATGGGATTTAAGTAAGAAAGGAAAGAAGATGCCAGTTCAAGGATGCCATGTGTCGCTCAAGCAAGATCAGTAAAGGTGAAAGGTATGATTAAATGATATATGTTAATGAGAAAGAAAAGATATGAGATCGATAGGGATAGGAATAATTGACTGTTTAAATTGACAAACTGCTTAAGTAGAACCAGCACAAATAGACTCATAAAGGGAAGTGTATATGACACGGAAAGTAACGTGATCAGCTAATCACAACTGGCCACTGTTATTACCTGTTAGCCTTACTATCCTTGTACTAGATAGTTCCTTGAGTGATGATGTTTGTGCTTTCTCATATAGGATACTGATGGCTGGAGCTGGAGAATTTATTGAAACTGGGGGTCGCACTGGGCGTCGTGGCAGGCCTCGTCTTGTCCGGCAACCCTCGGTAGAAGAAGCTTCCCACACCGAAGATGAAGGAAGCGCAGCTGGAGGAGACCAGAACAACAACGAGGAAGTTCAACTTAGCCCTGCAGTTCAAGCAGCCATTGTTCAGGCTGTAGTTGCTGCTGTGAAGAACCTGAATCCCGAAGGATCTGCTGGAAGCCGTGAACGAACTGCTGAAGGAGCGGGTGGTGATGGTAGAAAGGATGGGGAAGGTGAAAGAGGGGCCTCGAGTGGGGATAAGTCTGTGAAAGTCGATGATAGGAGAGGAGGACAAGGTGGGTGCAGCTATAAGTCCTTCAAAGGTTGTGACCCGCCTAAGCTGACTGGTTTAGGAGACGCAATCGCTACTCTCCAGTGGATAACCGCTATGGACAAGGTTATCCGCATTAGCGAATGCCGTCCCGACCAAGCTGTGGGCTATGCTACTCAGTCATTCTTAGATGAGGCTATGTTTTGGTGGGAGAGTGTGGAGCAGAGGAAGACCCGTGAAGAGATCAAAGGGATGAAGTGGGAAGATTTGAAAGAGTTGGTAATGAAGAAGTTCTGTGCAGATGCCGAGGTTGAAAGAACGGAGATGAAGTTCCAGAATTTAAAAGCCGGTATGATGACGCATCGTGAGTATACCACGGAGTTCAACCGACTATCTAGGTTGGTGCCTGACATGGTTGACACTGAGGTCAAGAGAATCAAGTGTTATGTGAGGGGGTTGCCACAAAAGGTCCGCATGTTAGTCAGGGCGATTCAACCTGCTACTTTTGATTCGGCTGTTGGACTCGCGGAAATGGTCTATGCTGACGTGGCCGCGGATGATAGGGTGGAAAGGGACGAAGAGAAAGAGAAGAAAGGGGTCACTCCTGCTAAACGACCCGGTACTCAGTTATGGAACTCCAGGGATAAGAAACAGAAAGTGTGGGAGAAGAGATCGTGTAAGACCTGCGGAAAGAGGCATGGTGGTGAGTGCAAGTGGGGTAAAAGTTCTAATGTTTGTCTCAAATGTGGAAAGGCTCATGGTGGAGAATGCAGAATGGGGTCGAATGCCTGTTATAAGTGTGGGAAGGTAGGGCATTATGCCAATGAGTGCAGTGCGAAGCCAGCATGTTACAAATGTGGCAAGACAGGCCATATGTCAAGGGAGTGCACTGAAGGTGTAGCTGGAGGTAGTGGAAAGAAGGATGCCGATCAAGCTAGGCCCAGAACTAGAGCCTACTTGCTGACCCAGGAACAAGCCAGGCAGATTCCGGATGTCGTCACAGGTACGTTTCTAGTGAACGATGTTTCCGCTTCTGTATTATTTGATTCTGGTGCGAATAGAAGTTTTGTAGCTACGACGTTTAGTAAACTAGCTAAAATGAAAGGCTGCCGAGTGTCTGAAACTTTTGTAGTAGAAACCGCAAGTGACACTTCGGTGAAAATAACAAAAATGGTGAAGAATTGTAAGATAGAGTTAGAGGGACATGAGTTCCCTGTTACTTTGTATGTTATGGCCTTAGGAGGGTTCGATGTAGTCTTGGGTATGGATTGGTTGTCTGAGTTTGAGGCTCAGATAGTATGTAAAAGTAAGATGATAAGGTTAAAGTCATTGGATGGTAGTGCGGTGACGGTTTATGGTGATAAGGAGAGTTATGGACTTAATGTCATTTCGATGATAAAAGCCGAGGGTTTGTTAAGGCGAGGGTGCGGTGCCTACCTGGCGTATGTTGTCAACGCTACGGCCGAGACGAAAGAAATGAAGGATGTTCCTATTGTGCGCGACTACCCAGAAGTATTCCCTGAGGATCTTCCGGGGCTGCCGCCGGAGCGGGAAATAGAATTTCAGATAGATTTAATACCAGGAGCCCAGCCCGTCGCGAAAGCGCCTTACCGTCTAGCACCGTCCGAGATGAAGGAATTAATGTCCCAACTGCAAGAACTCCTCGACAAGGGTTTTATCAGACCGAGTGTTTCTCCATGGGGCGCACCGGTTTTGTTTGTGAAGAAAAAGGATGGAAGTATGAGAATGTGCATAGACTATCGTGAGTTGAATAAGCTTACGGTAAAGAATAGATACCCCTTGCCTAGGATTGACGATCTGTTTGACCAACTGCAAGGTTCGAGTTGGTTCTCACGAATAGATCTCAGATCAGGCTACCATCAGCTGAAGGTGAAAGAGGTAGACATCCCTAAAACAGCGTTCCGAACGCGGTATGGACACTACGAGTTCCTTGTAATGTCATTCGGTCTAACAAATGCTCCTGCAGCATTTATGGACATGATGAATAGGGTGTGTCGACCGATGTTGGATAAGTCGGTTATCGTCTTCATCGATGACATATTGATTTATTCAAAGAGTGAGTCTGACCATGCCGAGCATCTGAGAGAGGTATTGGAAGTTCTGAAGAAAGAAAGGTTGTACGCCAAGTTTTCGAAGTGCGCGTTCTGGTTAAGAGAAGTGCAATTTTTAGGTCATGTGGTTAATCCGGAGGGGATTACCGTGGACCCAGCTAAGATTGAAGCGATAACGAATTGGAAGACTCCGCAGAATCCGACTGATATACGAAGCTTCCTAGGGTTAGCTGGCTACTATAGGAGATTCATCGAAGGTTTCTCCAAGATAGCCGCACCGCTGACCGGTATGACCCTAAAATCGATAGTATTCAGTTGGGGAAAATTTCAAGAAGAAGCCTTTGAAGAGTTAAAGAGAAGACTCACGCAAGCTCCAATCCTTACTTTACCCGATGGTGATGAGGATTTTGTTGTTTGTGCTGATGCCTCGCATCAGGGGTTAGGTTGCGTGTTGATGCAACGAGGGAAGGTGATAGCCTACGCGTCTAGACAGTTGAAGGTCCATGAGAGTACTTATCCGACGCATGATTTGGAGTTAGCAGCTGTAGTGCATGCTCTTAAGATATGGAGGCATTATCTGTACGGCACTAAGTGTACTATCTATACCGATCATAAGAGTTTAAAGTACTTCTTCGAGCAGAAAGAACTGAACATGAGGCAGAGAAGATGGTTAGAATTGATAAAGGATTACGACTGTGAGATTAAGTATTACCCCGGTAAAGCTAACGTGGTCGCTGATGCGTTAAGTCGGAAGAATGAGGAAGTCCTTGCAACAGTGAAGTCATACAAGTTGATCATGAACCCGAGTCTTTTTGAAGAAATCATCAAGGTGCAGTCTGAAGTGTTAATAGATGAAGGGTTAGTAAAGAAGGAAAGGATTTATGGCCAGCAAGATGAGTTGATGGAAAACACTCATGGAGTTAAGACTAGGTTCGGCCGTATGTGGATCCCACGCCATGGTGATCTTAGAAGTCGAATCTTAGATGAAGCTCATAAGTCAAGGTACTCAATCCATCCAGGAGCTACAAAGATGTACCAAGACTTGAAAAGAGATTACTGGTGGCCAGGATTGAAGAGCGATGTAGTGGATTATGTTGGTAAGTGCTTAACTTGCTTACAAGTCAAAGCCGAACACCAAAAGCCTTGTGGGAAGATGCAACCGCTAGAGATACCTGAGTGGAAATGGGAACACATCACCATGGATTTCATAACTAAGCTACCTCGTACAGCTAAGCAACATGATACCATCTGGGTGATTGTGGACCGTTTGACCAAGAGTGCTCACTTTCTGCCCATACGAGAGGCCATCTCGTCAGAAACGTTAGCAAGCTTGTTCATTAAAGAAATTGTAACCAAGCATGGAGTACCGTTATCGATCGTGTCTGATAGGGATACACGGTTTACTTCGAGGTTCTGGAAGAAATTTCATGAAGCTATGGGGACGAGGTTGAACATCAGTACGGCGTATCATCCTCAAACCGATGGACAGTCTGAAAGGACGATCCAAACCCTTGAGGATATGCTACGTGCTTGCGTTTTAGATTTTGGTGGAAGTTGGGATGATCATCTGCATCTGGCAGAGTTCTCCTATAACAACAGTTACCATTCGAGTATTGGTATGCCACCGTTTGAGATGCTGTACGGTAGACGATGTAGAACCCCGGTGTGTTGGGGTGAGATTGGTCAGAAGGAAATGGGAAGTATAGAAGTGGTTCAAGAAACGTCTTCAAAGTTCGATCAGATCAAAGCAAGAATGAAAGCCGCTCAAGACAGACAAAAGTCTTATGCGGATAAGCGGCGACGACCAATTGAGTTTAACGTTGGCGACTATGTGATGCTTAAGGTCTCGCCTTGGAAGGGGATTATCCGTTTTAGGAAAAGAGGAAAGTTGAGTCCGAGGTACATTGGACCGTTCAAGATTGTAAAACGTGTGGGTGAAGTAGCTTACAAACTGGATTTACCCGATGAGTTAGAAGGAATTCATTCAACCTTCCATGTTTCTCATCTGAGGAAGTGTCTAGCTGATGACACGTCTCACGTGCCCTTAATGGACATCGAGGTTGATGAACAATTGAACTACATCGAGCAACCGATAAAGATCGTTGATCGCAAGGAGAAGCAGCTTCGTCACAAGATTATACCCTTGGTCAAAGTGATATGGAAACACCGCAAGGGATCTGATGCTACTTGGGAAGTCGAGGATGAGATGCGCAAGTTTTACCCTAGTTTGTTTATGTAATAGTTAGGTTTCGGGGACGAAACCTCTTTAAGGGAGGAAGACTTGTAACATCCTAAAATTTTTATATTGATAAATAAAAGAAAGTTATGTTTAGTAATTTCACGTTTTAGTTATTTAATGTCGAGTAAGGAACGGGTCTTGGGCTTAGTTATTTTATGAACTCGGCCTGTCTCGACCCGTAGGAAGCCAACCCGAGCCTAACCAAACCCGTAGTATATAAACGAAAGTTCTTGACACTTCCACCATTTTCACCATCTTCCTTCACTTACACCCACCCAAACACTCTCATTTCTAGAGAGAGAAGCTAGAGAGAGAAAGTTCTCAAATCACAATCCGAGTCCACAATCTTGTTCCTAATCGTTTTTGGTAAGTCCCTCTCGAAAATCATCCGTTTTCATAACCATTTTCGACCTCAAATCGAGCAAAAACTCCCATTTTCGTAACTTGAGTCTTCGGGTCAAAAACCGCCTTGTTTTGGTGTCAAAATGCAAGCTTTTGTGTTTAAAAGTACTAGGAATCGATAGCCCTTTCAATCCCGAGCATTTCCATGTCAAAAACTTCGATTTTGGGTCAAAAATCTGGAAAATCTGGAAAACCCGTGGGTTTCTCCGTCGCCCAGCTTGAAGGAGTCGAATCAGACTCATTCGATCGAACCAGTCGATCGAATCAGTCCATTTGATCGAATGCGTAGATCGAACAAGTCCAGTCGACCGAATAGGGAAGCAACCGAATGGTCTCCAACTCATTCGATCGAATGAGTTTTGTATTCGATCGAATGAGTGTTGTATTCGATCGAACGTGTTGTATTCGATCGAACGTGTTCCTATTCGATCGAACGTGTTCCTATTCGATCGAACGTGTTCCTAT
Source organism: Bidens hawaiensis (assembly GCF_021521415.1). NCBI lineage: Eukaryota > Viridiplantae > Streptophyta > Magnoliopsida > Asterales > Asteraceae > Bidens > Bidens hawaiensis. Next base: position 1,391,392 of record NW_027491277.1, read on the forward strand.
TCGATCGAATCAAGCCAGAACCAAGTTGTTTCCAAGATTCGCCTGAAGTGAAGTTCGTTTATGAAATAAATTAAAAACCTAATGGAAAATGTGTTAAGGCGGTTATCGAAAATGAGTAGTGGTAATAGTAGTAGTAGTAATTGATATGTGTAAATATTATACAGTTAGCCGAGCCCAGTTAAAGAAAGGAATTACAATCAACGGCGAGCGTAACAGGATCCAGGTGAGTTCCTAGCCCCATTTCTTGTTATGTTTTCGGGGCTGTGTGCATACTTGATGTGTTGTTAATACATTTATCCAAAGTGATAAGTGTATGCCATAGGTGATATATGTGATATGTATGAATGATTGCTTGATGGTTCGTGAACGATCTTCGGATATTGCACGTACTGTCAGGTTGTAACGTTATAAATAGGGCAAGTATGATATGTATGTTTATGTGCATGAACGTAAGAAAGTTAATCAAAGAAGGAAATGACGGTTGTATGGTTGTATGGTTACGAAAGGGGTACCGAGCCCTAATAATACTCGAGGTATGATGTATGGTTGTATGGTAACGAAGAGGGAATCGAACCCTACTAATATTCGAAAACATGGGACCAGACCCTAATAATATCTGTGATGTTAGGGACCAGACCCTAATAATATCTGTGATGTTAGGGACCAGACCCTCATAATATCTGTGATGATAGGGACCAGACCCTTATAATATCTGTGATGTTAGGGACCAGACCCTTATAATATCTGTGATGTTAGGGACCAGACCCTTATAATATCTGTGAGGTTATAGGGCGAAAGGCTCTTTAAAACGTATGATTATGAATGTAAAGAAAGTATGTAAGTAAGAAAGAAAGTATGTAAGTAAGAAAGAAAGTATGTAAGTAAGAATGAAGGTATGAGTACTTATGTGTGTATGAAAGAAAGTTATGAGGTTAAGTACGTATGTATGTAACAAGGTATTGTATGGTAGTGTATGATTAACTAGAACTCACTCAGCGTAGCTGACTTTTAGTATGCACGCAGGTGAGTAGGATGAGACAGCTGGCTTGAGTGGAGGACACATGGCAGAAGACTAAAGCCTGGCATCTGAAGATCCGATATGTTTTATAAGTTATGTTTTGATTTTGAAAGACAAGAGGAATGTTTTAAGACATGAGTATGAATTGATATGTAATGTTTTATGAAAGTTTTATATTCCGCGTAAAGTTTTTAATTAACTCTGATATTTAGAACTGTGTTTATGAGTAAATCCAACACGAAAGTAGGGTTACCGGTTACGGGGCCTTACAACATGATTTCTGGATAAAGGATACATATTTAATAGCATTTAATATTAAACTGATTTTAAATAACGAGTTTTGAAAACAAAAAAAATATTGGTATATACTATCATAATCATATGTAACAGAACAAAACGAGAATTAATTTAACTGTTTTGAATCAACTTAATTGTATTCTAATAATATATGTACATAATTATATGATTTTCTTGATGTTGATTTATTATATGTTTAATATTGAACTATTTTGAAATAACAATTTTGAAAACAAAATAAGTACTCACGTTTATCGAAAGTATGATAATGAAGAGGTAGGTCCCAGCAGAGCCTAGTTGGACCCGCAAGACTCACCTTGAAGAGGGACGTCTGCGCAGAAACCAACTGGATCCGCAGGACCAACCATGCTCAGAGACGTGACGTCCTTACGCGCAGTACGCAAGCTGGTCCCGCAGGAAATGCCTCCCGATGGTGAAGGACTCCGCCTGTCCCCGCAGCCTCGGATACAAGCCATCAGGGAAGGCCACCCGCGCAGCAGGGCTACACGCACAAGGCACTTAGCTCTCACTCAGTGTCACCTGAAGGAATGAGCGAAGCCGGGAACTATCCCGCACAAGGGCGGGAGGGGGAATACTCCCGCCCAAATAAGCCAGTCCGTACGATACAGGAAGATCTTCTGTACTGTACCTGACGAGGTATGGGAAAAGGATCTGACTAAAGATACGACAGCTTATTGACAACAGTATGGCGAGCAGCATGCTCCTGCACTGTATGTCACTATTAGCCGCTGCCTACTCACCAACTACTGCCATACCACGTGCGTAGCCGTCAGTTGGTGGAACAGGAATAGTATACAGCAGGCCTGGTCGCTATCAGCCGCTACCTACCCACCAACTACCAGCAGGGCACGTGCGTAGGCTACTGTTGGTGGAACAGGAACACTGTTGCAGCCGGCCATACCTCTTTGGAAACCTACCTTCGGCTATAAATACCACAAATGGTATGACCATCTCATCTTATCATATCTTACCACATTATCATCATATTATACCTGATATCTGCTCTAGCAATCTCTTAATATACTTTTATATTTAAAGAGCAATCTAGTCTGATTCTCACGCCGGAGGGTGGTCACAAGGAGGAACCCCCCCCCTTCTCAGTGACGAGCTCACGGTGTCTGTTTTGCAGGTTCAGAAGAACCATCTTCCAAGGGTCTAACCCCTCGTGGGAAACATCTCTCCAACCCCCAGGTTACCAGTAATCTGTCCGGGGTCTGGTTAGTGTTTCTTCAGATAAGCATGTATAGTTTAACAAAAAGAGATGGGTATGATTAAACATACCACTCATTCTTACTTGTCATGTCCGATTACATCTCTCGACGAATCACATTAAGACTTGTCATATTCTATACTTAGAATAATTAATGTTTTTTAATGATATTAAAAGGTTTAAATCACTTTATTTTGAAAAAATGTAAAACTTTTTATAATAAGAAAAAATAAATAAATAAATGTTTTCTCTTAAAAATTCAAAAATCTACTCATATTTCTTATTTTTATTTTTTTAAATCATATTTAGAAAACAATCCTATCACTTTTAAAAGGAATATAAAGAGTTTTGTATTTTTTTTTCATACTCCTGTCCCACGAATTTTTTTAAAAAAATTAATATCTCTTTTGAGAGATTAACGCCACCTAAGAAAAAAAATAAAACGATACTAAAGATAAAGAAGTACGTTTAACAACACCTAAAGAGAATCAATATAATTAATCTGAATTAATTTAATTGTTTTGCATCACATTTGAAATAATAGATATACATATGTATACAATTTTCATGATATTTTTTAAATACATATTTACTATTGAACTAATTTTAAATAAAAATTTTTAAAACAAAATACTACTCGTATAATAAATATATAAACAGAAATTCCTTAAATTCTCTCAAGCCACCAGATTGCTTTATTCTTAAATCAATGCTTCTCATGTGACCTGCATTTATGGGTATGAATCTCACTAAACTCAAATAGTCCTTAAATGTGTTTAAAGATCTCATTATATTAAAATTTAAATAAAAAGTTTTAAAACAAAATACTACTCATATAATCTAACTATCTATATAATTGTCTACTATAAAATCTCAGGTGTCGTTCTCAGGTTGTTTCCCCATTCTTTAGAGCCACCAGATTGCTTGATTTATAAATAGAGGTTTCTCATGCATTTGACCCGAATTCGCGGGTATGGGTCTCACCAAACCCGGATGGTCTTTACATGAGTTATAACATCTCATTTATTTGTAAAACTATTTCATAATCAAACAATAATTTTCACAGGTCATGGGTCTCATAAAACACGGATAACCCTTAAACGGGTTATAACATCTCATTTATTTGTAAAATAACCCTTTAATCATCAAATAATAATTTTGACGGGTTATGGGTTGTAAGGCCCCGAACCCGGGCACCCTACTTTAGCGTCGGATTTACTCATAAACACAGTTCTTCAAATCAGAGTTTATTAAAACTTTTCGCGGAATATAAAACATCAATCATTTGTTACAAAGCATTAAATCTTTTCTTTGATACCCTGACACAAAACTTTATATTTAAAACATCTTTACTTCTTTCTTCAGATGCCAGCCGTTCAATCCATGCCGTGTGTCATCCTCATGCTAACTCTGTAATCAGCTCACCTGCGTGCATACTAAAAGTCAGCTACGCTGAGTGAGTTCTAGTTAATCAAGCAACTTATCATACAACCACTACATGCATCATATACGTATCTGCAAACACGTAGTCCACTATCTAACCTGCTTACATTACCACTTAGCCTCTTATTTACGCCTACCACTTTGCCACCTTGCCACTTTAATAACGTATAACGTTATGCCACTTTGCCACTTTAATAACGTATAACGTTATGCCACTTTGCCACTTTAATAACGAAGGCACGTATAGGCTTACCCTACCACGTACTATCGTTATGCCACTAACACTCTTACTAGACTCTTGCCACTTCTAACACGCTCTACCTCTACTTGTCTACAACACGCTTCATATCATTTACATAATAAGCAAGTCACATCAACAATCATACACACTTAATAACGATGGCACGTACAGGCTTTCCCTATCACGCGCTCACGTTATGCCACTAACACCCTTACTAGACTCTTGCCACTTCTAACACACTCTACCTCTACCTGCCTATATCACACTTCATATCAGTTCGGTATTTACGTAATAAACATGTTACATCATAACATTCATACACACTATCAACCACTTGGAATTTACTATCCTTGGCGATACGTGCAATATCCGAAGATCGTTCACGTACCGACAAGCATTATAAAATATATACCTCGTATAACATCTATAGCATACACTTACCACTTAAGGTAAGTGTATTCACACTTCACATCGAGTATGCACACAGCCCCGAAAACATAACAAGGAAATGGGGCTAGAAACTCACCTGAACACGGTTACGTTCTCCGTTAATCGTAATCCCTTTCTTCAGTGTGCACGGCTGACTGTATAACAAGTATACGTATCAATTAACTATCACTTCTCATAATGTATTTCTATCTTTATATGACCCACAACGAACGGGGGTCCGGGGGCAGCGCCCCTGGCAGCGGGGTCTAGGGGCGGCAGCCCCTAGCAGGGTCCAAGGGGCAGAGCCCCTGGCTGGGGTCGAGCTGCCAGGTCAGCTTGGAAAAATTTTATTTCCAATAACTGTCTTAACACATTTTCCATTAGGTTTTTAATTTATTTTCTAAACGAACTTCACTTTAGGCGAAGTTAAACCTTAGGCGAACTTGGCTTCAGGCGAAGTTAAACCTTAGGCGAACTTGGCTTCAGGCGAAGTTAAACCTTAGGCGAACTTGGCTTCAGGCGAAGTTATCCTTAGGCGAACTTGGCCGTAGGCGAAGTTATCCTTAGGCGAAGTTACGCTTGAAGGCGAAGTTACGCTTGAAGGCAAAGTTCATCAGGCGAACTTAATCTTGCAGGCGAAGTTATCGCGCTGCAGATCTGTTTGCCCATAAATCCTTCGTTTCTTAGCCAAATAACTCGATTTTGGTACCCACGGAATCGTATGATCGGCGCCTACAAATCCCAACCGATTTGGGCAGTTTGGGTTTCGGGTCCGGTTAACCCATCCAATCCTAACCATTTTCAGTAATATTAGCTTTGTTGGATTTGTTCTTACCTTACCAACTCAGATCTATCAACAAAATCTCGGGTCTCGGCTTCAAATCTTGATCGGTTAGAATATGTGTGTTTTGAGTGTGTGAAGAAATAGATGTAAAATGAAGATATTTTTGGGATTTTGGGGGTATTTATATCCCTGAAATCCCATTCTTATTTAACCCATCTTAATTAATCCAAGTCCACAACCCACATCCATTACCCAACACTAGCCCGACCCATACCAACTCATATTCTATTATTTATTTCCTAATAACCCGGGTAAACTTTCTCTCTAATATTAAGTAATATAATTAATATTACTTGGAAATTTCGGGATGTTACATGGGTCTTACCAAACTCTGATAGCCCTCAAATGGGTTATAAGATCTCATTTATTGATAAACACTTTCATCATCAAACCCTAATTTAATTTACCTGCTTTACATGTTCTCCGTTGCAGGTCTATCATCTCCATCGTCGGTTAACTTCCGATACTACCCACCATTGTCAACTACATCAACGCCCCTTTTTTTTCATTAGACATATTTGTGTTTATGTTTATACATTTAAAAAAATCAACATGCCGGTGTTCGTTTATGTTTGTTCGTTAAAAAAATAAAAAACCTAAACATTTATGCTGATAAAACCCAAACGTTAAAAAATTTAATAACAAACTAATATATATGTATTAAATTAAAACAGAACTACGCTAAAAAATAAAATAAATCATTATAAAATAGCAAAACGATTAAAAACAAAACTTTAAATAAACTCCCGTAACACTGGAGGATCAAACTAGTAATAAATATATATAAATGGAAACTCCTTAAATTCTCTCAAGCCACCAGATTGTTTTATTCTTAAATCAAGGCTTCTCATGCATTTGACCCGCATTTATGGGTATTGGTCTCACTAAACTCAAATAGTCCTTAAATGGGTTATAAGATCTCATTATATTAAAAATTAATCTTATTAAATATTTGATATAAAAATCATATAAAATATGAATATATTAAAAATTAATATTCATTTTTTAAAAAAAAGATATCATTTATAATTAAAAAACAATTTAGGTGTAACCAACTTTAATATACAATCTAAAATGCTATATGTACAACCTTTTGATGCCAAAATCTACACGTGTACGAGAAGTGTGGGGTGTGTGTAGAGCAGTATGGTTTTTACAATGAAGATTTTGCACACTTTCGATGTCATTACCGTAATCCACATATCGTGTTATTCATGTATGTAGTATAATATTTGAAAAGAACCAAACATTGATCCAATGACACAATAGATTACTTATAATAAATCTTTGATATAATTTATCTGCTAAAAAATAAAGTTTTTGAATTTTTGGAAATAATAATGAATATAAATGCGAGTAAATAAATGATTAGAGAAAAACATAGTCAAAAGAAAGTGTTCACTTATACTTTGAATATGAGTCCACTTTGACTTAAATATTGAGTATGTGATTTCGACTCTCACAAACAAATGTAGGCTAGAGTCCGAGGGCTCATTCCTTAGCCATGTGATCTTTAATTTGGGAAGTTAACACAATGGTCAAATGCTAGCAATCTCAAATCATTTATATGACATAACTATGATATGATTATATATCGGTTCTAAAACATAGGTTCAACTCTGAGGTCTTGTTATTTAACCATATGATCGGCTTTGTTTAATTCCTCAAATTAACATATAAAAACATTATCATATAAGAAAACAAAATATTTAAGACGGTGTTTATTAGGTTGACAAACCTGGGAGGTGGTAAAACCAAGTATTGTCGATCCCGAGCATTGAAGTGGTAACTTGATACTTATTCGTTCGGCTTTGTTTACCTACGTTATGGTGCCGGAACTTAAAAACGAAAACATATAAAAATTGAGGTGGACCAACGACCAATTTTTTATTTTTTTATTTTTTGGGGAGGGGGGTGGGTGGTTAAATTTCTGCATTGATAAAACACGAGCATTGTCGATCATGTGCTATAAAGGCTGCGAGTCTGCATAAACTCGATCGGTTTGTTTCAGATTTGTTATGGTACAAGAACAAAAAAAATTTAACGTTTGATCAGTTTGCATTAATTACGTTTATTATGGTATCTGGAATAAAAAAACAAAACTCACCAACCAATTCGATGCCACCAAGTGACCCAATAGGCCACTTGCGACACCAAAGTTGTTCTTTATATATTAGTAATTTGTATTATTTGACTTTATTTTTCTTATCATAAGTATACATATATAAAATATTTATTAAGTAATTATATATTATATTTATTGTATAGATAATTTTGTACTTATATAAATAAGACTAATGGGGCTGATTAAACTCGGTGAATAAAGTTTAGATTCAAACTTATTTATTAAAAAAGTCACATATTAGGTTCGAGCCCAAATTCATGTTAGCTCCTGATTACTTGAAATTTTATTAAGTCTTAAAAAAATAAACGATATCATTAATGTTACAAAAGTCGCTAGGCGGTTCCTAGACGGCCGACCTTCTTGGAGGGAGTACTCGGAGAGTACTCGGACATGATAAATATAAAGAAAATTAATTTTTGGGTGATATATATTTCAAATAACAAAATAAGTGAATATCAATATAAATAAGAGAAATACATTTTTAAACACTAAATTATTCTAAAAAATGTTAATCATTAATTGAAAAAATGATATTTGTTTTTTAATATTATAGAAATATGAATTATGTTGTATTTTTTAAGTGAAATTAGACCTAAGTTAACCGACTAGATGTGATCTGACTAATGTTGACCACCTTTAACCAATTTTTAGTAACTAGGCGGAGTTAAAAAAATTCTACCCGGCACCATACCTTGTAATAAGTACTCGACCTTGTAGACATACTTTTACAACATTGGATATCATATATTACAAATGTAAGGTTATAAATTCAAATGTTTGTAAGTGCAAAGTAAAGTTGAAATTTTAACTGTTAAAAAATTACAGCTAGAAATAAAAAATTTTAAATTTACAATTAACATTAACAAAAATTCGGTCATTTAATTAATCCACCTAAGACAAAATATTAGTAAAAGGGTTACATATTGCTTCTTAGTTTCTTTTTTGAACGGCAAGTATATTATATTATAAAATGATGGTTAGAAAATAACTAACCAAATAATACAAAATTAATTACATGAAAAGAAGTAAGTTTTTTTTTAATGGCAAAGATAATTATAAATCTTTTTGAAAGGCAAAGATATTATATTGCAAATTGCTTTTTAATATGTTGAATATATTAATCCACTTTAAGAATTGCAAATTGTAGATTCTTATAATCCATGTAGATGATGGATCCAATGAACCATCCACAATCATAGCTTAATTTGTAATTAAATAGAGCACATAGTTGTTTAGAACTAGCTAGATCTTCAATAATTATATATATATATATATATATATATAGCGTAAACTTTATACAAAATTAATTAATAAATTACCATTTTTGTATAGGAGAGTAGCATAATCAATGGCGGGCCAACGCTTGCGTTATGAGGGTCGTCCGTCTCTTGTGAAATTTTTTTAGTATATTATTATAGTGTACAAATCATAACCTTTTTGAGTATATAACGATAGTCAACTGAGAAAGTTTCTAACCTGCAAGAAAAACTTTTAGATCCGTCACTAGTATAATTACCCATAACAGAGGTGACAACGTGGTTTTATCATAATGCTCAAACCTAATAACTGAAAGTATGCAAGTTGGCTATCCTTTTGGAGTTTTGTTAATTATAAATTAAGGTTGATTAATCATCCTGATGGTTATTAATTTTATTTTATGGACTGGTTAGACGTACAGGATCTACACAACTTAAGCAAGTTGGCCATCTTTGTATTCAGGTTGGAATTTTATTAATAATTAGCAACATGCTTAAGACATTGATAATCGGATAGTTTTTTTTCTTTCTAAATTAAGTAAGGAGTCAGGTATGATGGGTGGACTCGGGCATGGTATCTCTTTTTAACGGCCAATCAAGAACAGTTTATTAAACATAAACCGTCGGCCTAGCACGTTGCTAGACCAACGAAATTACAACACCAGTTATTAACATTACAAACGAGCCCATTCCCACCTATCTTCAAAATTACAGCCCATCTATAACGAAGTTTCGCCACCTCTCCCAAGTAACATTAATTTCGCCCATTACATTCCCAACATGTGCCGGCTTTCTTTAAATTACCGCCTCATTTCTAGTCTTTCAAACACACCATATCGTTGTGAGGCAAACTACATGAAACACCTTAGCACCCCGGTTGGACAACTGGTAAAACTTATGTAGCTCCAATATGTCACGAGTCGAGAAAGAGAAAGCAAATATAGCTGGCACCTTACACCAACTTGCAACGCCACCCGCATAAGCAAATATACATGACACCATAATACGTTCAACGGTTTTCTCCAATACCACAAATCAGACACACAACTGAGTTGACAACAATATTCCGTCTCTCCAATGCAACTAAAACCGGTATTCTCTCTATTTCGGCCCTACAAACTAATACTCAACCCTTTTTGGTACAATATTATTCCATTCGTGTACATAACCGACCTCCCCATTGTGAGCCGGTTTCATCGCACGTTTAAGACTTCTCACTAAAAATTCATTCACATCGTTCACTTCCCATACTACCCGATCTTTCACATCCTCTAACCGAATTTGTTAACACTTTAACAAGGAGAATCTTTTTTATTTTTTTTACGTGTGTATCTAGTATGCGGTAATACTCATGATTATGTAATATACGAATGGTGATTAATTCAACCCAAGCAAGCATATCGGCGTGCTTGACTTCTTTGGGTCTATTTTTTAAGCCTTTAAATTTTGATAAACTTAAAACAAATTTTTTTTCCTTCTTTAATACATACGCAATTAAGCTACATTGGTATAGTTCATGAAAATAGGTGGGTCCCACTAAAGGTTAACCTATTTGGGTGATAGACGGAGATGGAAAGAATTGCTACGTTGGATGCACTATACAAAAGAAATGCCATTGATGAAGTCACATCGGCGAAGGAACATTGTTAGTATAGTTGGTGTGTGATTCACTATACGTTATGCGTGAGAGAATTGCTAGCTCTGATGCACTATACGTTATGCGAAGGCAAAAGAGAATCAATTGAACAAATTTGTCTTTCTTGCTACATGACATCCGTAATTAGTATGGCAAATTATTAGTAGTTGGTGTGGGATTCCTCCAATATATGCTTTTGAAGTTCAGGACCTTCTTAAAATTCACTTAATTAGCAAACTGGTGATCCTCACGGCATGTTGGTATTTATGAAAGATGCGAAACATGGCTATCTTTATAGCAAATGGGTTTCGATTAAGCATATAAAGGAGGAAATTTTATAAGAATTATAAACAATTTCTATTAAGTGTTATTTTTAATATTTTATTTCTATTAATTTATAAGAATTGTAAAAAATTAATAAACTACATATTTTCGTCAATTCAAACATTGGAGAGAAAAGTTCAATTAAATTATTATAATCATATGAACAAAGTCTTCGTCAAGTCTATGAGTCTAACCTGTAAAGATGAGCGGAGTATTATTTAATTAATCCATTTGAAGCAATATTATTTTAGTAGACCATCATCATGGTTACTTTAAATATTCTAATTACAATTTGTTAATGAATATTCATGCAACTTGGATTCTCACGTGAACATTCAATCAAATTATATAATAAATAATAATAAAACTAAGTCGATCTAACAGCTATTTTTAAATAGTCTTGTAAACGAATCGAATGAGTAATGACCACGAACATAGCATATTCGTGTTTGCAGTGGCGAAGCTTGGACTAAGACACCGGAAGGGGAGGGGGGACTCAAAATGTATAACGAATTTCAATAAATGGAGGGGTCCGGACTCAAATTTTCGGCCGAAAACGGCAAAATTTACAATATCTATAAAAATTTTCAACCGAAACAGGTATATTTACACTATTACGCAAAAAAACGGGGGTCCGGATTCAAAATGTATAAAGAATTTCAAAAAACGGAGGGGCCCGGACTCAAATTTTCGGCCGAAAACGGCAAAATTTACACTACACATAAAAAAGTTCGGCCGAAAACAGGTATATTTACACTATTACGCAAAAAAAACCGGGGGGGGGGGGGGGGGCACGGGCACCCCCGGGGCACGGGCACCCCCGGCCCTCACTAACCTTCGCCACTGCGTGTTCGCTCATTATACTTTAACTGAACAAATGATCGAACGCGGACGATTAAATGAACAATGTTTTCTTGTTCGTTTCGTTGGTTAAGAATATGAATGTGTTCGTTCACGTTTATGTTCGTTCATCACAGTATAAACGAACAGTACGTTCAATAATCCCAGGGGCTTTCACTTCGACACGTCTTCGCTCGTGATCGCTTAGAGCCCCTCTTCCATCAATAGGTACTCCCAAAGCGTCGACCATGCGCCCTAGCATAGCCTTTCCCACAGGGACATCCACAATAGAGCCAGTGCGCTTGACAATATCTCCTTCTTTAATAGCAGTATCACTACCAAAGACAACAATCCCTACAATCTCATTCTCAAGATTCAAAGCTATTCCTTTCACACCGCTGGCAAATTCAACCATTTCCCCAGCTTGAATCTCGTTCAACCCATAAACACGTGCAATTCCATCTCCAACTGAGACCACTCGGCCATTTCATCCACTTGAAAATTCGTGTAAAAGTTGCTAATTCTACTTTTTAATAAAGTCGTTAGTTCAGCAGCTCTCAGAAAGAATTCCATGATTCTATTTATTTTGAATATAAAAGGGAATATCGCTTTCAATTTCAAAGAGCTCTATTTTCTCTATTCTTATAGATCAGATTCGAGCTACTAAACTTAGATGAACCAATATAACTAAGCTAAACCCAGTTGAAAGTAAACATGAATAATAATGTGCGGGGTCTAAAGATGTATTGAAACTAGACTATAATACTATAATGGGCATTAAATATTTAAATGAATATATAAATGAACGAATGCAAAAAGAAGGTAAAGTAACGAGGATAAATGGTCACAAACGGATGAACACAAACAAAAATAAATGATTGATAAATCAAAGAACATAGAATGGTTACTCTGAGCAGGCTTGATATAAAAAAAGGTGTTGCTAAACGTATCTCCCTCTCATTCATTTTTACTAAACGTACCCCTCCATCAAGTTTTACATTAATACAATTTAAACCTTATGTTTATTCTTTGTCATTTTGTCGTCTTTTATTATCATTATTAATTAAAAAAAGTTTTTTATGTTATTATTTAAAGAGTTTTTCTTTTTATATTTTTAGTCTTTTTTTGTATATTATAAAAATTTTTTTTTGTTTTTTTAAATAACAAAAAATAAATTATGTAAAAAAGGTTTTTTGAAATTAAAAAGAATAAAAATATTTTTTTTCTACAAGTATTTTAATACTTTTAGGGTGTGTTTTTCTTTTTAAATAATTTTTAGAGAGTTTACTCTAAAAAAACACATTTTTTTCATCAATAAAACAAATTAAACAACATATGACTTGATTAACAAGTTGGTTCTTTTCTCATGTGACATTAATTTCATACTTTCGAAGTTATCAAAAAATATTTAAATGATATTTTTTGCCGGGTGTGAGATATATGATAAGATAAATATAAAAAAAATGTTTTATCATTTTTATAAAGGCGTTATATCATTCTTTAAATACATTTTATAATGATAATAAATATTATTATTATTGTTATAAAGAACAATAAACAGAAAGAGAAAAAAAAACTTTATAGTATTTGATTTGATACTTTAAAGGGAGATTTGAAATAGCTAAAAATATTAAAGGGTAGTAATATGTTAAATAAAATTGTTAAGGGGAATGAAAGTCTAGAGGATGAGATATGACAAATACACAATGGGATACATTTAGCCTGACCCTATAAAAAAAATGATTTCTTTATTTGAAGAAATACTATTGTTTGTTTGAATGGTCGGAAATCTTGACATTTTTTCTTTTTTTCATGAAAACGCACTAGTTTTGAAGATCATTTACCTGAAACTTGGAACCTTCCCTCTTGAATAAACATAACATACAACTATAGATCTAGTAAGTCAGTGAGCTTCAATCATATTACATACATATACATATGTATAGGTATGAACTGTTAAAATCCTATATTAGCGTATTAAAATGTTTTACAAAAATCATTTAAAAGAGAGGAGAGATAAAATTATAAAAAATAAATTTTATTTATCAGTTATTATTGTTATAGATCGATTATTATTAAAGTTAAACGCAGTGAGAATATAATTCATGTTTAATTTTATACCCTTTTCATTTTAAGTTAAAAATCTACCTATACTAATAAAAAAAATAATTATGACACATGTCATTCTGAGGTTTATTCTTATTATCAATTTCCCTCCAAAATCACTTTCTATTGATGGAAAAGAAAAAAAATCTTGGTTCTAAATATAGTATTAATCTCTATTGATTAAATTATTAATGCAATAAATTATAATCTAAACATACTTAATATAAAAAATATTAATATAATAATTATGTGTCATAAATATATTTTCTTTAAGATTGAAATGCATATATAAAAGAGTTTATGCTTAAAAAGTAAATTAACATTTAATTTTTTTAGACATCTTTATATTGAAGAAAGCTATAATAAACTTTTTTTCTTTTTAAACAAATATTTAGTCTTAAAAATCATAGACATATCTTCCATTTTTTATATTCATTATAAGACTATTGTGATAGTTGAACAACAGTGCGTTTATAAGGACAACATGAAAGTTGTTTAAAAAGGAAAATCTGGTGTCTTTTTTGTCTATGGCCGGGTATGAAACGTATAACATTTTTGTGAAAGACTTTTGCTAAATCTTTCACATCAAAAGGCCTCATTGTTTTAAATGTTGTTTCCAGTGGCATTGCTTTATTATTGTATACCGATAGTTGAACAACTCATTCTTGATTTAAAATTCATTTTTTTATGATATAAAACGACTATATTTGTAATACATTTTTTTTACATAAGATAAAGAGACTTAATTATATTTTTATTATTCGTATTAAATTATTCAGTGTAATTTATACATTAATTTATCCCATGTAATACACGGGTTTCTAAAGCTAGTTTAAGATATAAAAAATAAATGAGTGATCTAGATTTAATTTATTCTCGTATTTTTCACACTAATTTAATTTTTGAAATATATTTTTCCATATATAAAGTTATAAATAGTAAACGTGTAATGGCCATTTTATAAAAAGTTGCAAAATAATTAGTGTCAGTCACCCGACAAATATAAGAAAGTGTTACAGTTTGAAAAATAGCTAGGATTAAATCCATAACTCTCAAAAAATTGAAACCAGATTCATAATATAGACATACCATATAAACCATCCATGTAATTATTTCTATAACAATTTATAAATTGCATGCTACTTATTTAGCATAAAATGAGTTATTTCTTTTTTGTTTTTAAAATGTTACCTTTTATACATATAGTAATAGTGCATATGTGTCACCAAGTCAGTATCCAACACATTATAAGGTTTTTAGTTTGGAACATGCCCTCATGGTTTATTGAGTATCCAACACATTCCAACTCATCGAGTATCTAATACATTCCAACTCATCGAGTATCTATGCAACTTGCAACTATTAAAAATTAATTCATAGATTACGTGAATTATATTAGATTCTTATTTTAATGAGTTGTATAAAGCCATCAGGTGGTCAGTGCATTATTAAAACTTTTTTAATTATTTTAATGAGTTGTGTAGTTGCAATTTGCGATTTTAAATACAACGTTGCTGTATCCACGTATATCTTTTCATTTCTGATCCAAAATAATAATATTTAGATTTTTGTAAAGACTTAAGTTTAGTGTTACATATGTAAAAGAATAATAGTGGTGTTTTTAATAACGTTAAATTATATTTGTCTATGATCATAGTATCATACGATACACGAATTCATTATCAAGTGTGTGTTAAGTATCACACATGAATTACATTCTACGCGAATAAAACGTGAACTACGCTATTTGTTGTTGTACATGTATTGAAATTTATACGTTTTTAGTTTTTTGTTGGCATACGTTTTTAGCTTTTTGTTGGTTGATACTTGATTCACAAATAAATGGTGATAAATTAATGGTTATTCATGAAGGAAAGCATATACGTAGCGACATGTCACATACTCTAGCTATAACTATAAGCGTTCATATTAATAGATATAACGATTGAGGTGTTAACACATTCGAGAAAATAACTACTTTCATTTAATGTTTCATCAATAGTACATGATTGAGTCAACCAGAAGTCTAGTTTGGTAATTTAAATATACCCGGACTATGGTTGAAACATTTATGAAGTGAAGTTTGTTAGGATCGGTTTGCAAACACGCTCACAAACAAACTGTTGGAACGTACAGAACATGCGAGATTTACATGGTTCTGTCTAAACTGACCTACGTCCACGGGCTGCAGCCAGGGTATTTTATTATTGCTACTGTCTCATTCGTGAGGAATTACAAGTACAAAAACTGTATATATAGAGATACATTAGGTTTACTAGCTTATTCAACAAGAAACAAAAACTGGCCCTTATAAAAAGATATAGAGCCGGCTCAAAACCTCCCTAGTCTTCTATCTTCATTAAACCCAAAACATAAGTCTTCAAAGTAAACCGGGCCCAAACTAAGCCCAAGCCTCCACAAACCCAATAAAGTTTTGTTGACCTGTTGATTTCGGTGTTACTAGTATTCACACCCCAACACAACACATATTAATCGTATGAGGCACGACTATGTGTTGCGTTGTCATCTGTTAAAGTTAAACATGATCCACTTAAAAAACGATTCCAAGGAAAAAATATACACAAAGAAAGTTCATGTTCTCAACCAAGGACCAAACAGATATATACTAATTACTACACTCTCAAATGCCATTTATACTAACCTTACAAAAACAATATTAGAAGTTCTAGATATCCCCACCCCAAAAAAAGTGAAAGAACAAATAATAATCAAAACATCATACTTCAATGTTTCAAGAATCGTACGATATGAACATAACGATAGTCGATAGATAGATGCCGGCTGTGTATATTGTTACGTTTTGCAGCAGCTCAGTCATACAACCCCTCTTGTTCCCAAATATCCACAAGAAAATTTACCATTTCCTGACAAAATGACATTTTAACAAATTCATATTTCAATTTCAAAATTCAATTTTTTTTCCTTTTTTTTTAATAAAACGAGCGACTTACAGGTAGAGCGATCGGCCGCGAAAAAGGCTTGTTTGTCCCAAGCAAATTATCATAGGTTGCCTTCCAACTATCAAAAACACAAATGAAAAATACAGTCAGGTATGGTTATAGTGTTTCACTAATTAAACTTGATATAATTGCAACTATTAGCAAAGTACCTATAAGGGTAAAAATGTAAAATAGTTGATTAAGCCCCTAAAGTTGTTTCTAGTGGTTTAGTTGCTATATTTTCTTTGGACTCATTCAAACATAGTAGATAAACCAAGTTGACTTCTTTTCCTATCTTATTGACTAAGTCCCTGAAGTTTACTAGTCTTGTTGAAAAATCTGCCCATTTTTTCTATATGTTGGAATAAGACAAACATTATTAGGACCTAAACCACTCAAAATAAATAAATTAGATACCTAACCAATAAATTGGGAAAGTTAGTTGGTTAAATTTAACTAAGGGTCTCACTCATGAGCTACTTGAGACTGGTTTGTTTAAAAGCTCGAGTCCAGATGAGTTTAAACGAGTTTAAGCCTAGGAAATAAGATTGTTTAATATACGAGTCCAAGCCGAAGCTTCACTTATCGAGGAGGAGAGGGTTTGTGAGCCCAATACTTATGCAATTTTTATTTATTATAAAATAATATATATTATGTTAAATATAAAAGTTGCACCTATAGATACATATACAAACAATTAATAAATTATATTAATTAACAAATAATAAATGAGTTGAGCCTTGAGCTTGAAAAACTACTCTCAAGCCGAGCTGAAGCTCGAGCTCTTATAAGTTAAACGAGTCGAGCTCGAGCCTAGCGAGCCAGAGTCATTTACATGTATGAATTCAACATAAACCCTTCAGAATTAGATATGCTACTTACTGTGTGTAAGAATAAAACAAGTAATATTATTTCTAATTTCTAACTTAATGACCAAATAAAAGTTGCAGCCTAAAAAGTTACTTAAATACTCGCCTTATAACCGGAGGCCGGGCTTTTTTACTGTGAACACGCTCCTTATCTCCAATCCATTGTTGCCTTGTTTGGTTCGAAAGATGAAGACCTAAAGAACCAACCAAAAGTTAACATTTATTTCACAACTTATAAACTTGTAATAATAAATAACTAAAACCATACCGCAGTTTACAAATTCTGAAGGATTATTGCCAGAACTAGATTGACCATCCACTGGTACATTGCTAGATGATGAAACACTTATTTGAGACTGAGGTATACTAATAGTATTGTTATCCATCTCATATGTGCTGCTACTCCAAAAATCTTCTAGAATACTATGGTTATCGATGATGTGGACGTTTCCTGTCGGCTTATTATCAGTAGTTACAAATGGAGGCCTAGTACAACATCCAAGACACCCTCTGCTCTGTTGCAAATAAGGTTTACAACCATAAATATGATTAGGATTTAGGATAAATGTCACAAACTAATTTCATGGATCAATAACTAAGTGATCATGGTGCCTTGATGTAAACAGTAAACTTAGGGGTGTGCATCAAACCCAAAAAACCAAACTGGAAAAACCGAATGAAAATAAAAACCGACGGTTTGGTTTTATGTCATTGTAAAAACAAAACTTACGGTTCGGTTATGGTTTTGCATGTAATAACAACCGGAAAAACTGAAACAAACCACATTTATTGATTTTCAACTTTATTTTAAGAAATTTATAAAGATTTAATAAATATGTAACTCAAATGTTTAAGCCTAAATGTACAATAATCCATTAGTATATAAATAATGAAATGATTTTTTTTTTTTTTTGAATCCATCACAATCGAAGTTTTATATAATGTACTATAAAACGATTACAATAAAGTGGCAGGCAAACGGGCAACAAGCTGCGCCGCAACCCCCTTTTGAACAGCAAAGCCAATCCTGCTAAAAACGAAGCTTTGGGACCTAGAAGCTGAAGAGGTTCCGTGTACGACGCGCTGAACCCTACTCAAAAATTTCACAGCCTCTGGAGCCAGAAAACCAAATGTATCAAAGGCAAATGGTAGAAAGACATGTTGATTGTAAGGCCCCGAACCCGGTAGCCCTACTTTAACGCCAGATTTACTCATAAACACAGTTCTTGCAATCAGAGTTAATTAAAACTTCCGCGGAAACGTTTACTTGAAGCATTCGATACAAAACATTCAATATCTTCTTTGATACTATAAAACAAATCATTATATTTAAAACATATTTTCTTCCATCTTAAGATGCCAGCCGTTCAATCCATGCCATGTGCCATCCTCATGCTAGTTCTTTGGTCTGATCACCTGCGTGCATACTAAAAGTCAGCTACGCTGAGTGAGTTCTAGTTAATCAAGCAACTTATCATACAACCACTACATGCATCATATACGTATCCGAAGACACGTAGTCCACTATCTAACCTTCTTACCTTACCACTTAGCCTCTTATTTACACCTACCACCTTGCCACTTTGCCACTTTAATAACGTATAACGTTATGCCACTTTGCCACTTTAATAACGTATAACGTTATGCCACTTTGCCACTTTAATGACGTAGTCACGTATAGGCTTACCCTACCACGTACTATCGTCATGCCACTAACACTTTTACTACACTCTTGCCACTTCTAACACGCTCTACCTCTACTTGTCTACAACACGCTTCGTATCATTTACATAATAAGCAAGTCACATCATAACATTCATACACACTAATAACCACTTGGCAATCACTATCCTTGGCGATGCGTGCAATATCCGAAGATCGTTCACGCACCAACAAGTATTATATAATAGCTACCTCGTATAACATCTATAGCATACACTTACCACTTAAGGTAAGTGTATTCACACTTCACATCGAGTACGCACACAGCCCCGAAAACATAACAAGGAAATGGGGCTAGAAACTCACCTGAATCCTGTTACGCTCTCCGTTAATAGTTATTCCCTTCTTGAGCTGTGCACGGCTAACTGTATAATATTTAAACGTATCAATTAACTACTACTACTCATGTTGTATTTCTATCTTTATATGACCCACAACGAACGGGGGTCCGGGGGCAGCGCCCCTGGCAGCGGGGTCTAGGGGCGGCAGCCTCTAGCAGGGTCCAAGGGGCAGAGCCCCTGGCTGCGGTCGAGCTGCCAGGTCAGCTTGGAAAAATTTTATTTACATTAACTATCTTAACACATTTTCCATTAGGTTTTTAATTTATTTTCTAAGCGAACTTAACTTTAGGTGAAGTTAAACCTTAGGCGAACTTAGCTTTAGGCGAAGTTAAACCTTAGGCGAACTTAGCTTTAGGCGAAGTTAAACCTTAGGCGAACTTAGCTTTAGGCGAAGTTAAACCTTAGGCGAATTTAGCTTTAGGCGAAGTTAAACCTTAGGCGAACTTAGCTTTAGGCGAAGTTAAACCTTAGACTTAGCTTTAGGCGAAGTTAAACCTTAAGCGAGCTTAGCTTTAGGCGAAGTTATCAGTTAGGCGAACTTGGCCGTAGGCGAAGTTATCAGTTAGGCGAACTTGGCCGTAGGCGAAGTTATGCTTTGAAGGCGAAGTTAAGCTTTGAAGGCGAAGTTACCCAGTTCGCAGGCGAAGTTGCCCAGTTCGCTACGGGTTTGGTTTTTATCACGCATTTTGGCGATTTTAATACCCTTGTTATGGTTCGGCATCACCCCCTAACGTTCCCTAACCATTTCGTTCGTATATATATCCCGTATATACTATAAAGCTTGGATCTTTAAGCTTAAGGACATTCAATAAAACATAAACTTTAAAGGTCAAGAACATACCTTTTGTGCTCGTTTGGATCTCGTTTAACTTATTTAATCACAACTAATCGTTTACTCTCTCTCGGATCTTGCTCGTTTCTCTCCCTCGGCCGCCGGCCGTATATGGCGGTGTGTGGTGTGTGTGTGTGTTTTGGAGTGTGTAGAGATTAGGATGGATAAATGGATGGAATGGAAAGGATTGGGGTTTAAGGGGGTATTTATACTCCCTCAAGCCCATGGACCGAAGGCCCATATTTCCTTTTGGTCCATATCCAATCCCATCTAATTATCCTACTAAGTCTTCATATTATGCTGTTCCACTAACTCGTTTATTTCACCCGACAAAATAATATATTAAATATTACTTTAGAAAACCAATTGTATCAAAGGCAAATGGTAGAAAAACATGTTGATTATCTAAACAAGATTTCTTGTGTTTAACAACTTTGCCCGATTCAGCCTTCAA
Source organism: Bidens hawaiensis (assembly GCF_021521415.1). Taxonomy (NCBI): domain Eukaryota; kingdom Viridiplantae; phylum Streptophyta; class Magnoliopsida; order Asterales; family Asteraceae; genus Bidens; species Bidens hawaiensis. Next base: position 1,412,360 of record NW_027491277.1, read on the forward strand.
CGCAGCCTGACCCACAACAAACCCACGGTCCCTAAGCCCAACAAGAGGAGACACTCCTGTAAGATCCACACAGTCGTGTTTCCCCCCTGCCCACCCGAACACAAGAATATTAGCTGGTCGTAAAGTAGACCTCCCTTCAATAGGATCCGTGAGAAAGTTAACAGGGGCCTCCTTTTTAGCAGAAATCCCTGCCCGTTTAAGAACATCACACAGAACATCCCTAACCAGATCATGTCTGTATTTAAAGCCAGGCAATTCTTTGCAATGCACCGCATGGTCACCAAAAGAATCCAAACAGACCTTGCGACAAATTGGGCAAGGTTCATCCGTCGGGAACATAGGGATCATTAACCGGTACTTAAGGATAGCCCGATACTCCAAACCCGACATACGTTGGCCTAATCCTTCAATGGGGATGGCCGTTAGAAAATCCTGAGCCCGAGGAGCCCGAAGGCATTCAAACACCGCCTTTTGGCGAGGGGATAGATCAAACTTCACTTCTAAACTCTTGACGATTCCACTAAATAAGGCACTCGCCACAACATGTTGGGCTTTAGGGGGGGCGGTGTCCTTATTAGAGAACCCGCTAAGATCAAAATATGGAAATGAAGTACGTAAACGATCCATCGCACACCCATAATCAGAGTCCAACCCATAAATATCACAACCCCGAAGAATATGGTCTTGCAAACACCACGACTGTGCTCTCGAAGCCACAAAAGCATATGTAGATACATCCTCGGCCGAACAGAGACCCAACCCCCCATAACGAATCGGAAGTGATGCCAACCTCCATTGGAGATCCCCAAAGAACGGACCTCCACAAACCACGATGTCCTCAATCGCCCTTTGAAGACCATTGTCAAATATAGAAACAGCTTCCTCCACATACATAGGTTGGCATGTTCTCAAACCGAACAAAAGCTTGGCGACTCCCATACATGAGCGAAGCAAAAGAAGCTCACATTGAGGATCCCGAAGTCTTGAGAGACAGCTCATCAGTTCCACAGCTCTAGATGCCCTTTTCATAGCCAAACTGCTGAAATGATTTAACCCCAAATAACTATTTTGGGCCAAAACAATTTTTTCGGCCCAAATTTCCCAAGCTTAAATAGCAAAACCGAAAAACTGAACTGAACTCATTGATTTTAATTTTTTATTCGAAATAGTTTTTAAGAAATACGTAACCCAAAGATTCTAGTCCAAATGTATAATAATCCATTAGTTGTTAGTAATTAGCAAAATTATTTTGGCCCAAATCAATTATTTTGGACCATTTTTTATTTTTTTTCCAGCCCAGATTAATTGTTTTTGACCAAAATTTATTTTTTTCTTGCCAAAATTTTCAAACTAAAATAGCAAAACCAAAAAAACCGAAACCTAACGATTTAAAAAAAGAAACAAAAAACAAAGTTTCGGTTTTTGGTTCCCTTTGTGCTCAAAACCGACACAAACCAAAACGTGCACACCCACTGATGCTACAGATTTAAACATATTGATGCAGTATTTGATAGACTACTGATACCACAATTTCACAATCTACAAATATAAAAACACCAAAGAGGCGAACACCCACCCCATGAATTCAACAATTCTACGGATACAACTGGAAACTGAACCGAAAACTTGCATCTAAATATACCCGTCAAAGAACCAAAACCAATCGCCTGTTACCGAAGAACATGATAATTAATTATGGGTTGATTTGAGCTTCAGTGTGGAGTATTATTATTCTCTTTGATTGCCAACGCCCACTAAGAATAATAATAATCAGACTGTTACGAATTGCTTTACAACTTTCCTGTTTTCCTTAACGTCAAAGTTATTCATTACACACTTTCGCCCCCTCAACTACATTAGATATTCAATTGTAGCCCGAGTATCATATCCGATTATAACGTTAGTTTGTTAAAAGGTCTATGTTGGGATTTCCAAATATGTTTCTTACTATTTTAATTTTTATATAGCTTTATTATTCAAGAAAAACATAATTATAGAAAAAATGTTTATGGTTATGGTTCCGGGTAAACATGTGCGTATCTTTCGGGTGATTGGGTCGGTATTACATAATCGCATAGGTCTTTTGCAAACTTGTGAAAAGTTTTATAACTATGTAAGGCCCCGTTTCCGGTGCCTCACTTTAACGTCGGATTTACTCATAAACACAGTTCTTACAAATCAGAGTTAATTAAAACTTTCGCGGAATATAAAACTTTAACCGTTTATTACAAAACATTTAATCTTTTCTTTAAAACCATAACATAAAATATCATATTTAAAACATCGTTTCTTCCATCTTCAGATGTCAGCCGTTCAATTCATGCCATGTGCCATCCTCATGCCATCTCGATAAACATATATACCTGCGTGCATACTAAAAGTCAGCTACGCTGAGTGAGTTCTAGTTAATCAGGCGACATACAATACATACACATATCATACTACGTATCCGAAGATACATATTCATACTTAACCAGTTAACCTTCTGTTCTACATATATACTTACTACTACCTACCTCAATCCACCGAGAGTATGTTCATAGTCCGCCGTCTATACCTATACTCAAGGTCGCGAACATGAAAAGGTCCGCAGTCCTTACCTATGCTCACCATTTATGGTACGCACAAAGTCCGCAGTCCTTCCCTGTACCATCCTATATTAACAACACGTGCAAGGTCCGCAATCCTTCCCTGTGTTACAACCTATTTCTTAGCACGTAAGAGGTCCACAGTCCTCCCCTATGCTATCACAACGCAATTACAGCAAGTATAAGGTCCGCAGTCCTTTCCTATGCTGACTCCTATTTCATAAACACGTATAAGGTCCACAGTCCTTAACTACGTTCTCATCTATCGTATATAACTAGTATAAGGCCCGCCGTCCTTAACTACGACATCACATGCCAAGTCTATGTCCAACGGAAGTTAGAGGGATTTGTCATCCTAACTTACTAAGTTTGATACATCACCCATACATTACATATAACATTCATATATTTATTTATAACCTGATAGTACACGCAATATCCGAAGATCGTTCGCGTACCGACAAACAATCATTCATATCTATCACATATCAGATATAGCATACACTTACCACTTAAGGTAAGTGTATTAACTAACCACATCGAGTATGCACACAGCCCCGAAAACATAACAATGAATGGGGCTAGAAACTCACATGGATCCTGTTTCTTTCTCCGTTTATCGTTATTCCTTTCTTTAACTGCTCGGCTAACTGTTAACATATATATATATATATATATATGTGTGTGTTAATTTATCATATTATTGACTAACATAGCTAACCAAGTTAGTGAATTAAGCTAAATTAGTTAACGAGGTTAACTAAGTTAAGTAGATAACGAATCATGTTAATTACATTCATCCAACTTTCTATCCAAGTTAATTGTAGTTAATAATAAAAGGATTATTAAACCCTTATTATTTATTATTTATATTTTGTTTTATAATTATAACGGGGTTAACTACGCCTTTTAAATTTACAAAACCAAAGCGGGTTTAGTTGCGAAACTTAACGGAATTGACAAGGTCGGCTAGTTCGGTTTATTTCGCTATTAACTTAGTTTGCATGGATCAGGCCCACACGCAACTAAATTATATCAAGTCCAAGAACCAGGCCCAATCCTTCTTAACCTTTAGTTGGGCTTGAGGTATTGGGCTCATTTGATTTCTGGGCTTGTAATCAGGTCTTTGTAAACGAGCTGTGGTATCCGAGTTATCTATCACAGCGGCTGTATATTGTCTTCGAGCTCCAAGGTGATCGATTTCTATTGTAATCGACTTGTCCAGAATGAATCCAAGTGTAACGTATGCGGGTTGGTAGTTGAAGACAGGCCCTAAAGTGATCGATGGGTTGTAATTGAACTAGACTGATTGATCTGCCAGATTGTAATCGAGCTGTTTTGTAAGCGAGTTTTGTTTGTTGTAATCGAATTCCAGGTTATAGTTGATTGTAATCGATCTTCAATGTAATCGGGTTTATTGTGATCGAATTTAATGTAATCGATCTTTCGGTGTATGCGATCTCCATTGAAATCAAGTGTTTGTATTTGTGATTGATAATTTGTGTTGCAGGTGAGTTCAATGTAATCGAATACTAATTGTGATCGAGGTGGGTGGGTATATGTATATTGTATGCGAACAGTGTATGTATGTATTCTAGTGTATGCGATGATGATTCTGGGTGCCTCTCAACCCACTGCTATTTCATTATTATTATTATTATTATTATTATTATTATTATTTGCATATAAACCTTTAACATGAAGCCATCTAACCTCTTAAGCGCTCTCGTGACTATTTTCGGGTAAGGCTTGATTCGGGAAATCATAAAGTTTGGATCTTTAAGCTTAAAATGCTCAAGACTAGATTTAGGGTTCATTTTAAACGAGCCGTTCATAGTTACGAGTTCGTTAAGTCCCGTTTTATCAACAAGTTTCCAAATTTAATGTTCGTTTATACCCGATCTACTCTTGTTTCAAGTTTCAAGGCCCAACGTTAATTAAAATGTAAACTTTAAAAATCAAGAACGTACCTTTGAATGTTTTTAGGTTACGGTTTAGCTTGGTTATCTTGTATTTAGCTTGTATATCATAGATCTATCAATGTTTGGCTTGATTTTGGTCTTGGATCTTGTTTCTCTCTCTCTTGGTCGTTTATATATAGTAATGGAGGTGTGTGTGTGTGTTCTTGAGTGTGTAGAGATTTGGAAAGGATGGAAATGAGAGTTAGAGTTTTTAGGATGGTTTAAGGATATATTTATACTCTTCAAAGCCCATGGATCTAAGGCCCATCCATCATCTTAATCTATTTTAATTAATCTAAGTACATGATCCCTTCATATATTATTTATTAATTAAATATTATCACACGACAACTCGACGCAACTTTCATTCTTTATTATTATAATATTATAATATTTGGGATGTTACAAACTAGCATTACATTCGGATGTATACCTGAAAAACTGTCCAAAGATTATAATGTTACGTCTTTTAAAGATACGAGTAGTGAGCAAAAGCCCCTACCACATCATCTTCAGTTGTACCGACACATCGCACTCCTTATACGTGAACAGGGGGTGGTTAAGTATCCCTTTGCTTGTGAGTCCAGCTGTGACATTACCAAAACTGCCCATATTATTTAACTTTTTCATTAAATAATAATCAACAACATTACTATTTTTTTTCTTACTTTACGTTATGTTTTCGAGTCTCATTAACTAGAGAAAGGAAAAGCAATAGAAAACTTTTATTTCTTTTCTATTCCTTTCATTTAATCCAATTTAATTCTCTTATTTCTTTTTCACTCAATTCTTTTCAAATTGAAAAAAAAAACACCCATTCATTAAAATATCTTATTTAACCTTAATTTCCTTTTCTTTCTTTCATTAGACTATGTATAGTGGAGGGGCTATAATTTAGGACGAATTGTGACACGTGACACCCAGTCAGCAAATGGGGCGAATTTGTTTTTAGGGTGTAATGGTGTAGGGGCTACAAGTTGGACCCACAGTATCTTTTTTTATTATTTTCTTTTTATAATTAAACTAATCAAATAAAACCAGTTTATTTAAATAATTAAATAAAAATGCATTAAAATTAAAAAAAATACAAAAAATATAACTAAAAAAAATACATAACTAAAAATATAAAAAAACAGGACTAAAGAAAAAAATAAAAAAAACATAACTAAAAAAAAGAAACTAATATTCGTAATATTCACACATTTTTTCAAGTCGTCGTTGAAACAATAATGCGGCATCCTCGTGAAACCCCTCCGCTTTGAGGGATTCGTAGTCTTCTTTCATTTGACGTAATTCCAATGTCTGGTTCACCTTTTCTTGTTGTTTGTTGGATGCTCGAAGGTCGTTTCCTATTACCGTGGCATTTGTTTCCAAACGACCGACCAACTCGTTTATTTCATTCGGCGCCGTATTGAATCGTGTTAACGAAGAACCTTCCCCCTTATTTTTTTCTCGATCTCCCGCGTGGTCGAGGCAACTCCTCTACTTCTTCCTCGTCGTCGGCTATGTTATCATCGTCCGATAAGTTAATCGTGTTGTCCAGGAAGAAGCTACGAGCATCGGAGGGTGTGTTTGATGTGCTCGGATTTGTACACGACGATGTATTCGACTTTTTTGAAGGCCGAGATGAGCCGGCTCGTCGGGTGGCCAGAACGGTTGGTGCCACGTTCCATTTCGAGCAACCGCATAGCTTTTCCCAACAATTCAAATACTTGAACGGTTTCCCGGGCCGCTCAAAAGTGTGGCCCTGAGCTCGAAAGTCGCTCAACGCTTGACTTATAAAGTTGACGTCGTTATGCCCGCTACGCCAGCCGGAACCCTGCAACCGGTTAACTATCCCGGCAAATTTTTGATAATCGGCGTTAAGCCCCTTCCAGTGGGCTTGAACCGCTTCTTTTCCCCGGTAGTCTTCGGGTTTATTGGTTATCGTGAGCCAAGCTTCAAAGACTTTCTTCCAAAACACCCCGATGGCTTGAAAGTTAGCTACAAATTAAAATTATTTGTCACAATTAGTATACATTTTAATAAACACTAAATATATTTTTAATAAATACATAATATTAAAAAACTTACAGACGTAGGGATCCTCCGAAATGACGACCCAAGCCCTTGCGAGGCCCACCTCCTCCTCCTCGCTCCAATGCTTGTATGGATCATGTTACGCCATCGGCTCCCCCGGTTGTTTCTTTTTGTGTTTACGGGTTGCCTTTTTGCTTGACCCGGAGGCCCGTGACGTTTACGTCTCCGGCACCGTCACCGGCTCCGACTCCGGTTGTGTAGACCTGAACGCCGGCATTGTGTTTTGGGGGCTGAGATAGTTGGCGTACATGTTTAGGTTCGGGTCGGAAAAGTGGACCGGATAGTTCGGTTGGTTTAGGTTCATCGAGTTCCATTGTAAGTGCGGTTGGTTTGGTTGGTTAGGTTGGCTCGGTTGCGAACCATACGTTTGACCGAAATCAGGGAATTGGTAGTTCGGGTTGTTTCTAGGATTCATTTTCTTAATTTTTTGTAAGAATTTGGGCATGAATTATGTATAAAATGGATATAAAATGGAGAAGAAGGGTGTATGTTTATATATATATATTGTTTAAATTATTTTTTTTTTAATTTGACCGTTGTCAACGGTCGTATTTATTATAATATTATTATTTTTTTCACACACCGGCGACAAATACATCCCGTCCCTGCCCCAAATCACCCAAATATCGCGGGGGGGGGGGGGGGGGTGTTTGCGCCCTTCATCGCCCCAATTCGCCTCTAACCGTCGCTCATTACACAAAGTCTTAGATGAAACTTGAAAACACGTTTTCAAGTTTCCTTTTCATTCTTTCCAAGATAAAACTTGGAAACACAGTACATTTCTTTTTTTTAATTCCTTTTTTTCTTTCTTTTTTTCATTAATTGTGACTTAGAAATACATCGTTAGTGAATAGTGGTTAGTGTATGTGACAATAATATAATAATATGAAGAGATGTTTTTCATTTCTAAAGATTGTTTATTACGACAACACTAAAGTAGGGTGCCATGCCCACGTAGAATCACACTGCATCCAAACACCATATCGTATGAAAGGTGGGAGGGCACCACAAAATCTACCGCAGCTTCACCAAAAATGCTCTTTGTGTGTGTGTGTGTTTTAAAATTTTTAATATTTAATTAGTGATTAAACCAGTGAAACATCTCCAACGCACTCTACTCAATGATAATTTCGTCTCTTTCACTCACCCCTTCCATACCCTCTATGATGAAACGTGAAAACACTTTTGCCAATTAAGCACTTATATGTTGCACCCGGCCTTCACCTTGCCTCTTCACCCTTTCCTAACATATGTCCTAAGGTGTAGATTATAAATAAAAATAGTTAAGGTGTAGATAAATAATTATTTGGAACCCAAGCTATGTGATTGTGAAAGGATAATTAGGAACCTCGAAGCTTTTGCATTTTATAAGACCATGTGTAGTCGTAAAGCTCCACATCCAGGGGTTATGTGCCACGTGGCGCCCAGTCAGAGTTATGGTTTTGTACAAAAACAGGCTGTAGTCATAACTCTCCACATCCAGGGGTTATGCGCCATGTGGCGCTGTCACACCCGGCCCTGAGCGGCGGAAACAGCCGGGCGCGCACGAGTGGGGATTGATACTTAAGCACGGGCCATTGCAAACATTCAAAGTAAGATTTTCATTGCGCATGAAAAGTTTAATACAAATACATTACATTGTTTAAAATTTACATAAAAACATCCAAGTGTAAAAATTGTTGAAGATTTCCACGCCATATCCCCATGCGCGGCGGGAACAACCACGCGCATCGAAGGGATAGAACTAAAATCTTCCAAAAAGCTAGTTTAGATGTTCAGCGTGAGGTGCTCTAAGTGTGACTCCATGCGCTACCTAGTTATCTCCTGAAAGACACGTAAAAACATTTGAATCAGTATAAACTGAGTGAGTTCACAAGTCTTAGTAACTTGATAAATCGTATTGCATCATAATCTTGATACAAATCATTCTGAAACATAATTCTGATAGCATCATTAAAACACATGCTTGGTAAAACATAGTTCTATCAAGATATTCTGATAAAATCGTTCCGCGGGTTACGCGCGAACATTTCAGGGAACTGTGCTCGTCTATGCAAAGTGGCGCTGCCACTACGAGCCTAAGATAAGTAATACCGTCCCGCGGGTTATGCGCGAACGTTTCAGGAACATGTGCTCGTCCATGCAAAGTGGCGCTGCCACTACGAGCCTAAAATAATAATTCCGTCCCGCGGGTTACGCGCGGACGTTGTGCCGGAAAACAAGGCGCTCGTCCATGCAAAGAGGCGCGACCCCTACGAGCGGGCTCAAACCCATAGTACTGCCCCATGACCATACTAGGCACTCGTCCATGCAAAGAGGTGCGACCCCTACGAGTGGGTGGATCAAACCAGCAGTCCCTACCCTTAGAGTTCCAATGGTAAAGTGATCACTTACTCGAGTTCTAGCGCACATACATCGAAAACCTTAGATAACCGTTTGCATTACTCATCATGAAACATAACTTAAACACATAATCGCTTGCATAGCTTGTAAGTATACCATGATAAAACATTATTTAAGTACGTGTCCCTCGCCCCGAAAACAGTTTAAAAATAGTGAAAACAGTGAAAATAGGGGCTGTGAGACTCACCTGTGGTTCTTGTTAAGGGATTAATCGAGATTCGGGTTTTCTTGGTGTTGGCCTCGGAATTGAAGGTCTAGAATACGATTAAATAACAAGAAGTATATATATTAAGATCAAGAAATAGGAGAATATAAGGGTTGGAAAGTAGATCTCAAGGTTATAACCTCGGCTTACCTAGTAACTGGAACGGAATCGAAAATAACGGATGCTAGGGAGATGATTAGTGCAAGTTTGCAGTTCTTTGAAGTGTGTTTTGAGTGATAGTTTAGGTTACATATTTATAGGCAAACTCAAGGGAACACAATCCCTTGCTTTAGGGGATTGAAATCTTTTCATATCTAGGTGTAATGATGATAAAGTATGGAAATTATTATTGTTTATTGTTTACTTAAAAGTGGAGGAGTGGACAAAAGATCTTGATTTGATTTGGACAGGACATGCAGGTCTGGGGTTGGTGAGAATAGGGTGGCTGACAGTTGACTTTTCATGTTACAGTGTGCTTTTTCAGGTACTTTTGTCAGTGTACAGTAAAAAGTGGAAAATCTCTGAAACACGCTACTGTTTCCTTTTGGGCGGGAGTAATCTCCTTATGTCTGGAGAATAGACTAAGTGTTCTGTGCGCATCACTTTGTGCGCATAGCTTTCTGCGTGAAGGACATTTCTTTGCTGCGGGTAGGTGCGTAACCTTCTCGCAGTTGGGGATATTGAGTTTCATTTGTAGATTCTCCAGGTGGTCTTGGTATTTCAACATAGTGATCAGTCATGTTGAAGTCAATTCCATCTTGGAGCTTCAGACAAACTAGCTCTCAATGTTCCCGCCATGCGGGGAGGTTAGTTCCCTTCCGCACGCGCATAAACGATGTAGGATGCACCCGCCTTAGCATCATGCGGGATGGTCAACCCATAGACAACATAACGTTAAGTTACATGAAAACATAAAGCCAAAACATTCACGCATGGCGCATATAACATATGCTCACGCTGGTTCTTAACATGGTGCGCTCGCGCAGGTTGCACATAACAAATGCACGCGCTGACTAACATGGCGCGCTCGCGCAGGGCGCACATAACAAATGCACGCGCTGACTAACATGGCGCGCTCGCGCAGGGCGTACATAACAAATGCACGCGCTGACTAACATGGCGCGCTCGCGCAGGGCGCACATAACAAATGCACGCGCTGACTAACATGGCGCGCTCGCGCAGGGCGCACATAACAAATGCACGCGCTGACTAACATGGCGCGCTCGCGCAGGGCGCACATAACAAATGCACGCGCTGACTAACATGGCGCGCTCGCGCAGGGCGCACATAACAAATGCACGCGCTGACTAACATGGCGCGCTCGCGCAGGGCGCACATAACAAATGCACGCGCTGACTAACATGGCGCGCTCGCGCAGGGCGCACATAACAAATGCACGCGCTGACTAACATGGCGCGCTTAATATTTACAATCACCTAATTATTAGGTTGATTACTTAGTTTAAGGGATTGGGAATTTACCGGGTGTCACAGGCGCCCAGTCACTTTTACACTTTTTGTTTTTTTTTTTTAAATTTTTAATAAGAATAATCAAATAATAATATTTTATTAAATAAATATTACAAGAAAAAATAAAAAAAACTATCCGTCGTTGTCTTCGTCGTCGTCTTCGCCCTCTTCGTCGTCGTCCTCGTCCTCCTCATCGTCCTCATCGTCGTTTTTATCGACGTCGTTGTCTTCATCATCGTCGTCGTCCTCGTCCTCCTCATCGTTTTCATCAGGCAGAGGCCGATACATCCAAAGATGTTGGACCAAATCCTCCTTTAGTGCGTTATGTATCTCTCTTGACCGCACGGAATCCGAGTTTTCGAGTCGTTGCTCCATACTTGCCGGAGTCCGTGGTGGATCCGGGTCCGGTATGAAAGTTGGACATATTGCTCTTCCCTCGTCCTCGATGATCATGTTATGCATTATGATACACGCATACATAGCACATCTCATTCTTTCTAAAGACCACAGACGACAAGGATTTTTAACATAATGCCATCGTTGTTGAAGAACACCAAAACACCTCTCGATATCCTTTCTCGCAGACTCTTGCACTTTCTTAAAATACTGTCTTTTTTCATCCATCGGGTCTCTGAATGTGTTAACAATTATCGCGAACTCTGGATATATTCCATCACCCAGATAGTACCCATGATCGTAGAAGTTATCGTTAGCCCAAAACGAAGCGACGGGAACGGTCCCAGATATGTAACTCTCCATCACAGGAGACTGCTCTAAGACGGTTATGTCATTGTTGGAACCGGGAACACCAAAGAATGCCGACCAAATCCAAAGGTCGTATGAAGCGATCGCTTGAAGGCTGACCGTTGGTCCCTTTTGGTCACCTCGTGTGAATTGACCTCGCCATGCAGTTGGACAATTAGCCCATTCCCAATGCATGCAATCTACACTTCCTATCATGCCGGAGAAACCATGTACCCTTGTATGTGCCTTGTAAAGACGTTGTAGATCGTTAACGTTGGGCTCTATCAGATAATGTGGTCCATATAGTTTAAATATTCCTATATTTTACAAAATTTTTACAAAATAAATGATCACAGTAAACAAGTGATAAACTATTAAAAAAAAAACAAAACGTTCCGTAACAAAAATACTCAAAGGTGTCCCGAGTTGTTTTTTCGGCCATCTTTAAATACTCGTCGTTGATGTCGGTCGTGTTTCCGTAGGCGAGCACGCGCACGGCTGACGTAACCTTCTGAATAGCCGTGAATCCTAGCGTCCCTCGAGCGTCAGGCTTTTGCTTAAAGTAATCAAACTCACGCTCCAAATCATTGGTGATGCGCATAAATAAATTTTTAGACATCCGAAAACGACGCCTAAAGGTCTTCGGGTTCTTGTATCTCGGCGTGTCGCAGAAGTAATCCGCCATCAACCGGTTGTTGGCTTCGGCACGATCTCGTTCGATATATGTTCTTGTTGAAACGGGGGGTGGAGAGCTAATCGCACCCATAACGGAACTCATATACTGTGTCGTGAGCATAATCGCACTCGTAACCGCCCGTTCCTCCTCCACGTCCTCGGCTTGTTGGTCGGGCCCGAAAAACTGTTTATATATAGATGGAGGATCCATATATAGTGAATTTGGTGTAAAGGAATTTTTATAGAGTTGAAAGAGAATTTTTATAAATTTAATGAGGTTTGATTGGGGATGAAATGATTTAATATATAGGAAATAAATTTTTTTTTTAATTTTCCAACGGTCATTTTTTGCAACGGTCATCATCACCATTCTCAGCGTTGTATATACAACGCTTGCCAATTCAACTTCACCATAACGCAGAGGGGGGGGGGGGGGTGTACTCCCCGCGTTTTCGTCCTCAAAGCTACACATAACGCATCCATTACGGGTGGTCTAAAAAGGAACCGAGTTAGTGTATCAAAAGTTAAAGCACCTCAAAACACGAGAAATTCAATTCTAAAATAACACATGTGATATGCTGTACCTTTAAATCAGGCATAATCTTTTTTAAATAGAATAAAGTTTCTTGATTAAATTGAGAAAAGAATAATATATATTCTTATTTTGAAAATATATTCAATGACTTGTATGTAGTGGCAAAGTTGATACGCAAATGCCAGATGAGGTGGGTCTTCACAAAGCTACACCCTTGATTTTATGATTGTTTCGAAATGAGGAATATTCATAGTCATATTTTACGGTATGGGCAGTGGGTTGTTGAGCTTGAGTCGGTCTAGAATATGAGTATACTATTATATTTAGATATGAGCTTGAGTCGGTCTAGAATATGAGTGGACGATACAACATTGATAATCAATATACTACTAAGAGTTTGGATAAAGTACAAATTAAATTAACGTGTTAACTGTGAGAATCATGTAGTATAATTATATTTATAACATAGTGTAATTACAGTGTAGTGTAATTACATTACTTGTAAATATAATTACTCTACTTGGTTCTCACTATTAGCAAGTTAATTTTCAAGTCCCGGATCGATAATCAAACACGAATTAAGCAATTAACTCTCGTTTATAATAATCAGAAAAACTAACTCAAAAAACTTATTACAATTCTCAAACCCTAACTCAGTTACATCATGTTCACAATATTTAATGTCTAACCATAACTCGATTTATATAGATGAACATAACTTTCTAGCCAAGACATTACCAAATAAAAAACCTTTTAATTCTTGTGTTGGGCCGTACACTTGGGCCAAACAACAATTGAGCCAACAATCACCCCCCAATTATTGTTCCCGAGACCCCCTAATTTTCTACTCGAAGTAGACGAGTGTTTAACTTCACGATTGTCATCATTCTCTTGATTCTCCTGAGACTCTTCTTGATCTCTTGCAATGTTCTTCGGGCTCCACTTAGCTTGAAGAAACACTTGCTTCGTTGATCATTAGAAACCTTCTGATGGGCTTGAATCAATTTCTTGACCACGCGTTTACTTTCTTGAACACTCTTCTTTGGACTTTGAATTTTGGAACTTGGATCTTTGATTGGAACCTGACTCTTACTCAGCTTATTTTCTTTCAGTCCAATTCTTTGAGGATCCCGACCTTCAAAATTCTTCATTCCAATGATAGCTCGTTTACCGGGACTTGTTATCTTGAGGCTAATCTTGTACAATTGGTTCTTGGTCCTTGTCACCTTAATCAAATGCTTACCTGTATCATCTTTAATGGTTATCAAATCGTGCTTCATGTGAATTTTGACACACATGTCATCGGTTTAAGATAATTTATTTATTATTATAAAAACACCAAGTGGATTGTTATTTTCTTTGTTGAAAACAATCATCTTATTGATTGTGTTGTGCGACGGGAAGAAAAATGAAAAAGGCACCAATTCTTGCTTGTGTTGTACGACGAGAAACAAAAAAAGGAACTGGCACACATATTTTTTGTTTTTTGCACAAGTTGCTTAAAAACTTTGACTCACAAATCATATATTATATTTGTGTATTGTTTTTTTTGTGTTGGTGAGGTAAGTCAAGCATAACTTTGTGTTGTGAAGATAGAACAAAAATAGAAACACGTCTGTTGTGATTTTAGTTATTTGTTCCGGACCAAGAATACCACTAATTTAAAGATTTATAATCTTTTGATAAATTAAAACCAAGATCAGATCGTTGGAATCTGTTAGTGTAGTGGTTTAATACGAATACGGATTCGTTATTTTTGTTTCAGAACCGAGTTTTGCTGTAAACTTTTGAAGACGGTTCTTATAAGTTTAAAAGGTTAAACTTAATTATCTAAAACCTTGTTTATACTTTGTGTATAATTTATACTTTGTGTTAAGTATTATTATCTTTAAAGGAAACCATGACGGAAAGTCCAAAGGATAATAATGCTATTGTAACGCATAAAGAATCGGGATCATCTTTTTCGAATTTCCAATGCCTTATGTTAAAATCAACTAACTATACAACATGGGCAATTCGAATGAAGACCATGCTAGATGCAAATGGCCTCCGGGAGATGATAGAACCCGATGAAGAAACAAGAATAGATGTCAAGAAAGACAAATATACTATTGCCTACTTGTTTCAATCTTTATCCGAAGATTTACTCCTACAAGTTGCAGACTGTAAAACTGCAAGAGATGTGTGGGATTCATTAAAAACCAGACATATTGGTGCAACGCAAGTGCAAGAAGCACGGTTGCAAAGCATTAAGTCTGAGTTTGATAAATTACAAATGAAAGATGATGAGACTATTGATTCTTTCACATTGAGACTAACAAATGTTGTTAGTAAAGCAACTAGTTGTGGTGAAAAGATTGATCAAACCACACTAGTAAGAAAAATATTAACCTCAATGCTCGATAGGTTTTTGCATATAATTGCTTCGATTGAGCAATTCACTGATTTAAAGCAAGTAACCGTGGATGACATTATCGGGAGGCTTAAAACCTATGAGGAAAGGATTAAATCCAAAAGAGGAGTTGTGACTGACACTCAGGATAAACTCTTGTTCGCACGCCATGACAAGAATGAGGGTCATGGGAAATATTTTGGAAAACATGGACCGAAGAGGTTCAATGCATCACGAAAAATTGGCGTGATGGCAAGGGAAAACATGTTGATAAGGATGATAAATCATCTCAACATTCTCATTACAATAAACCTAAGAAAACTCAAAGAGATCTGAGTAAGGTTAAGTGCTATAAATGCAAGCAGCGTGGGCATTATGCCAACACGTGTCCTCAAAGGGATCAAACACATGATCAATCTAACTTGGTGGAAGAGGATGAAGAACCCACGTTGTTGATGGCAGTTCTTAGTGAACATGAGATCCATCAAGAAATTTTCCTAAACGAAAAGGAAATTAAGCCTAATCTATATACATCCATCAATGAGAGTCTATGGTACTTAGACAATGGTGCAAGTAACCATATGACTGGTAATAGAAATAATTTCAAAGAACTAGACGAAAAGATCTCCGGACGAGTTCGTTTTGGTAATGGTTCGTTTGTAGATATTAAAGGACGAGGCTCAATTCTGTTGGAATGTAAAAATAAGGAACAGAGAATTATATCTCATGTTTACTACATTCCAAGTTTGAAAAGCAATATTCTGAGTCTCGGACGATTAACAGAAAACGGCTGTAAAGTTCTATTGGAACGTGACTCTTTATTTCTATATGATCATAATCAAACATTGCTTATGAAAGTCACATGCTCAAGGAATAGACTTTACAATATCAACTTGAAAATTGGTGAACTCGTTTGTTTATTGTCCAAATTAGATAACGAGGCGTGGTTGTGGCATGCTCGGTTGGGTCATCTGAACTTTGACGCAATAAAGTCAATGACTCATAAAAACTTGGTTCAAGGGATTCCTTGTATTAATCATGCAAGTCAAGTCTGTGACGCATGTCTCTTAGGAAAGCACATTAGAGCCCCATTCCCGAACCAAGCCAAGTTTAAATCTTTTAAACCATTAGACTTGGTTTACGGAGACCTTTGTGGTCCTATATCACCACCTACTTATTCTGGAAAGAAATATATTTTCTTACTTGTAGACGATTGTACTCGTTACATGTGGGTATATTTTTTAACTTCTAAAGATCAAGCTTTTGAAGTCTTTAGAGAATTTAAAAGAATGGTGGAGAACGAGGTTGGAACAAAATTAAAAATGTTAAGAACTGATAGAGGAGGAGAGTTCACATCAAGTGAATTCCATCAGTTCTGTAAAGATAATGGTATAGCCAGGCAACTTACAGCACCCTATTCACCACAACATAATGGTCTGGTTGAACGTAGAAATAGAACTATGTTATCTACTACGCGTAGCATAATGAAGGCTATGTCAATGCCTCAAAACTTTTGGGGTGAAGCTGTAAGGCATACAATATACGTTTTAAACCGAATCCCATCTAAAGCACTAACGAATGCTACACCTTTTGAAGCGTTAAAAGGTAGAAAACCAAACCTAAAACATTTAAGGGTTTTCGGGTGTGTAGCATATGCTAAGGTACCATCAAATCATCTTGCCAAATTAGATGATAGAAGTGTCAAGATGGTATATTTAGGAATTGAGCAAGGATCAAAAGCATATAGACTTTATGATCCCAATACTAAACGAATTTGCATCAGTCGAGATGTAAAATTCTTAGAAAAGGATTCATGGAATTGGAAAGAGTACATGAATGAAGTTGGTAGTGAGGAACCTGAATGGGTAGATTTCATTGTTGAGGATAACTTTAATGAAGTTCCTCAAGAAAACAATGAAACAATCCTGGTGACTCAAGAGGATGAATATACGAAAGATAATGGCCAAGAATATGAAGAACCATTATCTCCTAATTCTCCTAGCAATCCTGTCACACCTCCAGCATACGTTTATGAGCCAAATTCAGCCGAGGTTGCTGAATATAGACCAATTACTGATAGCTCATTAGATTCTTTCGATCATACACCATTGAGAGGTTTTAAACCTTTGGGAGATGTGTATAAAAGGTCCAAAAAGATTAACACTGATGTTAATGAACTTTTTCTGGCTGAAGAAGAACCTCATAATTACAAGGAGGCAGCCAAGGACAAGAAATGGATTGAGGCTATGCAAGCTGAGATAGACTCAATAAATAAGAATAATACTTGGAAATTGACCAAATTACCCAATAATCATAAGGTAACGGCCTAAAATGGGTATTCAAGACCAAAAGAGATGCGAGCGGGGAAATAATAAAGCATATGGCTCGTTTGGTAGCCAAAGGCTATGTACAACAGCATGGTATAGACTTTGATGAAGTCTTTGCTCCTGTAGCCCGCATAGAGACGGTTCATCTCATTTTAGCTCTTGCAGCTTATAATGGATGGGAAGTACATCACTTTGATGTAAAATCCGCATTCCTACATGGAGAACTGAAGGAAGAAGTTTATGTTTCACAACCCGAAGGGTTTGTGAAAACACAAGATGCAGGAAAGGTCTACAAACTTTCCAAAGCATTATACGGACTTAGACAAGCGCCATGTGCATGGAATGTGAAACTTGATCACACTCTAAAATCACTCGATTTTAAGAAATGCACGTTGGAACATGCAGTCTATACGAAGAAAAGCAAAACCTCTACTTTGCTTGTTGGAGTCTATGTTGATGATCTAATAATAACAGGATCTTCAAAGAAAGAAATAGACTCGTTCAAATCTCAAATGGAAGAAAAATTTGAGACGAGTGACCTTGGGTTATTGGCTTACTATCTTGGTATAGAAGTTACCCAATTAGGGGGTGAAATATCTATCAGGCAAGCCGGTTACATTACAAAGATTTTAAAGAACGCTGGAATGTTGGATAGTAATGAAACCAAAATCCCTATGAACCCTGGTACACTCTTGACTAAAACCGAAGGTGGAAAATCGGTTGATCCCACTGAATATAGAAGTCTAATTGGATGCTTAAGGTATCTACTTCACACTAGACCAGATTTGTCATATTCAGTTGGTTTACTCAGCAGGTTTATGCAAGAGCTTAAAGAACACCATTTCAAAGCCATTCATCAAGTTCTACGTTATATCAAAGGCACTACGGGGATAGTGTTCTATTTTGGGAATTCTCCCATAACTTGGTGCACACAAAAGCAACAAACTGTGGCACTCTCTTCATGTGAATCCGAATTCATGGCTGCAACGGCTACAACATGTCAAGCACTATGGCTAAAGAGACTACTAAGTGAACTCACCGGATGGAAAGAAGAAAAGATTACTCTATATGTCGACAACATATCCGCTATCGCGCTGATGAAGAACCCGGTGTTTCATGGAAGAAGTAAACACATTGACACCCGTTATCATTTCATAAGGGAATGTGTCGAAGACAATCACATCACTGTTGAACATATAAGTGGAGAACTTCAAAGAGCGGACATCTTAACAAAAGCATTGGCAAGGATAAAGTTTGCTACAATGAGGAAACTGCTCGGTGTTGAAGACTTGTTCGTGATTAAGGGGGTGAATATTAGATTTAATCCCTCCAAGTTAAAGTCTAGGGTTAGTTATGTAAATATGTCATAGTATGTTTTAGTTAGTTTTAATATTTATGTATTGTAGAAGGGTTGAAGTTGTAATTAGTATTAAGATCATTAGACATGTACGTCTATATAAACCTTCAACATCAATAAAGAATTCATACCTTTTGCAAATTGTATCTTCTTGTTTTCATTGATTAATCATTCATTCTTAAATCTTGGGCAACATTCACTACCTCTAGTATTGTAATAATGTTTTTATTCAGAATGCTAACAGGTTCAAGGCAGTGGAAATGGGTAAGGCAATAATATTACTGTTGGTTGGAATCTTCATGCTTATAATCTTGGCCGAGCCCCTGGTGGAAAGCGTAAGAAAATTTTCCGAATCTGTAAAGATAGAGCCTTTCTATGTGTCGTTCATCTTAGTCCCACTCGCTACCAACGCTAGAACAGCCATTGCAGCCATTAGAGCGGCGAGCCAGAAAAGTCAGGAAACGGCATCTTTAACTTTCTCTGAGGTTTGTCCCTCTCTTGATTCTGATCTTATTGTTTACCAGAAGTGGTTTGCCCTATATTTACATGTGAATGAGCTGATTTTGGTTTTGTATTATTTCAAACATGCTAAATTGGTCAAAATCATATAATTATAAAACATGGAACTGGATTTGACTAAAATCCGTCCAAACTAGTCTTCTTTTTTTATGCATGCATTAATCCCCTAAAATTATATATTTTTGGAGATTCATCATATTATTATTTTATAATATTGTTTGTTGACCACAATTACTGTAATCAATTCTTTAAAAAAAAAAAAACACAAACACACTCCATTTGTGGACCCATGATATCATTTCATTGAGGACGAATGGGCTTAAGCAAAATTTTACGGTGGTGATCGGGATTTTTAGGTAAAATTACACAAATGGTTGACCAAATTCTACTCGTTTTTAACCTAAGTCCAGTTAATCACATAGCATACCCATCCCTCTTGCCATCACTAACATCTACCCATCATACTTGCATCTTTGTATTTTACACGCACAATTTATTTGAAATGCAGATATACCACAAGGTTTTCCTGAACAATATTCTGGGATTTTTTGTTCTCGTCTCAGTCATATATTTCCGCGGGTTCACATGGCATTTTTCAGCAGAGATTCTAGTTGTAGTCTTCGTTTGCATAATAATGGGACTTCTCGCTAGTTTCAAGTCCACGTTTTCCTACCGGACATTACTCATCGCTTTTCCTCTCTATCCTTTATCTATGATAGTTGTTTACTTTGTCAATGATGCTTTTCAATTTACTTAAACTTGATGTAGTATTCGCTTACAACATTTATAGCTTGTTTGATGACTTTGAGAGGTGGCTATGCTTTGCACGTAGACTATCATAAACCTATTTTTGTACCCCTTAGATATATGATTCCATTTCGATATTTGAGTTGGTTGTCATGTTGTGACTGGGATTATTTTGACCCAAATTTAGCTAACGTTTTTATGGTTGCAATTTTGCAATATGTTTGCGACTGGTTTACGACGGCTCTAAAGCGACCGTTATCATGAAGTTACCATGATTACGTGGTAGGTCATATGTAATAATGCTTAGGTGGATTATACATACAAGAACTTTGGTCAAAATAAACTTTGACTTTTTCTTTATCCCGATGACATTTTGTCGGAATAGACTACACAAAGACACACACGCCCTACACATGCGTAGGTCATATGTTTTTCGTATGTAAGCTATATGTTTTCTTATTCTTAGAACAAGTGTAGGTTATATGTTTTTGTGTAGGTTGTATATTTTTTATTGACATTTAATGCAACCATGTGTAAGATATATAGTGTTTTGTATTATTCATCACAATGTAACTACGTGTTGATGGATATTGATATGTTGAGTTAGAAGAAATTGGCTTTGAAAAGAAATTAATGTATGAATAAATTGTATTTGTATAAGATAAAATTTTCTTGTGTAGGTTATATGTTTTTTGAGTGTAGGTTATATGTTTTCATGTGCGTGTGTAATTTATTGATGATGAATTTTGTGTGTAGGTTAAATGTTTTACGTATGTAGGTTATATGCTGTCTTATTCTTAAAACAAGTGTAGATTATACGTTTTTGTGTAGGTTGTTGATATCTAATACAAACACATGTAAAATTATTTTTTGGTATTATTCATCATAATGTAAGTATTTGTTGATGGATATTAATATATTGAGTTTGAAGAAATTAGTTTTGGATAGAAAGAAATTTTAATATATGAATAAATTATACTTGTGTAGGATAAAAATTCAAGAAACAAAAAGTAAGTTATAAAAATAAATGAGTTCTTAATATTTTCTAATTATAATAATTTAATTAGTTATATTAATTAAATAAATAAGTATTATGATTTATTAGTTATATTAATTGAAAAAAGAGAATAATTAATAGTTTCTTTATTTAGCTTTAAGCATTTAAAACTTAAAACAAAACTAGTGGTCCATATTCATTTCTTACATTTCTTGTAATAATATCATTTCTTTCTTGAACCATCCATATATATATATATATATGAGCATATTAATTATATTGTAATTGTTTGCAATTTTTCAGATTTTATTTTTTTTTGCAATTTTTCTGTTTTTTTGGCAGTTTTATGCAATATAAAAATTACCTTTCTCACTTTTTTCTAACTTTTTATTTTCTTTCAAAAAATATTGTGCAATGTCAAATTATTTAAAAATAAAAAAAAAACTTAAATAACTTGATATATATGTAAAATATCAAGGATTGCAGCAAATAGAAAATTTTAGTTAACTGATTGAAACAAAATAATTTATTAGTTACTTGATTGGAACAATTTCAAAACATAGTTATTATTTTATAAAGTAATCCCCAAAAAATATAAATAGTATCATTAATTAAATACACATGTCAAAAGAAAAATTGATTGTTTTCATATAATGAACCTATTAAATGAAGTAAACAACTGGTTTATTTAATTATTAGAAAATGATAGTTATTTTGGGTAGATAATTAAATCTCAGTGATCATTTATTAATGATATCTTTGATAGTTATATATGGTTAAATATTTAAACATAAGTTATTAAGAATTCACAGTTTTTAATATTAAATAAATTAAATCACAAAAATACTTTATGTGGTCAAATATGATCAAAACGACCATCGTAAATGTTTTAGAAATAAAACAATAGACGTATTTATTAAGTGAATAGTTTAAATGTTAATATTTACAGCTTTTAGTATTAAATAAAATAAATCGCAAAAATACTTTATGTTAACTCAAAACATGATCAGGAACGACCACAGAAAATGTTTTAGAAATAAAACAACATACCTATTAACTAAAAAAATAAACCGACCTTTTTAGTTTGTAGAAATATCGCTAGCGTGTCATGTTTTTTAGTTGAAAGGCCAACTAAGTATATTATACATAGGTACCTAAGGTCCATTACCCGTCGGGTATATGTCGGGTAATTACCCGTCGGTTATCGGGCATACCCGCGGGTATCGGGTATACCCGTTGGGACTTTCAAGCACATTTTTATAATCATTATAATTATTTTATACCATTTATTCATACAACAATTCTTACAAATTTAAATATAATGCACTACATATATAAAAGAATGACAATAAATAAATAATATCGTTATAATTTTGTTATAATTTTCTATATATATGCTTCACAACCTATGAAATACAAAGAATTTTTCGGGTATATAATTCGGGTGTATGGTTCGGGTAAATGGGTATGTGTATTCGGGTAATCGGGCCGGGTATCATTTAATCCCATACCCGGGCCGTACCCGTGAAAATTTTTAAATCCTAATCCCATACCCGGCCATACCCATCGGGCCTCGGGTATACCCGTCCCATTTATTTCGGGTATACCCGTCGGGCTCGGACTTTTTTTGCCATCCCTAGGTACCTTTGAAAAAGAGTAAAAAGTTACACCCAAGTGCAACACCAAAAAAACAAAGCACAAAAAATGACATTTTCAAATTTTAAGCCACCTCCATTTCTCTCAAGTTAGTGTCTTGGTGTGTCATCTTCATTTGACATTTTTGTGTAGCTTTTTATGTTTTTTATTTCATTTTGAAAGTTTATTTAATTTATCCTCTTGATTCGTGGTATGATTAAGAAAAAGAAAAAAAAGGAATAAGTTAGTTAAAAATGAAACTAAACAAAAAATATATATATAATAGGTTGATCAAATAAAAAAATCAAATGAAAAGAAATATAATAGATTAATTGAAGATATAAAATGAAGAAAATTAAATCACTTATTATGATAAATATTTTTACTAAAAACTCTTCAAAAAGACAAAAAAAATCCAATTACACATGTTAAATATATATTTTTTGTTATTTTGAAAGACGGTATTATATTCATAACACGAACTAGCAAAATATCTAACATTGCATTTATTTCATAAGAACATAAAAAATATGTGCCCGTAATAACTAATATTAACTCATGATATAATAACTAATCATATATTGTAAATCTGAAACATATACACTTAATCTGATATACTCTAATAATATATATAATAGAATTTACTGAAGATAGAAGTAGTATTAGAGATACCTTTGATCGCTTCAAGAAATGGTATGATATGCTTCCTATGGGTTTTTGAGGGTGTTCACGGTCCATTTTAACGGGTTTAAGGTCAAACCGTGAGACAAACCGTTAGTAACGGTGTCTGTTTATCAAAAATCAAAATCAAACCGTTGACATTTAAAACCTGACAATAACGAACCATTACTAACAGTTTGGTTCCTCCTGTTTGCAGGCTTTCTTGATGGTAATCTTGTTCAGTGTTTTTTACATTTCATTTGGCCCCAAACCAGCTACTGCAACCACCTGGAATATAACAGATTTTGACGCAGTCGGTGATGGGATCACCGACGACACTGCGGTACGTGAATCATGTCTACAATCATATTGAATATTCAATAAACCAATTTATTTTTTCTAACTATATTTGCAATATACAGGCTTTTGTTCGGGCATGGGAGCATTTGTGTGCAGATATTTCAATACAAAGGAGTCCACAACTGATTATACCAAGAGGCAAGAAGTTTTTAATACATTGTGTGCAATTCAAGGGTCCGTGCAGTTCTCCTACCATTCTTATTACGGTACACTTACTCAAATCAAAGATTATTATTTGTGATTTTGTGTTTTCAAGTATTATTATGTGGAGTAAAGTCATTTAAGTTTGTTATGATTTACGATAGTTTAACCATGTTTTTGGTGGGTAGCTTTTGGGCGAAATTATTGCACCACCGAGTCTAGATGGATGGAACGGCTGTGATACCGAAGGCCATTTGATTAGTATTGTATCGGTTAAAGGACTCATCATCGATGGACCTGGCCATATAGATGGCCAGGGTGCGATCTGGTGGGGAGGAGGAGACATTAAGGTAATTAAAATAAACCATCAAGTTATTTTTTTCTTTACTTTAATCAATATTTTGGTTATTAATTAATATATTCGTTTTGATTACTTCTGCAGCCTGCAGGTCCAACCTCAGGATTCCCATCAGTATGATCGTCGTTTTCTTTTAAACCACATGTTAGCTAAAAAAACAAATAAAGACACTCTCATTTAATCATTTTTTTAATGGATTAAATCGGTTTTTCAGTTGGTACTCTTTCAAAGTTGTAACGGGCTACACCTGAGACGGCGTACAGGATATATAAATAGTCCAAACAGCTATATTAGCATCAGAGATTGTCATGATGCAGATATCGGAAATATTAATGTTCGTATTACAGGTAAGTTCGAGAAATATCGCTCTTATACTACTGGAATCGACATCAGCTGGTCGTCACATGTTAATATCCACGACACTTATATTTATGCCGGTATGTACTGACTTAAACGAAATCTCAGTTTCTTTTATGGTAAAGCATTGTTAGGTAGCTGTTTTTCCTATAATATTAAAAAACAGGCGGCGGTTGTGTGACTATTAGTGGTGGTGCAAACGACATCAATGTAACCGGTATCACTTGTGCAGGTGGTCATGGCATAAGGTAACATGACTAACGTCTCTTCATGATTTTTGCATAAAGAAAATCTTTGGGATAGTGCTAATTAAATTCAGAAACTTATAAATATATTTTGTACCTAATGAGAATTTTTTTTTTGAAAAACATTTTAGTCCCATACTTTAGCTAGCTTGTTTTGACAGCATAGGAAGCTTTGGGAGGTATGCTCCTTATACTGCGGTTGAAAAAGTACTAGTGCGAAGAATTACCTTCTTTGTAACGCAAACTGTAGCAAGAATCAAGACCCTACCGGTATAATCAAAATCACATCAAACTTCACCGAGGTGATAGAATTGTTAAACTTTTTGAAGGATACTAATTCTAATTTTTAGTGGTTTATTGCAATGTAGTACGCAAATGGATACGTTAGGTTGATCACATTTGAGGACATTAAAGAAATTCTAGGAGCTCCAAATCCAACTGTAGTTGATCAACATTACTGCACTAATATGAGCAACCCCGAGTGCCCTGCACCGGTAAGCCTTGTTACTCAATACAAATTTTATATCTGATCAACATTACTGTATTTTAACATTAAAAGTATCAGGGACTAATTTATTTTTTCTTCCTGATTTGGATTAGCCAACAGCATCATTTGTACAAGTGAGCGATGTAACGTATAGAAAATAGAAGGGTATACAACATCAAAGCAAGCAATTTTCTTCAATTGTTCTGGGCAGTTTCACTCATGTACTGGAATCGTAACGAATAATGTCACGATCACTGGAGAAGCCGGTGCTTACTGCCAAAATGCTCTTGGAAATTTTATTCATACCACCCCTCAGATTATCTGCAATTAGGTTGTCCAGTACCCCTTGCCAACCAAATCTTCAGTTGTATTGAAATTTTTTGTGTTCATTGAATTAAGCACATTTTTTAATTTGGAATGAACAATAGTGTTTAAGCTGCTTTGGATTGGAGGTAATGTCTGAACTCTGAAGGATATTCCAAATTCTTGATACAATAAATTGAATTACTTAAATGAATATAAAGTATCTAAAATAGAGCCTAACTCCAGCTTCTCATACATATTATTATTGTTTGTTTTGCTTACAACGAGTTAATCATTTTGTTATTTATTTTACACTGATGAAGACTTGTGACATTTTAGGTAAATCCTACATTGTTCTATTTTGTTCACATGAGAGATATTGTGCCATATAGATGTCCAGTCTCAAAATATCGCTAACGTGTTTAAAACGCCCTAGTTTTGAATGAGAGGTGAACTCCAAGTTAAGCCTGCTTGAGCATTAACAGTCCATGATGCATGTGTGACATTGTGGGATGTTTCAATCAAGAAATTTATAAACAAATCCATGAGCTTCCCGTTCGTAAAGCAGTGAACATTGGTTGGTATAAGTCCCCGTTACCGGCGCCTCACATTTGGACGTTGGATTTACTCATGAACACAGTTCTAAATATCAGAGTTAATTAAAACATTCGCGGAATATAAAAACTTTCATAAAACATTTCATAACAAACCATAACTTGTCTTAAAACATCATCTCGTCTTTCATAATAAACAAAACATTAAACTAATCATCTTGAGTCTTCCGATGCCAGCCTCTTATTCAATGCCACGTGTCCCCTCAAGCGAGCTGCCTCATTCTACTCACCTGCGTGCATACTAAAAGTCAGCTACGCTGAGTGAGTTCTAGTTAATCACATATCGTATAATACATTCACTTACCTTCAATCATGCATCCGAAGATACATAATAATTAATTTACTATCTTACTTTCATTACAAATCTCATAGATACATTCATACTTTATTACTTTCATACTATATAATTACTGTCCATTCTATCTCAGATATTATAGGGTCTGGTCCCTCTTTCCTTTGTCTATCTCAGATATTTTAGGGTCTGATCCCTTTCTTGTCTATCTCAGATATTATTAGGGTCTGGTCCCTTTTTACTTCTCTATCTTAGATATTATTAGGGTCTGGTCTCTCTTTCTTCATCTTCATACATACCGTCTTTACATACCCATAACATGAATACTTTCTTTAATCATTCATACATACTCATATATTGTACATATATCTAACATACACATTCATCTATCATAAACATACTTCCCTTGTTAGCATGTGCAATATCCAAAGATCGTTCACATACCGACAAGCTTTCATTCACATTTAAGATATACATACATAACATATAAATCATACATGGCATACACTTACCAGTTAAGGTAAGTGTATTAACTATCACATCGAGTATGCACACAGCCCCGAAAACATAACAAGGAAATGAGGCTAGAAACTCACCTGAATGCGGTTACATTCGCCGTTAATGGTAATCCCTTTCTTCAGTTTTGCACGGTTGACTGTATAATAATTACACGTATCAATTAACTATCACTGTCATATCATCTTTCTAGTCTTAGTTATTACCCACAACGAACGGGGTCCGGGGGCAGCGCCCCTGGCAGCGGGGTTCTAGGGGCGGTAGCCCCTAGTAGGGTCCAAGGGGCAGAGCCCCTGGCTGGGGTCGAGCTGCCAGGTCAGCTTGGAAAAATTTTATTTACATTAACTGTCTTAACACATTTTACATTAGGATTTTAATTTGTTTCCTAATTCGTTAACTCATTCCTCATAACGAATCAAGTCCAATTCGCTATCCGATTCGTTACCGAACCTAACTTAAGCGAACTTATATGTTAGGCGAACTTACATTCAGCAAACTTGTATAGCGAGGTTACATAAGCGAACTTAGCTACTGGCGAAGTTAACATCAGCGAACTTAGCTGCTGGCGAATTTAACTTGGTGAAGTTAAACCTTAAGCGAACTTAACCAGCAGGTGAAGTTGCCTGCTGGCGAACTTGGCAACATCGAACTTTTCTTGCAGGCGAAGTTGCTCAACAGTAGGTTTTTTTCGTTCTAAAACCCCTTAATCGTATCCGTTTCGTCGTGAAACCTTGGATATGATATTAACCAAACCCGTAAACGTTCTCATGTTCATTTTCGGATAAAACTTGACCCAAAAGCGCATAAAGTTTGGACCTTTAAGATTAAAACGTTCAATACTATATCTTAGGGTTCCATTTAATCGAGCCACACAGGTTTAAGGGTTCATTAGTTTCGTTTTAGCATCAAGTTTACAACTTTACGTTTCGTTTATACCCGATCTATTCTCGTTCTAAGTTTCAAGGCTGAACGTTTATAAAAACGTACTTTAGGATCAAAACATACCTTTTATACGTTCGGTTGGTCGCGTTTTGCTTGGTTTTTGTATCTAGCTCGTATATGAGAGATCTATTGCTATTCTATGTTCGATGGTCATTTCACCCTCTTCCTCTCTCTCGGCCGTAAATAATAATAAGGAAGTGTGTGTTTTTTGAGTGTGTAGAGATTAGGATGGAAATAAATGAGGGTTTAGGGTTTTAGGTTGGTTTAAGATGGTATTTATACCTCTTGAAGCCCATGGACCTAAAGCCCATTACCATTTAACCCACCTTAATTAATCTAAGTCCATGATCTGTTCTTTACTCGATATTAATTAATTAATAACGCAAAATCACTAAACGTAACTTTCTTTATTTAACGTTATAATATTTAGGATGTTACAAGTCTTACCTCCTTAAAGAGGTTTCGTCCCCGAAACCTAACTATCTACTTAAACAGATTAGGGTAGAACTTGAGCATCTCATCCTCAGCTTCCCAAGTAGCATCTGATCCTTTGCGATGTTTCCATATCACTTTCACCAAAGGTATAACCTTATGACGAAGCTGCTTCTCCTTGCGATCAACAATCTCTATCGGTTGCTCGATGTAGTTCAGCTGTTCATCAACCTCGATGTCCATTAATGGCACGTGAGACGTGTCATCAGCTAGACACTTCCTCAGATGAGAAACATGGAAGGTTGGATGAATTCCTTTTAACTCATTGGGTAAATCCAGCTTATAAGCTACTTCACCCACACGATCTAAGATTTTAAACGGTTCAATGTACCTCGGACTCAACTTCCCTCTCTTTCTAAAATGAATAATTCCCTTCTAAGGCGAGTCCTTGATCATCACATTGTCACCAACGTTAAACTCAATCGGTCGTCGCCACTTGTCAGCATACGACTTCTGTCTGTCTTGAGCGGCTTTCATTCTTGCTTTGATCTGATTGAACTTTGATGAGGTTTCTTGCACAACTTCTAAACTCCCCATTTCTTTCTGGCCAATCTCTCCCCAACATACGGGAGTTCTGCATCGTCTACCATAAAGCATTTCAAACGGCGGCATACCAATACTTGAATGGTAGCTGTTGTTGTAGGAGAACTCTGCTAGGTGCAAATGATCATCCCAACTTCCACCAAAGTCTAAAACACAAGCACGTAGCATATCCTCAAGGGTTTGGATCGTCCTTTCAGACTGTCCATCGGTTTGGGGATGATACGCCGTACTGATGTTTAATCTTGTTCCCAAAGCTTCATGGAATTTCTTCCAGAACCTCGAAGTGAATCGAGTATCTCTATCGGACATGATTGACAGTGGCACTCCATGCTTAGATACAACCTCTTTGATGAACAAACTTGCTAGCGTTTCTGACGAGATGGCCTCTCGTATAGGCAGAAAGTGAGCACTTTTGGTTAAATGGTCCACTATCACCCAAATGGTATCATGATGCTTAGCTGTACGAGGTAGCTTAGTTATGAAATCCATGGTGATGTGTTCCCACTTCCATTCAGGGATCTCAAGCGGTTGCATCTTCCCATAAGGCTTCTTGTGCTCTGCTTTGACTTGTAAACAAGTTAAGCACTTATTGACATAGTCTACTACATCGTTCTTCATTCCCGGCCACCAGTAATCTCTTTTCAGATCTTGGTACATCTTTGTGGATCCTGGATGGATTGAATATCTTGATTTATGAGCTTCATCTAAGATTCGGCCTCTGAGATCTCCATGGCGTGGAATCCACATACGGTCAAATCTAGTCTTAACACCATGAGTGTTTTCTATCAACTCATCTTGCTGGCCATAAATCCTTTCTTTCTTAACCAACCCTTCATCTACTAGCACCTCTGACTGTACCTTGACAATCTTTTCAAAAAGAATTGAGTTCATAATCAGCTGGTATGACTTCACTGTTGCAAGGACTTCCTCATTCTTACGACCCAGCACGTCGGCGACCACGTTAGCTTTACCGAGATAGTATTTAATGTCGCAGTCGTAATCCTTAATCAGCTCCAGCCATCTTCTCTGTCTCATGTTCAATTCTTTCTACTCGAAGAAGTACTTTAAACTCTTATGATCTGTGTAAATAGTACACTTAGTACCATACAAATAATGTCTCCATATCTTGAGAGCATGCACTACTGCTGCTAGCTCCAAATCATGCGTCGGGTAAGTACTCTCATGGACTTTCAACTGCCTAGATGCGTAAGCTATCATCTTTCCTCGTTGCATCAACACGCAACCTAACCAACGATGCGAAGCATCAGTACAAACAACCAAATCCTCGTCACCATCGGGTAAAGCAAGGATTGGAGCTTGTGTGAGTCTCTTCTTTAACTCCTGAAAAGCCTCTTCCTGGAACTTACCCCAACTGAATACTATCGACTTTCGGGTCATACCGGTCAACGGTGTGGTTATCTTGGAGAAACCTCCGATGAATCTCCTATAGTAGCCAGCTAACCCTAGGAAGCTTCGTATATCAGTCGGATTCTGTGGAGTCTTCCAATTTGTTATAGCCTCAATCTTAGCTGGGTCCACGGTAATCCCTTCAGGATTGATCACGTGACCTAGGAATTTCACTTCTCGCAACCAGAACTCGCATTTCAAAAACTTAGCGTACAACTTCTCTTTCTTCAGAGTTTCCAATACTTCTTTCAGATGCTCAGCATGGTCAGACTCGCTCTTTGAATAAATTAGTATATCGTCGATGAAGACGATAACTGACTTATCCAACATCGGCTGACACACCCTATTCATCATGTCCATAAATGCCGCAGGAGCATTCGTTAGACCGAATGACATTACGAGGAACTCGTAGTGTCCATACCGCGTTCGAAACGCTGTTTTAGTGATGTCTGCCTCTTTCACCTTTAGCTGATGGTAGCCTGATCTGAGATCTATCCGTGAGAACCAACTTGAACCTTGCAGTTGGTCAAACAGATCGTCAATCCTTAGCAAAGGATATCTATTCTTTACTGTAAGCTTGTTCAGCTCACGATAATCTATGCACATTCTCATGCTTCCGTCCTTCTTCTTCTTCACGAATAACCGTGCGCCCCACGGGGAAACACTGGGTCTTATGAAACCTTTGTCGAGGAGTTCTTGTAGTTGGGACATCAATTCTTTCATCTAGGACGGTGCTAGACGGTAAGGTGCTTTCGCGACGGGTTGGGCTCCTGGTGCTAAGTCTATATGGAATTCTATCTCTCGCTCCGGTGGCAACCCTGGAAAATATACTTCTGGGTAGTCGCGCACAATAGGAACATCTTTCATTTCCTTTGTCTCGGCCGTAGCGTTGACAACATACGCCAGGTAGGCACCACATCCACGTCGTAATAAACCTTCGGCTTTTATCATCGAGATGACATTAAGTCCGGAACTTTCCTTATCACCATAAACCGTCACCTCATCACCATTCAAAGACTTTAACCTTATTATCCTACTCTTACATACTATCTGAGCTTCGAACTCAGACAACCAATCCATTCCTAAAACCACATCGAACCCTCCTAAGGTCATTACATACAAAGTATGTCCCTCTAACTCTATCTTACAGTCCTTAACCATTTTCATTATTTTAATCGAAGTGTCACTAGCGGTTTCTACTATAAAGGTTTCAGACACTCGGCAACCTTTCATTTTAGCTAATTTACTAAATGGAGTAGCTACAAAACTTTTATTCGCACCCGAATCAAATAATACGGAAGCGGAAATACCGTTTACTAAAAATGTACCAGTGATGACATCCGGAATCTGCTTGGCTTGTTCTTGAGTCAGCATGTAGGCTCTAGTTCTTGGCCTAGCTTGATCGGCATCCTTCTTCCCACTACCTCCAGCTTCACCCTCGGTGCATTCTGTAGCAAAGTGGCCCGTCTTACCGCACTTATAACATGCGGACTTGGCGGTACAATCTGGGGCATAATGTCCCACTTTTCCACACTTGTAGCAGGCATTCTACCCAAACCTGCACTCTCCTCCATGAGTCTTACCACACTTATGACACACATCAGATCCTTTACCCCACTTGCACTCACCACTGTGCATTTTACCACATGTCTTGCACAGTCTCTTCTCCCACACTTTCTGCTTCTTTTCCTTGGAGTTCCACAACTGAGTACCGGGTCGTTTGACATTGACACACTTCTTATCTTTCTGCTCTTCTTCCACCACAATATCATCCGCTGCCATGTATGCATAAACCATCTCTGCGAGCTCGACTGCAGAGTCAAAGGTAGCAGGTTTACTTGTCCTGACTTGTGTGCGGACTTTCTGTGACAATCCCCTCACATAACACTTGATCCTCTTAGCCTCAATGTTAACCATATCGGGTACCAACCTAGACATTCGGTTGAACTCGGTGGTATACTCACGATGTGTCATCGTCCCAGCCTTCAAGTTCAGAAACTTCATCTCCGCCCTCTCAACTTCGGCGTCAGCACAGAACTTCTTCATAACCAGTTCCTTCAGATCCTCCCATTTCATCGCTTTGATCTCTTCACTGGTCTTCCTCTGCTCCACACTCTCCCACCAATACATAGCTTCATCCTCGAATGATTGAGTAGCATAACCTACGCTTGGTCGGGACGGCACTCGCTAATGCGGATAATTTTATCCATGGCGGTTATCCACTGAAGAGTAGCAATTGCGTCTCCCAAACCAGTCAGCTTCGGTGGGTCACAACCCTTAAAGGACTTATAGTTGCAACCACCTCGGCTCCTCTTCCTCTCATCAACTTTAACAGACCTTACCACACTCGAAGCCTCCCTCTCTCCTTCATCATCTTTCCTACCACCTCCTCCCGCTCCTTCAGCTGTTCTTTCACGGCCTCCAGCAGACCCCTCTGGGTTCATGTTCTTTACAGCAGTGGTTACTGCTTGGACAATAGCTGCTTGGATTAAGGGATCTAGCTGAACCCCTTCAGTTGCTTGGGTTTCGTCCAGCTGCGCTTCCTTCACCTCCCGTGTTGGAAGCTGTTTCTACCGAAGGTCGTTGGAAACGACGAGGCCTGCCACGACGTCCAGTGCGGCCTCCTGCTCCAACAACTGCCCTAGATCCAGCCATCGTATTCTGGAAAGGAAAACACAAACATCATTACTCAAGGAACTATTTAGTACAAGGATAGTAAGGCTAACAGGTAATAACAGTGGCCGGTTGTGATTAGCTGATCACGTTACTTTCCGTGTCCTATACACTTCCCTTATGAGTCTATTTGTGTTGGTTCTATCTTAAACAGTTAATCAATCAAACAATCAATTAATCCTACCCCTAACATTCACATATCCTTTCTTTAGCAATTAAGATAACATTAACATACACATTTAACCATACACTTTACCTTTACTGAGCTTGCTTGAGTGACACATGACTATCTTGAACTGGCATCTTCTTTCTTTTCTTACTTAAATCCCAATCTCTGTTCGAGTCTAAGCATGTAGGATGCTTAAATCTCTCGAACATTGCTCTGATACCAACTTGTAAGGCCCCGTTACCGGCGCCTCACATTTGGACGTTGGATTTACTCATGAACACAGTTCTAAATATCAGAGTTAATTAAAACATTCGCGGAATATAAAAACTTTCATAAAACATTTCATAAAAAACCATAACTTGTCTTAAAACATCATCTCGTCTTTCATAATAAACAAAACATTAAACTAATTGTCTTGAGTCTTCCGATGCCAGCCTCTTATTCAATGCCACGTGTCTCCTCAAGCGAGCTTTGTCACAGCCCGACTAGAGGGTTAGTTGTGACGACCGGTATCAACCAAACGCAGCGGAAAATAATAAAATTATTACAATATTAAGTGTCTTGGTCCCAAATACAACAAACAGAAAACGAAATATAAAGTTTTCAACGAAACGAATTATTCATAAATCTAGTCTATTATTCTTCTAGCTTCATTTCTAGTTGTAACTTCGTTTTGCATCGTGCCTAAGTGCGTCACTCCTCAGTTATACCTGAAAATACATACTCAAAATACGTCAACAATATGTTGGTGAGAACATGAGTTTAAGACACATGACACAAATAAATATGGTGCATATTAAACAAGTTCACAATCAAACATGAGTTCACGACCCATGAACATCTAAAATAAATACCTCTTACCCATACCCCTTATTGTTATGGGTCAAATTACGCTTATGTCTGCCCAACATAAGTTACAAATGGCGCGGATATATGTCACAAGATATACATTTTATCATTCAGCGGGTGGTCGTCCCATGATGTAGGCCCACTGTGTGCGGGGTCTCCCAGATAGTACTACCCATATATCCCGTGGCTCCTTTCGGAGTTAATGATTGTGCTAAAAAGTCGGGGATTGTTTAGGGCAGCTAAATCGGTCTTGATTAATAATACACCAAAATGATTTATGAAAATATTTAGGAGTATGTATTCCATGTCGCAAAAAGTTTTAAGTAAATAGTTGAAAAGGGGGATCACATGTACTCACCTCTTAAAGACTTAATTACAATGCGTATCTTGTAAGTTTGATAGATTAGGAACCTATATTATATCATTGTGTTACAACATAGCTTATATGAGAATCTACTCTAGTTGGGTTTGTGTCCTAGCTTGGTGTCGAGCCACATGCCAAAGACCTTTATGTTAATTATTAATCTTATATTCGTGCTTTTATAATATTTGTAACTTTACAAATAATAATGACTTTTCTTTTAAGGTTTAAATATATATGCACATCTTAATTTTTAAATTTTTCAAAAATCAAATTTTAATAGTTTGTTTTAGTGGTTTTTAGCTTGTCGGTTTTAACTAATTGTCACTTCTTAAAGGCTTAATTGATAAAATGAAAGTTATAATTATAACAAGACTATATTAACTTATTTTTGGTTTTATATTACTATAAATATATATATTTTTATATTTTTTTGTTTATTTTACCATTTATCCTTAAAATTCCTATTTTCAAATTTTAAATGGTAAATAAATAAAAAATACTTAAGTTTAAGATATTTATTATAATATTTCGTTTTTATACAGAGTACTATGCCAAATATATATTCATATGTGTTATAATATTTATTTTCTGTAATTTATAATTTTTATGTAAATTAGTCACTTTTTAAAGCCTATAATTGGTAAATGTATGTATAACATATAAAATAAATTTTTATGGTTAATATACAGTATATATATATATTATAAAAATTATTAGTTAAATTATTTGGTCAATTTTTAATGGTAAGGTTATTTTAGTCATTTCTAGGGTTATTTAGAGTGTATTTTCATAAACACAACAAGATTAAGACCTGCACCCCATTAACTATTTTTCCCGTGTTTAGAATAATATATTTAGTGTGTCTGTAAATTTTTATAATTTTTGGAGATGTCTAACTATTTAATCTTTTTATTGATATTAAAACTTGTTTTAAATCGCACGGTGTATAGAAAAATATTTTCGAGTGATTCTTTTTGTAAAAGTTCTTGGTTTGGAACTAAGTTTACTGGAAAAATTGGGCTCTGCAGTTTATTTGATAAAAATCCCGTTTTTTGAATTATTTTTGTTTGTGAGCTCGTTTTCAACGGTTTTTAGATAAATTTGCGATTTCAATCGAGTTTCCAGCCATGAGTTGACACGAGTAGGGTGAACAAGGTTTGGTTACTGTATTATTAGAGTTTTTTTTAGGCATTGGTCATATGGGGTATCACCCGTGCCTAATTAGTGTGTAAAACTTGAAATTAACGTTGTAAATATGAAGTTTCGGTATTGTTTTTGTGTACCTTTGAGTTGGGGCTGATAATACGCACGAGTGGATGAACTTAAGATTTCCAGAGACCTGAGATCATGTTGGCATAATAACATTTTAGGAATGACAACAGTGTGTTGATTTCATATGTGGAAACAAAGAAGTATTTGGGTTTCGGTTTACCGTTTAGGTGTAATCTAGAACTGTTTGGGGTTTGATTTTTGGAAGGTTTCTGGCCAGCAAATACAGCAGCACTGATCTGGGAAAACATAGGGTTCATCAATGATTATAGAATTGAGAATTAGGGTGAATATTAGACAATAGATGAAGGTTAATTTCCATGTCTACCTTGATCAAACGTGATGAATACTTTACTCCTCTTCAAGGCTGGGTAAATTGTCCTCAGGGAAGCTTCAAGGTACTGATTACCCTTTTAATTTCAGAGAGAAAATATGGAGTTTGATGGGTGGATGAGAGAAGAATATTATCATCAATAGGGAATGATTTATAGGGTAAGAGAATCCATGGATGTGCATCTTGAAAGTCTTTGTATGGGATTTGATTGGTTGGAGGATTAGAGGTTGACCTTGGAATTCTGAAGATTATGGAAGATATGATGGATTTTGGGAAGATGTTATAGACAATTGATCTTTGTTGATTCTCCTGGAGATTTTTGTAGGTTCTAGGGTTTGACTTTGGAGAAGATAAACATTGGATTTTTTTGGGAGTTTAAGATTTTGTAGAATTCATATGGTGATTTTATTTATTTATTTAGTTTCTATTGAGATAAGGATTTGGCTTTTAAATATGTAAATACTTGTTTTATAGAGTATATACTAAAGAAAGAAAGAAAATAATATATATGTGTTTATACACACTCCCATATGGATTTACGTTTCTTATGGTGTAGATTTAGGTTTTTAAACTTTTAGTTGGTGTAAAGTCACTAAGGTAGTTATAGTGTTTTTATATGTAGTAATCTTTTAGACCTTGTGGTGTTATTTTAATGTGTAATAAATTTTATTATTATAAAGTGGTAGCCGAAACATGGTTCCCTTATGATGTCTAAACCGCTTGTTAAATTATACGGTAGCGATTTAGAATTGTATGTTTGTATTATTTGGATTTGGGTTTGATTGATATGGTATTTGGCATGTTGAGCTCAAGCTTAATAAAGCCTTGAGGAGTTAGGCTCTTTGGGCCTTTTCTGTAACCATCTTATAGTTGTCCTAAGTCATGTTTGTATACGATACTTTGTTGCTATAAAAATAAAAAAAATTGGCTCTAAAATTGGGGTTGTTACATCCTCCCCTAGTTATATAAATTTCGTCCTCGAAATTTCTTTAATGCACTAATCTAAAAGAGTATTCAATCTCTTTAATTATGCAAATAGTAAATGTAATGGATACCTAAATTAATGGAGGTGCCTTTTTATTGTATTATTATGAGTGGTGTAGGTTAAGCTTGATCCTTCTGTTGGTTCAGTCAGTGCAGCTTGCTGTTTGAACAATTGAGGATATTTCTTTAACATTTCGCTCTCACATTCCCATGTGAATTCAGGTCCTCGTCTTGAATCCCACTTAACTTTGACAATAGGGATACGACTGCGTCTAAGCTTCTTTTCCTGACGGTCCATAATTTCTAAGGGTTCCTCGATGAAATGAAGCTTTTCATCTACACGTACTCTTCGTGAGGTATTATAATAGAATCATCTACCAAACATTTCTTCAAGTTTGATACATGAAAAGTGTCATGAATACCACTAAGTTCTTCAGGTAACTCAAGTCGATAAGCCACTGGACCAATTCGCTCTATGATTTTGAATGGGCCAATAAACCTAGGGCTTAATTTACCCTTCTTTCCGAAGCGAATTATGCCTTTTCAGGGCGAAACTTTTAGTAGTACTTTATCTCCAACATCAAATTCTAATGGTTTTCGCCTAGTGTCAGAGTAACTCTTTTGACGATCCCTAGCAGCTACGAGCCTGTCTTTTATTTTTATGATTTTGTCGGTTGTTTCTTGAATTAATTCGGGGCCTGTTAGCTGGTTATCACCAACCTCTTCCCAACACACGAGAGATCTACATTTTC
Organism: Bidens hawaiensis; assembly: GCF_021521415.1. Taxonomy (NCBI): domain Eukaryota; kingdom Viridiplantae; phylum Streptophyta; class Magnoliopsida; order Asterales; family Asteraceae; genus Bidens; species Bidens hawaiensis. Next base: position 1,450,104 of record NW_027491277.1, read on the forward strand.
TTCCATACAAAGCCTCAAATGGGGCGACTTTAATGCTCGTGTGATAGCTATTGTTATAGGAAAACTCAGCTAAAGGAAGGTGGGTATCCCAGCTTCCACCAAAGTCTAATAAGCATGCTCTCAACATATCTTCCAATGTCTGAATTGTGGTTCACTTTGATCGTCGGTCTGAGGGTGATATGCGGTACTTAGATCTAAACGGGTTCCTAAGGCTTGCTGGAATGTTTTCCAAAATCGTGATGTAAATCGACTATCACGATCGGATATTATCAACATGGGTACTCCATGTCTTGTCACAATTTCATCCACATAAAGCTTAGCTGATTAAGCTAATGGCATCATGCCATTTGGGTAATAGTCGATCGCTTGAAAAAGTCTGCTCACTTCTTAGCTATTCGGGAGGATTACACCATGGAACTTGTGACAAGACATGCCCTTTTGACGTTCTTGGTAACTTTGTGATGAAATCCATGGCGATTCCTTCCCATTTCCATTCAGGAATCTCGAGTTGTTGAAGTAGACCAGAGGGCTTTTGGTGCTCTGCTTTTACTCTTGAACAAGTCAAGCAGTTTCCAATATAGGTGGCTATGTCTTTCTTCATTTTAGGCCACCAATATTTCTCCTTAAGACTCATATACATCTTATCATTTCCCGGGTGAATTGAGTACCTAGATTTGTGGGCTTCATCCATGATTATCATACGTAGGTTGCCATGTACAGGAATCCATACTCGGTTATTAAAACTCAATATACCCTCTTTGTTGGAAACTAACCTCTTTTCCATACCATTCAGTTCTTCTCCCTTGAGATTGGCTTCTTTAATAGCTTCTCTTTATGCGCTTTGAATTTGAGGTACCAAGTTTGTTTGCACAGCCATTCGTAGGGCTCAGACTCTAATTGGCTTATCTCGTTCCTTTCTACTCAAAGCGTCTGCAACAACATTAGCTTTACCCGGATGATATTTTATTTCGCAATCATAGTCATTCATTAATTCCACCCATCTCCTTTGCCTCATATTTAGCATCTTTTGGTCAAAGATGTGTTGAAGGCTCTTATGGTCGGTGTAAATGATACACTTTGTTCCGTATAGATAATGCCTCCAGATTTTAAGTGCGAATATAAGGGCTCCTAATTCCAGGTCATGGGTTATGTAGTTCTTTTCATGAATCTTAAGTTGTCGTGACGCGTAGGCGATCAATTTATTTTTCTGCATCAAAACACACCCAAGTCCTTGTCGTGAAGCGTCACAATAGACTAGGAAATCATCCATCCCTTCGGGTAAGGACAAAATAGGTGCGGTACACAACTTTTGCTTCAAGGTTTCAAAAGCTTCTTGCTGCTTTACTCCCCATTCAAACTTGGCCTTTTTCTGGGTTAAGGATGTTAGCGGTTGAGCAATCTTGGAAAAGTTCTCAATGAAACGTCGATAGTATCCGGCTAAACCCAAGAATTGTCTAATCTCAGTGGGTGTTTTTGGAGCTTCCCACTGCTTGACTGCTTCAATCTTTGTTGGGTCAACCTGAATTCCTTTTTCACTCACGACGTGTCCAAGGAATTGTATTTTATGCATCCAAAACTCGCATTTGGAAAACTTAGCATAAAGTTGTTCACTCCTAAGCAGCTCCAAAATCAACCTTAAATGTTGCTCATGTTCTTCTTTGCTTCGTGAATAGATCAAGATGTCATCTATGAAAACAATCACAAATTTATCTAGGTATGGTTTTCAAACTCTGTTCATGAGATCCATGAAAATTGATGGTGCGTTTGTTAAACCAAAGGGCATTACTAGGAACTCGTAGTGCCCATACCTAGTCCTAAAAGCAGTTTTAGGCACATCTTCTTCTTTAATTCTTAGTTGATGGTATCTTGATCTTAGGTCTATTTTTGAAAAATAGCTCGATCCTTGCAATTGGTCGAACAAATCGTCAATCCGGGGTAAAGGATACCGGTTTTTCACTGTAACTTTTTCTTGACAAACAACACGGGTGCTCCCCATGGAGAAAAGCTTGGCCTAATGAATCCTTTGTCCATAAGTTCCTGTAATTGCGTCATTAGTTCTTGCATTTCCGATGGTGCAAGTCGATAGGGCGACTTTGCAACAGGTGTTGCTCCCGGTACCAAGTCAATTCGAAATTCGACTTGTCTAGGTGGTGGTAGCCCAGGTAGTTCGTTAGGAAATACATCATGAAAATCCGCTACGGTCGGTACATCTTCAATTTTCCTTTCCTCCACTTCCGCTTTCATGACATATGCTAGGTATATTGTACACCCCTTGGCCTTCATGCAAGAAATGATGTTCGAGGTTTCTTCTGATCTTTCACCATGGATGGTAAGCACCTTCTCATCAGGTAATGGAATCCTTACTAACCTCTTATCACATACTATCTCGGCTCTATTTTGAGCTAACCAATCCATACCCACAACGGCGTCAAAACCTCCTAATTGTAGGGGCATTAAATTTATGGGAAAAGGATGGTCATCTAATTCCAAGGTACAATTATTTATTATTTCATGTGCTTCCATGGTTTTACCGTCGGCTAATTCTATAATATAGGCGTTGGGTAATTTAGATGAATCTAATTCTATTCTAGGCCTAAAGTTTGTGGATACAAAACTTTTTCTCGCACCGGTATCGAATAGAATAACAGCATAATGGTTGTTTATTAAAAACGTACCGGTTACGACATCAGGCTCCTCTCTAGCTTCCTCGGCATTCATCACGAACGCTCTTCCTTTTGGCCGACCCACAGTGGCCCTTGTTTCTTTCAGCTTCGGGCATTCAGGTCGCATATGATCAGCACTTCCACATAAGTGGCACCTAGGAGGGGATTTGGATATGGCCTTACAATCTGTTGCCACATGGCCTGTACGGTTGCACTTGTAGCACACATTTGTTTTACAGTCTCCCACATGATGCTTGTTGCATTTGTTGCATAGTGAATAGTTACCTAAATACGGCCTCTTGGAATTGTCATTGCTACCATTATTTCCTTTAAAAAATCCACCCACCTGGTTTTTACCAAACTTCCCACTTCCTGGGTTTCCTCTTTGTTTAAAACCAGAACTTACCCTGGACTGCCCCACCAACTTACCACTTGAATTCTTGTTAGGTGACCTATAGTCATCCCATTTCCTCTTAGTCCCATAGTTATCACTTCCTTTAGCTCCATCACATCGGATCACTTCATCAGTAAGCGTGCCAGCTATTTCAACTGCCTCTTGATATGTTGGCGGCTTAGCAGCTTTTACCATGCCTCTAATTGTTTTTATCAATCCCCAAACATACCTGCCGATTCTCTTGGATTCTGGGGTCACTAGATGGGGGTACTAGCCTTGATAGCTCATTGAAACGGTTAGTGTATTCCATATGAGCGGTGCCTTTCATTTCCAACTTTAAAAACTCGGACTCCATTTTGTCCATCTCGTTTGCAGGACAGTACTTCTCGATCATCAGTTTCTTGAATTCTTCCCAAGTCATACGGTTAGTGGCATTTCCGCCTCGAGTTTGTAAGAGCATGTTCCACCATGCTAGGGCGCCATCTTTGAGTGAGTGAGTGGCGAATTGAACCTTATCTTTCTCTAAGCAGTTGCTGATATCCAAGATTGCTTCCATTTCTTCTAGCCAATGAATGGTTCCTGTTGCACCTTCATTTCCAAAGTAGTCACTTGGTTTACAAGCCATGAATGACTTGTAATTGCACCCAACCCTTGCACTACCAGTTCCCAAGTTGGCTTCATCGTTATCATTATTCACTACACCCCCTCCTTCGGTCGTATTGCCACCATTTCCCCCAACAGGGTTTTCGTCACGGTTTTCCAGATTTCGGGCAGCATTCACATGTGCGGTAATGGTTGGTAGCGCATTTGCAATTGCTTCAGCAATGAGTTATTGGAGTCGCGCCTCAGAGTTGTCATTTGTAGTGTTGTTGGTATTACTAGTAGTGTTATTAGCGTTACCAGTAGTGCTGTTACGGGTATTGTTGTTGGTGTTTCCGGCAGTAGTGTTGTTAGTGTTACTAGTAGTGGTGTTACGGGTAGTGTTGTTGGTGTTACCGGCAGTAGTGTTGTTAGTGTTACCAGTAGTGGTGTTACGGGTAGTGTTGTTGGTGTTACCGGCAGTGATATTGTTAGTGTTACCAGTAGTGGTGTTACGGGTAGTGTTGGTGTTACCGGCAGTAGTGTTGTTAGTGTTACCAGTAGTGGTGTTACGGGTAGTGTTGTTGGTGTTACCGGCAGTAGTGTTGTTAGTGTTGCCGGTAGTGTCGTTGGTTCGGTTTGCAGGGGTTCAGACTTGACGACCAGAACGGGTTGTTGTTGCACGTGGCGTTACACCGCCTCTAGGTGCTCGGGTACGTCCTCTTCCAGTTCCTCTTGCCATTGCTATAAATAACCCATTTCTTTTATTATTAACTCATTATATTAAAGATATACTTAGTATTTGCATATATATATATATATACATATATATATGTATATATATAGTTACATGTACACATATATGAACGTTTTATGAAATTTGTGTTATATATTTATATAAATATATATATATATACATATGTATATATATATATATTGCCCCTTTTATATATATATAATGATGATGATAATACGATAATAATAATAATAGTAATAATAATAATGATAATAACAATAATAATAATGATTATTATTTACAAGTTTATGCAGGAAGCTAAGATATAAGCAAGGAGATATGATAATAATACCAAGAACCTTACTAGTACAAAATTTGACATGGGCTAAACGCCCTATGTCGATACATAAAGCTGAAAAAGGAAGTCATTAGACACTAGTGACATGCCACTAAGTGTCAATTATTACAACAAAGAAAAAAAAAACAACCAACATAAGTAAAACGTACTTATGTGGTTACATTACAAAATGTAAGGCCCCGTTACCGGTAGCCCTACTTTCGTGTTGGATTTACTCATAAACGCAGTTCTAAATATCAGAGTTACTTAAAACGTTCGCGGAACATTAAAAACTTTCATAAACATTTCGTAACAATCCAAAACTTGTCTTAAACAAACAACTTGTCTTTCAAAAACAAAGTAATTAAAACATATCACGTCTTGAGCCTTCTGATGCCAGCCTCTTATTCAATGCCACGTGTCTCCTCAAGCGAGCTGCCTCATCCTACTCACCTGCGTGCATACTAAAAGTCAGCTACGCTGAGTGAGTTCTAGTTAATCATACATTATACAATACACACAAACTTATATTCTTTCATTCATACTTTCATACTTTCTTTTGTACTAACTTGCTTTCATATCTTATGTTATAAAGAGCATTACGCCCTACATTCCTCGAGTATTATTAGGGCTCGGTACCCTCCTTCCTCGAGTATTATTAGGGCTCGGTACCCTCCTTCCTCGAGTATTATTAGGGCTCGGTACACTCTTTCCTCGAGTATTGTTAGGGCTCGGTACCCTCTTTCCTAGAATATTAGTAGGGTTCGATTCCCTAGTTCTCGAATATTAGTAGGGTTCGATTCCCTCTTCGTTACCATACAACCATACATCATACCTCGAGTATTATTAGGGCTCGGTACCCTTTTCGTAACCATACAACCATCCTTTCCTTCTTTTATTAACTTTATCACGTTCATACACATAAGCATACATATCATACTTACCTTATATATAGCGTTGCAACCTGACAGTACGTGCAATATCCGAAGATCGTTCACGTACCATCAAGCAATCATTCATACATTTCACATTATTCACATAAGGTATACACTTATCTCTTAGGATAAGCGTATTAACAAACATATTGAGTATGCACACAGCCCCGAAAACATAACACATAAATGGGGCTAGAAACCCACCTGAAGTCGGTTACGTTCACCGTTAATTGTTATTCCTTTCTTCAGTTGGGCGTGGCTAACTGTATAACAATTACTCGTATTAATTATCTATTACTAGCCATATCACTAGCTTATTTGTAATTAATTCATTCCTTTCTAAGCTCAGGGACCATTCTGTCCTTCTGTTAAACTTCAATTCGTTACTTTGGTCTTAGCGAATTAGACCTTCTAATTCGTTATCTTTGTTAACGAATGGTTTTAAAGAATCAAGGGTAATTCGTTACCCTTTTCCTTAACGAATCGGATAAAGAATCAAGCCTAGTTCGTTAGGCTTCCTTATGCGAATCAGCTAAAGAATCACCCTCTGGTTCTCTAAGTTTCCTTAGCGAATCAGCTAAAGAATCACCCTCTAGTTCTCTAAGTTTCCTTAGCTAACTAGCTAAAGAATCACCCTCTAGTTCTCTAAGTTCCCTTAGCGAATCAGCTAAAGAATCACCCGAATCACCCTCTGATTCTCTAAGTTTCCTTAGCGAACTAGCTAAAGGATCAACCTCTAGTTCTCTAAGTTTCCTTAGCGAACTAGCTAAAGAATCACCCTCTAGTTCTCTAAGTTTCCTTAGCGAACTAGCTAAAGAATCACCCTCTAGTTCTCAAATTTTCCTTAGCGAACTAGCTAAAGAATCACCCTCTAGTTCTTTAAGTTTCCTTAGCGAACTAGGGTTAGGTCAGGGAACATTCCCTGACACCTTTATCTTTTCCGGCGCCGCCTTTCCGGCGCCGTCATCGCCGTAAAACCGCGTTTTCGTCGGAAAAACGAGATCTCACTCGTTTTTCCACCGTTTTCATCGTTTTTCGTCCCGTTTGATCCAGATTTGAGCTAGGGTGATCCCTAAACTCATCTTAGGTCCGGTTTATACCTGAATCCACCCAGATCTTGTGATTTAAACGGTTTAACGGTGTCGGCTCATCGTTACGCGACTATAACTAACGTTTTAGGCTCGTACAATATTAAACTATCATTACCTTGGGTCGGTGCTCGGTTTCCTTCTTGATTTCGGCTAGAGATAAGGAAGAACTAGAGAGAAATCTTAAGTGTGTGTTTTGGGTGGTGTATGGAATATGTGTGAATGAGGATTAAATGGATATTAAAAGTTTATATATTTATGGATCATGGGCTTAAGCCCATGGTCTTTCCTTCTTTCTTTCCTAACCTAAGTCGATAACCCATATTCATTTACCCAACACTAGCCCAACTCGTATTCTATTTATCTAAACTGATAACGACCCACTATGAAATAACGAAATTTATTTTTATTATAATAACCGAAAGTAGGATGTTACACAAAATAAATGCAAACTATCGTAAGATGGGGTCTTCAGTGGTGGCGGTGATAACGTTTACCCCGAAGTGCACGGTCAGCAAACGCCCTGATGCTTCTCAAGGCTCTGTGAAATCTTCCAGCTCTAGCACGCTCTTCATCCCGCTCCGCTACAACTCTATCATAGTCCACATGTCGTTGCCATGCGCGCTCCATGGCCGCGTTGTATGGGAGATCTTGTGGCATCGGTGGAGGCTCGTTTATGAGTAGTGGCCCTGAAAAATACTCCCGTCCATTCATTAGAAAGTGTTGTGAAGCGCTAGAGTGTCTTTCCGCCATTAAGTAGGGGTCCTCATACCTTTGCGAATACCCAAGGTGCACGCTATGTCGAGCCATAATACCCTGCTCAACGGGTTCTTGATACGGGAACGGGGCTACGGGGTTACTTGGCGGTATTGGTGGTTGAAATGCTCCAGCCCACTCCCTTTCCTGTTCCTCCCATACTGGCCGGGTAGATATACGAGCGGTGCGGCGAGCGCGTGGGGCTACTCCAGTTGATGGACCAATATGGTCGTCCTCCTTTACCATCTCTCATGATCCATACGACTCTATGGTCGGCTCCGATTCAGTAGGTGCCCACTTGTCAGGGCCTGGAATATAGTCGCTTGGTCTAAGCGCAGGTGGATAGTCTCCGGCTTCCACGGGTCTTGAGGGTCCTGCTCCCAAGTCAAAGGGTTGAGCCATCACATACGCTCCTTGCTCCATTGAGTAAGTTGGGAAAATTTGTCTTGCTGGTGAGTCTTCGATGATAATGGCTTTTCCACTATCATCTTCATTCAGGATGGCTTTTCCACGATCGTTATTTCCTGCCATTTCTTAACTATTTTGACAAATAATGCGTATATAGATGTTAGTACAAATATGTTTCAAAACATATATATCTATGTGTGTGTTTACTAAATACCCTAAGTGTGAACTTAATGATGCGTTATCCTATATATTTTAAGTGTGGTTAAAGCTTGGGTATCTTAAGTTTTTAAGAACCCAATTCGCTGAAACCTGGCTCTGATACCAATCTGTCACAGCCCGACTAGGGGGTTAGTTGTGACGACCGGTATCAACCAAACACAGCAGGAAATAATAAAATTATTACAATATTAAGTGTCTTGGTCCCAAATACAACAAACAGAAAACGAAATATAAAGTTTACAACGAAACGAATTATTCATAAATCTAGTCTATTTATTCTTCTAGCTTCATTTTTAGTTGTAACTTCGTTTTGCATCGTGCCTAAGTGCGTCGTAAAATACCGGTTTTACTTATTTATTCATCGTGACTAAAGGAATTATGAATTACTCGTGAGCGTTGATTACGAGGCATGAAACTTATTTAGTCGTGACAAGTAAATGATTAGTGAACCTGTTCGTTATAGTTAGTTTAAGAGCACGTGACAAGTTTTAACCGGTTCTACAAACTACTTGTGTGTAATCATAAACTATTCGTCACGACTAGTTTATAATACATATTTTGGGAATTTTTTGCAAATGACACCTAAAACCTGAAAAACTTTTTCATAACTTATTTAGGGTATTTTCCCTTATGTAATTCGATCTCCACAATTATTCACTTTCCGCGTGTTTGAATTTCAAGAGCATGACTTTGCATTTGAAATTGGGTAAATATATATCTAGTTTTAAAAACTGATATGTACATGCATGTTGAATTTCTTATACCTGATTTTCGTAAGGCAACCGGTATTTAGAGCCCGGTAAATTTTTGGATGCTTTGTTGGAACATCGTATCGCCTTTTTTTAAATACCGGTTTAAACCGGCAAACCGGTTTTAAATTCAAGAGATTTTTAATATTTTTCGCGGCCTGTGTTTTTAATAATTACTTTTAACAAAGCGAATAAAATTGATACGAGTAAACATGGTAAATGACAATTCGTTATCGCGCAAATCCAATGTTGGTTTATTTACATCTTTTGTAATTCACTAATTTCGTATACAAAGTATAAACTATATATCTGACTCGACTATTGTTCATGTGTGATATTAGGTTCAAGTTTGATGTTTATTAATGTACTTTTGGTTTAATTTTTTGAGTTCAAATTGTATTATATAGAATTACAAGGTAAATTATTCAATCCGGTTGAATCTCCCGGTACATTCCAGTTCAACCGCTTGTACCATTTTTAAATTAAATCCGGTATAAGTAAAATACCGGTTTTACTATACTATAAAAGCAGTAACTCTTTCCATAAATTATATGCATTTTCATAAATTCTTGCTAATAATATAATTCAAATTGTAGTATATTAAATTCAACTTAATTACACTCAACATATAATAATAATAATAATAATAATAATAATAATAATAATAATAATAATAATAATAATAATAATAATAATAATAATAATAATAATTATACATATATTCCTTAGTGAGTTTGAGTTTTTCTTTTCAAAGTTTCATGGTAGTTATTTTTTATTTTAGTTTCATTTCGGTTTTTTGTTCGGTTTTAGTTCTTATAAAGTTGTTTCGTTTCAGTTTCAGTTCGATTTTGTTTTGTATTGTTTTTTTTTTAGTTTCGTTTGGTGGGTTTAACTTTATTCAGTTTTTCATTTTGGTTTTTATAGTTCTTTTGTTTTTGGTTCGTTTCCAGATTTTTTGGTTTTAGTTTTTTAGTTAATTTCGGTTTTTGTTTAGTTTTATTGGTATTTGGTTTTATTTAGGTTTTCGGTTTTGGTTTTTTTTTTCAATTAGTTACATTTCAATTTGTATTTAGTTTGTTTGGTGTTTGATTTTAGTGTCTATTGAAAAAAGAAAGAATATGGAGGGTTCACAAAGTAAGTGAAAGGTTCACACGACTTTTAACTTTCAAGTGGGTTGAAGTCATTAAAGTTTTTTATTTTTTTGGATCTTCATAACCAGTAATAATGAATTCTCACTTGGTGGAAAGGATTTCAAAAGCTATGAACGTTATATGTGTTACCCTTCATTTTTCTTCTTAGTCCTCAAGTGTGTTATTTAAATTTTCATTTATGAAAATGGGTCATTTTAAAAATGTTTCAATTTGCTTTGGCTAGGGTCAAAATGAGTCATTTACAACGAGTCAATATAAAAAGGTGTCTATTTCGTTCATGTTTCAACGGGTCTTTTTTAAAAACGTATAACGGGTCAATATTAGAAGATATCGATTTGGTTCAGGTTAAAATTGGTCATTCTTAGAACGTAATGATTTGATTCTGATCAAAACATGTCATTTTAAAAAGGTTTTGATTTGCTTATGTTCTTAAATGCGATTTAGACGTGTTTCAGTTTATTAGGGTGCAAGTCTTTTACATGAAATGTAAAAACATTTTGTTTAGTCAATTAGTCACTATGTTTGTTAGATTGGTGTATGAATGTTTATGTCATCAACTGTGTTCCGGTCCAGGAAGAAAAACAGCCTGAATCATTCTTGGATGCTTATCGAAAATCTTTCCTTAATGCTTATTTTCTTTATTTGCTTATTTTTGAGACTAATGTTAGTGAAGTTTGTTTGTTTTCTGTCAATATTATTTTTTAAAGTTTGTGTTTTAAAGTTATAAATTTTATTTGTAAACATTCTACTATGTAAAGTTATTTTTTGTAATTTTATGTATTTCAATACTTTGTTCGCATATAAATATGAATTGCAATAAGAAATTATGTTGCTTTCTCAAAAATATAATAAAACATAACTTATCGTTTGAAATTATATATGTGTTTACTTGACGATTTCTATATTTCTGCACTGTCGTGCACGGATCAATAATCTAGTATGTGTGTGTGTGTGTATATATATGCTTAAGTTCAAGCAAGAAATAATTTTAGTACGAGAAATATGAGAAATCAATATGAACCATTAATTTAGTTATAGGTTTTAATTGTTTAAAATTAAATGAAAATGTTTAAACTACAACAATAAATTCATCCTCTCTCTTCAATTAATACAACAAATAAAACTATTAATTTCTTTATATAACTAACACAATTAATTAAACTAAAATAATTAAAAAATATATATAAAGATAAATCATTATAATTCTTTCTTTAGTTATTATAACAAATTAAACTATAATAATTAAAAATAAGAAAAATGTTTAAATTGTAATTATAATTTTTATATCCTTCCTCTTTGTTTTAGTCTACACGAAGTCACAAACACAATTTATTCGTGCACTATAATTTCTTTCTATCTAAATGCATTTTCCTCCAACTCAATTTATCAACATCCATAAAACTTACATATAACATATACTAGTTTTGAGCACAAAAAACATATAACATACACAAAACATATGCATAATACTAGTTTTCTATCACGATGTAACTAAGTGTTAATTTATGTAGGTATGTTTATTGAGAAAAAAATATGTATGACGTATACGAAGAAAATTACATGTTGAGGGACAATAATATATTAAGTTAAAAAGAAATTGTAATTTGAAGATAAGAAATTTAGTATATGAATAAAATGTAACTTACAAAAATAGATAAACTCTTTATATTTTAGTTTGATTAATTATGTTAATTGGAAAGAGAAATTAGTGATTTCATTAGTTGTATTATTTGAAAAGGAATGCATTTATTGTTTCAATTAAACTACTTTCATTTATTTTTAAACATTTATGATTTCAAATTAAACTAGTGGTTTATATTGATTTCTCGCACTAAGGTGAATTCTAAATGAGATGGTTCACGTGATAATTCATCTAGTGCGAGAAGTCAATATGGATCACTAGTTTAAGTTGAAATCATAAATGTTTAAAAATAAATGAAAATAGTTTAATTGCAATAATAAATATATTCTTCTTCAATTAATACAAACTAATAAACCAATGTTTTGATAACCTGACCAGACCGGCTGGTCGAACAGGGAATCGAACCTTGTACCGGTTCGGTTTAGTAGAATTAAACCGTTTATGTATAAAACAAGGCAACCGCGACATTTAAAATGATGAAGAGAGCTCTAAAAATATAGTTGGAGCGACGTGGGACAATTTGTTTTGATATTTATGAAGGGGAGTGACATTTATGAATTGTTTCCTAGCCGATGTGGGACACTAACATAGTTTAGTTTTAGAAATTTTGTATCTACATGATTGCTTCCGGTTCTTAAATCCGGTCCACCGATCCAACCACCAGCGACCCAGTAAGATAACCAGTTCTATGTCCGATCCGGTTATAAAAACATTGAATAAAACCATTAATTTCCCTTTCCAATTAATATTATCAAACTAAAATATTAAAAAATCTAAAGAATTCATCTACTTTTGTAACTTATTTTTCTTCCCTCTTGATTTTTCGTCATACAGAAATACAATTTTATTCATACACTGCAATTTTTTTAATTCGATATATCAATATCCATTAACATTAATTTTTTTCATAGCCATCAATTCTTATTTTTTCTCAATTAATATACCTACATAAACTAACACATACTTATATTGTGATGAATAATAAAAAGTAAAATATCTTACACGTTTTATATTATAATATAACAAAAAATATACAACCTAAAGTCCTACAAACAAAATCAATTAACCTACGCTAGTTCTAAGCATATGAAAACATATAGCCTAGACAACAACATGCAACATACATATGCAATTTTGCTTCAACAAACATATATATATATATATATACACACATATATAGTTGGTATCATTTAAAAACTCTAAAAAGTTATGAACTCTTAAGAACTCTTAACAACCAAACATTCTTTTATTTTTTTTTTATATATTAAACATTATTTAAGAGTAGTTTTATCATATTTTATATATAAATTTTTTATTACATATATTAATTACAAGTTCACATATGTGTAAAACTTATGCACTTATAAATTTTCATATGTGTTAAAAAACATAGATATGTATAAAAACTAATTTTCAAAATTTAATCATAAATATAGATATAAAAAATGATAAAACTACACTTATAACATTAACATAATTTTTTTTAATAAAAATCGTTAGTTTTCAAGGGTTCCTTCAAGTTCTTAAATAATTTAAGAGTTAAAAAAAGTTAATCAGGCAACATATAATACATTCACATATCATACATATATACGTATCCGAAGATACATAATCATACTCAACCAGTTATATTTCATACATACGCTCACTTACCTTAGTCAACCAACAATATGTTCATAGTCCGCCGTCTAAACCTATACTCAAGGTCGTGAACACGTAAAAGGTCCGCAGTCCTTACCAATGTTCACCATTCATGGTACGTACAAGGTCTGTAGTCCTTCCCTATAGCATCCTACAATAACAACACGTACAAAGTCCGCAGTCCTTCCCTATGTTGCCACCTATTCCATAGAACGTACGAGGTCCGCAGTCCTCCCCTATGCTATTACACTTATAGCACGTATAAGGTCCACAATCCTTATCTATGTTTACATCTACCATCTATAACACATATAAGGCCCACAGTCCTTAACTGCGCTATCACATGCCACGTCTATGTCCAACAGAAGTTAGAGAGATTTGTCATCTTAATTTACTATGTCAGACGTAGAGCCCGCATATCGTACATACACCTGCTTACACGTACCACATGTACAATAAATATATATAACTTACCAATGTAAAGCAAATTACAATATAACATATGGACACACTAGGCATCCCTCACATTAATCTTCTAACAATCACCTTCCCTGGCAATACGTGCAATATCCGAAGATCGTTCACGGACCGACAGGCATTCATTCATATCCTCAATATAATAACTATCACATAAATCATATATGGCATACACTTACCACTTAAGGTAAGTGTATTAACTAATCACATCGTGTATGCACACAACCCCGAAAACATAACAGAGAAATGGGGCTAGAAACTCACCTGTGTCCTGCTTCTTATGACGGTTATGTCCTTCATTTGCAATGTACGACTGACTATGTAATAAGGCACATTAATCAATTACTACTTCTAGAGTTCGTTTACTTCATTGGCCTTCTTTCCAAGTCCTACTCATTTTAAACGTTACCTTTCATTATTAATTCTTTACTTATTCTTATCTTAACTATCATATAAGTTCATATCTAACGCTTACGTACGTATACACCGTTTATCTTTCGTTTATTTGAGAAATCAGCTTCACCCGTATAAGTCCTTGGGCGCATAAGTCACCCCCAGCGCGTAAGTTATTCAAACGTATAAGTCAGCCCGTATAAGTCATTCAACGTATAATTTAATTCACATATAAGTACCTCCGTATAACTTACACGCCCGTATAACTTATACGCCCAATAAGTTATACGTATAAGTGACTTATACGTTGCATATACACATATACGCTGGAATAAACTTATACGCTGATACACATATACGCCGAATAATAGCTTTTACACCGGATATATATGCTCGTATAACATATACGGCGTATATGTTCTGATCTTGTTTTCCTTAACGCGTTTTACGGGTTTATCTTCGATTCAGGCACCGTCAGCCACCGTTAACCACCATGGTTGGCCGAATTTTGATCGTTTATAACCCAGGTAGCTTCGGGGTGTCTAGATCCAAGCTAAGGTGGCCCTTAAGATCCTTTTTGGTTGATTAAACACGCGAATAAAGTTAGATCTAGATTCAAACGGCTCATTTGGGATCTCAAGGCTGACGTGATGGGTTCTAAAATGTTAGGTCAGCTTAGATAAATGATCTCTACCAAGTTTCATGAAAAATCGACTTCGTTTACCCGTCGTATTCACGAACCGAAGACTACTCGTTTTACCCGAAACGAACCAACTAACCTGTTTACTATCAAGTTCATTCCTTAATAATAAACATGGTCCGTTCTATCATCCTACCAATTTTCATGCAAATTCGTACACGGAAAGTAAACCTTTTTAACAAAAACATACCTTTAAGGTTTATGTTTGAAATCACTCAAATAGACCAAAACCATAACAAACGAACTCAGAATTGAGTGATTCAACTGGCCACGGGACTTTCTCGTCCCGATTTAGAAACCCATCAGCCCTACTCCTCCAGAAAGCGTCGCTACAGTCGCCGGAAAAGATGAACAGTGGTCGGAAAATTCCATTTTTGGCTCTTACAGTTTTGCTGATAAAAACCGTGCTTCCCGACCTCTGATCGAATATCTGATAGGTGGAAATCTTCATTTATATGCCATGAACACTTAGTTAAAATTTGAGACCGATCCAACGGTTAGATATCTAAGAATCGTCATGTCTTTGTGGGTTATTTTCTTAAAAATGATAATTTGTTAAAGAATGTGTTTGGAGACTAGGATGATTATTAATGAGATGGTGGCTACATTTTTAGGAAGAGAGTAGAGTTTCATGTTTAAATTTTCATCTAAGGACACTTATTCCCCTCCTATTTTATTCAATTACATTAATATTTTATAATTTAATTAAAAAAATACGTTTCGATACCGATGAAATTTGGGATGTTACAATTTATGTGGTGTTTTTTTTTAAAGCCTTCTCACACTTTTCATAAAACAATTGTTTTTTATTTAAACCCTCTTATATACATATACATATATATATATATATGTGTGTGTGTGTGTGTATTATGAGAGAACTCATACTAAGATAGAGAACTTGAGAAGTAATAAAGAACTCGCAAAAATTCACGAGAGAACTCCGTTTAACAAACACAATTAAAAAAGAATTCGAGAAACTTAAATTAAAAATTATTTTATTTTTTTTCTATCATTTTTCTTATATGTTGATATTCTTTACCAATATTAAGAAAAAAAATATAAAAAAATGTTGATTAGGATATTACATAAATGTAACAGTGTTATATTATACATATGTAATATAACAATATTTTCATATTACATATATAATATGTTGTAGTACATATATGTTATTGTGTTATATTACATATAATTACATATAATATGTAATATGTAAAATATCGTAATCGACTTTCTATATTTTATTTTGTATTTTTTAGAAATGTAACCTTATAATAAAATAAATGAAATTAAAAAAACAATCATGTTTGGGTATAATTTTCGCGAGTTCTTTATTACTTCTCAAGTTTTCTATCTTAGTAGGAGTTATCTCATATATATATATATATATATATAGAAGATGGTTCAAATGAAAAACAATTGTTTTGTGAGATGTGTAAGAAAACTTTAAAATCAAGCACGACACTAAAATAGAACATTATACCATGTGAATAGGAAATTATAAAATTTTTAAGAACTACAAATCTCTACCATTAGATCCAAGGGCTTAGATCCGTTCTTATGCTTCTCACAAACTACCACACACACACACACACATATATATGTGTGTGTGTGTGTATGAGAGAATCAAGGAAAAACTCATTCTTAGAGAGAAAACTTAAAACTCATAAAGAATAGTTTGTATCATATATATGCAATATTGTTGTATTCTATGCAATATAACATTCTTGTGTATATGCAATTCATACTATTGCACATATGCACTACACCGACGAGGTTTTTTATTTTTATTTTTTGAACAATATCAAAAAATAAAAATTGTCATACACCAACCTACAGCGTAATGCCAGAGCGCGAACTGTTGGTTCACAGCTCACAAGATAATAACATACAATATTAGTGAAAATATATAATTAAATTCAAATCAAGTACAAATAAATTACAAATGACCGAATAAATCAAATGCTCTTTTTTATATAATAACCTAACGGTCAAATAAACTTGGTTCTTCATTAACTTCAAATATCCAAGATAAACATCCATCAATATGCGTAAAAATAGTTTTGTCAACAACACATGTTGAGTAAATAATCATCAGATTTTGATAATAAGTATATTATATAAGAAAGACGCATATCAATATCATGAGTATCAACAATTAAAAAATAAAAAAATAATTGGTGTCATTTGACGTTGCCTAGCACATCGAGCTTTGGCTACTAAGACATAATAAATACAAGTAAGGGTGCTAGTTGACAATTGCCTAGCGAATCGGGCTTTGGCTACTGAGACGGCGTATGATCATATTTTAATGTGATTATGATGGACCTCTACGAATGCGATAAGTAAACAAACGAGCAAGTAAGCAACTAGCATATAAACATTAAATTGATCAACAACACAATATTTGAGATTTGCAAGTGATGTAATAAGATACATAAAAGTATTGTAAGGTACACATAAGGTCCCTAAAAGGTTTAAAATATGTAAAATAGGGGAATGATACTCACTTTATTAATTAGACGAGTTAAACAATAAAATAAAGAAATTAAACGAGTACCGAGCCTTAAGCGAGCTGACTGATCCAACATGAACTGTCCTGGAACTTTGAGAAGGTATACTAGAACTAAAACCTAGAACAACGCAATTGGTATCAGATTAAATGGATGTGTAAAACTCAAGATATGAGATTTTAAAGATTTAAACGAGCTGGTACTGTTCGGAATCCAAACTTCAAGCCGAGAGTTGGGTTCTACCTGGTACACTCAAAATTTCAAAACAAACATAAAAGTCTTCTGCCCCGAAAGCTAATTCTGACCAGAATATATTGTAATTGAAAAACCATCAAAATTGACCTTTATAACCCTAAACGGGTCAGAGAGCAATTGACCGACAAAACCCCATCAATAAATAAAATTAACTGAGGGCTTTTGTTAGTTGAATGAAAACAAACATTTTATCAAAAAACAAGAGTTAAAGATAATACCCCTCCTTAGCTGTTCACGACTAATTGTGTAATAATCATAAGTAACAATTAGCTACTTCTAAAAATTCATCAGAAAAATGCATATTCAAATGAATCGAGTTTCATTCTAATAGAGTTTTCATTCTAATCCAATTGAGTTTTCATTCTAAACGAATTGGAGTTTTCATTCTAATCGAATCCAGTTTTAAATTTGATTTGACTCGTTTCAATGCGATTCGTTCCAATTTGATTCGATTCGTTTTATCTTCCAAACGAATCGGGTTTTCTCAAGAATTCGATTCAAACATGGTTTTCCGTTTTAACGGGTCTCAGGTCATAAAAACTTCATCTTTCTTGTTTTAACAACGGTACCCGTTCTTCCCGTATCGCACCGTTAAGTCTTTTACTATAAAGTTTATGTTTTTCTAACACTATAAGGCCCGATTTGCCTTCATATCGAATCTTAACTCAAACTGATGTCTAAAACTTAGCCTTTATAAACGTACCTTTTAGGGTTTGGTTTGGTTCAGATTTGGACCAACACGTGGATCTGAACATGTTTCTTGTTTGCTTACGGATATCGGCTGCAAATCACCGTCGTTTCTGCTCGGATCTGGATCCGAAAGATAAGAGAGTGTTTGTGTGTGTTTTTGAGTATGTATGGAGGCAAAGGTGGCAGAATGAGGGTTTTAGGGAGGTTTATGGTGCTTATATAGGATAAGCCCATGGACCGTAAGACCCATAACCCATTCCCCTAATCCGTCTTTGAATTTTAACACCACACTTAACTTATTATTACTCAACATGATTAAATAATAACACACAATTAAATAAATAAAACTCTTTTATTTATTATTCGAAAAGTAGGATGCTACAATACTCGTTTAAGGTAACCGAATAACAGAATTACGATAAAATCAAACCAATTAAGCAAGGGATTTTGGATTGCATCACAATAAAATGGATGTGGACCAATAACAATAACATATTACATTACTTGGATCTTAATTATAGTGATTTATGGTCTTTAAGGAATGATTTAGCATTAAACAAGAATAAAAAATGAATTTGGCTGCAACAGCGGTGGTTCGAGCTACGCGAAGGAATAAAGGGGGTTTCCTTCATGCTATGCAAGGGATCCTTCAAAGTGGTCCTTTGAGCTATGCGAAGTGACAAGGAGGGTTTCCTTCAAGCTACATTAAGGGAGAGTTTCTACCATATTTTATTTTTTGATAGTTTTTCCCTAAAGTCCCAAAAATGCGTTTTAGCCATTTTAAGCGATTTTAAAGGTGAAAATTTGTCTAAAATATCTATTTAACATTTTCAAATATTTTTAATAAAATTTATAACCCAGAAAAAAGTTTAAAGGGTCGAATTTTCTTATCTTTAAATTTCAGGAATCATATTTTGATAAATATTTTTAAATCATCTATACTAGTAAATATTTATTTTTCTACCAAACTTATTTTTAAAAATACTGAAAGGATAACTGATCAGATTTCTGTAAACATATATATGCATATACTATGATATACTCTCATTGGTTGGGGATATATTTAGAAATCAGTTGAGAAAGTCATTTGAGAAAGTCATTGGGAGGCTTACACGACATGCCTAGTAAGGGCAATTGCGTAAAATATTAGGCACAAGTAACATAATCCAAATGTACCATTGTAATTCCTAACACCGTGTTGAAATTTGTTCTGATGAAATGTTGAAATACTCATGATATCCTATTATAAATCATAAATCCTAATTTACTGTGAAATAATCTTGCCTCATAGTTAAAAAAAAAGCCTGACGCTGTGTTCGCTTCCATATCAACACACTTTTGATTTTTTTTTAAATGTAACAATACTATACTATATAAAAGATAAAAAGTACTCTATTTTATAGTCAAATATAAAAAATCTTTTGACATAAAAATGTTATTTATGTTTTAAAAAAGTTATAAATAATATAATAAAAGCAATCAATAACTTGTTTTTGTATGACAAAATTGCTGGTTTTTTAAAACCATATCAAAATCGCTGGTTTTTAAAAATAAAAGCGTCAGGACTATAATTTGAAAAATCTTTGCGTCCCGACCTAAAGTAAAACCTTCTCTCAACTATATATACTCAAGAGAAAATTGGTATTATAGATACTTTAATCGTTTCCAAAATGGTAAGGTACTCCATATGCTTCCAACACCAACAAATATATCATTTACAGTATTCCTCCTTCTCTTTGCAGGCTTTCTTGATGGTAATCTTGTTCAGTTTATTTTTCATTCCATTTGGCCCGAAAACTGTCAATGCAACCAATTTTGATGTAACATCATATGGTGCAATAGGAGATGGGAATAAGGATGACACCGAGGTACGTAAATTATGCCTACAATTTGAATCAATAGAGAAATTTCTAATTAATTGTAACACTGTTTGCAATATACAGGCTTTTGATCGGGCATGGGGAGTTGCATGTAGAGATACCTCAAGACATCCGAGACTGATCGTGCCACCATCCAAGACGTTTTTAATACATTGTATCGAATTCATTGGTCCGTGCGTGTCTTCTAGCATTCACATTGAGGTACATTCAGTCTCTAGTTAATGATAATTTATGATTTTGTGTTTTCTAGTGTCTAATTATATGTGTAACATTTTATAAAAATGTGAGTAAAGTCATTTTAGTTATGATATATTATAACATCAAAAATATATTTTTGGTTGGTAGCTTTTGGGCAATATTACTGCTCCAAAGAGTCTAGATGGGTGGAAAGGCTACGATACCAATGGCTATTTGATGCAATTTACGTCGGTTAAAGGACTCATCATGGACGGACCTGGCCAAATAGATGGCCAGGGTTCTATCTGGTGGCCGAAAGAAGCAAACATTAAGGCAATTAATATTAACCATCATTTAGTCTAGCTATTTTTGTTTACTTTAATCAATATATTAGTTATTAATTACGTAATTACTCATTTTGTTTCTTTCTGCAGCCCACAGGTCCAAAGTGCGATTGCCCATCGGTATGTTCGTCTATTTCTCTTTAACTACATGTTAATATATAACAAATAAAAAAATGTCCATTTAACCGATCTTTTTAGATGTTACGTTTTGAAAAATGTGACGGCCTACAACTGAGAGGTACAAGACATATAAACAGTCCAAAGAGCCATGTCAGCCTCAATGGTTGTAAAGGCGCAGATATCGGACATCTTTATATTTCAGCACCTGAACACGCCCCTAATACTGATGGAATCAGCATCAGTTGGTCTTCACACGTTAATATCCACGACTCTGTTATCCAAAGCGGTATGACATATAAGAAAATTCTAGTTTCTTATATATATGAACACCATAAAAACAGGCGACGATTGTGTGGCTATTAGTGTTGGCACACACGACATCAATGTAACCGGTATCACATGTGGACCTGGTCATGGCATAAGGTAACATTTCATCATCATGCTCAGAAAATCTTTGGGATGATCTCAATTCCGAAATTTATAAAATAAATTTTGTCCTGCATTATTTCGATTTGCTCAATTGACTTGTTTTGCAGCATTGGAAGCCTTGGAAAGAATGGTGTTTATACTACGGTTGAACAAGTGCATGTGCGAAATTGTAACTTCTCTGGAACGCAAAATGGAGCACGAATCAAGACTGTACCGGTAAAATTAAAATCACGTCGACTTACTACTGAAAATTGAACCGTTTAACTTTTTGAAGGATACTAATATTACTCTTATTGGTTTCTTGCAATGTAGTACGGAAAAGGGTACGCTAGGTCAATTATATTTGAGGACATTCATTTCGTAAATTCCGGTAATCCAATTATAATTGATCAACATTACTGCACTTATTCGAATAACAAGAATTGCACTGCACCGGTAAGCCTTGTTACACAACAATGATCTCTTAAGTGATCAACATTACGGTGTTTTAGCATAAAAGATCTCCGGGACTAATTTATCTTTTTTTTTCTGATTTGGATTAGCCTGATGCTGTCATCGATACAAGTGAGCGATGTAACGTATAGAAATATACATGGATCTTCGACATCAAAGCAAGCAATTACTCGCAATTGTGTTGGAAAGTTTAACTGTACTGGAATCGAAATGATTGAAGTTAGACTCACCGGAGAAGACGTATTTGCTTACTGCCACAATGTTCAGGGATATTTTACCCATACTACTCCTAAGATTCACTGTAATTAGGTTGTTCATTATAGCACACCTATTAAGTCGGAATGAACTATAGTGTTTTTAGATTGGGGATTGTGTCCGAGTATTGTTATACAAATTTTGATATAATAAATCAAATTACCTTATGCATATAAATGGTCTATACAAGAAAACTTTACCTCCTGGATTTCATACAAACTATTATTGTTAGCTTTAGTAACAAGAAGATCATAATTTTGTTTTTGTTAGCTTGGTTGAGGATTCCGTAACATCAGACATCTTGAACTGTCTCAATGAAGTGTCAAAACTACTATGCTAGTCGCTAGAATACTTAGGTCGTATTTATAGGGCTTGGGTCACAATTTTATTAATAAGATATATTAACAAAACTAATAAAGATACTTTCTTTATACATTTGGGAAATTGTAGTACATGTATTGTAGAGTATCCTCATCCAAATGAAAATAACATGAAATACAATATATGTATATAAACTGATTCAAGCCATGGCCTTTGACAAGTGCTTAAATAGCATGCTATTGAACGATCTTTTGTGTAATATTTAACGAGAGTTTGATTAACGTCTTCTTGTTTGATCCTTTGTGTTCGACGAGTGTTTGAGTCGTGTGTTCTTGTACAATCCTTTTCTACATGAACGAACAAACTAACAAACTAACGTTGACGGTCGGGACTGAGGATTCGTGGTCAATGCGGATGCCTTAAAACATAAATTGGGTCTCTACTTAAAACAAGTCTGCCTCTCAGGGTACAATAACTGAAGCAGTATGTACTGCCTGCCAAGGAATGCCACCTAACCGAGGTTACACCGAATAAACTTGTAGTGCTTGAACTTGTAAAAGAAAAAGAATGTGAAGATAGAGAGTACTCTTCTCTACTTAGTTCCTCAGCAAATGAGTCTTCAAGTGTCACCTGTTCTCTAAGTATTCTTATGTAAATATGTTCTCTTTTTTACAAAGCCTACTATTTATAAAAAAAGTCATGAATATGTGAAGAATCTCACTTAATAAAAAAAATACAAAACTCTAATAGTCTAATGTGACATAATACTCTACTCAAGAGTTTATCTACAAGTAACCATATGAAGAGTCTCATAAATAACTTAAAGTGAATTATATCTTCATTTATTTATTTCAAATTTCCAACATATTTATCATTGAGTTAGTTACGTGTATATCACCTACCCGTTTTAACTGTTATACATGAATCGGGGTGATCAAGAGTGCGGACTAATATATATTCCAAAACACACTCTTGTAAACAGAACATTACATGCAATACATAGATATTAATACAAACTTATAGCACATAACCATTATCTTGATCTTGTCATATTTATACTCAACATAATGGTATCGAACCACATTATTTACAACTTAAGTCACACCAAATCAAGATCATAATCAAAGATTTAAAGAACAAACCATAATCACACATGAAATAAATAGCTTCACAAAATAAAATTGCTATACAACCACAAATTCCAAAGTAAAATAAGAATTTTCGGTATTGGAGTACTTTATGTTGGAAAATTATGAATAACGAAAACTACGAACAGTTATTGAGAATGCACTTGATGAACCAGTTGTTTGCGGTTTACGAAACGTGTGTTACACTACTTATTTGTGAGAAGCATAGGAATGGATCTAAGCTTCTGGATCTAGGATCTAGTGATTGAAATTCGTATTTCTTAAAAATTTTATAGTTTCATATTCACATGGTATATAGTGTCCTATTTTAGTGTCGTGCTTGATTTTAAAGTCTTCTAACACTTGTCTCAAAATAATTATTTTTTATTTGAACCATCTTCTATATATATATATATATATATATATATATATATATATATATATATGTTTAAGTTCAAGAAAGAAATCAAATTATTGCAAAAAATGAAAGAAATGAATATGAGCCACTAGTTTTATTTTAGGTTTTAAATATTTAAAAATAAATAAAAAGATGTAAATGCAACAATAAATGCACTCTCTCTCCAATTAATACAACTAATATAACCATAATAAATCTTTCTCTAATTAATATATCTAACTAATTTAACTATAATAATTAAAAACATAAAAACATTACTTTAGTTTTATTTTTTGTTTACACATTCTTCATTTTATTCAATATAAATACAATTTATTCATATAATACTATTATTTATATTAAAAAAAAATTTCACTCAATTTATTAGCATGTTTTTTAACACTAAATATTAAAACATAATATATATTTTTTCCAATTGGTATGCCTATAAAAATTATTGTCATAAATAATTATAATAATAATAATAAAATATCATACAAATGTGTCCATTAAATGTAAGCAATAAATATATAATCTACACAAAGTTATATAACCTACACTTGTTTTGAATGATAAAAACGTACAACATACAAAAAGCATACAACTTACATATGTAATTCGAGATCAACAATTATATAAACTACACAAAGATACACATATCCTACACATGCGTAGGTTATATATTTTTCGTATGTAGGTTATATGTTTTTTTATTCTTAAAACAAGTGTAAGTTATATGTTTTTGTGTAGGTTGTATAGTTTTTATTGACTTTTAATGCAAACATGTGTAAGATAGTTTTTTGTAATATTCATCACAATGTAACTACGTGTTGATGGATATTGATATGTGGGGTTTGAAGAAATTGGTTTTGAATAAAAGGAAATTAATGTATGAATAAATTGTATTTGTGTAAGATAAAATTTTCGTGTGTAGGTTATATGTTTTTTTGTGTGTAGGTTATATGTATCGTGTGCATGTGTATTTTATTGATGATAAATTTTGTGTGTAGGTTAAATGTTTTTCGTGTGTAGGTTATATGTTGTCTTATTCTTAGAGCAAGTGTAGATTATACGTTTTTGTGTAGGTTGTTTTTGTTGATATCTAATGCAAACACATGTAAAATAGTTTTTTTGGTATTATTCATTATAATGTAAGTATGTTTTGATGGATATTAATATATTGAGTTGGAAGAAATTAGTTTTGGATAAAAAAAAAATTTTAATGTATGAATAAATTATACTTTTGTAGGATAAAAATTCAAGAAACAAAAAGTAAGTTATAAAAATAAATGAGTTCTTAATATTTTATAATTATAATAATTTAATTAGTTATATTAATTAAATAGATAAGTATTATGATTTATAAGTTATATTAATTGAAGAAAGAGAATAATTAATATTTTCTTTATTTATCTTTAAGCATTTAATACTTAAAACAAAACTAGTGGTCCATATTCATTTCTTGCAATAATATCATTTTTCTCTTGAACCATTCCCTATATATATATATATATATATATATATATATATATATATATATTAGGATGAATATCATTACAGAACTATTAAATTATTTAAGAACCTAAAGAAACCCTTAAAAAGTAGCACTTTTTATAAATTATATTGTATGTTAATGTTATTTGAGTGTAGTTTTATCATTTTTTTATCTATAAATATGATTACAATTTTAAAATTAGTTTTTTTACATATCTATGTCTCTTTACACATATGTAAATTTGTTAGTGCATAAATTCTACACATATGTAAACTTGTGATTAATATATACAATAAATATTTATATATACAATATATATATATGGAAAATATCAAGAGAGAACTCCTTTTTAAAGTGAAAACTAAAGAACTAATAATAAAATATTTTTAATTTAATTAAAAAAAGTATTTTTAATTTTTTTTTCTTTCATCTTTCTTATATATTGTTATTCTTCACCACAAAAAAAATATAAAAATAAAACAAAATGAAATAAAAACTCGTTGTAATGCATATATGCAATAAGCCGACTTTTTCTTAATGCATATGTGCACTAGTGTGTATTTTTATATGTTCAATAGTGTTGATTAGCATATATGCAATTGTTGTATTGTATATGTGCAATACTGTTATATTTTATACAAAAATAAAACAAAATCGATATAGTGCATATGTGTATTAGTGTTGTATTACATATGTGCGCTAGTGTGTATTGCATACAATATTAGTGTTGTATTTGTATATATTCAATAGTGTGTATTGTATATATGCAATAGGCATTGGTGCACATATGCACTACACTAACATGTTTTTTTAGTATCAATATCATCTTATTAGGAGGAAAGAAAAAAAATCACAAAATATTTTTTTAAAAATAGTGAAAAATAATTATTTACTAGCTCTTTAGTTCTCTCTTCAAGAGGAATTCTCTTTAGATCTCACCCCTATATATATATATATATATTTATATATATATATATATAAATATATATATATATATATAAATATATAAATATATATATATATATATATATATATATATTATGAGATAACTCCTACTAATATAGAAAACTTGAGAAGTAATAAGAACTCGCGAAAATTATACCCAAACATGATTTTTTTTTAATTTCATATATTTTATTATAAGGTTACATTTCTAAAAAAATACAAAATAAAATAAAGAAAGTCGATTACGATATTTGACATATTACATATTATATGTAATTATATGTAGTATAACACTATTACATATATGTACTACAAAATATAATATATGTAATACGAAAATATTGTTATATTACATATGTATAATATAACACTGTTACATTTATGTACTATCTTAATCGACATTTTTTTTATTTTTTTCTTAATATTGGTAAAGAATATCAACATATAAGAAAAATGATAGAAAAAAAAATAAAATAATTTTTAAGTTAAGTTTGCGCGAATTCTTTTTTAGTTGTGTCTGTTAAGCGGAGTTCTCTCATGAATTTTCGCGAGTTCTTTTTTAGTATATGCAATTGAATGTGCTTTCCAAGAATAGACGCATGATGTATCCAAGATTCGTTCAATTGATCTTGTATTGTAACATCCTACTTTTAATAATAATAAATAAGAGAAATTTTGTTTACTTAAGGGTGTGTTTATATTTAGTTAAGTTAAATAAAATAATATAGTGTGGTCTTGGTCAATAAAAGATAGAATAAGGGATGATGATTGGTCTTACGTCCATGGGCTTAAGGGTATATAAACCTCTTAAACATCTCTAAAACCATAAAACCCTCATTCTTATCTTCTAGCCTCCCTATACACTCAAAACACACACAAACACTCCTCTAACCTTACGACTTCTATCCAAATCCAAATTAAGAAGGATTTGTGTTAGATATTTGATTATACAAGAAAGAAACAAATCTTGGGTCACGTATTGAAGCTAACCCGCAGCTCGAAGTGAACCTAAAAGGTACATTTTAGCCTTAAAGGTTACGTTTTTAAGGTCGGTTTGCCTAATATTTGATACGAAGGAAAATCGGGCATTTTTATACAATAAAAATGTAAAGTTGACGTTAAAATATGGGCTATTGAACTCGTTAGTAATTACGGATCACTTAGTAACCCTAGATCTAGCTTAATCGGACTCCAAATCAATAATGGTTTAAACTTTATTGCAAAACGGGCTAGATCTTGGTTGAAGGTAGAATGGTAATGGTTAAAAACTCAAATAATGGTAAACATAATGATGGATGATAATATATGTAATAATATTAACCACTGCACGCTACAGTAAGAGTATTTGCATTGAAAAGTATTCGAATGAGAAGTGTTCGAATCAAAGGGAAATGATGAGAATGGATGCATATGAGTCAAGTCCCTGAGGAACCTCCCTCTGACTCAGTAAAGTAATCAAATCGAATAGAAAGAGTTATCGAATCGGATAACGTGGAAAAAGTAATCGAATCGAACGGGGTAAGTAATCGAATCGAATGGGTGATTCGATTTGATTAGGAATTTCATTCGAATGGAAAGTCCATTCGAATAGAATCTACCATTCGAGTAGAAAGTCCATTCGAATATGAAGCCCACTCGAATAGAAAGTTCATTCGAATAGAATATGTCATTCGAATAGAAAGTCCACTCGAATAGAATCTACCATTCGAATAGAAAATGCCAGTCAATTAGTTGAGGATTCGATTAGATTAGTCCAGACTTAGAATTTTTAGCTCTGCCCCTTGGACCCTGCTAGGGGTTACTGCCCCTAGGCCCCGCTGCCAGGGGCTGTAAGTCCTTTAGACGGATCTTTCTTCTGCAGAAACCTCTGGTACATCAGAAACATCTTTTTCTTCTTCCCCTTAAGGTTTCTCATTATCTCATCGAACACAAACTTGGAGTAATTATAATTCCAGTCCATGATCAGAGTAGCCACAACCGACATCTGAATGTGGCTAATCTCATCTGAACCCCCTTTTTATAGAGACACACGTGAAGAACGTGTGACTCAAGAACCTCCAGTAAGGATGGAAAAGTTTCTTGAGGGATGGAGGGTAGGATTCTTCATATCCCATTCTTAAAGCAATTTCAAAAACAACATCAGTGGAGTATTCAGTTGGATAGTCATGTTGATCACCGAACAGTAGAACTTCACGAATAATGGCCTCTGAAATGACAAGAGGCCTCTTTTGAATCTTTGAGTAAATTGTTACTGCTCCCCAGCACCCTGTTGGTTAATAGAAGCATTGTTCCAAAACTCCATCACCATCTTTTTGAAAATAACAGGAGTTTTTCGTATAGCATGAGAAATCCTGCACGTGTTGAGCTCCACTATCATAGGCTTGAATTCTATGTGTACAAGAGGTGGATCATATAAGCATCCGACAATATTGTGAGTGTCTACAAACTTTAATGGTGCCTGATCAACCATGACTACAAAAAATGAATCAAGTTAATAATGTATTCATTTAACTGTAAAGTCACTCAACATTATAAAGGTAAATGACAATTTGGTTGAATAGCAGGGATCAAGAATGCAAATTTAGATAATATTGATCACTAAATGTAAATGAATGTCAATTTTAATATAAAATAAAATGTTTTTTCGTTCATAAATTATGTTTTCTGTCAAAAAGCTTGGTTTTTGGTCCTTGTGCTGAGTTCTCTATCTAACAAAGTCCACATTCACTAAGAACATGAGTTATCGGTCACTCAGTATTAGTTATAAGTCAACTAGTCAACCGAGAACCCTTGACATTTCAAATAGACTCAAGAGTTCTCTGTTTGACCACAACTTTTTGGTCAAATGACCCGAGAACCCTAGATCCCTAGATCTATGGAGATCTCAGCCAGGAAAACCCTTGGGTTTCTCCTCGAATTATGAATCATCTTCTCCAAAACACCAAAACCACCATTAATATTAAACGTGCAATTTTAATTACTCATAACATGTTAAGAATAGAACTCACAAACATTATAATCTCCATCCTAAACAATACTCATAACTTGACTATCAAAAATCTGTTAGTTCCGTCCAGATAACATCCACAGTGAACCGAAAAAGGGCCTTTTTCAAGCTTTCATTTAACTATTTATTAACGATGATTACGTAAAATCTTGAAGAAAGAGAGATTGAATGACTTGATGATTGTCAAGGGTTTTCGGCTTATAGAGTGTTTGTAGATTTGAGATTTGAAGTAATGAGACCAATAATGCAGAAAAGAAAAGAATCTTTTATGTTTCAAAACATTAAGTTTTTGGGCCGAAAACCCTGATGGGCCGAAAACCACTTAAGAACCAAGACCATTTCATCAAATCCAAATCAACCATTAATGGCCCACCTATGCCGAAAACAATTTCTATACCCAACATGGGCTTGATCCATAGTTTTAAAGTCGCTGCTAAACGCATCATTCGATACTTAAAAAGTTAGAAGGCGCTAGGAGTGTGCAAGAAACCGAAAAACCAATCCGAAAATCAAAAAACCAAAAAAATCTGAACCGAAACATTATTTGGTTTTATGTTTTTTAAAAACCGAACAAACGGTTCGGTTTTGGTTTTGCATGTAATAAAAACCGAAAACCCGAACCGAACCAAATTCCTGAATTTTATTTTTTTTATATTTTATTTTAAGTAATCTATAAAGTACTTTATAAAAATTTAAAAAATATGTAGCTCCAATATTTTTTGTCAAATGTATAAGAGTCTATTAGTTAAAAATTAACAAAATTATATATATCTATATTCATTATTTTTTGCCAACATAAATGGGCTAAAATTTTCAAGCACAAATTGCAAAAACCAAAACCGAACCAAAACCACAACGAAAACCAAAAAATAAAAAATAAAAAAATCCACGCATACCTCTAAAAAGCGCTATTGATCACGACTTGCATATCCATCACAACTTGGGCTCTCAACTTCAGGTCTTCCCTAATACACATTAGTAAGGAACTTCGTATCTACATGCCTTCTTGTATGCAGATTGGGTGGGTTAGCCAAATGGCCATCAATCCACTAGGGATTTTCCATATACATGGATTCTTGATCAGCTACAACAGAAACTCAAGACAAAGCTCTAGCTGATATTGTGGCTTAATTAACCTAGCTGGAAGCTCTTCTAAAAGAAATCTGGCAAAGGCCGGATTTTGGGTTGTGCAATCTGTGCCACTGCACGAGGCCCAAATTTTCAAACAGACCCAAAGATTGCTTTTATACTTTTATATATATCTAGGCCCGAGTATGAGGCCAATTACCGAAACCCAATTTGATTAAATAGTAATACATAGGATACCTAGACGGTGAATGGGTTTGCAAGTGCAAGAAAACGGGCCCGCCTTCCTGAAACTAGTGAAGTTTAATTCACAATAACTTGATGACATTTTTATTATCAAGTATTGATTATTGATTTAGTATCATGATTCTATGCGTGAATAACAAGTTATAATTGAATGAATATTAACATTTTTAGTTTTAAGATATACTGAATATAATAACGTATATTATAAAAAAACACATTAACATATATAATATATATTACAATCAGGTATATAATCGGGCAAATAGGGTTATGTAATCGCGTGATCGGGTCGGCTAATCGAGTATATTGTGAATCACACACTCGTCCCAAACCCGTAAAAAGTTTCGAAGGTAATCCCAAACTCCCCATACCTTAATGAGATGGGTATTACCCTAAGGAGAAGGCCCAAAATTTATCACACACAAGGCCTAACTTTTGTTAATCATTTTAGGGATGGGTCTGTCTGGTCATATACAAAAGATACCCCAACCCTGTTGTTTTGGACAAAAATCTGCTAAGGATAATGTATCCAAATCTGTTAAGTGAGGTATAGTGCAAACACGATAATATTGGATGTGTAATCGTATTCTTGGTGAACACAATGATTTGATCACGAGGGAAAAAGCCCTTGAATACGATAATCTTACTTCGGTCAAAACTTAACAAGGTAATCTTTGATCGATTGACTTCGGTCAAGGATTAACGAGATAATCTTTGGTCGAATCACTTCGGTCAAGGATTAACGAGGTAACCTTTGTTCGGATAGTACGTGATTATTGTAATCTCCGGCACAAAAAACCCCGGACGGTGAAAAATATCACCGTCGATTATATTGATAATAAAAGGTGGTTACAAGTGTTGTGGAATTGATGATCGAGATTACAAAGTAAACTAGTGATTAGAGAGAGTATATTGCTTCTGCTCTAGTGTGTGTGATAATACATGTGTTTTTCATACTCGATCATAACTCAATTAAATAAGAAAACACCAATAACAATATTTCCTAACAATCCGGAAGTCTTCCACTAGCCATTCCCATGACTTTGACCACGTGCCAATAGCCGTTCAGTAGCGAGATAAGAGGAAGAACGAGCCTTGGTGCCGTTGTTAATATTTAAACATCAATCTTCACTTGAATTCGTCCATTAACAGCTTGGTTGAATTAGGATCCTGGATCCATACTCCAGCTAGAGAATACTCCGTGAGGATAATTGATGCAAGTACGTCGTAAAGTTGCCACACCTGTCTTACACATCACCATACTAAACGCAATCATTAGTAAACAAATAATACTGAGGATCGTAGATCCTTTATGCCCTGATACATATCTCAAGGATAATCTATCAGTAAGATAGTTAAGGATAAAGGATCCTCAGCATAAAATTCATGCCCTAACAATTTCCCCCAAAATGGCGGGTGACAGTGGAATACAGCTGTCATTTTGAAATTCAAAATTGCTGCGAAAACTGATAGATGGGACGGTTTTGCCAGAATATTTACCATTTAGCTCTCAAGGTTAATTATAACCGTTTATATATGCCGCCCTATATCTTTGGTTATAAACACGCCTTCATCCGACGCATCAGGTATCCTTCTTACCTTTTTCTCTTATTTTCTTTAATCATGTCTGCTGCTCGTCTTCTTCTTCTCCGGCTCCCTCTAAACCTTCCGAACAAACCTCTGACGGCTCCGAGTTAACCAAAATGGAACCCCAATGTCTGCTTGCTAACCCATCTTCCGAAATTTACAAACTTACGGATTCCGAGGTCGAAGATTTTCGTACACTATTTCCTCAGAAAACCCTATTCCCACCCTACGAATCCAGTTTCATATGTGATGTATATTCTAAGGTTTGGGTCTGCTTTCCGGCGACTCCATTTCTGATCGGCTATAAGTACCCTTTTCCGTCTTTTACCCAAAGCTTTTTCGACTCTACCGGCATATCCTATATACAGGCTATGCCTATGATCTGGAGGTTTCTTAGCACTATCAAAAGGATCATCGAAGAGGAGAAATTCGATTTCGGTCTTCCCGAGTTATCATAATTATATACCCTCACTACCCACGGTCCTGCTCGTTTCATCTTCAAATCCAAGCCCCGACAGCCCCATCCGATCTTAAAAGTCACTCTGAATGATTCCGTGTGGAGGAATCAGTTTTTCTTTGTAAAACGCGACTCAATACCAGGGGGACTGATCTTCCTTCAAATTGGGTTAAAAAGGGTAGGATCCTGGATCCTTAAGAGATAACATGATCCTTTATGCTTTGACTCGAATCCTGAACTTCTTCTTTTGATTTGCAGTTGACAATTTTGCTTCTTTGGGCAAGTTACCTGGCACAGAAGAAAAGACAAAACAGTTCCTAGCACTGGATACCGAAGTTAGGACCTTTCAAGCTCGATTTGTTGAAGGTTTTTTGTGATATCTCCTCGAGTTCAAGCATGTCAAGTAAGTTAATAATTTCAATATAAATAAGATTGGAATAAGAAAACTTATCTGTTAACTTTTTTCATTTTCAGGCGCCAAGAAATCCCAGAAGTCAGCCGGTAAGTTCTCCCTGGAGGACATTGATTGTATGGTCACCTCCCCCGTTGTCAAGAAAGAGGCTTCAAAGGCAGGCACTAGTTCCGAGCCCAAGACTGCAACAACCAGGGCCAAGTCCGTAGCTTCCAAGAGGAAAAGATCCTCTGATCCCGAGACCCATTATGACATTGTTATCTTTGTAAGTATCCTGTATCCTGAAACTCTGAATTGTAGGATCCAGTATCCTTCTGACTTTGAGTACTTTGTTGTGTATAGGTTGTGAATGCTTTCAAGGAGCATTACGAAAAGACTATCGGCCAAATGAGTGACAAGCTGTCGAGATTAGGGAAAAGCGTGGTTGCCAAGGATAAGGCCATGATCCAGCTCTCCAAGGAGAAAAAACAGTTGGAGGATCAACTATCCTTGGCCGAAGCCCAACGTCAAGAAGCAGTGGAGCAGACTACAGATGAGGCCAAAGTGTGGGCTGCCAGGTCGGTATTCCAGGCGTGGATCAAGATGGCGAAGGAGGCCGATGATCCCGCTTTTGACAAGTCGGCCTGGGACGTGGAGAAGTGGAAGGCTGCTCTTGACGATCTTGGTGGTGAGGATGACGAGGAGATGGCTGAGAACACCGAGGCTGGACCAGTGGCGTTAAGGAGGCGGTTAAAGCTGACAATGGAGAAGGTGATGCTGCGGTTGAAGATGCAGCTTAAGTGGGCAATGAAGGATATCAAAGACAAGGCCTGAGCCCACGTTTTATTTTGTGTTGATGTTTTTCTGAACAATTATCATGGTCTGTAATAAATAGTAGTAACTAGGATAAAGGATCCATGATCCTTAAGACAATTGGCGGGGGTGACAAAGGTGGATGATCCTCTGTTTGTGGGGATGAAGCCTTTGTTGCCCCAGTTTTTAATTTTCATGCACTTATGAACTGTTAGTAACTCCCACTTAACCCGGATGGATGGTCCATCTTTTCGCGTGGTGAAGTTCGGGTTAAGAGTTTTGGATAAGTCCTCGTGGCTTATCTTAATTAATATATAAATCTTTTGATTATTTATTTGTTGTTTATTTTTAAAAGATTGTTAGATATAACTTTAACATTATTGATTGTTTTGAAAACTAATCTTAAGTAAAAGATTTACAGGATAAAAGATCCTTATGAAAATAACTCAGGATAAAATATCCTTAAATAACAAATATCAAGATAAAATATCTTTAATTGTTGATAAAATTTATATAATAGAATTCCCTCAAAGGGCAAATTTTATGATAAAGTATCCTTAAAATAGGTAAAATTTTTAGTAATAAAGTAACTTTAAGAGAATAGCTTTTTAAACTGAAATATCCAAAATTATTGCAACAAATATCATACATAAGTTAATTAACAAAGATCATACCAGAAGGTCTAAAATAGACCTAAATTACCAAAAGTATCGAACTCTTAATGATCCTTAAAGGAATAGCTTTATGATCCGGGATCCTTAATTTTTGATCTTCACAAAGAACTTAGAAAATCTGCTGCAAATAATTCATAATATTAACTGGGATCGAACCCATTAAGCTGGGGACAAGCCCAAATAATATACTGGGGACAAGCCCGTGAAACTGGGGACAAGCCCGTGTAACTGGGGACAAGCCCGTGCAACTGGGGACAAGCCCGTGTAACTGGGACAAGCCCAAATACGGATGTTAATTGGGGACTCGCCCAAACCGGGATTTAGCCCAAATGTGAGATAACATGAAAACGTTATAAACCGGTGGTATGGTACGTCTACCATAAATCGTAGGATCCTCCATATAGCCGGAGACAACGAAATTGTCAGCCACTAAGCGTGTACTGGTCCCGCTGCCCTGGACTATACTTCAGATATGGTGCGCTACAGGCGATCGTAAGAAAGGTGAAAACCTTTAAACCTTAGAGGATATGACCATCGGGGGTCGTATCCAAACGTGGGCTAGGCCAAGAGAAACAAGATAATACCTCAAATGTAAAGGAGAGGTGGCCAACCTCTTGATCATCAAGTAAACTATTATAATCCTGCATGGTTATTCAAAACCTTGGAAAAATAAAATGTTAAGAATATATTATCCTTGATAATAATTCAAAAAGAATAACTGATCAGATAGATGTTACTGATTTAGGGGATCCTTGATCCTTTAAGGATATAATATCCTCCAAGGATAATAGATCCTGATCAGAAAAAATATCTCTTGAGGTGGATGGCATTCCATGCTCTCGGTAACATGTTGCCTTCCATTGTGAGCAAATGATATGCCCCCTTTCCTGCCTCCGACTCAATTTGATAAGGTCCTTCCCATTTGGGTGCTAACTTTCCATCGGCCGGATTGGTAGTATTTTGGAAGGCTTTCCTCAAAACTAAATCTCCTTCTTGAAATCTTCTTATTCTGATATTTTTGTTGAATGCCCCAGCTACCCTTTGTTGATATGCTGCCATTCTGATCTTGGCTAGATCTCTGAGTTCTTGTATAGTATCCAAGTCTTCAAGAATGATTTCTTTATTGGCTTTAGGATCACGGATGCTCGTTCTTGCCGTAGGAACCACCATTTTGGTAGGAAGTACAGCCTCCGAGCCAAACACCAATGAGAAAGGTGTTTGACCTGTCGCATTCTTTGGCGTTGTCCTGTCTGCCCAAAGAACATAAGGAAGTTCTTCAGCCCATTTTCCCTTCTTGGATCCTAGCTTCTTCTTTAAGTTGTTGATAATGATCTTGTTGCTAGATTCTTCTTGACCATTGGCTTGAGGATGAACCGGAGTGGAAGTAATCATTTTGATGCCCAACTGTCACAAAAGTTAGTGGTTCTATTCCCGATAAACTGGGAACCATTGTCACAAACAATTTCAGCAGGAATACCAAATCTAGTTATAATATTTCATTTAATAAAAGATATTACTTCCCTTTCTCGGACTTGTACAAATGCTTCTGCCTTAATCCATTTGGATAAGTAGCTAGTCATAGCAAGCATAAAAACCTTTCCACAGGGTGCTTTTGGTAGCTTGCCCACAATATCCATATCCCATTTCATGAAAGGCCATGAGGAGGATATAGGATACAGAGGCTCCGCTGGCTGATGAAGGATGTTTGCGTGTCTTTGGCAAGCATCACATTTCCTTGAATACTCCACTGCATCCTTCTTCATTGTTGGCCAGAAGTATCCAGTTCTGAGTATCGTGGCAAAATAACGCTCTTCCACCTGTGTGATTGCCGCAATCTCCTTCATGAAAATCCTTGAGTACTTCTTCGATCTCAGGATCTTCAATGCATCTTAAATATGAACCTGTAAGAGATTTTCTATATACCATATCATTTAATAAAATATATATTGGGATACATTGAGTTTGAAGGACTTGGGATTTTCGGTGACTGGAATTTCTCCAGTTTGAATGTAATTCTTGATAGGATGTATCCATGATCCTTTCTTATTCGATGATAAAGGATCCCAAAGTACGATTTATTTATCATTCGTTATCTCCCCAACTTCCTGTTCTCCTATTGCTGGCGAGAGAATGTGGATTATTGGGATCTTCAAATCCTCATGAATCTTCAAAGATGAGGTTAAGTTTGCCAAGGCGTCTGCCCCAGCAATTTCTTCCCTCGGTACCTGTGTAACACTAAATATTTCAAAGGATTTCGATAACTCCTTCACAACATCTAAATATTTGATTAGTTTTTCAC
Source organism: Bidens hawaiensis (assembly GCF_021521415.1). Taxonomy (NCBI): domain Eukaryota; kingdom Viridiplantae; phylum Streptophyta; class Magnoliopsida; order Asterales; family Asteraceae; genus Bidens; species Bidens hawaiensis. Next base: position 1,486,933 of record NW_027491277.1, read on the forward strand.
CCTTAACAGCATACGGGCCATTAAAGTGATTAGTTATCAATAAAGAATCTATATAAACTTGAAGATACCTGATCCTCATGCTTTTGGCTAATTGCAAACCTGCGATTAGAGCCTCGTACTCTGCTTCATTGTTTGTTGCTTGGAATTCACAAGCTATGGACTGGGGTAATATGTCCCCCTGTGGCGATTTCAGTAGGATCCCCAATCTTGTTCCTCTTACATTGGAAGCACCATCTGTGAAGAGTATCCAAGGATCCTTGGTCTTTTCCAGTTGTTGGACCTCCAAATCAGCTTCATTTTGTAGATCACTAGTGAAATCAGCCACAAAGTCCGCTAGTGCTTGAGACTTGATTGCTGTTCTTGGCTCGTATTGGATATCATATGCGCTTAATTTTACAGCCCACTTAGCCATTCTACCTGATAACTCTGGTTTTCTAAGAACATTCTTTACAGGATAGTTAGTTCTCAAAATAATAGGATGAGTTTCAAAATAATGTCTCAATTTAGTAGAAGCCATAATAAGTACAAGAATTAATTTTTCCAAATGAGAATACCTGACTTCCGCATCTAGAAGACTTTTACTTACATAGTAAACAGGATGTTGTTTACCTTTATGATCCTTTACCAAGACGACACTTACTGCATTTCCTGAGACAGCTAAATATAGGAATAAGGATTCTCCATCCACTGGCTTCATTAGAGCTGGAGCTGAGGATAGGTAATCCTTCAAGGCTGTGAGCACAGCCTCATGCTTTTCCGTCCATTCAAACTTCTTATTCTTCCTAAGGATGTCATAGAAGTCCTTGCACTTTTCGGAGGATCTTGAGATCAACCTATTGAGAGCAGCTATTCTTCCTATGAGCCTTTGGACATCCTTTGCGTTTGCAGGAGATTTCAAATTGAGGATGGCTTCAATATGCTCGGGGCTTGCTTCAATTCCTCTTTTAGTCACCATATATCCCAGAAATCTTCCAGCCTTAACACTGAAGTGGCATTTTGACGGATTCAATTTCTTGTTATATTGGTCGAGGATATTGAATCCTTCCTCGAGGTCTCTAAGGTGATCTCAGCTTTCTTTGACTTCACTACCATATCATCTATGTAGACCTCCATAGTCTTACCCAACTGATCCTTGAACATCATGTTGACTAATCTTTGGTATGTTGCCCTGCATTTCTTAGTCCAAACGGCATAGCAGTATAACAGTATATGCCGGTGGGAGTCATGAATGCTGTATCCTCTTAATCAGATGGTTCCATCTGAATTTGTTGAAATCCAGAGGAAGCATCCATAAAGGTAAGCATTTCATGTCCTGCCGTTGCATCCTCCATGGAATCTATATGTGATAATGGGAAAGGATCCTTGGGGCATGCCTTGTTTAAATCGGTAAAATTGACACACACCCTCCACTTTCCATTCTTTTTTGAAACAACGACCACATTAGCTAGCCATCGAGGATATTGAACCTCTCTGATCATACCGGCCTTAAGAAGTTTTTCAACTTCTTCTTGTATGATCTTGTTCCTATTAGGAGCGAATTTTCTTTGCTTCTGATGGACGGGTTTAATAGATAAATCAAGGCCAAGTTTATGAGTGATTACCTCTTTTGAAATACATGTCATGTCAGAATGCTTGAAGGCAAAGGTAGATCTTCTTCGCCCTAAGAAGGATATTAAATCCTCCTCAATCTTACTGGGGATACTGGATCTTAGGAACACCTTTATTTCTGAATCTTCGGGGTCCAATGATACTTCCTTAAGGTCTTTCTCTCGAGCTTCCAGCACGTCCCTAGGATGCTGCTGTAGTTGCTATGCTATAGTCTGCTTGGCTGTTGGCTTCATTGATGATGAATAATAGTTCTTGGCCTCCGCTTGGTCACCCACTATTTTTACAACTCCCCAAGGAGTAGGTAGCTTAATGCATTGGTGATAAGTTGAGGCTACTGCTTTCATTCCATGGAGCCAAGGCCTACCTAAAATAACATTGCAACAGGAAAGGTTATCTATAACACAAAATTTTTGGTATGAATTTAATCCTTCGATATAAATTGGAAGGTTGATGTCCCCCAATGTCTTCTTGGTTTCTCCACTGAAACCGACTAGCACCGATATTCTAGGAATAATCTCCGAATCCGGGATGTTCATCTTCTTGAGGACATCATGTTGGATAATGTTGACCGAGCTGCCACCGTCCACTAGGATCCTGCGTACATAATGGTTAGAGATATATAAAGTAATAATCAAACCGTCATGGTGAGGATCCTGAATGTTCAGCTTGTCTTCCTCATCGAAGAAATTCTCTTGTCTGTTTTTAGGGTGGTTGATACTATTGGTCGATCTCCGTTATCCATCTTTATCTCTTTGGCGAGTCTTTTTGCTGCAGAAAAAGAAGTTCCACATATGTCTGAACCTCCAGAGATGAAATTGACCGTTTGCACATCCAGCTTGTCCTGATGAGGATCCTGGATCCTTGAATTGAAAAAGATTCTCTGATCAGTCACTCGAGTAGTGGGGATAAGCGGTCTTTTCTCATCGTCCAACTCGAATTCTTCTACGGGATTTTCTTCTATAGCACAAGAATCTTGAAATAATTCGTAGCCTCTGGAGATAAAGTTTATCACATGAGCATCTGGCGGTGGTGGTGTTGCTTTCTGTGGAAGGTCTTCAGGATTTGGATTTCTTCCTTCCCAAGAGTTCTTTAAAGTGACCCTTGCTCAGGAGGTATCCAATTTCCCTCCTTAATCTGATGCACTCGTCTGTCGTGTGGCCAAAATCTTCGTGGAAGGCGCACCACTTAGAGTTGTCCTTAAAGCCGACAGTCTTCTCATTCTTTCGAGGCCACCTTGCTTTTTCTCCCAGATCCTTCATGGCACAAATCATGCCATGAGTATCCACAGAGAAACAGTAGTCGGAGATGCAAGGATAGTCTTCATCGTCATCTCCTTCTTCAACTGCTCGTACGTTCTGATTGTTGAACTTGGTGTACGGCTTCGAGTTGTTGTTCCTGTTCCAGGATCCTTTATTCTTTTCGGGGGTTTCTTGTTTTGTTTGTCCCTAAAGACGATTCTGGATCCTTCTGTCTTCTTCCAATCGGATATATCTTAATGCCCTGTTTCTGACTTCGTCTAATGTCCTGCACGGAGTCATCACTAAATCATCATAAAAGGGGAGCTCTTCTGAATTCCCATCTTGAATGCTTCAACAGTAGTAGTCATGTCAAGATTTGGGATTTCTAGAGCTTCCTTGCTGAAGCTGGTAACGAAATCCCTAAGGGATTCATCACTAGGTTGGATAACACGATATAAATCACTGGTTAACCTCTCAAATTTCCGACTACAGGAAAATTGAGTGTTAAATAAGTTAACTAAGTGAGAGAAAAAAGTAATTGAAAAGGGAGGAAGACTTAGCAGCCATTTTAGTGCGGCTCCCGTTAGTGTGGATCCAAATCCATTTCAAAGGCAAGCCTCTTTGAGCCTTTCAGAAACATGATTAATTTCCATCCTTTCCCTATATTGGACAACATGTTCCTCAGGATCGGTGCTCCCGTCATAAGTCTTCATGTTAGGAGTTTGGAACCGCTTAGGGATTTCAGCATCACAGATAGGTGGAGCGAATATGGATAACTTGTGACTTCCCTCCGGTATCTCAGGAATTGGGCATATCACCCCGGGAACACTAGATATCATGTCCTTGAGTTTTTGCAACTCCTTGGCCATCGCCTGGTTGATACTTGCATCCTGCATCGAACCACTGTTTGTGTCTAAGGATATAGGATCATACTAGTTACCTCTCTGTTGGGTGAAGTTCGGTATCCCGGAAGAGTATCTGGGATAAGAGGAGTCAGCAATCGGAGTGGGTCCTCCAGAAGCTATGGTCTGCATGGGGATTATGTCGCCATCATGGACTTCGGAAGACCGTTGATGGTGGGATCCAAACGATCCTTGATCCTGAAAGAAGGATACTTGATAAGGAATCCCGGAGGATCCTGGCGGAAGCATCCCTGATCCCCTTTGGAACATCGAGGAACTCTGCATTGGTTGACCTATCGACCCATGGGTGAAGCTAGATGGTCCTTGCTGGAAATCCGAGTATCCTTGGATCTGATGACCCATGGATCCTTGTTGAAGGATGGATGATCCTTGCTGAAAGACTGAGGATCCTTGAGTCTGAGGACCCATGGATCCTTGCTGAAGGATGGATGATCCTTGCTGAAAGGCTGAGGATCCTTGAGTCTGAGGACCCATGGATCCTTGTTGAAGGATGGATGATCCTTGCGGAAACTAAGCCAGGGATCCTGGACTTGTGAAATCCAGCATCCTAGGCATAAGAGGGGTGAGATCCTCTGCTGGCCTCTTAAATTTCTTGATGTCTTCGATCTCACGCAAGATCCTTTGGTTGGTCTTGTTCTGTTGCTCCATATATGCCTTGACCTGCGAAAACATAGATGAAACATCATTGTTAGTGTTAACCACCGGCGCAGTAGCAGCGGTTTTTGAGCTCTGGAAGACTGGTAGTTGCGTCTTGCTTCCAGAAGCAGCAGCCTTTGGTGCTCCCGTGATTGGCGGAGGCATCGGCGGCAAGGTCCTTGATGAGAGAGAAACAGAAAACGGCATTGTTGATGAAGCTGAGGTTGATTGAGAGGCCATTGAAAGTGATATGGGTATGAAAATGTCGAGAGTCGATGGAAATGATATGGATTATAGCACCAATTACCCAACGGTCGGCGCCAAATTGTTTTGAACAAAAATCTGCTAAGGATAATGTATCCAAATCTGTTAAGTGAGGTATAGTGCTAACACGATAATATTGGATGTGTAATCGTATTCTTGGTGAACACAATGATTTGATCACGAGGGAAAAAGCCCTTGAATACGATAATCTTACTTCGGTCAAAACTTAACAAGGTAATCTTTGATCGATTGACTTCGGTCAAGGATTAACGAGATAATCTTTGGTCGAATCACTTCGGTCAAGGATCAACGAGGTAACCTTTGGTCGGATAGTACGTGATTATTGTAATCTCCAGCACAAAAAACCCCCGGACGGTGAAAACTATCACCGTCGATTATATTAATAATAAAAGGCGGTTACAAGTGTTGTGGAATTGATGATCGAGATTACAAAGTAAACTAGTGATTAGAGAGAGTATATTGCTTCTGCTCTAGTGTGTGTGATAATATATGTGTTTTTCCTATTCTATCATAACTCAATTAAATAAGAAAATACCAATAACAATATTTCCTAACAATCCGGAAGTCTTCCACTTGCCACTCCCATGACTTTGACCACATGCCAATAGCCGTTCAGTAGCGAGATAAGCGGAAGAACGAGCCTTGGAGCCGTTGTTGATATTTAAACATCAATTTTCACATGAATTCGTCCATTAACAGCTAGGTTGAATTAGGATCCTGGATCCATACTCCAGCTAGAGAATACTCCGTGAGGATAATTGATGCAAGTACGTCGTAAAGTTGTCACACCTGTCTTACACGTCACCATACTAAACGCAATCATTAGTAAACAAATAATACTGAGGATCGTCGATCCTTTATGCCCTGATTCATATCTCAAGGATAATCTATCAGTAAGATAGTTAAGGATAAAGGATCCTCAGCATAAAATTCATGTCCTAACACCTGTAGCGTGACAATCTTGGTGCAGCCACTTTTACTATAAACCCACCTTTCATGCATGAGGAATACACATAAGTTTATTATCACTTTGTTCGTGAACATGTTGCAAGAGGAAAATTACAAAAACGGATCTTAAAGGAAAAATATCAAGTTGCAGACATATTTACAAAACCCTTGCGAAGACACATACTCTTAGCTTTATATTCCATGCACCTTAATTTGCGAGGGGATGTTACATCACATTTTAATTGGTATTAGTTAACTGAGACATTATGTAAATACATTTAGTATATATCTTGTATATATAATTTTGTAAACCCTAAACAGAACAATCAATACAATCTACAGTTTACTCACACAAACTCAAGCTATCATTTCCATAAAGAAATAATCAGAGCATATGACAACTTTCAAAACCCAACATAAATTAACATATCGAAATTTTAAAATACGTGTAAGATGGCGGTAGGCAAGGCATGCCATTTAAAGATTTAATATATCCTGAATAAATGGAGTAAATGGTATCGAATCCATGCCTTAGCCCAAATCCAAAAGTGAAAAATTTAAGTCCTTCACAGGTACAAGAAACTACACGATATCTATTATGATCTGAATTACACTTATGGAAGTGAAATTTACTTTGTGATTGGTTTTCCGCCATCTAAGACTTTTATGATAATTGTTTAACTGTTAAGTTTTTAATTGTCATGTGCTCATTGCATTAATTATTCGCCAATTATAGTTGTAAATCTTTGTAATAAACACTTGGAGTTTCACATGGTTAACCAATACGCCTTTCCTCCTCACAATGCAACTTATATGCCCTTCATCATGAGATTTTCTTTCGTCTCAATTTGGGTAATAGTTTTCGAAAACCATTCATGATTTTATGCTAAAATGTTGATGTCCTTGTCCTTGTACCAAGTTTACAGTTCATTTAAATACAGTGTTTTTTTTCAATATCTAATTATTAATGTACACGTTTCAATTTGTTTATTCTATATCAAAATTAACATATGTTGTATTAAGTGAATTAAGTATTTCTAGAGAGGAATTAATGGCCCAAAAATGTATAATAAACAATTAAGCCCAACCCAAACAAAAAACATGAATGCCCTAATATGGATTACTTTTTTTAGGTCAAGAGGTTGATAGCGAGATCTCAAATCAACTTATTGGTCTTATGATATATCTCAGTATCGAGGATGATACCCAAGAGCTGTATTTATTTATAAACTCTCCTGGCGGATGGGTAATACCGGGAGTGGCTCTTTATGATACTATGCAGTTTGTGCAACCAGATGTACATACAATATGCATGGGATCCGCCGCTTCAATGGGATCTTTTATCCTGGTCGGAGGAGAAATTACCAACGTCTAGCATTCCCTCACGCTTGGCGCCAATGAGGCTTTTATTTATTTGAGAGAAAAAAGAAGACTATGCCTTCGCCATATGAAATATGAATATGAATATTAAGTAATAATAGCATGGCACTTTGAATTCGATATAAAAATTTTTTTTTGTTTTCACAACATTAGCTTATGTATCGAGAGAGTAATATGATAAAAACGTATTTCCTATTTTCTTATTTTGGAAGTCCAGTTCAGCGTCACAAACTTTTTTCACACCAGAGGTCTCTTAACAATATTTCTATTTATGTTATGGAGCGAAAAAAATTCTTTTTTCCTTAGTTTATTTATTATTTGATCAAATAAAAAGCAACTTTGGGATTGCTGAATGACAGACAAATCACAGACAAAAAAATATAATAAATATATATAGCAACGGAGCCATCATAGTATTTTTGAATTCCTCCGAAAGGAAGGGTGGTAAGTTGATCATTTAACGATCGGGGTCTGATCGATCCTATTTTTTATTTCTTTGATGGAAGGTAAGGGTCAATTTTATTGTAGAGCCGTATGCAATGCATAATGCCCGTACGGTTGTTCGATTCTATCTTTTTTTCTTGTTATTCTTTTATCTTTCTTTTATCTTCCCCTCATCATGAAAAAGAGAGAAACCTTTTATTATCTTATATCATCAGGGTAATGATCCACCAACCTGCTGGTTCTTTTTTTGAAGTAGCAACGGGAGAATTCATCCTGGAAGTGGGAGAACTGCTGAAACTACGTGAAACCCTGACAAGGGTTTATGTACAAAGAACGGGCAAACCCTTATGGGTTGTATCCGAAGACATGGAAAGAGATGTTTTTATGTCAGCAACAGAGGCCCAAGCTTATGGAATTGCTGATCTTGTGGCGGTTGAATGACAATAACCTGGATTTCGAGTCAATTCTGAAATGAACCCTGCCGAGTTGAATATTATTATTCTATGGAATCTTTTTTATTATTCTATTGAATAAAAGTAATTGATAATCATCCGGTTAGGATCGATCTAAACCAGCCCATTATGTATATGATTCAACATGCCAACGATTAAACAACTTATTAGAAATACAAGACAGCCAATTAGAAATGTCACAAAATCCCCCGCGCTTCGGGGATGCCCTCAGCGCCGAGGAACATGTACTAGGGTGTATGTGCGACTCGTTCAGATCATGAACTAGAACAAAGGAAAGAGAACAATGATCAAATAGGATATAACGGAAAAACAAACTAGATTTCCTATCTAAAAATGGATGATATCCCTTTTATTTTGTATGAAATTTATGGTTTCTGTTGGTGTAAATCCACTCACCTCAATTCAAAATGAGAAGCAATTCTCCATTGGTAGCAAATGGTTATCCATTAAGCGGAGGAAATCTTAGTTAACATAGACCCCTCTTGCAAGAACGGACTAACAGGGTCGGTTACCCAGCCAACCTTCATAATTAATTACCGTTACTGTATAGGTAGAGCTTGTTGTGAAAGACCTATTACTGGATAATTCATGGGTAGAGCCGAAGAATGTGAACTATACAAGTTAGCAATAACATTGATTAAATGAAGTAAAGGCTCCGGTGTATAGAGAAGACCTCACCGTTGAAGAAGTAACCATAGAAACGATGGAATCCACTATTTCTTTATCATTACTTTGATTTTTTAATACCTAGTATAGTCAAATTTCGTATTTCGAGGTGAAATGTCTAGAAAAAATCAAAAATTGTGGTTGGGAAGGTTATAGTAGCCAAAGCCATTGGAATTCTTAGTTTATACATTGGAAAAATCAATTTTGTTATTAATATACTAGGAAAGGGGCAAAAGAATAACTGAAAGAAAGGAAATCTAGGAAATCTATTAGTTATTCGTTAAAGTTTCATTTATTCAATGACCAGAATTAGACGGGGATATATCGCTCGGAGACGTAGAACAAAAATTCGTTTATTTGCATCAAGCTTTCGGGGGGCTCATTCAAGACTTACTCGAACTATTACTCAACAAAAAATAAGAGCTTTGGTTTCGGCTCATCGGGATAGGGATAGGAAAAAAATCCATTTTCGTCGTTTGTGGATCACTCGAATAAATGAAGCAATTCGCGAAAGGGGGGTATGCTATAGTTATAGTAGATTAATAAATGATCTGTATAAGAGACAGTTGCTTCTTAATCGTAAAATACTTGCACAAATAGCTATATCAAATAGGAATTGTCTTTATATGATTTCCAATGAGATTATAAAAGAAGTAAGTTGGAAGGAATCCACCGGTTAAACGGAGTTGCCCGGAGAATGAACTCCGGGAAGGTCGAATAAAAAAGAAAATAAAAATGAATAGAATATGAGAAAATATGAGAAAAGAAAGTAGTCAAAATAAAAATGAATCAACGCGTTCAAAAAAAAATTTTCTTCTTCCCAGATTCTTCTTTTTTTTCTTATGACACGAGAATTCAATCCGGATTCTTGGATTTTGACCACAAAATAGAAATCCGCGTTCCTATTATAAAGCACCATAATATAGCTTCTGCAACCCAAGATAATCTACGTACGGCTGCGCTCTTAGGGGGTGTTTGGTACAGAGAATTGGGGGGTGAGAAATGGAAATGGAAACAATTCTCTTGTTTGTTTACGAAAGAAAGAGGTGAGAAATGGAAATAAACCATTTCCATTTCCCTGATTTCTTTTCTCTAAAAAAAGCGGAGAAATCATTTCTCTAGGGTTTCATTTCTCACTTCCATTCTCTTTCTTTTCACTTCTATCACCAGCTTCCTCCTTCAGAGCACCGCAACCCAAAACAAGGTATGGTTCAAATTTCCGATTAACAGATCCATAAGCATTCAATCTATATATATCAGCTTCCTTTTCACTTTATTATTATTAATCGTACGAACTGGGTTTTGAGATGTTGAGTTCTGTGTAGTTTGTCTGTGCTTGCTGTATCAAGTTGGTTTTTCTTCCATCTGTGTGTACCCACCGCTTTCCCACAAAACCTTAATCATAATCAGAAATGCTCTTTTTCTCTCCCTCTATGTGCGATGTGATGGTCGTTTGTCGCCCCTGTTTGCCTACTGTTGTCGGGTTCAATTTCTGAACCCTAGGTGACGGTGGTGTGGTGGCCTGGTTAGGGTTTCTGATGTAAAGCCCCGTGACTGACGGCTATGGGTCTTGTTTGCTGTTTGTTAAACCCTCATGGTGGCTAGCGGCCATGTTCAACAATTCAGAGGGTTTGGTTAATTATTTAGGGGATTCGTTGAAGAAAGAAACTGGGGTTGATTTGAAAGATGCAAGTTCTAAGGTTTATGGGTTTATGGGTGAGTTTCAAGATTCTGTATTGAAGTCTCAAGCTGAATTCAAGAATTGGAATGAATGGGAGCGTTGGAAGGTAGTTGTAATCCTAAATTGTGCTTAAACAGTGTTGTAGAAATCGCTAGGCGCTAGTCGGGCGGTGGGATAGGGACTAGTGATTAATCAGGATTAATAGATATTAGTCAAGATTGATCGGATTGGAATATATATTTAAATTTGTGTAAAATTTTCAATTTTGACCGATTTTGGACAAATGAGGATTAATCGGCGCCTAGTCGGGGTATTTATAACATTGTGCTTAAATGAGTTTATTGGTGTTCGGGGTTACCCACATTTGGGAAATATGTTGTCTTTTTGCAGGATGTTAATAATTGGGATCCCACAGATTAGTTGAAATTAGGTCATGTTTACATTTTAAAGTTTGATTGGATGATTTCAGGAAGTTAAAGATAAGATAAGCGGATTATCCCCACAGATGTTTGAAGATTTCGTTAAGCCCTTCCAAATAAATCCAGATGACGTACGTGTTATATATTTTTAAGTTAAAATATTAATAATATCAATTCAGTAGTTTGTGAAATGTAGTTGACGGGTTTGGTTTGTTTGTTTTTACAGGAAGGACCGATACCTCACAATGACCTTTTGAGATACCAACCACTCGATGTTTACCCTGCACCTCTTCATAGATGTTGACCAACAAAAAGTCAAATTCGTATCACCAAAGGAACATGCTTTTCTATTTTTTGTTTTCTTATATTTATTGTATTTTTGACCGATAAACAGCTAGAATGATCACAAATGTTTTCAAGAAAATTACATCAATACCAAAAGTTGTTATCACCAAATATGCATATTAATCAGATTTCCGGTAGGCTAGAGTTTGCTAGAAGGTACCCCGGTGGGTGCAGCTCGAGAACGTTTTTCCACAATTCTAGAAAGCGTTTTCACTTCCTCTTTTCGCCCTGGTCTCGGCTTTTATTTCATCTGACCCGAGTTTTCTCATGCCAGCAGTGTCATTTATCGGCCCAGGCGCAATCCCGTTGACTCGTATGTCATAATCAGTACCCCATTCCAATGCCAGATTCCTTGTAATAGCATCTACTGCAGCCTATAATATTACACATTAAAGAAACATACATACATGAATGTATATAAACATAATGTTTACTTAAATTTAGAATCTTTTTGTATAACCTTAGCAGCAGCTACATGAATTTGGTACCAACCAGCTGTGTAATGCAGAGTAGCACTGATATTCAATATTATTCCACCACTCTCATCTGAGCTTCTTCCAGGTCCTCCTTTCTTCAGATACTTGACTGCTTCATGGAACATAGTAAACGTACCTATTGTTCAAGTAATGTCACCACCACTCTCATCTGACTGTTTTTTTATTTTTTAATAAATATTTGTTATGAAAAAAATACTTGTGCTAATGATAAAGTTGATATAATTCTCTGTTTATTTTCTATGTACCAAACAAGAGAAATGATTCTCAGCTATATTTCTCTACTGAAATCTCTGTGCTACCAAACAGAACAGTCAATTCTCATTCTCCAGACCAATTCCCTTTCTCTGCAATTCAATTTCTCTATAATTTCATTCTCTGTACCAAACACCCCCTTAATTCTTTTCTTCCGTCTAAGCATCAACACACAGAAGCAAAATGCTTCAATCTATCCAAAGAAGGTGATTATCATTTCTTTTTCATTTCGTTTCTGCAATGTTCGAATTGTCCCAAAAAAAAAAGATATATGTAAATGTTGCATTTATATTCTCTCAAATGTTCTATTAGTCTTGTGATTCTAATAGAATCTGTGAGAGTCGTTTTGGGGCATAATTTTCTTTCTTTTTTTTTCTTCTGTTTACTTCAACATTTCTTAGAACAATGATACTGTTATTTTTTTTTTTGCATATATTTCTTGTCTGACTTTTAGCTTAATTACACATTTATGTTTGATGGAACTGATATTGCTATTTTACAGAGAGTTTGACCATCACGATTTTACCCCTCAATATACATGTGTTAAGAACCATGATGATGGAAATCCTTGGCCAACAAAGTCTTTAAAGAAAATGGTAATTTTCTTTAAATAGAAGGAAAGAACTTCTATAGATATATCCACAGAAATAGTAATTTAAATAGTCATGAATTCATGAATGATACAATAAAAATTAGCATGACCATTAATGTAACAATAGTAATATGTATGCATGCAAACCTCTGCACATTTTACAGGAAGTACAAGGCGCCCACCCTTCCCGGCATCAGTATTACTTAACTTCTTCTCAAACAACGGAATAACTTCCTCAGTCGAACTATCAAAAAAATAAATCGATCAGCGGTACAAACTATTTGTGGTAAGTACTAATATTTAAAAGAATTAAAAGATTACCCCTTAACAATCGCATTAAGTTCTTCATCCGTCATTTTCGGTTCATTTTGAGGATGAATAGCTCCAGCTTTAGCGGAAGAGTTACTTTCATCTGGATCAACAGCCATCGGGGAAAGGGTTGATTCCAGTACTGGTTCCGGAATATAATCTTCATCATCCACCGTTTCATCAGTGTCCACCGATGTTTCTTGATCAGAAACAAGAGGGCTGGGCGTGCGGGTAGACTCAAAATATCATTTGATGGCAAATGAATTACAGTTGGTCTCGTCACTTGAGCGGCTAGTGAGGGACCCAAACCGTCATTGATAGGGACCAAGCTGATAGAGTTGAGTGTGTGTTTCATTTGTGATTCTTCTTCCACAGGAAGAGCTCTTCTAGGGTAGGTTTGTGTGTGTGTGTGTGTTTCAATTGTAATCGTTCTTGTAATTTCTATCAAAATCAATAATAACCATCTTTCTTGAAATTTTATCAAAATTATTAAATCCCAAATTCGATTAGCATTTGTTTGATTGATAGTACACGTAGTCATCTTTATCAATATCCAAGAGCATGTTCACGTGCTTATCGATCCCGATCTGATTAGAATAAACATCAGATATTGTCAGTTGATATCATAATCTAGTTAACGAGTTCAGATACTGATGTTGATTAGAGATGTTAGTTGAGTTATGAATTTGTCATATTTGAAGAATTGAAGAGGTTGTGTTCCATACTCTTGATCAAAATTGATGGACTTGAATAATTCATTGTTTTGTTTTTCTCCGTAATTTAAAATAAAAAACAAATAGTTAGTTATCCCGATTCAAGATGGAGTTGTTAGACATCCACAAAATTAACAGTATTTGAAGAATGGCCATCGTGCTTATTTTTGGGGTTAAATCTATTCCTCCATTTTTTTAAATGAATAATGTTTTATTGTTTCGTTTATAACACGAGCTAAGTTGTATGAGACGTTAACTAAACATATATGTTTGTATATTTGAAGAGATTGTGAATTATGTATTCATATGAACGGATGATAGTAATATGATTAACTAATTTAACGTATTGTTTGATAGTAGACAGGATTAGTAGGTGTATAAAAATTATAATATGAAATAATACATTAAAATAACGCAACAAATGATCAAGTAACATCTACTATTAAGCTACATAACTTACAAATAATGAAGTTATATAACAAACTTAATTAAAAAAATAAGAAACATTAATACAAAATCCATTATAAGCTTCTAAATATTTTCATATAGACAACTTTTGCTGTTTTTTTTTTTTAATTTTACCGTCTCAATCTAATATACAGTTGCTCATGTGTAAATACTATGCCTTTCAAATACATATCAACTCTTGCTGTTGATTGTTCAAAACAAACTGCAACGAAAAATTATCTTTTTTTAAACTTAAAAGGATTGCGTCAATCCACCTAAAATACATTAATAGTGAGTAGAGGTGGGCATAAAACCCAGTTTTGGACCCGGCCCAGAATCAGACCCGGTTCTGTTGAACTAAGGGTGTTCATGGTCCAGTTTTCACGGTTTTTAGGTCAAACCATGAACCGAACCATGTGTAAAGGCTTTTGATTTTCGTAAATTATAATTTTAAAGCATTTATAAAAAGAGGTGATCATTATAGTATATTGCTATGTAGCATGGGAACGGGTACGAGACTAGGGTACGGATACTGGGAACGGCAAAACTTAAAAAACTAAGATACATGTACGGCAAAAAAGATATAAAAAAATAAAAATATATTAAATAAGTCCAAAATTGATATATATAGAAGTATAAAAATATAATAAAGAAAGTTCATAAAGTTATCAATTGTACTGTTTCATAAACCAATATTTATATTTCTTAATTTTTTTTCCGAACTACATTTATATTTATCAACTTTATTAAGAAATTTTGATTTACAACTTATATTTACGGTGAATTAAATAGAGTAATTTATCAAAGTTTAATAAAAATATATAAACTCATTTTATACTAAATGGAATAAACAGATAAATAAAAAAATTAAATAAACATCTATACTCTTCTTTTTCCAAGATTGAGAATTGTGATTTCTTTTTAAATATTATTTATTTGTTTCTCCTTCATCATTTACTCTTCTTGTATAAGAGCAATAAGTTGTTTCCGACTAACATTGAAGTCACTGGAAAACTTTTCTGACCTTGTTTTCTTCACCCATACAACCCAACAAATAATACGAGGTGTCCATGAAACGGTTTTCTAACGTCCCCAAAGGTGTGGAATCGTTGGTTGACCATCCCCATTTAACGGGGTCGTTTAGGAAATGTTTCTAACGCATTTCCGTCCCCACGCCATCCTCAGGACCGGTGCGCAACCCTCCAAGCCGTCCCCGTGCAACATAGCTAGGTATATTGTACTAACGATTAAAGAAGGAAATGCATATTATAATTATATACTCACCTTGTTGCTTACTTTCATCTAGATCAACAGATGAATGTTCAGATTCTTGGAAGCTTTACTTAAGGCAAAAGATGCATGACTCTTTGATGTCAGGAAATTGTCAAAAATAGTACTAAGTTTAAAAAAATAAAAAATAATAAAATATATCAGTAGTAAGCAACCATAACTGAAAAACAAATAAAATAAATAAATCAATAAATAAATATAAAAAAAGATTAACAACAATTACTAATTAATGCTTTAAACCAATAATAGTATTATTCTGAATTGTTCCGGACTTGGCAAATGACACCCAATTTAAACAAAAATAAAAATAAACTGAAATTAGGGGACAAATCACCAAATTTACTATGCCATAAAACCACAAATGTAAGCAACAACGAATTCACAAGCTAACAATCATACATTATAGTATCGACATATGCGGAAATTATAAACTATAAATCGACTTGTGGAAATTATGTTATCGAGCGTGAATGGATTTGAGGTGAATCTTTGCAAAATACGTTAATCGATTTGAGGAGCTATGGAAGCGAGGAATCAAGAACTGTAGAAAAAGAAGACTCGATTTTGAATAGGGTTTAATGAATCTTACGCAGTGTTCCAAGTTTATTTATTAAGGAAGGAAATGAGAGGAAAATAAAGTTTTCTCATTCTTATCTTTTCTTTTTGTTCACTTCTCATTGTCTCCATTTTTTCTTTCTTTTAGTTTTTTCAATTTGGAATGAAATAAATTCTCTTATTTTCCTTTTCATTTTGTCTCACTTTTTATAATAACCCAAGTTTTGTTAGATAATATTTATAATAATCTTAGTAATTCTAGATTAATAGAAACAATATGTATATGTACTAGTTTTAAACTTTTGTTGGAAAGTCAAGATAAGTATAACAAATAAAATTGGAAAATTGGTTTTTATTGGTCTTAACTATTGCCTTTTGGTCATTGTCGGTCCCAACTAACGAATTGGTCACCGATGATCCAAACTTTTAATGTATTTGTTCCTAACGGTCCGCGGCTAACAGAATCCTAACGCCGTTAGTTTTAGATCGCCGGAAAAACGTTTTTGGCCGGAAAAGTCAATTTTTTAGCCGGAAACACCACAAGAACACCGCCACCACCACCAATTGACTCACCGTCAACCAACCACTATCACTTAAGCACCATTAACTGATTTCGACGATGGTTCTAGGGTTCCGACGACCTCAATAATTGGGACTTTTACTAGAAAAAGGCTCCTAAATGTACGACACAAAGTTATCATGATGTTTGGGACAAAATTGTTGATTTTTCAGGAATAAATGTGTGTTTTCCGGGCAAAAACTTTTTTCCGGTGACCTGAAACTAACGACCTTAGAATTATGTTAGTCGCGAACCGTCAGAAACAAATACGTTAAAACTTGGGACCGTCAGCAGCCAATTCGTTAGTTGGAACCGACAGTGACCGAAAGACGATAGTTTAGACCGATAAAACAAATTTTCCAATAAAATTTAACAAAGAATGACGGTTTAGTTATTATTCAAAACTCAATTCTCATATGCTACAACAAACTTCCGGATAGATCGGCATGGTGATGATCATTCGTTTCTTTTTCTTAAACATACTCAAACTCTCTCAATTCACATCTCACTAAACATACCAGCTCCTATTTGCACACGACCTTTGTTCTTCGTTACCATCACTGCATCACCCCGCCACCATTAAATAAGCATCATCCTCCGCTGCCGCCGCGGACTGCCTCCGCCACCACAAATCGGACACTACCGGGCCGCTAACTACCAGACACCTATTTTGTTCTCAGGTCAGTTTGATTCATGACCAGCATTTAAGGTTAGTTTGCTTCTATGATGTCCTAATTGATCAAAAACTTTGTTGGTTCGTTTGGCTACCGATGCAGTCGTAAGCGTCCCCGTGTTACCGCCTCTGACGCCTCGATTTCTGATCATATCAGCTCACTGTGCGGGTAATAATTCCAATCCTTCCTTTGTTTTATTCATTCCGATACGTTGTGGTCGTATGTGGCTGTGACGATTGACGGTTCCGGCCATTTAAAGCTTTAACTCTCTAAACGTTAATAGAGCATGTTTGCATATTGGAGATATATATTATTAATCAGAAATAAAGTAAAGAAATAAAAAGAAGTTGGAACAAAAAACAAACAAAAAACCAATCTGACATGTTTGTTAAAAGAACATGCACGTGAATTATGAACATGTTGACTTGATTTCACCATATAATCATATAAGGGTATTGGTGATCCATAAAACCATCAATATAACTAAAACGTATAAAGCTATAATTTTACTCAGGAGCCTTAATTCAATTATTACACTTATATGACTATTTATAATTGTATACATATATTATATATTATATATATATAGCATGAACTCTACCATGTAAATTATTTTCATACATTATTTTAGTCTAACTAATAGTATCATTTTGTTAATGTTAAATTCAGGACTCTTGTCATCCATTTAGAATTATATATTAATATTAGTAACTATTAGTAGTTTAATTATCATATTTTTATAAAAAGCCTTGTCGCTACCGATCGGTTAATCACACAATATAAAATGAGTTCGGTAAATCTTATGTGAACTATATATTATAATGTAGATTCTCAATCTAGTTGAAGACAACTTGATCTGTTTTGCTTTGTTTAAGGTACGGTTTCTGTTTTCGTTTACTCTTAGCATTAATTATAGTCCGTTACTTCGTAGTACGGTTTCTGGTTTTTTTCACTCATAATATAAATTCTAATCCGTTACTTTGTAGTACGGATTTTCGTTACGCGTCAGTTATATTTTGAGTTCAGTTGTTTTATATAATATATAGCATGCAATAGATTATTTATTTGTACTCTTTATTGCATGTTCCAGTTTTAAAAATATTTTGTTGTATGTTTTTAGCTTTTGTACTCTGTCACCCGAGCATGTCTGAAATGTCGTATGGGCGTCAACGGCATGCACTTATCGTGACAGTGCATAATAAAAGTTCACGACGTCTCTAGCTTGTGCTTTCGTAGCATTTGGCCCCTAGAGGCGTATAGATCGATCTTAGCTCTGAGTTTGTGTTTGTTTTGTGGAGATGGAATAATGGGTGTACGCCACGCTCACCGTCTCATAGGTGCATGGACTAGCTAGCTGTTTACCAGTCTGTTCTGTTTTGGCTCGTGGGTGCTTCCGTTTCACGTGACTTTGAGTTTTTGATATGTGTAGTCACGTGGTTTGATGTGTGTATATGTTATGATATGTTTCTAATATGCTTCCGTATGTGTTTGATTATGTTATGGCCAAGTGTCGGATCATACATCCGAATTTTATTAAGTATATGTTTCGGTAAAAAGGTTGGTGGCGAGTTTGAATTGAAGTCAGTAAATTTATTTTTTACGTCTGTTCTTACCTATACTATTGTTATTTCTGTTACTGGGTAATTTTTGGCCCAACCGTATTTTCTTGTTCTGTTTTTTTTTTTATTTTGTTTTCAGGTAATCCGGGACTCGGGGAATTTAGTGATGAGAGAGAATAATGAAGTTCAAGCTTATAAAAGTTAATTCATTTTGGTTTAATAATGTGACTTTGGTTGATTTGATAACTGTAATAGTGACACGTCAGCCCGTTCCATGTTGGGGTGTTACAGTTATGGTATCAGAGCTCAGGCTCTTTCCTGTAGAAAACTTAAACAATAAATAATTAATCATGTGAGTTAATGGGTAGACGTCGGGTTAGGAGTCCTCTTTTCATTTTTCTTTTCCGCGTAATTCGAAAATCTTCATCTTTTGTATCATGAGCATACCTTACTTCCAGATGCCTTCTAGAAGACGTGTGAACCTCCAAAACGAGAATGATGCTGGAAACGACCCTCCTCTTGCAACCCTTGTTACTAACACCGTCAATGTGGCTATTGCTGCGGTAGTCCCTAACATCATACAACAGTTGCAGCAGAACAACGCCGGTGGCAACAATGTTGGTGGCAACAACGCCGGAGGCAACAATCCTCCTGTTGGTATTCATGTCTGGCTTGAGCGTTTTCAAAAGCAAAAGCCGAAATCCTTTAGTACCGCTAGTTCACCGGTAGAAGCTGAAAAATGGATCGCGCATATCGAGAAACTGTTCGAGGTGCTAGGTGTCGAAGATATGTTTAAGGTTCGACTAGCTTCTTACAAGTTCGAAAATGATGCTCATAGATGGTGGAAAACACTGAAGGCTGCCCGTGGAGGAGACAATTATGCTGCCACACTTGCGTGGAATGATTTCCGCACCCTGTTTTATCAGCAGTATTTTACTGATACTGACCGTAGTGAATATCTGAGGGAGTATTCTTTTATTGTTCAAGAAGATGATGAGCCAATCGTAGAGTTTTAGAACCGTTTTTGTCGCCTGGTTAGTTTTCTGGGCCCGACTTTAGTTACTCAAGAGCAACAAACCAATCATTTCAAGTGGGCCATATGTGACCGTGATAGAAAGTTTATCCTAAACCTCCGTTTTAATGACATAAATGAGGTAGTTGATGCGGTTAAGAACCTTGATAATGATAAGAAACATCGTCATAAGGCATCTAATGATGATCGCAAGCGCCCAAGGGAAAGTGATCCTGACCAGTCCTCTCATGCCGATGATCAGTCCTTGGTACCCCGAAATTGTAGACACCGTTCAAACAATAATAATAGCAATCAGTCACGAAATGGAGGAAATAAAAATCAGACTCAACAGAACCCACCACCAAATCGTGACCTTCCTTGTGCCACTTGTGGGAAGCCACATAAGGGTCTATGTCGCCGAGCCGAAGGACTTTGCTTCAAATGCGGAGATGCAACACAAAATTAGAGATTGCCCTCAGCTTAACCCTAGAGCTAATAATGGAGAAAACGCTAGACCTACACAAAAAGATTAGTTCTTGGGAAATTGAAGACAAGAACCGTTTGGATAATCCGTATTTGTTTCCATTTTAGTATTCCGTATTTCAGTTTATTTAGGTTTGATTCGTGCGAATTTGGATTTGTTAAGTTTTATTTTCCGTTTGCCTGTTACGAAACTCTCATGTTTTTAGTGTGGTTAATGTCCGAGTATCTGATTTAAAAAGTTTGATGTTTTGTTTTACGTATCCATTATGTTAGAATTCTTTGGTTATCAAATTTCGAGGACGAAATTTGTTTTAAGGGGGGTATAATTATAATAACCCAAGTTTTGTTAGATAATATTTATAATAATCTTAGTAATTCTATATTAATAGAAATAATACGTATATGTACTAGTTTTAAACTTTTGTTGGAAAGTCAAGATAAGTATAACAAATAAAATTTAACAAAGAATGACGGTTTAGTTATTATTCAAAACTCAATTCTCATATGCTACAACAAACTTCCGGATAGATCGGCATGGTGATGTTCATTCGTTTCTTTTTCTTAAACATACTCAAACTCTCTCAATTCACATCTCACGAAACCTACCGGCTCCTATTTGCACACGACCTTTGTTCTTCGTTACCATCACTGCATCACCCCGCCACCATTAAATAAGCATCATCCTCCGCTGCCGCCGCGGACTGCCTCCGCCACCACAAATCGGACACTACCGGGCCGCTAACTACCAGACATCTATTTTGTTCTCAGGTCAGTTTGATTCATGACCAGCATTTAAAAAGAAAAATAAAAGAGTAACAACAACTACTAATTAATGCTTAAAACCAATAATAGTATTATTCTGAATTATTTCGGACCTGGCAAATGACACCCAATTTAAACAAAAATAAAAATAAACTGAAAATAGGGGACAAATCACCAAATTTACTATGCCATAAAACCACAAATATAAGCAACAACGAATTCACAAACTAACAATCATACATTATAGTATCGACATATGCGGAAATTATAAACTATATATTATCGACTTGTGGAAATTATGTTATCGAGCGTGAATTGATTTGAGGTGAATCTTCGCAAAATACGTGAATCGATTTGAGGAGCTATGGAAGCGAGGAATCAAGAACCATAGAAAAAGAAGACTCGATTTTGAATAGGGTTTAATGAATCAAGAACCATAGAAAAAGAAGACTCGATTTTGAATAGGGTTTTGTCTCACTTTTTCTCCTTTTCTTTTCTTTAATAATACTCAGGCACACCCCTTTTGTTTTTTTCCCTTCATTTTCCTTAAATGAAACTCGAGAACACAACAAATTTTTTTACCATCCCTCCCTTTCCTTCCTTAACGCTCTATTCCAGATTGAAAAGAAAACATTTCCTCCAATCATGTTGAATTTTAAGAGACACATGTTGCATATGTGTAGTCAAATATTGGATTGTGTGTCTTGATTTTAGAACATTACAAACCCTCATATAAATTTTATATGGTAAAGGTCCACATCCCTAGATCATAAATCGTCTACATTGTACCTAAAATATAGATATGAATGCAAGAGCTTGTGCCATGATAGTTTGTAATAAACATGACTTTATATAGAATATAAGTTGAACTCTTAATAATTATGCCAATTTTAAAAGTTATGTATATTTAGAGATCTAACGAACCGATCAAGAAGGTGTTGGTCGAAACGACACCACATCCAATCTAAGTAGACCGCTCCAAATTGTTGAACTAGGTTTCTATCATAGTCTTCATAGTGAAGAAAGCCGCACCTCAAAAACTTGGAATGACATCATCATCCTCATAATAAGGTTGCTAACTAGCGAATTCAAACGTAGCGAACACCCCATATTTGTTGGGTAATCCAAATTATGCATGTTGACATTCGTCTTGGGAATATCATCAAGGAACCGTTGATATGCGACTAAGCTTAGAACGTTGCTACGTTGCTTGGAGTGGAAACCTCCTCAAGAAAGTGGATTGACATTGCATACATTATTTTTTCTGAGTATCTGATTGATTATTGATGTACAATTTCATTTGCTTATATTCCATATTAAAAATGGTTAAAAGTAAATAACACACTCGATGAATTTTATGTACAACTAATTATGGGTGCATTTTTACTCCTTGAGTTTATTTTTGACTTGGTTCAATGTATCTCTGTAGAGAAATCAATGGCCCAAAGAATATAAAACAACCAATCAAGCCCAATTCATACAAAAACACATGAATGCCCTAATATTTTCCTGTATAAAATCCCGGTCGCTACAAGTTATTTTATACAACGGCTGCTACAAGTTATTTCTTGGTCTAATTACCAACATGAGGAATCAAATGGTTCGAGCTGTCAAAAGAAGGTACATGATTAATTCATTTTATTTTCGTTTCACGACATATTTTTCTGCAATTGGAATGAACTCATCTGCAATGTTGATTGTCCATAAACAAAAAAATCTTTCTGTAATGTTGATAGAATAATTTAGGAACTGAAAGTTGATTCAATCCAAAAGCGGAATCGCTCTAATAATAAATATGTCATGTCAATTATGATTTTATGTCCGGATTTGAGCTTAATTACCTATTTGTGTTTGATTGGAATGAATTTTTTTGCTTACAGCGAATTCGACCTCCACGATTTTACTCCGCAAAATATACGCATGATTGAAGATGGAAATCCATGGCCAATAAAGTCTTTAAAGAAAATGGTGAGAATATAACACATAACCTCACTCTGGTGCTTTATTCTATTCATGTAATTTTAATGATTGAATTTGCGAAAAATGTATATGGTCGAAGTTCCTACGCTTTTTCGATCGCTATTTTGTATCGTTTTTAGTTTTGCTCTGCATTTTTCATGAAAAAAAATAGGAAAAAGTTTCAGATTTTTATTCCAAAAATGCATTGTAGTATTTTTTTTATATTCAACACTTTAATTTTTACTCCAATATAATGTTGCCTACTGTGTCGAACTATCAAAAAAATAAATCGATCAGCGGTACAAACTATTTGTGGTAAGTACTAATATTTAAAAGAATTAAAAGATTACCCCTTAACAATCGCATTAAGTTCTTCATCCGTCATTTTCGGTTCATTTTGAGGATGAATAGCTCCAGCTTTAGCGGAAGAGTTACTTTCATCTGGATCAACAGCCATCGGGGAAGGGGTTGATTCCAGTACTGGTTCCGGAATATAATCTTCATCATCCACCGTTTCATCAGTGTCCACCGATGTTTCTTGATCAGAAACAAGAGGGCTGGGCGTGCGGGTAGACTCAAAATATCATTTGATGGCAAATGAATTACAGTTGGTCTCGTCACTTGAGCGGCTAGTGAGGGACCCAAACCGTCATTGATAGGGACCAAGCTGATAGAGTTGAGTGTGTGTTTCATTTGTGATTCTTCTTCCAAAGGAAGAGCTCTTCTAGGGTAGGTTTGTGTGTGTGTGTGTGTTTCAATTGTAATCGTTCTTGTAATTTCTATCAAAATCAATAATAACCATCTTTCTTGAAATTTTATCAAAATTATTAAATCCCAAATTCGATTAGCATTTGTTTGATTGATAGTTCACGTAGTGAAGAGGTAGGTCCCAGCAGAGCCCAGTTGGACCCGCAAGACTCACCTTGAAAAGGGACGTCTGCGCAGAAACCAACTGGATCCGCAGGACCAACCATGCTCAGAGACGTGACGTCCTTACGCGCAGTACGCAAGCTGTTCCCGCAGGAAATGCCTCCCAATGGTGTAGGACTCTGCCTGTTCCCGCAGCTGCGGATACAAGCCATCAGGGAAGGCCACCCGCGCAGCAAGGCTACACGCACAAGGCACTTAGCTCTCAAATCACTCAGTGTCACCTGAAGGAATGAGCAAAGCCGGGAACAATCCCGCACAAGGGCGGGAGGGGGAATACTCCCGCCCAAATAAGCCAGTCCGTACGATACGGAAAGATCTTCTGTACTGTACCTGACGAGGTATGGGCAAAAGATCTGACTAAAGATACGACAGCTTATTGACAACAGTATGGCGAGCAGCATGCTCCTGTACTGTATGTCACTATTAGCCGCTGCCTACTCACCAACTACTGCCATACCATGTGCATAGCCGGCAGTTGGTGGAAAAGGAATAGTACACAGCAGGCCTGGTCACTATCAGCCGCTGCCTACCCACCAACTACCAGCAGGGCACGTGCGTAGGCCACAGTTGGTAGAACAGGAATACTATTCAGCAGGCCACACCTCCTTGGAAACCTACCTTCGGCTATAAATACCACAAATGGTATGACCATCTCATCTCATCATATCTTATCATATTATCATATTATACCTGATATCTGCTCTAGCAATCTCTTAATATACATTTATATTTAAAGAGCAATCTAGTCTGATTCTCACACCGGAGGGTGGTCACAAGGAGGAACCCCCCCCCCCCCCCTTCTCAGTGACAAGCTCACGGTGTCTGTTTTGCAGGTTATCAGAAGAACCATCTTTACCGGGTCTAACCCCTCGTGGGAAACATCTATCTAACCCCCAGGTTACCCGTAATCTGCCCGGGGTCCGGTTAGTGTTTCTTCATTGGCGCCATCCGTGCATAAAGCTAGAACTTCATTTCTTTTCAGTTTTTTCAAACTTCTAGAAAGATGGTTAAAGAAGTTCCGGTAACCACAACCCCAGCTACTGGGGGAATACCGGCTACACAGTCTTTACAAACACTACCCCGGTTACCCAAGCCGGGGCAAGTGAAGTAAATTTTACGAACACTACCCCAGCTGGGGCAAGTGCAGTAAATAATCGCTCACTGGGATTCACCGATACCCAGTTAGAGAAACGAACAAGACTCCCCCGCCAAACACTCGATGAAGTTAAGGCATGGGCGGAGGCACGTCAGAAGGAATTCCAAGCTGAGTTGGACGAACGCTTGCGTTCCGACCAACAGGCTGACGAATTCGAAGAATACTTGGACGATGACTCGGAGGAATCCGACTCCGACGCGAACCCTCGCCATAGGGCAAAAGGGAAGCGTAAGGAAACGGACTCCCAACCGAGAAGGCATTTTGGAGAAGCCTTCAAACCAAAAAACACAGGTGGAAGTCCACGTGACTTCTCCAAAACATTCAGACCAAACGTTGCAAATGCGGGAACGTCCAAATTTGCAAGGGACATTGCGGAAGCAATTGCCCCAAAAAGTGCCAAACAAATGACCAGCATTGGCACATATGATGGTATATCTGACCCAGATGATCATTTGAACAGATTCATAGCGGGGGCAACCGTCAGTAGTTGGACGGAACCTACGTGGTGTTACATGTTCCAAATGACGCTTGTTGGGGCTGCTAGAGCGTGGTTCGATCGTCTACCGGTCAACCACATCTACGACTGGGCAGACTTCCAACAGAAGTTTAGCCAACACTTCAGCCAGCAAAGAAAGTATACCGAGGAGCAATGGACAATCCTCAAATGCATTCGAGAGGAAGATGAATCTTTGCTAGACTTCATCACTCGCTTCAACTCGAAGAAGCTAAGTCTGGGTAACATTAGCGAAGATCTTGTTCGCGCTACTTTTATTCAGGGCGCGAACGACCCAGAGCTTATCCGCACCTTAACGGGTAAAGATGGCATGCCATCCACATGGGATGCCATCATGACAGCAGCTAAACGCTTTGCGGAATCGGAGAAGCAACTGGGTAGAGATCTCCCACAGAGCACAAACCTCTACACCCAGAAAACAAGGGAAGACAACGTCCTTACCGCCCGATTAAACAAAAAGCGAAAGCTAGGCATTTGGCAGTCAAGGGTAAACTTTGACACCTCATCCGGCTTGCAACATCGGTTAGGCGGAAGGGGTAATGTACAGTCGAACCAGAACTCCAGATGGACGCCGCTCACCAAAAGCCTCACCGAGATATTCGCCACTGAGGAGCTCCCATGGCCAAAGCCTCCAATAATCCGACATCGTCCCAATGCTGATCGGAGCAAATACTGTGACTTTCACAGGACAAAAGGCCACAACACTGAAGAATGCACAGACGTAAAGGACATGGTCGAAGCATTTGTCAGAGATGGGACGCTCGCGCACCCCGTGGCGCAATGAACGCTGAGCAGGCTGATGCGTGTAGAACCCCAGCTGGGGAAAACACGAATAAAAATTCCAGCTTCAATGTGGAGACTACATGCTGCGTAAAGAACGAGATCCCGAACCAGGTGCGTATCGGCTCGATGGCACTCCCATCCCAACAACATGGAAGGGAGCTCAATTACACAGTTTGCATGTAGATCAATTCCAAATTTGTAAAGAAAAGGCCAAGAGCCACTTCTAATGGAAATGATTCTCCTTAGAACATCGACGCTGATGATTTTACATTTATACTTTATGAACTATCAACACTGATGCCGGTTTTCACCGCATACATAAGTGTGAAAGTCGTTGCATGGGGAAGGCGGCAAAACCCGCATAAACCCAAAAAACGGCAAACCTTCACGCAGGTCAGTTGAAGGGGAAAAGTTCAGTCATCCCATTAAATGAAAGTGCCGGTCTATCCGCATGAATCATGATAGAGGAAACTGAACACTAACCTATTAACAACCGCGCGTCGAACGGTTAATTTTTTTAACACTAATATGCCGGTTTTCACCGCATAATTACGTGGAAAGTCGTTGCATGGGGAAGGCGGCAAAACCCGCATAAACCCAAAAAATGGCAAACCTTCACGCAGAAACCAACTGGATCCGCAGGACCAACCATGCTCAGAGACGTGACGTCCTTACGCGCAGTACGCAAGCTGTTCCCGCAGGAAATGCCTCCCAATGGTGAAGGACTCTGCCTGTTCCCGCAGCTGCGGATACAAGCCATCAGGGAAGGCCACCCGCGCAGCAAGGCTACACGCAGGTCAGTTGAAGGGGAAAAGTTCAGTCATCCCATTAAATGAAAGTGCCGGTCTATCCGCATGAATCATGATAGAGGAAACTGAACACTAACCTATTAACAACCGCGCGTCGAACGGTTAATTTATTCAACACTAATATGCCGGTTTTCACCGCATAATTACGTGGAAAGTCGTTGGTTGGGGAAGGCGGCAAAACCCGCATAAACCCAAAAAACGGCAAACCGTCACGCAGGTCAGTTGAAGGGGAAAAGTTCAGTCATTCCACTAAATGAAAGTGCCGGTCTATCCGCATGAATCATGATAGAGGAAACTGAACACTAACCTATTGACAACCGCGCGTCGAACGGTTAACTTATTCAAGAGAATTTCTAACAAAAGGATGAGGAAAACCTACACGCAGGTCAGATATAGGTAAAGTTTAGCCATCCTACTAAGTGCAAGTGACGGTCCTACCCGCACAATCACGAAAGAGGAAGCAAAACTTCAACCTATTATCTACCACGTTCAAAGGTTAACTTATCCTAAATACTTAGAAATTTCAAAAAAGATGAGGAAAACCTCCACGCAGGTCAGACGTAGGTAAAGTTTAGCCATCCTACTAAGTGCAAGTGACGGTCCTACCCGCACAATCACTAAAGAGGAAGCAAAACTTCAACCTATTATCTACCACGTTCAAAGGTTAACTATTCTACACTTGGAAAATTGCTAATTTAAACTAAAGTATGCAAGTCATATAACGTTTATAAAGCAAGGAATCCAGAGAAAGTAGCGGTCTTACCCGCACAAAGATTTATATTTCACAATGATTCATTACAAGAATGGCCGGGTAACTACCCGCCTACAAGAAAATAAATCTATACAAGATAAATCTATCCTAGCAGTGGGAAGGGATCTTTAGGATCAAGCTTCAGGGCCACTTCCACTTGGACCAGCACCATCAGTAGATCGTGGCAGTTCAAGGAAAGCTTTAAGGATAGCTAACCCATCATCAGCAGCAGCAACTTGATTCACCTTCTCCACCACCGGATGCGGGAAGGCGGCGTACTGATTCACTGCTTGGTCGTAAACAGCTTCAGTATCAACATTATACAAAGGGAAGTTGGAAGGCGGGATGCCTTTCTCAACGAACCCTAGACCAAGCAGGAAGCCGGCCTTTTCCCCATCCTCATGAGAAGCGTTGAGGGCTGCGCTCATAGCATCATCATAAGATGTCTCTGAGAAGACCCGATGCACAACCTACAAGAAAATATAAGTGTCAACCTTTTCTATTTACAAAGAAAAGCGTAAAGAAATGAAAAGCATACCTGAGACAACGCTTCTCGAAGAAGCCATTCCTTGGCAACCAGAGCTTCTTGGAGGGCAGCTTGAGCTTCGTTACGGGCGCGTTCGGCTTCACTCTTGTTGAGGTTGGCAAGCAACACTTCTTTAGCCGCAGCCTCTTCGACGCCCTTTAGCTTCCGCTCAGTATGGTCAAGCACCCCCCTCTGGTCCAAGATCTCCTGGAGCTTTTTGGCGTCTTCCATCGCCAAGGCATCATGAGCCTGCTGGAGAGCCTGTAATTTGGCTTTAAGCTCTTCATTCTCCACGCGTAGAGGCTCAGCAACAGCTTCAGCCTTGGTGGCCCTCTCGGTTGCATTCCTTGCAGTTTCCTTAGCCAGCCGAAGCTGTTCATTAACAGCTTGGGCAGCCTTGGAACGGGCCTCGAGCCGGGCCTGAACTTCAACCTCGAGGGCCTTGAAGGCCTTCTCCTTTTCCGCAGCAGCTGCGGTAAGCTTTACGTTCTCCTCCCGGACAGCCCGCGCCCGAGCTACTTCTTGAAGACGAGCTTCTTTTAACTTGTCGTTTTCACGACAAAGCAGCTCGACGCGCGGCTGCATCCGGGCCAGGAGAACCCGAAGCTCATTGGTTAGCCTACCCTCCTGGTAGCTAGCCATGGCTTCCCCCAACGCACCACTGGGAGCAGCGTGACGAGCCCACTCCACGCACTCCACAGGGGTGCGAAGGGTTGTTCCTCGGCGAATGTTCAATCGTGGAACATACACTTCATTGGAATCCGACACTGCAAAAAACATAAAGCAGTTAGGAAAAGATGATTGAAAAATATAAAATAGGCCAAAAGAACCCTACACACCTGTAGGGTCAATAACAGGCCGATAGCCGCCGAACCCATCACCTGAACCCAAGGGAAATCCATCCAAGAGGTCAGGCAGATGGGAAGGAGGCAGAGGTTGGCGAAAAGCCCCATGCATACCTGACGGATCGGCCGTCGTTGCCGATGACGGAGGCATGGTAGAAGCCGCCGCGGTCGCCACCGCGGAATCCGCAGCAAAAGTAACCGCCGGCTCAGTAAAAGATGCGGTAAATATCGCACTGACGGCCGGCGGTGACGTCATCACAACTGGAACAGTCGGCTCAACGGAGTGAGCAACTGAACCAGGGAAGCAGGCGCAGGCGCAGCCGCCTGGGTCGTCGCCTCAGGTAGGCTGACCGGGCCTACCGTCATTGGCGGGGAGGTACTACTCTGCGCTCCACCCTGGAATGCGTCAACATCCACGCCTGCACAAAGAAAAGCATTAATGATGGAAAACTATGAAGTTAAAGAAAGGAAGTTTGTACTTACGGGTTTTCTTGAGCCTGAAAGTGCGGACGGGCGGGGATGAAACCGATGGAGCCGGCCTCTTCACGCCGCTCACCATTGTCATCCTGGGCTCTCCGGTGACAGTTGTCACAGCCTCCGGAATGGTCTTATCACCACCGGGATTCCCCGCAACCTCTTCGCTCTCGGTCTCCGAGTCAGACCGAGGCACCGGATCTGCAGTGGAGGCCACCTTCTCCTTCCCCTTCCCGCCGGCAGCCTTCTTCTTCCGCACCAACGGAGGACCATCTGCGGATTCCTCATCAGAACATACGATTAGAGGAATTCCAGCAGAGGTTTCAACATTGAGGGGTCGAGGGTCGAATAGCACCTTACCTGGCCGCCTGGCGCTAAGGATCTCGTGGCCTGGCGGATAGACCTCCACGAACCGATCCGCCGTTTGTTCTAGGATGGGCAACTCGTTCTCGTCTAGAGCGCGAGTACCCATCCGAGCGGGACCGTCAGCCTCCCGCGGGTACATGAGCGACTGCAAGTCGTTCCCCTCTGAAATAAACAGGAAAGTTAGAAGAAATTCTAAATTAACAAAAGGAAACAGAGCATACCGTAAGGAACAGAGTTCGAACCGTATTCAAGGACGATTGGGATCTTTTGCGCATCTGCATCCTTCCACACCCGGCTCATCCCCAACATCACCATCCCGGACTCCGCAAACCGGTAAACCGGAGATTGGACTCGGGATATCTTCGCAAACCATTCCGCCTCCTGGTAGTTGGAGGCGTGAAGGCTGGAAAGTGCTTGCCCATTCTTGAATTTCATGGCAAGGGGGATGGCGCGAGCCGAAATGTAGAAGAACTCCCGCTTCCACGAGCGAAGACTGCGCTCGGTTGCGCAAATCTTCAAACCCTTAATCCGGGTTATCAACGTGTACCACCCCTGGATGCACCTCCAGGAGTAGAAGGTCATCAGGCGGTCGACGAAGGGCTCAATGCCCAGTATCCGGCACACCCACTCGAAGTGGCGAACCTTGGCAATCGCCATCGGATGCACCTCGGTCAGGTGCACACCGTGCCTCTCAAGGACACGGTAAACAAACTTTGTCAATGGAAACCTAAGATTCTCATAAACAAAGAATGCAGCATATACCCCGATCTTGCCTCTAGGGGCATCGTACACCGTCTGGTGGGGTTCAGGAAACTCAGGCTCGAGAGACTCGAGCATGAACTTCCTGACGATGTACTGATACAGATCGATAGGCAGAGCACACTGGCACTCGCCAGCAGTACTATTGTCATCGGCTGTAGATTCGAGATCACGAGACGACATCTTGCAAAAGAAAGAAGAAAATGATTTCAAGAGAATGCTCGACTGAAAGATGAGTATTCACCGGAAATCGTTCTGAAGAAGAGTGAAAGTGTGAATTACGAAGAACCCTCTCCCCCTTTATATACTAATCGCAATTAATGCGATGCATTTAATGCGGAAGAGAGAGAAATCGAATGTGCAATGAAACTATGACACGTGGCAAAAAGCAAGCTGGCAACAGCTGTTGACAGGACGCATACCATTAATTTCGCGGCCACGCGCCCGAAAAATCGCGCCCACGCGCCTGAAAAAGCGTCTGGAATGACCATGTACTGTCACGTCACCATAACTTCCTGCACGTCCTGACACAGTCAGAAGAAACCGTCGCACGACGTTTCAGAGGTTTGGACTGTTCTTATCCTTTCACCAACTCTTCGAATTTCAAAATTCAAAAAGATTCAAAAGTAAGCGGGAAAATACCCCTTACCTTGGCAACCAAGTAACCGTAAGACGGATGCGGGTACAGTGTTAAGGCAAAACCCTTCACATACCTAGCACCCGCAGGGAATTGAAGCCAAGAATAACTTGGCAACCAAGTAACCGTAAGACGGATGCGGGTACAGTGTTAAGGCAAAACCCTTCACATACCTAGCACCCGCAGGGAATTAAAGCCAAGAATAACTTGGCAACCAAGTAACCGTAAGACGGATGCGGGTACAGTGTTAAGGCAAAACCCTTCACATACCTAGCACCCGCAGGGAATTGAAGCCAAGAATAACTTGGCAACCAAGTAACCTTAAGACGGATGCGGGTATAGTGTTAAGGCAAAACCCTTCACATACCTAGCACCCGCAGGGAATTGAAGCCAAGAATACCCCGGCAACCAAGTAACTATAAGACGGGTGCGGGTACAGTGTTAAGGCAAAACCCTTCACATACCTAGCACCCGCAGGGAATTGACGCCAGGAATACCTTGGAAGTAAAGTAACCGTAAGACGAGCGCGGGTACAGTGTTAAGGCAAAACCCTTCATATACCTAGCGCTCCGCAGGGAATTGAAACCAAGAAGGATCTTCTGGGCAATGCTTGCGGAAACGGATATAACATCCCCGCATAGCGGGAACGTCGAGAACTACATTGTTTGAAGCTCCAGGATGGAATTGGTGGTTTTAACATAATTGATCACTATGTTCAAAACTACCAAAACCTCATGGAGAATCCACACAAGTGGGACTCAACGCTCCTGACTTGCGAGGAGGTTACAGACCTACCCGCATCATACCCAAAGATCAAGCAGGAAAGTCGGGAATTTCTGCAAGTGACAAGGACTTCCGCGGGAAGAATCCCCATGGAAAACCTTAAAAAACCCTTTCCAAAACCCTTTGCTTAAGTCCAAAAGTTCACCTCACTTTATTAAACACTCATGAGAAGAACATTGGACTGGGGGGACTTGAAGAGGTAGGTCCCAGCAGAGCCCAGTTGGACCCGCAAGACTCAACTTGAAAAGGGACGTCTGCGCAGAAACCAACTGGATCCGCAGGACCAACCATGCTCAGAGACGTGACGTCCTTACGCGCAGTACGCAAGCTGTTCCCGCAGGAAATGCCTCCCAATGGTGAAGGACTCTGCCTGTTCCCGCAGCTGCGGATACAAGCCATCAGGGAAGGCCACCCGCGCAGCAAGGCTACACGCACAAGGCACTTATCTCTCAAATCACTCAGTGTCACCTGAAGGAATGAGCAAAGCCGGGAACAATCCCGCACAAGGGCGGGAGGGGGAATACTCCCGCCCAAATAAGCCAGTCCGTACGATACGGGAAGATCTTCTGTACTGTACCTGACGAGTTATGGGCAAAAGATCTGACTAAAGATACGACAGCTTATTGACAACAGTATGGAGAGCAGCATGCTCCTGTACTGTATGTCACTATTAGCCGCTGCCTACTCACCAACTACTGCCATACCACGTGCATAGCCGGCAGTTGGTGGAAAAGGAATAGTACACAGCAGGCCTGGTCACTATCAGCCGCTGCCTACCCACCAACTACCAGCAGGGCACGTGCGTAGGCCACAGTTGGTAGAACATGAATACTATTCAGCAGGCCACACCTCCTTGGAAACCTACCTTCGGCTATAAATACCACAAATGGTATGACCATCTCATCTCATCATATCTTATCATATTATCATATTATACCTGATATCTGCTCTAGCAATCTCTTAATATACATTTATATTTAAAGAGCAATCTAGTCTGATTCTCACGCCGGAGGGTGGTCACTAGGAGGAACCCCCCCCCCCCCCTTCTCAGTGACAAGCTCACGGTGTCTGTTTTGCAGGTTATCAGAAGAACCATCTTTACCGGGTCTAACCCCTCGTGGGAAACATCTATCTAACCCCCAGGTTACCCGTAATCTGCCCGGGGTCCGGTTAGTGTTTCTTCACGTATTCATCTTTATCAATATCCAAGAGCATGTTCACGTGCTTATCGATCCCGATCTGATTAGAATAAACATCAGATACTGTCAATTGATATCATAATCTAGTTAACGAGTTCAGATGCTGATGTTGATTAGAGATGTTAGTTGAGTTATGAATTTGTCATATTTGAAGAATTGAAGAGGTTGTGTTCCATACTCTTGATCAAAATTGATGGACTTGAATAATTCATTGTTTTGTTTTTCTCCGTAATTTAAAATAAAAAACAAATAGTTAGTTATCCCGATTCAAGATGGAGTTGTTAGACATCCACAAAATTAACAGTATTTGAAGAATGGCCATCGTGCTTATTTTTGGGGTTAAATCTATTCCTCCATTTTTTTAAATGAATAATGTTTTATTGTTTCGTTTATAACACGAGCTAAGTTGTATAAGACGTTAACTAAACATATATGTTTGTATATTTGAAGAGATTGTGAATTATGTATTCATATGAACGGGTGATAGTAATATGATTAACCAATTTAACGTATTGTTTGATAGTAGACTGGATTAGTAGGTGTATAAAAATTATAATATGAAATAATACATTAAAATAACGCAACAAATGATCAAGTAACATCTACTATTAAGCTACATAACTTACAAATAATGAAGTTATATAACAAACTTAATTAAAAAAATAAGAAACATTAATACAAAATCCATTATAAGCTTCTAAATATTTTCATATAGACAACTTTTGCTGTTTTTTTTTTTTTAATTTTACCGTCTCAATCTAATATAAAGTTGCTCATGTGTAAATACTATGCCTTTCAAATACATATCAACTCTTGCTGTTGATTGTTCAAAACAAACTGCAACGAAAAATTATCTTCTTTTAAACTTAAAAGGATTGCGTCAATCCACCTAAAATACATTAATAGTGAGTAGAGGTGGGCATAAAACCCAATTTTGGACCCGGCCCAGAATCAGACCCGGTTCTGTTGAACTAAGGGTGTTCATGGTCCAGTTTTCACGGTTTTTAGGTCAAACCATGAACCGAACCGTGTGTAAAGGCTTTTGATTTTCGTAAATTATAATTTTAAAGCATTTATTAAAAGAGGTGATCATTATAGTATATTGCTATGTAGCATGGGAACGGGTACGAGACTAGGGTACGGATACTGGGAACGGCAAAACTTAAAAAACTAAGATACATGTACGGCAAAAAAGATATAAAAAAATAAAAATATATTAAATAAGTCCAAAATTGATATATATAGAAGTATAAAAATATAATAAAGAAAGTTCATAAAGTTATCAATTGTACTGTTTCATAAACCAATATTTATATTTCTTAATTTTTTTTCCGAACTACATTTATATTTATCAACTTTATTAAGAAATTTTGATTTACAACTTATATTACGGTG
This sequence comes from Bidens hawaiensis, assembly GCF_021521415.1. Lineage (NCBI taxonomy): Eukaryota > Viridiplantae > Streptophyta > Magnoliopsida > Asterales > Asteraceae > Bidens > Bidens hawaiensis. The sequence continues at coordinate 1,521,569 of NW_027491277.1, forward strand.
AATTAAATAGAGTAATTTATCAAAGTTTAATAAAAATATATAAACTCATTTTATACTAAATGGAATAAACAGATAAATAAAAAAATTAAATAAACATCTATACTCTTCTTTTTCCAAGATTGAGAATTGTGATTTCTTTTTAAATATTATTTATTTGTTTCTCCTTCATCATTTACTCTTCTTGTATTAGAGCAATAAGTTGTTTCCGACTAACATTGAAGCCACTGGAAAACTTTTCTGACCTTGTTTTCTTCACCCATACAACCCTACAAATAATACGAGGTGTCCATGAAACGGTTTTCTAACGTCCCCAAAGGTGTGGAATCGTTGGTTGACCATCCCCATTTAACGGGGTCGTTTAGGAAATGTTTCTAACGCATTTCCGTCCCCACGCCATCCTCAGGACCGGTGCGCAACCCTCCAAGCCGTCCCCGTGCAACATAGCTAGGTATATTGTACTAACGATTAAAGAAGGAAATGCATATTATAATTATATACTCACCTTGTTGCTTACTTTCATCTAGATCAACAGATGAATGTTCAGATTCTTGGAAGCTTTACTTAAGGCAAAAGATGCATGACTCTTTGATGTCAGGAAATTGTCAAAAATAGTACTAAGTTTAAAAAAATAAAAAATAATAAAATATATCAGTAGTAAGCAACCATAACTGAAAAACAAATAAAATAAATAAATCAATAAATAAATATAAAAAAAGATTAACAACAATTACTAATTAATGCTTTAAACCAATAATAGTATTATTCTGAATTGTTCCGGACTTGGCAAATGACACCCAATTTAAACAAAAATAAAAATAAACTGAAATTAGGGGACAAATCACCAAATTTACTATGACATAAAACCACAAATATAAGCAACAACGAATTCACAAGCTAACAATCATACATTATAGTATCGACATATGCGGAAATTATAAACTATAAATCGACTTGTGGAAATTATGTTATCGAGCGTGAATGGATTTGAGGTGAATCTTTGCAAAATACGTTAATCGATTTGAGGAGCTATGGAAGCGAGGAATCAAGAACTGTAGAAAAAGAAGACTCGATTTTGAATAGGGTTTAATGAATCTTACGCAGTGTTCCAAGTTCATTTATTAAGGAAGAAAATGAGAGGAAAATAAAGTTTTCTCATTCTTATCTTTTCTTTTTGTTCACTTCTCATTGTCTCCATTTTTTCTTTCTTTTAGTTTTTTCAATTTGGAATGAAATAAATTCTCTTATTTTCCTTTTCGTTTTGTCTCACTTTTTATAATAACCCAAGTTTTGTTAGATAATATTTATAATAATCTTAGTAATTCTAGATTAATAGAAACAATATGTATATGTACTAGTTTTAAACTTTTGTTGGAAAGTCAAGATAAGTATACCAAATAAAATTGGAAAATTGGTTTTTATTGGTCTTAACTATTGCCTTTTGGTCATTGTCGGTCCCAACTAACGAATTGGTCACCGATGATCCAAACTTTTAATGTATTTGTTCCTAACGGTCCGCGGCTAACAGAATCCTAACGCCGTTAGTTTTAGATCGCCGGAAAAACGTTTTTGGCCGGGAAAGTCAATTTTTTAGCCGGAAACACCACAAGAACACCGCCACCACCACCAATTGACTCACCGTCAACCAACCACTATCACTTAAGCACCATTAAACGATTTCGACGATGGTTCTAGGGTTCCGACGACCTCAATAATTGGGACTTTTACTAGAAAAAGGCTCCTAAATGTACGACACAAAGTTATCATGATGTTTGGGACAAAAATGTTGATTTTTCAGGAATAAATGTGTGTTTTCCGGGCAAAAACTTTTTTCCGTTGACCTGAAACTAACGACCTTAGAATTATGTTAGTCGCGAACCGTCAGGAACAAATACGTTAAAACTTGGGACCGTCAGCAGCCAATTCGTTAGTTGGAACCGACAGTGACCGAAAGACGATAGTTTAGACCGATAAAACAAATTTTCCAATAAAATTTAACAAAGAATGACGGTTTAGTTATTATTCAAAACTCAATTCTCATATGCTACAACAAACTTCCGGATAGATCGGCATGGTGATGATCATTCGTTTCTTTTTCTTAAACATACTCAAACTCTCTCAATTCACATCTCACGAAACATACCAGCTCCTATTTGCACACGACCTTTGTTCTTCGTTACCATCACTGCATCACCCCGCCACCATTAAATAAGCATCATCCTCCGCTGCCGCCGCGGACTGCCTCCGCCACCACAAATCGGACACTACCGGGCCGCTAACTACCAGACACCTATTTTGTTCTCAGGTCAGTTTGATTCATGACCAGCATTTAAGATTAGTTTGCTTCTATGATGTCCTAATTGATCAAAAACTTTGTTGGTTCGTTTGGCTACCGATGCAGTCGTAAGCGTCCCCGTGTTACCGCCTCTAACGCCTCGATTTCTGATCATATCAGCTCACTGTGCGGGTAATAATTCCAATCCTTCCTTTGTTTTATTCATTCCGATACGTTGTGGTCGTATGTGGCTGTGACGATTGACGGTTCCGGCCATTTAAAGCTTTAACTCTCTAAACGTTAATAGAGGCATGTTTGCATATTGGAGATATATATTATTAATCAGAAATAAAGTAAAGAAATAAAAAGAAGTTGGAACAAAAAACAAACAAACAAACCAATCTGACATGTTTGTTAAAAGAACATGCACGTGAATTATGAACATGTTGACTTGATTTCACCATATAATCATATAAGGGTATTGGTGATCCATAAAACCATCAATATAACTAAAACGTATAAAGCTATAATTTTACTCAGGAGCCTTAATTCAATTATTACACTTATATGACTATTTATAATTGTAAACATATATTATATATATATAGCATGAACTCTACCATGTAAATTATTTTCATACATTATTTTAGTCTAACTAATAGTATCATTTTGTTAATGTTAAATTCAGGACTCTTGTCATCCATTTAGAATTATATATTAATATTAGTAACTATTAGTAGTTTAATTATCATATTTTTATAAAAAGCCTTGTCGCTACCGATCGGTTAATCACACAATATAAAATGAGTTCAGTAAATCTTATGTGAACTATATATTATAATGTAGATTCTCAATCTAGTTGAAGACAACTTGATCTGTTTTGCTTTGTTTAAGGTACGGTTTCTGTTTTCGTTTACTCTTAGCATTAATTATAGTCCGTTACTTCGTAGTACGGTTTCTGGTTTCTTTCACTCATAATATAAATTCTAATCCGTTACTTTGTAGTACGGATTTTCGTTACGCGTCAGTTATATTTTGAGTTCAGTTGTTTTATATAATATATAGCATGCAATAGATTATTTATTTGTACTCTTTATTGCATGTTCCAGTTTTAAAAATATTTTGTTGTATGTTTTTAGCTTTTGTACTCTGTCACCCGAGCATGTCTGAAATGTCGTATGGGCGTCAACGGCATGCACTTATCGTGACAGTGCATAATAAAAGTTCACGACGTCTCTAGCTTGTGCTTTCGTAGCATTTGGCCCCTAGAGGCGTATAGATCGATCTTAGCTCTGAGTTTGTGTTTGTTTTGTGGAGATGGAATAATGGGTGTACGCCACGCTCACCGTCTCATAGGTGCATGGACTAGCTAGCTGTGTACCAGTCTGTTCTGTTTTGGCTCGTGGGTGCTTCCGTTTCACGTGACTTTGAGTTTTTGATATGTGTAGTCACGTGGTTTGATGTGTGTATATGTTATGATATGTTTCTAATATGCTTCCGTATGTGTTTGATTATGTTATGGCCAAGTGTCGGATCATACATCCGAATTTTATTAAGTATATGTTTCGGTAAAAAGGTTGGTGGCGAGTTTGAATTGAAGTCCGTAAATTTATTTTCTTACGTCTGTTCTTACCTATACTATTGTTATTTCTGTTACTGGGTAATTTTTGGCCCAACCGTATTTTCTTGTTTAGTTTTTTTTTATTTTGTTTTCAGGTAATCCGAGACTCGGGGAATTTAGGGATGAGAGAGAATAATGAAGTTCAAGCTTATAAAAGTTAATTCATTTTGGTTTAATAATGTGACTTTGGTTGATTTGATAACTGTAATAGTGACACGTCAGCCCGTTCCAGGTTGGGGTGTTACAGTTATGGTATCAGAGCTCAGGCTCTTTCCTGTAGAAAACTTAAACAATAAATAATTAATCATGTGAGTTAATGGGTAGACGTCGGGTTAGGAGTCCTCTTTTCATTTTTCTTTTCCGCGTAATTCGAAAATCTTCATCTTTTGTATCATGAGCATACCTTACTTCCAGATGCCTTCTAGAAGACGTGTGAACCTCCAAAACGAGAATGATGCTGGAAACGACCCTCCTCTTGCGACCCTTGTTACTAACACCATCAATGCGGCTATTGCTGCGGTAGTCCCTAACATCATACAACAGTTGCAGCAGAACAACGCCGGTGGCAACAATGTTGGTGGCAACAACGCCGGAGGCAACAATCCTCCTGTTGGTATTCATGTCTGGCTTGAGCGTTTTCAAAAGCAAAAGCCGAAATCCTTTAGTACCGCTAGTTCACCGGTAGAAGCTGAAAAATGGATCGCGCATATCGAGAAACTGTTCGAGGTGCTAGGTGTCGAAGATATGTTTAAGGTTCGACTAGCTGCTTACAAGTTCGAAGATGATGCTCATAGATGGTGGAAAACACTCAAGGCTGCCCGTGGAGGAGACAATTATGCTGCCACACTTGCGTGGAATGATTTCCGCACCCTGTTTTATCAGCAGTATTTTACTGATGCTGACCGTAGTGAATATCTGAGGGAGTATTCTTCTATTGTTCAAGAAGATGATGAGCCAATCGTAGAGTTTAAGAACCGTTTTTGTCGCCTGGTTAGTTTTCTGGGCCCGACTTTAGTTACTCAAGAGCAACAAACCAATCATTTCAAGTGGGCCATATGTGACCGTGATAGAAAGTTTATCCTAAACCTCCGTTTTAATGACATAAATGAGGTAGTTGATGCGGTTAAGAACCTTGATAATGATAAGAAACATCGTCATAAGGCATCTAATGATGATCGCAAGCGCCCAAGGGAAAGTGATCCTGACCAGTCCTCTCATGCCGATGATCAGTCCTTGGTACCCCGAAATTGTAGACACCGTTCAAACAATAATAATAGCAATCAGTCACGAAATGGAGGAAATAAAAATCAGACTCAACAGAACCCACCACCAAATCGTGACCTTCCTTGTGCCACTTGTGGGAAGCCACATAAGGGTCTATGTCGCCGAGCCGAAGGACTTTGCTTCAAATGCGGAGATGCAACACAAAATTAGAGATTGCCCTCAGCTTAACCCTAGAGCTAATAATGGAGAAAACGCTAGACCTACACAAAAAGATTAGTTCTTGGGAAATTGAAGACATGAACCGTTTTGATAATCCGTATTTGTTTCCATTTTAGTATTCCGTATTTCAGTTTATTTGGGTTTGATTCGTGCGAATTTGGATTTGTTAAGTTTTATTTTCCGTTTGCCTGTTACGAAACTCTCATGTTTTTAGTGTGGTTAATGTCCGAGTATCTGATTTAAAAAGTTTGATGTTTTGTTTTACGTATCCATTATGTTAGAATTCTTTGGTTATCAAATTTCGAGGACGAAATTTGTTTTAAGGGGGGTATAATTATAATAACCCAAGTTTTGTTAGATAATATTTATAATAATCTTAGTAATTCTATATTAATAGAAATAATACGTATATGTACTAGTTTTAAACTTTTGTTGGAAAGTCAAGATAAGTATAACAAATAAAATTTAACAAAGAATGACGGTTTAGTTATTATTCAAAACTCAATTCTCATATGCTACAACAAACTTCCGGATAGATCGGCATGGTGATGATCATTCGTTTCTTTTTCTTAAACATACTCAAACTCACTCAATTCACATCTCACGAAACCTACCGGCTCCTATTTGCACACGACCTTTGTTCTTCGTTACCATCACTGCATCACCCCGCCACCATTAAATAAGCATCATCCTCCGCTGCCGCCGCGGACTGCCTCCGCCACCACAAATCGGACACTACCGGGCCGCTAACTACCAGACATCTATTTTGTTCTCAGGTCAGTTTGATTCATGACCAGCATTTAAAAAGAAAAATAAAAGAGTAACAACAACTACTAATTAATGCTTAAAACCAATAATAGTATTATTCTGAATTATTTCGGACCTGGCAAATGACACCCAATTTAAACAAAAATAAAAATAAACTGAAAATAGGGGACAAATCACCAAATTTACTATGCCATAAAACCACAAATATAAGCAACAACGAATTCACAAACTAACAATCATACATTATAGTATCGACATATGCGGAAATTATAAACTATATATTATCGACTTGTGGAAATTATGTTATCGAGCGTGAATTGATTTGAGGTGAATCTTCGCAAAATACGTGAATCGATTTGAGGAGCTATGGAAGCGAGGAATCAAGAACCATAGAAAAAGAAGACTCGATTTTGAATAGGGTTTAATGAATCAAGAACCATAGAAAAAGAAGACTCGATTTTGAATAGGGTTTTGTCTCACTTTTTCTCCTTTTCTTTTCTTTAATAATACTCAGGCACACCCCTTTTGTTTTTTTCCCTTCATTTTCCTTAAATGAAACTCGAGAACACAACAAATTTTTTTACCATCCCTCCCTTTCCTTCCTTAACGCTCTATTCCAGATTGAAAAGAAAACATTTCCTCCAATCATGTTGAATTTTAAGAGACACATGTTGCATATGTGTAGTCAAATATTGGATTGTGTGTCTTGATTTTAGAACATTACAAACCCTCATATAAATTTTATATGGTAAAGGTCCACATCCCTAGATCATAAATCGTCTACATTGTACCTAAAATATAGATATGAATGCAAGAGCTTGTGCCATGATAGTTTGTAATAAACATGACTTTATATAGAATATAAGTTGAACTCTTAATAATTATGCCAATTTTAAAAGTTATGTATATTTAGAGATCTAACGAACCGATCAAGAAGGTGTTGGTCGAAACGACACCACATCCAATCTAAGTAGACCGCTCCAAATTGTTGAACTAGGTTTCTATCATAGTCTTCATAGTGAAGAAAGCCGCACCTCAAAAACTTGGAATGGCATCATCATCCTCATAATAAGGTTGCTAACTAGCGAATTCAAACGTAGCGAACACCCCATATTTGTTGGGTAATCCAAATTATGCATGTTGACATTCGTCTTGGGAATATCATCAAGGAACCGTTGATATGCGACTAAGCTTAGAACGTTGCTACGTTGCTTGGAGTGGAAACCTCCTCAAGAAAGTGGATTGACATTGCATACATTATTTTTTCTGAGTATCTGATTGATTATTGATGTACAATTTCATTTGCTTATATTCCATATTAAAAATGGTTAAAAGTAAATAACACACTCGATGAATTTTATGTACAACTAATTATGGGTGCATTTTTACTCCTTGAGTTTATTTTTGACTTGGTTCAATGTATCTCTGTAGAGAAATCAATGGCCCAAAGAATATAAAACAACCAATCAAGCCCAATTCATACAAAAACACATGAATGCCCTAATATTTTCCTGTATAAAATCCCGGTCGCTACAAGTTATTTTATACAACGGCTGCTACAAGTTATTTCTTGGTCTAATTACCAACATGAGGAATCAAATGGTTCGAGCTGTCAAAAGAAGGTACATGATTAATTCATTTTATTTTCGTTTCACGACATATTTTTCTGCAATTGGAATGAACTCATCTGCAATGTTGATTGTCCATAAACAAAAAAATCTTTCTGTAATGTTGATAGAATAATTTAGGAACTGAAAGTTGATTCAATCCAAAAGCGGAATCGCTCTAATAATAAATATGTCGTGTCAATTATGATTTTATGTCCGGATTTGAGCTTAATTACCTATTTGTGTTTGATTGGAATGAATTTTTTTGCTTACAGCGAATTCGACCTCCACGATTTTACTCCGCAAAATATACGCATGATTGAAGATGGAAATCCATGGCCAATAAAGTCTTTAAAGAAAATGGTGAGAATATAACACATAACCTCACTCTGGTGCTTTATTCTATTCATGTAATTTTAATGATTGAATTTGCGAAAAATGTATATGGTCGAAGTTCCTACGCTTTTTCGATCGCTATTTTGTATCGTTTTTAGTTTTGCTATGCATTTTTCATGAAAAAAAATAGGAAAAAGTTTCAGATTTTTATGCCAAAAATGCATTGTAGTATTTTTTTTATATTCAACACTTTACTTTTTACTCCAACATAATGTTGCCTACTGTGTTGTTAATGAGTAATTACCTGTTGATGTGGCAGCATTTTATCATCTTAGTGATGAAATATGGAGCTTCATCATTACTCTGTTGGCGACATCAGCCAATGGGGTGACTGATCTCGCCTGCTTTGCAGCCACATCGAAAAACTTTAGCCGTCTAACTCGAAACACTGCCTTGAAGGCTGTAAATTTTGAGAGAAGCTCCGTGGACGATTATTGGGCACACGGTCATTTGAAGGACCTTCTTTGCTTATTTGCTCGAGCTGAAATTCAAGCTGCTCAGTCCATGCTGGGAAAGGCTCTACTGCAAAATGATGTTCAGCTACATGATCTCATTTTTGGCCATCGGCTGGACTTCTCCTTGCTATTGCAGTGCTGGCGCATGACGGGGAAGAAGGAAAAAGAAGTGTGAGGGAGATATCCTTTGCAAGGAAACAGAAACGGGCCTAAGGATGATGAGATGAGATCAGGAGAGACCGAAATACGATGTATTTACAAGACGAGGATAAGATTGCAATTATTTTTATGTTATGTATTTATTTAGTTTGTTAGCATTTCTATTATTTTTATGTTATGTATTTCTTGCATTTAGTACTTATGACTGTTTAATGGTACTCATATTAGTGTCGGTTCATTTGTAGCTGTCTTTTACATTACATAACTACCATCTTGCAAAGATCCTAGCAATATGGGATTTTCTATATGTAAAATCCTAGCAAAGATCTTGATAGTCCAGATCTAGGTCATGGGTTGATTGTCCAGATCCAAATAGAGAAAGCGAGATCGGCCCTTCTGATAGACCGGATCAAGATTACGGCATGATATCCAAAGAAAGAAAGTGAACTTTTAAAATTCTTGTAAAATCCTAGCGAAGATCTTTGATAGTCAAGATCAGAGCGCACGGAAGTGTGGTGGGCCCATAACCTTCCTCGCCGCATCTTGTTCAATTTCTTCTATCCCTCTTTTGAGTCTCCTCGACTTAATGTTCTTTAATTTATTATGCTAACATACTACTAATCCTCCACTTGTACACATTATAATCTATTGTTCTCCCTTTCTGGAATTGCAAATTCAATGCTACAGTTTCCTCTCCATTAGACTGGACGTAGTGGAGAAATAGGGACACTACAACACTTCCTTTTTTGGTCCTACATTTCATTCTACGCGAAAGCCTGAACGGGCTCTACTAGATGAAGACATTTAATATAGTTCCATATTTAGATAATTCACTCTTTAATTGGTGATTTCCAAAATATATATATATTTTATACCATTTCTCACAGCATTTCACTCCATAATTCTCTTATATTTTATAAAAAATGAATCAAGAACCCAAAGATTTATTTTCTGGGAGGTGGATGGGATTGTGATAGTCAAAGTTGTTCGAGTTGGGGTAAAACAGAAAATATTATCAGTTATTTTTTCTTTTCAGGTGAGCACAGCCAAACATTTACAATCGGTTAACAAATGATCGATCTAGAGGTAGCGGGTGTTTAGCAGCTAATAATTCCGGTTAGTTAAAACCACTACACTTGATTTAGTAAGGGCTTTAGTGAATTTATGTTTGCCTACATGGCGTCTAGGTGTCATTTTCAGAACAGAAATATATTTTTTCAATTATTATTTTGTTTAGTGGGAATGAATTTGCTTTTTTTAAAGAGCGTTGGACCCTCAATTTTCATTTTCATGTTGAAGAACAATGATGATGGAAGTCCTTGGCCAACAAAGTCTTTAAAGAATATCGGGAGCATTGAAATAGCCTTCCCCTGTATAGTGGTTCGATTGATACTGAGTTTGTGAAAGTGGATCAGAGCACACATTCAGTTCAATTTTGGTTCGATTGCTTCTGTATCTCAGTTAATTTTGGATATAAGCTTCATTAGGTGAATTTGCTAATTTATTTGTTTGGATTTGTGATTTCAGGCTGCAAACTATCTTAACATCTACTGGATATATAATACATGATATAGGGCCGGGAAGACACCTGAGGAGATTCGGAAGCAGAGGCGGATCTAGAAATTTTTGCTACGTTGGGCGTAAAATGAATTGTGTTAAAAATGGGTTGGGTCAAAAAGAACAAGGCCAACGAACCATGCTAAAGGCCCTAAGCGAAATAAATTTTCAGGAACATGAGGGGGGTAAACTGGTGTTTTCACACAATCATATTTCTCCATTTTTTCAAAGTTCAGTGGCACCTCATCAACCAACAAAAATAGATCATTAACTACTATTATGTTTGCTCTATAATTTGTTCTGTAACTAGCAGTAATATACGGTAGTTGCTTAACTAGATTATTAGAACGAGATGGTCAACATAGAACTTCTTTACTTTTGATGTATATATCAATTACCTTATTTAACAATCAATGTATCAACCTATTTGTAATTTTTGAGTCCTCGTATCTTGAAGACATTGTAATATATATATTTTTAACAAAACATTTTTTTGTGAACATAAAATGATATGTTATATATTATTTTAACTGGTAATAAAAATTTTAAGTAGTAAATAAATAATATATTATAGTCTAATTTATTCATACTGAAACTATATAAACAACAAAAATATATTGTTAAGCAATTTTTAAAATTAAACTAATATTAATAAAATATAGAAAAACTTAACGGAAAAATGGCAAGTGCCAACTTAATTTATCTTTAAAAAAAAATTAAACATACAACTCAAAAAGAAAACAGAAGGTCAATAATTAAATTGTCTCGTAAATAACAATCAATAGAGATCTCGTCCCCTTACTTCTTCCTAATAAATATACAGACTACAGTTACTGGAAATTTCCGAATTGCCTCAAGTTGAGCCACGGGAGCATACACTTCAGTGTATTCTAAGCCTTCAACCTGACGAAAACCACGAACGACGAGCCGTGCTTTATTTCGAACAATAACCCCTGTATCATCTTGCTTGTTGCGGAAAACCCTTCTTGTATCTATCGCTTTCTTTCCAACTGGCAGCTCGGCCAATCTCCAAATTTTGAGTTTATCAAACTGATTTAATTCCTCATGCATGGCATCCATCCAGCTTGGTTTATGTAGTGCTATTTCCACTTAAGGGCTGTTTGTTTACATCTGAATGGAATCATTCAGATGTAAATATCTGATTCATTCAGACTTCAGATTGTTTGGTTTCAAACAGAAAAACATTTGAATGGTTAAAATTAGATCTGAATCATTCAGACTTACTGTTGTTGCTGAATGGGACAGATGCTCATTCAGATCTGAATGAACAAAACAGCCCCTTACTTAGGCTCTATCTGATAGATGAAATAGGAAAACAAACAGATGTTTAACTTCTGGTGGATACACATGTTTCAAGAGGACCTATAACATTGTCAATTGGATGATCTCGTTGAGTTCTTGTCGGAATTGAATGCCTGGGAACATTCCCAGAACTTATAGAAGGTAAGTTTGATGGATCTTCAAGGATTTCAGTAAGAGTGTTCTTCCATCCAGATGTCATCGTACTGTGTGAGCACGAGGTACTGGAAATGCATTCATTAGGTATGACATCTGGGAATAGAGTGCTTCCAAAGATTTGACGAATCGGATTCTCCCCCTCAACTGATGAAACATCGACTGCAGGTGCTAGTGAAGACACAGTTTCGGTAACGTCTTCTTGTTGATTCTAAAGGATTAATACCCGACATTGGAGACATGAGAGAGTCATCAAGTAAGTCTTCTTCCTCATTAATAGAATTTTTAGCACCGGCACCCGAAATTTCTGTATCGACAACTGGAAACACATTAAAGGGCTTGAAAAGTTCAGTATAATCAAATAGCCAGTCAGGACCAACACCAACATTAGTCTCATTTTCTTCTAACCAGCGCACATATTAAGATTCCACTATCTGCTTCGCTGACTTGTTGTAAACTCTATTGGCGGTACGCCCAACATATACAAGAAAATAACAATCATTAGCTTTTGCTCCAAAATTTGGAATTGTTTCTTGATTCAGCAGAGTACATGGACACCCAAAGGCCCGAAAATGTGCAACTGGGGTTTGTGACCATAAACAATCTCATAGGGAGTTTTCATCTGAGACTTATTGATCAGCACTCGATTTTGAACATAGCAAGCCATGTTAACAGCCTCAGCCCAGAAGAACAAAGGCAGCTTTGAATCACACAACATAGTTCTTGCTGCCTCAATAAGAGTTTTGTTCCTCCTTTTAGCAACCCCATTTTGTTGCAGTGTCCGAGCTGAACTGTACTATCGAAGCACCCTCTTTTCAGCACAAATAAAATAAAGTGTTGAATTCTTAAATTCCGTGCCGTTGTCACAGCGAATACCCTTCAGCTTCAAGTTGAGCTGATTCTCCATAAGCACCACGAAGCGTTTTATCAATTCTGCAGTTTCACTCTTATTTGACAAGAAAAACACCCAAGTGAAACTTGTGTAATCATCAGTAATAACAAGACAATAAGAGCTGCCAGATAGACTCAAAACATGAACATGACCGAACAGATCCATATGCAGCAATTGGAAAACAGATTAAATGGTATTAACAAGTTTTGGCTTGTGATATTTACGATTGAGTTTACCCAAGGTACAAGCCACACATTTTTCAATAGTAACAAAGTCTTTGACAGGTAAACCACCCCGCTGCTAGGGGCTGTAAGTCCTTTAGACGGATCTTTATTCTGCAGAACCCTCGGGTACATCAGAAACATCTCTTTCTTCTACCCATTAAGGTTGCTCATCATCTCATCGAACACAAACTTGGAGTATTTATAATTCCAGTCCATGATCAGAGTAGCCACAGCCGACATTTGAATGCGGCTAACATCGTCTGAACCCCCTTTTTGTAGAGACACACGTGAAGAACGTGTGAATCAAGAACCTCCAGTAAGGATGAAAAAGTTTCTTGAGGGATGGAGGGTAGAATTCTTCATATCCTATTCTTAAAGCAATTTCATAAACAACATCAGTGGAGTATTCGGTGGAGTATTCGGTTGGATAGTTATGTTGATCTCCGAACAGTAGAAGTACTTCACGAATAATGGCCTTTGGAATGACAACAGGCCTCTTTTGAATCTTTGAGTCAATTGTTACTGCTTCCCCAACACCCCGTTGGTTAATAGAAGCATTGTTCCAAAACTCCATCACCATCTTTTTGCAAATAATAGCAGTTTCTCGTATAGCATGAGAAATCATGCACATGTTGAGCCCCACTATCATAGGCTTAAATTCTTTGTCTACAAGAGGTGGATCATATAAGCATCCGGCAACATTGTGAGTATCTATTAACTTCAATGGTGCCTGATCAACCATGACTACAATAAACGAATCAAGTTAATAATGTATTCATTTAACTGTACAGTAACTCAACATTATAAAGGTAAATGACAACTTGGTTGAAGAGCAGGGACCAAGAATGCAAATTTAGATAATATTGATCATTAAATGTAAATTAATGTCAATTTTAATATAAAATAATATGTTTTTTCGATCCATAAATTATTTTTTCTGTCAAAAAGCTTGGTTTTCGGTCCTTGAGCTGAGTTCTCTGTCTAACAAAGTCCAAATTCACTAAGAACATGAGTTCTCGGTCACTCAGTATTGGTTCTAGGTCAACTGGTCAACCGAGAACCCTTGACATTTCTAATAGACTTAAGAGTTCTTTGTTTGACCACAACTTTTTGGTCAAACGACCTGAGAACCCTGGATCTGTGGAGAACTCGGCCAGGAAAACCCTTGGGTTTCTCCTCGAATTATGAATCATCTTCTCCAAAACACCAAAACCACCATTAATATTAAACCTGCAATTTTAATCACTCATAACATGTTAATCATACAACTCACAAACATTATAATCTCCATCCTAAACAATACTCATAACTTGACTATCAAAAATCTGCTAGTTCCGTCCAGATAACATCACAGTGAACCGAAAAAGGGCCTTTTTCAAGCTTTCATTTAACTATTTATTAACGATGATCACGTAAAATCTTGAAGAAAGAGAGATTGAATGACTTGATGATTGTCAAGGGTTTTCGGCTTATAGTGTGTTTGTAGATTTGCGATTTAAAGTAATGAGACCAATAATGCAGAAAAGTAAAGAATCTTTTATGTTTCAAAACATTAAGTTTTTTTTTGCCGAAAACCCTAATGGGCCGAAAACCACTTAAGAACCAAGACCATTTCATCAAATCCAAATCAACCTTTAATGGCCCACCTATGCTGAAAACAATTTCTATACACAACATGGGCTTGATCCATAGTTTTAAAGTCGCTGCTAAACGCATCATTCAATACTTAAAAAGTTAAAAGGCGCTAGGAGTGTGCAAGAAACCGAAAAACCAATCCGAAAAATGAAAAACCAAAAAAATCCGAACCGGAACAATATTTGGTTTTATGTTTTTTAAAAACCGAACAAACGGTTCGGTTTTGGTTTTGCATGTAATAACCCGAACCGAACCAAATTCCTGAATTTTTATTTTTTTATATTTTATTTTAAGTAATTTATAAAGTACTTTATAAAAATTTAAAAAATATGTAACTCCAATATTTTTTATCAAATGTATAATAGTCTATTAGTTAAAAATTAACAAAATTATATATATCTATATTCATTATCTTTTGCCAACTTAAATTGACTCAAATTTTCAAGCACAAATTGCAAAAACCAAAACCGAACCAAAACCACAACGAAAACAAAAAAAAATAAAAAAAAATCCACGCATACCTCTAAAAAGCGCTATTGATCACGACTTGTATATCCATCACAGCTTGGGCTCTCAACTTCAGGCCTTCACTAATACACATTAGCAAGGAACTTCGTATCTACATGCCTTCTCGTATGCAGATTGGGTGGGTTAGCCAAATGGCCATCAATCCACTAGGGATTTTCCAAATACATGGATTCTAACATCGTCTCCTAGATCACACGAAAGCATAAAATAGTTTCTCGATCAGCTACAACATAAACTCAAGACAAAGTTCTAGCTAATATTGTGGCTTAATTAACCTAGCTGGAAGCTCTTCTAAAAGAAATCTGGCACATGCCGGATTTTGGGTTGTGCAATCCGTGCCACTGCACGAGGCCCAAATTTTCAAACAAGCCCAAAGATTGCTTTTAAACTTTTATATATATCTAGGCCCGAGTATAAGTCCCAATTACCGAAACCCAATTTGATTAAATAGTAATACATAGGATACCTAGATGGTGAATGGGCTTGCAAGTGCAAGAAAATGGGCCCGCCTTCCTGAAACTAGTGAAGTTTAATTCACAATAACTTGATGACATTTTTATTATCAAGTATTGATTATTGTTTTATTATCATGATTCTATGCGTGAATATCAAGATATAATTGAATGAATACTAACATTTTTAGTTTTAAGATATACCGAATATAATAACGTATATTATAAAAAAAACACATTATCATATATAATATATATTACAATCAGGTATATAATCGGGCAAATAAGGTTATGTAATCACGTGATCGGGTCGGCTAATCGAGTATATTGTGAATCACACTCATCCCAAACCCGCAAAAAGTTTCGGAGGTAATCCCAAACTCCCCATACCCTAATGAGATGGGTATTACCCTAAGGAGAAGGCCCAAAATTTATCGCACACGAGGCCTAACTTTTGTTAATCATTTCAGGGACGGGTCTGTCTGGTCATATAAAAAAGATACCCCAACCCTGTAGCGTGACAATGTTGGTGCAACCACTTTTACTACAAACCCACCTTTCATGCATGAGGAATACACATAAGTTTATTATCACTTTGTTCGTGAACATGTTGCAAGAGGAAAATTACAAAAACGGATCTTAAAGGAAAAATATCAAGTTGCAGACATATTTACAAAACCCTTGCGAAGACACATACTCTTAGCTTTATATTCCATGCACCTTAATTTGCGAGGGGATGTTACATCACATTTTAATTGGTATTAGTTAACTGAGACATTATGTAAATACATTTAGTATATATCTTGTATATATAATTTTGTAAACCCTAAACAGAACAATCAATACAATCTACAGTTTACTCACACAAACTCAAGCTATCATTTCCATAAAGAAATAATCAGAGCATATGACAACTTTCAAAACCCAACATAAATTAACATATCGAAATTTTAAAATACGTGTAAGATGGCGGTAGGCAAGGCATGCCATTTAAAGATTTAATATATCCTGAATAAATGGAGTAAATGGTATCGAATCCATGCCTTAGCCCAAATCCAAAAGTGAAAAATTTAAGTCCTTCACAGGTACAAGAAACTACACGATATCAATTATGATCTGAATTACACTTATGGAAGTGAATTTTACTTTGTGATTGGTTTTCCGCCATCTAAGACTTTTATGATAATTGTTTAACTGTTAAGTTTTTAATTGTGATGTGCTCATTGCATTAATTATTCGCCAATTATAGTTGTAAATATTTGTAATAAACACTTAGAGTTTCACATGGTTAACCAATACGCCTTTCCTCCCCCACAATGCAACTTATATGCCCTTCATCATGAGATTTTCTTTCGTCTCAATTTGGGTAATACTTTTCGGAAACCATTCAAGATTTTATGCTAAAATGTTGATGTCCTTGTCCCTAGTTTACAATTCATTTAAATATTGTGTTTTTTTTTCAATATCTAATTATTAATGTACACGTTTCAGTTTGTTTATTCTATATCAAAATTAACATATGTTGTATTAAGTAAATTAAGTATTTCTAGAGAGGAATTAATGGCCCAAAAAATGTATAATAAACAATTAAGCCCAACCCAAAAAAAAAACATGAATGACCTAATATATCCTGTTATAAAGCACCATAATATCTTCTGCAACCCAAGATAATCTACGTACGGCTGCGCTCTTCATTCCTTTCTTCCGTCTAAGCATCAACACAAAGAAGCAAAATGCTTCAATCTATCCAAAGAAGGTGATTATCATTTCTTTTTCATTTCGTTTCTGCAATGTTCGAATTGTCCAAAAAATAAGATAAATTTTTTTTATGTAACTGTTGCATTTATATTCTCTCAAATGTTGATTTAATAATTTGAGAAATGAAATTCGATCCGATCAGAATCGCCTTTTCAAATAAGCGATCTTGTGATTCTAATAGAATCTGTGAGAGTCGTTTTGGGGCATAATTTTCTTTCTTTTTTTTTCTTCTGTTTACTTCAACATTTCTTAGAACAATGATACTGTTATTATTATTATTATTATTATTTTTTTGCATATATTTCTTGTCTGACTTTTAGCTTAATTACACATTTATGTTTGATGGAACTGATATTGCTATTTTACAGAGAGTTCGACCGCCACGATTTTACCCCTCAATATACATGTGTTGAGAACCATGATGATGGAAATCCTTGGCCAACAAAGTTTTTAAAGAAAATGGTAATTTTCTTTAAATAGAAGGAAAGAACGTCTATAGATATCAACAGAAATAGTAATTTAAATAGTCGTGAATTCATGAATGATACAATAAAAATTAGCATGACCATTAATGTAACAATAATAATATGTATGCATGCTAACCTCTGCACATTTTAAAGGAAGTACAAGCCGCCCACCCTTCCCGGCATCAGTATTACTTAACTTCTTCTCAAACAACGGAATAACTTCCTCAGTCGAACTATCAAAAAAAATAAATCGATCAGCGGTAACAAACTATTTGTGGTAAGTACTAATATTTAAAAGAATTAAAAGATTACCCTTTAACAATCGCATTAAGTTCTTCATCCGTCATTTTCGGTTCATTTTAAGGATGAATAGCTCCAGCTTTAGCGGAAGAGTTACTTTCACCTGGATCAACAGCCATCGGGGAAGAGGTTGATTCCAGTACTGGTTCCGGACTATAATCACCGTTTCAATAGTGTCCACCGATGTTTCTTGAGAACTCTGTAAGCAAAATATTATTTGATGTCAAATGAAATGCATTTGGCCACGCCACTTGAGCGGGTAATGAGGGACTCAAACCTCTATTGATAGGGACCAAGCTGATAGAGTTGAGTGTGTGTTTCATTTGTGATTCTTCTTCCATAGGAAGAGCTCTTCTAGGGTAGGTTTGTGTGTGTGTGTGTGTGTTTCAATTGTAATCGTTCTTGTAATTTCTATCAAAATCACTAATAACCATCTTTCTTGAAATTTTATCAAAATTATTAAATCCCACATTCGATTAGCATTTTAGTTCACGTAGTCATCTTTATCAATATCCAAGAGCATGTGCACGTGCTTATCGATCCAGATCTGATCAGAATAAACATCAGATCTTGTCAATTGATATCATAATCTAATTAACGAGTTCAGATGCTGATGAGTGATGTTGATTAGAGATGTTAGTTGAGTTATGAATTTGTCATATTTGAAGAATTGAAGAGATTGTGTTCCATACTCTTGATCAAAATTGATGGACTTGAATAATTCATTGTTTTGTTTTTCTCCGTAATTTAAAATAAAAAACAAATAGTTAGTTATCCCGATTCAAGATGGAGTTGTTAGACATCCACAAAATTAAGAGAAATTGAAGAATGGCCATCGTGCTTATTTTTTTGGGTTAAATCTATTCCATTGTTATAAATATATTATTATTATGGTTATCAATACCTAATATAGATTATGCTTGTTCTTCAAGTTATCTTCTCCTATATATATATTCCATTGTACCCAATTGTATTATACACATATTAATGAAATCTCTCTCTTTCTCCTAACATCTCATTGACATATTGTTTTAGCTATTAGGCTTGTTTCAAAACACGTTATCAGCACGAACGCTTATGAAGTTGAATCGCATTTATCATAAGAAATCGATTTCCACATCCGTTTACGTAAAGATCAGAGACCGTGTGGTATGTATTTTTTCTTATTATCTTTACCTATTAGTTTATCTTAATCGTTAACTGTGTATGGAATATTTTGGTGATGTTAACATCTACACGAACAAAACAAACTTAGTTTGAGCATTCATTCCTGAAAGAGGCTTTTTTTATGCTAATATATGTGGACCGTATATATTTAATCAAATAAAACTAGCAACTGGTGTTGATAATTTTTGACGGCTATTAACTTGATTAAAGGAGATGACCTAATCTATGGATGATATTGTGAAAGGAATTAATATCAAAAAGTTCTGGATTTAAAAAAGGCAGCATTATTTTACTTTATTTAGTTAAATTAAATAATTGTTAATTGTTTAATAATGAAATTAAATACCCTCCATATAAATCTTACATTTAGTTTTAACTATATATTGACTTTGACAACTGATTAATAATATTTTATTATTACTTAACGGTTTTACTATTACTTAACGGGTATTGATTGATGATTAGGATTGGCAATTAGGTTCTTAAAGAAAACAGAGTATATATTCTTTTAACTGAAAGTCTTATTCCTAATTGTAATATTTTGTTTATATTTATCTGAGTAAATGAGTAGAATTGAAATAATAATTTGTTTAGTGTTGGATAACAATTGAATCTTGTTTAAAGTTTCTATTAGAATATTGATAAAATCAAAGTTGAATTTTAATAAAATTTTATTATTAATTTTCATTCCTATACATGCATACACAATGCAAGCTTTAACAACGCAATGTTTTTTTTAAAGTAAAACTATTGCTTATTTTCGACAATATGAAAAACAAAATTGCTTTCATTATTTACTGTCTACACAGGTATAACATGGGAAAAGTATATTTTAAGTTTGACGTCCAATAAATACTTTATTGGTTTCACATACTTGTTAATTTGTAGAAAAATTGAGCGTTTTACAAGTAAAGTTGCATAACAATAACTTCTTTTTAATTTTGTGTTTACTTGTTGGTTATAGTAATTGAATACTATTTTTGATTGTAGAAATAAAATCACGTGGAACTTTATTTCCAAATAATAGTTATTTTTTTATGATTAATTGTAGAAAA
Organism: Bidens hawaiensis; assembly: GCF_021521415.1. Taxonomy (NCBI): domain Eukaryota; kingdom Viridiplantae; phylum Streptophyta; class Magnoliopsida; order Asterales; family Asteraceae; genus Bidens; species Bidens hawaiensis. The sequence goes on from NW_027491277.1 coordinate 1,541,801, forward strand.
ATCGTATTGTCAACCAATTGTTAATTTATTAAGAAGGTTTTACTTATGATGGAAAGTAATTTTATAATTAATATATATGGATGGTATTATAAAGTATTCAAATAACACTTTCTATTATAATAAATCCTTTAAATGCGTTTTTGATAAAGTTTTCAACACCAAAACATGACGTTGCGTGTATAAGTTACATGTATATTTGGTTTAATTATATTTCATAGAGTTTTATTTATAACTCGTCATATATGATGATATGTTATTATGTAGTATGTAATTTGACATTATGTTTATATTATCCTCTATGCTATTATTTGTTTGTATATATAGTACTGAATAGAATAACATGAGCAAAGTTTTGATTTGATCTCTCGCTGGTGATAGAAATATGCTTAGATATAACATTGAAATGTCATATTCTCTAAATCTCATTATTGTTTTACAAATGGTCGTAACATTAAAGACCCACAAGATTTACATGATTCAACCATGTCACTATTTCTCAATTTCTATTATGTGAAGCAAAAGATTGCGTGAAAGGAAAACCGGATAAACAATTTTTGTTTCTCAAACCTCAAATAAGCTCTTGTGAGTTGTAGGAGCAATATTGGTAAAATAGTATGAAAGGTTTGAAGTAATTTTATATCCATATGTCCAATAAAATATTGAAAAACTATGAAGTTGTTTGTTTCTGCTACATATGTTGAAGTGAATGTGACTATATGTTTATCACTGTGATCATGGACATAAAAGAGAAATTGTTATAATGATCATGCTAATAATGAGATCGGCCACTAGAAGTGGCAAATGAGATTGATCATATGTGAGAACAAAATATGGATAAAGTGATAGAATGTGATGATCGTTGAATGCGATAATAAATTGTTCTCTCATATTTATAGCATTGTATAAAATAAGCATAATACATATACGATCATAAACCTAAGTTTATGGATCATGATTATATAATGGCATGACCGGTTAGACCACACCGAGTCAATGATGTGAAATTTATTGAAGAACCCAATGATTCTTCGAGATAATTGAACATGCAAAGTTTGCTCTCAAGGGAAATTATTTATTTACCAATTGAAGGAGGGTGTGAATCCCTAAATGTTATGGAATTGAGAAAAAAGGGTACACATATCTTAACATGACACCATTTAGTGTTTTGAAAATCGATGCATCGTCTAAATGGTTATCAAGATCGCAACTTCATGTTTGCATGATCTAAGGCTTAGCTAATAAGATAGCAAGCATATTATTCCATATTGGTATATTTACATTCAGTTATAATAATGAATTTGATTTCCCTAGTTAATAATGATCATTGGAATAAGTGTTGAACTTCATAATTGTTTTGCTAAAGACGATTACTAACGTCTATAATTGGTTGCAAAGACAATTATCACGAGAGCAAATGTTCATGTTTGTATTTGAGTACATATGATTTTACATGTCTTAAAAACTAATCCACATCAAGCCAACAAGTTATGATACTTACTTCCCATAGTAATTGGTTTTTGGTCAGTAACCAAGTATTTCTCATCTAATGTGTGTTATATACTGAAATTAATCCACCACAAGACACAAAGATGACGCCATAAAGGAAGTTGGGAATTTATGTCAATATCTATGATTATATACTTAGAGCCATTAATGTGATATTTGTTTATAGCATTAGTTTTCACTTCAGTGAATCATCATTCCCAACATTAGGGGGAGAAATAAAGCAGTTGGAAAACGAATTTAGTTTGAATGAATTATCATTGATCCTCAAACTAAATTATATGAACTAAAAGTTCAAAGGATAATTCATATATAAAGATTAGCGAATCAATTACCGGACGATTCACTGACCAAAAGAGAGTGTCCAACTATGACACCTATACGAACTGCTAATGCTCCAATTAATACATGTCCCGGAAGGACAAAGCATATTGATAATAAGTCTAACGCATGCATGTAGCGTGGTAGACTGATCGATTCCAAAGGTAAAATTTCCTCGAAAATTGGAGCAAATAATGAAGATGGTCAAGTCGAGTTGAAGTAAAAGGTCTCTTGAAAGACATCAGACATGATAATTTCCATAGAACTTCAGGTACCTGAAATAAAGAGCTCTTAGTAAATTATAATTTTTCATGTCTACAAAGATATATGGAATCGAAACAAAATGGACATCGTTATAATTTTGTGTACAATATAGCGCTTAAAATAATGCAATGATGAGGATCAAGATTTAAGATCTGCATATAAATGATTGGCCAAATTGAAAGACGCAAGTATAGCAGAGTTGAAATTCTCAAAAGAATTGGAAAGTTTTCAGACCAACAGTCCATACAACTAAAGTTGTAATATGAAAATAAAATTAAGTGAGATAAGACAAAATTGATGACACGAGGATTTTGCAAAGACCTACGATTGAATATGAGGAGTTATGTTCTCCAGTGGTGGATACAATGACTTTCCAATACCTTAATAGTCTGGTATTACAAATAGAGAATTGATATGAGTCTAAACAAATATTGTAATTCAGATGATATTGAAAGTTTACAATAAAGTCTATGAAGGATTTTAATTATCAAATCATGTAAAGTAAGTTCTCGAGAACACAATGATTGTCTTGTATATAGTTGTATTTGAATACGTTACGATTATTAAATATGTTGAACATAAATGGAACTCCTAAAGAGTTTCCTAAGATAGTTGAATACTTGAAAAGTTAATTGATACATTTTAATGATTGAATTATTGTGCATCAATAAGCATACACATAGAAAGAATGTACATGATGATACACATAGAAGAGAATGTACATGATGAGTACAATATCTCAATAAACAAGGAAATGGTACAATATGGATTTTTGATATGTGATACAAATATTAATGTTTTAAATTAGCATGTTTATGCAACAAAAATTCTAGAAAAATGAATGCATGTGCATTATTTGTCAAGATGGAAAGAAGTCCATGATGGATTGGAAAATACATAGCATTATGCCTATTATGGATGAAAAAAGATAGTCGGATTGAGCGTGGTACAAATCAAGAGATATTTTGATAAAGAGGGAGATATGTTGGATATAATTAGCCATGTTTTTATCAAAATTTCACTCTTAAAAGTTCATTAAAATCATACAGTAATGATGTGCACATCATCGAGATAAACTTATGAGTTTTAAAGAGAAAATTATTTTTAAGGACCTTGACAAGGTGTGATTATTGCTCGACTTATAGTTCGAGTATATGTGTAATTATATGTTTATGAATCCATCAAAGATCTAGGAAATGTTGAGACATTTTATCATGGACAAATTTAATCCTTTTAGCACGTTAAAGGATGTCAAACAATGATTCTATATCATTGTCTATCTGAATATGAATATTATTGGTTCGGAAATACCATAATTAAATAGTTAGTTATCTCGATTCAAGATGGAGTTGTTAGACATCCACAAAATTAAGAGAAATTGAAGAATGGCCATCGTGCTTATTTTTTGGGTTAAATCTATTCCACCATTTTTTTTAAATGAAAAACTTTTTAATGTTTCGTGTATAACACGAGCTAAGTTGTATAAGACGTTAACTAAACATGTATGTTTGTATATTTGAAGAGATTGTGAATTATGTATTTATATGAACGGATGATAGTAATATGATTAAACAATTTAACGTGTTGTTTGATAGTAGACTGATTAGTAGGTGTATAAAAATTATAATATGAAATAATACATTAAAATAACGCAACAAATGATCAAGTAATATCTACTATTAAGCTACATAACTTACAAATAATGAAGTTATATAATAAACTTAATTAAAAATATAAGAAACATTAATACAAAATCCATTATAAGCTTTCAAATATTTTCATATAGACAACTTTTGCTGTTTTTCTTCTTTTTTTTGTAATTTTACCGTCTTTATTTAATATACAGTTGCTCACTTGCTCATGTGTAAATACTATGCCTTTCAAATACATATCAACTCTTGTTGTTGATTGTTCAAAACAAACTGCAACGAAAAATTATCTTCTCTTAAACTTAAAAGGATAGTTTAAAAGGATGGCGTCAACCCACCTAAAATACATTAATAGTGAGTAGAGGTGGCCATAAAACCCAGTTTTGGACCCGACCCAGACTTGGACCCGGTTCTGTTGAACTAAGGGTATTCATGGTCCAGATTTTATGGTTTTTAGGTCAAATCGTGAACCGAACCGTGTGTAACGGCTTTTGATTTTCGTAAAGTATAATTTTAAAGCATTTATTAAAAGAGGTGATCATTATAGTATATTACTATGTAGCATGGGAACGGGTACGGGACTAGGGTACAGGTACTGGGAACAACAAAACTTAAAAAACTAAGATACATGTACGGCAAAAAAAATATAAAAAAATAAAAATATATTTAACAAGTCCAAAATTGATATATATAGAAGTATAAAAATATAATAAAGAAATTTCATAAAGTTATCATTTGTACTGTCTCACAAACCAATATTTATATTTCTTAAACTTTTTTTTTCCTAACGACATATATATTTATCAACTTTATTAAGAAATTTTGATTTACAAGAACTTATATTTATGGTGAATTAAATAGAGTAATCTATCAAAGTTTAATAAAAATATATACTCATTTTATACTAAATGGAATAAGTAGATAAATAAAAAAATTAAATAAACATCAATACTCTTCTTTTTCCAAGGTTGAGAATTGTGCTTTCTTTTTAAATATTGTTTATTTGTTTCTCCTTCATCATTTACTCTTCTTGTATTAGAGTAATAAGTTGTTTTCGACTGACATTGAAGCCACTGGAAAACTTTTCCAACCTTGTTTTCTTCACCCATACAACCCTAAAAATAATACAAGACGTACATGAACGATTTTTTACCGTCCCCAAAGGTGTGTAATCGTTGGTTGACCGCACTGCGTGAAAATTTAGATACGGTGACACAGAATAAGTGTCACTGTATCCATTTCGTCACACATATCCCTTTCAGTCCAAGTGACACCAAAGCCGCCGCCACCATAGATACCATACGGTGACCTTGAAGTTTTGTGACCATAGGTCTTAAAAAGAGTGACTAAAAGGTTTCAATATTTTTGCTGGAATCAAACTTTCTTCTATTAAGTGTGACTAAAGGTAGCAGCGGTCACAAAAATCTATTTTCAATGTGACCGTTTCTACTGTATAGTCACAAACATTTATGTTTTAGCGACAACAATTTAATACAACAATGACAAAATGTAGCAAGTTCAACATGATGTTCTTATAAGTGTGGCCGTTTCTTATATATAGTGACGTGAAAGCTTGTTATTGTCACATTGAATTAAAATTACAGTGACAAAAGGTTTTAAGTAGTCACTTTAAGTGTGACTATTGTCTATCTTTGGTGACACATATTGTATCTGCCCAAGTTTCAACTTTAAGTGTGGCTATTGTCTATCTTTTGTGACACATAACGTTTTTGCCCACTTTTAACTATAAATGTGACTAAAAACCAAATTCAATTAATATATTGTAATTCTAATTAAAAAATCATTAAATTAACATGAAACCTTTGGCTAATGGAAATCCAAATCATATCATATATTAATAATAATATATATCCATACATAAGATTGTTCATCACACTAAACATTGAAGTACAATATATATTATCGATTTGTAGGCCGTCTTTGTTGATCGATCATCCTTGTGTCAGGATCATCATGCAGATCTTCGTCCCTTAAACCATGTTTTGCTTTTTTCTCTTCTTCTTTGGTGGTGGTGACTCTAGTGGTAGCTGGAGGAACAAAACATGGAAAAAAGTTAATATATATGAAACAGATTAAAACCAAAGTGGATCGAACTTACTGCATATATGATCAATGTAAATATAATTCACTGCATAATAATTCCTAGCCAAATGGAAACAAATAAACTAGATGTTCACTGCCCACATCATCAAATGAATTCAGAGCCAAATGGATGCGGAATATATCAATACCTAAATAGAAAATAAATTAATTAAGCTCATTAAGTTACTTACTTATTCAAATATATGGAAACCAAAGAAGAACTGAGAGCAAAGAGGAAACCAAACCTGTAACTCGGGACATTTGATTAGTCTTTTTGGCCAGGAAACAAAGCCACCTAATGCCTGTTCAACTGTTGTAGCTTCGTCTGTTGGAATTGGTAAAAATGCACAAGGTTTTTCAGCTGTATCAACAGAAACTTTCAGGTCATCCTTTTGAATTGGTATTCCATGAACTTTTATGACTTTTGTTTGATCCTGATGAATGTGGACTGTACCCATTGCCACAATATCCCTCATGCCCAGATGATACAGCTTACACTTGTACGTATTCTAAAAAAATTAATGGCATATATATATGTTAATTAGCATCATATATAAAGTCAAAGTCAATACTTTGGCCCGTTTGACTAACATTCAATTTCAATATAAAAATGGCAAGCAGTTGACCAGAAAAAAGTCAATACAACATTGCAATATACACTGAGTAGCAACTGGGTATTTGGGATGATTTGAATCCCAACAGTTTGTTATGTTCCTCACAGATAACATGTAGCATATATACGAATTGACGGATACTCTCAGATTGTGTACATGTTTACAAGTGTAACACGTACAAGAACCACATAGCCCGGTTGCATCCGAAGCCAAAACATCGGTCACGAATGCAGGCTGCCTCGTTAAGAGCTACCGAAACAACTTGGTGTAACTGTATGTACATTAGCAACTTACAAACCTTCATTAAAATTTTCACAACTACACTTATCCTACTGTAACTAACTTAAATGTAAAACTAACATAAAAAAAAGTGGCAAAACAAATAAACAAAAAAATTGCAGCAAACAGTGGCAAAATAAATAAACAAAAAAATTGCCCATAAATTAAATGGGCCTCGAACTTGAGTGGCAAGCAATATGAAATCACAAGAGAATCAAAAGAAACTTAACCGAATCTACAACCACCGGTTTAACACCAAATGGAAAAGTAACTTCATACAATAAACAAATATTAAATCCAAAAAGCATAAAAACAGATTATGTGGCGCCAAACAAACATAACAGATTATGTGGGATGGAGGCACGAGATGACGGAGGTGTGGTGATGTATGAAGGTGATGTGAAGGTTACGCCGTTACGGTAACCGAGAAGAGAGTTGGTGTATGGAATATGGATAAGGGTCTGTACTTACTTGGTTGCTGTTAGTGCACAGAAATTTGACACTTTGGATACGTTATCCTGACATTAGTTTCTGGATCAGTGATCCTTAGTCAGATCCTGTCAGATCCTGAGTACTTATTATTTACTAACGATTGTTTCCTATGTATAACATTATATATAACAGATGTAACGGCTAGAAGACCTGGTCTACCACCTATTTCGCAGCCTGAGTGATGGAGCACGTGGTCAAAGTGGCTGTTACATGTATATTCAAGATAAAGGCGGATTTTTAGGAAAAATGGTTAATGGTATTTATTATTAATAACTCCATTGAGTTATTATCTTTGATTTATATTGAGATGATGATCAGTTAGGAAACACATGTACTTACACACACACTAGAGCATAAGCAAATACTCTCTCTACACACTAGCTTTCTTTGTAATCTCGATCATATACTCCGCAAATACTTGTAATCACCTTTTATTTATCAATATAATCGACGGTGATAGGTTTCACCGTCCGAGGGTTTTTTGTGCCGGAGACCACGATAACCATATACTCATCGACCAAAGGTTACCTTGTTGATCATTGACTAAAGTGCTTCGACCAAAGATTATCTTATTAATCCTTGACCGGAGTTATTTTACCAACGATTCCCTTTATAAGTTTTGACCGAAGTAAGACTATCTTGGTTAAGGGCTTTTTCCCTCGTGATCAAACCTTTGTGTTCACCAATATTACACTCATACACTTGTCATTATCGAGTTAGCACCTCACCTCACATAACAGATTTGGATACTTGATCCTTAGCAGATTTTTGTCCAAAACAGTTGCTTATTGATTTCATCCTATGAAGGGTCTGTACTTACTTCCATTTGAAAGATAGTCTTCATAGTTACTTCATAACTCTCTACATCCACAAAATTAAAAACTTGAATAGGTCAATGACAAAGAGCAAAACAAGAGGAATGTATATCTTACAATTTCTCCAACTTTCAGTCTCAAACGTTTTTTTTATAAATACTAAGGTTAAATATAAAGACTACAATTTGCAACTTACCCGGTCAACTGGGAAATATGTATGCAGCTTCTTTTGGATTTTCTTCTCCCTTGCCCATGGCTCAAACTCGTTCCTGGTTAACTCTTCAAACATTTAAATTTAATTAACTGAAGACACTAAATCAGTAACAATATAGACACTTTGTAACTGGCTAAAGATAACTGTTCGTTAAAAATAAAACAAACACATAAAAGATAAGTTTGTAACCTATTTGACCCCATATGAACTAGATCCAACACTCTGCAGTCTTTTGCCTCATTTCCATATATGAGAGCTGGTTAATAACTTTTAAGTTTCTAAACACGTTAAGTTTACAAGACTGTACGTGGTTATTACAGTTAAGATATTAAACTGAAAAACTAAAACAACTTATGTATCTACAAACTAAATTACACTTTATAAAATTAAACACAATTAACATATATCTTAAATCATCATAAAACCCTAAATCTGAATACATGAAATAAAATAAATAAACTAGAAAGAACCGGCATACCACTGATGTCGAACCCACGGGTCAGCAGCATCAATGTCAAATCTGGTCAATTGCAACAAGTCTCGCCAGAAAGTGCATATGCACACATAAACAAACACAAAATTAACATGAATTATACCTAAAATCCCCAAAATTAACATATATTATACCTAAAATCCTCAAAATCAACATATAATATACCTAAAATCCCCAACATTAACATATATTATACCTAAAATCCCCAAATTAGTATGATTATACCTAAAATCTCCTAAATTAACATGTATTATGCCTAAAATCTCCTAAATTACATGTATTATGCCTAAATCACAAAAACTAATAAGTATTACCTAAAATCCCGACTTACAAGAAATATGGTGACAGAAGCAGTGGTGGTAAGCGGTGGTCGTCGGAATTAAGTGGCACCGGAGATGGTTGTGGTTTGGAGTGAAGAAAGTGGTGCTCGACGGTGGTGTTTGGCTGTGGTGGCGAGGTATAAGACAACGGTGGTGGGGCTATGTGTACTGGCGGTGGCTATTCGGAGGTTGCAGTGGTTAATCGAAGGGTTGAATGGTGTGAGGATGAGATGGTAGAATTGGGGTTTGTAATGGTCAGGGAGTTTTGGTAGGCAAAAGGAAAATATCTGAGGTGAGGTTTTTAGGAGGGACAGAGTGATCGACGGAGGGAAATACCACTGCCCAAATTTTTAGAGGTCATTAGTCACACAAAAGAAGTTTAACCATGACCATAATAAACTACTGTATGGTCACACCTAGTAACTCATGTAAGTGACCAAATCCAAAACCATTCAGTCACAAAAATAAAAAACTACAATGACGGTTGGTAACAACTGGCCACACACATCTAGTGTGGATATGTTACCTGTGTTTTTGTCACATGAATAAAAAATCAATCAATACCATGGCAGTTGGTAATATTTGGTCACTCTTTTGTTCAGTGTGGCTAGCAACTGTCACGTTATTTTATTGAAGTGTGGCTAAAATGTGAGTTTATGGTCACGTTCTTTTTGAAAACATGACCAAAGGTATTGTAACGGGCTTTTACTGTCACACGAAATTGGAGTGTGTGTCTAAAAGATGTGTTTATGGTCACGTTCATTACGAAAGTGTGACCAAAGGCCTCGTAACTGGGCTGTTTTGTCACAAGAATGCTCAAATGTGTGGTTGAAACTAAGATTAGGCACAGATTTTTTCAAAAGTGTGACAATACGGTTTTTGAAAAAGTGTGACTATAGCCCAGATCTGACATAGTGCCGTCCCCATTTAACCGGGTCATTTAGGAAATGTTTCTAACGCGTTTCCGTCCCCACGCCGTCCTCGGGACCGGTACGCAACCCTTCAAGCCGTCCTCATGCATCATAGCTAGGTATATTGTACTAACGATTAAAGAAGGAAATGCATATTATAACTATATACTCACCTTGTTGCTTACTTTCATCAAGATCAACAAATGAATGTTCAGATTCTTGGAGCTTTAAGGCAAAAGATGCATGACTCTTTGATGTCAGGAAAGTAAAAAATAATACCGAGTTTAAAAAAAATAAAAAATAATAAAACATATCAATAGTAAGCAACCATAACAGAAAAACATATAAAATAAATAAATCAATAAATAAATATAAAAAAAGAAAAAGAAATGATTAACAACAATTACTAATTAATGCTTTAAACCAATAATAGTATTATTCTGAATTGTTCTGGACTTGTCAAAGGACACCCAATTTAAACAAAAATAAAAATAAACTGAAATTAGGGGACAAATCACCAAATTTACTATGCCATAAAATCACAAATATAAGCAACAACGAATTCGCAAACTAACAATCATACATTATAGTATCGACAAATGCGGAAATTATAAACTATAAATCGACTTGTGGAAATTATGTTATCGAGTGTGAATTGATTTGAGGTGAATCTTTGCAAAATACGTGAATCAATTTGAGGAGCTATGGAAGCGAGTAATCAAGAACCGTAGAAAAAGAAGACTCGATTTTGAATAGGGTTTAATGAATCTTACGCAGTGTTCCAAATTCATTTATTAAGGAAGGAAATGAGAGGAAAATAAAGTTTTTTCATTCTTATCTTTTCCTTTTGTTCACTTCTCTTTATCTCCACTTTTCCTTTCTTTTAATTCTTTCAATTTGGAATGAAATAAATTCTCTTATTTTCCTTTTCGTTTTGTCTCACTTTTTCTCATTTTCTTTTCTTTAATAATACTCAGGCACACCCCTTATGTTTTTTTTCCTTCATTTTCCTTAAATGAAACTCGATAACACAACAAATTTTTTTACCATCCCTCCCTTTCCTTCCTTAACGCTCTATTCCAGATTGAAAAGAAAACATTTCCTCCAATCATGTTGAATTTTAAGAGACACATGTTGCATATGTGTAGTCAAATATTGGATTGTGTGTCTTGATTTTAGAACATTACAAACCCTCATATAAATTTTATATGGTAAAGGTCCACATCCCTAGATCATAAATCGTCTACATTGTACCTAAAATATAGATATGAATGCAAGAGCTTGTGCCATGATAGTTTGTAATAAACATGACTTTATATAGAATATAAGTTGAACTCTTAATAATTATGCCAATTTTAAAAGTTATGTATATTTAGAGATCTAACGAACCGATCAAGAAGGTGTTGGTCGAAACGACACCACATCCAATCAAAGTAGACCGCTCCAAATTGTTGAACTAGGTTTCTATCATAGTCTTCATAGTGAAGAAAGCCGCACCTCAAAAACTTGGAATGACATCATCATCCTCATAATAAGGTTGCTAACTAGCGAATTCAAACGTAGCGAACACCCCATATTTGTTGGGTAATCCAAATTATGCATGTTGACATTCGTCTTGGGAATATCATCAAGGAACCGTTGATATGCGACTAAGCTTAGAACGTTGCTACGTTGCTTGGAGTGGAAACCTCCTCAAGAAAGTGGATTGACATTGCATACATTATTTTTTCTGAGTATCTGATTGATTATTGATGTACAATTTCATTTGCTTATATTCCATATTAAAAATGGTTAAAAGTAAATAACACACTCGATGAATTTTATGTACAACTAATTATGGGTGCATTTTTACTCCTTGAGTTTATTTTTGACTTGGTTCAATGTATCTCTGTAGAGAAATCAATGGCCCAAAGAATATAAAACAACCAATCAAGCCCAATTCATACAAAAACACATGAATGCCCTAATATTTTCCTGTATAAAATCCCGGTCGCTACAAGTTATTTTATACAACGGCTGCTACAAGTTATTTCTTGGTCTAATTACCAACATGAGGAATCAAATGGTTCGAGCTGTCAAAAGAAGGTACATGATTAATTCATTTTATTTTCGTTTCACGACATATTTTTCTGCAATTGGAATGAACTCATCTGCAATGTTGATTGTCCATAAACAAAAAAATCTTTCTGTAATGTTGATAGAATAATTTAGGAACTGAAAGTTGATTCAATCCAAAAGCGGAATCGCTCTAATAATAAATATGTCGGGTCAATTATGATTTTATGTCCGGATTTGAGCTTAATTACCTATTTGTGTTTGATTGGAATGAAATTTTTTGCTTACAGCGAATTCGACCTCCACGATTTTACTCCGCAAAATATACGCATGATTGAAGATGGAAATCCATGGCCAATAAAGTCTTTAAAGAAAATGGTGAGAATATAACACATAACCTCACTCTGGTGCTTTATTTTATTCATGTAATTTTAATGATTGAATTTGCGAAAAATGTATATGGTCGAAGTTCCTACGCTTTTTCGATCGCTATTTTGTATCGTTTTTAGTTTTGCTATGCATTTTTCATGAAAAAAAAATAGGAAAAAGTTTCAGATTTTTATGCCAAAAATGCATTGTAGTATTTTTTTTATATTCAACACTTTACTTTTTACTCCAATATAATGTTGCCTACTGTGTTGTTAATGAGTAATTACCTGTTGATGTGGCAGCATTTTATCATCTTAGTGATGAAATATGGAGCTTCATCATTACTCTGTTGGCGACATCAGCCAATGGGGTGACTGATCTTGCCTGCTTTGCAGCCACATCGAAAAACTTTAGCCGTCTAACTCGAAACACTGCCTTGAAGGCTGTAAATTTTGAGAGAAGCTCCCTGGACGATTATTGGGCACACGGTCATTTGAAGGACCTTCTTTGCTTATTTGCTCGAGCTGAAATTCAAGCTGCTCAGTCCATGCTGGGAAAGGCTCTACTGCAAAATGATGTTCACCTACATGATCTCATTTTTGGCCATCGGCTGGACTTCTCCTCGCTATTGCAGTGCTGGCGCATGACGGGGAAGAAGGAAAAAGAAGGGTGAGGGAGATATCCTTTGCAAGGAAACAGAAACGGGCCTAAGGATGATGAGATGAGATCAGGAGAGACCGAAATACGATGTATTTACAAGACGAGGATAAGATTGCCATTATTTTTATGTTATGTATTTATTTAGTTTGTTAGCATTTCTATTATTTTTATGTTACGTATTTCTTGCATTTAGTACTTATGACTGTTTAATGGTACTCATATTAGTGTCGGTTCATTTGTAGCTGTCTTTTACATTACATAACTACCATCTTGCAAAGATCCTAGCAATATGGGATTTTCTATATGTAAAATCCTAGCAAAGATCTTGATAGTCCAGATCTAGATCATGGGTTGATTGTCCAGATCCAAATATTGAAAGCGAGGATAGATCGGATCAAGATTACAGCATGATATCCAAAGAAAGAAAGTGAACTTGAACTTTATTTACTTTTAAAATTCTTGTAAAATCCTAGCGAAGATCTTTGATGGTCCAGATCAGAGCGCATGTAAGTGTGGTGGGCCCATAACCTTCCTCGCCGCATCTTGTTCAATTTCTTCTATCCCTCTTTTGAGTCTCCTTGACTTAATGTTCTTTAATTTATTAGTGTCGTGTTATTTTGTTTCCTGATCCATCCGATCTCGCTTTGTGTCTCTTAGGTTCGGGACATATATTATGACATACTACTAATCCTCCACTTGTACACATTATAATCTATTGTTCTCCCTTTATGGAATTGCAAATTCAATGCTACAGTTTCCTCTCCATTAGACTGGACGTAGTGGAGAAATAGGGGTGCTACAACACTTCCTTTTTGGGTCCTACATTTCATTCTACGCGAAAGCCTGAACGGGCTCTACTAGATGAAGACATTTAATATAGTTCCATATTTAGATAATTCACTCTTGAATTGGTGATTTCCTAAATATATATATTTTATACCATTTCTCACAGCATTTCACTCCATAATTCTCTTCCTGTTAAGCACCCAAGCTTACATGTGTAACTATCAAAACTACGTAGTATGATCACTTTTTAAACTAAAACTAATTTTAATTAAAATGACTCTCAAAACACCCTAACTCTCAAAATCACCACAGCAGGGTGTTATCTCCTATCCAGATTTTGCTCTGAACAGGTAGCCATTAAATCCGTTCTGGCCGACGACCTCTTCATTTCTTCTCGGTTCCCCTTCACGCATATCAGTAAAAGGAATTCCATTTCTGATAGTAATTCAGCCATAACCCAACTGATATGAACTCCTAATGTCATTTAGGGTTTTCGATTAGGCAATTCTTCTTCCTGGTTCAACGACATACATTATTTTTGTAGGTTCAGGCCCAAGGTTTACACACGCTAAATGCACACAATATGAACACAAAGATTGCTTGCAAACTTTCTTGATGAAAATTGAGAGTAAATAATGAATACAAAGCTACCACCCTACATGCTATTTATAATACTAAAACAAAACAAACACATGCTAAATTGAAACCCACTTTCTCCTACTTTCCTGGAACAAACCCACGTTTACTTTTCCAAATTGCTAAGTCTTCCTTCCCACAAATTCGGTCAACCAAGACTCATTCTTTGCTGCAACTATGGATCACAATCTGACCCATACCCACTTCATAACCCGGCTTGATCCGTACTCGACCCAATCAAGATTATACCCAACAATTTTGTCAAATGCTTTATTAGGGTTTTGAAGCTGATTGTGCTATATTGAAGAATGTAATAGGTTTGTACTATTTAGTTTTTGTATCTAATTCGTTTATGCGAACTGCTCTTCCTAGGAGTCTAAAATGGATTAAGAAAAAGTGGGGCTTTGAAAATTGTGGGAGTTTACAGTTGGATGTTTACTTTTAGTTTAATTTTGTTTTTGTCAAATTGTAATAGACTTGAATCTTAGCTAGTCATGGAAATTTGCTTGGCTACTTGTTAATATTAGGGGTGTAAACGAACCGATCCTGAGCTCTGATTGTTTTCACTTACGAGAGCTCAAGTTGTTTTTTCAAGCTCGGGCTCATAGCGTTTCGAGCTCTTTTTCTAACGTTCGAGCTTGGCTCGTGAGAAGTTTTATCATGTTTGGACTCAGCTATTTTATTACTCCGTATTTATTAATGAAATTATATACAGTATTTATTAATGAAATTATACACGTCTATAATTTTTTTTTTATATTTTGAGAAATATCTTAAACGAGCCTAAGATCGACTTGAGCTCGTGCAATACCTTAATCGAAAAGAGCCCGATAAAGTGCAGCTCGTTTGCCCTCCTAGTCAATATGATAAGTTTTGTGTTTTTGTTCGGGTCTGTTGGCACTTCGTCTACTGGCTAATTGGTTACTTATTTTCATTCCCGTTTCAATTCTATGTAAATTTGTTAATCTCTTTATGGTGTAGGCTATTTAAAGCCAACAATCAGTAACATTGGTATGAAGATTTAAATTTCCATATAACCTTTTTAAGTCCTGATCTATTTTCTTCAATCATTCTTTTTTTTTTGCTGATATATATTTTTTAACCTGTCAATTTGTTTATTGTCGTTGGTATGACAGCTTATCTTTGATACGTGGAATCCTTTTGTTCAACTGCATATATACAACAAAGCAGCGTGTTGGTTACGAAGAACAGCAACATGTTAGTTGTTAACAGAAAGTGTAAGGATTTGTGGCAATTGCGCAGCTGCTGAGTTGATTTACAACCTGCACTCAAGTCATAAATCGAATTCCATCAATATCCGGTCACCATACAGTCATACACCAACTTAGGACTTTTTATTTTGTTGGGAAAAGGCAAATGTATACATTCGCATAAATGTCTAGGTTGTGGTTTACTTAGACATTATCTTGTAATTGTCGTGAGTCGTGGGCAATCTTTGTAATACGATATGATTATCTAATACAAGATTTTTTCATGATATTGTTGTAGTTATTTTAGCTCATTGGTTGAATATATCAATTCGTTATATGGTTGAATACTCGAATACGAGCAGATGTTCCATTAAACATAGGTGGGTTGGTTTTACCCAAACTTATTTTCTTGTACATTTTTAAACATTCTTCAGTAATATTATTTGAATATCTAAACCACTATAAGAACATATCATCAAAACTACTCAAAACAAGTTTATTTCTTACATACTACTCAAACAAATGCCACCAAAACAAATATGCGTAGCTGTAGCTGTCAATTCAAACAAACATGCCATTTCAATACATATTTAAAAATTCCAAAATTTTAGAACCAACTCAAGTTTTAATAAAAAAAAAATCTACTGCACTTAAACACCTGCAACATGCAAATGATCTTCAAACATTTGTTAAAAAATGATTTTTAAAACAAGCATTCTTCTTCTTCTTCTTCTTCTTCTTCTTCTTCTTCAAGTTGATTCACGTTCCTTCTCTTTCTTGTAAAGCCTCATCCTTCTGGGAAAAAAAACGAGTATTACACTTCAAAAAAAATGTGTCTTTATACACAAATATATACTACTTTTACCTTTCTTTTTGGACATCCACTGATGTAATGACCCAATTCCTTACAGTAAGAACACGCTCTCTTTTTCGGTGCTTCAAGAGAAGATTTGATTCTAGTTGCATTTTTTGGACGACCTTTAGTATTAGTAGGAGCTAATGGGTCTCGAACAGATGTTTGGGCATCATGTTTACTTGTGAGCTTCTGACATTAGACTCTTGTGCTGCAATTTCAAGCTGTTTGGAATTGGTTCGGATACTCTGTTCTTCTAAAAATTTCACCAACATGGTATTAAGTTTCTTTATCTCAAATGGAGAGTCTCGTGAATTCTCAATTGCTTTTCTGAAATTTGTCTGAACACACCATAATGTTAACGCACTGACTCCATTTTTGTTATGCATATCATCAAGACCAAAACTGCAGTTATCCGACTTAAACCTAGCATCAAGAGTCCACCTAGATAAGATATAATGATCAGGAACGGTTTCAACATGTCTCTTCTTCAATAAATATAAAATATGCTTGCAAAACATCCTATATGTTTCAAACTTTGCACATGAACAAGTAACATCTACTTTTTTTGAGAGACGGAAATTAACATTTCTCCAATATATTTTATCAATATCCAATTGTCCAACCTTATATTTGATTTCTTCTAAACTTTTGCTTACTGTCTCATGAGTTAAATAAATCAAAGAGATTTTTAGTGTAACGTGAACCTGCTTTTGCCTCTATGGGACTCAAGTTTTAATAAAAAAAAATCTACTGCACTTAAACACCTGCAACATGCAAATGATCTTCAAACATTTGTTAAAAAATGATTTTTAAAACAAGCATTCTTCTTCTTCTTCTTCAAGTTGATTCACGTTCCTTCTCTTTCTTGTAAAGCCTCATCCTTCTGGAAAAAAAACGAGTATTACACTTCAAAAAAAATGTGTCTTTATACACAAATATATATTACTTTTACCTTTCTTTATGGACATCCACTGATGTAATGACCCAATTCCTTACAGTAAGAACACGCTCTCTTTTTCGGTGCTTCAAGGGAAGATTTGATTCTAGTTGCATTTTTTGGACGACCTTTAGTATTAGTAGGAGCTAATGGGTCTCGAACAGATGTTTGGGGCATCATGTTTACTTTGAGCTTCTAACATTAGACTCTTGTGCTGCAATTTCAAGCTGTTTGGAATTGGTTCGGATACTTTGTTCTTCTAAAAATTTCACCAACATGGTATTAAGTTTCTTTATCTCAAATGGAGAGTCTTGTGAATTCTCAATTGCTTTTCTGAAATTTGTCTGAACACACCATAATGTTAACGCACTGAATCCATTTTTGTTATGCATATCATCAAGCCCAAAACTGCAGTTATCCGACTTAAACCTAGCATCAAGAGTCCACCTAGATAAGATATAATGATCAGGAATGGTTTCATCATGTCTCTTCTTCAATACATATAAAATATGCTTGCAAAACATCCCATATGTTTCAAACTTTGCACATGAACAAGTAACATCTACTTTTTTTGAGAGACGGAAATTAACATTTCTCCAATATATTTTATTAATATCCAATTGTCCAACCTTATATTTGTTTTCTTCTAAACTTTTGCTTACTGTCTCATGAGTTAAATTTAATGTAGCTTAGGTCCATTCTTACTTAAATAATTCAAAGAGATTTTTAGTGTAACATGAACCCGCTTTTGCCTCTATGGGATTAACGGACGAAAGAGTCGGCTTTGAATCCATGGTTCTAAAGTCTTCATCTTCTTCGGCAGCTCTTCGAGCCTCAACAGCTTTATCGTATTGGATTACAAACTCATTCAACATGTTTTTTGAATTTACATATCCATCAAAATAGGAGTGAATGCTCTCACTTCTTTTGCTTGATGTCATGCCAGAAAAAAAACAATCTTTTAAGATGGCTTTCGGCCAATATTTACGTTGGTTATACATCTCCATTATCCAGTTGCCACTTTGAAAATTGTACTTGCCACATAAAAATTCCCAACAACTTTCAAATTCTTCAACTGTATTACTGTTAACTCATTGTTTGTGTAACTCTTGAAAGGCACTGTCACTAATTTTAAGAGATTGAAGATGTTCGATCTCATGTTTCTTAATATGCCACGAACAATAACGATGCCTACTCTTTGGGAAAATGCTTTTGATTGCATTTCCAATAGCCTTATCTTGATCAGTAATTATTGCTATCGAATACTTGTCAAACATGCAAGTTTAAATAACCATTCAAAAGTTTCTTGCTTCTCATTATCCAATAGTGCACCGCCAAATAGTATAGATTGACGATGATGATTCACCCCGACAAAGGGAGCAAATGGAATTTTAAATTTGTTCGTCATGTACGTGACATCAAACACAATTACGTCCCCAAATTTTACATACGAGTCTCTTGATCTCCCGTCAGCCCAGAAAATATTTCTTGGAGACCCATCATCAAATAAATCGAAAACAAAATAAAGGTTACGATCTTCTATTAGTTTATCTTGGAAATGCTTAATGAGCCCATAAAACTCCTTACCTTTGTATTGCTTCCGTTCTTCGGCCAATATATCTGCACATTCTTTAGATGTAACATCATTTTCAAGTGGACTTTTCACGGTATTTATGACCTTGATTTGACAAGGTTTCAACCCGGATTTACCAAGTTCTGACATCAGAGATTTGCAAGCCATTAAGCGGTGAGACTTCCCATGAGAACGATATTTTATTACTTTGGTTGGAGTAAGAATTAGCTCATGATTGTGTACATCGTTAAACATATCCACTATCCATTTGCCATCCTTACCTTTTGAAATCCGAATCAACGCATCACATCCGATCCTTAAATCCCTACGACGTTTCTTAACATCCCCACTAGAGCTATTAGACTTTAAATCTTTAAACCCCTCTTTGTTGCATACATACACCTTTCGTTAAGGCTTACCGTTTGTCTTATTTTTAAAAGTTGTAAATTTACGTATTCCAAATCCATGTAAAAGGGCATAACGATTGTAGAACTCATATGCATCATCAGGACAATCGAAAACCATTCCCTTCACATTACTATCTTCATTTTTATCAAACTGAGGATCGACATTCACATCATTATTTTCCTCTATTTCAACATCTGAATAGACAATTAGATCTTTTTCAATAGCTTCGTGCTCTAGTTTCTTTTTTTTTGCACGGAAATAGTAGAATTATATTAGAAAAGGCGTAAACGCCTCCGGTGGGAAACTGGAAAAAGGTTACAAACTTTGAGAATAAAAAACAACAGTAAAGAACATGAGATATCACTTAAGTTGTAATGCAAGACAATGGAGAGTCGGCTCAAACACTCCAGTCGACTTCCTTGTGCTTGGACCTAAGTTTGAACCACCCAAATAAACTTCTTTTAATTTCTTCAACCGTGAAAGCAATGGATAACACCCGAGCCTTAAACACCTTTTCGTTCCGTTGTTTCCAAATGAACCACAAAGTCGAGTAAATAATCGCTAACAATAAACGCCTTCTTGACTTACTTTGCGGCTCCACCGTAACACCCAAAAGATGCTCAAAGAGAGATTAACCTCCAGAGCGAGATTAACCTCCAGATCGCTTTAGCCTGGGTGCAATCCAAGAAAACGTGTTTCGTCGATTCAACCTCCAAAGCACACACCCGACAATTGCTCGATAACAAAGGCATCCCTCTAGCGATTAGGTTGGGCGTGACCGGGATCTTGTTTTGTAGCAACCTCCAGACGAAACAGTTTATTTTAATTGGAACCCAAGTTTCCCACCCACAAATCTGAACATCGTCTCCATGAATAGAGTCTGCCATTATTCGTCTCATCTCTTGAACCGTGAATTTGCCCGAAGAGTCACCGGTCCAACGCCACCCATCTTCCTTACCTTCATTGAATGAAAACAATGTAACCATATCCTTGAGATCGTTTAAGTCGGACGACTCCTCAGGAGATAGGTTGGATTTAGACCATTCAATATTTGCAAACACTAGCGCAGAACCAAACGAAACCAAATCTCTAACCAAGCACGTTTTCTTAACCGCCACTTTATAAAGATTAGGGAAAATGTCCTTCAAAGTGAATTTACCAAGCCACACATCTAGCCAAAACCGAGTCGAGTGACCCGTCCCCACCTTTCTAACAAATGTCTCATATAATTCAATCCCGAAATCTAGGAATTTTTTACCGATCTTCGCGATGTTTTGCCACGGTCCACGAACAGACTGTTTCGCCAAACGCCCATCTGAGAGTAGTGAATTGATTTCATGCATCTTGCCCAAAGGTGATCATTTTCGGTTTTCCACTGCCACCACCATTTGGCTAGAAGAGCCAAGTTCATCATTTTAAACACCCAACGCCTAAACCACCATATCGTTTAGGCTTCACAACAATGTTCCAAGCAACCCAATTGATTTTCTTTTTGTCTCCAAGGCCACCCCACAAGAATTTCCTCCTAATTTTTTCAAGTTCTTTTATAGTTTTTAGAGGTGCATGAAACATTGAAAGGAAATATAAAGGCAGACTCCCAAGAACGGATTTAATTAACGTAAGCCTTCCACCGAAAGACAATGAGGTAACTTTCCATTGGTTAAGTCTCTTCTTAACCCGGTCGATAATGGGTCTCCAATGTTTGGAGAGACCCATATTCGACCCGATTGGCAACCCGAGAAACGTGAAAGGGAGGGCAGTCGGTTCACAATGAATTATCCTTGCCATGTTACGTACCTCAGCATTCGTCACCCCAATACCGTAAACCTTGCTTTTATCAAAGTTGACCTTCAATCCAGAAGCCAGATGAAAGCACCGTAGTATCCGAGCTAAATTTACCGTATCAACGGCATTCCAATCAGAAATGAATGTAACATCGTCCACATACATGACATGGGAAATAATCGGGCCGTTATTAGGCAATTGCACCCCTTTTATTAGGTTGTTACTAATGGCTGATTTCATGACCACATATAACCCCTCCATATCCAAAATGAACAGAAAAGGCGCGAGCGGGTCACCTTGTTTAATTACCCCCCCCCCCCCTTTAAATTTAAACTCCTTAGTAGGAGAACCGTTAACAAGGACAGACGCTCTTCCCGAGGCGAGGCATGTGGAGATCCAAAGTCTCCACTTAGACCCGAAACCCATTTGAACCATTACCGAGTCCAAGTAATCCCAATTGATCGAGTCAAAAGCTTTATCAAAGTCCACCTTAAACAACATACATTTTTTGTGGCAACTTTTAACCCATGAGGTAAGTTCGTTGACAATCAAGTGACCATCGTGAATGTTTCTACCCTCGATGTAGGCGGATTGCTCGTAACCAACTAAAAAAGGGATAAACTTTTTCAGCCTTAATGCTAAAATTTTTGAGATAACTTTTGACATACATCCGATCAAGCTAATAGGTCTAAAGTCTTTCAAAGCAATTGGATCTGTACCTTTTGGTATGAGAGAGATAAAAGATGATTTGCAACCGATTTTCGAATTCTTTGACGAATTTAAAGAAGTCGACATGCAAGACATGCCAAAATTGTTTAATGAACTTGAATGTGAACCCATCCGATCCCGGTGATTTATCGTTCCCACACACCCATACCGCATCTTTTAACTCAGTTAAAGAAAACGGTCTTTCTAACCACATCCTATCCACATCCGAAAGAGACTTAAAGTTACTATTAATTAAACGTGGCCTAGAAATAGGTTGCTCGGCAAATTTTTCCTTGAAAAAAATGAAGGTCTCCTATTTGATTATATCCAGGTCAACCACCCATGAACCATTAAAAGAGAGCCCATTGACTCTGGACCTCTTTATGTTGCCATTAATGAAACCGTGAAAAAACCGAGTATTTTCGTCTCCTTCAACGTCCCACTTAACCTTCGCTTTTTGACAAAGATCAAGCCTCCTTCTTTGGTTAATCTCCAAGATTTTCGTTTTGTGATCGGCCCTCGCAGCCCTATCTATATCAGAAATTCCGGATATTTCTGCTCTAACTTCTATTTCATCAACAAGACTAAACAATCTGTCACATTCAACCACCTCATTATCTTTAGAGACTTTGTTGGCCAAGGACTTTCATCATCATTGTTCTGATATAGAATATCGGGAGCATTGAAATAGCCTTCTACCATATAGTGGTTCGATTGATCCTGAGTTTGTGAAAGTGGATCAGAGCACACATTCAGTTCAATTTTGGTTCGATTGCTTCTGTATCTTAGTTAATTTTGGATATAAGCTTCATTAGGTGAATTTGCTAATTTATTTGTTTGGATTTGTGATTTCAGGCTGCAAACTATCTTAACATCCACTGGATATATAATACATGATATAGGGCCGGGAAGACACCTGAGGAGATTCGCAACACGTTTTATAGCAAGAAAGATTTCACGCTGGAGGAAGAGGAGGCACTTTACTTTGATGTCGAGGATAATGTGAACAAATATGCAGCGTTGAGTGAGGGATGCTATTATAACAAAATATTGAATTTAAACTAAACTTAAATGGTCTTAGTGTAATCATTGTATATATGTTTAAGGTCAAATTTGTAAATAGGGAACGATGTGTTCGATCAATTGTAATTATCAGAATTCTGTTATCAAAATTTGTTTCTCGTGTATCGATCTTGTTTATATTCAATACCAAGAAGCAATCAGAACATCTAGAAAACAAGGAAAGGAAGTGATCGAAAGGAAACCATTGATCAGTTGATCATTTGTATCAGAATTGAGTAAGAATATATGCATATTTGTTTACATCTATAAACTGAATCATTGATGGAATGAGGCGAATATTGAACATCGAATTCCGAGCAACAATTCCGGTGGTTGCGATTCACTTGTTTCTGTTCAATCAAAAACCTCTCTGAATATTTGCATAATGTTATTCATCGCAATTCATATATCTCAGATGGTGAGGATCAGGTTCTAGTTCAATTTTTTATTTGAAGGCCATTTATTTTTGGATATCGATTCAAGTATAAATTGAACTGTACTTGTTGAGGATTGTGTTCGGTTATTCACATCAGAAGCTGAAACAGGGCTGTTGAAAGAAGCTCAAAGATTCGAGTTCTTTGAAGAATTCACAAATATAGGAAGCAGAAAGTTAAACCAAGTTCCACCATTTACAATTTGAACTTTGAAATTAGATTGATTACAGTAAGTTTAAATTCATTGGAATTGAAATCATTTTAATATTTAAAAGGTTTTCCTATTCTGAGAAAAAATGTTCTGTATCAGAAAAGGAAAACAAGTATTAAATATTTAAAATATTTGAAATTCGATTGATTACAATTTCGGGTTTATGTGATTTGATTCTTCCTTGATTTACAATCCACATACTTTTGGTTTCAAATTCTGTGAGATTTTTAACTGGTATCTCAGATGTCTGTCTTTGACTAAAGCGCTTGCCCTTTACGGTAGTTAACATTATCGCCAAAACTATTAATTTCATCAAATGGATGGCACAACGTACACGAGGAGTTTCATCCGATTGACCCGATGCCTTTCGTCCCTTGTGATGTAACTTTTAGCTCTTGGTCATGGAATTTAATCATCTCGATTTGGGTAATATTTATGGCAACCATTCATGATTTTTTTCGTCATAAACTATTTAAGTTTCCTATTGTTAAGTTTACCTATGAGTATATTCTATATATAGAGTACCAGATTTAACAGTTCTTTTAACAGTAGCGGAAATCTATATTTGTTGCGTAATTCAAATATGCATGTATTAGGGAATATCAAGAAAATGGATTGACCTTACATAATTTTTTCCTCAATAACTGATGTACGTTTTCATTTGCTTATATTCTATATAAAAAAAAGTAAGACCTTTTGATTCTGGTTAAAAAATAACATATTTGATGGATTTTTTATACAACCAGTTATAGATTCTTCATAGGTGCATTTATGCTTCTTGAGTTTATTTACGAAATAGTTCTTATTCTTATGGCATGTTTGGGATTGTGTTTGAAAAATGCTTATTGGTTTTTTCAAAAAACCATTTTAAAAAGCCATGATTTGGGCTTTTGAAAAACTGTTTTTTTACTCTCTCAAAAACCAAAAATAAAAAAGATTTTTATGATTGCCAAACACATTTTAACTTGTTATTCCTTAAATTTTGATTGATGATAATTTTATTTTCAACTTCTGAGAACAGACAATGGTCTAATATATATACTTGTTAACTACTATGCCTTGTCTGATTTTAAGCTTAATTACACAATTATGTTTAATGGGAATGAAATTGCTATTTTACAGAGAGTTCTACCTCCATAATTTTACCCCTCAACTTACATGTATGAAGAACCGCGATGATGGAAATCCTTGGCTAATAAAGTCTTTAAAGAAAATGGTGAGCAGCGAAGCATGCTGGAATATTCAACAGGTCACTCCAGTGCTCGCCCGCTGCAACTGTTTGACGCACTGGAGTCGATTTGTTTTCAGCTGTGTTTATTAATTTTGGTGATACATTTTGTTTTTTTCTTTTTAAAAGAGTTTACAATCATTTATCTTTATTATAGTGTTTATGTACATTGTAAATTTCATAACGAATCTGGTGTTGCTTGGGTAATGTATTCAGAACAAATCTGGTGCGGCTCGGGTAATAAGATAATAACATCGAATCATGTTACTAGTATATTACAAACTTCAAAATTTATTTATTCCAAATAATATTACACATTTCAATTACTTTTAATTGATAATAATATTTACTGTAATAATATTATTGCTTCTTATTATTTATCTGATAAAGTTTGTGTTGATATTTATCAGTCATCAACAGTTCTTCGGCGATTTCGAATGATTCTTTCCACCACCAGGAGTTGTTGCACTGGTTAACATTGTCAGAAATTATAGCATGAAGTTCCTGATTCAACTAGATAAAAATGATTGCTTCTTTTTTCTCCGAACCGGCACGTGCAAGTGTCTTTAAGAGAATTCATGCAAAACATTTAAGTTAATTAATTAATTATGTTACTTGGAAACAAATGTTTAATCATAAATTGTTATTAATATTATTATTTAATCTTATATTAATAAGTTATAATTATTTGTCTACAAATCATTCTTCAACTAATAAATATCAAATGAATTATATAAATTTTAATTTTTTTAGTTAAACTCATTAAAATCTCCAAGTAATATAATTAATTAATTAACTTAAATGTTTTGCATGAATTCTCTTAAAGAAAATTATAAATAGTAGACAGTATAAACTAAATATACGGGCCTTTTAGATATTATTAGCAAGTATGTTTAGTGATAGTGTGTATATATGTAAAGTATAGGGGTCAAGTATGTAAGTATGTCAAAGTCAAACGTTGTATGCTTCTTCCAGAATTAGATTTATATATACTCGTATCATGTATGTCGATCGATTAGATGTATGTATAATTGAATTAAGAAATTCAAGTGCAAGTGTTTATTATTTCTTTGTGTTTATTTTCAATTCTGAATTTGATTTGCCAACAGTGGTATCAAACTATGGTTAATTGATCCAAGGGAAGAAAAGAAGAAGAATAAGCGATAAATCTGAAACTTGGTGTTTGTTTCAAATTCAGAAGTCACGAATCAAATTGGATTTTGTGTTCAATTGGAATCCTAATTCATTAATGAAACACCATCCCAAATCACTACATTTGTCCCTTGAAGTTCTTAAATCGAAATATGAATTTGCCAACATTCATCACCAAAAGGAGCAACAAAAGGCATGTGTTTGCCATGTACCTAAAGATGGTGAGCAAGTTTCATCACCTAAAGCACCTCGCGGCCCTTATCAATTGATGACAATCCTCAGCTGATTTAACAAAATATCATCAACTCATTGGGGCCTACATCACTTTCGCTATCAACAAAAAGGCAATACATGAATGCCCCTTTGACAGCCACTAGGCCAGTTTCATTTAACGCATTTACGGTTTTTGTTTCCAAGTTAGCTCCAATTTCAAATGTGAGTTTCTCACACCTCTTTTTAACGTTTTTACACAAGTAACTCACTCAAAATTACGTGCATTAATTTCTTCAATTAGTTTGATCATACGCCCCCTTATAGCATCCGGTTTTGACAAGAGTATTTAAGAGGTAAAAGAAAATTAAAAATAAATAATGATACGGAAAGAATTTAATCACTAGTCTTCTTGTAATTTAACAATTTTTGGGATCAGATTTCAATTTCAATAAAACACGCAACCTTTTAAGAAAAGATCCGAACATAGAATCATATTGATTAATATGCTTTCACAATGATTCATGTTCAGCATTATTATGACATAAAGAGACAGGTTGATAGCAGGTATAATAAACTTAGAATGATTTTCATTGCATCAGTGATACGAGTTATGTTCAATTTGGTACAAATCTTAAATGGATATCACTCATGAACTTGTGATGTCTCCTATCTCTTCTCAAAGCGTATTTGACTTCCCCCAAGATCACCCCAATTTGACACCAACCCCCTAGTGCTTGATCAAAAGATTTTATATATAACCAAAAATTTTAAGCTTTAAGGTTGAATGTTGGACTTACAAGCCATCCGGACTTACATGCAGAGTGTTTAGGACTTATTTGGACGTCCCACCCTTGTAGTTCTAGTTTGACCATTTGAGCTTTTAAAAAACAAAATTTAGTAACACAATATTATATATATATCTGAAAAAAAATTTTGAAAAACAAAGCAAAGAGATAATGTTTTTGGAGATCAAGACACCAATAAGCTTGTGTATGACTAGGTAATTAACTTTCTGCCTATCATTCGGAGAGATATATTTGAAGAGATGCACATTTCTTCAAAATGACTCTCCACAATAAGTTTAGCATATTTAGTTTATATCACTTCAACTTTTACGCATCATGGAAAGCTACCATGCAAATCAATGACTGTTCTAAAGCCTTTTAAGCCTAGTAAATTCACATGTTAGGCACACAGAATCAATTTTACTATCATTTTCCAAAGGTTTGATCAATTTTCATTTGAAAATATTTAAAGCTTCTAAAAAACTCTTAACTGAATAATCATAGCACTTCCCATTGAGTTGCAGAAGACAATTTAAAACTCAGTCACCCTAGTCACTTTGAGTTTTCAGGTAAATGGCTATCCTGTATGTTTACAGGTAGATAACAGGACCAAACATATAAATACATGTCCCTCAAACTTTGAGTAACTGACATAATTTTATGCGAAGGAATTAAAACACAAACACACCACAATCATCCAAGTTGCTTTCAGTTTTTAAGTGAATGGATATCCTGTATGTCTAGTCTTTAAGTGAATGGATATCCTGTATGTCTACAAGTAGATGGCAAGACCAAACATCTACAAGTATATGTCCTTCAAACTTGAGCAACCGACATAATTTTAAGCGAGAGTGCAAAAATATAATTTTTTTTAAGAAAAACACACACACACACGCAAACTCATCTTTTTGAATTTTGAGTTTTCTCCCCCTAAACTTGTGTAACAAAAATTTTAAAGAAAATGAAAATATTTATGTACAAATTTAACCTAAAAAAGACTCAATCATCGAAACGAAGCATTTTAAGAAACCCCACAAGCACATTAAATCTGGATGTTCCGACCGGTTTTGTAAATAAGTCCGCCACATTATTATCAGTGTGAACTTGCTCAAGACGAATCAATTTACTGTCGTAACAGTCACGAATAAAATGAATTTTAATGTCAATGTGCTTGGTTTTTGAATGCTGAACAGGATTTTTAACAATAGCAATAGCGGCATCATTATCACAAAAGATTGGTGTGTCAAGAAATTCCAAACCGTAATCCAGCAATTGATGTTGCATCTAGATAACCTGTAAGCAGCAAGCTGACGCAACAATATATTCAGCCTCGGCACTAGACGTGGACATCATTTGTTTTTTCTTGCACTGCCATGAAATGAGTCGATCACCCAAGAATTGGCATCCAGCCGATGTAGATTTCCTGTCAATATCATCACCTCCGTAATTGCTATTAGCAAAAGCATATAGATCAAAATCTGAGTTTTTGGGAGACCTAGCTTTGGTTGCCCTATCAGATATCTAAAAATAATTTTAACAACAATTAAATGGAGAGTTTAGGATTAGCCTGTAAACGGGCACACTGAAAGACAGCAAACATGATGTCAGGGATACTGGCGGTGAGATACATCAGGGATCTGATATTGACCGATAGTACGTTTGATCTTCGGGATTCCCTTCAAGATCAGAAGAAAGAAGAAGTTTTTCTGTCATAGGAGTTGTTGCGCTATTAGAATCTTGAAACTCGAACTTTGCAAGCATATCTTTAACATATTTTCCTTGATGCAGCAGATTTCACGTCGAACTCTGACGAACCTGTAATCGTAGAAACGTTGTAATCTCCCCGATGAAATCATTTTAAATCTCCTTTTCATGACTTCTTCAAATTCAGAACATAGTGTAGTATTGATAGACCCGAAGATGATGTCATCCACATAAATCTGAACCAGGATCAAATCTTTCCCAACAATTTTAAGGAACAGAGTCTGATCAATGATCCCCCTCTTGTAACCATGCCCAGAATATGAGCCGTCAAAGTTGCATACCATGCCCGAGGCGCTTGATGAAGACCATACAGTGCTTTATCTAATTTGTAAACATGATTTGGATTCTTTGAGTCAACAAACCCTGGTGGCTGATCCACATAAATCTCCTCATTAACTTCTCCATACAAAAACGCTGTCTTGACATCCATATGATAAACCATGAATCCCATGTAGGAAGCATATGCTAGAAAAATCCGAATTGCCTCAAGTCGAGCCGGGAGCATACGCTTGAGTGTAGTCTAAGCCTTTAACTTGACGAAAACCACGAACAACGAGCCGTGCTTTGCTTCGAACGATAACCCTCGTATCGTCTTGCTTGTTGCGGAAAACCCATCTCGAATCTATCGCTTTCTTTCCAACTGGCAGCTCGACCAATCTCCAAACTTTGAGTTTATCAAACTTATTTAATTCCTCATGCATGGCATCCATCCAACTTGGTTTCTGTAGTACCATTTCCACTTACTTAGGCTCTATCTGAGAGATGAAACATGAAAACAAATAGATGTTGATATGTCAGTCTAACTTCTGGTGGATACGCCTGTTTCAAGAGGACCTATAACATTGTCAATTGGATGATCTCGTTGAATTCTTATCGGATTTGAATGCCTGGGAACAGAACTTATAGAAGGTAAGTTTGATGGATTTTCAAGGATTTCAGTAAGAGGGTTCTTCCATCCAGATGTCGTCGTACTATGTGAGTACGAGGTACTGGCAATGTATTCATTAGGTATGACATCTGGGAATAGAGTGCTTCCAAAGATTTGACAAATCAGACTCTCCCCCTCAACTGATGAAGCATCGACTGCAAGTGCTAGTGAAGACACAGTTTCGGTAACGTCTTCTTGTTGATTCTAAAGGATTAATACCCAGTATAGGAGACATGCGAGAGTCAGCAGGTAAGTCTTCTTCCTCATCAATAGAAGTTTTAGCACCGGCACCCGAAATTTCTGTATCAACAACTGGAAACACATTAAAGGGCTTGAAAAGTTCAGTATAATCAAATAGCCAGTCAGGACCAACACAAGCATCAGTCTCATTTTCTTCTAACCAGCGCACATATTAAGATTCCACTATCTGCTTCGCTGACTTGTAAACTCTATAGGCGATACGCCCACCATATCCAACAAAATAACAATCATTAGCATTTTGCTCCAAACTTTGGAGTCGCTTCTTGATTCAGCAGAGTAAATGGACACCTAAAGGCCCGAATATGTGCAATGGGGGGTTTGTGACCATAAACAATCTCATAAGGAGTTTTCATCTCAGACTTGTTGATCAGCACTCGATTTTGAACATAGCAGGCCGTGTTAACAGCGTCAGCCCAGAAGAACAAAGGCAGCTTTGAATCACACAACATAGTTCTTGCCGCCTCAATAAGAGTTATGTTCCTTCTTTCAGCAACACCATTTTGTTGCGGTGTCCGAGCTGAACTGTACTATCGAAGCACCCTCTTTTCGGCACAAATATAATTCAGTGTTGAATTCTTAAATTATGTGTCGTTGTCACAGCGAATACCCTTCGGCATCAATTTGATTTGATTCTCCATAAGCACCACGAAGCGTTTTATGAATTCTGCAGTTTCACTCTTATTTGACAAGAAAAACACCCAAGTGAAACTTGAGTAATCATCAGTAATAACAAGACAATAAAAGCTGCGAGATAGACTCAAAACATGAACAAGACCGAATAGATCCATATGCAGCAATTGGAAAACAGATTAAATGGTATTAACAAGTTTTGGATTGTGAGATTTACGATTGTGTTTACCCAAGGTACAAGCCACACATTTTTCAATAGTAACAAAGTCTTTGGCAGGTAAACCACGCACCAAGTCGTTTTTAGCAAAAAGGTTTAAATTTTTAATGTTTGCATAACCAAGACGACGATGCTAAAGCATGGCATTATGTTCTGATACTTTTGCAAACAAGCAGGTGATTTCATCAGGAACATTTTTGTTCATATCGATCACATAAGCATTATCTTTTCTCTGTGATCGAACAAGAACCCAATCCTCTGGTATGATGATACCATGTTTTAAAATCACACACTCTTTGTTAGTGAAATGGGTTGAAAAACCTTTATCACGAATCTGCGAGATGCTCAGCAGATTGTGTTTCAACTTAGGAACAAAATTGACATTTTCAAACTTTAGAACACCATTACTTACAGTACCCTTCTGCGTAATCTTCCCTTTCTCTCCTCCCGCAAAGGAAACATACCCACCGTTAACGATTTGAATGTCGTGTAGTTGGGAGATGTCTCCTGTCATGTGCCTGGAACAACCACTATTAACATACCAAGGTCTGATGATATTTCTCCATAGATTTTCATGCACGATGTGCGAGATCAGTTAGTTTTTGGTACCCAGTCCATAGTAACAGTAACACTGGGTGAATCTGATTTAACTAAACACGGGTTACCATGACATATCTTCCTGATTATCTAATATAGTATTTGATGGCTTAATCACCGGAGATTTAGACAACCATTCATATCTAGATTTAGAAGATTTACTGTTGTTTGTATGAGTGGATGTCTTAGTCTCTGGTTTGTGAGCGGGAGACACAGATAACTTTGTCTTCCTAACTTGTTTCGGTCCAGATGCCGAGTTGGTTCTTGAGACCGAAGCATAGAATCAATCACTTTTCCGAAACATGTTAGGCTTGGTCTGATGAGGACTAAACCTACCAACTTTGTTTCTCTTCCAATAACCGTCAGAGGAATTTGCCTTATAATACCTTGATTTTCTTTAATGGGTATTTCAAGGCATATACCTCTGATAATATCCATAATATGGGACATATGGACGATGTGGATAATTTCTAGCAATATGACCAGGAGTGCCACACTTAAAACATGTTTGACATTTTATGTGGAATTCATTGTGGTCAACTCCTTGTCTGGACCTGTTGTGTGAGCTAGTTTGCTTTACTGGGCGTTTACAACCTGACTTATTGCTTGGTTTATCACAATTTTGATCATTTGAACTTCCTTCTTAAACAAACTTAGGTGATGAATATTTATTAGGATTTTTATTTTTATCAAATTTATTCAAAGACACACCACCAGATTTCAATGTTTTAAAGTAATCAACCACACAATTGTCTTTGCTCTTAAAAAAAGAGCCCATGCAAACATTTGAAGTCACAGATTTCAAAGCAAGTAAATTTAAAGAAATATGAGAATTAATGTCTTTATTATTCAAAACAAGCAAATCATCATCCTCATCAATCCAATCCTCGACAATTACTTCATCTTCACGTGAAGTAAAATCATTAGTATCATTCACCCCTGAGGTTGATTCAGTAGCCTTTACTGAACCTGGAGCATTTTTGACATTTTCATTGTTTTTACCATATTGCATGGTTTTTACCCTTTCTTCCTGATCTTTGGTAAGAGGAAGACTAGTGTAATTCTCGTTGTATGGAGGGGGTACAACACTGTACCCTATCCCCTCACCAGCATTTTCTTTCCACCATAATTGTTTTCGGTCATGGAGTTAACAACAGCACCGGAGCCTTCGAATTTCTTAAAGTCTAGTTCAGCCCTGCCAAATTTATTTGTTAAATTGATAATCTCTAACTTAGAGGCTTCCAATTCAGCAGGTAACTCAGCAATTTTTGTTTGGCATCAAGGTGGTGACCGCATTTTTTGCTAAAATCAGATTGAAGGTTAGAAAAATCCTTTTTCTGTGCCTCAATTTTATCTTTGGGAGCTTTCATATACTTCTTAAGTGTAAAATTCTCATATTTTATTCCTTCCATTTCTCTAAGCAAGTTACTATTATGAGATTTGTATTGATCTACTTTACTAACACAAGCTTGAGAACATAATTAGGAACTTACCTGGGATGAGCCGGAAGAAGTGAAGGCCATGAAAGCAAATTGAAGTTCCTTTACTTGTTCCTCAGCAACATTCTCATCTTCAGCAACTTCAATTCAAGCAAAGTTTGTAGTCCGATTATTTATGCTGAGAGCTGCCATCTGATCATTCCAAGAGAATTGCTGAGTTACTAAACCTCTCTCACCTTCACCGGCACCTGCAACATTTTTTCCTCTTGCAATTCCCACTGGAACCATTGTCCTTTCTCTGTTTATTTCCTAAGCTGGGTTAGTGCATTCAAGAGCAAAATGACCCAACTTGTGACAGTTGTAGCACCTTAGAGTATCTTTGTTAAATCCCACCTTCTGATTTGCTGGCACATTTCATTTGTTTCTGCATGTTCTCTTAGAAAATTTCTTTGTGCGAAACACTGCTATGGCGATTTGCCAAGAGATGTCCACTTCCTCTACATCATTAGGATGAATTTGATCCAGCTCAGCAGCTACACCTGGTTGAACCAAATCTCCAACAAGAAAAGTGTTGTAGCAATTCATGAACCCTGCCATCAAGGAGATGTTTTCGTGAGTCTCCTTTGAAATGGAGGGAATCTGACTGGGAGACTGACTGGACAGAAACACAAAATTAACATTATTGGTTTTGTCATTTAAAAGAAGGTTGCAACCAAGCTTGTTGCTCGCACACATGCATTTTTATTATAATTGAATCCTTTTTAACAATTTGAATATATATAAACAAAAAATTAATATTAAAAAAATGGATCTAGAATTGAGCTAAAGAAGGGTATCTTTCTTGATCGTCTCTAATATTTGAACTTCCTGGAATCGTTTATTCTTGCACTAGGTTATTAACCCGTGGGCGCCACGGGTGGAAAAATATAAATCATGTAACATGCATACGTTTCTAGCATCAACTGATATATAAATCATGTAAAAACATAACATTCAACTAAAATAACATCCATTTTACAATCATAAATTAGTAAATAGTTCCTTATAAACCACATTTGTAGTTTTATTTGTAAGTTTACTTTCCTCGTCTAATATAAGCATTTTAACACTCTCTCTACTCTTCACTGGTGATAAAGCCACATATAGTTGACCATGTGTAGACACCGTTTCTCGCAGGTATATGCCAACTCTTGCTAGTGATTGGCCTTTTACTCTTATTAATGGTTATTGCAAAACAATACGCAACAGGAAACTGTCTTTGTTTCAATATGAATGGCAGTTTCTTATCTGAATTAGTTAGACCACTAAGAGCTATATAAGTGCGAAACTCAATGTTAGTACCTGAAATAACCTTTACTTCGATAAAACGCCTCCCCAAGTTAATTACTTGTAATCTGGCTCCGTTTCATAAACTGTTACTTCTGATCAATATTCCTTTGTAACATTATTGGCACACCAACTTTTAGAACCAATCTATGATTAGGCATACCAGACATCTTTAAACCATTTAGAAAATCCGGTGAGATCTTTTACTTCTTTCATAAAATTAAAAACAAAATGAGAATATTGTTTTGAGTCATCCTCATTTCAAACAAAGAATCACGCTCATGAGATCCTTTACTTCTTTCATAAAATTAAAAAAAAAATCCTAAAACTAAAACACAAATCAAAACTATGAATGTACAGATTTAGTTTTCCCTTGATCATGACCATAATACCAAAGATACCACTTAACAAACTTCTTCAACCCGGTCGCCAAATCCGTCGTCGGCTTATACCGAAGTTCCCGTCTAGCCAAACTTATATTCGCGTGCGTAAATGGAACATCAATATAACAATCAACGACCTATTCTCACCTAGCCACACACTATGCTTGGGATGCAAGCCTTCCTCACATAAGCTTGAATTCTGTTACCCTGATACATTATTATTAACATTAGTAAAAAATTGTATGAATAATATATTAAAATTAATAAATGTGTAAATAACCATTTCGTCTTGCAAAATCATTTTTATCGACCAGTCTTCTCCAAGCTTTGAATTGTCCTTGAGACGCTATAGTTTCAAAATACACATCTTGAGAACACAGTCACTGTTAAGCACATCCAATTGATTCAACATTGTGATGTTTGTTGGCTTCATCTTCCTGGTGGGGAAAAATTAAAAATAAACAAGATATTAATTTATGAACAATAACACTTTTAACCAAAAAAATAAAAAAACAAAATGAATTATATAAGCACGACCAGAAATATAAACCTTACAAACAAACAAAATGGTTTTTGCTAAATATGGTGTGATAGTGTAAAAATTATAGTGTGAAAGTCATACTATTTATACACAAGTAGTAAGATTCAAATTTTGGAGACTTGCATAAAAAAGGAAGGTATTAATGTAATTAATCAAAAGCATAAAATTAGGAATTTTGAATTAGCTAAAATTATGGACGAAAAATGTAGGTTGCCTTAGGGGATTTTCAAATTTTGAAATACGTGAATGTAATCTTGTTAAAATATTATAAAGACAAAATAATTAAAATTGATATCTTTTAATCTACTTCATATTTCAACCTACAACATTAAGTTATTAATGTTAAAAATAAGTTACTAATTTAATTATTAACATTCATATAATTAATCATCAATGTTTTTAATTCCGTATATCTAAAATTGATTATCAATTACCGTATATCTAAAATTATAATAAATTATGATATATTAAAATCCTTCATCATATGGTTGAAATTTATAAAAATAGTCAACATAATATAATTAATAAGCAATTGAATAATTAAGTAATTGATATAAGTTGTGCAAAAATAAGTTAGTAATTTATCCGTAATTAAAGTAATCTTAATCAAATGGTTGATTTTTCCCTAATATACACAAATTGATTACAGATCTCAATTTATACTCAACTAGTTATATTTTTAATTAGTCAATTGGTCAAATTTCATAAATCTATAATTAAAACCGATTTTAGTAAAATTAAATCAGTAGTAACGTTGACCGGTATGGAAAAAAATATAGTTTCAATTGAATTAAAATACAAAAACTAAAACATGAAGATTTAATTGATCGGTAGTAACGTTGATGGATTGTGAAGACAGTCATAGGTAGGCCGATATACTGTAGATAAAACGCCCGGCTGGTGAAAAGCTTCATCAATGGTGGACGATGAATTTTCCAGATAAATGAATTGAAGATAGAGATCCCACGTGGAAGAGGATGGAGACGTGAAAGAGGAGATAATTGGTTTGGGTTTTTATGTTAAACTATGACTT
The DNA here is from genome assembly GCF_021521415.1 of Bidens hawaiensis. Lineage (NCBI taxonomy): Eukaryota > Viridiplantae > Streptophyta > Magnoliopsida > Asterales > Asteraceae > Bidens > Bidens hawaiensis. The sequence continues at coordinate 1,577,967 of NW_027491277.1, forward strand.
GCGTATACAAAATAAGATAAATAATATAAATAACAGAAATTGATTTGAATAGTTATAAACTGCATTTGAATCATTAAAGAGATTAAAGAGAGTTGATTGTATATAATTTTAATTTATTTTTGATTTATTTTATTCACATGGAAATTAGAGAAGTGTTAGATATACATGAAAACTTTAAGAAACAACCAATAGAAATAGGTTAAGTTGACTTAAACTCTTTTGGTTTAATAGTATAGTTAATAATAACAAAACTTTAAGAAACAACCAATAGAAATAGGTTAAGTTGACTTAATTACCAAAATAAATAATAACAAAACAATTAGTAATTAATACATATTTAATGCATATTGTTCATTTTAACCCGTTAGAAGCATAATCTATAGGTCATTTTAACACACTTAACACAAGTGGGGAGTGGTTTAATCTATCTTTAAAGTGTCATGTCATGTTAACACAAGTGAGGAGTTGTTTAATCCATCTTTAGATTTTCACTAATTATTTTGTGGCAAAAGAAATACATGAACACATTAAATAGTCATGTAACAGAATTTATTCGATCATTATTTATTTGGAAATATTATGAATCTTGTATTAATAAATAGGTTATAATAATATTTAATTCAAAATATCTGAATTAAATGTGATTACATTTTATTTTCATGCACATACACGTACACTTAATCTGGTTATATTTCTCACAATATAAATTGGGGCATTGCGGATCATCAAGCAACAACAGAATACTAAAAAATGGTAAGAAATATGAACACTACATTCGAGTCATGGTGTACTTCATTACATTTAAATTAAGTACTCTTTCATTTTCTCTTCGCAGGGCTTACTGACGGTTTTCGTCTTGAGGTTTTGCTACATTTTATTTATCCCACAAATTGCAAGTGCTGCCACTTATGATGTCACAGCTTATGGTGCAAAAGGAGATGGTTACACAGATGACACAATGGTAAACCAAGTCTATAAATTAAAGAGAGTGTGGTTACATATCATGCAAAATTGAATAATTCTTAATTTATTGGTTCATATTTGTAGGCTTTTGTTCGAGCATGGGCTGGTTTATGTAGTGACACATCACCATACCCAACTTTGGTCATACCACCATGGAAGTCTTTTCTAATCGGTCCGATTAAATTCAGTGGTCCATGCAGATTCTATGCAGTGAACGTTAAGGTAAACAAGTCAAAAAACTGAGATATGTTAAAGGTTGAATTGATATCAAGAACACAAGGTGTAAAGCATTTTTTTAAAATCAATATTCCGTCCATCAAACATCAAATTATATTTATTATTAATATTCTCGATTTGTTTCTTGAATATGAAGTACCAAATCACATAAAACACTCCCCCATGTTGCGCGGGATGTGTGAGAAAATCACATAAAAGACTCAAAAGTTGCTAAGCGACGTAAGAACACAAAACATGAATTTGTTTGAATAAGTAAGGTTGTTTGTAATGCTGTTAAAACTGGATCGGACCGGCCGGTTGGACCGGTCCGGGAATCGGTCCACCAACCGGTCCGGTTCTATGCTGCTCGCTATCCAGAAAACCGGCCGGTCTGAACCGGTTCACTGGGTCTGACCGGAAAATCGGACCAGTTCAACCGGATTTCCTATTAAAAAAATAATTTTCTTTGAAATATTTTCTTTTCTAGCATTTTTTAGCCGAATGTGTTCGGCCGGTCTTACCGGTTCGACCGGTTGAATCCGATCCAGTTATGAAAACATCGGTTGTTTGCATAAATTTGTGTTACCAAAAGTATTTATAAATATAAAAGAAAGTCAAAAGCCAACCTAATGCCAAAGTCAAAAGTCCAGATAAGAATAAAGGCCACTTCCACTTATACATAACTTCAAAGTGCAAACATACACAAAATATATATAATTATATTCTTAGTTTACATGGTGTGCCATCCAGATTTTTAATTCAAAATAAACACATAATCTTTCTGTCTCATTAAAAGTGTATATATTTCATTTTTTATTTTTTTTTACTATAAATATCTACTTTAAAAATTTATTAGTCAATTTTCAAGTTTACCCTTAAACACACATAACTAACATTAATAAACAAAATTTATGGACCCAATTTCTAAGGGAATTATTGTCATTTGGTAAGAAAAAAAGACAATAATTTAATCTACTTTAAACTTTATGTTTTTCAAACTAAGACACTTTGACCGGGACGGATGAAGTGTTTCTTACTAAAAACAAAGATGATTGTGTTTACCATAAAAGTATTCCTCTTTATTTAATTTTTGTACGGATGCATTTGTAAATGTTGATTTTTTTTTTCACTAAAATTCACTTTTTTAGCGGCGTGAAAACTTTTTTTGGGGTAATTTTATCTAATAATTTTTTTTGATGAATAGCTTTTGGGTAACATCATTGCACCGAATACACTGAGTGGATGGAGAGGTTGTGAAAAGAAACCTATTTGGTTGTCTTTCACTGAGGTGCATGGACTCTCAATTTACGGGCATGGCCAGATCAATGGCCGGGGTTCGTTATGGTGGGGAAACAAGGTTAGTTTTTTGAATCTTGGTTGAGTGCTATATCTAACAACTTAAAGAGCTTACTAACAGGATTTGTTTACCTCTGCAGGATGCTGCCAGAAAATGCAAGCGCCCAAAGGTAAGATTACATGCATTGATGTCGAGTTTGAAAGACTAGCATATAAATGTGAATTGTTTTAGGCTTTACATTTCAATCGATGCAACGGTCTTCGACTGATTGGGACAACTCATATTGACAGCCCAAAACTTCATATTAGCATTGTTAATAGCCAATACGTAAGTATTGGGCATCTTCGAATTTTAGCGCCCGCAAACAGCCCCAATACTGATGGGATCGATATTTCTTATTCATCACACATAAATATCCATGACTCTACTATACAAACCGGTATTTTACCTATACCAGATTCTTAGTTCTTTTACAACAATTAGTTTTCTTCTATGTTGCAATCTTCCAACCATTTCAATACGATAAAAATAGGTGATGATTGTGTGGCTATTAACGGTGGGATATACGATCTTAATGTAACGAGGGTGCACTGTGGACCTGGCCATGGCATAAGGTATCAGATAATTAGTGCTTTTTTTCTTATGTTGATTGTCACATTTTCACAATGTTCCCCTCACATAGCCATTTATGCGTTTATGTAGTATTGGAAGCCTTGGGGAAAACGGACGTCATGATACAGTTGAAAAAGTAAACGTGCGAAAGTGTAGCCTCACTGGAACCACAAATGGATTACGAATCAAGACTGTACAGGTAACATTTTGATATAACTTTATATAAATTTGCTATCGTTTTAAACTAACATTTGATCTTTATCGTGTTCTTGTGCCATAGGGTGGAACTGGTTATGCTAGGGGGATCGTATTTAAGGATATTACTATGGTAAACGTACAAAATCCGATCATAATTACTCAGCATTACCACCTTAATGCTAAAAATGCTTTTTACCAACTACGAGTAAGTGTCTATGTTAATTATGCCGGGCTATTTTATCATATTATATACAGTCCTTTATATATCCTGCTGCCTAATGTATTGCTTGGTTTTCTATATAGTCAACACTCTCAGCTGTACATGTGAGTGATGTGTCGTATATAAATATACATGGGTCCTCGGCGACAAATCAAGCAATTACGTTCGACTGCAGTGAAGAATTGAAATGTTATGGAATCTATACAAACCAAGTTGGAATCACAGGTCCTAGCGTTTTTTCTTCCTGTAACAATGCTAAAGGGAACTTTGTTTCTACCTACCCAAGTGTTAGATGTAGTTAGATAATTTATATGTAACCCCAAATATATTGGGATAGTATGTTGGTTCTAGGGTTTCAAATAATGGTTGTAAGCAGTGGCGGCCCAATGTTTTTTGGTGGCCTCAAGAGAAATACAAAATTCGGGCTTTTTATCTAAAATGTTATAAATCTTTCTCTTTTATCCAACTTTGTGACCGGTAATTATAATTTATAAATTAAAAAGTTTATACAAATTCATTGTCAAATCTAAATCACTAAACTAGAGAATCAAATCAAAGTTTTTTAACACTTGAATCTAAATTAGCAAATTAAGTCAGTAAATTAAAACAAACATGCACAACAGAAAATTGCAACTAAAAGCTAGGTTCATAGATAAAAAATTTATTACCTGATTGAGACCAACACATTTGCAAAATCCCTGTTGTCAATTGTCCTTCCGATTCAAACCACAAATTGAAAGTTTGAACTGAGATCCACTGACCCACAAGTCTGCAAGTTGCAAGTTGTGCCAATTGAAACTCAAAGCCAACTGCCTATTCAAACTTAGAACTGATTGAAACCCAACTCTGATTGAATTGACTAAAACTCAAAACTGATCAAAATTACCAGATTTTATCATGTTGAATGTACTAACAAAATTCAGATTGAAGAAAGCAAAGGTATGCAATCAATTGAATCGGGTTGATAAAAAGTTCTCTCATTTAAACGACGGATCCTCCCAAAAATCGTCGATTGACTTTCAATTCTTTGTCTTCGCCTCAATTCTCGTTCCCGTTCCACGATTCAATTCATGTATTCCAAAGTTCCCGCCTTCTAGCGTATTAACTCTGGATTGCAGGCCCAAGACCAAAATATGAAAAATATAGGCCCAAATAAAGATTAAGGCTTTTTAAAAATTGGAGGCCTTTTATTTTGAGAGGCCTGGAGCCCTAGCTTGGCCCATTAACATTATTGGGCCGGCCCTACTTGTAAGTATATATAACGAAAACAACAATTGATAAGTTAACTAATTACAAGTTATTGCTTTGACGAGAATGCTCTCTATCTTCAAAGCAATTTCGGCCGGGCCCCACCGTTCAATATAATCATGTGCTTTGGGTTTATGACGAATCACTTCCCAAGAAACGAAGCAACGGGTAGTATTCCTAATCAACGCTGCACGGGTGGTGTTAAGCGATTTGATTTACTGAGTTTTCAACGACTTCAAGTGACTAAAAATCATGTTCGGTACCAACATAATTTCACTAGTTTTCTATTATAAAAAGGTGATAGTTTTTGGAGAACATTTGTATGTTTAAAACTTGATTTATAGGTAGTATCCACCCCTTCCGTACGATTCCACCGGTTTACAATAATAAAATCAAATGACACATGCATATATCAACCGTTAATCATGGCGGTACGTGGGTTCGGTATTGAAATCTTTAAAATTAAGTAGATAAATGATACGATATTTGTAAATGCATGAAACCATATGTCGGTTCACAAATTGAAACCTTAAGTACCAACGTGTCCCTTTTTCCTATATATGTATAACTAGGTTAAAACCCGTGTAATACACGGACAGGTAATAAAAAAAAGGCAAATAATTCTACTCATACAATATAATTATAAATCACAATAATAATATTGTATAAAATAATAATACTATTCTAAAGACCATAACAAATCCAGTTAATATTGTTTTCAAGATCACTCTAAAATGATAGTTAGGGGTTTGATCCCCATTTAAGGTTGTTTGTAAATAATATGTATTTGGCTATTAAAAAAATATTGTCTTTAAGATCACTCTAATAAAATAGAAAAAATAATAAAAAAACATATTGTTCCCAAAAAAATGAATTATGCATACACCATGACTGTTATGCATGTATCCAAGATTAAATGGAGATTAAAATTCAACTTCTATAATGTTAGTAATTAATGCATTTTTATTCTTATTATGAAAGATGAAAAATCGAGACTTTGAGGTAGTGTAGTGTGCTTGCCAAATTGGATCGAACTCCAAAACTAATGGATACTTTTATACGGGTTAAAATGGCTCAAAAGTTAATTCATCCTTAATAGATCCAAACCTGAGCTGTAAAAGTATTATTGTTTCACTCTGTTAAATTGTATTACATAATGTATAAACACATAACATAGAACATAAAAAGAATTTTATCACCCAAGCCTACAATGGAAGGATGTTGCCATGAGGTGGTCCCACAAATTTCAGGTAATTGCTAGCGGCAGTTATGGCAGAATTCGGAGAAAACTTTCTTGCCCTACTTGCTCCTTCCAATCTTCCATTTGAAAGCATGTATGCAGGTGTGAACTTGTGTTTGCTAACTGCAGAGTCAACAATGGATAGTAATGCATTTGGAACTTTGTCATCTATGCTTCCGGTTGAAGTGTAAATGTATAGTCAAAAACTCATAATAGCCAAATGCCTCTTAATCAGAATCAAAGTTAATGTATCAATGGATTGCCCTTGATCATTAAGACCATAGTAATGAACACTGCATAATGGTTGTCATCGCCCTCTTTTGAAACCTAAATCAAGAATAACAATAATCATCAACTTTCCAAGTCAACTCAGATGTAACTTATTCAATTTTCATTCAAATATTACCACTGAAACTTTGTTGTTGTTTGGATTAGAATGTGGAGGTATCCATGTGCAAGAAGCATTTCACTACATAAAACCTACACTTAAATAAAATAAAGTAATCAAACATATTTTGTTGGCCAATGAGTAAATCCTATCCGGCCTGTTATATGAACATAAAAAACCCATTTAACTTGTTGCCGAAAACCCATCCGACCCGATAACACGTATGTCCCATAAATAGTCGATCTTCATAGTTAATCGAGAACCCATAATGTTGACAAACTGGAATTTTCATAATATAAAGTGTTGACTTTTCCATTAGTCAAATCATTTTTATGTGTATAGTGACTATAGTCGAGTTGCAAACTTTTTATAACCTTTAAATAAATAGGTTGATTTATTATACTTCAATTACATTTATGATTTTACCTTCTCCCAGGGACAACATCCTAATTAACAAAATTCAGGTTGATTTTCACTTTTAACAAAATTCAAGAAAAATGAACCTTGAAGCTATGATACTGATTAACATCCTGATTCCATTGTTAAAGTCCAATATTCTTTCAGTTGGAACAACCATCAACGTTCACTGACATCAATTTCAAACGAATGTCGAAAAAATTATTATTGGAAATACTTATCTACACTTACTTACAAGCCCACTATTCGAGATTCAAAATCAACTCAATTTCAAACACATGCAAACATACTAAACCTCCATCTACCAACACCCAACAATTCACATAACACCCAAATAAACAGTAAAAATCAGATGATGAAACCAACATGAGTTCAATTTCAGACGGATGCAAACCAACATTCATTGGTTCACGTAGTATACCATCTTTAAAACACGACGACATGGCTATTAACTTACCGTAAATCCACTACTATAAAATTTCAGTAAAGCATATATAACAACAGAACGTGCTATAGTAAACAACACTCACCTAGCGAAAGAAGCCCTACAAAAACATGAATACGTAGCGCACCTGCATACACCTACAAAAACAAATATGATAAAAAGCATATGAATATAGTTATAATAGAATTAGAGTTTCAATTGAAATACCAAGGTTTACATATAAATCAGATTACATAATTCGAATTACATGTAATCTGATTCATCAATTGAACTTGTGAATAAAATTACAAATACAAAGATTGATTGATTAAACCTGATTGAACCTGTTAATCGATCGAATCCGATTGAACTACGAATCCGATTGAATCTGTTTAGGTGAGACGATTGAATATGTGAATCGGATTACAAAGGTTTGATAGTTACGTGGAATTTTGATGGATTAGGATGCAATAGATAGATCGTTACTGCTAGGTTTAGAACCAATCAGTTGGGTGGTGATAAAAACATAATGTTAAATAGCGCGATATTGATTTTGAACCGGAATTATTAAAATAATTAAAAATGTTAGAAATTGCCATGTGGCATTTTGAAAAGAGCTGATTAAATATAGGAGTGAAAGTTGTTGAAAAACCCACTCATTTATTATATAGGTAGATTTTGCATGCATTTGTTCTGCTTTCTTTATTAACTAGGTCAGTCATCTTTGTATGATCACACGAGTGAAAATTAATAAAATCGTCCAAGTAACATATATCCTTTCTTTGAAGAAATATAAAAACCTTTATATATATGAACGGATGATTTTAAATATAAATTATGTATTTATACTCTTTGTTTGTAATATATTAAAATAAATTGAAGGAATAGAAAGTTACGAGAAAAATAATGGTACAATTTGACAATGGAACGTATTGTTTGCTATTAAATTTATTAGTAGGTGTACTCCAGTAGTCCAGGCTATACAAAAGGTATGATAGTCAAACAACATCAAAATCACTTTTTGTGCATGATTAAAATCAATATACAAAGCACAGAGAGTCAGGTATTATATTGGTTTACCAGTATTGTTAAATAAAGTGAAATCATATATATGGCAATTTATAAGTTCAAAAAAAACTGTATGTCCAAGATCAGTTGTCCTCTAAGCAATCATCATATTTGCCATCAAAATCAACTCCTCGAGGCATTTACCGGTCCAAAATAAAAACAACAAAAATCAGTATGAAAATTTACAAATGCATTTCATCCGTTAAGAAATACATTGACTTTGTTGTACACGGTACACTGAATCAAAATAATAATATCATTGATTCATAGACTCCTTCCCATATGACCAAAAAATTGACAAAGTAACCTGCCTAAGGAATGCTTTCCTACAATTCTACCTCATGTCCGTCTTCTCATCCCGTAACAGACAACGTCTTGTAAGGATCTCTTGGGATGATCTGATCAAAAGTACGTAGTGGCTGCCACCATAAAATGACACTAGTGTCACAAATTAAATCACATATATATCAATCTTAAACTTTCAAATTAAATAATACTACTGCCACAAAAAAAACGTGTGTGATACAGTCATAATTGGATTAAAAAGTTATGTTAACGAATATTTGGCCTGCTTTAGCTATACAAGTCGGTCAACTTGAATTCACGTTTAGTTAGCTAGTCAAAGAAAACTTATAGAAAGAAAACTATGAAAGTTTAGGGTGAAAGGCGAATTAATTAGTTTAAGAAAACTAAGGCGAGTTGTAGGTGCTTTAATCTCATTGCAAAGTGACAATTAAACAGTAAACGTAACTTTGTGAATCAATAAGTAAAATAAAATGGAGGTGCCAGACTTACAAGGTAATCAACGAATTATTTCCACTCGTTCTTTCATATCTCCGCCTTTTGAACCTTGTGTGTCAAAGAAAAATACAAGTAAAATAAATAGGTTTTACGATTCAAAAGGGGGTAGCAGCGCAGCTTGTTGCTCGCTTATCCATTATCAAGACATAGTTTGGTTTCTAATACAAAAATGAATTAATATAAAAAATAAAGTTACATTAGGATTGAAAAACTCAAATCATTTATTATATACTAGCTTTAAAACTCATGTGATGCACGAGATGCTTAAAATAAATACAATTAAGCTATAAAAATAAAATGATTAAATTTAAGAAAAAAAACCATAATTTGTAGGTCCTTTAAATGGGATCGCACAACGTGTTCTTGAATCAATCTCGGTTGTTGGTTAGCGGAAATCACCAACAACTAACCAAGATCTCGGATCTTGTTGTGCTTGTACGTTATTTTCTATATAAGGAAAGTGGGAGGGTTGTTGAGAGGATAAGATAGACAGAGAGAAAGTTTTGCAAAAGGTTGTTGTATGCATGGCATGCTTCACCTTTTCTAGGTGAAGGCATGCCATGAATCCTTCTTTTATTATCGGCGCAATGGGCTTGTTTACATGATTGTGGGCCCAAACATACGCAATAACGAAAGCTAAAAAGATACAATCATGACATAAGCTAGCAAATACAAAAGACTTAATACACAAAATGGGCTTTACAATCTCCCTATAGTCTTTAATATTTGTTGTAGCTTCCGTCTTCAATCAGTCTCATACTCGAAGCAGTCAGGGTGATCGATTAGTTGATTTTCAACAATGTAACGAACAAACATGTTAAACGTCTCAACTACTCGATAAGTATTTGACTTTCCCGGATCTTCGAGTGTATACAGTCTCCACTGATACAATTTCATCATGTCTGCTTCACTAAACCCCATCAACTCGTGCTCGTCAAAGAAATGGAAGGACCTCATCTGCTTGCAATAAACCACTGCCTCACCAGACTCATTGTCAAAATGCCAGGAAGTGAAATTTGAGAGTGTATCGGGTGCAAATGGTTCTCCATGATATATTGGGCGCCTGTCTTTTGGCATCTTATATCTCCAACTCTTCCTTCTCTTTCCTGTAGCTGGATCAATCTCTACCGGATGCTTGTAAGTCCTTCCTATATTGTTTTTGAAATTTGGGAAGTCCTTCTTTGCCTTTTTATGCAGTATTCTTTTAAACCACACATCAAGCCCTTTCTCACCAACATCATCACATGCTGCCCTCAAAAAGTAGTTCATGTCAAGAGGAGGCAACATATGCATTTCGGTGTAATGCATGTAGGTGAGGTCTCCATTTTGGCGTCGAATGGCCTAGCTTTTACTATCTATGTGCCATTTACATTATAAGATCCAAGACTCATTGTGGTAAGAGTATTTTCTAGCATCGAATGTTGGCACGTTTATCAACGCAATGCCACTTCTTTTTTCTTGGCATGCAGCAGGATCATTAGCAGTTGCAAGATCATTGGCATCTGTATCCCGTGAGTAATTGAGGTAGTCATCCTCATAGTTAGAATCAAGCTTCTTCTATTTCACCGGCGATCGAGTACCTACAAGAACATTAAGACAAGAAATAAATATAAACTCGTGATCTAATGCAGCATCCCGTTCCCTTATATCATTGGCAACATTCCCAGCAGAGGGATCATCGTGAACAACATCATCATGTGGAGCAGATTGATTTCCTGCTCCACCATCACCATTACCTCCATCATCACCATCATTATTTTCGCCATCCGAGTCCTCATCATCATCGTCGGGCTCGTCACTTATTTCTCCTTCTTCCATCTCATCATCCTCGTCATCACTCTCTTCATTGTCATTACTAGCAACATCTTCACCACCAACAACAACATCACTTGAACCACCAACACCAACACCACTACCGCTGGCACCACCACTAATATAGGACCAGCCATAGTAGATCGTTCATTCTTCTTTCCATCACCCTCTTCCTCAGAGTCTTCCCAGCTGCTAAACACCTTCATGAGTCGCCTCTTTAGATTGACAGTCTCTTGATTTGACATTAAAATAAGCTCAGAGGCGGCCATGTACTTGCCTGCAAGGTCTTCATTGATCTTTATCTCCATCTCATCCAAACTTTTTTGACTTTCATTCTCTGCCTCTAATATGTCGATCTTTGACCCGAGCTGGGTGATCTCAGTCCTTAGTTTATCTTCAATACTTTAGGACCCATATCATTTTCCAAAAATGCAACCTGAGACTTCAGCCTTTCAATATTCGCTGATCATTAAGCGAGGGACAGTGATTAATTATTCAATAAAGCCTGTTGACTATCCACCCGCGACTAGAGTGTTGCAATTAAGACCTCCTGTTTAGCAAACTTGGCTTCACCAGCAGCCTTCTCTTTCTCTAATTTATCCATTCTTTCCCGGTCCGTTGCTTTGTCTTTCTCAAACTCCTCCGTCTTCTCTTTTTATTTCCTACTAAAAGTTCATCATTACCTTCTCCCGGTCTTCCCGTTTCTTATTTGATTCTTCCAATGCCACAATCCTCTCAAGGATAGAATCTGTGAACACTGGAGACTTTCTGTACTTTCCACTGGACAGTGGGCAGGGGACATGACAGAGGGTCTAGTGTTTGAGGGTGAGGTGTAGGATGGAGTAATTTGGGTGGTTGATTGGATAGGTATTGTTATGTTATGGGCTGGATAAGAAGTGGTTTGGGGTAAAAGTAAGGTAAGGTTTGGGTTTGGGTAGTTGTAAGAGTAGGAATGATAAGTGGTAGGGATATAGGTGAGGAAGTGAATGTAGATGACCAGAATGTTTTGGTTTTGAGTGGTGAGGTTAAGAAGGTTGGGGACCTAAGAGGCGATGCACTAGGTGATTTGTGTTTGGGAGAGGTTTGTGGTTGATCGGGATAGGTTAGGAAGTCTAAGGGTGAGGTTGTGTGTTGGTTGGGTGAGAAGGATTTATGGGAAGGTGAGGTTTCGATATGTGAGGATCGTTGTTGTGGAGAAGATGGTGGACTGGGTGTTGGAAAGTCATGAAGTTTAAAATTGGAAGGTTTGGGTTTTGGTTTGCTTCGAGGGACTTTGACTTGTTTGTCCTTCATAGATTTAGTTTGGAGGGCAATGATTTTGGGTGAGACTGTGTGTGGGTCCTTTCGGGTGGTGGTGTGGTTGCCTCTATCCCATGGCCAGTGGAAAGCCTTATCACCAAGGTTTTCTTGGAGTCCCTCACCTTCCTCAATTGCTTAAGAGGCCTTTCAACCTCTACTTCTTCTTGAGAAAGCTCACTAGCAGGAGTTTTGCCCGTAGCCTTCCTCTTCATTTTGTCACCTTTAACAACCTTCATTACTGGCTTATGAACTTCAACCTCTGACTTTGTTTCTTTCAACCTCTGACTTTGTTTCTTTGTCAATTGGTTCATCAGCATCCTGCTCATCATCACTAGAATCATCTTCAATCGGTTCAGCCTCTGCAAACAGACCGAACTTGTGCCATTGCACCCTTCCCTTATACTTATATGTTCTTGAAGAACCCCTGCTCATCATGGAGCCGAATACGGATTGTTTCACCATATTTTCATGGTGAGTCTCAAAGGGTGCCAATGGTACACCTTTATCATCATATTCAACCTCATACATGGGACGAGGCACCTCCGACATCTTATCATCCAATAACAACTGCGCGAACCTTGGATACAAAATCCACGGATTATCAGTACTGGCGTTGGCATGCCTACATAGAAAGATGAAACTTGAATAGTTGAGCTGCACTTAGTTGATCAGACATGCAATGAACCCAACCCAGTATCTTCTCAGGCTATCAAAATCTCCTCTTAAATCCGACAACTAGTGAACCACAATGTGAAAAAAATACTTCGAGTAGGGTGTCATATATCTTTTCAGAAGTCTTTCATTTAAACTCATATCCCATATTCACAATAGTATCCATCGATTCCTCATTCTTGAACTTCTTAAAGAAGTCATCGGGAGCATCCTTTATTACCAAGGATCTTCTAACATTAGCTTCATCAATAACCAAATTCTTCTCTGCAACTTTGGTAACCCCTTTTGCATTATCCTAGAATTCCTAAATCGAGCAAGTGTGTATATCGGGATCAGTAGTGATGGCATGTAAAAAGGCAGATTCCCTTAGACCATTGATCATTGAAGTGGACACCTTATGTTTCTTGTCGGTTGGAAGGTCCAAAGGAGCACACATATTGTGTTGCTCTAAGATAACATCAACAAAGGACATTAGTACTGACATAACAGAATATTAAAAATTAACATTTGGACAGAAAAAGAAAATATTAAAATTTTAAAATTTTTGAAAATTTTTTAAGTGTTGGAATCACAATCGCATATAGCAAGGCATCACATTCGCATAAGAGATTCAGTCGCATTCTAACTGGGAATCGCAATCATATAAAAGATTCAATAGCATTTACATAAGCATCTCAATCACATTCACATAATTAATGCGATTGCGATTCATTAGGTCATGCGATGCGATACGAATTTATCATGCGATTCCGAAACTCAAGTTTTTCCGAACTTCAATTTCAACAAGATTTAAAATCGCCTAAGTCTGAATTTTACTTCTGTACAACTTATCCACAATACAAACACTATGAACCCTAATTGGATGAACAATGGTCTGAAAACCCTTACAGTTCTAAAACCTAACATATCTACACAAAAACTCAATTAAAACAGCCAAAGGTCCATCACGAAGTCACTAACAAAGATCTACTATCTAATCGGATATTAAATCACATATATAGGTCCAACTGATCTCATAAACGTTCGGTTTTGAACCATCACAAGAACACATAGGTTTTAATCGAATCCGATGGAATGCCTTGGGTAAAGGATCCATGGTGATGATAATCAAGGAAGAATCACGTGTGAAATAAGGACACAAATCAGCTGTTCTTGGTTTGAAGGCGGTTTTAGAGAGAAAGAGTTGAGAGAGTTGAGGGAGTTTGAAGGGTGATAAGAATGAGAGATAATTTGGGTTTCCCTTTAGATAGAGTCAACCTATCTCGTGAGAGGGTCAAATCCTCTCGAGTTCATATTTTACATTACGCAGAATCTAAAGCACATAAGTGTCAATTCAAGTTGAAAACAATGGTGATTCAAAACCGAATATTACAATACATGAAGATTGCCTGCTCTGGGTCGATCAAGCAAAGCATTGAAATAACTCATAGCCAAATCAATAAAAAATCCACACCTAACTAAAGTTGATGGAGAAAAAAAGAAAAAAATCTAATATCATATGTAAACACTAAATCGATAAAACCTAAACTGTTTAACATAATAGCTATACAAACACAAAACTATAACACATGAACCTTTAATTAAATATCAGGCTATAATCGAAGTAAACACCAGATAAGTAAATTAATCAAACCAAATCCAAACCGTAATTGCAATACCAACAAAGAACAATATAAAAAACCCTAGAATTACACAAATAGTAGAGCTGTCATAAAATGTCAAACACGACATGATAAGACACGATGATCTGTGGTACTAAAAACAAAAATGACATGATAACTAATCGTGCCATCAAACACGAACACGGACCTATTTAGTAATTGGTTTGTAAGGATAAAATTTATGACTTGCGATATCAATGTGGCGAAACTCGTTAAATATATTTTGGTCGATTAATTAAAGTCAGCTAGTAATCTTGATCCGAGACCGGAGCTCAGGTGCTCGCGTTTATCTTCAACGAGGATATACCTTCTAGAATGTTAGTCTATTATTGTGTTAGCTATAACTAGGGCCTTATGTCATATTTATTTGTGTGTTTTCTAGTGTATAATCAACCACCCAAGGGGAGCTTACCTTGGGTGGGATTGGTTCATTTATTATATAAATCTTTTACCGATTACGGAGCCGTTCACTATCCTTATTATCTTAATATTATTTGTTCGATTGTTTGACTTCAATTGTCACACCCCGAATTAGGGTCTAGAAGTGTGACCACAAGTTGGTACATATTTTGTAATTATGTCATAGTTTATGGGTTGATTTTAGCAGAAGACGTTTGATGTAATTAAAATATTAATTTACACTGAAACTACTTGGGAATCAAACACCCAAGTATTAGTTTGAAAAAATATTTGTTTATATTACAAGGATTTTATTATCAAAAACTGAGTCATCTTGTAACACGCTTCTATCTTCATAATGAATCCAATCCTTTATATTGCCTACTAATTCTTAGTTACTTGAAACGGGTGGGAATATACGTAAACTACGTGCTGGTGAACACGTATGACTCTAAATATATTTAAGGTACATTTACAATACAAATATAGTTTTCTATACAAGCTCATCAGAAAGTAATTCATTCCTGGGATTTGTACCATTACCCTACACACACAAAAGTGTTCCCCGAGCCACGTAGGCCTTAATGGAGAACTAGTTATGATTGTAAGCCCGCGGCCACGTAGCCTTTAATTGTTTAGGCTGAACAGTTATGTATGGATCCAAACGTATGTGTAATGGGTCTGAGTTGCTTTTATTTTCTACTTTTTATTATGACGCTTTAGAGTTCACTTAATCTCATGTAAACGTTAACTGAATCTTTAAGATAACCAACCCGTTCATCTTATAGAGTATAAATATGTTTTGACTATTTGTAAAGGTTCAACGTATTCTCCTGTATCGTCGGTGTATGTTTGAAAACCTTGATTGTGAATGAGAATGATATTAACCTATATGTAATTAGGTTTGGATAAAATTTGAATGGTGTTTCTTGATT
The DNA here is from genome assembly GCF_021521415.1 of Bidens hawaiensis. Taxonomy (NCBI): domain Eukaryota; kingdom Viridiplantae; phylum Streptophyta; class Magnoliopsida; order Asterales; family Asteraceae; genus Bidens; species Bidens hawaiensis. The sequence goes on from NW_027491277.1 coordinate 1,593,837, forward strand.
AGGCTATTACTCTTGAGCTTAACCTTGATAAAGTTTTCAACTTTTTCTTTGAATGAAAACATTTTATTTTAATGCGACGTTTGATGTAGCATGCTTTGGCTTAATAGGTTCTAACACGTTGGTGAGTTTCTGCAGGTAAGTAAACGGGTCCTACGGTTGATTGAGATTTATACAAATTACTTTTCCTTAGGCAAGAAACTCACTACTAGTGATATCCCCCATACAGTTTACTACATGCCCGTCAAAATAAAACTTTGTTAACATTTCTTCATTAACAAGTAACGTTTACGAAAACCCGTTGTGAATGTTATAAAATACTTTCAAGGTTAAAGGACATAGCCTCGATTAATGTCTAAGCTATAACTTAAATAACTTAAACATAATTCCTACCTTAATGCGAGTATTTGGAATACTAATAACAAGATAAGAGTGACGGCTTGACGGGTAGGTTCTTGATATAAGTTCGCTTAAATGATTGATAACTCGATTTCAACTTAAATACTTGCACGTACTTCGAGAAAACAAAACGTCGGCTCCTCGTAACAATCGGGCACGCTTCCCTAGGTTGACTATGTTAAAATTGAGAGTGATTTGGGATGAGAATGCCTCAATGCCCGTCACCCCCTTTTATAGGAAGATTTTGCAACCCGTCGCGATACGCGAGGGGTTTCCTTTAACCCTGTCGCGTAGCGCGATGCCACAACTTACACCGCCAAGCCATGTCATAACGTGTCACGTGTTGACACATGGTTGGACACGTGTACCACGACTGCTTAATAAGGTATCGTGGATCACGATGTTCTATAGGTTTGGTCATCGCGTATAGCGAAGCCGCCCATCTCTTAATTTGTGTGTAAGTCCATCGCGTAACATGATGGGTTATGTTTATCCCGTCACGTATTGCGATGGGATAAAATCTTCAGAATTTCTATTTTTAGTCCTTAGACCTTTGGAATTAACATTATTGGTTTAAATATATACGGGTTATTTACGTTGTGTTACATCCTCCCCACCTTTTGAATAATCTCGTCATCTAGATTTATTGGAATAGATGTGGAGATTTCTTCTTCATTTCTGATTCGAGCTCCCATGTATACTCAGGTCCACGTCTAGAATCCCATTTGACTTTCACTAGCTTAAGTCACTTACATTTGAGGAATTTGATCATATTGTCTTCAATTTGAATCGGTTGTTCTACAAACTTAAGCTTCTCATTGACTTTAACATCCTTCAAAGGCATTGCAAGGTTTTCAGTGGCTAAACACTTGCGTAAATTAGATACGTGAAACACATCGTGAATGCCCTTCATTTCCTAAGGTAACTCTAGTCAATAAGCAACTGGCCCAATCCGTTCAAGTATTTTGAATGGTCGAACAAAACATGGACTCAATTTTCCTTTCTTCCCAAATCGTACTACACCTTTCCAAGGTGACACTTTGAGTAGCACTTTATCTCATTCTTTTAATTCTAAAGGCTTATGACGAATGTCCGCATCGCTTTTCTGTCTATCCCTTGCTGTTTTTAATCGTTCACGAATTTGTGTTACTTGATCGGTGGTTCTTTGAACGATTTTCGGTCCTGATTATTGGTTATCACCTGTCTCATACCAACATATAGGTGTTCTACATTTTGTAAGGCCCCGAACCCGGTAGCCCTAGTTTAGCGTCGGATTTACTCATAAACACAGTTCTTACAAATCAGAGTTAATTAAAACTTTCGCGAAATATAAAAACTTTCATAAAACATTACAGCAATCCAAAACTTGCCTTAATTAAACATTCTTGTCTTTCAAAATAAACGTCAATTAACATTAAAACATCTTGAGTCTTCAGATGCCAGTCTCCTATTCGCCCACCATGTGCCCGCTCAAGCTAGCTGTCTCATTCTACTCACCTGCGTGCATACTAAAAGTCAGCTACGCTGAGTGAGTTCTAGTTGATAGGACGCCATACAATACATACCCATACATACATGTCCGAAGATACATATCCATACTTAATCCGTTACCCTACTACCATACATACATACATATCTACAATCACTACCATACATACATACATACATACCTGTACTCAAGATCGTGAACACGTAAAAGGTCCGCAGTCCTTACCTATGTTCACCATTTATGGTACGTGCAAGGTCCGCAGTCCTTCCCTATAACATCCTACATCCACAACACGTACAAGGTCCACAGTCCTTCCCTATGTTGCAACCTAAACCATAGCACGTACGAAGTCCGTAGTCCTCCCCTATGCTACCACAATACAAATACAGCACGTATAAGGTCCACAGTCCTTTCCTATGCTGATGCCTATCTATAATACGTATAAGGTCCGCAGCCCTTAACTACGTTGTCGTCTATTATCTGTAACACGTATAAGGCCCACCGTCCTTATCTACGTTCACATCTATCATCAATATCACGTATAAGGCCCGCAGTCCTTAACTAAGCCCTCACCTGCCAAGTCTATGTCCAACAGAAGCTAGAGGGATTTTCCATCCTAACTTACTATGTCGACGTAGAACTCACATACCATTCGTGTACCTGTATACACATACTTCATATATACAATAATTACATTATAGCATAAGAACACTCTAGGCGTTCTTCACCTCATTCATTTATCGTACTTCTTGTCGGTCGGTGCAATATCCGAAGATCGTTCACGCCCCGACAAGCATTCATTCATAACGATCATACATCATCCATTTATAACATTCATATCTTTATTTACAACCTGACAGTACGCGTAATATCCGAGGATCGTTCACGTACAGACAATCAATCATTCATATCTATCACATATATCATATATGGCATACAATCACCACTTAAGGTAAGTGTATTAACTAATCACATCGAGTATGCACACAGCCCCGAAAAACATAACAAGGAGTGGGGCTAGAAACTCACTTGAATCTTGTTACGCTTTCCGTTAATCGTTATTCCCTTCTTGAGCTGTGCACAACTAACTGTATAATATTTACATGTATCAATTAACTACTACTACTCATGTTGTATTTCTATATTTATATAACCAACAACGAACGGGGTCCGGGGGCAGCGAGGTCTAGGGGCGGCAGCCCCTAGCAGGGTCCAAGGGTAAGAGCCCCTGGCTGGGGTCGAGCTGCCAGGTCAGCTTGGAAAAATTTTATTTCCGATAACTGTCTTAACACATTTTTCATTAGGTTTTTAATTTATTTTCTAATTTGCTAATTCCAATGAACTTATCATTAAGCGAACTTAACAATAAGCGAACTTAACATTAAGCGAACTTAAGCATAGGCAAAATTGTCATCAAGCGAACTTGGCACATGGCGAAGTTGTCATCAGGCGAACTTAGCATATGGCGAAGTTGTCATCAGGCGAACTTAGCATATGGTGAAGTTCTCATCAGGCGAACTTAGCATATGGCGAAGTTCTCATCAGGCGAACTTAGCATATGGCGAAGTTGTCATCAGGCGAACTTAGCTTATGGCGAAGTTGTCATCAGGCGAACTTAGCTGCAGCGAAGTTGTCCAGCTGCAGCTACTATTCGTTCTTAAATCCCATAATCATATTCGTTTCTTAACCAAATAACTCGATTTAGGTATCAACGGAATCGTCTGACCAGCGCCTACAAACCCCAACCATCAAATTGGCCTAACATCGTTGTTTAAGGGGTGCGATTTAGGCATATAGGTTACGGGTTCTTTTATCAATCGATTAACCCATCAAATCTTAACCATTTTCAGTAAGTTTAGTTTTGTAGGATTCGTTTTTACCATACAAACACAGATATATCATTTCTATACTAATCCAAACCTAAACGAACAAGTTCTCGATATAAACGTACCGTAAACGAGTCGAACTACGAACATGAGCTGGTCTTTGATGTTGCTTTGGTTCGTCACGAGGATCTAGCACCAACAAGCTCGGGTCCTCGCCTTTGGATCTTGGTTCGGGTTGTGTGTGTGTTTTGGGTGTGTGTAGGGATTATGGAAAGATGGAATGGGAAGTTAGGGTTTTAGGATGGTTTAAGGGGTATTTATGTCCCTTAAAGCACATGGACCTAAGGCCCATCCCACCATCTTAATCCATGTAATTACCCAAGTCCATGATTCTTTCTATATTTAATATTAATTAAATATTAACACTCGTTTTTAAATTATGGACTTCTTTTATTTACTAATATAAAATTCGGGATGTTACACATTTACATCCAACGCTTCAAATGGTGCCATTTGGATACTCGTATGATAACTATTGTTGTATGAGAATTTCATTAGAGATAGATGAGTATCCCAACTACCTCCTAAATCAATTACGTAGGCACGAAGCATATCCTCCAAAGTTTGAATTGTACGTTCACTTTGTCCATCAGTCAGGGGATAATACGTGGTACTTAGATTCAAGCGTGTTCTGAAGCTTTTTGAAAACTTTCCCAGAAATTTGAAGTGAAGCGACTATCCCTATCGGAGATGATGGATAGCAGCACACCATGTAAAGATACTATGTTTTCGACAAATAGTTGTGCTAATTTATCCATGCTGAACGATTCTTGTATCGGAATGAACTGAGCAGATTTAGTAAGTCTATCTATAATAACCCAAATTGCATAATTTTGACAAGAATTCTTGGGTAACTTCATAATGAAATCCATTGTTATCATATCCCATTTCCATATTGATATTTCCGGCTATTGTAATAATCCTAACGGTTTTTTATGCTTAGCTTTTACTTTAGAACATGTCAGGCATTTGGCAACATACAAAGCAATATCCTTTTTCATACCAATCCACCAATAATCACCTTTGAGATTATGGCACATCTTGTTACTTCCCGGATGCATCATATACTTGGACTTATGAGCTTCTTCAAGAATCTTAGCCCTTAAGTTTCCTACTATTGGTACCCAAATTATTTTGCCGAGTCTAAGTATATCATCACTTCCTTTGACTAATTGATGAATCATACCATTTTCCTTCTCTGCTTTAATATTTCCTTCCTCCGGTGCCAACTTCTGAGCTTCTTTAATTTGATAGTTCAGATCAACTTTAAGTTCTAATCTGAGAGCTCGGAATCTTTTTGGCTTATCATGCTATTTTCTACTTAAAGCGTCAGCGACTACGTTGGCTTTTCCTTCATGATATACGATTTCACAATCGTAGTCGTTGAGAGTTTCCATCCAACGTCTTTGTCTCATATTCAACTCTTTTTGATCAAAATTATGCTTTAAACTCTTGTGATCCGTCTACACTGTGAATTTAACTCCATACAAATAATGGTGCCATAATTTAAATGCGAAAATTATAGCGCCCGATTCGAGGTCGTGTGTGGTGTAATTCTTTTCATGAACATTTGATTATCTCGAAGCATAACCAATAACTTTCTTTCCTTTCATTAATAGACATTCCATACCCGTGTGCGAAGCATCATAGTATATGGTGAAGTTATCTAATCCTTCTGGCATGGCCAAGATAGGTCCATTAGTTAAATTTTGCTTAAGAGTTTAATTCTTCTTCTTGTTTTAGTCCCCATTCAAACTTAGTTGATTTCTTAGTGAGTGAGGTTAATGGAACAACTATTCTAGAAAAGTCTTGAATAAATCTCGGTAGTATCCAGCTAATCCTAGAAAGATTCTGACCTGAGTCGGTGTTTTGGGTTTCTCCCATTTGGTAATAGCTTCAATATTTTCTAGATCTACTTGAATACCTTTCTCGTTTACAATATGACCAAGAAATTGAATTTCCGGTAACCAAAATTCACATTTTGAAAATTTGGCGTATAACTTCTCCTTCCTTAAGGATTCAATTATGATATTGAGATGAACTTGATTATCCTCCTTGGACTTGGAATAAATAAGAATGTCATCAATAAACACGATAACAAACTTATCGAGGTATGGTTTGCATATACGGTTCATCATGTCCATGAAAGCAGCCGAAGTATTAGTGAGTCCAAAAGGCATAACAGTGAACTGATAATGTCTACATATAGTTCTGAACGCCATCTTGGGTGTATCTTCTTTTTGTACTTTCAATTGATTGTATCCTGATCTGAGATCAATTTTGGAAAAATAACTTTCTCCCTAGAGCTGATCAAACAGATCATCAATCTTGGTAGGGGTACTTGTTCTTGATCGTGACTTTATTTAGCTCACGATAATCTATGCACATTCTCATCAATCCATCCTTCTTTTTAACAAATAGGATCGGAGCTCCCCATGGTGAGGAACTGTTTCTTCAATTCCTTTTTCCAATAGCTCATCTAACTGTTTCTTCAATTCCTTCATTTTGGTGGGTGATAATCTATAAGTAGATTTGGCTATAGGCGCCATTCCGGGCATTAGATCAATCCTAAACTCTACTTCTCTATCCGGTGGGATTCCTGGTAGCTCATCAGGAAACACATCTTTGAATTCAGATACAACTGGCACTTCTTCCATCTTTTTGGGTTCGGGTTATTTGGTTACATAGGCCATGAATGCGAGGCATACCGTACCTAAGCAATGACTTTCTTTTATTTTCGAGATTATTCCAACTTTTCCCCCTTCTTTATCTCCTATAATACGAATGGTTTTGTTATTGGGTGTTCGAATATCAATTGCCTTATCATTACACAGAATACATGCTTGATTAGTTGATAACCAAGCCATACCTAAGACTACATCAAAACCTGCCAATGTCATGGGTAACAATCGTACAGGTATGACGTAATCGGCCACGTATATTGTTGCATTACTTAAAGCCTCGGTTACTCTAATCAACTTTCCATCAGCGGTTTCTACTTCATAATGATTGTTTAACTTAACTAGAGGTTCATTTAATAGGCTACAAAATTTATAATCTATAAAACTCTAGCACCTGAGTCAAACATCACTCTAGCATAAACATTATTAATAGGAAACGTAGCAGTGATCACGTCCGATATGTCCGCAGCCTTCTGAGTGTCGAGCAAGAAGACTCGCGCATTTCCTTTCTTGGCATTAGTCTTGACACCGCTACCACTTTCACAAGATGGGGTTGTTGTTGGTTTTCTTTTCGGACACTCGGTACTAAAGTGCCCTTTCTCACCACAGTCAAAACATACCACAGTCTTTCTTTAACAGTTAGCTTCAACATGACCCGTCTTTTTACAGAAATTGCAAATGATAGTATTTAAGGGTCGTTGGCACCTCCCATAGCGCCACTGTCCACAAGTTTTGCAAATCGGGCTGGTGCACATAAATATTTCGTCCTTCTTCTTCTCAACCTTCTTTGTCTTTCCTCCAACAGACGGTCTTCCATCATCTTTCTTCATCTCCCATCCATTAAATATCCAGCCAACTCCATAGCAGATTCTGTGGTGGATGGCATATGAGAATGGACCAAATCACGAATTTCATTTGGTAGTCCATAGACGTAACACGTCACTTTATTGAATTTAGGAGTGACTAAATGTCGAACGATCCCACAATACTCAAGAAATTTGGTGTTGTATTCCTTGAGATTTGTTCCTACAACTTTGTGGTTCCATAGTTTTGTCTGAATCTGATCTACTTCATGAATTGGACATTTCCTTGAATGTTTTCCACTCTAGATTATATAAATGTTCTCTACCCTTAACCTCAATAAGGGTATTCCACCATTCCAACACCTCTCCCTTAAAAATTTAGGAGGTATACTGAACCTTCTCTGTTTCGGTGCACTTACTAATAACTACTATCGATTCCATCTCCTCCAACCAACGAAGGGTAACAATTGCTCCCTTGTCTCCATGAAATTCTTTCAGGTTATAAACCTTGAAAATTTTAAAATCACAACCCTCATGTATTTTGAGTTTCTTTGTTTTCTCACGAAGGTTGTTCTCGGCAGTTGAACTTTGATCGTCTTCTTACTTTTCCGGTTCTTTCTTATTACTTTCTTTCTTAGTTTCTCTTTTTGATTGCACTGTTTCACTTTTAAGTCGACTAAGTCTTTTATTAGAATGAGAAGCAGTCCTACTTAGATCATTTTTCATAAGGTCCATGAGTGGGTTTATGGCTTCTTTAAATAAATCACGAATACCAAGAACATATTCTTTTGGTATTGCTTGAATGTTTACTTCAACAGATTTTTCATTATTGATAACTTGGATTTTAGGATTGCTGTTGGCCTTCTCTTGTCCAGACGTACTGTAATTGAGTAAGACAATGTTTTAATATAAAGGAAACACGCCGTCTTATATTACATTATTTATAATACAAGAAGGAAATTACAACATCAACAATTATTATCTCTAATCCTTAATCCACTTCTTAACAAGACAATTCATTTTGTCACATTTCTTTATAATTTTCTTTCCTGCTTTCTTCTTGTCAACCTTCTCATTGCTCAGCTCATCCATCACCGCATTTGGTGGGTTAGGATATACCGTAGGCGCGGATGCAGCTGGGAAGAGACATGCATTTTCCATTGGATACAAATGTGGATTTGCAACATAAGCATGCATTTACTCATCGGGAATATTGTTAGCATAGAATTCCTTGATAAGTTAGCTTATTCCCGTATTTCCTTAGCATATTCGGAAATTGTGGGTATTGGTTGATGTGCGAAAAAATATATATAATAAAAACACAAGTCGCAACTAAGCTTTAAAAACCAAACAATCTATCATAGTTCACACAAACGGCAAGTGTACCGATCGCGTGTAGCACAGATAAGGAAAGTCCGGATATCGAACTCGAAGACACGTGAAAACGTTTTTAATTACTAAACTTTAACCAAGACTCACCAAAATATTATTTAAATGATTTTTTAATATTTAAAATTGATTAAACTACTTAACTTAATTAAACGGAAACTTTTAACAAAACTTTGAAAACTTTGACTGCAGTGATAAAAACGTCTACCTAGGAATGAATCATGTTGATAGAAATAACAAGACAACGGATTGAAAATATTCAAGACACCGGTTATAAAAGATGACACAACTAAAACTTGTTTAAGAAAGTCAAATTACCTCTCAGTCTCTCTAACAATCTCTAACTTGTTTTAATTGATTTTAAAGAACAAACCGGGAAAACAATTATTAACGTGTTCAAATGTCGACTCTCCTCTCGGTCTCATCGACAAACTATCCTAATGGAAACGAATACTACGCAACCAAGGATAGAGGAACAATTTAACTTAACCCAAATTAAACCAACTAATTGCACATAAACACTCAAACTTGACAAGACAAAAACCCGCTCTCGCGCGGTCTTAATTTTAACAAGTAAAAGCAACGAGACAATATTACTTCTTATCACCTCTCGGTCTCAAAGAAGGTGTATTTTAACTGATTTTAGATGATTATATTACCCACTTATCCCTACGGTTGTACTTCCCGCAAATAAACCCAAAACACCAAGTAAAGAGTTTAACAAGCAATCAATTAATCAAAACCAATTCAATTAACTAATGCAAGAGGATTATAAGTAATAACAAATAAAACACAGCCATCACACACAATCTAATTTATGGTTTTGTTAAACTTTACATCAATAATTTAAGTCTTGAACATTAACAATCCATTAAACAAGTTAAAACAACTCAACAATCATCTATCCTAGGTAGAACAAACAAGTTTAGCTACTCATTAATTTTGGACAGCCATGCATACTCAAGAAAAACACCATAAACATCATCATAAACATTATAAAACTCATTCAAGATCCAAACAATATCAATCACAAGACAAACAATCAATCAATTGCAAAACAATTCAAATCAAAAGATCAAATTAACAAAGTTAGGGTTCTTGAAAAACAAATAAAGTTTATGAATGTTTTACTATCAAGTATGGCTGAGATCTATGCTTGTTTGAAGCCCCTAGCAACTGCCCCGATCACCTATGATGTTCTCCTTCCTCTCCAGCCGCCAAAGACCCTCAGCCGCCTTTTTTTTTCTTTTGATTTCGGGATTATTGATGAATAAATGGCTGATTATCCTTGTTATTAATTAAATATAATATTATAAAAGGCTTTTAAGAAGTGGGCTTGGGTCGGGCCTTGACTTATAAGTTTGAAAGTTGCACAATTAGGCCCCTAAACTCTTCAATTTAACTCTTTTTTCCACCAAACTTCACAACCTACAAGTAAACAATTATATTTGTAAAATCAAGCATAAACAAACCATAAAACTTTATAATTAAACTAAAAAGCAATTAAAACATGATAAAAATGATACGGAAAGTAAGTGTGTTTTACTACACATCAAACATCCCCACACTTAAACCTTCTTCGTCCCTGAAAAAGTCTAATGCAGTTGGATCAGAATCGGAAAATCAAAGTTAAATCAAACATATAAGTTATATTTTAAAGCTCAGAAAAACGCAAAAACCGCGATCATCGATATTGTTGTCCACCTAAACCCATGCCTTAATATTTACCGGGACAAATAAGATCCGACAATAATATTACTTAGTGGTTTACACAATTAAGACCCGCTTATTTTCTGCTTTTACCGGACCAGACCACCCCAACTTGACTTAAACCTCAAAATTAGCAGAATTAAAACTTTATTGCTCCATATTTATGAATAGTTAAGACGAAGGGTATTGTTTATCCACCTAAGCTTAAGCATCAAAGTCTACCAAGCAGCCATTAGATATGATTAAGGTTCAATTATTTATAGCCAGTGCTCCCCACAACATGACATACCCCCGTTATCAAGCAATACCCCAAATCCTTCACCATAGGTGAGTATGCAAAATTTTATCTGTAGGGCTTACATGTAGCGTGTCCTTTGTGGTTCGTTTCTTAATGGTAATGAGACGCGAGCAAGGGGACCCCACATGACTAACATCGTGGATGATCAAGTCTGTAGTGTATTTGTACTTTCGTACTGTTTGTGATCATGTTTATAGACTTATAAGGGTTTGCTCTTTGGATTTATTTTAAATATACACAACCCTACTTAGGAATTGTGAATACCCAGCTAAATAGATTGCATACAGACCCATGGTCTCCGGACCCGAAGCATCCCATCAATACAGGATTTAAGGTTATAAAACCATACGCCGATGAGGTGTAAAACACTAAACTAGCATTTTAAGATTTATATCACAGGCTACACGGCATACTCTAACGTTAAACCAACCCAAGCATCATATGATAACGTATTCAAATTTTTTAAAACTCATGATATTTCCACTTTTCATACCAAAATTTGAGGCTTGAGTATGGCCCGACCTTTCATTGCTTATTTTCCACGGACAAAACGCTTTACCCACAAAAGATTTCCGTGTAACCGTTTTATCAAATTTGCCCTTTCATTTTCAAGGCTGAGCCTACCGACACATCCCAAGTTAAGTTTATCTCATATTATTAGTAGTTTGAAAAACCGATTTCCGATAAATATCATCATCTCCCACTTTAATGCAAAAGAAACTAAAAACAAGGGACATTTTTTTTTCTTTATTTTATTTATTCTTTTCACTTAAAAACAATGTACGAAAACGAAAAACGAGTGAACTTTTTATTTTTTTTTAAATTTTTTAAATTTTTTTTATTATTATTATTTTTTTTTTCTACAACTAAGTAAAATAAATTCCCATCCCCACACTTAGAACGAAATCGTCCTCGATGAGAACAAGGAAAAGAAATAAAATAAAAATAAAACGTAAAGCATAAAATTAAAACTTGAAAGAACAGAAATTAAAATAGAGAACGGGTTACTCCCCTGGTTTAGATGCAAATTCTTCATCATCTGTGTATGACTAAAACGAACGACCGTATAGCATTTCATTCGTGGCCGCAACCACGGGTGAACCAGTTCCAAAACGCCATCAGAGCTGCCATGCGCATAATAATACCTGTAACAACTCAAACTCGCTCGCATGTAGCGGCGTACAAAACAGAAAACAAAAACATAAGAAATAAACATATTTTTGTGTTTTTGATTTTTTTAATTTTTTTGATTTTTATTAAATATTTATTTTTTTGTATTTTTATGTTTTTATAAATAAAAATAAAACAAATAAAAACAGATAATAAAAAGAATCATAATACAAACTTGACAACTCGGGCTGTCTCCCGAGTGATGCATCCATCACGACTATTCCTCGGTGAGTGAGTCAAGGTAGAACACTTCGACTGTCTGATCAGTTATCGGCTTTCCAATGTAGTGCTTCAATCTATGGCCGTTCACCTTAAACTTCCCGCTTCGGTCTTGTATCTCAATCGTGCCATACGGAAAAACCTCAGTGACCATGAACGGTCCCGACCATCGGGATTTCAACTTTCCCGGGAATAACCTCAATCGTGAGTTATACAGTAAAACCTTATCCCCACACTTGAACTGCTTATTACCCTTCAATTTCCTGTCATGCAGTTCCTTCGTATGCTCCTTATACCGAAATGATTGTGCATATGCGTGATCCTGGAGCTCCTCTAATTCATGTAATTGATGGAAACGAGTACCCTCTGCGGCGAGAAAATCCAGATTAACCCTTTGAAGGGCCCATGAAGCGCGGTGTTCCAATTCAACAGGAAGATGACAGGCCTTCCCATAAATCATCCGAAATTGTGTCGAACCAGTCGGAATCTTGTAGGCTGTATGGAAGGCCCACAGAGCGTCATCTAATTTGTCGGACCAATCCCGACGATTTGAACCAACCGTTTTCTCGAGAATACGTTTAATTCCCCGATTACTCACTTCCACTTGCCCACTAGTCTATGGGTGGTTGGCGGTCGCAAGCCGATGGGTGACCCCATAACGCTTCAACGCCTTATCCATCTGCGAGTTGCAAAAGTGAGTACCTCGATCACTGATCAAGGCTTTCGGGACTCCAAAACGAGCAAATAGACTTTTCAGAAAACGGACTACCACTCGGGCATCATTGGTGGGTAGAGCTTTGGCCTCAACCCACTTAGACACGTAATCGACGGCCACGAGTATGTATTTGTTTCCATGCGAAGATGGAAACGGTCCCATGAAATCAATACCCCAGACATCAAAAACCTCACAAACTTGAATGGCATTCTGGGGCATTTCGTGTCGCGAAGAAATGTTGCCGACACGCTGGCAACGATCACAACTCTTAACGAACAGATGAGCATCCTTAAAGATAGACGGCCAGTAAAAACCAGAATCAAAGACTTTCTTTGCCGTAGAATTAACACCGTGGTGACCTCTAGTCGGTCCCACATGACAATGGCTCAAAATTTGCCATCCTTCCTTGATATCCACACACCTTCTAATAAGCTGATCAGCACCAATGCGGAAAAGATATGGATCGTCCCAAAGGTAAAATTTGATGTCAGCAAAGAATTTATTCTTTTGCTGGTAAGGCATCTTTGGGAGGTATCCGTCAGCGAGATAATTCGCGAAATCAGCAAACCATGGAAAACCTTCCTCTTGTGCAGTAACGAATATCAGACTCTCCGTCAGAAAACGATCGTCGATCCTAACTCCTGAATCTCCTGAATCAACTCCCTCTAGTCGTGAAAGATGATCAGCCACCATATTCTCGGCCCCCTTTTTATCACGGATCTCTATATCGAACTCTTGTAGCAACAGGATCCATCGGATAAGACGAGGCTTAGCATCCTGCTTGCTGAAAAGATATCTAATAGCGGCATGATCCGTATAAACAATCGTTTTGGACAAAACCAGATATGACCTAAATTTGTCGAAAGCGAACACCACAGCTAAAAGCTCTTTTTCGGTGGTGGTATAGCTTTCCTGTGCGCTATTTAAGGTCCGGCTCGCATAATAGATCGGATGGAAATGTTTATCCTTCCGTTGTCCAAGAACCGCTCCGACTGCGGAGTCGCTTGCGTCACACATCAACTCGAATGGTAACGACCAGTCGGGAGCAACCATGATCAGGGCGTTAACTAGTTTGTCTTTTAGAAGATCAAACGCCTCGATACACTGCTCAGAAAAAATAAATGGAGCATCCTTCTCCAAAAGTTTGGTCATGGGTCTCGCGATTTTAGAAAAATCTTTGATGAACCGGCGGTAGAACCCAACATGACCTAAAAAGCTACGAATTGATCTCACAGAAGTAGGCGGGGGGAGATTAGAAATGGTCTCGACCTTTGCCCGGTCAACCTCTTTCCCCGCACTTGAGATTCGATGACCCAGAACAATGCCCTCGCGAACCATGAAATGACATTTTTCCCAGTTAAGGACTAGGTTGGTGTCAACGCAGCGGGACATCATCCTCTCGAGATTTGATAAACACTGATCGAAGGAGCTCCCAAATACGGAAAAATTGTCCATGAACACCTCCATGGAGTCCTCGATCATATCATGGAAAATGGCCACCATACACCTCTGGAATGTGGCCGGAGCGTTACAAAGTCCGAACGGCATACGTTTGTAAGCAAACGTTCCGTAAGGGCAGGTGAAAGTGGTTTTCTCCTGGTCGTCGGGAGCTATCGGAACCTGGAAGTACCCGGAGAAACCATCCAGGAAGCAGTAGTACTGCTGACATGCTAAACGCTCTAACATCTGATCAATGAATGGGAGAGGAAAGTGGTTTTTCCTGGTGGCATCATTTAATCAGCGATAGTCAATGCAGACTCGCCATCCCGTCACACTCCTCGTGGGAATAAGCTCGTTCCTCTCGTTGGTGACGACAGTCATGCCACCCTTTTTAGGAACCACTTGGACTGGACTCACCCAAGCACTATCAGAAATGGGGAGAATGATCCCCGCATCAAGGAGTTTAATGATCTCCTTTTTTACGACCTCTTGCATTTTCAGATTAAGCCGCCGTTGCGGCTGGACGAAAGTTTTGAAATTTTCCTCCATGAGGATTTTATGAGTGCAGAACGAAGGGTTGATACCCTTGATGTAGATAATCTTCCAAGCAATAGCCTCCTTGTGCTCTCGTAGCACCCTCAACAACTTCTCCTTCTCGACCTCGGTCAACGCAGATGCAATGATAACCGGAAGCTTCTTCTCTTCATCTTAAAAAGCATACTCAAGGTGGGAAGGTAAATCTTTAAGCTCTAAGGAAAGAGGAGGACTCTCGACCGAAGGTCGGTCTTTCGGATCGTCTCATACGATCTCAGCTGAAACGTCAGATTCAAGGGTACGCGACTCAGTGTCGTCATTTAAGGACTGATTGGTTACGGCAACCATTTCAATCTCCGGAATCTCCCTATCGAGAATCTGGGTGTCGGAGGCAGATCCTCCACAAATTTCGCTGAAAAATTCCCCGACATGCTCCATGATGGTATCAATGAAGTATAAGGAGTCATCAGCAGACTTGGGGTGTTTTAGTGACTGTCGAACGTCGAAGGTGACGTTCTCATCCCCAACTCTTAAGATTAATTTACCCTCGCAGACATCGATCAATGCCTGTGCAGTGGCAAGGAATGGTCGGCCCAAGATGAGTGGGACACTATCGTCATCGTTCATGTCCAGGATGACAAAGTCCACCAGGAAGATAAACTTGTCGACACGAACAAGCATGTTCTCGACCACCCCTCGGGGGTATTTCACAGAACGATCAACAAGCTGGATACTCATACGGGTAGCCTCGGTTCGCCTAGTCCCAACTTGCGATACACGGAATACGGCATGAGATTAATACTGGCACCAAGATCTACCAGCGCATGGACGACCGTATTATCACTTAAGATGCAGGGAATTGTGAAACTCCCAGGATCGGACATCTTTTCTGGTAAATTTCTCTGCAAGACTGCAGAGCAACCAGCACTCAGAGGAATGGAAGAGACTTCGGCCAACTTCTCTTTGTTCGAAAGAATATCCTTGAGAAACTTTGCGTATTTGGGCATTTGCGTAAGTGCCTCTAGGAAAGGAATATTAAGATGAAGTTGCTTCAGAAGATCAAGAAATTTGGAGTTTTGCTCCTCGTCTCTATCCCTACGGACTCTCCCGGGAAATGGGAGTCTAGGTTTGTAGACTCTCGGTGGTGTGCTGGGTGATGGTTGGTTCTCGGCCTGTGCTGAACTTCCGGGTCTCTCTTTGATGCATCTCGGCCGGTGGAGACTCCAACTGAATCTCCTCGTCTACCTGCTCCTCCACATCTACCGCAGGCTCGCTAACGACTCCTCTTGTCCCCTTTTGAATCACGGGCTCGCTACGTGCCCCCGCACTGCTCCTTGTCGTCACCGCCTTCGCAAACGCCTTAGGATTTTGTTCAGTGTTACTTGGAAGTGTACCAGGCGACCTCTCATTTAGACGACTTGCTATTTCTCCCATCTGACGCTCAAGATTTTGAATTGACGCTCCTTGATTTCTCATGAATGACTCGTGCTCTCGGAATTTCTGTTGAGTTTCTTTGTGACGGGAGTCCTCTCGAGTCATGAGTTGCGACAGCATCTGTGTCTGCTGTGCCATTATCTCCTCTAACGTGGGCTTCTTCTCCCCACTACTCAGTCCCTCACCGGAATCCTGGAATAGGCTCTGACGTTGTTGGAAGCCGGACTGATTTCCGTTCCTCCAGTTGGAATTTTGGTTATAAGAATTGAAAGAATGTTGATTTCGGTTTGGATTATTAACGAAGTCGACTGCCTCCTCCTGGAAACCTACAGGGCATTGAACGGTATCGTGTCCCCCTCTACAGATCTCGTATAACTTACTTTTCACCTGCAAGTCCTTCACGATCTTTGCTAACGCTTCAACTTGTGCCGCAAGTGCGGTGCTCGTGTCGACCGAATGCATGCCGCGTGATAGGGAATCGACGGTTTTGGTACTCTTAACTAGTGGTCGCTGGTATCCACTCATGGCTAAACCGTTAAACAAGGCAATGCACTCATCCGTATCTTTCGTTGTTAGTAGGTTACCTCCTGCAGCTGTGTCGAGCATACTCTGAGTTGCGTACGTCACTCCGTTGTAGAATTTCACAACAACCGCCCAGTCTTGTAGGCCGTGGTTTGGACATAATGCGAGTAGATTTTTGAACCTTTCCCACGCCTCGTAGAAGCTCTTGGTGTCCTCCATATGGAAAGAATGAATCTGGTTACGCAAACGAGCGGCCTTAGCCGGAGGATCATATTTCTCAAGAAATTGGGTCTGCATGGCAGCCCAAGTAGCAATGGACCTTTGTGGGAGGGACTCAAGCCACAGACTCGCATGATCAACGAGTGAGAACGGAAAGATTCTGAGTTTTATGGCGTCTTCGGATACGCCGGCAAGATGAAACGTGTCGCAGATACGTGCAATACGAGTGAGATGAGAATGCGGGTTCTCGTGGAGCAACCCGTGAAACTGAGCAGAATGAGCAATCATGTTCAGAACGTTAGATGGAATCTGCCAAGTCTTTTGAACTCCTATAGCTGGTGGAGCAATGCTGGATCTCGCGCCAGCATCGACCGGACGGGCCCGGTCTGCAACTGTCCTCCTCGGTAGTAGATTCGCGTCGCCCATAATCCTATCCCTATTGACGGGTTCAGAAAAAATAGGAGAAGAAAACGTATTACCAACGGATGTAGATGAACTGGAAGACGGTTTTGTACAACGTCTCTCAAGAAGCTCTCTCTCTGGTTCGGGAAATCCTTCAACTTCTGGTGGTCCTAGAGATCGAGTACGTCGCATACAATTATTAAAATAAATAAAAGAAATATTAATTAGCTAAACTATTTTAAACTAACAAAAAAAACAAATAAGAAAGACAAGTAGTAAACAAGGCAAATCTTAACTCGAGTCGTTCTTAATACGCCTCAAACCGTGTCCCCGGCAGTAACGCCAAAAACTTGATGTGCGAAAATATATATATAAATAAAACACAAGACGCAACTAAGCTTTAAAAAGCAAACAATCTATCCTAGTTCACACAAACGGCAAGTGTACCGATCGCGTGTAACACAGATAAGGAAAGTCCGGATATGGAACTCGAAGACACGTGAAAACGTTTTTAATTACTAACTCTAACCAAGACTCACCAAAATATTATTTAAATGATTTTTTAATATTTAAAATTGATTAAACTACTTAACTTAATTAAACGAAAAGTTTTAACAAAACTTTGAAAACTTTGACTGCAGTGATAAAAACGTCTACCTATGAATGAATTATGTTGATAGAAATAACAAGACAACGGATTGAAAATATTCAAGACACCGGTTATAAAAGATGACACAACTAAAACTTGTTTAAGAAAGTCAAATTACCTCTCAGTCTCTCTAACAATCTCTAACTTGTTTTAATTGATTTTAAAGAACAAACCGGGAAAACAAAATTATTAACGTGTTCAAATGTCGACTCTCCTCTCGGTCTCATCGACAAACTATCCTAATGGAAACGAATACTACGCAACCAAGGATAGAGGAACAATTTAACTTAACCCAAATTAAACCAACTAATTGTACATAAACACTCAAACTTGACAAGACAAAAACCCGCTCTCGCGCGGTCTTAATTCTAACAAGTAAAAGCAACGAGACAATATTACTTCTTATCACCTCTCGGTCTCAAAGAAGGTTTATTTTAACTGATTTTAGATGATTATATTACCCACTTATCCCTACGGTTGTACTTCCCGCAAATAAACCCAAAACACCAAGTAAAGAGTTTAACAAGCAATCAATTAATCAAAACCAATTCAATTAACTAATGCAAGAGGATTATAAGTAATAACAAATAAAACACAGCCATCACACACAATCTAATTTATGGTTTAGTTAAACTTTACATCAATAATTTAAGTCTTGAACATTAACAATCCATTAAACAAGTTAAAACAACTCAACAATCATCTATCCTAGGTAGAACAAACAAGTTTAGCTACTCATTAATTTTGGACAGCCATGCATACTCAAGAAAAACACCATAAACATCATCATAAACATTATAAAACTCATTCAAGATCCAAACAATATCAATCACAAGACAAACAATCAATCAATTGCAAAACAATTCAAATCAAAAGATCAAATTAACAAAGTTAGGGTTCTTGAAAAACAAATAAAGTTTATGAATGTTTTACTATCAAGTATGGCTGAGATCTATGCTTGTTTGAAGCCCCTAGTAGCTGCCCCGATCACCTATGATGTTCTCCTTCCTCTCCAGCCGCCAAAGACCCTCAGCCGCCTCTTTTTTTTCTTTTGATTTCGGGATTATTGATGAATAAATGGCTGATTATCCTTGTTATTAATTAAATATAATATTATAAAAGGCTTTTAAGAAGTGGGCTTGGGTCGGGCCTTGACTTATAAGTTTGAAAGTTGCACAATTAGGCCCCTAAACTCTTCAATTTAACTCTTTTTTCCACCAAACTTCACAACCTACAAGTAAACAATTATATTTGTAAAATCAAGCATAAACAAACCATAAAACTTAATAATTAAACTAAAAAGCAATTAAAATATGATAAAAATGATACGGAAAGTAAGTGTGTTTCACTACACATCATTGGTCCTACATATAATTGAAAATGAGGATTTTCATTTCCTTCATTTTCTTCTTCAGGTTCCTCTTCTGCTTCGGAAGGATTATTGATTGGTGATTGAAATGATATCTTCTCTTAGGGCATGGTAACCCTCATCTTTGTAGGTCCTGCTATAGCTTGTGGAGACTGGTATTGATAATTTGGTGGTGGTGATCCAAAATGTCATTTGCTTTTATCAGAGTAATAATCCATCCAGCTTAATGAATCAGAACTAGTTTCCCATTTGAACCTACTTTGAACTTCAAGTTCTTGGGAAGGATAATACGGTGGGATTTCAGACGGATGATATTGGGGTATGTTTTCGGTAGTGTCGTCTGATATTTCGATTGGCATTTGTTGGCTTTCCAGGAGATAGACTGGTTGATTCCCACAGGGTAGCACCGGAACTATCGGTTGGTTTTGACCAAAAAAGTTGGTATAATAACTATTTTTGCTCACCACGTTAGACGGTTAGCGTTGGCTTAGATCGAATGGTAACTCGACGTCTATGACCAAGATAGTTTATATAAGGCATCTACACTAGTTAGATTAAGGGAAGGAAGATTACCAATCATATCTTATCCCTATGAAGTAATAGTAATAACTTAAAAATATTTTTAAGGTTAAAGCTTAGGTACTAATGTTTTAATACCTAATTCCCTGAAGCTGATGGCTCTGATACCAACCAGTCACACCCCGACTTAGGGCCTAGAAGTGTGACCACAAGTTGGTACATGTTTTGTAATTATATAAGAGTTTATGGGTTATTTTAGCGGAAGACTTTTGGTGTAATTAAAATAATAATTTACATTGAAAACTACTTGGGAATCAAACACCCAAGTATTAGTTTACAAAATATTTGTTTATATTACTAGGATTTTATTATCAAAAACTGAGCCATCTTGTAACGTGCTTCTATCTTCATAATGACTCCAATACTTGCGATTGCCTACTAACGCTTAGTTACCTGCAATAGGTGGGAAAATACGTCAGCTATGTGCTGTTGAACAAGTATGACTCTAAAAATATTTAAGGTACAGTTACAATACAAATATAGTTTTCTGTACAAGCTCAGCAGAAAGTAATTCATTCCTGGGATGTGTACCACTACCCTACACACAGATAAGTGTTCCCCGAGCCACGTAGCCCTTAATGGAGAACTAGTTATGAATGTTAGCCCGCAACCACGTAGCCTTTGATTGTTTAGGCTGAACAGCTATGTATGGATCTAGACATATGTGTAATCATTCTAAGTTGCTTTTGATTTCTACTTTGTATTATAACGTTTTAGAGATCACGAAACTCATGTAAGGTCCAAAGGAGCACACATATTGTGTTGCTCTAAGATAACATCAACAAAGGACATGAGTACCGATATAACAGAATATTAAAAATTAACATTTGGACAGAAAATTTTTTTTTAAAATTTTGAATTTTTAGAAAAATTTTTAAGTGTTGGAATCTGATGTGTGCTTTTCGTGGCAGTTAAAGTATAAAAGGATGGAATGATTTGCTTTTACACAATATCGTGTTTTAAATTTATAAAAGTGATTTCTACAAAGACTAAACACACACAAATAGGCAAGTGTACCTATCGTATATGTAGAATAGTAATGGTAAGAACCAAGTATCGATCCATGGACACAAAGGTTTCTAATAATAAATCGTGGTTTTACTTTAATCGGAGGTTTTAATCATTTTGGGGTTAATTTTTGACTTTTTATAAAATGTAAATACTTATATATAATATATAGGTGACCTAGATAAGAAATTCTAAACGAGCTGTTCAATTATGCGAAGGTTACCATCTAAGATCAAGAATCCACTCCATTTTAACATTGATAATTAATATTTGGACATGTGATAAACTTGCCATAGCAATATATGATAGATAGCTCCTTAAACCTTAAGTTAACGTCTTTGGCACTAAGGAGATAGTATGCGCATTTTAAAGTCCACCCTTTCCTAATGTCATACCATCTCAATGATGTCAATTTAAGTTGGCAAGTAGTTTTGTAAAGTAGAAATATTAGGATTAACTTCGATTTCTCAAATACCAATTCTAACAACTTCGGGTGGTTGTAGTTCATCACACAACCTCCCCTTGGTTGATTTATGTAGGTTATACTTACATATTCCGTTAACGTATGATTTCTTTAACTAATTTGATATCCTAAGCAAAGCCATTTTCGGATTACCAAGGTTTAGAAAAATACATCATAACTTATGTCTCATCATTTCTAAGTACAATATAAGGATCCATGTTTCGATAATGTATCAAAGTATTTCTATCTTCCAAGAACATGAATCGATCATGAACGATTGCCAATGGAATTGACAACCACCAACTTTGAATTAATGATTTAAGATGGTGAAACATTTCTCATCAAAAGATAATTGTAATATAACTATGTACTTTACTAGACTACATCACATGTCTTGATTAATTATCATGTAAAACAAAGCTTCTTCATAGATTTTAGATGGTAAAAGGAGTTTAGCTCATAATGAGCATGATGATAAACATTAAGATGATTGATAACAAAAAATACATGATTAAACTTAGAACAATCTAATCGAATGTAGATGAATCTTTCTTCTTAATGATGGTAATGATGGTTGATGATGATGATTGATGGGGATGACCTCCAAACCTTCAAACTCTTCACTAAATCTTCAAAAGTGTTAGTGTGTGTTTTTATAAGTGAAAACCGGAGAGAATTCTTTTCAAGGAACACCAAATGAGTGGAACATGAGCCACTATTTATAGGAAATCTGGATAGTGAGGCACGACCCCGTGCTTGATGAGCACGCCCCCGTGCATTTTTATGACATGTGCCAGATTTGTTTTGTGTTTTCTGTGAGGTGGCAATGGCCCCGTGGTTGGTAGGCACGGCCCCGTGTTTTTTAGTGACATGTGCTCAATTCTTCTTTGCCTTTTCTGTATTCTCGTCCACTGCCCCGTGCATGATGAGCACGGCCCCGTGCTTTTGCTTCCAGATTTTGTCTTTTCTTGTTTTAAAAGCATGGGGGCGTGTTTCTTGAGGCATGGGGGGCGTGTTTCTTTGTTTTCTTGTGTTTTATTCTGTTTTTCTTCGTCTTTTTGCTTGTTTCTTTGTTTGGGGCTTGGTTTCACCTGAAATTATGTTTTATTATGATAAGTAGCCTTTTTTGTATTGTTATTAGATAGAAATTGCAGTTTTTAGAGATTATTTGATGCCGAAAAGATGTATATTTCTATGTACATGAAACATCCCCACACTTGAACATTGCTTGTCCTCAAGCAATCTCCTTATAAATATCCTCAAAAAACAGCAAATTTAGATTATAGCTATCCCTTAAGTGAGCTCCAAGAAGACGAAACAAAACAGCCAATCTTTATGTATGTGATAATTAAGAGGGAACTTTTGTTTTTATGAGCTTCCGTTTATGCAAAACGTCACGTTCTCACAATGTTCACTCACACTCGGTTTTATATCTGATCATACCTGTGATGTATGTATGTGAACACTCTTAACCAAAATGCAACCTGTGGTAAATAAGCTTGTAACAAGTTCAAATCTCCACCTTTTGAATGGTTGCATAGATCAAAAGGCAAAAAGGGTTTCGGTTTAGTGTGAGTAGGGATTGGTATTTTGTGGCGGTTCAAGGGTTAATGAGTATGGTAAATACAAGTTCCACTAATTGTCGGGAGTCTTAAGATGTCTTTAATGGTTAGCTCCTTTTTTCCGAGGTTTTTTTTATATATATATACCTAATGACTCTTTTAAGGTCAGATCCTCAAGAACAGTTTTATCGAGGATGTGGATCAGTTCTTCCTCAATCCTGTTCTGAATATAACTTCCAACTCTAATGGATCGTTCGGCTTTGAGCCTAATAGACCCCAACCTCATTAGTTCGGTATATTCTTGCTGAGACTGAGTTTGACTTTTTCTACATCTTCATTCGTGGGACCAGTTTCCGCAACCTAAGCATCGTTCATATCTTTTTGCTCTTCTCTTCATTGCGTTTTTGGAAATTCCACATAATGGTGGCTTTTGTTCGTCTTGGCGCCACTTTTTTCTCACCTCATTGCTAAAGAGAAAGATTCTCTTATGACCGTTGTTTGAGTCAATCAAAAACCTAATTATTCTAAATAGTTAGAGCAAGTAAGGTATCGTATCACAAGGAGTATGTGGTCAATGTATTCGTGTAACAGATTTCTAATTATGAAGTGACTGGTTTTTTTAGTGCTGATCACACAAGCAATTTTAGTAAAGTAGAGAACTAAGTAACGAACAAATAAAGGAGTTGTAAACAAATAACAAGGCAAATCACACCCGGGAATTCAAGTAAGCAACCAACAGTAACTCATACAACCTAACAGATTAATTATCAATGATTAACTGAAAACTAATCAATCAGACAAAACCTTAGACATCAACAATTACTTTACACACGACACTGGTTATCAAACAGTCCTTGCCAGTGTGACTCAGTTAAGGGTAAGTGTACGTTTTATCGTATTCAATCTAACCAAACAGTTATATGACTAATTATCTAGCAACTGGTAACAGATCGTTCAGACCAACGTAAACCTAAACCGACCAAACACACAGAAATACTAAACATCAATAATCATATATCAATCATAAATAACAATACACAAATATTCTTAATCACATGAGAAAAACTGTAAAAGGTTACAAACTATACATCCCGAGTGTGATTCTAGGAGATTAGCCGAGCCTTGACATCATTGGGTCCTCAATACAGATGATATGAATCAAATGTATGGTCTTGGCACGGGCTATGGTGGTGGAAATCGCCTCTTGGAGCTGCAATTAATCGCCTTCAGCCGCCAAGAATGAGATGGAATGAAAGATAGGTCAAAATGCAGCCAAAAACCCTTTTAAAAATGCTGTTACTAACTCCGGACCGTGGCCCACGGTCTCCACCGTGGGTCACGGTGGCTGCCGGGCCATACTGGACCGTGGCCCACGGTCCAACCGTGGGTCACGGTGGCTTCACCGTGGGTTAGAGGCCACGGTACGGTGGCTTCTGTCCGATTTTGGGCTGGGTTGACCGTGGGCCACGGTTTGACCGTGGGCCACAGTGGGACATTTTCCCAAAATCTTGTTTTCTTCATATCTTTCTCGTTTCAACTCTGTTTTCTTCGCCGTTTTCGCTCACGTTCTCGTAATTTCATCCTCTATCTCATCATGCTCTGGGAGCTGACTTTCAACCAACTTTTATAGTGGCTCCGATCTTCCCGAGATATCATTCCATGCTCGTACAAATCTCCAATTTAGCATCTTTAACGATCAATGACCTGAAATACAAAAGCACGTATGAAGTACCGAAAGTTCTAAAATAAACAAGTAAAACTAAACAATAAATGAACTAAAACATATACAAATTAACCGACCATCACATCCCCACACTTATCTTTTGCTTGCCCTCAAGCAAAACTCTAAAGCAAACATCAACCTCCATCATAGGTATGTAGATTATTGCCATTAATACTAGTAAGGTTTAAGGTCATACCCAGTTTCCCAGACTGACACTGTTTATAGATTGACGTCTCACAAATACAGTTTAATGCTATAATAAAAACAATAAAGCCACCCAGACAGGTGTACTTTGTTTCCGGTTAAGGCACACATGCTAATACCCCTCGTAATATAACATCTCTCATCTCGGTTGAATGTTTGGACTAGCAAAAGATGTGCTAGTATCACTCTGCTCTCAGTATCACTCATAAACAGGTATCCATCCATAAAACTGCTTTGACACAAATGCAAATCAAGAGGTCTTAAAAGGGTTGTAACGGGGCCAGGTGTAAGGGTATGGAAGGGAACTATTTAAGTAGCTCAAACGATCCGACCCGGCTTATTACAAAACATCTAAATAAACAAAACTGCTATACAAACTGACTGACTTATTATAAAACCTCTAAATAAGCAAACTAACATACATACTGATTTCATATTTTTTTTTCTTTTTTTTTCTATTTTTTTTACATAAACGAACTACTGAATATAAACAGACATCTTTTTTGGCCTTTTCCTCAAGTTTTTTTTACTAAGCATAATAACGTGATGCTTAATAATGGAACAAATACAAAAACAAAAACAAATGAAATTACAAAAAAAACCTAGTAAGCGGATCGTCTCGTAACATAATGTCAGGGGTTAAACAATTGAAAAATAAGTATAAGAAAGGTTTTCTAAGGGACCCAACCCCTCACCCCTCACATTAACCATCCTCATATGTATAATGTATGAGGCCCCAACCCCCCAGTACCCACACTCACGCTCATCCAGACAAGGCTTAACCTAATTGCCTCTATCACTTTTGCATTTTGCCAACTATGATCCCGTAATCCATGAACATCAATGAAAGCACTCAAATGACATGTGTGTACTATATATTATATGTGTATTATATATATTTGGGTCAACTCACACACGTACCAGAGAAATAGGGTTGACGATATAAACATGTGTACCTGTCCCCATGACTCGTTATCCCCGCCTAAACGACCCCCTTTTCAACTTCTCGTTATAAAAACATTTGTGAGTAAGACTAATGAGAAGCTGGCAAACCAACCATGACCAGAAACCTATGACTTGGCATTAATGGCAATAATTAACAGTTAACAACTTTGGTTTCTGAACACTCTTCGAGGTACTATCGGGCTAAAACTTTTCAAATTCCCCCCATCCCCACACTTGAGGTTTACATTGTCCTCAATGTAAGAATACTTAACATTGTCCTCAAAGTTAAAATAGATAAAACGATTAATGAACATTTGAGGAACGGGGTTGAAATTGACTTTTTTGACTATTAAGCAATTTAAAACTTTAGGGCTCAAATATGGTGGTTCTACTAACAATTATACAATTACACTTTTAACGTTTAAAGTAATAAAAACAAAATAAATTATGAAACTGAAATCTCCTAATATGAACGGGACTGGAGAAGGATCGGTCGGCTCGTGAACTCTCAAAAACACTCGTGTACTCTCGTCTCATCCAATTACCAAAGTGGCAATCGAACCTGCAAAATCTCGAGATGTGTAGAAGCAAGCTTCTCACAAGTGTAAGACATAGGTCTTTTAAGAGTTACGAAAATGATTATTTGTTAATTTTATTAAAAAAAATACCGAGCCATATTAATTCGTTTCATAATAAATTGTGTTAAATTAGTTAAAAACATTAAAAGACCTAACTCACTTTCGTAGGAATCACGATTGCATTTAGCATATGCAACAAGCCCTGTAAACCTCCCGGTAGCCCGGGAGGACGAGTGGGGTCTCGTGAGGGTTTATAGTGAACTACACCCACAAAGTTCCAAATACAACAAAATTTACACGTACCTGGATTAACCACAGCAAAAAGAACATGAAAGCACTCTAGATAGCTTAACTGAAACTTCATTTTCTGAGGGTCCGGTATCCCCACACTTAGCTTTTGCTATGATGGTACGCTTGAAATACTATTAGTAATATAAAAACTAAAACAAAATGGAAACTAAAAATATACAAAATGTACAATTACCACCCTTTTGAAACTTGTATGCCATTCAAGGTGGGCGTCTGGCCCGCTCCCGTGCAACATTCTCATTATAAGCACGCTTTTCTTCAATCATTTGTTGCCAGTCTTCCGATAGGCCAGAATCTGTCCCGAACATCCTCAATCTCCATTCTCGATCATTTTGTTTGGGTGGTTGTCTCACTTTCTTCTTCCTTGGTCTATTACCTTTCTCTTCCACCTTTTCACTCTGTAGTTTCTCAAATCCCTTCTTATCTATCCTGTAAATCACAAAACATTCCTCTTTTCTACGATCCTTGTCCAAGGATACACACTTTTCAACAAGAGGGTTAGTATAATTTTCAAATAATAATAACCGTTTATCACGGTCTCCACGCTTGATTCCCAAAACCCCCTTAGCACAATCAATTATCGCATGTGCTGTGGCGAGGAATGGCCTACCCAATATGACTTGTGGTTGTGTATTATTCCCACGTTTAGCATAGTCAAGTACAAGAAAGTCAACTGGGTAGAAAAATTCCTCCACCTGAACCATTACATTAGTCACTATGCCCCGGGGAAGTGTATGAGTTTGGTCCGCCAACACCACTGTGGTGTTTACCATTTCTAATGGGCCAAATTCATACTGATCATATAAACTACCGGGCATGATACTAACACATGCTCCAAGATCTAGAAGTGCCCGATCAGTTTTAAATTTCCCGATTTGAATTGATAAAAGCGGCACTCATGGGTCTTGGAGTTTACTTGAGGTGGTATTATTCTCCACCTCCTCATCTCTCATGTTGGTAAATTTACCATTTAAACAATTTTCACATGTGCAATTTTCACAAAAAGACATTTCATATGTTTTTGGTTCTGATTCATTTTGGAAAATTGATTCATTTTGACCGACACAATCACTCTCACCACTAATATCTTCCACCACCTCCTCAACAAACTGTGGTGGTGAATCCACTTCAACACTAGAAATTTCAAAATGAGGTAAAAGACTTACAGCATTGATGTGCACATTGTTTCCCTTCTTGGAGCTTGAGCAGTAATGGTTCGGGTTGACTGTAGTATCACTCGGGAGTTGACCTGCGCTCTTTTGCAACGTTGCCATATCTGCTGCGAGCTGACCAATCTGCTTTGACATTGCCCCTGCTGACTTATCATGTAACTCAAACTGTTTCTTCGTTTCAGCCTTATGATCTGTCATAAACTTCATCAATGCATCCAACTTTGAGTGCACCGACTCATCCTCATTTCCCGAGGACTCCCTCTGCTGGTCCTGGTTACCTGACGGTTACCGTCTCTATTATACCCCCGATTCTGATCATACGAACCCTGCTGATAACCGCCCTGGCAGTAATAATCTGCGATCTGTTCTGGCTCGAACCCTGAAAATTCGGGTTCAACTGAGAAGACGCGTTCCTGTAACGAAAGTTCGGGTGATTTCTCAGGCCCGGGTGATATGTGTTTGAATTGAGCCCTTGGCCTTTGGAATCCCCGTA
The DNA here is from genome assembly GCF_021521415.1 of Bidens hawaiensis. NCBI lineage: Eukaryota > Viridiplantae > Streptophyta > Magnoliopsida > Asterales > Asteraceae > Bidens > Bidens hawaiensis. The sequence goes on from NW_027491277.1 coordinate 1,622,198, forward strand.
AGCATAACTGACTTCCTCAGTATGATCCTCCTCGTCATCATAAAACTCGGGGCAATTTTCTGCTTTGTGCCCGAGTTCACCACAATCTTCACAAACCGGGAATTTTACTCCAACTTTCCTGACTTCTTTCTTCTTACCCTTTCTGTACCCAGCCAGTTCACGTTCTAACTCAGAAATTATTTCAGACTCACTCATGACTGACTTAACCGATCAGGATGAATTACCCTGTCTTCGTCTTTCAGCTGCTGCTTCTGCCTTGGAATCTTCACACATGAACTCTAAATATTCCCAATCATCTTCCTCAGGCTGATTCAACAAATGACTATTACACGAGGCCTTAAGATGCTTTCGGTCCTTGTATGTCAAACCATCAACAAAGCACTTTACGAGTTCCCACAGTTCGATTTGGTGATGTGGGCATTTTCTGATCATATCCTTATACCTGGTAAAAGCTTCATGGAATAACTCACCCGGTAACTGTGAAAAGTGACGAATGTCTGAACGGGCCTCGGTAGTCTTCGACTGTGAATAAAACTCGTTTAGGAAGAGTTGTTGCATCTCAGCCCAGTTTCTGATATTGTGTGTTGGTAATGAGTTAAACCACAGTTTCGCTTTGTCTTTTAATGAGAACTGGAATAACCGCAACCGGACTTCATCCTGATCGAATGTACCATCACCAATAGACCCGCAAATAGCCAAAAAATCGGCTAAGTGTGAATATGGGTCTTCCGAAGCCATCCCGTTGAAATGAGAAACGATGTTGATGTAAGATGGCCGGGACATGAAAGTTTGTTGTCCCGGCACTCGTTCCTGTGGGACCAACGGGGATGCTCCGTCTGAGATAGCTGGTCTGAACCGACTGTTAACACCATGAGCCGGGGCTATGTAATTTCTCCTTTGCCCCCTGGGGTTACCCATACCGCCCCAGTTAACCGGAATACCATGAACTCTCTCAGGCCGTTTCGCCCGATTTACCCTTTCTCGATCCCTTCGGTGTCTGTTAACGGGTTCAGCCCGTCTTCGAATTACCGGCTCTTCCACTTCTTCTTCATACTGATTATCACCCTCAGCCTCTGGTTCATCAACCTCATTCTCGGGCTCAACCGCCCGATTCCTCCTAACCCATCGATCTACCTCATCATCACCTGCCCGAAAACCTTCGATTCTATTATTATCTTCACCCTCATCCTCATCTTCAGTCGGAACACTTGATCGAACATCATCAATATTTATCCGAACTCGACGGTTTGGGTTGTTGTTTGGAGCGGATGGTCCGGCTTGGTCAAAGTTGAGGTTTAGGTTTCGGTTTCGGTTTTGATTTCGGGTTCTGGAGGCATGAGCTGAGTTGTTTTGGTTATTATGGTTATTGAAGTTTGGTGGATCGGGTATGTTTTCTGGGTGAAACATGTTGGTTTGTGGAAGTGGATCTTGGTTTTGGTTATTGTTCTGGTTCTGGTTTTCGTTCTGGTTCTGGTTCTGGTTCTGATCTTCCATTTCTGAATTTCTGTTTTGAACTCGGTTCTGCCGAGCTAACACACAGAAATACTAAAAATCAATAATCATATATCAATCATTAATAACAATACACAAGTATTCTTAATCACATGAGAAAAACTGTAAAAGGTCACAAACTATACATCCTTGGTGCGATTCTAGGAGATTAGCTGAGCCTTGACATCATTGGGTCCTCAATACAGATGATATGAATCACATGTAGGGTCTTGGCACGGGCTATGGTAGTGGAAATCGTCTCTTGGAGCTGCTATTAATCGCCTTCAGCCGCCAAGAATGAGATGGAATGAAAGATAGGTCAAAATGCAGCCAAAAACCCTTTTAAAAATGCTGTTACTAACTCTGGACCGTGGCCCACGGTCTCCACCGTGGGTCACGGTGGCTGCCGGGCCATACTGGACCGTGGCCCACGGTCCAACCGTGGGTCACGGTGGCTTCACCGTGGGTTAGAGGCCACAGTACGGTGGCTTCTGTCCGATTTTGAGTTGGGTTGACCGTGGGCCACGGTTTGACCGTGGGCCACGGTGTGACACTTTCCCAAAATCTTGTTTTCTTCATATCTTTTTCGTTTCAACTCCATTTTCTTTGCCGTTTTCGCCCACGTTCTCGTAATTTCATCCTCTATCTCATCATGCTCTGGGAGCTGACTTTCAACCAACTTGTATAGTGGCTCTGATCTTCCCGAGATATCATTCCATGCTCGTACAAGTCTCCAATTTAGCATCTTTAACGATCAATGACCTGAAATACAAAAGCACGTATGAAGTACCGAAAGTTCTAGAATAAACAATTAAAACTAAATAATAAATGAACTAAAACATATACAAATTAACCGACCATCATTCTCTCCCTAAGTTCTGGAGGCAACCTAGGTTTTGTGAAGTGTATGCAGCAAAGGAAATTGAAATCGAAAGAATGCATTTCCAGTTCTTTAGGGTCTGCCAGTAAAAGACCAGTGTTGTATTTTACCGGTGAAAATGGATAAAGTGATTGGGCTTTTGGGTTTTTGGGTTTTGTAATTTGGTTTGGTGGAATTGTGTAAATATTACATTCTTCCTTATACAACTCTTCGTGCGGTCTTGAAATGAATAATTGCGACAAGTTCTAAATCACATGAAACATATGACTCACTCAAAGCTTCCGAAAAAAAATATTTATATGGCATGAGGTTTATCTCATAGTAACAGAGGAATTGGGTATTAACGCCATATTTTGCATAAACTTATTATCAATATTACAAAACTTTATCTTACTTTTTCACTTTTATGTAATGATTGGTTATTTGCAAAAAATTTTCTTGGTTTTCTTTTTGGGTTTAGAATAACAATTGGTCAAGTAATTCCCCTCCCCACACTTGAATCTGACATTGTCCTCAATGTGATAAGATTCATGAAAATATAAAAATTCTAATTGAGTATTATGGGTAAAAATGGAGAGTTACTTCCCTATGTCTTAACGAAATTTCGACAGAGCGTCCCCTGTTTTTCGTCCGTGTTCCTGTTTTTGTATCTGTATAATATAAAACTGCAAACATCCACAAACAACCAAGCATAAACTGCTGAAAATTGGGTATTGAATCATCCATCCCTTGCCCTATAGGCTAAATTAGTACCTAGCATAATGTCTTTGGTACCCACGGCCATAAAAATATCCAAATCAAAAAAACAAACAAACAAGTACGATGGAAAGTAAATTGTTTAAAACGCAAATAATAAGTTCATAAAGTACTACCAACCCATGCCCGTGCCCGACCTACCAGTGCCGCAAGTTATTAGTTACCCGTGTCCCCACTGTCTGTCCATGCGATAGCCCAACCGATCAATCTCTCGTCTCGTCTTTGCATATTCGGCTGCTCCCTGTGCATATGAGGCAGCCATCTGCTATGTAATCCTGTTGAATGAGGCGGTGGTGTTAGCTGAGAATTGATCAATAAGTCCATATATACCCTCGAAAGAGTATCGGCTATCGTGTGACGAACTGGGGCCGGCCCCTGATGAAGATGGGCCTCCTCTCTGATGGTAAGTTCTGCGACGGTGTTGTCTGGGTGGTGATTGTCGTCTCTCATGCACATCCTGTATCATCATCTCTGCCGAGTCTTCTGGGTCCCAAACTTGGTTGTTCTTATCGCAAAACCTCCACACACCCGGGCTGATTTGCTGAATCATCTGCATGCTTTCACAGTAACCAAGGTTGAGAGCTATCGGGTCTGGGCTTCGAGTTCCTTCTGTGTCTGCACCATAAGCCCTGTAGAGGTTGTAGATCCAGGGACCACTGAAGATCGGGGTATTTCCTCGGGCAGTAGCATTTTGACATGAAAAGTTAGCAAAATAACATAGTGATATTGCATGGTAGTTTGTTTTTTATGCAGTACAATGCCCAAAGATCCTTCAGGTTGACAACCCCTTCACTCTGTCCTCGAGCTGTGACGATGTGACTCAGCAAACGGTGGATGTATCTAATGAGCGGGTCACGCAGTGCTGTGCTTTTTGAAACACTCGGTCTATACTCTGTTGTTCCATAACTCAACTGTTCCCAAGCTTCTTCCCTTATGGCACCTGTTTCAGCTTCATCATCATCACCTTCATCTGTAAATGTTGTTTTAGCCTCATACCAGATGTCTGAGTCGGTTTCCTCGGTCGTGTAAATTCCTAGATCAACTCCCAGTTGGGTGACAAAAGTTTTATGTCATACACCCCCACATCGGAATTCGATTGCCTCGTTATCCCACATGTCAAACTTTTTCTTCTTCATATTGAACGAGGCCAGGAATTCCTTTGTAAGTTCCGTCACTGAATCCCCCATTTGGCCCAAAACCCGTGTCCAAGGTCCCTTCACAATGTTATGATAACGATCCCATTGGTTGACGTTTCTCAGAGTTTCTTCACACGCATGGAAGTGCGTTTCTGGATACCTGTTGTTGAGTTAAGTTAATCTTGTGTTTGCATGTCGGTCCTTTGTCTTGCGGTTTCCGAAGACTAGGAATGCATGAACTTCTTCTCCATACTCGGTCATCTGTAATTTACACTTAATTTAGTCAAAATTCATGAAAAATTTGAAATTTTGCTGAAACAGAGAGCAAGCACGGCGGCGTGCTTTCAGAAGCACGGACCCGTGCTGCTACTTCTGGTCCAGTTTCCTTTGATGTTTGACTTTTGGTTGACCACGACTCGTGTTGTTTTGGGCATGGCTCGTGTTTTTAATATTGATTTCTAACTTACTCAGACTCGAACCCTCGTTTCTAACCAATTATATCAATTGGGTTTAATGGTGTGTCGGGTATTTATGCTAATACCCAAAACCTGAATTGTTCCTTTCAGTTAAACCCTAACCATAAAACATTCAACAATCTATTCATCATATGCAAGCAAATTAACCCATATCCTCTTCGGGTTTTGACCCGATCCAGCCGAATTGAGCGATTTTTGGGTTAAACTAAACCTAAAATGACTAATTTGAACAATGAAATTGTTAAATTAACATACCTTAGGTTTAGAATTGAAGATTTGATGAAGAAATTAGCAAAATATTTGAAGGTCGGTGGTTTTTCGGTTCAGAATGCAGTGATATTAGGGTTGGTGGTTGGAGAAAGTTATTTTATTAAGATAGAAAATCGTAACTGCTCTGTGACCAAAAACACGGCCCCGTGCTTTTAGAAGCACGGTACCGTGCTGCTTAGTGCAGACAGTGTTGTTTTAAATTTTGTTTATTTGTCGAGCTGGTTTGGTTTTAACTGGGTTTTTATTTTCTGGTTACTTTAACATGGTAATTAAAAATCCTAGATTTCATTAAAACATAAAACTAAAGACATAATTAAAGATAGATGAAATGAAAAGTACAACAACAACTCTCGGATCCTAACACATAGTACTAGCGGGAACAACTTTAACACGAAACAAAGTCAAAACTTCAACGGCCACCACTTCCGAACAAGTCCTGGATGTGTGGTGGTGCTTGTTTGGCTTCCAAAAGTTTGTCAAGCTTTTTGTTGAGCGTAACGATTTCTCGGTTGAGAAAGTTAAGTTTGGAAGTCACATCTTTGTGGTGGCCATCCACTACATGGAAGTTCTCGAACCTAAGCAGGTCGACTTTGTTAATTAACTCGACTACTCGAGCCTCGGTTTGCATGTTGCTCTCAACTTGATCTCTTACGATGCATTGGAGTCTCATGACTTCCTCCTCAAGGTAGGAGGATTCATGTTGTTTCCCCTTTTTCACTGGCCTCCATTCAACCCGTTTTCCTTCCATTTAGGTAGTTTGTGTTTGGTGTGAATGGAATAGTGAATTTATGCATGCATTATATAGATACTGGAAAGTTGAACACGGCCCCGTGCTTTTAAAAGAACGGCCCCGTGCTGCTAGAGGAATAAATGTTTCTGAGTCAGAGAATTATACGGAGTCAGTGCATATCATGTTGAAGATTATGGGATGACCACGACCTCGTGCTTAGTAAAGCATGGCCCGTGATTTTTGTCACAGTGAATTTCCTTTTAATTTTCAACACGATTCAAGATCCGGAATTTTTAGAATGATGTTTTTTGTGATAATTTGGAAGTTTGATCATCTAAAAATTACTTTTCATTAAATAAAGGTCCTAGAAAAATTACGGGATAAGCCCGACTTTCCTAAGAAAATAAAATAATCGGGTTAAGCCCGATGTCCTAACACATTGTGCTTAATGCACTTGTTTAAACATGAAAACAGAAAGTTAAGTTTCCTAGAGTTCCCCGAAAGGCTCTCATCCTCCGAATGGTACTGGTGGTGGAAAATACGTGAAACCGAGAACTTGAAACTGGAGTTGTTCATTGATGTCTCGGAGTTCCATTTTCATGTTTTCCACTGTTTCGGTGAGTTGCACGAGACGCATCTCAGCAAGGAGATTCATTACAGTGAGTTCTTTCACGAGTTCTTGAAGTTTCAAGAGAAGCTCGGTTTTGGAATCATGGCAGGCATCATTTCTCGGATGTCGGGAAACGGGGATTGCTTCATTCATCTCAGTCGGCATGCTGAATTTTCAGAGGTTTTTGGTTTTGGTTTTGGTTTGTGCAAGAGATGCAATGACACAAGGTGCCTTTTATAACCAAACAGGAAACCGAGCACGGTACCGTGTTTTTGGAAACACGCCCCTGTGTTTTTGCTCTGACAATTCTGTTACAAACCAGTCTGACTGAGATTTTTGCAGCGTAGATGTCGGACCGCATTTTTAGGCACGGGACCGTTCTTTTGAAAGCACGCCCCCGTGGTTTTCTAAATATATATACTTTTTTTTTCATTTATTTACAAGACCTAGTTTTGTGAAGGTCTTGGCAGACCTTGTTCCCTCAATTTCTTGTTTAAAATGTTTGGAGGGTTAATACCTTCAAAACTTCTTTTAGTGGACCGTCGATGTATGGTTTTAATCGATGTCCATTTACTTTGAACTTCTGGCCGTTTGAATTTGAAATTTTGATTGTTCCATAGTCAAAAATTGATTCAACTACGTATGGACCTGTCCACCGGGATTTCAGTTTTCCTGGGAAAAGACATAAACGAACATTGTATAGCAGTACACGATCGCCAGTTTGAAATTTTGTGTTTCCTTTTAAATGAACGTCGTGTATGCGTTTAGTCTTTTCCTTGTAGGACCAGGAATTTTCGTAGGCCAATGTTCTCAGTTCCTCGAGCTCACGAATTTGATCTTCCCGGTTTGCTCCGGCGGATGTTAGATCAAAATTCACTGCTTTGAGGGCCCAGTAGGCTTTGTATTTTAACTCTACTGGCAGATGACATGCCTTCCCGTAAACGAGCTTGAAGGGTGTCGTTCCTATGGGAGTTTTGTAGGCCGTCCTGAGGGCCCACAATGCGTCATCTAACTTTTCTGCCCAATTTTTGCGATTCATCCCCACACTTCTTTCCAAAATTCTCTTAATTCCTCGATTCGAGACCTCTACCTACCCACTGGCCTGAGGGTGATATGGTGTTGCCAGTCGGTGATGGACCCCATACCGTGCTAAAACCTTGTCCATCAGGGTGTTACAGAAGTGGGTACCTCTGTCGCTGATTAGGGCTTTCGGAGTAGCGAATCTTGAAAATAACTTTTTAAGAAATCGTACAACTACTCAAACATCGTTAGTGGTAAGAGCTTGTGCTTGTACCCATTTAGACACGTATTCGACTGCTACAAAGATGTATTTATTTCCGAATGAGTTAGGAAACGGGCCCATGAAATCTATTCCCCATACATCAAAGATTTCACAAATTTGAATGCCCTTTTGAGCCATCTCATTTTTTGATGAGATGTTCCTGGCTCTTTGACAAGCATTGCATGCTTGGATCAAAGTATGTGTATCTTTGCATATAGTGGGCCAGAAAAATCCTACATCAAACACTTTCCTGACCATGGTGGCGGTACCATGGTATCCACCTGTTGGTCCTTCATGGCAGTGTTTGAGAATATCTAAGGCCTTCTTGCCTGCTACGCACCTACGAATGACTTGATCCGCACCTATTCTAAATACGTATGGATCTTCCCAGAAGTAAAACTTAAGATTAGAGAATAATTTCTTCCGCCGTTGATGGGTAAGTCCTTTTCTTAGGATTCTACAAGCTAAGTAATTTGCGAAGTTGGCATACCAAGGACTTTCGTCTTTTTCTTCTATGACTTCTTGAATGCGCATGAGAATTTCATGCGGGAAATTATCATTGATAATTTCTTTGTGAAGTTCTTCAGGAGTTGAACATTCTAAGCGTGAAAGATGGTCTGCGGCTACATTCTCTGCTCCCTTTTTGTCCTTAACTTCGATGTCAAATTTGGAGTAGTAGGATCCATCGGATGAGTCTGGGTTTGGCATCTTATTTGTTGAATAGGTAACGTATTGCGGCATGATTGGTGTAAACTATGGTCTTGGAAAGAACTAAGTATGATCTAAATATTTCAAAGGCAAATACTATTGCTAGTAACTTTTTTCTGTTTTGGTGTAATTTTCTTGTGCATCGTTAAGAGTTTTACTGGCATAGTAAATTGGGTGAAAGTGCTTTTCTTTTCGTTGTCCGAGTACGGCTCCAACTAAAAAGTCACTTGCATCGCACATGATTTTGAATGGAAGGGACTAATCGGGTGTGGTCAGAATGGTGTGTTGACAAGTTTGTCTTTTAATGTATTGAATGATTCAATACATTACTCAGAGAAGACGAAAGGTGCATTGAGATTTTTGAGAAGTCTTTTATGAAGCGGCGGTAGAAACCTGCGTGACCTAGAAAACTTCTAATGGCTTTGACTGAATTTGGCGGCGGAAGTTTGGATATGGTTTCTATTTTGTCCCTATCAACTTCTAGTCCGTTTTGAGAAATCTTGTGACCTAGAACAATGCCTTCCTTTAACATAAAGTGGCATTTTTCCCAGTTGAGCACTAGATTTACTTTTCACACCTAGCTAACATTTTGTCTAGGTTTCTCAGACAGTGATCGAAAGAGTCACCAAAGACTGAGAAGTCGTCCATGAAAACTTCCATAGAGTTTTCAATCATTTCATGAAAGATGGCCACCATGCAACGTTGGAAGGTAGCTGGAGCATTACATAATCCAAATGGCATTCTTCGGTAGGCGAAGGTTCCGTATGGACATGTAAAAGTAGTTTTCTCCTGATCTTCAGGAGCAATGGGAATCTGAAAGTATCCGGAAAATCCATCAAGAAAACAGTAGAACATTTTTCCAGATAATCGTTCGAGCATTTGGTCTATGAAAGGAAGTGGAAAATGATCTTTTCTTGTGGCATCATTAAGCTTCCGGTAATCAATGCAAACTCGCCAGCCTGTTATGGTCCTCATTGGTATTAAATCGTCCTTCTCGTTCATTACGACTGTCATTCCTCCCTTTTTGGGTACTACTTGAACGGGACTAACCCAAGGTGAATCCGAGATCGGGTAGATTAATCCAGCATCAAGCAGTTTGATTACTTTCTTCTTCACCACATCTTGCATGTTGGGATTGAGACGCCTTTGATGTTGTACCATGGGTTTGTATTCTTCCTCCATGAGGATTTTGTGAGTACAGAAATAAGGACTGATGCCCTTGATATCCATGATCTTCCATACGATAGCCTTCTTATGGTTTTTAAGAACCTTAAGAAGTTACCTCTTTCTCTTCTTTAGAAAGGTGAGATGAAATAATTACTGGGAGTTGAGAATCTTTTTCTAGAAAGGCGTATTGAGATGTTTTGGTAGTTCTTTTAATTCTAAGGTTGGTGGTTCTTCGATTGATGGTTTTGATTTTTCATTGTTTTCAATGATTTCGTATATCATTTCTGGCTCTTCGTGGTAGTTATTGTTGAAATTTTCGTTTTCTAAAATGGGTTTGTTGAGTGTTTTGTCTAAGACTAGTGTTTCTAAGGGAGTATTGATGGAGGAATCTCGCATATAGCAACTTACGATGGAGTCTATGATGTCAACATGTTGGTGCATGATGTCAGTAGTTCAGTGTCGAGTGTCTGTAATCGTGTTAGTTAGATTTGAGTTTTGTATGTAAGTGAAGTTGGTAACAAGTTCGCTGATATGGGCGAACTTGTTAGACAAGCGAAGTTAGGGACAACTTCGCCTGAACATGCCAGGCGAAGTTGTCATGTCTATATAAGCTGTTTTGTACACGGCTTATCAATAAGAGTTTTAGTTATTCGTGTATTCGAGTCAGAGAGTTTGTATTCGTTGATCATAGTATCACGTGTTTACGGTTGGAATACAACGTGTGTTTGATTATGGTATCGTGTGTTAGCTCGTATCGTTTTCTATACTCGTAACGTCTTACGTAGGGATTCCGCACCTACGTAGAACGCGATATCTCGTGTAGATCCGGCTGGGAACCTACAATTGGTATCAAAGCTTTTGCTTGATTGTGTGGTTCGGGATTATCACGCGGGTGTAGAAATTGTTCCGTTCGACTATTCGCGGGACGAGTTTTCTGAGTTTTTGTGCTATACTCACCTCCTACAATCCTAAACAACCCATAACACCTTCACAAACCTCGAAAAACCCAGAAATCTAATCTACAGAAAGTTCGTGTTCATCAGGCGAAGTTGCCGTCACTGTTAGTAGGGTTTCGGCGAAGATATAAGGTTAAGCGAAGTTATCCACAACTTCGCCTACCTCTTCAAGTTCGCTTACCTCAAGCGAAGTTACCCACAACTTCGCCTACCTCCCAAGTTCGCTCAACTTAAGCGAAGTTATTCTCAACTTCGCCAATCCGGCGAATTTAAGAAAGTGAACGAAGTTACAAATTCACGCGAAGTTAAGTCTTAAGCGAAGTTATCCACAACTTCGCCTACAGTGCTGTTTGAAAATAAAATTTTTGATTTTCAGATTTCTTTGAGTTTTGTGAAAGATGTCTTCGATAAACATTACCGAACTGGTAAAGATGGAAGTAGAAGCGGGTTCGGCTACAAAGGCACCTATGATTCTTAAGAAAACCGATTATGTAGCGTGGAAAGATCGTTTTGAACAATATGTTAAGTATCAAGATGCTAAGATGTGGGTGTGCATACAAGATGGTTACATTCCACCTACTGCTGAGTATGAGGGTCGTGATCAGATCAAGAAATACAAAGAGATGGAAGAAGAGGAGAAGAAAATGTATGAGGCCGAAAGCAAAGCTCATGCAGCAATTACAATGGCTCTTCCACAATAGATACTTCACACCTTCCGAAAGTATAAAACTGCTAGAGAGCTTTGGGAAGCACTTAAGAACCGGTTTGAGGGCAATGTGGGAATTCGTGCCTCGAAAATTAAACTTCTAAAAACCCAATTCTCGGTCTTCAAGTATCTGAAGAATGAATCACTTGATGATATCATCACTAGATATTATCATCTGATGACTGAACTCAGCAACTATTCAATTGTTTACAAAGAAGATGAGATTGTTGAAAAGCTTCTTGATGCTCTCCCACCGAAATGGGAGATGTATACTGTGTTGATGAGAGAAGACAAAGACTTTGCTGACTATGACCTGGAGACAGCAGTTAACAAGCTAAGAACGTTTGAACTGAACATGGTACGAAAGGAGACACCTACCGATCAGGTTCAAGATCCGGGTATGTATGGTGCAAAGGTTAACTCAGGATCAAGTTCGAAAACTGAATCATCTGCTTATTACTCTAAGGGAGAGTCAGGCGCTAACTCAACACATGAAGGACATGTATCTCTCAACATGAACGGTGATGTGTGCTTTGTAGCTGGAGGATCAAATGCTTCTCAACCTCAAGCGACCAAGAGTAGTTTTTCCCCAAGTGTGTCAAACAACAACTACTTGATGATGCCCATGAGTGTTAAATCTGCTGAACAGCAGTTTGCTCTCTATGCATCTTTTATTGCTTCGTATGAGAATTACATTCAGGGTAAGATTGTTGATCCTGCAATTTTGGATGAAGACTATGATCAGATTGATGCTGATGATCTGGAGGAGATGGATCTGCAGTGGCAGATGGCTATGATTGTCAGAAGGGTTAAGAGGTTCATGAAGAAGACTGGCAGGAAGTTTGTCGGTGAGAGGCCAGGGTTTGATAAGTTGAAGGTTCGCTGTTACAACTGTCAGCAGAATGGTCACTTTGCAAAAGAGTGCAAAAATGAACGTGTAGAACGCAGTCAAAACAGATCTACACAGTAGAGTGGTAGTGGTAATGACTATAGAGCCATGATTTCCAGACAGAATGAGGAGTACAACTGGAATCTGCATGTTGAAGAAGTATTTGAACAGGCCAATTTGGCAAACATCGAAACTGCAGATAGTAAGAAGGGAACTGGTGAAAATGAAGCTTACATGGCAGATGTGGCAGACCAGCTCTCCGAGGTAAGTACCGAACTCCCTTGTACTAAGTGTGAACATCTGTCAGAACAACTGACAACTATAACTGATCAGTTTGTTAGTTTGGATGCGCAATTTAAAACTTTAAAAGAAGATCATCATTTCACTAAAGCTAGAGAAAATAGTTACAAAGTAAATTTTGTTGAAGAACTGAAGCACAATCTGCTGAGTGTTTCGCAGATCTGTGACAAAGAGTACACCGTACATTTTACAAAGAATGACGCGATCGTGCTATATCCTGGTTTCAAGATACCAGAGAATTGGATTGTTATGAAGGCTCCAAGAGTGAATAATACGTATATCATGGATATGAGGTCGACTGTGATGGCCACAGAAGAATCGTGTCTTTTGTCAAAAGCAACTGAATCAGAGTCCGAGTTGTGGCATAGGAGAATGGGGCATATTCATCTTCGGAAAATGAACTACCTTGTCAAAAATGGGCTTGTGCTGGGTGTTCCCTTGAAGAATTTCAACTTTGAAGACAAATGCTTATCATGCAAAAAGGGAAAGCAACACAAGAAATCCCATCTCACCAAGAAGGTCAATTCAATTGTCAGTACCCTAGAATTACTTCACATGGATCTCTTCGGTCCCGTGAATGTAAAAAGTCTAGGAGGAACATCTTACTGCTTGGTGATCACTGATGATTTCTCTCGATATTCCTGGGTATATTTCCTGAAGTCAAAGGATGAAACAGTGCAGATGGTAAAGAATTTGATTACCAAGATTGAAAATATCATAGGGAAACGGGTTAAATTTATCAGGAGTGACAATGGAACTCAGTTCAAGAACTATGAGATGGAGATCTTCTGCTTACAGAAGGGGATAGAACACCAATACAGCGCACCATATACACCGCAACAAAATGGAGTGGCTGAGAGGAAGAACAGAACCTTAATTGAAGGAGCCAGAACCATGCTGGCTGATTCGAAACTTCCCGTGGTGTTCTGGGCTGAAGTTGTTGCAACAGCCTGTTATATCCTTAATAGAGTGTTAACTGTTAAAAGATTAAATAAAACCTGTTATGAACTTATGCATGGGAGAAAGCCCAACTTGAGTGGTCTTGAACCATTCGGGTCCCCGTGTTCGATATTAAAGACCAATTCTAAATTTGGTGAAGTAGCCGACGAAGGAATCTTAGTCGGATACGTTGTTGGGACTCCCAACAGACGGGTCTTTAATACATCGACCAGCAAGGTTGAGGTGGTGTGTAACACTGATATCACAAGTTACAAATCACCAAAACCAAGCACGGGACCCGCTGGGGTTTTCGACTATGATAGACTTTTTAAATCTTTTAACATGCCTTATTTGGATTTTGCAGAAGTTGAGGAAAGAATTGCTACGAAGATGATATGCGATGAGGAAGACACTTTGGTGCAACGACCACAGTATGATGAATGTCAGCCTTCCTCGTCAAATGTTGTCAATACCCCTGCTGCCTCTACTGAAGAGGAATTCATCAATCCGTTTCACTCTCAACATCAATCACCCATTGATGAGCATGCGATTGGCACAAAATGGGTCTTCAAATGCAAGAGAGATGAGAAAGGGATTGTTATCAGGAACAAGGCGAGGCTGGTTGTTAAAGGCTTTAATCAGCAAGAGGGGATTGATTACAATGAGGTGTTTGCTCCTGTGGCAAGATTGGAAGCCATTCGTTTGTTTTTGGCATTTGCTGCTAATAAGGAGATGAAAGTCTTTCAGTTGGATGTGAAGAGTGCGTTCCTAAATGGTAAAGTCGATGAGGTTGTGTATGTTGAGCAACCTCCGGGTTTTCCTGACCCTGACTTTCCCAATCACGTGTACAAGCTAAGTAAAGCGCTGTATGGACTACATCAGGCACCTCGTGCCTGGTACTCAACGTTATCCGATTACTTGCTTGAGAATGAGTTTGAAAGAGGTAAGATTGACAGCACATTGTTCTTCAAGAGAAAAGGGAGCGACTTTCTACTAGTGCAAGTCTACGTGGACGACATTATCTTTGCTGCATCAAAGGTCGCCATGTGTCAGGAGTTTGAGGCCGTCATGAAGAAGAGATTTGAAATGAGTGCTATGGGTGAACTAACCTTCTTTTTAGGATTGCAGGTTGATCAGAGGAAAGATGGGATGTTCATTCATCAGACGAAGTATGTCTATGATGTTCTCAAACGTTTCAAGATGGAGGACAGCACTCCATATGATACTCCAGTCTGCGTCAATCACAAATTGGGTGCTGATTCAGACAACGATGCAGACGTGGACCCAACCCAATATCGGGCAATTATAGGTTCTTTAATGTACTTAACTGCTTCTAGGCCTGATATAATGTTTGCTGTTTGTCTTTGCGCACGCTTTCAGGCAAACCCAAAAGAATCTTATTTGAAGGGTGCGAAGAGGATAATGCGGTATCTCAAAGGCAAGCCGAAGCTGGGGTTGTGGTACACAAGAGGAGGAGACTTGGATTTGGTCGCTTACACAGATTCTGATTATGGAGGGTGCAATCAGAGTCGGAAGTCAACGACAGGTGGATGTCAGTTTCTTGGTGGCAGATTAGTGTCATGGCAATGCATGAAGCAGACCTCAGTCGCCATTTCAACCTGTGAAGCAGAATACATGGCAGCATCCAACTGCTGCTCCCAGGTTCTTTGGATTCAACAACAGTTGCGCGATTATGGTCTGAATTTCTCACTTACTCCTATATGCATTGATAACACTGCTGCTATCTCAGTAACTAACAATCCCGTAAAGCACAGTAAAACTAAACATATTGACATTCGTCATCATTTTATACGGGATTGTGCTGAGAAGAAACTGATTGTGCTCGAAAAGGTTGACACGTTAGATAATTTCGCTGACTTGTTCACGAAAGCGTTTGACAAAACTAGATTTCAAAACCTTGTTTTGCTGAATGGGATGATCAATCCCGAGTAACCATGCTTTATGTTTGTATTAAAAAAAAAAAAAAACGTCACTATCGCTTAGAATTATGTCGGTTGCCTCAGTTTGAAGGACATGTCTTCGGATATGTTTGGTCCACATTTCTACTTGTAGAATATGAGGATAGCCATTAACCAGATGACTGAAAGTGACCGGGGCGGTTTATGATGTCTTTTCATTCTTTCGCTGAAAATTAGTCGATCATACTTAGTTAGAAGGACACATACTAGTATGTGGTCGGTCCAGCTGATCCATTGGATCTTCGGGATAGCCGTTTCCCTGAAGACTTTGATTTGGTCGGGGCGATTGAAGTTAAATTTTTTCTTTTCGGGAGATGAAATTATTTTTCAAGTCTACTACTTCGTAAGAAGTTTCTTTACTATGTTAACAGAAAATTGATCCAACCTTGGAAAGTGATAGATATACTAATTCTGTGTGCTTAACTAGTGAAGTTATTAGGCCTAAAAGACTTTAGAACAGTAATTGTATGTCATGGTAGCTTTTTATGGTGCGTAAAAGTAGAAGTGATACTAACTAAATCTACTCGATTTTATGTGGAAACTTCTTAAGAGTTGTGCATGTCTTCATACATATCTTTCCGAATGATAGGCAGAAAAGCGATTACCCAATCATACACGAGCCCGTGAGTGTTCTGATTCCCGTGAAGATAGCGTGTCAAGACACTGCAGTGATCCAGATTCGGGACTTGCAGTTGTTTTCTACTTGAAGTTGTGTATATACATGTGTTAAAAAAAAAAAAGTTCATAATGTTAATGATTCTCAATCAAGACGCAAGAAGGTGAACGGGAAGCAGAGTCTAAGATCGAAGAGTAATTACTACTTAATCAGACACTACGGGTCGAGGTCAATTCGGGATGACTTGGGGAAAGCCAAATACGCTTTGAGAATAGATAGGAGGCATCATAATCTCTGAGTTGTTGCCCACTTAAGTTTTGAGCTTAATTGAACCTAACCCGTATCACAGAAACAATGAAAACCATTCTAAGTCATTTACCTACTTACAACCTGTTTCTTTATGTCATAATACAGCTAAACACGGATCTGTGTGACAGTCACGTAATAAGTATGATTCCTGTTCGGATCTTTTTTAAAACATGGTAATCCCTGTCGAGACTGAAATTTGATCCCGTGTACTTTAATTTTTCAAATTTTTGTTACTTTTGTAATTGTTTGATTTTATACCTGGTTACTTGGTCTTGATTGTATCATTTAACGCTTTAAAGGATATTTTAAAATTTAATTGCAAATTGTTCAAATTATGGGGTTTGTTTTGAAACATTTTAATATCAGCGAAGTTGTGCATAACTTCGCCTGCAATAGGCGAAGTTATCCATAACTTCGCCGGTACATCTGTGACCCTATATAAAGGAATTTTTAGGTCAAACAGTTTCATTATTTCAAAACCAGCGAACTTATCCTCTCCGAGACCTAGGCGAACTTATCAAGCATCTCATCGATCATCTGTGTTTAACTTTCCTTCGATTCTAATCAAATTCAAGGTGTGTAGGGTTCGATTATCATATTATCATTGTCTATTGAGGTTAATCATCGGTCGTTTCGACCCGATTCACGACCTCGTTCTTTCGAACTTTAAACACCCGATTTCAAACTTGTTTTCACGTGTTCGTAAACTACTTGAACGTCTAAAACTTCATAATATCATGTATTACGGAGTCCTCGATCTTCAAAATCATCATCTACACGTTGTTCGATTATCCTAACTGTTGCCGGCGAAGTTACAGTTTAGCCGAAGTTATCCGTAACTTCGCCTGAGGTTTAACTTCGCCTGATTATATATTTTGAAATAGTTTATGAGGCGATGTTGTGGTTAGGCGAAGTTATTATTAACTTCGCCTGGACCATTTTACTTAACAGTTATCAGACGAAGTTCAAGTTGAAGCGAAGTTGTTTCCCAACTTCGCCCCACCTTTAACTTCGCCTATACAGAATTGATCACAACTTCGCTCATGGTAACAGGCGAACTTGTGATTCGCTTTGACGTTTATCTAACTTAACCTGTTTGTTGCAGATATGGCTGCTGTAGCTGGATCAGGTGGTGCAGGCGGTGATGACGGAGGTGATAACCAGAGGCAGTTCTTCCCGGGTCATAACATGTACATAACATTAGACCCGGAGGCGAGCGGAGTTGATGATTTCCGCGAAATCATCACATTTCTGTTACTCTCGCGGATATTCCACGCGATTACAACAACTCTGCCGATATCCTTGCCCAACATTGAGGATTTTTGGCAGACCGTGGAATACGACTGTAGAGTCGAGCCCCCGGTGATGCGCGCAACAGTCAACAATCAGATTGTTCAGTTCTCTTCTGAACAAATCCGGGCGGCTTTACGGTTTGGAAATGAGACAAGGGATGACCCGACAGAGTTTGTAGCTCCTTTCCGTGATGGAGCGTTTTTGAGGATGGGATACTTTGGTCCCTTGGGGGATACGCAGAGAATGAAAGGATTTTTACTTGACCAGTGGCGCTTTCTCATGCATGTCATGATTGTATGCATGTCAGGGAGAAAGGCGGGCACTGATGGCATGGGCGCGACCATGCAGTCAGCGATGACTGCTCTGACTTACAACAAGCGATACAGCTTTAGTCAGATGGTCTTTTATGAGATTGATCGTCAGAGAAGAGCGATGGCGCGTGAGCAATTTATCATCTATCCAAGATTTCTTCAAATGATCTTAAATCATGTTGCTCCAACGCTTCCTCAGCGCCGTCCAATCAGATACGTTGAGAGTGTGAATAAACGGATCTTCGTCCAATGTAGATCCTCTAGTGTGAGGAGCAAACCTGAGCTCCGTCCTCGACATACTCCACTTTTTGGGCACTTGATCAACCCGGGGTATGTGCCTGCTCGTGGGGACGAGTTTAGGGACCCGGCACCACAACAGGCAGGAGCACCTCAAGCTATACCTGTTGTGTCACCGGAGGAGACCGTTGACCTTGACGCAGCGTTTGGCGGTCAAGGATTTTTTGACATGGATCAGGTGGATCAAGAGGAGAATGTACAAGTCCCGGTTGAACGTGCTTCGGGTGTGAATGTTACTAGGGCAGCTACAACGGTGGCTGGCTCAGATTCTGATGATGAAGTGGCCGAAGCGAGACAGATTTTGGTAACACATGAACGGACACATGGGAAGAGAAAGAGAACTGTTGATGACAGCGAGTCAGATTATGAAGAAGAGGTACAACAGTTAATCCGGAGGTCAAGAAGGGAACAGATAGGTGCAGGATCGGGAGCCGGTGAGAGCTCTAGGGTGGTACGTTTCACTCCACCAGCACTATCCGGTATGACAATGGTTCCCTCATCACTACAGGTTACAAGGCCAAGCGCTACGGTTGTTACCGTGGTGGCTACCTCATCTACATTTGGCCTCCCACCCACTACTTTCCAACTTTCGGCTCCTGAGATCGTTTCATTGCCGCCTCCGACTGTTACTCCATCGGAGGTCGTGGCACAATTTATCGAGTCGACTGTTGTGGCCACTGCAGGGTTATCGGTGATGATACCACCTGCGGTTACGTCTATTTCTACTTCTGAGGTCCCGGTAACATCGGAAATCCCTCCTCAGTACACTCAAGATATATCACATATGAGGTTCGATTTCGATGCAACCCTAACAGACTCTGAACGAATAGCAGCACTTGAACGGGTCGTGGCAGAGCAGTCAAGGATTAATCTTATCCAGACCCAGGCTATTCAGCGCCTAGTTGCAGAGAATCAGATGCAGTCGTCCCTGCTGGTAGAACATAGAAAAATCATAGATGCTTTCAAGGAGTTCTTGGCATCTCAGGGGGAGACGAGCTGTAAAGGCGATGAGTTGAGGACCAAGAGACGAAATGATCGAGGCGATGATCCCAATGCATCGAAAGGTGCAGGTGGTGAGTTGCCAAGAACTGATCAAGCTCTTGGAACTTCCACAACTCAGGGGGAGTCGACAACTGCAGCTGGTGGTGATGATGTGGTGGTAGTGGACGTAGAGGAGATGGATGATGAGTTGGTTGGTGATGATGATGTATTACCGAGTGAAGAGATAGAGAAGATTGGTGAAGAGATTGTGATTGATACAGAGATAGAAGAGGGAGAGATAGTTGAGGAAAATATTGAGCATGACATTCCAGATGTTGAGAAAGCAGATATGAGTAAAGAGATGGCAAGTGATGAATCTGAATGGGAAGAGCAGCCTAGATGGAAAGAAGGCTATGCTCAGTGGTTCGTCAAAACGAAGAAACCGGCGGTTCCTACAATGTTTAAGAAAAGTTACAACATTAAAGGCTATGCTGAAGCGAAGAAAGGAATTATTTGCTGGATATATGATGAGCAGTTGAGGCTCTTCGTGATTAAAAGGTATGACGGTGTTCAGTACTTTAGAAGGATGTTGAGATCGTTGAATACACTGCCAGAATGTGAAGTGAAAGACTTAGCCAGATTGGGATTGATAAACAGAAGTGACGATAATATGGCTAGAGTTATTGGGAAGATTGTGTGGAAAGAGAGTATAAAAGAGAAGAAATTTGAGTTGTTGAAACCACAAAAGGGAAAACTTGTTGAAGACAAGGATAGAGGTTTGAGAGCAGACGGAAAGCCTTGGATGATTATGAAGTATAAACCGATCCGGTGTTTGAAAGAAGTGCCGATGAAACAGATGCCCAAGGATGTGCTCAAAGATCTAAAGTGGTGGTTCGTTGATTGTGAAACAGCTGAGGCAGTGATGGAAGACGAGGATGAACAAGAGGTGCTAAGAGTTTATGATCCGATGCACTTGGTAAACTTATCGCAAGCTGATTTGCAGGTGTTGAATGATAAGAAGATATTTTATATTCCTGCTTGGAAAGACGAAGCGAGGAAATATCAAAGAGTTGTCTCGGTTTGTGTTCGAGAAGGAGTGCATGCTTGAAGATAGAAGATTGAAGATTACTAGACACGTGTTTGAAGCTAAAGAGATGAAGCTACTGCCAAGGGGGAGTCTGTTGGTGCATGATGTCAGTAGTTCAGTGTCGAGTGTCTGTAATCGTGTTAGTTAGATTTGGGTTTTGTATGTAAGCGAAGTTGCTAACAAGTTCGCTGATATGGGCGAACTTGTTAGACAAGCGAAGTTAGGGACAACTTCGCCTGAACATGCCAGGCGAAGTTGTCATGTCTATATAAGCTGTTTTGTTTACGGCTTATCAATAAGAGTTTTAGTTATTCGTGTATTCGAGTCAGAGAGTTTGTATTCGGTGATCATAGTATCACGTGTTTACGGTTGGAATACAATGTGTGTTTGATTATCGTATCGTGTGTTAGCTCGTATCGTTTTCTATACTCGTAACGTCTTACGTAGGGATTCCGCACCTACGTAGAACGCGATATCTCGTGTAGATCCGGCTGGGAACCTACACAACACAATATAAGGTGTCATCGTGCTGTTGTGAATATTGCATAGATTTTCCTATGTCAAAAGTGATTGCCTCTTCATTGACCCTGAGAATGAGTTTGCTGGTGCAAACATCAATGATAGCCTTTGCGGTGGCTAAAAAGGGTCTTCCTAAAATTAGAGGTACACTTTTGTCTTCCTCCATGTCTAGAATCACAAAATCTACTAGGAAAACAAATTTGTCAATTTCGACAAGCATTTTTTCAACAATGCCCCGAGGATATTTAACGGTTCGGTCAGCTAACTAAATGCTCATGCGGGTGGGCTTTGGTTCTCCTATCCCTAGTTTTGCAAAAACCGCATAAGGCATTAAATTAATACTATCTCCTAGGTCAGCCAGGGCATTGCTAACAGATAAATTTACTATGAGACAAGGGATAGTAAAACTCTCTGGATCGGTCATCTTTGTCGGTAGCTTGCTTTGGAGGACAGCTGAACATTCTTCACTTAGGGTGACATGCGAGAGCTCCTCCAGCTTCCTTTTGTTTTTCAGCACTTCTTTGAGAAACTTGGCATATTTTGGCATCTGAGCAATAGCCTCGACAAAAGGGATGTTGATATGGAGTTGCTTAAAGAGTTCTAGAAACTTCCCATACTGGGCTTCCAATCGCTCCTGCTTCAGTCTTCCAGGGTATGGAATAGGCGGAACATAGGTTCGGACTGGCTCCATAGGCTGTACTGTGCTTGTTGGGGTCAGCCCTTCCTGCGTTCCATCAGGAGACTTTTTCTTAATAACTGGTTCTGAAGTTGGTGAGACAACAGTGGTGGTACCACTCCTAAGTGTAACGGCGTTAGCTGTTGCATTCGGGTTGGTGATTATGTTGCTTGGAAGAGTGCCAGGTGGTCATTCGGATAATTGTCGGGCAATTTGTCCGATTTGGGTTTCTAGGTTCTGAAGTGATGCTTGTTGACTTTTGAGATCGGCTTCATGTTTTAATAATACTCCGCTGATATCAACAGCTCTTGAGTCGGCTTTCTTTTCTGCTTCATTTGTTTTGGTCATCAGTTGGATTAACATTTCTTCGATCTTAGAGTAGTTTGGGTTTTGATGGCTACTAGAACTTTGATCTTGAAATTGAGGTTTAGGCTAGAAAGGTTGATTCATTGGTCTTTTTTCGAATCCGGGTAAAGGTTGAGTATTACATCGTCTTTCCAGCTGAAATTCGGGTGGTTTCTCCATCCTAGATTGTAGTTATTGCTGAAAGCGCTGTTCTGTCGAGCGATGAAATCGACTTCTTCCATGGCCATGATGACTTGTTTACAGTCACTCGTCTTATGGTTTCCTCCACAAGTGTCACAGGTGAGTCTGGTTTTTGATAGCTCGGCTTGAAGTTGTTCGAATTTTTTAGAAAGGGCTTCAAGCTGCGCTGTGACAAGAGTGTTTGAATCGACGTGGTGTATTCCTTTATGGATAGGTGTAGATCTTGGTGGGTTGTAAGCGAAACTCTTCTTTGCGGCCTTCTCCAGGACTTCAAATGCTTCGTTAGGTGATTTGGATCCCAGGTCTCCACCAGCGATCTGTTCGATTGCCTGTTTGTTTTGACTGGATTGTGCGTCAAAGAAAGTTTGTACTTGTAACCATACGCTCAGTCCATGATGTGGGTATCTTCTCATAAGACTTTTGTATCTTTCCCATGCTGCGTGTAACGATTCATCATCATCGGTCCGGAATCCGGTAATGCTGGCTCGGTATTTGGCAGTTTTATCGGGCGAAAAATATTTGAGGAGAAACTGTTCAACCATCTGGTCCCAAGTGGTGATGGAACCAGAAGAAATAGATTCTATCCATTCTAGGGCTTGGCCCCTGAGAGAGAAAGGAAAGAGCTTGAGTTTGATTTGATCTTATGAACAGTTTTGGATTTTAAAGGTTCCGCAGATTCGTAGAAATCGAGATATGTGAGAAAGAGGGTCTTCGTCAAGGAGACCATGAAATTGAACTGAATTTTCCACCATATGAATGGTGCTAGATTTGATTTCGAAATTTTCGGCGATTTCGGGTGGAGCCACTCCATTGCCGTAGCCTTCGAGAGTTGGCTTGGCGTACTGGCTCATGTTCGGCTCATTGTTCTGGGCCGCCATCATTTCTTCGGTTGATTTTCTCCTGGTGTGGTGGTGTCTACTTATTCGTCTTTGATTGCTTCGGTGGTTTCTGCAGTCCGTTTACGTGCTCATCGACGAAAGAGTCGTTCCGGTTCAGAAATTGGGGAAACAAGCTCAGGCTCAAAAGTAGAGGACATACATGGGACTAAATCAAAATTAAATACTAAAGTAAAAGTTAGCTAAGGTTAGTCTAAATTAAACTATGAGTTAAGCTAAGTTATTTTAACTAAGGTCTAAATTAATTAAGCTAAAGTAAGGTAAGGTAGTTAAAGATTAAAATTTGGCTAGCCGTAAAATTATATACTTTAGTATTTAGTAAAAAAATATAAAGATAAAATAAGATAGAAGTTAAAACTTTATACAATTATAGAAAATTATTAAATTAAAACTTGGATCGTTCTTAGAAACGTACCGTGTCCCCGGCACGGCGCCAAAAACTTGATGTGTGCTGTGCGTGGCGGTTAAAGTATAAAAGGATGGAATGATTTGCTTTTGCACAATATCGTGTTTTAAATTTATAAAAGTGATTTCTACAAAGACTAAACACACACAAAATAGGCAAGTGTACCTATCGTATATGTAGAATAGTATTAGAACCAAGTATCGATCCGTGGACACAAAGGTTTCTAATAATAAATCATGGTGTTACTTTAATCGGAGGTTTTAATCATTTTGGGGTTAATTTTTGAATTTTTATAAAATGTAAATACTTATATATAATATATAGGTGACCAAGATAAGAAATTCTAAACGAGTTGTTCAATTATGCGAAGGTTACCATCTAAGATCAAGAATCCACTCCATTTTAACATTGATAATTAATATTTGGACATGTGATAAACTTTCCATAACAATATATGATAGATAGCTCCTTAAACCTTAAGTGAGCATCTTTCGCACTAAGGAGATAGTATGCGTATTTTAAAGTCCACCCTTTCCTAATGTCATACCATCTCAATGATGTCAATTTATGTTGGCAAGTAGTTTCGTAAAGTAGAAAGATTAGGATTGACTTCGATTTCTCAAATACCAATTCTAACAACTTCGGGTTGTTGTAGTTCATCACACAACCTCCCCTTGGTTGATTTATGTAGGTTATAATTACACATTCCGTTAACATATGATTTCTTTAACTAATTTGATATCCTAAGCAAAGCCATTTTTGGATTACCAAGGTTTAGAAAAATACATCATAACTTATATCTCATCATTTCTAAGTACAATATAAGGATCCATGTTTCAATAATGTATCAAAGTATTTCTATCTTTCAAGAACATGAATCGATCATGAAAGATTGCCAATGGAATTGACAACCACCAACTTTGAATTAATGATTTAAGATGGTGAAACATTTCTCATCAAAAGATAATTGTAATATAACCATGTACTTTACTAGACTACATCACATGTATTGATTAATTATCATGTAAAACAAAGCTTCTTCATAGATTTTAGATGGTAAAAGGAGTTTAGCTCATAATGAGCATGATGATAAACATTAAGATGATTGATAACAACAAATACATGGTTAAACTTAGAATAAAGTTTACGGAATGTAGATGAATCTTTCTTCTTAATGATGGTAATGATGGTTGATGATGATGATTGATGGTGATGACCTCCAAACCTTCAAACTCTTCACTAGATCTTCAAAGTGAGTGTTAGTGTGTGTTTTTATAAGTGAAAACCGGAGAGAATTCTTTTCAAGGCACACCAAATGAGTGCAACATGAGCCACTATTTATAGGCAATATGGATAGTGAGGCACGGCCCCGTGCTTGATGAGCACGCCCCCGTGGATTTTTATGACATGTGCCAGATTTGTTTTGTCTTTTCTGTGAGGTGGCAACAGCCCCGTGGTTGGTAGGCACGGCCCCGTGTTTTTTAGTGACATGTTCTCAATTCTTCTTTGTTTTTTTTAGTATTCTCGTCCACGGCCCCGTGCATGATGAGCACGGCCACGTGCTTTTGCTTCCAGATTTTGTCTTTTCTTGTTTTAAAAGCATGGGGGCGTGTTTCTTGAGGTATGGGGGCGTGTTTCTTTGTTTTCTTGTGTTTTCTTCTGTTTTTCTTCGTCTGTTTGCTTGTTTCTTCGTTTGGGGCTTGGTTTCACCTGAAATTATGTTTCATTATGATAAGTAGCCTTTTATGTATTGTTATTAGATAGAAATTGCAGTTTTTAGAGATTATTTGATGCCGAAAAGATGTATATTTCTATGTACATCAGAATCACAATCGCATATAGAAAGGAATTACATTCGCATAAGAGATTCAGTCGTATTCTAACTGGGAATCACATTCATATAAAAGATTCAATTGCATTCACATAAGCATCTCGATCACATTCACATAATTAATGCAATTGCGATTCATTAGGTCATGCGATGCGATCTGAATTTATCATGCGATTCTGAAACTCAAGTTTTTCCGAATTTCAATTTCTACGAGATTTAAAATCGCCTAGGCCCGAACTTTACTTCTATATAACTTTATCCACAATACAAACACTATGAACCCTAATCGGATGAATAATGGTCCGAAAACCCTTACAATTCTAAAACCTAACATATCTAAACAAAAACACAATTAAAACAGTCAAAGGTCCATAATGAAGTCACTAACAAAGATCTTATATCGAATCGGATAATAAGTCACATACATAGGTTCTACTGATCTCATAAACATTCGGTTTTGAACCGTCACAAGAACATATTGGTTTTAATCGAATCCGATGGAATGCCTTGGGTAAAGGATCCATGGTGATGATAATCAAGGAAGAATCACGTGTGAAATAAGGATACAAATCGGTTGTTCTTGGTTAGAAGGCCTAGGGCTGACCCATAGGGGTGACGGGGTGGTCGACGGCCACAGGCCCGACACCTAGTTAGGCCTGAATTTTTTTTTAAAAAAAATTATATTTTTTTATTAAAAACAATATGTATATTTAATGTTTAAACTTAATTACATGACAAGTAGCTTGGTCTAGTTGCAAAAGGGTATTACTCTCAACCAAAAGGTTATGGGTTCAAGTCTCATTTGAGACATGTTTAATCCTTTTTTGTACAAAAATTTTTACACAACCCAAATTATAACCAAGTAAACCTATATAAAAATTTAATTGTTTAAACCAACAAAATACTCCATTTTAATTAAGGCCCAAAACTCCTATCAGCTCCAGGGAACTTAGCATCTAACGGGGTTGGAGTTAAGTCTAAGAGTTTACTAAAGGCTTTCGATACAAAACTCCTATCAGCTCCAGTGTCAAACAAAACAGAAGCAAAACAGTCATTCATAGGAAACTTACCAGTAACCACATTCGGATCGTTGCGGGCCTAGCCCGACCCAATGACGAAAGCTCTACCTTTACCACTGCTTCCGCCACCGCTGCTGCCTCCATTGTTCTCATTCTGCTTTAGTTTGGGGCAATCCTTCTTGAAATGACCCTCTTGACCACACTCGAAACACCCTTTAGTCGCCGTAGGTTGTTTAGGAGCACCCCTTGCCGCTAGGTCTCCCCTACATTCCTTAGCCTGATGACCCATTTTTCCGTATCTCAGACATTTGATACGGTCGCATGGCCCAGCATGGTGATAGTTGCATTTGTTGCATTTCGGGTGTTTCCCAGCATAGCCGCTCGAACCCTGTCCGCCACCGTTGTTGTTATTGTTGGCACCCTGATTGTTGAAGTTCCGAACGAGTTCGGGCTTACGGTAGTGTTGTTTTTGCTGTGGGGGGGTCGATGATGAGGACCTGACGTTGTCAAATTTCCTCTTTCCATTGCTCGGGTTGTTGTTGTTGTTGTCAGTGCTCAGGTTGTCATGGGTTTTAGAGGTTGAACCTCTAGGTGGTAACGCCTGGTCCGTCAGTTTGTGAGCTAACCGGATCGCTTGTTGAATTGTAGCCGATTTGGAAGACGTCACCATACCCTGAATTTTCGGTACCAGCCCATCGATATACATCTCAATTCTCTTACTCGGCGGGTCTACCATCCATGGACACATTACTGCTAGCTCGTGGGAACGAGTGGTGTAGGCTTCAATCTCGGAACCCACCATTTTCAACGACCAAAACTCATATTCCAACTTCACGATTTCCTCTCTAGGACAATACTCCTCCCGCATCATATTCCTGAACTCTTCCCAGTTCATAGCGTTCGCCAATTCCAACCCAATAATTTGCACATTGGAGTTCCACCAAGTGAGAGCAGAATCTTCCAGTGTTCCAGCAGCAAATTTGACCCTACTGGCGGGTGGACAGTTACACATTTCGAAAGCTGACTCGGCCTTCTCAGCCCAACGCAGGAAACCTATGGCTCCCTCAGTGCCCTTAAACGAAGTGGGCTTGCAATCCAGGTAGTTCTTGAAAGTACACGCTCCAGCCGGACCTCCGGCTTGATTCTGAACAAGTGCTTCTAGGGCTGCCGTTGCATGGTCATTCAATAGGGTTTGGAGTTCTACTGCGGTTAAGTTGATGTTACCGCGACCGTGCCCAGCGTTTCTTCCAGCCATTTTCTAGAATCACAGCATAAAATGTTAGACATGAATTCTCGGTTTCATATGCAACACACCATACATGTAATAAAAAGATAGGTAAGAAAGAAAAAAAAATAAAAGAAGTAAACATCACATCACAACCATATAATAATCCAAATAATAATTCATGATTAAAACCATTGTATTCGCTACAAAGTATTTAAAACCAATCCTTAAAATCATAGAAAATAATAGTTTGGATGGAGACAACCCCTCCATCTAGGTGTTATCATCCTTAGATGTCATCGTCTGAGGACACCTCTGAGTGTGCCTCCGGCTCAGCCGGTTCTTCCTCCGGTTCCTCTTCGGGTTTCTCCTCGGGATCTTCCTCAGGTTCTTCCTTAAGTTCTTCCTCAGGTTCTGCTGCATTCTGAGCAATTTGGGTCTGTAAGATATCGCAACGCTCTAGAGCTATCTCTGTCCGGGATCTCGCCACAAGGAGTTGCTCTTACAAATCGATCATCTCTGCTTGCATTCTTCTCATTATCTTCATTTGTTGATCGTTAGCATCCTGCACTTCCTTCATAGCCGCTGTCAGGCGGGAAATTTCCTCTCTAGCCTCGGTTCCATCTCTTATCAATCCGGAAACGTTCGCTCTCGCCGAGCACATAAAACCCACGTCACGCTCTAAACAGGAAACAACATCTGCGAGAACTCGCTCTATTGGTTCGGTTATGGGTGGTAGGGTGTTGGGGTAAGCAGGGCAGCTCGGGTGAGGTAGTGGGGGAACTTGTTCGCGATAAACCATTAGCCTTATCAGACTCGGGTACCAATCCCAGCTAACGTCGTCGTCGTACATGCCTCCAGATAGGCGATACCTCTTCGGTGCAGGGGCTTCTAGTTCCGGGGCTACTCGGGGTGGCGATGAGGTAGGTAGCTGCGGTTCCTTTCCATGAGCATGAGTCATCTGGTCGGATGTTGATGATGGTGGCGTCGACATCCCTACAGGATAAGTCGTGTATGCGTGCGTATGAGTGGATAAGGTAAAGAGATAAGATAACGAAAGACTAAACAAAATATATATGCAGTGCGTATAATTATAACTAATGGGTCGTTGCGGTTATAGTCTAGTATGCATGCAATTCTAGTTCGCTATAACCAATGGCTCTGATACCAATCTGTCACATCCTCAAAATCCACAAACGGAGTTTTACCGTCAGAGGGTGTGAACTAACAGGATCGGAATCATTAGTTATAATCAACATCATAAGTAAAGTTTTCAAACCACGAAACATTAAAGTGTAAATAAGTGCGGAAGCGTAAAATCATAAACCAAGTGTTGCGTCACGCAGGGCGACTTAAAACCCAATTGATAACAGTTTAAAAACAAGTTTGCAAAAACGATAGGGTTCAAGGTAATGCATGATCCTATACCGCACGCCCGCCTCGGCTACCTGAGAATAACATACTAAAAGTGTCAACACGGGGTTGGTGAGTTCACAAGTTTATATAAATAAAGTGTTTGCGTTTGCGTTTGCGTTACCAGATAATGTTAAATCAATTATATATCGATAGGTAGCTAGCCTATACAACAAGTATTACTAAGTGTTCGACACCGAAGCTGACTATTTATCAATTGCCTTGCCACCATGTCTATCCCGACCATGGAAAATGTGTTAGCCAAGATTACACCCACTCGACCTCCAGTCGAGTTTAGCGTTGGGTGGGGTTTGTCAAACCCAGTACTACTACTCAACAATGACTCGCTATTATACAAATACTAAACGGTTCGATGTTATGAAGGACTTTAGTTGTTTCGTTTGCCACTTAGCCTTTACAAGTGATATATAACTAATAACAAAATCTAAAGCGTTTTGGAGTATGTTATCTCCCACAAGTAAAAAGCGTTTAAAAGAGTAAAAGGGGAACGTGAAACTCACTGTTTGCGAAGAATTCAAAAACAAGTCAACGAAGAGATGCGCGTCGCAGAAAATCCTCACTAGCGTTCTAAAACAAGAATGAGATTTTCTAAGTGTTGGAACTATTATTGAGTCTCTAGACTCGGAACATAATACCTATGCATGAGATACGTTTCGTGTTTCGTTTGTGAATTGTGTGTGACTCAACAAACACATTGGTGGTACGTTACATGTGTGAACAACCACCTACGTGTCAAGTATTAATATTGTACATTACTAGCAATTATTCCCCACAAGAGCAATTTAGTCAAAAACATAGCAATTATCTAGCAACAAGCATGTTTCATGTATTTTCATATAGTTCAGCAGTTAATTTTATCAAGACAGATTTCTACTTGAAAGATTACTCTATTCAATAAATCATAACATATCAATTAATTCATAAAAAATCGTCACAAAAGCACACATGAGTTAAGTTTCCAGAACTATTTTTATCGTACTTTTATTCCACATAGATTTCTCACAATGATCAAAACATTACAGTAAACTCACAGCAGTCAAAATCATGCGCAACAGAATGATATTTGTTATTCCCGTTAAATGGTAATTCCAATTAATGCAAGACCAATTGGGTTAGGTTCTTAACTCAACATGTTAACTTCCAGAAGTGGAACCAACCCATTTGGTCTTGTAGTTTATGAGATATGATAATTACAAAACAGCCTAATAGCAGGTCTCACAATTCAGATTTGCACTTCAGTTTTGTAAAATAATAAAAGTTAACTTTTACCCGTCCAAAAATTACAAACTTGGACTTTATAAAAACTAGACTCAACCTAGTACACCGAAGTGTTAACAAGCTCGACCAATTACCATATTAACATTCAGTTACAGTTGTCTAAACATAACTTACAATCTTTCCAGTACCAGTTTTGACCTTTGATCACATTTAAATCGTTTGATTAACCAAAACACCTCCAAATCAGGCGTGGTTGGGTTTTCTGAAAACTAGACTCAGAGAACTACCTTTTAGACTCATAAATATTCCAGTTTGGTTTTATATTTAACAAGTTACGCCTCGTTCAAGTTTAACTATCACTGCTGTCAAAAATCAGCAAGCACACAACAATCGTTTAGCATGCATCCTAAGCATATGACATATCTCCAAACATGCAATAAACATAATTATCCATAAAAATCAGTAGTAAACCCTCTAGGGTTTACGAAAAATCAATGCTCTAACAATCTTTCACCGTTCAATATCACACATGATCATTTAAATCAATAACCAAAGCATAATTAAGCATCATCTAATTAATACAAAGCATAAGAACACTTAACACATGATTTACAAAATTAGGGTTTTATGTTTATACCTTAAAAACGCAGAAACGAGCAAGAAGAAGGTGAGAGATGCCTAGAAACAAGTGCGGGATGCTCCGATTATGAAAAACAAAGCCAAAACGGAGGTGATATGGTGTTGGTGGTGGCTGCCGTCGCAAGAGGGGAGGGGGGTGAGGGCCGATCGGGTTAGAGGAGGGAGGGAGGAGGTTAGGGTTTTTAATATTATTAATAATAATATGTTACACAAAGGCCCCTCAACTTTTAGTTATTACTTTTCTAGTATAAAGTAGCTTTTTGCATCTTGAGTTAATGTTCTACACAATATTATCAAATAACACATAAGCCTAACACATAATTATCAAATAATTATTGTTTGGATGTTTGTCGTTTATTCACCAATGGTTTGCGTCAACTCATTTGCGTTTCGGTGGAATCCTGAAAGACTGCATGTGTAGTGATTGTCAAGCGTCATTTAAAACCCTAATTTAAATGTAATGAGATGTGCGTTATAGATCAAGTGATCTTAAGTTTGAATTGATGGAATTTGAATTAACGGAGTTAACCTGAAATTGACGAGTGTCACAGATCACCTCTCAGTCTCACCAACAAACTCTAACTTACACTTAGTTGATTTTAAGAACAAACCGGGAAACGAATTGTTAAAGTTGATATGGGATAAATTATATATAAATATAATAGATATTTCCTACATTTTAAATAGTTTTTGACGTTGTTTTTATTTAATATTACTCTCAACTGACACATATTTAAAGTTTAAAGGTTTCATAAGGCAACGAGTTTAAAATTAAATAAGTGATTGTATGAATCCATTGTAGGTGTCGAAGTCTTGGACATCAAATCTTAGAAGACATATGAGCTGGGCCCAGAAGAAGATCAAAAGAAATAAATTAACAATGGCCATGGATCAATACAAAAAAAGGGCTTATGTGGGCTTTATTATTTGTTGGAGCTAAAAAAATAAAACCCTACACTATAATATAATTTATAGAGAGAGCGGCAGAGAGAGGAAGACGAATATATTTTACGAAAAGGGGGCCGGCTACTGTTTGATTAGGTCTCAAAATGTAAAGCAGCTACCATATTAATATTTTAATAGGGGGAAGCTTTATTGTTGGGGGCAAAAACATTCCACCAGATACGAGGTTTTGTTTTGGTTGAGGAAAAGTCAACGAAGCAAAAGGAAAAAATAATATACGTGATATACTTTGGTTTTGTCACAAGCTGCTGTGGAGATCAGAAAACGAAAAAGAATTCAAGAAAGTCAAAATCTACTCTTGTTCTTTGGTGGTGCCTACTATAGTGGTAATAGTTCGAAAGTATTATTATTATTATTAGTTATATATTTCTTTCATTATGATTGTTGTCATGAATACAATTGAATTGTTTTCTTTTATTATTTCTATTAGTAGCTAAATACTTTAAACTGCCTAGGTTTGGTTGAGTACTATGTTAGTTTAATGGTTTGACGAACTACTATTGATATTTGGTTGATTTATTATTGTGGTAAAGTTTTTAATTAATTTGGTCATGATATTGTTGCGTAATAGAATCTAGTTTGTTGCTTTAATATTTATTCCACTTGTGTTTAATAGTTTTTTTGGTGATTGTTAGGCGCTTGATTAGGTTGTCTACTTTGTGTTTTCAATTTGTTTGCGGTTTATGGTCGAAAAAATCGTAGGAATAAGTATTGAAAGTGGTTTAGATTTTATTGTTCTTTCACTAGATAGGCCGGGAGGCAATCTAGTGTTGTGTCATCTTTGTCTTTTGTGGGTTTGGGTAATAATTGCACGGGAGTGAGTTGTCCTAGGTCCCTAAGATTATTTTGATACAAGTTGTGTTCAAGTTAATTAAAAATACCCCCTTTATATTAATATATATTGTATCCAAAGAGGCCGGGAGGTGATTTGGGTTTTGGGGTACCATAGTATTATTAGGTAAGGTGAGACTGGGAGGTGATCCAACCCTTTAACAATTGAGCTTCACATGTCATTAGAGTTCTAGGGTGTCGTTGGTGAGGCCGGGAGGCGATCTAGCGTATTTTAGTGGTCTTTAGTGTCATATTTTTTTAAGATATTGTTTTTCAACCAAGTCAAGTTCGTTAGCTATTAAGTTTAACTAGTAGGATTCCATTACCTAGGTAGTCGTTTCTCGCATATTAGTAAAACCCGTTTTTTTTATAAAGTTTTATTTTTAGTTAATTTTTAATTAGCTAAGCATTATTAGTTTAAGTAATATAAAAAGAATTCTAAAAATCAAAAGAAAGTCTAGGTTAGTAATCTTTTAGGTTTAAATAATTAGAGTTTACCCATAGTGTCCTAGGTTCGATATTCGTTCTTACTTGCTAGCTACATTGCGACCGGTACACTTGCCGATTGTGTGTTTTTTCTTTAGTGAATTCGGTAAAACTTGGTTATTAATATTATATATGTTTCTCACACATCAAGTTTTTGGCGCCGCTGCCGGGGACACTGGCAAATTCTTTGTTTAAACCGACTTGATTATCTTATTTGTTTAATTGTTTATTTTCTTCTTAGTTGTTATTTTTTTTCTTTAGGTGTTTTTACTTGCTGTTTTTGCCTTTAGTTTTAGTTAATTTAAAAAAAAATTCTAAATTATTTTTTTATTTTAGTTTATGCATAATACCCGTTCTCAAGGCCCACTTTTATTCATTGCATCAAAAGAGCCCGAGAGAGAGTTTCAAGAGCGAATTAAGGAGACTACAGATAGCGAGAGCGATTCACCCGACATCCAGGTTAGCGTCTCTACTCCTAAAATAGATATGGGCGACGTCGTTCCACCGCCGAGACAAACTGTTCATGCTAGAGCCAGCGATGGCATCATGGGGGCACGATCTGCAATTGTCCGACCTGTTGCGACTAATAATCAAAACTGGCAAATTCCCTCTCACGTCATGAATTGCATCACAAATTCTGCTCAGTTCCACGGCTTGGATGACGAAGATGCTCCGGGACACCTGTCTCGATTCGTGCGGATCTGCGAAACCTTTAATATTAATAATATCACATCCGACGTCATTCATCTTAAGTTATTCCCGTTCTCACTTTCTGGCCGTGCTGCTACATGGTTTGACTCTCTTCCAAACGCCTTAATCGCCACATGGGCCGACTTGCAATCCAAGTTCCTTAGGAAGTATTTCCCTCCATCAAAGGCCGGGCGTCTACGCGAGCAAATCCGTTCTTTTCATATGGACCCCGATGAGTCCTATTATTCTGCGTGGGAGCGTTTCCAAACTCTTATAAGCCGTTGTCCTTAGCATGGCCTAAACGATTGGGCTGTGGTTGAAAAATTCTATAACGGTCTTACTCCCGAAACCGAACAGCGGTTCAATACCGCCGCCGGAGGAAACATGCTCGATAAACTCACCATAGAGGACGCTGAAGAAATGTTCGAGAGCATTGCATTAGGGGATCGGCATACACCGAGTAGAAGGTCCGTCTCGGCTGCCAAGGCCGCAGCCATCTCAGCATCACGTGGAGTGCATCATGTTGATCAGAATACGAGTATGTCGGCAGATGTGGAAGCACTTAAGAGGGAGATGAAAGAGCTTAAGTTGCAAGCTCGTAGGTGCGAGATATGTCGTGGAAATCACGAGACAGCCGATTGTCCCGTTGATTCTCAGGAGGAGGTAGATTTTCTTGCTAATCAAAACCGTACCTTCAATTCTGGGTGGCGAAACAATAATTCTAACTCTAATTGGCTGGCAGGTAACACCGGTTATCAA
The DNA here is from genome assembly GCF_021521415.1 of Bidens hawaiensis. NCBI lineage: Eukaryota > Viridiplantae > Streptophyta > Magnoliopsida > Asterales > Asteraceae > Bidens > Bidens hawaiensis. Next base: position 1,656,505 of record NW_027491277.1, read on the forward strand.
CAACGCCAGAATTTGTTCCAAAAACCTGCCCCCGAACATGCTCCTGTGCCAAATAGTACTTCTAAGATCGAGGAGATGTTGGCTAACCAATCTCAATTGTTAAATCAGCTTTTACAAAATGATGCCAACACCAAATCCACTCTTTTGCAGCATGAGACGTTTATGAAGGGACAACAGGTCGCATTTCAGAATCTCGAGGCCAAGTTTGGTGAGTTGTCCGCAAAGATTGATCAACGACCCTCAGGGAGTCTTCCAAGTAACACCGTCCCTAATCCTGGTCCCACCTATTCTAAACCATTTCAAAATGCTCAGGCCAAGGCAGTGACCACCCGAAGTGGGAGAGGTGTAGTTAGAGATACACCAAGTGAGGAGGAAGTTGACGAGGAGTTGGAAATGGAGACACCGCCTGACAAGGTGAACCAGAGGCGAGGCCCAGCAAGTACCTCACGGTCAGGCGGTGCGTTAGTTGAGAAGGAGAAGCAGGTTGAGCAGGAACCGGTGCGCGTCTATAAGCCAAAACCGCCATATCCCGGTCGTCTAGTGAAGAAGAATGATTTGGAGCAGTACTCTAGGTTTCTCGACATGCTTAAGAAGCTTCATGTGAACATTCCGTTTATTGAAGCTCTTGCGAACATGCCAAAACACGCCAAGTTTCTTAAAGACTTGCTTACTAATAAGAAGAAACTTGAGGAGCTTTCGACTGTTACTCTTAGTGAGGAGTGTTCTGCCGCCGTACAGAACAAGCTTCCTAGGAAGATGACAGATCCTGGCAGCTTTACCATTCCTTGCTTGATTGGTAAACTTCATGTTAGCAATGCTTTAGCCGACCTCGGTGCAAGCATTAACCTCATGCCCTACTCTGTGTTTGCCAAACTTAACGTGGGAGAGCTGCTTCCCACCCGAATGAGTATCCAGTTGGCAGACCGATCTGTGAAGTTCCCAAGGGGCATTGTGGAAAACATGTTGGTGCAGGTGGACAAATTCATCTTTCCGGACGACTTTGTCATTCTCGATATGGATGAGGACTCGAACGTTCCGCTCATCCTCGGTCGTCCTTTCTTAGCCACCGATGTTGCCGATGGCAAATTGACTCTTCGAGTTCATGATGACACGGTCATATTCGACGTGTAGAAATCCATGAGGCATACTCAGCAGCATGATGACACTCTCTACTTCATCGATACTTTCATGATGCATGTAGGAGACTATCTTACGAAGGTCTGCCAGAGAGACACGTCCGACACCCAGATCATCGATGTGGAAAATCAGTCATTCGAGATGACAGAATTTGATTTTGAGTTGCAGGAGAAGGAGGAGCAGCAGTTACCTAAGACAGGGGGACACGAGCCGATCATGAGTTCCCAAATCTTTTCTAATGTCCTTGCGGTTGAAGAACGAGAGTTTCCGATTGAAAAACCATCTGTTGAGAACCCCCCATCTTTAGAGCTAAAAGATTTGCCATCTCACCTCGAGTATGCGTTTTTAGGGGAGGGGTCTCAACTTCCCGTCATCATCTCTTCGAGTTTGGAGACGGAGGAAAAGGAGAAGTTGATGGTTGTTCTGAAATCGCATGAGCATGCCATTGCATGGAAGCTTATGGATATAAAAGGTATAAACCCGTCATTCTGCACACATAAAATTTTTATGGAAGATGAGTATAAACCTTTGATTCAGCCACAAAGGAGGCTTAACCCGAACATGCAGGAGGTTGTTAAGAAGGAGGTTATAAAGTTGCTCGATGCTGGTTTGATTTTTCCGATCTCCGACTCCGCGTGGGTTAGCCCAGTCCAGGTGGTCCCTAAAAAGGGCGGTATGACAGTTATCACGAATGAAAAGAATGAGCTCATACCGACACGGACTGTAACAGGGTGGTGAGTTTGCATCGACTTCCGCAGACTTAACGAGGCCACACGAAAGGACCATTTCCCGCTTCCATTTATTGATCAGATGCTTCAGCGTTTGTCAGGACAACAGTTCTACTGTTTTCTTGACGGCTTTTCTGGTTATTTCCAGATCCCCATCGCCCTGGTTTATCAGGAGAAGACCACATTTACGTGTCCTTTTGGTACATTCGCGTACCGACGCATGCCATTCGGATTATGTAACGCTCCTACCACATTTCAGCGGTGCATGGTGGCCATTTTTCATGAGTTAATCGAGGATTCCATGGAAGTCTTTATGGATGATTTTTCTGTCTTTGGGAATTCCTTCAATGATTGTTTGCGTAACTTGGATCGAGTGCTCGCTAGATGTGAAGAGACGAACCTTATGCTTAATTGGGAGAAATGTCATTTTATGGTTCGTGAGGGTATTGTTTTAGGTCATAAGATTTATAGTGCGGGGATTGAGGTAGATAGAGCTAAGGTAGACACCATTTCCAAACTTCCACCGCCCACTTCCGTGAAGTCTATTCGTAGTTTCTTAGGACATGCGGGATTCTACCGTCGATTTATTAAAGATTTCTCGAAAATCTCCCGTCCGATGACCCAGCTTCTAGAGAAAGATCGGCCGTTCTATTTTAATGAGGAGTGTTTGAGGGCCTTCGAGTTGATTAAGGAGAGGTTAGTGAGTGCTCCTATTCTTGTTGCTCCCGATTGGACTCTTCCATTTGAGATCATGTGTGATGCGAGCGATTTTGCTGTTGGAGCCGTGTTAGGGCAGCGTCGAGAGAAACATTTTCATCCCATCTATTATGCTAGCAAGACCCTTAACGATGCTCAGGAGAATTACACCACGACAGAGAAGGAGCTTCTTGCGGTGGTTTTCGCGTGCGATAAATTCCGTTCCTATCTCGTGCTTTCTAAGACTGTCATTTTCTCTGATCATGCGGCTCTACGTTACTTGTTCGCTAAGAAAGATTCGAAGCCTCGACTCCTTCGTTGGATCCTTTTGCTTCAGGAGTTCGATTTAGAAATTAAAGATAAGAGAGGAGCTGAAAATGTCGCCGCCGACCACTTGTCACGACTAGAAAATTCCGACTTGGATAGGACGCGGGAACAGGGGATTGGTGATGATTTCCCGGGTGAGACTTTATTGTATGTAAAGGCGAGTGATGAGGGGTTTCCATGGTTTGCTGATCTTGCTAATTATCTATCTTCTGGTGAGTTAGTGCCCGGACTGACATATCAGCAAAAGAAGAAGTTCTTTGCAGATATCAAGTTCTACATTTGGGAGGATCCGTACTTATTCCGTATTGGCTCGGATCAGGTGATTCGGAGATGTGTTTTTGGTGATGAAGCCCGTAGTATTCTTCGACATTGTCATGAGGGCCCGACTGGTGGCCATTTTGGTGCGACTTATACCGCCAAACGCGTGTTTGATGCGGGATTCTATTGGCCGACTATTTTTCGTGATGCGCATGAGTTTGTTCGTTCATGTGACGCGTGTTAGAGAGTTGGTAACATCTCATCCCGAAATGAGATGCCCCATAACCCCATCCATGTGGTTGAGATCTTCGATATATGGGGCATTGATTTTATAGGTCCGTTTCCTATGTCTAGAGGAAACAGATACAACTCGTTGCTGTCGACTACGTGTCCAAATGGGTGGAGGCTCAAGCCTTACCTAGAAATGACGCGCTTGCTCGATTTGGTACTCCTAAGGCCTTGATCAGTGATCGGGGTACCCACTTTTGTAATGCTCAGATGGATAAGGTTTTGAAACGTTATGTGGTCACCCATCGACTTTCTACGGCCTACCATCCTCAGACTAGCGGTCAAGTGGAAAACACCAATCGTGACATTAAGAGGATATTAGAGAAAACAGTTGGAACAGTTGCGGAGACTGGGCTTAAAAGCTAGATGATGCACTCTGGGCCTTTTGTACTGCATTCAAAACGCCTATCGGGACCACTCCATTTCGGGCTAGTTTATGGAAAGGCGTGTCATCTCCCTGTTGAGTTAGAACATCGTGCGTATTGGGCTTTAAGAGCCGTAAATATTGATCTATCTGCGGCGGGAAAAAGTCGTTTTCTTCAAATTCACGAGGTTGAGGAATTACGGAATGAGGCGTATGAAAGAAGTTGGGGGTATAAGGAGCGGACAAAGGAACGTCATGATAAACATATTAAGGGTCCCAAAGAGTTTAAGTGTGGGGATAAGGTGCTTCTGTATAATTCCCGGTTGAAGTTGTTTCCGGGTAAATTGAAATCCCGATGGGCTGGTCCGTTCGTTGTTAAAGAGGTATTTCCGTATGGAACGGTTGAGATAGAGGCAGACGATGGACATTCTTGGAAAGTGAATGGGCATAGACTGAAGCATTATATTGGAGGTCCACTTGGTGATCGTGAGGAGGAGGCGATCTACCTTGATCCGCCTGGAGAGTAGAGAGGAGAGCACACTCGGGATTTTGCCCGAGTTATATAGTTTGTATAAAATTTAGTTGCATTATTTTCTTTTATTTTTATTCTGCTTTATTTTGTTTTATTTTTTTTTGAGTATTTTAGTCCTTAGAGTCTGTTTGATGTCTGCTTTCGGTTGTTTTGAGTTTTATTTTGCAGGATTGGATTTTCTCGTTCGTACTCAATCTCCATTTGGACGAGGATTTTTCTGAGCCTATCATATCGTAGAGGACACCCAGAAGCTGCGGCCGCGAATGAAATGCTATACGGTCACCTTGGAACGAGACGTGTGAAGATAACTGCATAATTACCAGGGGAGTCTGTTCCAATTTATATCTTTATTTGCTTACATTTTTTTTATTCTGCTTTATTTTCTGTCTTTTTCTATTCCTGCATTGGGACAATGTAGATTTTAAGTGTGGGGATGGGAACTGACGTTTTCTTTTGGTTAAAATTTTTTTTTTAAAAAATAATAATAAAGTTTAAAAGTTTAAAAAAAAATATAAAAGTAAAAAAAAATATTTTAGTCCCGGCAATGGAACCAAAATAAAAAAAGAGAAAAAAAAATGTCCCGAAATTTTAATGAAATTTTTTGCGAATAATGGAAACGGTGAAACCGAATTTCGATGCTTAGGGAGGATTACCATAATCTGAATACTTTGAGATGGTAAGACTTAGATGCACTCAAACCAGCACACACCACATGTCCATCTTTTTACGAGCTTAGAAATAGTTATATATTTTAGGGTGATATAAAAGATTGAAAAAAAAAGATGAAAAAAAAAGAAAAAAAAAGATTGAAAAAAAAGTAGGTTTTGAAAGTTTGTTATGAAAGTTATGTATTGTATTATCAAAAGTTGTTCAAGAAAAGCAAAATGTTTGTGAAGAAAGTTATGTATTGTAAAATGCCAAATGAGCATTCTTTAAAGTTAGTAAAAGAGGCCAAAGTTGCACATACTAGACGGGACTTAGAGTTTACGTGTTACCTTGGGGATAGTGACTCTGAGGATACACTATTGGGGCTCGAAGGTTCTTAGTCAATAAATAAAAAATTAGGAATTTATAGGACAAAGTCCAATAATATTTAGGAATAGCTCGTACGACCTCCACATGACCATTCATCCATCAAAATTTCACCGAGTGCATCTAATTAGTACCATCAAAGAGTCCTTGGCTTATGGTGATTTGTCAAACCAGTTTGCTTTGACTCTAGTTTTTCTAGCTCTCTTTGTCTGAGATGGGGTAGGTGTAGTCGTAGTTTTTGAACTTAAAGCGCTTAATGCAATTGGGGGCTTGATAGGCTGGTGGTTGGGTTTAAGTGGACAACAATATCGGCAATCGCGGTTTTTGCGTTTATCTGTGCTTAAAAGATAACCTATATGTTTTGAAAACTAGTCTTAAATTCTGATTCCATTGCAATATATATATTTTTCGGGGACGAAAAAGATTTAAGTGTGGGAATATTTGATATGGGCTAAATTATATATGAATATAATAGATATTTCCTACATTTTAAATAGCTTTTGACGTTGTTTTTATTTAATATTACTCTCAACTGACACATATTTAAAGTTTAAAGGTTTCATAAGGCAACGAGTTTAAAATTAAATAAGTGATCGTATGAATCCATTGTAGGTGTCGAAGTCTTGGACATCAAATCTTAGAAGACATATGAGCTAGGCCCAGAAGAAGATCAAAAGAAATAAATTAACAATAGCCATGGATCAATACAAAAAAAGGGCTTATGTGGGCTTTATTATTTGTTGGAGCTAAAAAAATAAAACCCTACACTATAATATAATATATAGAGAGAGCGGCAGAGAGAGGAAGACGAATATATTTTACGAAAAGGGGGCCGGCTACTGTTTGATTAGGTCTCAATGTGTAAAGCAGCTACCATATTAATATTTTAATAGGGGGAAGCTTTATTGTTGGGGGCAAAAACATTCCACCAGATACGAGGTTTTGTTTTGGTTGAGGAAAAGTCAACGAAGTAAAAGAAAAAAACAATATACGTGATATACTTTGGTTTTGTCACAAGTTGCTGTGGAGATCAGAAAACGAAAAAGAATTCAAGAAAGTCAAAATCTACTCTTGTTCTTTGGTGGTGCCTACTATAGTGGTAATAGTTTGAAAGTATTATTATTATTATTATTATTATTATTATTATTATTAGTTATATATTTCTTTCATTATGATTGTTGTCATGAATACAATTGAATTGTTTTCTTTTATTATTTCTATGAGTAGCTAAATACTTTAAACTACCTAGGTTTGGTTGAGTACTATGTTAGTTTAATGGTTTGACGAACTACTATTTATATTTGGTTGATTTAATATTGTGGTAAAGTTTTAATTAGTTTGGTCATGATATTGGTGCGTAATAGAATCTAGTTTGTTGCTTTAATATTTATTCCACTTGTGTTTAATAGTTTTTTTGGTGATTGTTAGGCGCTTGATTAGGTTGTCTACTTTGTGTTTTCAATTTGTTTGCGGTTTATGGTCGAAAAAATCATAGGAATAAGTATTGAAAGTGGTTTAGATTTTATTGTTCTTTCACTAGAGAGGCCGGGAGGCAATTTAGTGTTGTGTCATCTTTGTCTTTTGCGGGTTTGGGTAATAATTGCACGGGAGTGAGTTGTCCTAGGTCCCTAAGATTATTGTGATACAAGTTGTGTTCAAGTTAATTAAAAATACCCCCTTTATATTAATATATATTGTATCCGAAGAGGGCGAGAGGTGATTTGGGTTTTGGGGTACCATAGTATTATTAGGTAAGGTGAGACTGGGAGGTGATCCAACCCTTTAACAATTGAGCTTCACATGTCATTAGAGTTCTAGGGTGTCGTTGGTGAGGCCGAGAGGCGATCTAGCGTATTTTAGTGGTCTTTAGTGTCATATTTTTTTAAGATATTGTTTTTCAACTAAGTCAAGTTCGTTAGCTATTAAGTTTAACTAGTAGGATTGCATTACCTAGGTAGTCGTTTCTTGCATATTAGTAAAACCCGATTTTTTATAAAGTTTTATTTTTAGTTAATTTTTAATTAGTTAAGCATTATTAGTTTAAGTAATATAAAAAGAATTCTAAAAATCAAAAGAAAGTCTAGGTTAGTAATCTTTTAGGTTTAAATAATTAGAGTTTACCCATAGTGTCATAGGTTCGATATCCGTTCTTACTTGCTAACTACATTGCGACCGGTACACTTTCCGATTGTGTGTGTTTTTTTAGTGAATTCGGTAAAACTTGGTTATTAATATTATATACGTTTCTCACACATCAAAAGTGCTCTAATGTCGACTCTCCTCTCAATCTCACCGACACACTACCCTAATGGAGACGAATACTGCGCAACCAAGGATAGAGGAACACTTTAGTTTAACTTAAACTAGATCAACTAATCGCTCAAAACTCAAATCCGACAAGAACCAAACCCGCTCTCGCGCGATCTTAATCCTAACAAGTAAAAGCTAAGAGACGACCTTACTTCCTATCACCTTCGGTCTCTAAGAAGGTGTTCACCCGCTGATTATATTCAATTAAAACACTCACTTGAACCCTACGGTTGTACTTCTCGCAAACAATCTCTAAACACACAGTAAAGAGTTCAAACAAGCAACAATCAATCAAAAATAATTCAATCAATCAAAGCAAGAGGTATATGAGTGTAATTAACAAATTCACAGCCACTAAACACAACCTAACTCAATGTTAAACCAAACTTTTCATTAACAATTCAAGCCATGATAATCAACAATCCATATTACTCATTAAAACCTAACAACAATCATCTAACCTAGGTAGACTAACAAGTTTAGCCACACATAACTTTTGGACAGCAGCAAACACATGGATTAAACATCATATTAATCATCAAAAACATAATTAAAATCATTCAACAATCAATGATAATCAATAAGAACTCAAAACCTAACTAGAGTGCAAAACAATCCAACTTTAAAGATTAAAATCAAAAGAGTATGAACCTTAAACAATAGAACAAAGTTTATGGAATATTTACTAACGATTGTGGCTGAGTTTTATGAGGAATATTAACCCCGAGCTGCTGTCCCAAGCGCCCTTTCTGTTCTCCTTCTTCCTTTGGCCTCACAAGTGCAAAAAACAAATTTTTATTCTTGATAATAGGGGCTGCCGATTGGAAATCTTGAAGAAGGGTTTTTTTATCAATCAACTTGAATGTTGATTTAATATATTATGGTTTTCTTGTTATTGTTTCTGCTCACCACGTGAATTCCAGCCACACAAATATTATTTTGTGTGTTCCCTTAAAAACCAACAATCACAAAACAAATTCTAGCCGACCAAGTTTTCACTGGGGTTCTTTTTAATTTTCTTTACTTAATATAATAATGCATGTAAAAGACTTGGATCTTGTGGGCTTGGGTCGGGCCTTGACTTGTGGTATTCAATCTTGAGCAAATAAGCCCCTAGAATTTTCAGACTTTACTCTTTTTTCCATCAACTTTCATAAACCTACATTTAACATATAAACTTTGTAAAATCAAGCAAATACCACCCATAACTCTTATTAATTAAACAATTAAGCATATAAAACATGATAAAACCATACGGAAAGTAAGTGTGTTTTACAACACATCAAACATCCCCACACTTAAGACTTTTTCGTCCCTGAAAAAGTAATCTACACAGGATCATAACCAAGTGAAAAACAACAAACTCTCAGATTATTAATCATTATCAAAACACAAGAAACAACCCGACATATTGACCGCGATTGCCGATATTGTTGTCCACTTAAACCCAGCCACCAGCCAATCAAGCCCCTTTTGCATTAAACATTATATGTCCAAAAATTAAGGCTACACCTACCCCATCTCAGAAAAAGAGAGCTAAAAGAACTAGAGTCGAAGCAAACTGGCTCGAAAAATCACCATAAGCCAAAGACTCGTTGATGGTACTAATTAGATGCACTCGGTGAAATTTTGATGGATGAATGGTCATGTGGAGGTCGTATGAGCTATTCCTAAATATTATTGGACCTTGTCCTATAAATTCCTAATCTTTATTTATTGACTAAGAACCTTCGAGCCCCAATAGTGTATCCTCAGAGTCACCATCCCAAGGTAACACGTAAACTTTAAGTCCCGTCTAGTATGTGCATCTTTGGCCTCTTTTACTAACTTTAAAGAATGCTCATTTGGCATTTTTCAATACATAACTTTCTTCACAAGCATTTTTCTTTTCTTGAACAACTTTTGAGAATACACAAACATAACTTTCAATACATACTTTTCTTTTCTTTTTTTTTACTTTTCTTTTTTTTCTCCTTTTTTTCAATCTTTTATATCACCCTAAAAAATATAACTATTTTTAAAATCGTAGAAAGATGGACATGTGGTGTGTGCTGGTTTAAGTGCATCTAAGTATAACCATCTCAAAGTTTTCAGATTATGGTAGTCTTCCCTAAGCATTGAAATTCGGTTTCACCGTTTTTCAAATTATTATATATATAAAACTGCTAAAGAGGACTATCAAAGCTAGTTGGGCCTACCGACACATCCCAAAATCAGATATGTGAACCATCCCTTCTTTTATTATTATATTATATATTTTAAAAGATCCGGGAGTTCGTTAGCACATTGGTAGTAATATCATTTACTGCTTAACGTGGAACAAAAACAATTTTCCAAGGGACATTTTTTTCTTTAAAACTCTTTTTATATATTTTTTTTATTATTATTATTTTATTTTTTTATTAAACTAAGTACGAAAACGAAAAAAACAAAAACTAAGTTAAAACTTTTTATTATTTTTTTATTTTTTTTCCTATAACTAAGTAAAATAAATTCCCATCCCCACACTTAGAACGAAATCGTCCTCGATGAGAACAAAAATAAAAGCAAAAATTAAACAGAGAACGGGTTACTCCCTTGGTTTATATGCAGAATCTTCACCAGCTGTGTATCAATCGAACGACCGTATAGCATTTCATTCGCGGCCGCAACCTCGGGAGAACCAGTTCCAAAACGCCATCAGAGCTACCATGCGCCTAATAATACCTATAACAACTCAGACTCGCTCGCATGTAGCGGCGTACAAAACAGAAAACAAAAACATAAGAAATAAACATATTTTTGTATTTTTGATTTTTAAATTTTTTTTTTCAATTTTTTAATTTTTTTTATATATTTTTTTAATTTTTTTTAAATAGAATACCCCTAAAATCGACCGACTCGAATGAAGATTGAGTACGAGCGGTTTCAATTCGGAACATCCTAACAAAGACAAAACAAGCAAAATAGATAGCAAAAATAATAAAAATACAGACTCTACAACTCGGGCAATCTCCCGAGTGATGCATCCAACATGTTTATGCCTCGGTGAAAGAGTCAAGGTAGAACACCTCGACTGTCTGATCAGCAACCGGCTCACCTATGTAATGCTTCAACCTATGACCGTTCACCTTAAACTTCCCGCTCTGATCTTGTATCTCTATCGTGCCATACGGAAATACCTCAGTGACTGTGAACGGTCCCGACCATCGGGATTTCAACTTTCCAGGGAATAACCTCAACCGGGAGTTATACAATAAGACCTTATCCCCACACTTGAACTGCTTATTACCCTTCAGCTTCCTATCATGCAGTTCCTTCGTCCGCTCCTTATACTTAAATGACCGAGCATATGCGTGATCTCGGAGCTCCTCTAACTCGTGTAACTGGTGGAAACGATTGCCATCTACGGCGGATAAATCAAGATTAACCATCTGAAAGGCCCATGAAGCACGGTGCTCCAACTCAACAGGAAGATGACAGGCCTTCCCATAAATCATCCGAAATGGTGTGGAACCAGTCGGAGTCTTGTAGGCTGTACGGAAGGCCCACAGAGCGTCATCCAATTTGTCAGACCAATCCCGACGATTCGCACTAACGGTTTTCTCAAGAATACGTTTGATTCCCCAATTACACACTTCCACCTGCCCACTAGTCTGTGGGTGGTAGGCGGTCGCAAGCCGATGGGTGAACCCATAACGCTACAACGCCTTCTCCATCTGCGCATTGCAGAAGTGAGTACCTCGATCACTGATCAAGGCTTTCGGGACTCCAAAACGAGAGAAAAGGTTTTTCAAAAATCTCACTACAACTCGGGCGTCGTTAGTGGGCAAGGCTTTGGCCTCGACCCACTTGGAAAAGTAATCAACAGCCACAAGTATGTACTTGTTCCCTCTAGATGACGGGAACGGGCACATAAAATCAATACACCAAATATCAAAAACCTCGCATACCTGAATCGCATTTTGGGGCATCTCATTCCGGGATGAGATATTACCAACACGTTGGCATCGGACACAGCTTTTAACAAACTCCTGTGCGTCCTTGAAAATAGAAGGCCAATAGAATCCAGAATCAAACACCTTCTTTGCCTTCGAACTCGCACCGTGGTGACCTCCTGTCGGTCCCACATGACAATGGCTCAGAATCTGCCATCCCTCCTTAGCATCTACACACCTCCTAATAAGTTGATCAGCACCGATACGAAAAAGATACGAGTCGTCCCACAGGTAAAACTTAACATCAGCAAAGAATTTCTTCTTTTGCTGGTAACGCATCTTCGGGAGGTACCCGTCAGCAAGATAGTTCGCAAAGTCGGCGAACCATGGAAAACCCTCCTTCTGTGCCGTAACAAACATGAGACTCTCCGTCGGAAAACGATTGTCGATCCTGACCCCTGAATTTTCCAACTCTAGACGTGAAAGATGATCGGCTGCAACATTCTCGGCTCCCTATTTATCACGGATCTCAATATCAAACTCTTAAAGCAACATGATCCATCGGATAAGACGAGGCTTAGCATCCTGCTTGCTGAAGAGATATCGAATAGCAGCATGGTCCGTACACACAATCGTCTTGGACAAAACGAGATAGGACCTAAATTTATCGAATGCGAACACCACAGCTAAAAGCTCATTCTCGGTGGTGGTATAGCTCTCCTGTACGCCATTTAAGGTACGGCTAGCATAGTAAATCGGATGGAAGTGTTTATCCTTCCGCTGTCCAAGAACCGCTCTGACTGCCAAGTCGCTCACATCACACATCAACTCGAATGGTAACGACCGGTCGGGAGCAACCATTATCGGGGCGTTAACGAGTTTGTCTTTCAGAAGATCAAACTCCTCGATACACTGCTCTGAAAAAACGAATGGAGCATCCTTATCCAAAAAGTTTGGTCATGGGTCTCGCGATCTTAGAAAAATCTTTGATGAACCGGCGGTAGAACCCAACATGACCTAGAATACTACGAATGGATCTCACAGAAGTGGGCGGGGGAAGATTAGAAATGGTTTCGACCTTCGCTCGGTCAACCTCTATCCCCGCACTCGAAATCCGATGCCCCAGTATAGTGCCCTCGCGTACCATGAAATGACACTTCTCCCAATTAAGGACTAGGTTGGTGTTGACGCAGCGGGACATCATCCTCTCAAGATTAGACAAACAATGATCGAAGGAACTCCCAAAAACAGAAAAATCGTCCATGAACACCTCCATGGAGTCCTCAATCATATCATGGAAAATGGCCACCATACACCTCTGGAATGTGGCCGGAGCGTTACACAGTCCGAACGACATACGTTTATAGGCAAACGTTCCGTAAGGGCAGGTAAAAGTGGTTTTCTCCTGGTCATCGGGAGCTATCGGAACCTGGAAGTACCCGAAGATACCATCTAAGAAGCAGTAGTACTGCTGACCCGCTAAACGCTCCAACATCTGGTCAATGAAGGGTAAAGGAAAGTGGTCTTTCCTGGTGGCATCGTTCAGTCTGCAATAGTCGATGCAGACTCGCCATCCCGTCACAGTCCTAGTGGGAATAAGCTTGTTCCTCTCGTTGGTGACGACAGTCGTGCCACCCTTTTTAGGAACCACTTGGACTGGACTCACCCAAGCACTATCAGAAATGGGGAAAATGATCCCCGCATCAAGGAGTTTAATGATCTCCTTCTTCACGACCTCTTGCATTTTCGGATTAAGCCGCCGTTGCGGCTGAATGACAGTTTTGAAATTATCCTCCATGAGGATTTTATGAGTGCAAAACGAATGGTTGATACCCTTAATGTCGATAATCTTCCATGAAATCGCCTCTTTGTGCTCTCGTAGCACCCTCAACAACTTCTCCTTCTCGACCTCCGTTAAAGCAGATGCAATAATAACCGGCAGCTTCCTCTCTTCATCTAAAAACGCATACTCAAGATGGGCAGGCAAATCTTTAAGCTCTAAGGAAGAAGGAGGACTCTCGACAGAAGGTCAGTCCATCAGATAGTCTCGTACGATATCAGCAGACACACCAGATTCAGGGATATGCGACTCGGTGTCGTCATCTAAGGACTGATTGGTTATGACAACCATCTCAATCTCCGGAATCTCCCTATCGAGAATCTGGGTGTCGGAGGCAGATCCTCCACAGATCTCGCTGAAAAACTCCCCAACATGTTCAATGATGGTATCGATGAAGTATAAGGAGTCATTTGCAGACTTGGGGTGTTTCAGTGACTGTTGAACGTCAAAGGTGACGTTCTAATCCCCAACTCTTAAAATCAACTTACCATCGCAGACTTCGATCACTGCCTGTGCAGTGGCAAGGAATGGTCGGCCTAAGATAAGTGGGACACTATCATCATCGTTCATGTCCAAGATGACATAGTCCACCAGGAAGATGAACTTGTCGACACGAACAAGCATGTTCTCGACCACCCCTGGGGGTATTTCACAGAACGATCAGCAATCTGGATACTCATACGGGTAGGACGTGGTTCGCCTAGACCCAACTTGCGATACACAGAATACGGCTTGAGATTAATGCTGGCACCAAGATCCGCCAGCGCATGAACAACCGTATTATCACTCAAGATGCAGGGAATCGTGAAACTCCCAGGATCGGACATCTTCTCTGGTAACTTTTTCTGCAAGACTAAAGAGCAATTAGCACTCAAAGGGATGGAAGAGACCTCGGCTAACTTCTCCTTATTTGAAAGAATATCCTTAAGGAACTTTGCATATTTCGGCATTTGAGTAAGTGCCTCAAGGAATGGAATGTTAAGGTGAAGTTGCTTCAAAAGATCAAGAAATTTGGTGTTCTGCTCTTCGTCTCTATCCCTGCGGAGTCTCCAGGGATATGGAAGTCTAGGTTTGTAGACTCTCGGCGGTGTGCTGGGTAATGGTTGGTCCTCGACCTGTGCTGTACTTCCTGGGCTTAGCCTCTGATGCACCTTGGCCGGCGGAGAATCCATCTGAATCTCTTCATACACCTGCTCCCCTCCATCGACTGCAGGCTCCTGATTCACTGGCTCACTACATGCCCCTGCACCGCTCCTCGTCGTCACAGCCTTCGCGAACGCATTCGGGTTTTGCTCAGTGTTACTCGGAAGTGTACCTGGCGACCTCTCATTTAGACGACTTGCTATTTCCTCCATCTGCCTCTCAAGATTTTGCATTGATACGCCTTGATTCCTCATGAATGACTCGTGCTCCCGAAGTTTCTCTTGAGTCTCTTTGTGGCGGGAATCCTCTCGAGTCATAAGCTGTGACATCATCTGAGTCTGCTGTGCCATCATCTCCTCTAGCGTGGGCTTCTTCTCCCCACTACTCACTCCTTCACCGGAATCCTGGAATAGACTCTGATGTGGCCGGAAGCCGGAATGATTTCCGTTCCTCCAGTTGGAATTTTGGTTGCCTCTCCAACTCGAATTATAAGAATTGAAAGAATTTTGATTTCAGTTCGGATTATTAACAAAGTCGACAGCCTCCTCTTAGAAACCTACAAGGCACTAAACAGTATCATGCCCTCCTCTACAAATCTCGCACAACTTACTCTTCACCTGCAAGTCCTTCACAATCTTTGCCAATGCCTCAACCTGTGCTGCAAGTGCGGTGCTCGTGTCGACCAAATGTATGCCGCGTGATAGGGAATCGACGGTCTTGGTGCTCTTAGAAGGTGGTCATTGGTATCCACTCATGGATAAACCATTAAACAAGGCAATGCACTCATCGGTATCCTTTGTCGTCAATAAGTTGCCTCCCGCCGCAGTGTCAAGCATATTCTGAGTCGCGTACGTCACTCCGTTATAGAACTTTTCAACAACCGCCCAGTCCTGCAGGCTGTGGTTCGGACATAAAGCAAATAGGTTTTTGAATCTCTCCCACGCCTCGTAGAAACTCTCAGTGTCCTCCATCTGGAAAGAATGAATCTGGTTACGCAAACGAGCGACCTTAGCCGGAGGATCGTATTTTTCAAGGAACTGGGTCTGCATGGCGGCCCAAGTAGCAATGGATCCCTATGGGAGGGACTCAAGCCACATACTCTCCTGATCAACGAGTGAGAACGGAAAGATGCGGAGTTTGATGGCGTCTTCGGATACGTTGGCAAGATGAAACGTGTCGCAAATACGTGCGATGCGAGTAAGATGAGAATGCGGGTTTTCGTGGAGCAACCCATGAAATTGAGCAGAATGGGAAATGGTGTTCAGAACGTTCGATGGAATCTGCCCAGTCGTCTGAACTGCGATAGCTGGTGGAGCAATGCTGGATCTCGCGCCAGCGTCGACCGGACGGGCCTGGTCTGCAACTGTCCTCCTCGGTTGTGCTGCGTCTCCCATGATCCTATCCCTAATGACGGGTTCAGAAAAAGTAGGGGAAGAGGATGTATTACCGACAGACGAAGAAGGACTGGAAGATGGCCTCATACGACGTCTCTTACGAAACTCTCTCTCTGGTTCGGAAAATCCTTCGGCTTCTGGCGGTCCTAGAGATCAAGTACGTCGCATACAACTATTAAAATAAACAAAATAAACTAAAATTAGCTAAACTATTTTAAACTAACAAACTAGCAAATAAGAAAAAACAAGTAGCAAATAAGGTAAGTCCTAACTCGAGTCGTTCTCAATACGCCTCTAAACGTGTCCCCGGCAACGACACCAAAACTTGATGTGTGTATAATGATGCTCTCACAACTAAGCTTTAAATTTATTAAACAAGACTCCTAAAGAAACCACACAAAACCGACAAGTGTACCGATCACTAATAGTATAGCACTAAGGAAGTCCGAGTATCGAACACAAGGACACTTAAAAATGTTGATGATACTTAACCCTAACCAAGACTCACCTAAGAATATTTAAATGATTTTTAATATAATTAACTACTTAACCTAACATACTTTAACTAAATTAATTAACTAGACTTAACTTAACTTAACTAAACTCTTAACAAAACTTAGAAACTTGACTGCAATCGGAGAAAACATCTACTTAGGTAAGAATCATATTAAAGGTATAATAAGGTAATGGATTGAAGACTCTCACGACACCGGTTCCTAAGGATGACACAACTAAGGTTCACTCAAGAAAGCTAGATCACCTCTCGGTCTCACCAACAAACTCTAACTTACACTTAGTTGATTTTAAGAACAAACCGGGAAACGAATTGTTAAAGTGCTCTAATGTCGACTCTCCTCTCGGTCTCACCGACACACTACCCTAGTGGAGACGAATACTACGCAACCAAGGATAGAGGAACACTTTAGTTTAACTTAAACTAGATCAACTAATCGCTCAAAACTCAAACCCGACAAGAACCAAACCCGCTCTCGCGCGATCTTAATCCTAACAAGTAAAAAGTTAAGAGACGACCTTACTTCCTATCACCTTTCGGTCTCTAAGAAGGTGTTCACCCGCTGATTATATTCAATTAAAACACTCACTTAAACCATACGGTTGTACTTCTCGCAAACAATCTCTAAACACACAGTAAAGAGTTCAAACAAGCAACAATCAATCAAAACTAATTCAATCAATCAAAGCAAGAGGTATATGAGTGTAATTAACAAATTCACAGCCACTAAACACAACCTAATTCAATGTTAAACCAAACTTTATTAACAATTCAAGCCATGATAATCAATAATCCATATTACTCATTAAAACCTAACAACAATCATCTAACCTAGGTAGACTAACAAGTTTAGCCACACATTACTTTTGGACAGCAGCAAACACATGGATTAAACATCATATTAATCATCAAAAACATAATTAAAATCATTCAACAATCAATGATAATCAATAAGAACTCAAAACCTAACTCGAGTGCAAAACAATCCAACTTTAAAGATTAAAATCACAAGAGTATGAACCTTAAACAATAGAACAAAGTTTATGGAATGTTTACTAACGATTGTGGCTGAGTTTTATGAGGAATATTAACCCCGAGCTGCTGTCCCAAACGCCCTTGCTGTTCTCCTTCTTCCTTTGGCCTCACAAGTGCAAAAAACAATTTTTTATTCTTGATAATAGGGGTTGCCCGATCGGAAATCTTGAAGAAGGGTGTTTTTTATCAATCAACTTGAATGTTGATTTAATATATTATGGTTTTCTTGTTATTGTTGCTGCTCACCACGTGATTTCCAGCCACACAAATATTATTTTGTGTGTTCCCTTAAAACCAACAATCACAAAACAAATTCTAGCCGACCAAGTTTTCAAGAGATACCCACTTTCTTTCTTGCTGAATCCGATCGGCTCTCTTTAGAGGTGCTAGGGTTCTTTTTAATTTTCTTTACTTAATATAATAATGCATGTAAAAGACTTGGATCTTGTGGGCTTGGGTCGGGCCTTGACTTGTAGTATTCAATCTTGAGCAAATAAGCCCCTAGAGTCTTCAAACTTTACTCTTTTTTCCATCAACTTTCATAAACCTACATTTAACATTTAAACTTTGTAAAATCAAGAAAATACCACCCATAACTCTTATTAACTAAACAATTAAGCATATAAAACATGATAAAACCATACGGAAAGTAAGCGTGTTTTACAACACATCACTATTTAACATAATAGCTATACAAACACAAAACTATATCACATGAACCTTTAATTAAATATCAGGCTATAATAGATATAAACACCAGATAAGTAAATAAACCAAACCAAATCCAAACCGTAATTGAAATACCAACAAAGAACAATATAAAAAACCCTAGAATTACACAAAGAGTAGAGCTGTCATTTCAAACACGACATGATAAGACACGATAAGCTGTAGTACTAAAAACAAAAATAACATGATAACTAATCGTGTCTTCAAACACGAACACAGACCTATTATTAATAGGTTTGTAAGGCTAAAAATTATGACTTGCGATATCAATGTGGCGAAACTAGTTAAATATATTTTGGTCGATTAATTAAAGTCGGCAAGTAATCCGGATCCGAGACAAGAGCTTAGGTGCTCACGTTTATCTTCAACGAGGAGATACCTTCTAGAATGTTATGATATTATTGTGTTAGCTATAACCAGGGCCTTATATCATATTTATTTGTGTGTGTTTTCTAGTGTATAATCAACCACCCAAGGGGAGCTTACCTTGGGAGGGATTGGTTCATTTATTATATAAATCATTTACCGATTACGGAGCCGTTCACTATCCTTATTATCTTAATATTATTTGTTCGATCGTTTGACTTCACTTGTCACACCCCGACTTAGGGCCTAGAAGTGTGATCACAAGTTGGTACATATTTTGTAATTATATCATAGTTTATGGGTTAATTTTAGCAGAAGACTTTTGGCGTAATTAAAATATTAATTTACATTGAAACTACTTGGGAATCAAACACCCAAGTATTAGTTTACAAAATATTTGTTTATATTACAAGGATTATATTATCAAAAACTGAGCCATCTTGTTACACGCTTCTATCCCCTTGATATTGCCTACTAATGCTTTGTTACTTGCAATGGGTGGGAATATACGTCAGCTATGTGCGGGTGAACACGTATGACTCTATATATATTTAAGGTACATTTACAATACAAATATAGTTTTCTGTGCAAGCTCAGTAGAAATTAATTCATTTCTGGGATTTGTACCATTACCCTACACACACAAAAGTGTTCCCCGAGCCACGTAGGCCTTAATGGAGAACTAGTTATGATTGTTAGCCTGTGGCCACGTATCCTTTAACTGTTTAGGCTGAACAGTTATGTATGGATTCAGACAAATGTGTAATCGGTCTAAGTTGCTTTTATTTTCTACTTTGTGTTATAACATTTTAGAGATCACGTAATCTCAAGTAAATGTTGACTGACTCTTTAAGATTAACAACCCGTTCATCTTATAGAGTATAAATATATTTTGACTCTTTGTAAAGGTTTAACGTATTCACCTGTGCCGTCGGTGTGCGTTCGAAAACCTTGTTTGTGAATGAGAATGATATTAACCTATACATAATTAGGTATGGATAAATATTTGAATGGTGTTTCTTGATTTGGCTATTGCCCTTGATCTTAACCTTGATAAATTTTTGAACTTTGTCTTTGAATGAAAACATTTTGCTTTAATGCGACGTTTGATGTAGCATGCTTTGGCTTAATAGGTTCTAACACGTTGGTGAGTTTCTCCAGGTAAGTAAACGGGGCCCGCAGTTGATTGGGATTTATACGAATTACTTTTTCTTAGGCAAAAAAGTCACTACTAGTGATATCCCCTTACAGTTTACTACATGCCCGTCAAAATATAACTTTGTTAACATTTATTCATTAACAAGTAACGTTTACAAAAACTCGTTGTGAATGTTATAAAATACTTTCAAGATTAAAGGCCATAGCCTCGATTAATATCTTAAACATAATTCCTACCTTAATGCGAGTATTTGGAATACTAATAACAAGATAAGAGTGACGGCTTGATGGGTAGGGTCTTGATATAAGCTCGCTTAAATGATTGATAACTCAATTGGGAGTTAAATACTTGCACGTACTTCGAGAAAACGAAACGTCGGTTCGTCGTAACGATCGGGCACACTTCCCTAGGTTGACTATGTGAAAATTGAGAGTGATTTGGGATGAGAATGCCTCCATCACTCCCTTTTTTTGCAGGCAGATTTTGCAACCCGTTGCGGTACGAGAAGAGTTTCCTTTAACCCCGTCGTGTAGCGCGACGCCACAATATACACCGCCAAGCCACGTGGTGACACGTGGCCTGCCAAAACGTGTCACGTGTTGACTGGTTGGACAAGTGTACCCGGTTTCTTAATAAGGTATCGCGTATCGTGATGTTCTATAGGTTTGGTCATTGCGTATCATTAAGCCGCCCTAATCTTAATTTCTGTGCAAGTTCATCGCGTAACGCGATAGGTTTATGTTTATATCGTCACGCATCGCAATGGGATAAAATCTTCAAAATTCCTATTTTTAGTCCCTTGACCTTTGGAATTGACATTATTTGTTTAAATCTATACAAGTAATTTGCGTGGTTTTACAGCGGTGGATATGAGTGGCTATTAGCGCCAATGCCGGGAAGAGATTATGAGATTTTTGGCAGGTGGTGGCCGGTGACCTCAGATTGCTAGTGGTTTTCTGTGAAATAGAGGGTGGCGTATGGTGTCAGCGACAGGTTGTGGTGAAAGAAAAAGGTCATTGTTGATGATGATAGTCCCTTAGGGTGTTCGTCGGAGAAAAATTTTCCGACTAGATAGGTGCTGTGGCGCTTGGTGATGATGGAAAGTCGCAACTTTAAGTGACGTTATTAAGAATGTGAGTGGATGGAGCTCGATTTTCGGCAAAGTGTGGCCGGTGACCACTGATGAATGATTCAAGGTTGCTGATGTACATGGTAGTTTATGGTTTCGATATTCGATGTATAATCTTTGATCAGTTAAATATGAGGCTGCCGGAATACCGTTCGGCTGAACATATACCCGGTGACTTGTGGAGACTGGTGCACGGTGGGTGCATCATATTACAGCTCCGGTTCCTGTCCCTATGATGATTACCTATTGGGCCATCTTCCTCCGAATGGGCTTGTTGCTTGCTATTTTGGGCCTACAATTAATTCAGATTTTGGCAAGCTTTTAGTTGTTGGACTATTAAATCTTGGGCTCAACTTGGTCTAATATAAGGTACTGATTGATGGACATTCTGCTATTCATTGGCTGAATAAATTTATTTGGTCGGATTATGCGCAATGTCTTTTGAGAGATAACTATTACTTGGATTGACTAAATAAATTAAAAATTGATCGGGTTTCTCGTCAATGTTTGACCAAGTGTTCAAAGCTTATTATTTATATATTGCTTTCAAGATGTTCGAGAAGTTGCATCCTGCGGTGAACTTCGAACAAATTGGATTTGGATTTGAAGAGTAAATAATAAGTTTTGTTATTCGATCGTTGAATCCGGTAATTTGAAATTGATTTGTGGATATTCGAGCTCCTCTCATGCCTATAAAGCTTACGATCCGGAGAATGAACAAAGAAGCGAGAACTCCTTCATGAATGAAATTAGGTGGGGGGGGGGGGCATACCTTGAGGGGGTGAATTGAAACAAAGAGGAGATGCGTGACACGTTTAAACAATTGATATCATAAGTCAAGGGGTGATTGTAAGGCCAAAATTGACTTGCAATATCAATGTGACGAAACTCGTTAAATATATTTTGGTGAAGCAATTAATTAAAGTGGGCAAGTAATCTAGATCCGAGATAAGAGCTTCGATACACGCGTTTATCTTCAACATGGAAAGACCTTCTAGAATGTTAGGCTATTATTGTGTTAGCTATAAATAGGGCCTTATGTCATATTTATTTGTGTGTGCTTTGTAGTGTTTAATGAACCACCCAAGGGGGCTCACCTTGGGTGGGATCAGTTCTTTTATTATATAAATCTTTTACTGATTACAAAGTCGTTCACCATCCTTACTATGTTAACATTATTTTTTTGATCATTTGATTTCACCGCACCCATCTTGATCGTTTATCAAGAACAAAATCTGCTCGTTTGTCGATCCGGTGTCGGGACCTACAAGGTTAACATTTTAAGAGTTGTTAATTAAGGGACCTCTTGTTTAAAGGCACAATGAATAATATATATGTAATGAAGCAAAAAATTTTACAACGAACATAAAACTCTTAATAATACATAATTAATAATATATTTGGAATAGAAAACCACAAATCCATAATATACATGAAGCAAAAAACCATAGAAGCAAAACATAACATTCATTAAATATATAATATCGGGTTCTAACGGGCATGAAAAAACGGGTTATGGACTTTAGGAGTGTTTATTTATTTAGTTTTTTAAATTAAAAATCTACACATGTTACTAAGAGGTTAACAAGTCTTTAACATATTAGGACACGAACTCAAATATGTCATAACCAGGTTGATCTATTTAAGGCACGAACCTGTTGAACTCAAACCAAAACTTGTTAAAACATATGTCGTGTCGTGTCATGATAACAGAACCGTGTTATAGAATGACCGACTATGCTATCCTCAGATCCATTGAGAATGGTTCTCACAAGCCTACAACTATGACACCTGAGGGGCCTGTTGATACCCCTCCTGAAGGTTATGTGGATGATGATAAGAAATTGCTTCTTGACGATGAGAAGGCTTATAGTGTATTGAGTTTGTGTCTTTCTACTGACATTGCTCAAACCTCAACAGAACACACAACTGCCAAAGGCCTTTGGGATGCCTTGGTTGAGAAATTTGAAGGTAATATGGAAATAAGGAACAACCGAAAGGAAATGTTGAAGGGAGAATTCAACATGCAACCAAGTAAAGGAGAGTCTGTTTGAAATCTCATTGGGAGACTTGAGAAGTTGATTACCAAGATGAGAAGTGATGGAATTTAACAATGATTTGTCAGAGATTAACTACAAACTGCCGAATTCTCTACCATATACATGGAATAGCAGTGTCATTACCATAAAGAGAACAACCATCAAAACGTTATTTCTATGCAAGAATTGATCTCCACCATTAAGTCTTTTAAAATGGATGACACGCTTAGATTGAACAATCATGTTAGCTTTCTGAATCAAGCAAGGATTTCTACATGTTTTGGAATCAGTTATGCCTTCCTTAGTCAATCACATCCAAATGTTCATCTCGTTGATGGTGTAAAACTGTATTCTGCTCAGAATGATAGCAACAAAGACTTCAAGACATTAACAAGTTAGCTAACTTCATCAAACTCAAGCTCATTCCAAGATGCTGTTCAAAAAGCCGTTGAACAAGATACACAAGTCAACAAATAGCAAAACCAACAACTCAAGCCAGCTTACTCCGGTTGATGATCGCCACATTACACTCTTCCACGCCTTTATGGCCATTCATGAAGAATTAATGCAATGAAATCCGCTACCTCCATTGTAACATCCTGATTTTTCGAAACCCTATAAATTTAATGTTTTGAATGAGTTATTAATTCGTCATTCGAAATTTGCAAATGTTTAATTGTTATTAATTATAAGTCTATAAATGGTTTGTTTTAATATTTAAAAGTTTAGGATTTTGAATGAATATGTTTATAACGTTAAGGGGTAAAGCGAAACTTAAAAAAAAAATAATAATAAAACCTCCATGTTTCTTGTTCATTACGTTTTGCCGGCCATTGTCACGAATATTCCGGCAATTTCTTCAACCAAAAATTTGTTACCAATAAAAGCATAAAAACTTGCCATATGTTTGTACGCTTAAGTCGAGAATCACGCAACCAATTTACGCCATTTAAACACAGTTATTCTTTCCTATTCTAGTTCAAATCACCGATCAAAATCACGGGTCTTCCGACTTATAAAAACGCGTATAAACCCTATAAAAGCATGCGTCTATCTATACCGTTTCAAAGGGACACCTTCACCGCCAATCTTGTTGACGTAACTCAATCTAGTCTCCCGTCCTCCCTGTTAGCAAAGTTCCACCGCCACCGTTGTGTAGGATTCTGACCAAATCACCGCTTGTGAGGCAATCTTATTGAGGTGAGTTAACTGTATATTATGTTGAACAAAAGATGGAATATGTTGATAGTAAATCTATCTTGTTAAGCTACTGAGTTCTTTTAAAATTTGAGATAACCGTCTCAATTCTCAACCCACTTCTTATTTACATTTGAATGGCTTAAATATTATTAAAATTATTATTATTATTATATCTACCTGTGGATTTTTAAAACCTCTATAGTCAGAACTCGAATTCATAAACGCATGGTAATTGTTAAAATTGTTACACGAATCATATTCATGGACTATATTATTTAATATACAATATAATTATGTTTTAGTTAAACTTACCTATCTATAATATAGATAAAAGATCCAATACAATAATCCCTAATCGTACATTACGTACGCGAGTTCTTACACTGTTGATTTAAAAATCACGCGATGGCAATATTGTAAATTTCATCAACTATGATCCACTGCTCCCATCGATTCCGTACGCCTTCACTATCACCGTTCATCAATTCGTCGCCGTCCAACGATTGTATTCATCGTCGCGACCATCGACGTTACCGCCGTGAACACCATCTTCCTCCGTCACGAGTTTTTCACAGGTTAGTTTATCAAATTGATCGATCGAAATTGAAATTGATGAACTAATTGATCAATTAAACTTTGAAATTGATACAATTAATCATCAATTTGAAGTTTCAGTTATCAATTTTGAATTTGAGTTCTAGGTTTTAACATTGAACGTATTAACATTAACCTAAAACGTATAAACAGAACGTATAAACTTTTTGTACTGAACTTTTAAAGTTTAATTGATTTTTGTTCTGAACGTTTAAACAGAACATATAAAGTTTTTGTATAGAACTACTAAACCTTTTGTTAGAACTTCTAAAGTTTTGGTACAAAACATCTAAACTTGAACGTTTAAAGGTGTTCGTTTTGGTCAGAACGTTTAAATTTGTAGTTTTGATCAGAACGTATTAGTTAAACGTTAAAACTTTTTGTGTCATTTTGGTGTTCATTTTTTGTCAGAACGTTTAAACCTGTGGTTTTGGTCAGAACATATTAATTAGCTGAACGTTTAACCTTTTTGTTCATTTTAGTGTTCATTTTGGTCAGAACTTTTAAATTTATAGTTTTGGTCAGAACGTATTAGTTGAACGTTTAAACTTTTTGTTCATTTTGGTCAGAACGTTTAAAGTTTTTCTTCATTTTGGTCTAAACTTTTTACTTTATAAGTTCAAGACAAAATATTTAGAAGTTCTGTAAAAAGTTTAGAAGTTCTGTACAAAAAGTCCATAACGTTTAAAGTTTTGTGCAGAACGTTTAAACATGAACCCTAATCATAGCTCAATTAAGTGTATTATTCTACAATTTCATAATCGATTGATAATTCTAAACACTTCTACACATCAATTCAATTGATTAAATCAACAATTTTTGATCAATTTTTAAGATTTCTTGATTTCAACGACGTTCAATTTTGATTTGGTTTTTGACTTTAGAGATTTCATACTTTAAGCTATGATTAGAGTTTAGAAATTGGATTAGATTGAGCGACAAGTTCCGAATTTGGATCAGAGTTAATTTGTAATCGACGAATTTTGATCGCGAACTACTGTTGGGTTATTTACGAAATTGCCACCGCGCGTTTTTTAATCAAACGCTCTGGAATGTCGCGTACCTAATGTACGATAACCCATTATTATACGTTAACCCACCCCTATAATATATATATTCTTGTAAGTTAACAGAATGTATATTAGTATATTATCTTTTGAATGAGTTTTATGAATCAAGTTCAAAATCTTTTTCAGGCAATGTGCGTTTTTAAATTTAGTCATACTGGATTAATTGAATTGTTGACTTATTTAAATGGGTATTAAGGGCTTATTATTACAGTTTGTAAAATATAAAACATTAATTATAACTAACAAACTGGTAATGCGGGAAATAATTTAATTGAGCCACCCGGAAATTTGTAGGCTTTGCATAGTCTATTTCCGTGCAAGGATCCGTTTCGGTTATTACTGTTCATCAATTCAGGTTTGGACCTCTTAACAACTTATGTGTACGGATTTGGTTTCCATTACTTCGTAATAGGAAATCTCAATTCGTTATTTAAATTGCTCATGTGATCGTAGTGTATTTATTGTATATAGATATATTGAATTATTGACGCATTGAATAATTGATTGCGACGCACCACAAGGTGACGCGCTGAAAAAAATGATTGAGATGCACCGATAGGTGTCTAGTGGATGCACCGAAAGGTGTCTAGTGAATGTGATGCACCGAAAGGTGTCTAGTGAATGTGAATTAGTAAAATGTGTGTGTGTATATATATATATATTTATAGCTATTGTCAGGGCATTGCATTATTATTGTTAAAGTTGTTGTCCCACTGAGTAATTTTTACTCAGGCATGCATATTTTGTTTATATTTGCGCTAGGTAACAGGTCTATTTGGAAGCATCGGATCGAAGGCTCATGGGAATGTAAAAAATTTAAGGATTTTCGTGAACGAATAATTAAAATAATGGTTTTATATTTAATATTTCATATTTATTGTAAACAATTAAATGTTTTATCATTTATGGAAATTAATGCTTTGAGTTCTGACCTACTGTAAAGGTGACACGTCGGCCCTAGCTCGAGCGGGGTGTTACAATTATGGTATCAGAGCTCAGGCTCGTTTTCTTTCGAAAATATTTTTATAAATAAAATATGTGGGGTAATGGGTAAAACATCGATTAAGATCTCTCCCTTCTGCTCGTATTTTGTTCCATGTCCATTTGGGTGAGCAATTCGTCGAGTGGATACAACGTCGTAAGTTTCTTTTATTGAACCGTCTTTTCTTATAGAATGCCTCCGGTTAGAAGATCTACCCGTCATGACTCAAGCAAGCCTTCCCGACGTCGTGTCATTAACGATGCAGTCCAGCGTGCCATCGATGGTCTACTCCCTAACCTTATGGAGACAGTTTCTCAACGAATGCAGACCGATCTACTCCCAAACCTAATGCAAACCCACAGGCAAGAGATGCGTAGAGGAAAAGATGAACCATTTCGTGAAGCTTCTCGATCTCCAACACCACCACGTTTCGCAACTCCTCCTCGATAACCAACTCCAGCCCGTGATCCAACACCTCCTCGCGATCTGACACCTCCCCATTCGCCACCAAAGGCCAAGAAAAAGGAACCATTGATGTCTTCCAATGTTGACATTCACAAATGGCTTTCTAGATTCCAAAAGCAGCACTCTAAGTCTTTTAGCTCTGCAAAGACACCAATTGACGCACAGAACTGGATTTCTCACATAGAGAATATTTTTGAAGTTTTGGGTGTCAATGGTGAATTCAAAGCGAGATTGGCTGCTTATAACATTGAGGATAACTCAAGGTCTCGGTGGAGTTTCGTTAAACATGTTAGAGGAGGTGATAAGTTTGCTGCTACATTGCCATGGGATGATTTCAAAGCTTTATTTTTCCAACAATACTTTCCAATCGCCTTTAGGGAGGAATACATTCGTGAATTTGCTTCTATCAAACAAAGGGAAGATGAACTAATGACCCAATTCATGGCCGGTTCACAAGATTGGCCAGTTTCGCCGGACCTACCGGAACCCCAAAAGAACTAGCCGGGAAATTGAAATGGGCAATGAAGTGGATTATTGTTAACCAAGAGTTTAACGACATTACTGAAGTAGCAAATGCAGTCCAAAACCTAGAGATTGCAAACAAATCTATGAAACTTCAGTATGACGGGAACCTCTTAAAGAATCTTGGTATGAATGTTGGGCAAACTTCCACCCAAACTCCATCTTCCGCTAGTCACAAATCGATTTCAAACCAAAACTACAATAACCCGAATGGAAGTTCGCATCGTTCCTCTCATAATGATAAGACCGGTGCTCCAAAAAATCGGGATCCGTTACCACCCTGCAAAACATGCGGAAAACTCCATGGAGGTGTATGCCTTAAAGCAACTGGTGGATGTTTTAAATGTGAACAAACCGGACTTTCTATCCAAGATTGTCCGTACCTATATAAAAACACCGGGAAGAGCACTCCTGCTACCGTCGCAAACGCCATACCATCTACTGCTGGCGGGAGAGTGTTTGCTTTAACCGCCGACAACAAACCAACATCGCTTTCAGAAAAATATAAACATCATGGCTACGATGATATTGGTCGAGAACCGTGAAGAATTGAAGTATTCTAGGTTTAAATTATTGTCATTTGATTTTAAGACTTTTCAGTATTTGAATCTTTTCATCATTGAATGAACCTTGTTTTCTTTTCCTAATAAAGACTCATATTATTCTTAGGTTTTGTGTTTGAGGATCAATTTCGAGGACGGAATTATTTTTTTTACGGGGTAATAATTGTAACATCCCGATTTTTTCGAAACCCTATAAATTTAATGTTCTGAATGAGTTATTAATTCGTCATTCGAAATTTGCAAATGTTTAATTGTTATTAATTATAAGTCTATAAATGGTTTATTTTAATATTTAAAAGTTTAGGATTTTGAATGAATATGTTTATAATATTAAGGGGTAAAGCGAAACTTAAAAAAAAAAAAAACCTCCATGTTTTTGTTCATTACGTTTTGCCGGCCATTGTCACGAATATTCCGGCAATTTCTTCAACCAAAAATTTGTTACCAATAAAAGCATAAAAACATGCCATATGTTTATACGCTTAAGTCTAGAATCACGCAACCAATTTACGCCATTTAAACACTGTTATTCTTTCCTATTCTAGTTCTTCAAATCACTGATCAAAATCACGGGTCTTCCGACTTATAAAAACGCGTATAAACCCTATAAAAGCATGCGTCTATCTATACCGCACTACTAGAAAAAGGGCCTTTAATGACACGCAACGCGTGTCATAAAAGGGTACTTATGACACACAAATATGTGTCGTTGAAGCCCATGTCATAAAATGAACATGACATGCAACCGCGTGTCATCTTTTTTTTGGCACGCATTTATGACATACAATTACGACATGCATTTACGACACATATTTACTACATGCATGTATGCGTGTCATAGTTTTAGGTGATAAAAAAATATAAATATAAATATATTATCAGGCATTTTATATATATATATATAATGCCTGATAATATATTTATATTTTATATTTTATATATTACACACACGTTAATATTAAGTCGGTATTTCATAGGTCCTACCGGGAGTCTAACCCAGGTCACTGGATTCAAAGTCCAGAGTGCTAACCACTACACCATAGAACCAGATATAACACCGCAGTTGAATATGCAATCGATCATATCAGCTAAAACATACCTGATCTGCACCCATTTTATGCCTCTGAATGCGCATATACCACTACCAAAATAAAACCTTTCACGACATGTAATGGTTCTGTTTGATTAATTGTCTTGCCCGGCAAGCGTTTCGTGTAGAGCAGTAATGAATTGCCCTGAATCTACAAGAATGGAAAATCCAAACAACAATAATCTCTCAAGAGGTTCTGTTTTATTTGAGTATAAGCCCACATAACAATATAACATAAACAACAAATAAACATGCAATATTTTCAAATATTCAATTATCAAAGTACTAATCTCTAGCTGGTGTACTAGAACAAACACATATTCAGATATATGTACAAACTTGCTCAAATAGATTACTAAATTTTAGTTCCCCTGCATGCATGATTAACAAGTAATTATTCAGATATATTTGATAACAATATATTTCTTTGTTTAAAATGTTTTAAGTGCCTAGAACTATTAAACACAATGTATGCTACAACTGCAATCATTATCATTTGGGAAAATGAAATAAAAAATGCCTTACTTTCAATTGGTAGCGTTCCACTAATACTATTCCAGCTCAAGAGGGCATATTTTTGTTTATATGTGCGCCAGGTAACAGGGCTATTTGGAAGCATCTGATCGAGGGCTCATGGGAATGTAAAAGATTTAAGGATTTTCGTGAACGAATAATTAAAAGAATGGCTTTATATTTAATATTTCATATTTATTGTAAACAATTAAATGTTTTATCATTTATGGAAATTAATGCTTTGAGTTCTGACCTACTGTAAAGGTGGCACGTCGGCCCTAGCTCGGGCGGGATGTTAAATCCATCCTTTCAGCAAGGCGATATTCTTGATATAAATGAAAATGATCTTGAGTAGATGGACAGCAGGTACCACATGGCCATGACAGTTCATAAGGCCACCAAATTCATGAAGAAATATGGAAAGAACAACTTCAGAGACTCCAATATCAAAAACATTGGGTTTGAGAGGGATCATCTTTGTTGCAACAATTGCAATGAACTAGGACACTTTGCATGAGAGTGCACCAATCCATCAAAGCATGCTAATGACATCAAGATCACCGAAGTCTCTAACAGTGAAGGGGGAAGAGAAATGATAAGAGGAAAATGGGTCGGAGTTCGGGGCAAAGAGTTCCATGAATAGGTGGAAATTCAAACAAAGAAAACTCAAGTTCAAGCACCAAGGCCCTTATCCCTTAGTTTGCTGAATCAACTAAACCGGATTGGGAGGATCACCAATTCACTGAGTTGGTAAACCCATTGAACATGACTGGGATGACATTTGTGAATGAAGACAAAGCTCTTCAAGTTCTACTCCAGGAGGAAACCATGCCACTCCTGAAATTCCCAAGGTACACAAACAACTTTGCTCTCAAGCTTACATAAATAAGGTAGAATACTACAGGACTTATAATGCTGCTGTGATAAAAGAAAACTTAACCATTAAAAATCTGAATGATGAATATAAAAAAGTCTGATAAGATATACATCACTCGAATCAAAACTCATCATGATAACAGGGCAAAATTGCATATTAAATTGTTTCAATCTAATAAAACAGTTGAGTTTCATGAAATGCTAATAGTCGAGTTAAAACCTAAAATTGAGAAACTTGAATTTGAGCTATCACAAAGAGAAATCAGTGTAAACAAATTTGAGATGGCGGCTAATAAGTTAAAAGGCAACATTGGGGCACATATGGGTGTGAAACAAAAGACAGGTTTGGGATACGAATATGTAGTAATTCCACCACCTTTCAGATCGTATTATGATAAAACCAAATGCTCCATGTATGTATATAAAGTTGATAACGAACTAAGAGTATAGAGCAGTTAACTTTGATTTAAGAAACTCTGTTACAGTTCATGGATATAGTCCCAATATATGGGGGGTTACATATAAATTATCTAGCTAACTACATTTAACAACTGGGTTGGTAGAAACAAATAACCCTCTGGCATTGTTACAGTAAGAAAAAACGCCAGGAGGACCAGTTATTCCAACTTGGTCTGTAAAGATTCCAGTACACCTAAAATTTTCGCTGCAGTCGAACGTAATCGCTTGATTTGTCTCCGAGGACCCATGTATATTCAGATACTTCACATCGCTCACATGTACAGCGTTTTTGTTTTTTGGACTGATGTTGTAATGCTGATCAATTATGATTGGATTTTGTACGTTTACCAACCAAATATCCTGAAATACGATCCCCCTAGCATACCCAGTTCCACCCTGCGGTACAAGAACACGATAAAGATCAAATGATATCTTAAAACGATAGAAAATTTCTATAATGTTATACTAAATCTTACCGCTACTGTCTTGATTCGTAATCCATTTGTGGTTCCAGTGAGGTTACAGTATCGTACGTGCACCTTTTCGACTGTGTCAAAACGTCCGCTTTCCCCAAGGCTTCCAATACTACATAAACTCATAAATGGCAATGTGAGGGGAACTTTGTATAAATGTGACAATCAACATAAGAAAGAAAAGCATCGGTCATATGATACCTTATGCCATGGCCAGGTCCGCAGAACACCCTGGTTACATTAATATCGTATATGCCACCGTTAATAGCCACACAATCATCACCTATTTTTATCGTATCGAAATGGTTGAAACATTGCAATATAGAAGAAAACTGATTATTGTATAAGAAGCAAGAAGCTAGTATAAGTCAAATACCAGTTTGTATATTAGAGTCATGGATATTTATGTGTGATGAATAAGCAATATCAATCCCATCAGTATTGGGGCTGTTTCCAGGCGCTAAAATTCGAAGATTTCCAAGATCGACGTTTTGGCTATTAATAATGCTAATATGGAGGCTTGGGCTGTCAATATGAGTTGTCCCACTCAGTCGAAGACCATTGCATTGATTGAAATGTAAAGCCTAAAACAATTCACATGTTAGCCTTTTCAAACTTGACATCGATGCATAAAGAGCACACATCTTACCGTTGGGCGCTGGCATTTTCTGGCTGCAGCCTGCAGAGGCAAACAAATCTCAGGTTAGTAAGCTCTTTATGTTGTTTGATATAGATTAACTCAAGCAATATTCAGTAAACCAACCGTGTTTCCCCACCACATCCGGCCCCGACCATTGATTTGGCCACCCCCGCTAATTGTGAGTCCAGGCACCCAAGAGAAAGATATCCAAATGGGACTCTTTTCACAACCTCTCCATCCACTCAGTGTATTAGGTGCAATGATGTTACCCAGAAGCTATTCATCAAAACAAAATAAAAATATTAGAGAAACTTAGCCCAATAAGTTTTCACATGAAGTTTTCTTTTAGGTTTCGTATTTACATCACTAGAAAAGTGAATTTTTAGCCAAAAAAATCAACATTTACAAATGCATGTTGTACGAAAAATAAATTAAAAGGCATACTCTTATAATAATTGTAAAAGTTAGAGTCTTTAGCTTTTTAGCAAGCAATATATGTTTATTTTGAATTGAAAATGTGGATAGCGTAGAGAGACACTATTTTGTAACAAAAATTATGAACATCAATCTTTAAGTACTCGTAAGGAAAAGAAAACAGTATGTAACTATAAAAAAAAATAAAAAATTAATTGATTGTTTTGTGTTCTTGATATCGGTTCAACCTTTGATATATCTTAGTTATTGACTCATTTTACCTTAACATTCACCGCTGGGAATTTGCATGGACCGTTGAACATAATCTGGCCAATTAGAAATGTCTTCCCTGGCGGTATGACCAACGTCCGGTCTCGTGACCTGTCATTGCATAAACTGCCCCATGCTTGACGAAAAGCCTACAAACATGAACCAATAAATTAGTAAACAGTCAATTTTGCATGATATGTAACCACATTCTCTTTAGTTTATAGAATTGGTTTACATTGGTGTCATCTGTGTACCCGTCTCCTTTTGCACCATAAGCTGTGACATCAAAAATCGCCGCGCTTACAGTTTGTGGGATAAATAAAATGTAGCAAAAGCTCAACACTAAAACCATAAGTAAACCCTGCGAAGAGGAGAAGAAACATTACTTAAGCTAAGTGTAATGAACAAAAACCATGACTCCAAAACATTGCTCATATTTCTTACCATTATTTTCTAGAACCAAACTGAAGGTGGTAATTCTGTTGTTGCTAGATGATATGCAATGCATCAATTTATATTGTGAGACATGCAAGTAGATTAAGTGTATGCCAAGATTCTAATTATTTTCATACCAAAAATAAATGTGTTCTTTGACTAGTACATAAACACTTTTAAAAACTTCCCATACAAAGACACATTATATGTGTCTTTGTATGGGAAGTTTTTAAAAGACACATACAAAGACACGGGAAGTTTTTAAAAGTGTTTATGTACTAGTCAAAAAGTCTTTGACCGAGTGATTTAATTTTGACGATCATTATCGTCATGCATGAACCAAAGATATTTTCATTATAATATTACAAATTATAAACTATTTATTGCAATCATTTTTTTTAGTGGAAAACCACATTTTATTAGGGACTTCATAAAAACATCCAAACGATTTACAATAAAGTGGTAGGTAAGCGGACAACAAGCTGCGCCGCAACCCTCTTTTGGATAGCAAACCCAATCCGATTAAAAACAAACTTTTGATTCTTATGGGCTGATACGTTACTATACACAACTTTCTGAACCCTATTCAAAAGGTCCACGGCATCCGGAGCTAAGAAACCAAAAGTGTCAAAGGCAAAGGGGATAAACACGTGTTGATTCTCCATCTCTCGTGTTTAGCAATCATATGTTTTTATTTTCTTTAACATTGTGTTTTCTCGTTTGCTAAACCTGAGTTTAAATTCCCATTGACATTTCTTTTGGGATGCGTTAATTTTTTTAATCATTTCAAATATTTCATAACATGATTTCTCAACAAATATATAAAGTTCAAAGATATCATATGTATACGTTTAATTATGTTTGGAAAATGCATGTAATTACTAGAAACATTGAAACAAAGGTTATTTGGAACACTTATTTTAATGCTTTTACTATGAGTTTTCTTTTTCCTAAAATGATGTTGATGGAATAATTATTTACTTAAATGGGAGATTTGAAAATTATTTACCAAAATGAGTATTGTTTGAAAACTTCATTTTTCTTCTTCCTAATTTTTTACTTACAGGATTTTACCGAGAGACACATGACATATCATGATCTAGCAATGTTTCGTTACGAACAACCATTTAATAATGATAGTTATCATTATTACTACTCATCATCATTGAGAAGATATAGATGCAATACAATTTGTGTTTTGCGGAAGCATGAACAAGTATAACATTTTAACCAAGAGTGCGCAACTAGGGACCTAGACATATCATTTCTTGAAAAACCATAAGCATACTTGATGAAATCCGTACATAAATGAATCAAACTAATTTCTGATATGCACCTTAGCGACCTTAGAAAGACATGTTAAAAAGGTCAACACAACGGATAGTGAGTTCACATGTTTGCATCTAAAATCAAGTTATTTAAAAATGTAGATAACGTAAAGAGAGTTTTTAGCAATAGTTAATTACTCTAGTATTCATGATACAATAGCATGGGGTCCATATATTGCGACCGAAGCTTACATGTTGGTTTGTGCCTCCTACGGTCCTACGAAGTCTTTACCCTAAGTTGGCAATGTTTAGGTCAATATTACACCCGCTCAACCTCGAGTCGAGTTAGTGCGACTAACACGGGTGGAGTTTGTCAAGCCCGGTAGTAGTACTCGATACAACCTCACCAGTTAACCTTAGTTAATGGTCCAATGTGTGTGAGGACTTTTGGTGGTTATATTCACTAAGTATACATGCGATTATAACAATCTTACAAGATCCAAAAAGGTTTTTGCATGCTTTCTCCCCCAGAAGGAGTACTGCTATCCTAAAGTATACAAGTGTGAAAACTCACGTGCTAATAAACAAAAACAACTAAAGCAAAATATCTCGTACTACAATCCTAAAGTATACAAGTGCGTAAGTAAATGTGTAAGTGTTCCTAGAACCCATAGTATCCGAACAATCCAATTATTTATTTGTGTTTGACCAAAGTTTGACTCTTGTTGACTTTGACCAAAGTTTGACTCTTGTTAACTTTGACCAAAGTTTGACCGAGTTAAAGCGATTACATGTTGTTGATTTATAATCGAGTACATTAGCATAGAATTGTCGCACCCCAAACTACAATGGAATATGTTTGGGCATGAACTGTTGGTTCACAGCTCACAAGACACTATCATACAATTTAAATGACATTCTCTAAATTACTTAATTAAATTCAAATCAAGTACACACCGTCTGAAATATCTATATCTATATTACATATAAAACATTTTAAATGGACACAATTGTAATTTTACAACTTTAAGACATCGTTATAGTTAATACATGAGAAGCCGGTAAAATTGAATAACCTAACCTCCTCAGGCATCGTTCCATAGTTCTCCGACTCCCTTTTTTAGTTGCAATTACACCTTCCCAATCATCATACGATGTTGCAATTACCCATTCTTGTAACCCCTAATTCTCTTCAATGAAACCAGCGACCTTTAATTGCGATTAACCATCCTTCAATGAAACCGTCACCTGTAATCAGTGGTCAATAAATGCTTGGTTGTTATATTAACTTGTATAACTATGGCAGATGGTTGATTGTGCTTGCTTAGCCCCTCCCCCCTCCCACGATTGCAAAATCCAGGTTCGTTTTTGTGAAATTCATCAAATCATTTCATGAATGCAGTACAATTATTCAATTCGTATTATATGTTTTCTGTGTATCAAGGTCACTATGTTTGCACACAACATGTTCGTTTAAAGTCCTGTGTGAATTTTGCCAAATAATCAATCTTTCTTTCTTTTTCTTTTTTTTTTTGCACACCACAGTTGATTGATCCTTGTTAAAGTTTCAACATATTCAAGCCAACTAAAGTGAAGGCATCAAACTTTTTCTTCCCTATCCAGATGATAGTATTTTTAAAGATTTATAACCAAAAAAATATACGTTAAGTATAGCATATATTCTGGAATACGCTGCTTACTTCAAAGAGGCGTGTGTGGTTATTATAAACATAATCTATATTTCAATGATTAAAGGGCTTTGTGAATGCCCCTTGATGCCTGCTATCTCCGCCAACCCGGAGATTAATACATGTTGGACAGCTAAGTATCACAAAAAATGATATCAAACGAGCCCTAAACATCAAGGATGCCCCTCATCACTTATATGAACTTATACGAAAGAGGGACTTGGAGGAATCTGTCACCAACATCGGGTATGATATTTCCCGGACGACGCGTGAGAAGAGACACTTGCCACCATAATAGAAATTCTTGTTTCACATCACGACCAAGTGTTTGTCCAAGCAAAAAGGGGGATTTGACAAACTTAAGACGGAATGGGTTGGAGTGATGGAGTGTTTGACATTCAAATTTGATATCAACTACTCCAAGTGGTTATTTAAAGGAAGGAAATCAAACATGCTTTCAAAGAACACTTGGATGATGTATCCAGGGTTTATGCAACTTATTCTGGATGACTTGATGCCAGATGTTTCAAGGCTGGTCTACCCAGAAATATTTGATAAAAACGGAAATGAGATACCACCTACTGAGCCTCACCATGCTAAGATGGTGAAGTAAACTGTCTTTAAGGCTATGTTGGGGCATATTGGTCATAGTGGTTACAAGTATCAAGGAGAATTCCCTAATATGAAGTTCGGTTTGTTTGCTGAAATCGAACCTGACAGTGAAGAAACAAGTGAGAAAGATGATGATGATAGTGGAGACGATGGTGATGATGATAGTGAAGGCGAGAATGAAGAAGAGCCTGATTGTGAGGCTATCGATAGTGACTCAGTGGTTAAGGGTGAGCACCGAACCAATAAGATACACAACAAGAAGAGGAAGGCTAACAGTAAGCCTTCTATTGGTGGTCCTTCTCATCAATCTGAGGAAGAGGAGGAACCCGAGAGACCCTTAAAATGTATGAAGAAAGTAGGGGACTCCAAGAAGCTCGCTACTTCAAAGATTCTAACATCAGTGAAGGTAATCTTTCTTTTTGCTTCCACTATGACACAAACACCACCACAAACCATCCATGCTGACCCACATCAAACCTTACCCACCACCTTGTCCCGCACCTTAGAAGCCTTAAAGGGCAAACAAGTTCACATGCCAAGACTCAAATCCAAATCGAAAATCAAACCTTCACACGCCCCTAGGAAACTTCATGACTCACCCATAACCTCTCTCGAACTCTCTCCCTCTCACCAAGACCTACCTATACAAGGCCTTCCCTTACTTCAAATAACCGAACCCGAAACTGAACCAACCCATACCATGATGATCCAACAAACACCTCTCTCACCACCTAGGACTACCTCACCAATCCTTTTAGCTCTACTTTGACCTCACTTCTTATGGGCACAACCTTCTGGCCATCTACTTTAACATCCTCACCTATTACCTTACTCATAACCTCACCTAGCACTACCCAAACATCCATTGAACCCTCAATCCTACCCCTAGCCTTAACCACATCCCTAGCCAACCAAACCATAAACATGCTACCCATGCCACACCTAAATCCACCTTTTCCATTACACCTCCCACAATCACCAAATCACTAGTCATTTCAGCCGTCCCCCTGTCAAGTGGTAAGCCTCATGTGTACACGGATCCTATCCTTGATAGGATTCAGGATGTTGGGGACATTTTGTGATAGTCTTTCATATTTGTACTCAATATATTGCTTATGCATTTGTAAGCTTGTTATACTTATCTTTTGTATATTTGGGCCCAAGGCCATTTGTACTTGATCCCATTGGGCCGTTCATAATGAATAGATAGTGTATGAGATTACACACTATATATAGAGTGTGTACCTTATACATACATAACCTTTTGTCAAAATCTTATCTTAAAAACTCTCAAACTCTCTCTTCTCTCCCTTTCTCTCGGCAATAAACTTATACCAAACAAGATCCGAGATCTCGGTCCTCATTAGTGATTTCCGCTAGCTAGTGTAGAGGTTGATCTAAGATAACTAGAAATAGTGTTGTTTGATCCGGTCA
The DNA here is from genome assembly GCF_021521415.1 of Bidens hawaiensis. Classification (NCBI taxonomy): domain Eukaryota; kingdom Viridiplantae; phylum Streptophyta; class Magnoliopsida; order Asterales; family Asteraceae; genus Bidens; species Bidens hawaiensis. The sequence continues at coordinate 1,695,010 of NW_027491277.1, forward strand.
CGAGACCTATAATTGGTATTAGAGCTTTTGTACTCTACTAGTTGTAGATCTCGGGTCACAACCTTGGATTTTGGTCTTGTTTGTGTTGAAGACGGATTTTCAAGAAGTTCTTGTGGGTTACGGGTTGTTCAAGCCACAAAAGTGTTCAAAAGTTGATAATATAGTGTGTTCAAGCTTTGGGTGTTAAAGTTTGTGTGTTAATTTGTGAAGATTCAAAGTTTAAAGTCTCAAAGATTAAAAAATTTGGTGTTGAAATGTGTTGAAATATGGGTGCTTGTTAAGATCCATAAAGTGTTAAAATTTGATTAAAGTGACGTTCATAGGAAATGCAATCTTGGAAAAAGGTGGCAGAAAGTACACATTGTACTTTCCACAAGTACAGTTTTATTTGAATCAGTGCGTATCTGAATCAAACCCAAGTTGAAGTCTAATCGAGTTCAAGTGTAATCGAATCGAATCAAGTTGCTTAATCTAATCGAATCTCAAAGTATTCTAATCAAACCAAATTTGTAATCGAATCGAATCCAAGTTACATTCTAATTGAATCATAACCTAATTGAATCGAATTGCCATTCGATTAGATTATAATCTAATTCAATTAGTTTCATCAATTCGATTAGATTTTCTATTCATTCGATTACTTTATACTTAAACATTTTCTCAGAAGCTGCCTATCCATTTGATTTCTCTTCATTTGATTACTTTTCATTTGAATACTCCATACTTGTGATTTTCAAGTAGGATCTGTTGTTGTTTGTGTTCGATCTTGAAGCTATATAAGTAATGGACAATCCAATGGAATAAGTTAAAAATGATGTTGTAAAAGGTTACATGATCTTTGAGAACGAGACCGAAACTACAAATAAGCCTCCAAAGTTGATGAATTGGGATAATGATTTTGAGGAATTCAAGTGGTGATTTAAGAACTACATTATAATTCTTGATTATAACCTTCTTAGATCCCTTGATCAAGGTACATATAATCCCACAACTACTATTGCTGATGGTGAAGTTCCTAAGCCTGATACTGCCTACGATGACAATGATATAAAATGTTTTAGTGATGATCAAAAGGCCTTCGGTGTTCTTAGTGTTTTCCTCTCACGTGAAATTGAACTAACCTTGACGGATCACGCCACGGCTAAAGGTCTTTGGGATGCTTTAATGATCAAGTTTGAAGGAAACATTGAGATGTGAAACGACAAGGGAATGTTGAAGGGAGAATCCAACATGCTCAATTATGTACAAGGAGAATCAATTGCTAATCTTATTCAAAGATTTAAGACCTTGATTACCAAGATCAAAAGTGCTGGTATTGAATATGATCATATTGAAATCAATGACAAGCTGCTCAACTCCCTTCCATATGCCTAGAACAGTAGTGTGATCACAATCAAGAGAACCACTAATCTTCAAAACACCACCCTTGTTGACCTGACTTCCATTATCAAGTCATTTGAGATGGATGACAAACTGAGGATGGGAAGTCATATTAGTTCTCTCAATAAAGCTGGGATATCCACTGGATCAGGTATAATTACATCATTTCTGAGTCAAGCACACCCTGCTTTTCAAACTGCAAAATCTACATTCAAGACCTCTGTTGGATCTCAAGCATCATCAAGCTCAAGTTCATTCCAAGATGCAGTTGATAAGGCCGTTTCACAAGCCCTAAGAGCTCATGGGATCAAGAAACCTGAAAGCAATCAAGCTCACTCTGCTCATCAAACCATTTCACCTGATGACTCAAATGTGACACTGTTTTATGCCTTTATGGCAAGCCATGAGGAGTTTTTGCAAGGAAATCTGATTCCTCCTTCATTTGAGCAAGAAGATCTTCCTGAGATCAACAAGAAGGATCTCAAGAAAAAGGACATCAAGTACCAGATGACCATGGCTGTTCACCGAGCTACAAATTTTATGAAAAAGTATGGGAAGAGCAGCTTCAAAGATGCTGATGGAAAGAATATTTAGTTTGAGTAAGACAACCTATGTTGCTACAACTGCAATGAAACATGTCACTTTGCAAGAGAATGCACCAATCCTCCTATGGCTGTTAATGGCATCAAGATCACCGAGATGTCTGACAATCAGGGTGCTAACAGACATGCTAAAAGGGCTGTTCTAAATTACTCCTCGAAAGTAAGTGGATCCAAGGGAAACTTCGAGTCGAGCTCAAAGGCCATGATTACAATAACAGCTGAATATACTCAACCAGATTGGGAGGATGACCAATTTGAGGAGCTGAAGAATCCTCTGACCTTTGCTGGAATGGCCTTCATTGATCAAGAAAGCACCTCATCAAGCCCTACTGCTGAAACACCTGCACCTACCGCTGTCATTCTCGGGGTACACAAACTTTTCTCACAAGCTTGTATTGAAAAAGTTATGCACAATAGAACTGATAATACTGCCATTATTGATGAAAATCTTAGCCTTAGATGTTAGAATGATGATCTTAGGTAAGCTGAAAAGATTTATGCCACTAGAATTAAAACTCATAATAATGATATGGCAAAACTTAATGAAAAAATTTTCCAAGCTGAAAAACTAGCTGAACACCATGAAAGATGTGTTGTGGAATTAAATGCTAAAATTGGCAAATTAGAGCTAGATTTGGCCAAAGGAAATAGTCGTTGACAAATTTGAGTTAGCTTCTAATAAGCTTAATGGGATAATTGGGGCATAGATTGGGGTGAGAAAAAAACACTGGAATAGGGTATCGTAATACTGCTGTGCCACCTCTGTTTAACAAGAATTATACTAGCTTTCCTCACTTTAGTTTCAATACCCCACTTGAGAATGAGATGGTCTATGGTATTGGTCATGTGCCAAAACCAAAGACATTTACTCCTACTGTTCCCAAGACCGTTGATCTAATTATTCTATCAATTAGTCCTAATGGTAATTCATCTTCTTCGGAAGGTTGTGTAGAAGAAAGTGATTGTGTGGAAACAAACAAGGCTTTTGGAGACAAACGGATTTTAAATTCACTTTTTGGTTCATGTGTGAATCTAAAATCATCTATTGTTAACCCAGTCTGTAATAATAATACATTGAAGAATATTTTGAACAATCATGTAATTTCTGAGAGTGTTTATGTTGGCACTTCTCTTGATGATGTGAATAAAAACGAGGTTTCTACTTTTGATAGTGATTGTGAAACTGTTTTTGATGAGATTGTTTATAATAGAAATGTGCATGGAAAGGTGTCTGTTGAGACAAGCAAACCTAGTTGTTCACCAAATGATTGTAAAGTGGAGGGAGATAACATTAGAGAAAATTGTTTTGATAATGAAAACCAAGTACCTCAAGTAAAAATGTTCCACCACATAGAAACAATTTTTATCAAATAACTAATCAAGCTTATCATCCTCAAATGTATAATCAATTTGATAACAGCTACTATGGGAGTCATCAACAAGATTATATCAATTCATTATATTCAAATGTTTTTGATGACCATGGTTATAGATTAGATAAGTTGTTTGTTCCTTTCCAAGCATAACCTTATTCACCACAACCCATGTATCATAGTTTTGACGAGTTCTATAAGGATAACAGAAAAAGACTTTGTTACGTGTGTGGTAACCCATCTCACCTTGCAAGGCATTGCAAGAACTGGCATATAAGGCAAAAAGAACTAAACAGTTAGTTTAATCACTTCTGTTTCAGAGCTAGTCCAATCTCAAGAACAAGAAATGATCGATCTGATAGTTCTGCCAGTGAAATGGATGTGAGATCCATAAATAAGAAAAAACAGTAAATCTCCTTTCAGGATAACCAAAAAGGAGAGAGCAAAAAGGAATTCTAAGACTGAAAAGTCAAGGAATTCAACAAAAAGGAATTAGAAAAGGAATCCAAAGATTGAGAAATCTGAGAATTTTGTTTTGAAACCAAGAAAATTATCCAAAACCAGGAAACCTGCGCGTGCATCGATTCTTAAGGATTGTTCTTCTGATTTTGACACGTCCAAAACTTCATAATTGATGACACGGGAATATTAGATGGTAACTATGTGGTAAACGTTCCCAAGACAACTAAGTCTCGGGAACCCATGTCTAATTAAATTATTAATCTGTGTAGGGTAAGTCGAGAAAGTCTGTCAACAGTATTTGGTACCTAGACAGTAGTTGAACCCGACACAAGACGAGAGATGAGTCCTTACTATTCAACATTAAAATGTTCAATGGTGGACACGTTTCTTTTGCTAAAGACGTGGGTGGTAATATCGCAAAATATGGAAGAGTGTCGAATGGGATCCTGACATTCGATGACGTCAATATGGTGAAACAACTTAACCAAAATCTGCTGAGTGTCTCACAAATCTGTGATCGAAAGTACTCCACACTATTCACTGAGAATGAATGCTTGATTCTCAAACCAGGTTTCAAAGTCCGAGAAGAATGGATATTGATGTGTATCCGAGACATAATGATGCTTATATATTAGATATGAATAGATCTTACTCACGTAGGACCGCTTCATGTTTAATATCTAAGGCTTCAGAGAACGACTCATCTCTATGGCATAAACGTCTTGGCCATGTAGATTTCAAAAACTTAAACAAATTGGTCAAAGGTGTGCATGTGAGGGGATTACCTATTAAATCTTTCTCTTGCATTGAAAAATGTAGTTCATGCTCTAAATGCAAGCAACACAAGCTCCCTCACAAGCGTAAGACGATTAATTCCATAGATTCCATCCTTCAGCTGTTGCATATAGATTTGTTTGGTCCTATCCATCCATTGGCAATTGGCCAAAAAACCCATTGTCTTGTGATTAATGATGACTTTTCTCGTTTCAACTAGACATTCCTTTTAGGGCACAATGATGAAACCGCCCAGTTTCTGATCAAGTTCATTACGCTAGTGGAGAGGCAGACAAATATGAAGGTTAAATGTATAAGAAGCGATAATGAAACCGAATTTTTCAACAGAGCTGTGAATGAATTTTGCAGTTCAAATGGAATTGAACGCCACTTCAGTACACCTTACACTCCACAAGAAAATGGTGTAGTTCATGTTGTAACAGGACATTGATTGAAGCTGCCAAAACAATGCTGTCAGACTCCAAACTTCCTTTGTTCTTCTATGGTGAAGCAATTAACCATGCTTGTTTCATTCAGAACCCTGTAATCATCAACAAGCGCATGAGGAAGACTCCTTATGAGGTCTAATACAAGACAAAGCCGCAAGTCAACTACTTAAAGGCATTTGGATGTGCCTGCACCCTGCTGCTCCATACTGGTGCTCAGCCTGAGACAACATAAATTTGCTGAAAAGGCAGATGAGTGTTTGTTTGTTGGTTATGCTGCTAACAAAACTGTTTATCGTGTCTATAATAAGAAGACCAAGCTGATAATGGAATCATTCAATGTTGACAGGCAAGAGCTTAATACCACTGATGCACGCACGGGACCAGATTGGTTGTTTGATTATGACTACCTGTTCAAACAGTTTCGTGGCATGTACACTCCACCACCTTCAAACACTCAAGTCCCATCTTCTTTAACTGAGCCACTGTTGATAAAATACATTATCAATAGTTTTTCTGAAGTGAGTCTTCCTACTCAGCCTTCCAACAGAATATTACCACGCATTGAACCACCAGTTGATCCATTGCCAATAAATAATCAAGTTGTTAACATTCTTGCTCATCAAGCTGCCGATTCAACTAAACTAGTTGAAGTCGAATATGTATCCAATATAGATTCAGATGATTCCTTTCAGTCTGCTGATAATGTGGAACAACATCAGACTGAACCTGTGCCAGATCTTCAAGTAGCTAGCTCCAAGCATGGTAGAATATGTCGCCACACCTCCCTCTCAAGAAGAAATTGTTCAAGTTGCTGCTCCTCTCGAAGAACCTGATGCTGGTGATTCTGACAACACTGAATCCACTCCTATCAATGCGGTTGCTGTTCCATATGGTGAAGATCTCTGGGATGAACAAATTGCCCAAGAACATTGAGTTGAACAACCAGACTCCATTCAATCTGCCAATGGTGTTTTTGTCAATGCTCCTCTCATCTTTCATCCGATGGAGAACTTGTCTGTTAACCTCCAAGCAGAACCTGTCACCATTGTCGACGACATTCCTCAACTACCCATACATCGATGTCATCCTACTAAGAACATCATTGGTTCTCCATCTGCTACCATCCAAACAAGGAGTAAATGTGGTAACATTAACAAATGTTTTTTTTGCTTGTTTTATTTCACAGGTAGAACCAAAGGACTACAAAAAGGCCCTAAAGGAAAACCCGTGGGTTGAAGCTATGCAAGAAGATTAATTGCAGTTCAAGAAGCTTCATATTTGGAGGCTAGTTAAGATGCCAGAGAACAAGAGACAATTGGGACGAGATGGGTATTCTTATAAGGGGGTAATTATAAGAAACAAAGAAAGATTGGTTGTGCAAGGTTTCTCTCAACGTGAAGGTCTTGATTATGATGAAACTTATGCAACTGTGGCCAAAGTTGAAGCAACTCGTCTTTTTCTAGCCTATGCCTCGTACATGAATTTCAAAGTGTATCAAATGGATGTGAAGACCGCTTTCTTGTATGCGAAAGTAAAGGAAAAGATCTATGTGAAGCAGCCACCAGGTTTTGAGGATCCTAATCGCCCGAACTACGTGTACCGTCTTGATAAAGCTCTTTATGGCCTTCACCAGGCACCTCATGTTTGGTATGCCACCCTAGCAGAACACTTGCTAAAGAATAGCTATAGAAGAAGAGTTATCAATCAAACGCTCTTTATCAAGAAGGTGAAAAGTGATCAGATTCTGGTCCAAGTGTATGTTGATGATATTATCTTTGGATCTGCATCTGATAAACTGTGTAGACAGTTTACCGAGTTCATGCAAAGCCGGTTTGAGATGAGCTTGTTAGGAGAGATAACTTTCTTTTTGGGTCCTCAAGTTGAACAAAAGGAGGACAGAATTTTAATTCATCAAGAAAAGTATGTTCAATATATCGTCCAGAAGTTTGGGTTCAAAGACTCTTCTCCTTTTCACACTCCGATTGCTACCAGACCTATGCTTGCTACAGATCCATCAGGAACTCTAGTTGATCAACATCTTTATCAATTCATGATCGGTTCCCTGATGTATCTCACTGCCAGCAGACTAGACATCATGTTCCCTGTCTGTCAGTGTGCCAGATATCAATGCAATCCAAAAGAATCCCACTTGACTGCTGTAAAGCGTATCTTCCGGTACCTAAAGGGAAAGCCTTGCTTAGGTCTTTGGTATCACAAAGATTCCCCAATGGTGCTGCATGCTTACACCGAGGGACGCAATTTTGATCGAAAATCAACATCAGGAGGATGTCAGTTCCTAGGTGATAGGTTGATCTCTTGGCAATGCAAGAAGCAAGTCACCGTGTCCACCTCCACTGCTGAAGCAGAATACATTTCCGCCTCTGCTTGCTGCTCTCAAGTAATCTGGATCCAGCATCAGCTGCTGGATTATGGTTTGAATTTCTTTATCACCCCGATTAAGTATGTTAATGAAGCAGCAGTTTGTATTGTTAAAAACCCGGTCAAACATTCAAAGACAAAACACATTGACATCTGAATGTACTTAATTCGTGATTGTTATGACCGAAAACTTGTCACTATTGAAAGGGTCCACACTAATTACAACTTTGCATACCTGTTTATAGAAGCTTTTGATCGTGCTCGATTTTTGTATCTTGCTGAGTCATTGGGCATGATCTCGTTTGTTCAAAATTATGTATTTTTGTTTTATTTTACTTAATTTTCACTACAATAAAAAGGGCTTTTTAGGACCTTTTGTATGGGATGCTTGTAAAATAGGGTCCTAAATCTATTTAATAGGACAAATGAACATTTTGGGTTCTTTTACAATATACGCTACAGAACTGGTGTCCTAAAAGTTATTTAATAGGATGGATGATTCTTTGGGGTCGTATTATCATATAACTTAATAAGAAACTTAAAATGTAAATCTTAATAAAGTAATCTATAAGACATGTAGTTGTTGGTGTCCCATTATGTGGTAATCTAATAGGACACTTTATCACTGGAGGTCTTATTATAACATAACTTAATAAGACACTTTATAGTTAAGTCATAAATGTTTGGTGTTATAAGACCCTTTCCAGTCGAAGTCATATAAGAACATAACTTAATAGGACATTTTACACCATGGTCATATAACTTTAACCTTTATAAGACGCATAATCATTGTGATGTTATTATAATACACCGTAATAGGACATTTGATATTTTAGTCATAAAACATCTGGTTTTAGTTCCCACCCCATCGTCCGACTAGCGACTGACTAATGATTTTTACAACACTGCGTCAGGGACCAAAAGATTTACTTACCGAGTATTTATTTTTAATTCAATAACCGTAGTTCCATGGCGGCAGCTGTTCCAAACTCCGTTCAATGCTTCGGTCGGAAGAAAACCGTCGTCCACTACAAAAAAAAAGTGACCATTAGAGACTAAAGTATCATAGACTAGGAGATCAGTCCCAAATGCATGATATTTGGGACCGATTTTTCAGTTGCTATAAATATTAAAGACTGATTTTTATGTGACTGATATTAGCGAAAGATGATTAGTCGCTAATACTATGGCACCGTATTTGATACTAAAATTCAGTCACAAGTACGTCTAGCCAATATAAGTTTTTGGAGGGAAACTTAACGGCGACTGAATTTCAGTTTTAAATACGTAATGAAAAATAACACAAATGTATGGAGATTGATCTTCAGTTTCTGACATGGAAGAAATGTATCAGAGAATGAAAGTTAGTCATAAATATTTCCAATGGATTAAATTAGGGACTGATATCAGTCTTTCACGCAATTTGTATATTAAAGGATCAAGGACTAGTTTTAAGTCTTTAATTATTTAGTGTAATTTCTACCATTTTAAGGAAAGTTTTAAAGACTTAAATTCAGTCTCTAAAATCTTGTAAGGGACCGAATTCAAAACTAATATTCAGTCTCCAAAAAACTTTGTAGATTAAATAAGTAGATGTAAAAATAAAAATTACAGTTAAACTGATAACAATTATAATAAACATTATCTTAAATATATATAAACGAAACATCCTTACAATTTTTTTCGAAGCTACCATATTGCGTTATTTGTAAATAGAGGCATTCTCATGCATTTGACCAGAGTTCACAGGTATGAGTCTCACCAAACCCAAATAACCCTTAAACGAGTTATAACATCTCATTAAATTAAAAATTAGTATCACAAAATATTAGATAAGAAAATCCTATAAGATAGGGATATAATAAATATAGTTTCCATTTTTTTGAAAACAATATATTATTTATAATTAAGAAACAATTTTATAGTAAAAAAAAATAACAGGTCATAGGTCTCACCCAACCAAAATAACTTTTAAATCGAGTTATAATATCTCAATTATTTGTGATACTCTTTCATCGACGAATTCTTAAGTATAGTATCAATTTTCTTACAATAAATAAAATTAAAATACAAAAAAAATATAAATATTATAAACGAATAATGTAAAACAATCTCGTTCAGTGGGGATAAAAACTGGTTATATTATATAACTAGTGTTCTTCCCGGCGCATAGCGCCAGGCAGGTTGGTAAAACCCAAGCAATGGTAAAACCTGGTCGATGGGGTAAGTCGACACGAATTCAGCAGTTTTTGGTGACGTGTGTTATTATACCAAAACTAAGACAAGAAATAAAGCAAAAAAAATTATAAAGTTAGGGTGGACCAATGGTGTGGCGTCGGTAGGTATAACACGGTCAGTGATAAATCCTCGTTATCGATCCCGGATGTTGAGTTTACGCGAACTCGGTCGGTTTTCGCCATGTTTTTTACTGTACTGGAACCAAAAAAACAACATCAGCAGTCATTCGGTTTTCGTTACGGTATTGGAACTAAAATAAAACGCGGTGAGTCTAGGAGAATTCAGTCGGTTTTCGTCATGTTCCTTATAGTACCTGATATACATCTATTTATACATCTTGAATCCCATGTAAAGTTGTGTTTCTTTAATGTTTTGAGTTCGGTTTGATTCGTGTTTTGTTTATCTTTTATTAATTTAGGTTTTGAGTCAACTTTTATATATTTATCATGTTTTAACTCTTTTGTTGTCTTGCATGTTTTACTTAATTCTTTCTATCGTTTCATGCGAAGTTTATGTTCGTTTTACTCGTCAATGACTACATGATTAGTTCACTTAGAGTTTCGATTTGTTTTCACGTAGATGGTGGCTTTGGAGTCAAGGAAAAGAAGTTCTAGAAGTTTCTCATCGTTATTTGGAGTTCAAGAAAGGGATCTAACATGATTAAAAAATAAATAAAAAGCAAAAAACGAAAATTCCCTTTGGAGGGCGCCGCCACGCGCGAAGGCTAGAGGCCATTCCCGTCGCGCGGCGCCTAGGCCTTCCTGATCACTCGTTTTTGCAAAGCCCAAGCCCGTTTCTCGTTTTATATAAAGGGGGTTGCATTCCTAGCTGAATCTAAGCATTGTGGCAGCCGATTTTGAGAAGGTTTTCAAGATAGTTGTTTTGAAGATAGGAATCATTAAGGGATCAGGGAGCTTCCATTTAATCGATCAAGAAAGGAGTCTTACGGGTTATATCGCTCTACTTTCTTCGTTCTTCTTATTTATCATGAATCTCTTTTGTTTTCTTTGTTTAGGATTATTTTTAATAATGATTCTAGGCTAGACTTCATGTCTACCTAGGTTTGATGAACATGTTTGACGCCTAATTCTTTCTTTGGACAATTGTTTGATTATGGTTTCGTTTTATTAATAGTAAAAGACTTGGTTTTGTTTTCATGATGCGTATAAGTATTTGTTATCTTGGTTGATTATTTAACTATTGCTTCACATGTATCTTGTTTTATATTGATTGTGTTCTTTAGATATTAGGGTTCATGTTTAATCTTTACTTGGTGTTTTGATTATTATGGTTGAATAGGCCTATTAGATCATAGAAGCTTGTTAATTGTTGATTAGGATTTTGAATGTTTTGCTAAATTCTGATAGCTGTAAGGTGAGGAGTTGCTCATGGTCAATTGCATGCTAGGATAGTTAGTGACAATATTCTTGCTTATTGTGTCGATCCTTATTCATGATGTCATGTTTAATTTATCAAGTTATCTAGGGTTTAGTATTTCGTGAGATTGCTTGCTTTAGATACTATTAATTAACCCTAATTGATGACTTTGCGGAAATCAATAATACTGATTGCTTAATAATCTAATAACTTTTCTTTGGGATTTCGTTTGATTCGGTCAAGGGTCCTTTAGGGTTTATTAGATGAATACGTTCAGAAATCAGTTTCCATAATCATGTTATTTGTCCATTGCTTGATGATTGTTGATGCATGGGATTCTTACCTAGGTAGATTCCTTCTCTATTTGGTTTTGATCTTGTGTTTGGTTGCTTGTTTTACGTTTACTTGCTTATTTGTTTTCTTAGTTTAATATTAGTTTTAAAATCCCCCTTAAAACATTAATAATAAATAGTCGTGTCGTAAGTCGAGTCTAATTAGTTAATTAACGTAATTTATAGAGTCCTCTGGGTTCGATATTCCGGACTTACTTAGCTTAGTACAATTGACCGGTTCACTTGCCGGTGTTTTGTTTAGTTGAGTCTTAGGTGTAGTTTTTATTACTTGTTTAATTTAGTTAATATTTAATTGACTGTTTTGAGCACATCAAGTTTTTGGCGCCGTTGCTGGGACTCTTAGCAATTGTGTTATTAGCTTTACTTGGACTTATCTGCTACATACGTACTATTTGTTTTATTTTTGTTTGAGTCGTAGGAGTCTAATTTAAGTTTTAGTTTATTTTTAGGTATTCGAGTCTACTCACTTAGTCTTTTGCGTTTTTCAGGTTTATGCCACATCTTCGTTCGCAAGGACCACCGCTAGATAATCTTGGATCTTCTCCGTTGAAGTCTGAGGCTAGTTCGTCACAAAAGTCATCTCCGCACAGTTCACCACCCGAAAGTCCAAGACGTCAAGATCAAATGGCCGACAATAGGACAATTGCTGCTCAAGCCTTCGATGGCTTAACCGGAAACAGTCATGCATCGTCGTTCCCCAGATCGAAAACCCCAACTCGTGGCAAATTCCGTCATACGTCATGAACAACATCGTTCAAACCAATCAGTTTAATGGGCGTGATGACGAGGATGCACCGACTCATATTAACCGACTTTACTGCGTTCTTAAAACTTTTAATTTACAAGGTGCTACCGAAGATGCTATTTTCTTACATTTTTTTCCCGTTTTCACTTGCAGGTAAAGCAGCTACTTGGCTTGACACGCAGCCACCTGGCACGTTCACTACTTGGGAGGCGTTACGCTCAGCTTTTATCAATAAGTTTTCTCCTCTGCTAAAGCGGCTGCTCTTCGTGATCAAATTCATTCTTTTCACATGGAACCGGGGGAGCAATATTTTCATGCTTGGGAACGTTTTCAGAACATGCTAGCTCGTTGCTCACAGAATGGTCTCACACCATGGGCTCTCGTGGAGAAATTTTACAACGGACTGAACTACGAAACCCAAGTTTGATTCGACGCGGCCACGGGAGGAAGTTTACAGGCAAGGAAAAATGTCACCGAGTGTAACGAGATGTTTGAGAGCTTCGCTCAATCGGACCTTGCCAAAGTGCCACATCGCGGGAATTCCACTCCCGTTAGCAGTACATCCTCATCCGCTCGAGGTGTACACCAGGTTAATCTGGATACTAGTGTGGCACCTGCTTTGGAATCACTAACTTGAGAGGTTAAGGAGCTGAAGGCCAAGGTGGACAGGTGCGAGTTTTGTAGAGGTGGACATGGTACTTTGGACTGCCCGATGATGAAACAACAGGTCGATTTTGTTGCTGGTCAGAATAGGTTTTCCAACAATTACAACAATAGCAACAATCAGAGTTGGAACACCTACAAGAACCCGAATCAGAATAATTCTAATTGGCGTCCGTCAGGCGCACCACCCGGATTTCAAAATTCTTATGCTTCAGGACAAGGTCAGTATATTAATGATGATAATACCAATAATACTAATGTTCAAAATAATGCGCAGGATTCGAACAGTGGAATTGGGCGTTTGGAAGAGATGATGAAGCAAATCCTGGAGAGAGATCAAGTTACACAAAAAAAGTTTGCCGAACACGATTTGCTTTTCAAGAATCAACAATCTTCTATTCTCGATATTCAAAGAACTGTTGTTGATATTGCTCGTCGTTTAGAAGAAAGGCCTCCAGGTTAGTTTTCGGGTATTCCTCAACCTAATCCGGCTGCTCAATTGAAAGCCATCTCCACTCGTAATGGTAGGGTTTTTGGTCCGGAGGTAGTTAGTAGAGTAATTGGGAAAGATGGGGATGATGAATTGGTAGATGAGGAGATAGAGGTAGAGGCTTCGGGTAAGTCACAAGTTACAACACCGATTATTGAGCCACTAGTTGAAAAGAAGCCGGTTGGAGTCCGGCCACCACCACACATCATTAACCCTGCTTATGTCCCGTATCCCGCTCGTCTACAGCATCAACAGTATACTAAAGATTACGGGAATTTTCTTATTTAGCCAATTAAGTGTTAACCTCCCGTTCGTCGAAGTCCTCCAACATATGCCTAAATACGCCAAATTTTTGAAAGACCTTCTTAAAAGAAAGGATAAGTTGGAGGAGCTGTCGACTGTACCGCTAAATGGAGAGTGTTCTGCGGTAGTTCTTAATAAAGTACCGGAGAAATTACCCGACCCCGGCGTTTTTACCATTCCATGCCTTTTCGGAAGTGATACGACATGTCAAGCATTGGCCGATCTTGGAGCTAGTATAAACCTCATGTCATATTCTTTGTATGAAAAGCTAGGCCTAGGAGAGCTCACTCCTACTCGTATGGCGTTGTCTTTAGCCGATCGTTCCGTTAAGTATCCGAGGGGTGTCGTGGAAAATTGCTCGTTAAAGTAGATAATTTTGTTTTTCCCACAGATTTTGTCGTTTTAGATATGGAGGCCGACGAGAGAGTTCCTATCATTTTGGGTCGTCAATTCTTACGTACCGCTAGGGCGGTCATTGATATGTTTGAAGGTAAGATAACTCTTAGAGCCGGTGATGATAGTGCCATTTATTTGGCTAAGTCCATGACACATCCGAGTGGTCAAGACGGTCTTATTGATCCATGTCATCCAGTTTACTCGATAGAATCATTTATCTCGGGTATGGGTCCTAGTCTTGACGATTCCCGTTCGGTCAGTTTTAGTGTGAAAAAGGAGCGAAAGGTTTCTAGTTTTTGGGTAATGGTAAAATTTATTGGAGAGAGAAGTGGTGGTAAGCGAAAGATTGAAAAGGTTCGTGGAGTTAAAAAGAAGAAGACCAAGATTGATGAATGGTTGGATCGTGATTCGGTATCTTTGAGGGCATCGGAGTTCTACCGAGGTGGAGACCGAGGTGGAGGAAGCTCCACTCGGTCCGCCACGTGATTCGTATAACATGGGTTCTTGAGTGAAAACTAAAGTGTAGAGTTTGTATACTTTATTTTATTTTGATTTCTATTTTCTCTTTCTTTGAGTCACTAACGTAGTTTTTTGTAGTTCGACTCTGTTTTGTGTTTTTGAGTTTTGCTAGTTTGGAGATTGAACGAGCTAGAGAGACGATCCCCAATGAAGAATCTAATGTAAAAGACAAGTGTGGGGATGGAGTAGCAGTGGAGCCGTATACTTTATGTTTATTATTATTTGCTCCTGATTATTCATGTTTTATTTGTGAATTGGTGAAGCACTTTGAATGCATAATATCTATCACGTTTGATAAGATACACTTTTAGATATGTTTGTTTTGTTTTGCCGCTTACGTTCGTGAGAGAAGGAGTTACCATTTGTTGAGCACGTTCGTAGTTACAGGGCATTCATGGAAAGAAGACTTTGGCATCATGTTTCATTCGCATATTACCAGCTAAGTCTTTTTCATTATCTAGCTTGTTAACTTTTTAATTTGTTATTATGTTTTTAGTGTTTAGGATTTTAGTTTTTTTTTGTAGTCCGACTTTATTTTTATTTTAAGTCATCATTATCCTTGCATTGAGAACAATGTATAATTTAAGTGTGGGGATAAGATATTTGAGTCGTAGTTTAATTTTGCTTTAGTTTAATTTTGCTTTAAATTAAGAAAAATAAAAAAAAATGAAAAAAATAAAGAAATTTAAAAAAAATTGAAAAATGTTTAAAAATGTCCCTTGAAATTAGTTTTTTGCGTTAAAGTGGGAGATGATGATATTTATCGAAAATTGGTTTTTCAAACTACTAATAATATGAGATAAATATAAGAAAGCGCACTTAACTCGGGATGTGTCGGTAGGCTCAGCCTTGAAAATGAAAGGGCAATTTGATAAAATGGGTCGCAAAACTCTTGTGGGTAAAGCGTTTTGTCCGTGTAAGATAAGTAATGAAAGGTCGGGCCATACTCAAGCCTCAATTTTTTGTATGAAAAGTGGAAATATTATAAAGTTTAAAAATTTGAATACGTTATCATATGATGCTTAGGTAGGTTTAACGTTAGAGTATGCCGTGTAGCCTGTGATAAATCTTAAACTGCTAGCTTTAGTGTTTTACACATCATTGGCGTATGGTTTTATAACCTTAAATCATGTATTGATGGGATGCCCCGGGTCCGGAGACCATGGGTCTGTATGCCTTCATCTGGGTATTCACAATTTCAAATGGGGTTGTGAATATTTAAAATTAAGCTAAAAAAGAGCAAACCCGCAGATTTCTGCCACATAAGTCTTTAAACATGATCACAAAAGTACAAAAGTACAAATGCATTACAAACTTGATCATCCACGCTGTTAGCCATGTGGGGTCCCCTTGCTCGCGTCTCATTACCATTAAGAAACAGGCCACAAGGGACACGCCACATGTAAGCCCTACAGATGAAATTTTGCATACTCACCTATGGTAATGATTCGGTGTATTGCTTAATAACGGGGGTATGTCATGTTGTAGGGAACACTAGCTATAAATTAATTAACCTTAATAATATCTAATGGTTGCTTGGTAGACTTTGATGCTTAACCTTAGGTGGATAAACAATACCCTTGATTGTCTTAACTATTCATGAAAAAATAGAGCAACAAAAGTTTTAAATCTGCTAATTTTGAGGTATAAGTCAAGTTGGGGTGGTCTGGTCCGGTAAAAGCTGAAAATAAGCGGGTCTTAATTGTGTAAACCACTGAGCAATATTATTGTCGGATCTTATTTGTCCCGGTAAAGATGAAGGCATGGGTTTAAGTGGACAACAATATCGGTGATCGCGGTTTTTGCGTTCTTCTAAGTTTTAAAATTAACCTATATGTTTGTTAGCCTGAAATTTTCCGAGATCCAACTGCATAAGACTTTTTCAGGGACGAAAAAAGAGTAAGTGTGGGGATATTTGATATACATCTATTTATACATCTTGAATCCCGTGTAAAGTTGTTTCTTTAATGTTTTGAGTTCGGTTTGATTCGTGTTTTGTTTATCTTTTATTAATTTAGGTTTTGAGTCAAGTTTTATATATTTATCGTGTTTTAACTCTTTTGATGTCTTGCATGTTTTACTTAATTCTTTCTATCATTTCATGCGAAGTTTATGTTCGTTTTACTCGTCAGTGACTACATGATTAGTTCACTTCGAGTTTCAATTTGTTTTCATGTAGATGGTGGCTTTGGAGTCAAGGAAAAGAAGTTCTAGAAGTTTCTCATCGTTATTTGGAGTTTAAGAAAGGGATCTAACATGATTAAATAATAAATAAAAAGCAAAAAACGAAAATTCCCTTTGGAGGGCGCCGCCACGCGCGAAGGCTAGAGGCCATTCCCGTCGCGCGGCGCCTAGGCCTTCCTGATCACTCGTTTTTGCAAAGCCCAAGCCCGTTTCTCGTTTTATATAAAGGGGGTTGCATTCCTAGCTGAATCTAAGCATTGTGGCAGCCGATTTTGAGAAGGTTTTCAAGGTAGTTGTTTTGAAGATAGGAATCATTAAGGGATCAGGGAGCTTCCATTTAATCGATCAAGAAAGGAGTCTTACGGGTTATATCGCTCTACTTTCTTCGTTCTTCTTATTTATCATGAATCTCTTTTGTTTTCTTTGTTTGGGATTGTTTTTAATAATGATTCTAGGCTAGACTTCATGTCTACCTAGGTTTGATGAACATGTTTGACGCTTAATTCTTTCTTTAAACAATTGTTTGATTATGGTTTCGTTTTATTAATAGTAAAAGACTTGGTTTTGTTTTCATGATGCGTTATTTATTATCTTGGTTGATTATTTAACTATTGCTTCACATGGATCTTGTTTTCTATTGATTGTGTTCTTTAGATATTAAGGTTCATGTTTAATCTTTACTTGGTGTTTTAATTATTATGGTTGAATAGGCCTATTAGATCATAGAAGCTTGTTAATTGTTGATTAGGATTTTGAATGTTTTGCTAAATTCTGATAGCTGTAAGGTGAGGAGTTGCTCATGGTCAATTGCATGCTAGGATAGTTAGTGACAATATTCTTGCTTATTGTGTCGATCCTTGTTCATGATGTCATGTTTAATTTATCAAGTTATATAGGGTTTAGCGTTTCGTGAGATTGCTTGCTTTAGATACTATTAATTAACCCTAATTGATGACTTTGCGGAAATCAATAATACTGATTGCTTAATAATCTAATAACTTTTCTTTGGGATTTCGTTTGATTCCGTCAAGGTCCTTTAGGGTTTATTAGATGAATACGTTCAGAAATCAGTTTCCATAATCATGTTATTTGTTCATTGCTTGATAATTGTTGATGCATGAGATTCTTACCAGGTAGATTCCTTCTCTATTTGGTTTTAATCTTGTGTTTGGCTGCTTGTTTCTCGTTTACTTGCTTATTTGTTTTCTTAGTTTAATATTAGTTTTAAAATCCCCCTTAACACATTAATAATAAATAGTCGTGTCGTAAGTCGAGTCTAATTAGTTAATTAACGTAATTTATAGAGTTATGTGTGTTCGATATTCCGGACTTACTTAGCTTAGTACAATTGACCGGTTCACTTGCCGGTGTTTTGTTTAGTTGAGTCTTAGGTCTAATTTTTATTACTTGTTTAATTTAGTTAATATTTAATTGACTGTTTTGAGCACATCATTACCAGAACTAAAAAAATAGCATTTGGTCGGTTTTCGTTATGGTAATGGAAAGTTAAACAAAATGCGGAAATTCTAGAAAAATTCGGTGGATAATCCGTCATGGTACCGTAACTATAAAAAAATAAAATAAAATAAATAAATAAAGGAACAAAAACAAAATTAACATTCGGTTAGTTTTTGTTACGTTGAATTCATGCCAAAACTAAAAAACATAATAAAAATAATAATAATAATAATAATAATAATAATAATAATAATAATAATAATAATAATATGAAAAAAAAATTCATAATTTTGTTTTTGTGAAAGTTAAAAATTCTCCCACCTTCTCGTTAAAAATTTTCCCACACAGTCCCTCCTTAATTTCAACATTTCTCTTCCCCCCAAATCAGTCCAGTTCCTGCTCCCTCCTAACCCTAGATCTACCACTTTGCCCCTTTCTTCCACTTGTCTTTCTTTTGTTCAACTCGAATGGTTTTCGTGTTAATTGGGTTGTTAATGGATATATTATACGACTATAAAATTGGTTTCATAATCTTATTTGAGATCAGGACGCTTTTTGAGTTCCGAGACTTATTACGACCCCTTTACATGAAACGCTTTTCTTGTTGGTCCTATTAAATGAAATGTCCTATAAAATAGCATTTTAGGACGCTTTTGTGCGTACTAAAAATGCCTTGTTGTTGTAGTGTTTGCTTTCCTTTATTTATTTTTATTTTATTTTAATTTTATTTTACTTTATTTTTATTTCCTTTTATTTTATCTTATTATTTTTCTTTATTTTTAACTTATTTTTCTATCTTTATTTTTAACTTATTTGTAAATATTTTTTGAATATGTCACATCTTTAGCAGGAGAAAATGAGTTAAGTATAACTCATCAAAAATATTTTCAGTTTTTTTAAGAAAGACTAAAATGAGTCATTTGACTAGTCAAAATATTTTATATTCTCTTTAAGAAAATAAGAAAAAAAAATTAAAAAGATATTCTCTTGTTTAAGGGAGCTCCTGTTTAAAGAGAGTCGGATAATTAAAAATTCTAAAATTTTGAGAAATTGATCCGACTTTTGAAAAATGATAAGAAATTGTCTTTAATGATCCTAACACATGGAAAGAGTAGATAAAAAATCATCAAGATCATTGATTGATGTGTAGATAGGCTTGACAAATAAATAAGTGTCATAGTGATTTAAACTTAAATTTCTGCCTATGCTAGTGGTTATACTCTTATGAAGCGGTTGCCGACTCCAAAATAAGTCATATCAATGAAGGCAAAAATGTTATTAGTCAGTCGTACACGAGTCCGTTAATGATTGATCACCATAAAAATTATTCTTGCTTCAAAATACAAATATTGAAAATCAAAATGCTAATGTTAAAGCAGAAAAACTGCAAAGTGCTTAAAAGATTCAAATCAACAATAAAATTCTTGATAATTAACAAACAAAAAGGGGTATATTAGAACTACGTAACATGGGGCCAAAAAGTAAGTCTTAAACACTTTATATGAAGGCTTGTATGTTCGTATGGCATGTGAGTCCATGGTTCAATCTTTAAATTGTTTGAAAAAAAATTTGTAAAAAGTTTAAATAAGCTCAAAAATGTTTTGATCAATCATTAGGGGGTCGGAGTCAATTCAGGGTGACGCTAATGAACGCAAACTATGCCTGAGGTATGATGGAGTTTTTTACATGTCGGATTAATTGGGGACAATCTGCCATCCACAGATAAGAATTGACATTGAACATGGCATATAAGAGACACTAAACTGACCATTTACTGGCCATGCCTAAATGCTTATTATGTGTTTTTTTTGGTTAAAGCGACAACTATAATTGAATGTGATTTTCATACTTTGTATGTTCGAATTAAGTATTGTGTGACTTCTAATACAATAAATAATGCTGCATTTTCTTGAACATATTCAAACACCGGGGACAAAAGAACAAACGGCCAACGCCACCAACCGACTAACAGAAGACTACAAATTGCTAATGACCTAAGCTAATGATCTGCCAAATCAAAGCTCCAATTTTTAAATCACATAGTTAGTCACTCTTTGGCAAATCTACTCAACTTTCGGATAAAAAGCGTGTTAGGTCAACAATATCATGTACCTAGAAGTTAACACTTATTATATGCTTTTGTAGCTAAACTTAATCTTATGGCTGTAGCTTTGTCTATTCTTACTCATCAGTAGGCTCAAACCTAGCGCAACACCCGGGCTGTATAACCTAGTTATTATATAAAAAAGGTGTGTTTATAGATAAACAAAACAGTTTACATCTTGTCCCAATATATTTAGGGTTGCATATAATTAATTATCTAAGTACGTACATCTAACACTTGGGTAGGTAGAAACAAATTCCCCTTTAGCATTGTTACAGTAAGAAAAAAACGCCGGACCAGTGATTCCAACTTGATTTGTATAGATTCCATAACACTTAAATCTTTCGCTGCAGTCGAACGTAATCGCTTGATTTCTCGCCGAGGACCCATGTATATTCAGATATTTCACATCATACACATGCACAGATGAGCGTGAGCGTGCTGACTATTTAGAAAACCAAGCGATACATTAGGCAACAGGATATATAAAGGACTATATAATAAAATAGCTCGATGAAACATAGACACTTACTCGTGGTTGGTAAAAAGCACGTTTAGTATTAACGTGGTAATGCTGAGTAATTATGATTGGATTTTGTACGTTTACCATAGTAATATCCTCATATACTATCCCCCTAGCATAGCCACTTCCACCCTACGGTGCAAGAACACGATAAAGATCAAATGTTAGTTCAAAACGATAGAAAATTTATTAAATTTTACCTCCACAGTCTTGATTCTTAACCCATTTGTGGTTCCAGTGAGTTTACAGTTTCGTATGTTTACTTTTTCGACTGTGTCATAATCTCCGTTTTCCCCAAGGCTTCCAATACTACATAAACACATAAATGGCTATGAGACGGGAACTTTGTGTAAATGTGACAATCAATATAAGAAAAAAGCATTAATCATCTGATACCTTAGGCCATGGCCAGGTCCGCAGAACACCCCCGTTACATTGAGATCATATATCCCACTGTTGATAGCCACACAATCATCACCTATTTGTATCGAAATGGTTGGAACATTGCAATATAGAAGAAAACTATTTTAAAAGAACTAAGAAGTTAGTATAAGTCAAATACCGGTTTGTATGTTAGAGTCATGGATATGTACGCTTGATGAATAAGAAATATCGATCCCATCAGTATTAGGGCTGTTCGCGGGCGCTAAAATTTGAAGATATCCAAGATTTACGTTTTGGCTATTAATAATGCTAATATGAAGGCTTGGGCTGTCAATATGAGTTGTCCCAACCAGTCGAAGACAATTGCATTGATTGAAATGTAAAGCCTAAAGCAATTTACATTTACATGTCAGCGTTTTCAAACTCGACATATGCATAATAAGTACGTACACATCTTACCGTTGGGCGTTTGCATATTTTGGCAGCATCCTGCAGTGGTAAACAAATCCTGTTAGTAAGCTCTTTAAGTTGTTTGATATAGCACTCAAGCAAGATTCAAAAACTAACCTTGTTTCCCCACCATAACGAACCCCGTCCATTGATCTGGCCATGCCCTTAAATTGAGAGTCCATGCACATAAGAGAAAGACAACCAAATAGGTTTGTTTTCACAACCTCTCCATCCATTCAGTGTATTCGGTGCAATGATGTTACCCCAAAGCTATTCATCCAAAAAATATGTATATTATTAGATAAAATTACCCTAAAAGAAGTTTTCACATGAAGTTTTCTTTTAGGTTTCCTAATCATACCTTTAGGAAAGGGAATTTTAGTGATAAAAATCCACATTTACAAATGCATATGTACGAAAAACAAATAAAAAGGCATACTTTTATAATAATCATAAACATAATCGTCTTTACCTTTTTAATAAGCAATATGTGTTAGTTTGAATTGAAAATTATAAGCATTATTCTTTAAATCATACTGAAAAGAGCACAATATGTAAACTAAGAATAATAAATACCATTTGATGTTTGAGGGGCGGCAAATTAATATTTAAAAATTGCTTTAAACCCGTAGGAGATCCATAACCATTTGTTTTGTGTTTTTAACTTTTTATATCGATTCAACCTTTAACATATGTTAGTTATTGGCTCATTTTACCTCAACATTCACCGCTGGGAATCTGCATGAACCATTGAACGTAATCAGGCCTATTAAAAATGTCTTCCCCGGTGGTATGACCAACGTTGGGTATCGTGACGTGTCACTACATAAACCAGCCCATGCTCGAACAAAAGCCTACAAACATGAACCAATAAATTAGAAAACATTCAATTTTGCATGATATGTACGTAACCACATTCTCTTTAATTTACAGAATTGGTTTACGTTGGTGTCATCCGTGTACCCATCTCCTTTTGCACCATAAGCTGTGACATCAAAAATCGCCGCGCTTACAGTTTGTGGGATAAATATAATGTAACAAAAGCTCAACACGAAAGCCATCAGTAAACCCTGCAAAGAGGAGATGAAAGGCTACTTAGTTTAAGTGTAAATCAAGGACAATATGACTTACTCATTTGTGTGTTGTTCATATATCTTACCATTTTTAGTACCAATTAAAGATGGTTATTCTGCTGTTGCTTGATGATCCGCAATGCCACTATTTATATTGTGAGTAATATTGTGAGAAATGTAACTTGATTAAGTGTATGTGTATGTATATGTGCTAAATTAATAAGACATAATCACAATTAATTCAAATATTTTGAATCAAATGTGATTATTTCTTATTTATTAGTACAAGATTCAAAATATTTCCATATCAATAATAAATTAAATGCATTGTTTGACTATTTTATGTGTTCATGTATTTCTTTTGCCATGTATTTTTATGTTGCTTGAATGAATTGTACACTTGGATTTATATTAATTTATAAAAAGCTAATAAGTTTAATAAGTTATTTATAAAAGCTTCAAAATGAATCGTTTTTAAATGGCTCACTAACTTATTTCTTTTTTAAAAACAAATAAAATATTTTCAAAAGCTTACTCTAACACTCTTTTAGTATAGAACTTTAAAAAAAAAGAATTAAGTACTAGTCCAAAACAAAAAAAATAAAAAAACAAGAAAAAAAGCATTGACATAGTGATTTAGTTTCTACGTTCATTATCATCATGCATGAACCACATAATTTCGTTATAATGCTGTATATTATATGTTGGATATCAAGAGCAAACAAGATAACAAGTATTGAATCAAATAAGGTTTTCTCTCTTTCAATTGAAATCAAATTTGCAGTGTACATAAAAACTGAAAATAGCAAAGGCTTAAACAGCCAAATACATAACGTAAACTAACAAGAAAATAGGAAACAAAATAGAACTGATAATACGCAGAAATACTAGGTCTTCAACTAATCCAACCTTGACTTATTAAACTTCATAACATATACTTGAGAGAAACCCATGCACGTGCCAATTACTCATGTGAATTATTTCCAACACTCCCCCATAATTCACATTCCATAACTCCGAGTTGATACTTGAAGAATACAAACTTCTCTTGAGGAAAGGCCTTGGTTAGGATATTGGCTAATTGATCATTGGTGGTGCAATGCTCCAACTTTACTACTTCCTGTTCCACCATATCACGAATGAAATGATATTTCAGCTCAATATGTTTTGATCTACTATGGAAGACAGGATTTTTAGTTAAACAAATGGTGGATTTTTTGTCACAAAACACAACCGTAGCCTCTGTTTGTTCCCAGCCCAGATCTTGTAGAACCCTTCTTATCCAAATAGCTTGACATGTAGCACTAGTGGCTGCTACATACTCCGCCTCAGTGCTAGACAATGCAACTGTGGGCTGTATCTTTGTATTCCAAGTTACCACACCATTACTAATTGAGAACACTTGAGCTGAAACACTCTTTCTATCATCTACGCAGCCAACCCAATCACTATCGGAGTACTCCAATCAACTTAATCTCCCTTTTATCTTATGCCCTTCAGTACCATATACCAAACTTCTTTGTTCCTACCAAATACCTCATAATTACCTTGACAACACCCATATGCAATTTGGATGAAGACTGCATAAATCTTGAGACATAACTTACAGCAAACGTAATGTCAGGTCTAGTGTGAGTCAAGTACATTAGACCACCAACCATGCTTCGATACATAGTAGAATTAACCTTATCTGCCCCATCATCAAGTTGCAGCTTTTCTTGAGAATTCATAGGAGTACTTTCTACATTAGCTGATTCAAGCCCATACTTCTTTAGAAATTCTGCAGTATACTTTTCTTGAGACACAAATACCCCTCGTCTTGTTTGCTTCACTTCTAGGCCCAGGAAGTAATTAAGCAACCCCAAATCGGTCATCTCGAAAGTAGTCATCATGCCTTGTTTGAAATCATTAGCCAACATGGAACAAGAACTAGTGTAAATAATGTCATCTACATAGATACACACATAGATAACATTACCTGCACTAGTTCTTTTGGTGTATAGAGTCGGCTCATTCTCACTTCTTTGATACCCATGAGACACAAAATAGGTATCAATCTTTGCATACCAGGCCCAGGGCCTGCTTTAAGCCGTACAAGGCTTTAAGCAAGACATATACATGATTTTCTTTCCCTTCTATCTCATAACCTTCCGGCTGTTCCACAAAGATCTCTTCTTTAAGCTCTCCATTTAGGAAAGCTGACTTCACGTCAAGCTGAAATAGAGACCAGCCCAAACATGCAACAATAGAAATAACAATTCGGATAGTTTCAAACCTGGCAACCGGAGCAAATGTCTCTTGAAAGTTAACACCTTCCTTTTGAGTGTAGCCTTTAGCCACAAGTTTGGCTTTATACTTGATCACTTCCCCTTGAGGATTCAACTTAGTTTTGTAGAGCCACTTCACCCAATAATGTTTCTGTGACTTGGAGGTTTAACTAACTTCCAAGTATTGTTGTGATTTATCGAATCAAGTTCTTCTTTCATTGCCTTCTGCCACTCTTTCATTTGACTAGCATCTTTGTAACATTGAGGATCGGTGGTAGACAAGGCAAATTGGCAGGATTGCAGAACCTCTTCTAAGTTTCGTACCCTTAAAGGTGAAGTGCTTGTATCTGTTGGTGCAATTCGGGACCCTGCATCAACGGTGTAACAAAAGAAGGTGAAGGATTCTCACCTTGAAAAGAAGATGGCCCAGCGTCAGAGTTATGAGCAGGTTGCTCAACATACTCCTCATCCGATAAATCTTCTGAGTCATCCTCAACCAACTGATATGACTCATTATCAGTTTTACCCTTCCAATCCCATTGTTCTTCTCCAACAAATTCTACATCTCTTCTGGTACTTATCTTTTTGGTAATGGGATTATACAACCTGAAAGCCTTAGACTGACTTGAATACCCGATAAAAATATTTTTCTCAGACCTTTGATCCAACTTTCTTCTCATCTGAGCAGGAAGTAGATCGTATGCAATACAGCCGAACACCCTCATGTTGTGGACAATTGGCTTTCTATTCATCCACACTTCAAAGGGTGTTTTATCATCAAGGGATTTAGTCGGAGACATGTTAAGAATGAGGACTGCAGTGGCTGCAGCCTCTGCCAAAAAATAATTGGGCAAATGTTTTGCCCTTAACATGCTCCTTGTCAGATTTAGAACGGTCATATTCCTCCTTTCAGAGATGCCATTTTGTTCAGAAGTGTAAGGAGCCATTAATTCCCTTTTTATCCCATTGAGTTCACAAAATGAGTTGAACTCATTTGAACAATACTCCCCACCCCTATCAGTTCTTAGCACCTTAATTTGATTACCACTTTGCTTTTCAATCATGGCTTTAAAAACTTTAAATTTTGAGAAAGCTTCGGCCTTTCTTTCAAGAAAGTATATCCAACACATACGAGAGAAGTCATCAACAAATAGTATGAAATACTTACTTCCACCAAGGCTTGGAATCTGCATTGGACCGCACACATCCGAATGTACAAGTTCCAACTTATGAGCAGCTCGCCAAGAGTTCACATGGAATGACAACCTTGTTTGCTTGCCGAGTATGCACCCTTCACAATAATGTATGCCCCTGATAGGAGGCAGGCCATGTACCATTCCTTTATCATGAAGTAACTTCAGTCCTTCAACATTTAAGTGTCCATACCTGGCATGCCATAGTCTTGACACCTCATCACCTTTGGACTGCTTTGTATAATCTCTGGTTTTAGCCGCATCAAGCAGGAACATGTTGTTTGGGGCCAATTTGACTCTGATCATCTCAGTCCGAGTTTCCTTGTGAGTGATGATGCACTCATCATCCTCAAAGTGTAGTACAAATCCCCTTCTCATAAGTTGTCCTATACTCAAGAGGTTATACTCTAATCTGGGAGCATAGTACACATCACACAAAATTTTTGAATCTCCACTGCTAGTGTTGATTCGTATGTCCCCCTTTCCTTCAACCTTTACTTGCTTCTTATCACCCAGATTTATTTGGAGTTTAACTGTTTCATCCAACCTCACAAACCCTTCTTTAACTCTTGTCATGTGTTTCGAACATCCAGAATCAATGAACTATGGGGCATTAGTTGTGTGAGACTCCGTGTTTGCCACCAACATGAAGTCTTGAGAGCACCGATCTCCCCCATCAATACAAGCCACAAACAACATTTTATCTTCATTCCTAGGCTGTTCATCTTCTTGATCAGCCAAGTTAGCATGTTGTTCTTCCTTATTAAACCAACAATCTTTCTTGTAGTGGCCAAATCTTTTATATAGATGGCATTGAGGTCCTCGACCTCTTTCACCAAATCTTCCTCTACCTCTGCCTCTAAATTGACCACCACCTCTGCCCCAATCTGCCGGGCTTCTTCTAGCATTTTGCATAGCCTGAAGGGCTTGTTCATCATTCTTCAGATCAGCCTTATCTTCTTCATTTATCCCCAACATCCTCTCTTCTTGGGACTGAAGAGATCCCATCAACTTTACCGGAGTTAGAGTCGACAGGTCTAATGATACCTCAATTGAAGGTACCACGTAATCAAACTTCGGGGACAGACTTCTCAAAACCTTTTCTACTATTTTCTTATCTGTTACAGCTTCTCCATAAGCCTGTTGCTGGCTTACAATACTCATGACTCTTGAAAAATAGTCACCAATCATCTCTCCATTCTTCATCTGGATATTCTCAAAGTCCCTTCTCAGACCTTGTAGTTTCACGGATTTTACTTGTGAATCACCTTGAAACTCAATTCTCAAGGTATCCCAAGTTTCTTTAGCAGTTGACGTACCAGCAATTCTTGAAAACAATTGATCGGCAACCCCTTGTTGGATCAGTGCCATGTCTTTAGCATCTTCTTCTTGGCCTCTCTCAATTGATTAGCGTTTCCTTCGGGGACACCCGTCTCAACCAATTCCCACAAATCATTTGACATGAGAATTGTTTTCATACGGATGTTCCAGTGTTCGTATCCATCTCCCTTGAAGACCGGTATGGAGGTATTTGCAGTAGGCAGTAGGCTCACTCATGATTAGGATTTGAACAAAAGAAAGGAAGCTCACGGGTAGGGATATGATCACACAGCCTGGTGCTCTGATACCACAATGTTGGATATCAAGAGCAAACAAGATAACAAGTATTGAATCAAATAGGGTTTTCTCTCTTTCAATTAAAATCAAATTTGCAGTGTACATAAAAACTGAAAATAGCAAAGGCTTATATAGCCAAATACATAACGTAAACTAACAAGAAAATAGGAAACAAACTAGAACTAATAATACGCAGAAATACTAGGTCTTCAACTAATCCAACCTTGACTTATTAAACTTCATAACGGATACTTGAGAGAAACCCATGCACGTGCCAATTACTCATGTGAATTATTTCCAACATTATAAACTGTTTGTTAAAACCATGGTTTTAATTGTTTGTTTAAAAATAGTGTTTCCACGTTCTGGTAAACACGATTGTAAATTCCAATTGTTGTTTTCTTTATTAATTTTTCATTTAATTTCTGATAATTAATATAAATCTAAGTGTACAATTCATTCAAGCATTTAAACTGTTCTTGGATACCATTAATTCCAGCAAACAACATTTATTTAGTCTTTAAATATGTTTTTAAGTGGATATTCACATTTTTTTAGTCTTTAGATGTTGCGATAGACATGATCAAGTATGAACTGACTTAGAAATAATATGAGATATAGTTATGAGAGGTTGATATACTTATAAGAGGCGCATTTTTACTATCTCTTTAACATATTTATTCTTATTATAATAAAATTAATTTATGTGATATTAATAGAGTTGACTTATCCTATAAAGGGTCATAGAAATAATAAATAGGAGAAGCTATAAGACTGGGCACTATGGGCGCATTTAGGGGCATCTTTGGGGCGCTGAATACCGCAGTGGACTGTGGAAATGGGGGGCGTGGAAGGAGGGGCAGCTTCACAACGATGGGCGCGGAAGGGGCAGCTTCTCTCCCTCCCTCCCTCTCACATACACATACATATATATATGTATATATAATATTGGGGCGTCCAAGTGGCTTTAAACCATATCAGGACGTTTTGGAGATCTTATGTAGTTCTTGAACCTCCATTTGAAATCATCAAAGTTACTTACAAAAGACATTAACTTTGAAGGTTTGTTGGGGTTCCAGCCTCATTTTCCAACATTAGACAACTTTTTAACATCTGGGGATCGTTTGTCATATTCTAAATCAAGATAGGAATGAAACAGACTCAGTCCAGAAGTTCTAAGTACAAATAAATCAAGTTCAAGTTTAAACGAATCGAGTTTTAATTAGATCGAACCAAATGGTAAATGGATCGAATCGAATAGCAAAATGAATCGAATTGAATTTGAAATTAATCGAATCGAATAGAGACTCGATTTGATTGGTTTTGATTTCGATTTGATTGGTTTGAAATTTAGATTTGATTGGTTTCTAATCTCGATGTGATTGGTTTGAAATCTCGATTCGATTGATTTCAAACTAGATTCGATTTAAATACTCAGATAATACAACTTTACTTTTTGCAAGGATCTTCAAGCAAGTACACTTTTTGCCATTTTTGGAAACTTAATTCAACACATTCTTAAAGCCGAAGCACCTCTTAACAACTTCAAACACAAATTTCAAGCTTAAACAAAGTTCTTACTTAAACTCGAACCCCTTTAATAACATTTTAACACACTTTTGTACCAATTTCAAGCTTGCACAACAACTATTAAGCCCGAAACCACTTTAAACACTTGAAAACAAGTCTCAAACAATCAAACAAGACCAAAATCCAAGGTTGTGACCCAGTAACCACAACTAGTAAAGTCGAAAGCTTTTATACCAGTCGTAGGTTCTATGAACAGATCAAACAACTAGTTCTTGAATTAATCACTAACTACAAGCTAGTGGAAATCATTTGTAGCCAACCGAGATCCCGGATCTTGTTGGTGTTGTTATTACCTTAAAATAAAAGAAAGGGAGAGAGTAGAGAAAGTTGGTGAAAGAATAAGATACTTTGCAAAAGGTTGTTTGTTGCATGGGAATGCTTCACCTTATATAGGTGAAGCAATTCCATGCCCACTTGTATTATAACGGCCCAATGGGCTCAATATACATGGCCTTGGCCCAAACATAAAAAAGAAGCAACCAATAAGTTAACAAGATACATCGTAAATTGTATAATTAAACAAATATAAAAGACTATTAAATATAACGGGACCCTACATTTAGATATTGTCATTTAAATTGTATGATAGTGTTTTGTGAGCTATGAACCAACAGTCCACTCCCTGTCATATTCCAACGTAGGTTAGGGCCGGTGTAACAATTAATTACAAGCTAAAGTACTTAATTTTAAATCATCAACGTGTAGTCGGGTCAACTCGGCCAAACTTTTTTCAAAGTCAACAAGAGTCAAACTTTGGTCAAACACAAATAAACAATGAGTTTGTTTGGATACTATGGGTTCAAGGAACCCTCTTACATTTACATACGCACTTGTATACTTTAGGATAATTGTATGAGATCTTTTGCTTTAGTTGATGACTTTGTTTATTAGCACACACTCGATGTGATTTTTCATTTCCCCTCTCTTGTACTTACTCCTTTTGGGGAATAAAACATGCACAAACCTTTTTTGATCTTGTAAGATTGTTTTTATCGCACATATACATAGTGAATTTAACCACCGAAAGTCCTCAGACACTTTGTACTGTTAACTAAGGTTAATTGGTGAGGTAATATTGAGTAGCACTACCGAGCTTGACAAACCCACCCGTGTAAGCCGCTCTTACTTGAATCGAGGTTGACCGGGTGTAAAATTGACCTAAGCATTGCCAACTTAGGGTAAAGACTTGGTGGGAGGCACAAACTAACGTATTAGCTTCAGTCGCAATGACCCACGCTATTGTATCATGAATACTAGAGTAATTAACTAGTGCTAAAAACTTTGTTTATATTATCTGCATATTTAAATAAGTTGTTTTTAGCATGTCTTTCCTAGGTCCCTCAAGGTGCACACCAGAAATTAGGTTGATTCATGGATGCACGGATTTCGTCATGTATCGAAGCGTACTTAAGGTTTCTCAAGAAATGATATGTTTGGGTCCCTACGTGCACACTCTGGGTTAAAATGTTATACTTGTTTATGCTTCCGCAAAACACAATTTATACTGTAACTATATTTTCTAATTAATGACGAGCAATAGTAAATGATAATTATCGTTATTAAATGGTTGTTCGGTATAACACATTTCTTGATCATGATATGTCATACGCCTCACGGTAAAACCTCGTTAGTTAAAAATTGAGGGCGTGACAATTAGGAAGAAGAAAAATGAAGTTTTCAAGAAAACACTCATTTTGATAAATAATTTTCAAATCTCCCAT
Source organism: Bidens hawaiensis (assembly GCF_021521415.1). Lineage (NCBI taxonomy): Eukaryota > Viridiplantae > Streptophyta > Magnoliopsida > Asterales > Asteraceae > Bidens > Bidens hawaiensis. The sequence goes on from NW_027491277.1 coordinate 1,726,077, forward strand.
TTATTTCACCAACACCATTTTAGGAAAAAGAAACTCATAGTAAAAGCACTAAAATATAGTAATTACATGCTTTATCCAAATTAATTAGACGTATACATGTTATATCTGTGGACATTATATATATTTGTTTAGTAATCATGTTATGGAATATTTGAAATGGTTAAAAAAATTAACGCATCCAAAGGAAATGTCAATTGGAATTTAAAATCAGGTTTAGCAAACGAGAAAACACAATTATAAAAAAAATAAAAACATATGGTTGTAATAAATAGTTTATAATTTACAATATTTTAATGAAAATCTCTATCGTTCATGCATGGTGATAATGATTGTCAAAATTAAATCACTTGGTCAAAGACTTTTTGACTAGTACATGAACACATTTAAAAAATTTTTCATACAAAGACACAGATTATCACTGATAATCTGTGTCTTTGTATGAAAAATTTTTAAAAGTGTTTATGTACTAGTCAAAGAACACATTTAATTTATTTTTGGTATGAAAATAATTAGAATCTTGGCATGCACTTAATCTACTTGTATTTCTCACAATATAAATTGATGCACTAGATCATCAAGCAACAACAGCATTACCACCTTCAGTTGGTTCTAGAAAATGGTAAGAAATATGAGCAACGTATTGGAGTCATGGTTTTTGTTCATTATACTTAAATTAAGTAATGTTTCTTCTCCTCTTCGCAGGGTTTACTTATGGTTTTTGTGTTGAGCTTTTGCTACATTTTATTTATCCCACACACTGTAAGCGCGGCGATTTTTGATGTCACAGCTTATGGTGCAAAAGGAGACGGGTACACAGATGACACCAATGTAAACCAATTCTATAAATTAAAGAGAATGTGGTTACATATCATATAAAATTGACTGTTTACTAATTTATTGGTTCATGTTTGTAGGCTTTTCGTCAAGCATGGGGCAGTTTATGCAATGACAGGTCACGAGACCGGACGTTGGTCATACCGCCAGGGAAGACATTTCTAATTGGCCAGATTATGGTCAATGGTCCATGCAAATTCCCAGCGGTGAATGTTAAGGTAAAATGAGTCAATAACTGAGATATATCAAAGATTGAACCGATATCAAGAACACAAAACAATCGATTTTGTTTTTTTTTTATAGTTACATATTGTTTTCTTTTCCTTATGAGTACTTTGATTAATGTTCATAATTTTTGTTACAAAATAGTGTCTCTCTACGCTATCCACATTTTCAATTCAAAATAAACATATATTGCTTGCTAAAAAGCTAAAGACTCTAACTTTTACGATTATTATAAGAGTATGCCTTTTAATTTATTTTTCGTACAAGATTCATGTGTAAATGTTGATTTTTTGGGCTAAAAATTCACTTTTCTAGTGATGTAAATACGAAACCTAAAAGAAAACTTCATGTGAAAACTTATTGGGCTAAGTTTCTCTAATATTTTTATTTTGTTTTGATGAATAGCTTCTGGGTAACATCATTGCACCTAATACACTGAGTGGATGGAGAGGTTGTGAAAAGAGTCCCATTTGGATATCTTTCTCTTGGGTGCCTGGACTCACAATTAGCGGGGGTGGCCAAATCAATGGTCGGGTCCGGATGTGGTGGGGAAACACGGTTGGTTTACTGAAGATTGCTTGAGTTAATCTATATCAAACAACATAAAGAGCTTACTAACCTGAGATTTGTTTGCCTCTGCAGGCTGCAGCCAGAAAATGCCAGCGCCCAACGGTAAGATGTGTGCTCTTTATGCATCGATGTCAAGTTTGAAAAGGCTAACATGTGAATTGTTTTAGGCTTTACATTTCAATCAATGCAATGGTCTTCGACTGAGTGGGACAGCTCATATTGACAGCCCAAGCCTCCATATTAGCATTATTAATAGCCAAAACGTCGATCTTGGAAACCTTCGAATTTTAGCGCCTGGAAACAGCCCCAATACTGATGGGATTGATATTGCTTATTCATCACACATAAATATCCATGACTCTAATATTCAAACTGGTATTTGACTTATACCAGCTTCTTGCTTCTTATACAATAGTCAGTTTTCTTCTATATTGCAATGTTTCAACCATTTCGATACGATAAAAATAGGTGATGATTGTGTGGCTATTAACGGTGGCATATACGATATCAATGTAACCAGGGTGCTCTGCGGACCTGGCCATGGCATAAGGTATCATATGATTAATGCTTTTTTCTTATGTTGATTGTCACATTTATACAAACTTCCCCTCACATAGCCATTTATGTGTTTATGTAGTATTGGAAGCCTTGGGGAAAACGGAAGTCATGACACAGTTGAAAAAGTGCACGTACGATACTGTAACCTCACTGGAACCACAAACGGATTACGAATCAAGACAGTAGCGGTAATATTTAGTATAACCTTATAGAAATGTTCTATCCTTTTAAGATATCATTTGATCTTTGTCGTGTTCTTGTACCGCAGGGTGGAACTGGGTATGCTAGGGGGATCGTATTTCAGGATATTCGGTTAGTAAACGTACAAAATCCAATCATAATTGATCAGCATTACGACATCACTACAAAAAACAAAAATGTTGTACATGTGAGCGATGTGAAGTATCTGAATATACATGGGTCCTGGCGACAAATCAAGCGATTACGTTCGACTGCAGTGAAAATTTTGGGTGTACTGGAATCTTTACAGACCAAGTTGGAATAACTGGTCCTCCTGGCGTTTTTTCTTACTGTAACCATGCCAGAGGGTTATTTGTTTCTACCAACCCAGTTGTTAAATGTAGTTAGCTAGATAATTTATATGTAACCCCCCATATATTGGGACTATATCCATGAACTGTAACTGAGTTTCTTAAATCAAAGTTAACTGCTCTATACTCTTAGTTCGTTATCAACTTTATATACATACATGGAGCATTTGGTTTTATCATAATACGATCTGAAAAGCATTTGGTGTCACTTTCACATCGCTCCCCACCCATCTAAACCACCAGATTCCTTGATTTATGAATAAAGCTCTCTCATTGATTTAACCGATTTGACCCGTTTATACTTTACACGGGTCATAACATCTCAAATACAGATACCATTGGATAAACCATCGCCCCCTTTCATCTCCTTCCTTCAATCTTAAAACCCTAACAAATCTAATAAAACGTTGACTACCATCACTCCCCAAACCTAAATCAACCATCACAACTCTATATCTTACCCCCTTTCAATTTTCTCCAATCAATGTAAACCCAGGCTTTCATACTTCGATTAAAGGTTAGTACAATCCTATTGATTCGTTTTTGGCTGCCAATCGATGATTAAAAACTGATCTCTAGCCCTTCTAATCTCTGAATTTACAGGTCCTAATCTGAAAGAATTCATACAGAGAAAACCCTAATTTCAATCAATTGCAATTTGGTAAGCAGGTCACGAACCTAAAACATTGACTTCGATTTCATCTAAGCTATAATTTTTATGGGTTTTGACTCTTTTAAGTCGGCTGATTCGATTGATTTTACACCCAATTCAAAATTTTGAAGCTTATGTATTCGTGGTTACTCATTTGAGTATTAATTTAAGTTCTGAATTATTTCATGTTTAGTTGATAAATTTCATATTTCAAATTGTGGTTTAAATGAGGTTAAAATTTTATAGGTTAACAATCTTTCGTTCATAAATTGAGATATATTACAAGTAATATTTTTAGTACATGTGATTTAGATTTTGTTGTATCCAAACGCTTCGGATCCAATGAATGGTGAGGTTGCGGCTCTTTTGACACGTGATAAAGCTTCTTATGAGCAACAAGTGAAAGGTATGTTTTTTTTTCCTTTATACGTGTTTCACATGTGAGGTCAAAGCTGAAAGACAAACCAAACCAATATTAACTACAATAAAGATATGTTTTACAAAGAAACCAATTCCATGATTTTAGTTGAAACCATGCATCCATGAGCTTCCAAGATAGTGTCATCTTTTGCAATTACTTAGTTAGAATTAGAAATAACCGTGGTTATGTTATAATTTTGAGAACTGTAATCATTAATGCATATTTTTTGATTGTTGTGAGTGAAACGCTTACATTTCATTTAACTTTTTATAGTTTAGTGGTTTGGTTTGATTAGTTTTGATGTTACGACAATGTATCAGTTGTATTCTTTTCACTTTCTTTTATGTACAGACTGCAACTCACCTTTCATCTGCATATTTATTTAATATAGTTAGAACACTAATATGCATTTTGACCCATATGCATTTGGCAATTGAAATTTGAACTTTTATGCTGGGCAACTGAATTGACCTTTTATGCAACCATTTGGCAGTGGAACGTAGGTCTTTTAGTATTCGAATACATAATCCGAACGACTTAGGATTTCGACTTACATTCATTAGTACGAATCAGTGAAATGACAGAATCCATCAAAATTATTCAACAGGCCCTAGAAGGAATTCCGGGAGGGCCTTATGAAAATTTAGAAATCCGCCGCTTTGATAGAGTAAAAGATACTGTATGGAATGAGTTTGACTATCGATTCATTAGTAAAAAACCTTCTCCGACTTTTGAATTGTCGAAGCAAGAACTTTATGCGAGAGTCGAAGCACCAAAGGGAGAATTGGGAATTTTCTGACAGGAGATAAGGGTGTTTTTCCTTGGCGATATAAAATTCGACCGCCGGGGTTTATTATTGGTCGTGATGAAGAAGTGGTAATGACGACCAGCCCTGAATCGGTTGATGCTCTCAAAATCGTTGAACCCTAAATCGTGTTCTTTCAATTTAATCCAGATCTATTCACAGCAACAGAGATTCGTGCTTGACATTCGAGGCTAAGAAACTCGATAAGGTATGAGTCTTATATCTGTTGGTATAAATGCTTCAAATTATAAAAAGAACAAAGAACAATGACAAAGAACTCTCGTAGGTTTTTTTATATTGATAAACTCACTGATGATAAATGAAGTACATGGAAGCCCTATAAATACTTAAAGAAATCCTAGAAATACTCAACAGAAAGTAGACTGACTCAAATGCCGTTAAAGACTTATTCAAATAAACTCAAAGAGAAAACTAGATAATAGGGCATGTGCATGACTGAGCAACAGTGAGGAGATAGAGTTCATGCAACAGACTTTGAATTATTCTTCCACATCCTCCCTTGATTCAAAGTCTTTGACATTTAACAATGATATGAACTTGACAAACTTTTCTTTGGCTAATGACTTGGTGAACACATCGGCCATTTGGTTATGAGTGCTACAGTACTCCAAGCACACAGTTTTCTTCATGACCATTTCTCTAATAAAGTGATATTTGAGTTCAATATGTTTAGACCTTTTATGCAGAACTGGATTCTTGGAGAGATTGATAGCTGACTTGTTATCACAGTAGGTTGTGTTTGTTGGAACCCAAGGTCTTCCAAGATTCTTCTTATCCAGATGGCTTGGCAAGTAGCACCAGTGGCTGAGATATACTCAGCTTCTGTAGAGGATAGAGCCACCGTGTGTTGTTTTTTTGAGCACCATGCAATGGCGCCATTGCCTAATGAGAAAACATAAGCTGATAAACTCTTCCTAGTATCTGGGCAACTTGCCCAATCACTGTCACTATAGCCAGTGAGCACAATCTCCTGCTCCTTTTTGTACCAAATACCAAGGGCTTTTGTACCAGCAACATACTTCATGATTCGTTTTGCAGCAACAAAGTGAAGCTTAGAGGGATTATGCATGTAACGTGCCACCATACCCACAGCATATGCCAAGTCAGGGCGTGTATGTCTGAGATAAATCAAACCTCCCACTAAGCTTCTGTATAATTCACCATCAGCTGGGTCACTTCCATCTTCAAGTTGAAGTTTTTCATTATATTTCATAGGAGTTGCTTCAGCTTTGCTTGTATTCATACCAAACCGGGTCAACAGGCTATTGGCATACTTCTCTTGACACACAAAGATCCCTTCCTTGGTTTGTTTACCAAGGAAGAAATTGAGACTCCCAATATCAGTCATTTCAAAGGTGTGCATCATGTGGTATTTGAAATCTGAAATCATCTTTTCACAGGAAGAAGTGCAAATTATGTCATCAACATAAAGACATACATAAAGAATACCTTTTTCATTCAGCTTGATATACAAAGTAGGCTCATTGCAGCTGCGTTTAAACCCATGGTCCATGAAGTACGTATCAATTTTCTCATACCAGGCTCGGGGAGCCTGTTTCAAGCCATGTAGGGCTTTCTTCAGTTTGTAGACCATTGTTTCTTTTCCATGAACCAAGAACCCTTCAGGTTGCTCAACAAAAATTTCTTCGGTTAAGTCACCATTGAGGAATGCAGTCTTGACATCAAGGTGATGTACACTCCATTCTTTATGAGCAGCAACAGCGAGGATTATTTGAATAGTCTCGAATCGGGCAACAGGAGCAAATGTTTTTTAATAATCAACTCCGTGTTGTTGAGAGTAGCCCTTGGCTACTAAGCGAGCTTTGTACCTCTGAATTTCTCCATGTTGACCAAGTTTGATTTTGAACAACCATTTTACACCAACAATATTTTTATCAAGTGGGTGTTGAACTAGCTCCCATGTCTGATTTCGTTGAATGGCCGCAAGCTCCTCCTCCATAGCTTGAACCCATTTTTTATCTTGAACAGCTTCGTTGTACGTGATAGGATCTGAGATGTTGAGGGCAAATTGGCATGTTGAGAATAGGGCTTCTTCATCAGATAGTCCTTCACCACTACAATAGTCTTGCAACCAAGTTGGTGTTTTTGGAATTCTTTTGGAGGGCCCTGGTACATCGGTTGTATTAGTAGTGGTAAGGTTAGTAGGTTGACTAGTGTGTAAAGAGTTTGTGGTGCCTTGGGAATAGGTAGTGGTAGGGCTGAGATTTTGTAAAGGTGGTGAAATGTTATTATTGTTTTGGCTTGTAGTGGTATTAGGTGTAGATGTGGAGCTAGTGGAGGTAGTATACTGAGTCAAGGAATTTATGGAGGGAAAAGGATCAACAAATGAGTAGTCAATGTCACCACCTACTCCTTGTGAGTTGTCATGGGTGACTTTAGTCCATGGCCATTTAACTTCTTCAAGAAATTCAAGATCATGTTTACTTTTAACAAAGAATTTGTTGGAAAGTGGATCATAAAGTTTATATCCATCACCTGGTTGTGTGTGCCCAATAAATATGTATTTCTCAAATCTGTAGTCCAATTTCTTTCTTTGTTGAGATGGAGTTAACCCATAACATACACAACCAAATGTCCTCATGTGATGAACAGTTGGTTTTCTTCCACCCCATGTATGCAAGGGAGTTTGTTTGAAAAGAGCTTTCGTTGGTGACCTGTTCATTGTATAAATAGCATTGGAAACAGCCTCAGCCCAAAACCAATTTGGAAACTCTTTTTCATGCAGCATACTTCGCACCAACCCCATTATGGTTCGGTTTTTACGTTCACTAACCCCATTGTGTTGTGGGGTATAAGGTGCCGTAAGTTCTCGTTTGATACCTGCATAGCTACAATAGGAATCAAATTCATGAGAGAAATATTCTCCCCCACGGTCAGACCTAAGAGTCTTGATATAATACCCACTTTCTCGTTCAACCATAGCTTTGAAAATCTTGAACTTATAAAACACTTCGGATTTGTTGGTTAGAAAATAAACCCAACGCGTACGTGTATAATCATCAACAAAGAGTAGATAATACCAGCTGTTACCTAAGCTTGAGACTTGCATGGGACCACATACGTCGGTATGGACCAACTCCAACTTTTGTTTGGCACGCCATGAGGTAGAGGTGAATGGGTGATAACAAATTGGATCGATAAACAATAATATGAACACAATAGATATTGGAAACGATTTCTTTATTAAATCTGAATGTGTTCGTAATGATTACAATCAACCAAGGAGGGGTATTTATACCCTCCGGTGACGGTTATTGCCGAAGACGGTTATTCCGACGGTTACTCCGGCAAGTGTCCGATATTTACAATCTTTACACAAACTATCATATAATTACATTTATGGCACTAAACTATACTAACGGTGTTTTCTAATAAACTTAACAGGGTCGATGATTAACTAACAATCACCCCCTTAATCTCGATCTTGTATTGTGAGGTCCTTGCAACCTAGTAGTTCGCGCATCTCCATGAACTTGATTCTTGGTAATGCCTTCGTTAGTATATCTGCCTTCTGTTCCTCGCCACTAATGTGCTCCACTTTGATTTGTTGCTTCTCCATTCATTCTCGTATGAAGTGGTATTTTGTACTTATATGTTTGCTTCGCCCGTTAAACACTGGATTTTTCATCAATGCTATTGCTGACCTGTTATCCACAAACAGTGTCACTTTCTCTTGCTTCCAACTAGTCAAGTCTTCTAACAGTCCTTGTAACCATAAGGCTTGACATGCAATTGAGACAGTTGCCATGAATTCAGCTTCACAAGATGATAGAGCAACTGTAGATTGTTTCTGAGTATTCCATGCAATTGGAGCATCACAGAAATAAAATACAGTTCCAGTTGTGCTCTTTCCATCATCAATGTCCATGTTATAGCTGCTATCACTATAACCCTTCAATATTTTTCTGCCTCCTTTATTGTACTGAATTCCATACTCGATTGTACCTCTTACATATCGTAGTAAGTGTTTCATGGCTTTCATGTGAGATACTTTTGGCGAGTGCATAAACCGACTTGCATATCCTACTGCAAAGTTGATGTCTGGTCATGTATGAGTTAGATACCTTAGACATCCTATCAGATTTCGGTATTCCGTTGCATTTGCTTCAGCTCCTTCTTCATTCTTTTATAATTTTAGACCTGCTTCCATCGGGTATCGCGTAGGATTACATTCTAACATCCCAGCGTCCCTTAATAGCTTCTTTGCATAAGCCGATTGCTTTAACGTCACCCCTTCTTCATTTTGTAGTACTTCGATCTCTAGATAGTACTTTAGTTCTCCAAGATCACTCATTTCAAATGATTTCTTCATTTGCTGCTTGAATTTTAAGATATCATCTTTATCATTTCCTGTTACGATTAAGTCATCAACATAGACGCCTACTATTAACTTTCTTTTTCCCTTTTCACGGGTATACACTGCTGCTTCTCTTGGACATTTATTGAAACCAAGGTCCTTTAAAGTATTATTTAATTTAATTTTCCAAGCTCGTGGTGCTTTACGTAGTCCATATAATGCTTTTATTAGCTTGTAGACATTGTTTTCAACTCCTAGTTTCACGAAACCTTCAGGTTGTTCTACATATACTTCTTCGTTTAATTCACCATGCAAGAATGTTTTCTTGACGTCTAGGTGATGAATAGTTCATACTTCATGTGCAGCTAGTGCGACTATTAATCGAACGAATTCGATTCTAGCTACTGGTGCGAATACTTCATAATAGTCAATACCATGTCTTTGTCTGTTGTAACATCCTACTTTCGGTTATATTAATAAAATAAAGTTCGTTTATTTTATAGTGGGTCGTTATCGGTTTAGTTGACTAGAATACGAGATGGACTTGTGTTGGGTAAATGGATATGGGTTATGGACTTGGGTTATGGAGGAATGAAGGAAAGACCATGGGCTTAAGCCCATGATCAAAAATATATATACCCTTAATCCTCCATTTAATTCATTTACACATATCCCTTACACCATCCAAAACACACACTTAAGATTCTCTTTCTAGTTTCTCTCTCACTCTAGCCGAAATATAGAAGAAGAAACGGATCCCGACCCAAGGTATGATAGTATTTTGTTGTAGGAGCTTAAATCCGTTAGATATAATCATGAAACGATGAGCCGACACTGTTAAACCGTTTAAGTCACGAGATCCGGGTGGAATCGGGTATAAACCGAACCTATGATGAGCTTAGGGGTCACCCTAGCTCAGATTTGTATCGAACGGGACGAAAAACGGTGAAAAAACGAGTTAAAACTCGTTTTTCCGACATGTTCGCGGTTTTCCGGCGGTTTTTCGGCAAAGGCGGCGCCGGAAAGGCGGCGCCGGAAAAGTGGTACGAGGTTAAGGGGAATGTCAAGGAATGTTTTGACATTCCTGACCTAACCCTAGTTCGCTATGGGGACTTAACGAACTGAGGGTGATTCGCTATGGGGACTTAACGAACTGAGGGTGATTCGTTAGTCGATTCGCATAAGGGGGCACAGCGAACTAGCCCTAGTTCGCCTATGATTCGTCTCTGATTCGTTAAGGGAAAAGGGTAACGAATTACCCTTGATTCGTTATGACCAGTTCGTTAAAGGAGATAACGAATTAGAAGGTCCAATTCGCTACTTGGACTGGTTCGCTACATGAACTGATTCGCTAAGAGTTCAGTTCGTTAAAAGTCCAATTCGTGTAAGTAACCAGTTCGTTAAAGGTTCCAATTCGTTACAAGAACCAGTTCGTCATGGCAAGTCAGTTCGTTAAGGATAAGTAACGAACTAGAAGTTTAACAGAATGACAGAAGGTCTCTGGACTTAGAAAAGAATGATTTAATTACAAATAAGCCCTTGAACTTTTAAGTAGCATATTATTCAATGATTCAAAATGCTAATGGAAAATGTGTTAAGACAGTTAATGAAAATAAATTTTTTCCAAGCTGACCTGGCAGCTTAACCCCAGTCAAGGGCTCTGCCCCTTGGACCCCGCTAGAGGCTGCCGCCCCTAGAACCCCGCTGCCAGGGGTGCTGCCCCCGGACCCCGTTCGTTGATGGTAATAATTAAACTAGAAAGACGATATGTGTAGTGATAGTTATTGATATGTATAATTATTATAAAGTTAGTAGCGCACAGCTAAAAAAGGGGATAACCGTAAACGGTGAACGCAACCGCCTTGAGGTGAGTTTCTAGCCCCACTTCCTTGTTATGTTTTCGGGGCTGTGTGCATACTCGATGTGATAGTGAATACACTTATCTTAAGTGATAAGTGTATGCCTTGTATGATTTACGTATGATGATTGCTTGACGGCGCGTGAACGATCTTCGGATATTGCATGAACCGTCAGGTGGTAGTTAAGACATGATTGATAAGTATGATGAGAGATATGATGTATGTATGAATATATGATGTATGCATAATGTATGTATGTTATGATGATGGTACGTGAACGCTCTTCGGAGATTACACGTATTGTCAAGGAAAGCATGTATGAACAGGTATGGTGCAGTTACACAAAACAAAGGGACCAGACCCTTATAATATCTGTGATGTTAGGGACCAGACCCTTATAATATCTGTGATGTTAGGGACCAGACCCTTATAATATCTGTGATTTTAGGGACCAGACCCTTATAATATCTGTGATGTTAGGGACCAGACCCTTATAATATCTGTGATGTTAGGGACCAAACCCTTATAATATCTGTGATGTTAGGGACCAGACCCTTATAATATCTGTGAGGTTATAGGGCGAAAGGCTCTTCAAAACGTATGATTATGTATGTATAGAAAGTATGAAAGTAAGAATGAAAGTATATACACTTATGTGTGTATGAAAGAAAGTTAAGAGGTTAAGTATGAAATGTAAGAAGGTATTGTATGATTATGTGATTAACTAGAACTCACTCAGCGTAGCTGACTTTTAGTATGCACGCGGGTGAGTAGAATGAGGCAGGTAGCTTGAGGAGGACACATGGCAGAGTTGGACGAAGCTGGCATCTGAAGATTTTGCTATGATGTTTTATTTTAAAAGACTATGTTTTGTTTTTAAATGACTATGAATGCTCGATAAGACCAGAATTATGGTTATGGAATGTAATGGTTTGAATGTTTTTAATGTTCCGCGAATGTTTTAATTAACTCTGATATTTAGAACCGCGTTTATGAGTAAATCCAACACGAAAGTAGGGCTACCGGTAACGGGGCCTTACATATGTATCCTTTTGCGACAAGGCGTGCTTTATATTTTGTTACTTCACCTTTCTCATCCTTCTTCAGCTTAAATACCCATTTCAAACCAATGGGCTTGTGTCCAGTAGGTAGGTTGGTCAGTGTCCATGTTGTATTCTTTTCTATCGAATCTAACTCGTCTTTCATTGCCTTTTCCCATGCATTATTTCCATTGCTTCTTTGTAATTCATTGGTTCTTCGTGCATCAATAGGAGTTCATTTCCATACATGTCAACTCCTTGAATTACAAAATCTCCATGCTCGTCCATGGCCGGAGCTCTTTCATATATTTCGGCCAAATTACGTAGACCTTGAATTGGTGTGTCATCTACATTAGGGTCTATCTCTTCACTTTCAGTGTTTTCATTTACAGATTAATTTTGCGAAAACACATGAGATTTATCTTGACCTGGACTGAATGAGTTAGAGTCTGTTGAGGGTGTACTTTGCCCTATCGACTGTGATCTTTGGCTTGGTGGGGTACTTGGGGTTTCTGGTTCATCGGGATCTTCCCCATAGGTCTGATCTTGATTATTATCAGTTGTGGTTAATTCTCTTTCAACCACAAAGTCTACCCATTCGTGTCCTTCATCGGCGTTTGTGAGATGATTCTTCCAATCCCATGCCTTGTTTTCTTTAAATTCCATATCACGGCTCACCATTACTTTATTTGTATTTGGGTTATATAACCGATATGCTTTACTTCCTGGTTCGGTACCCAAATAAATGGTGCTTTCACTTCGATCATCAAGTTTCCTTAAATTTACTGCAGGAATCTTCGAGTGAGCCACACAGCTCAAGTGTTTCAAATTCGGCTTTCGCCCTGAAATTGCTTCATATGGTGTTATGTTTTCTAGGGCCTTTGTTGGTGTGCGATTTAGCACATACACCGCATGTCTCACTCCTTCACCCCAAAAGTTTTGTGGGACATTCATACCTTTTAGTAGGCACCGTGTAGTTCCGATCACGGTTCTGTTCTTGCGTTCTACCACTCCATTCTGTTGTGGAGTGTAATGGGCTCTGAGTTGTCGTAGTATACCATTTCTTTCACAAATTGTTTTGAACTCTTTCGAGATAAACTCTCCTCCTCTATCGGTTCTTAAAGTCTTAAATTTTATGAACTTAACATATTTCAACTTCAACTACTTCTTTGAACTTAACGAAAAAGTTCAATGCTTCATCCTTAGACTTTATGATATATGCCCACATATATCAAGAGTAATCATCCACCAATAAAAACACATATTTGTTACCGGATTGTGTTGTTGGTGAGATTGGGCACATAGGTCGCCGTAGACTAATTCGAGCGGTCGCTTTGCTCGAAATTGTGTTTGAGCTGGAAATGAGTGTCGTGTTTGTTTTCCAGCTAGACATATATCACATACTTGTGGCTGATGGGTAAAATCTGGCACACCCTTGGCCATATTTTTCTTAACAATCATTTTAACGAACTCGAATCCAATGTGTCCGAGTCTTGCATGCCACAACATTGACATCTCGTTTGCTTTTGTAAGAAAACACAATGATTTTCCCGTATCAAGCTTTACTTTGTAGAGACGATTTTGTGATCTTTCCACCTTCATCAGGAGATCACCAGAGTCATCATATATCCATAAAAACTCATTCTTTATTCGTATATCACACCCATTTTCAGTAGCTTGTCCTAAGCTCAAAATGTTATTCCGAAGATCGGGTATGTAATATACGTCGGTGATCGTCTTTTCTTCACCGTTATTGCAATTTACTCGTATTGAGCCTTTTCCTCTTATCTTCACATGTGAGCTGTCTCCGAATTTTACTTCTCCATTAATGTCTTCATTTAATTCATAGAAATGAGATTTAATGCCTGTTATATGGTTGTTGGCTCCGTTGTCTAAGTACCATATATCTTTATTACATGGCTCGGCTTCAGATTTTCTTGGTGTTATCTTTTCTTCATTGAGGAAAATTGCATCTTTTGGTTTGGAGCTACAACTAGCTAACAAGAGAGTTTTTATTACTTGTTCGGTTTGAACAATATTGGCTTCTTCTTTATTCTTGGACCTTTGACACTCAGATGCGTAATGACCAAGCTCATTACATTGGTAACAATTTATTTGACTTTTGTCTTTATACTTTGACTGGTCCTTTCAATCATTTGACGATGATCCTTGACCTCCACGGTCTTGTCTAAATGGCGTTCCATGCCCACGGCTCTTTCCACGGCCGTTGTAATTATTACGATTTTGTCCTTGCTTAGGACGATGACAGCTTGTTGTTTATACTTTCCTTGCGAGCGAGTAAACAATAGTTTACTTTCCTTCATACTCGAATCTTCTTTTCCTTTGATTCGTTCTTCATATGCTTTAAGTCTCCCTATGGCTTCCTCCAACTTCATGTTGTCAACATCGTAGCATTATTCGAATGTTGCAACGATATGAATAAAACGATAAAGAATGGAGTCAAGGAGTTTCCTGACCATGTCAGATTCATCAATTATTGCGCCAAGCGTTACGACTTTGGAGACTAGTCCGTTTAATTTTCCCGAGAAATCATCGATGGTTTCTCTATCTTTCATCTTTAATGACTCAAACTCAGCCCTTAGAGTTGAGAGTCGTGCCTTTTTTACTCTTTCGACACCCATATTCCTTACTTTGATTTCTTCCCATATTTCTGTAACTTTCGTAGATTGAGCTAATTGTAGTACCACGTCTTCTGACAGTGCTTGATAAAGGTAGGCTATTGCCATGTTGTTCTTTTTTTGGTTAACAACTTTTCCTTCTTCTGGTTCAATGGCTTCCCATAATCCATGAACGTTAAAAATTGCTTTAAGTTTTACTGCCCATATTGTATAGTTAGTGGAATTTAATATGGGACATTGAAAGGATAACGATGTGTTATCCCTTGGGTGGTTGGGTTGGCTATTTTGACTTGTCGAGGTTTCTTGTTCATTTGACATCGTGCGATCTTTTCTTTAGTCGCTATAAACGGGTTGGTTTGCTATCGTTGCTTCGATGCAAATTTTAATCTAGATAAAGTTTTCCCCTTCTGGTACTAGTTTTCTTGATCGGTATAAACCTTCGATCACACTTAATCTTTTTCTAAGATTTAAGTAATTTTATTTTCCAAAAATTATTTTGAAAACTAAAATTTGTTTTTTTTTCTTAAAAATCTTACGTTTGATTTTCCTTTTTTTTGAGTTCCTTTAAAATATCACGTTGATATTTTATTTTTATTTTTAAAGTTTTTTAAACAAAAATAATTTGTTAATTAGAAGTCCTTTTGACTTTTTCCTTTCCCCTACGTTTCCAAAACCACTTCCAGATTTTACGTTTTCTTCACCGGCGATATACGACCGATCTTCTCTGGTTCCTTAAGCCACACAACCAGCGATTCAAGTTTCTTCTTGAATCAAAATGGAGTCGTTCTCTTTGTCTCCTTTAATCGCTCGTCTACTGATCTTCTCTCGTCGTAATCGCACCACTTGGATATAAACTGGTAGCCCTAATCTGATGCTCAGGCTTCAACGATTTGGGGTTTTGCAATCTGCAAGGTTATGAAATCCACAGTCACTTCGGGATTTCGATTTCGGAACCAGTAAGCGCTTTTCTCTATTATCAATTTTAGGGTTAGTAAAATTGATCAAGAAACACTCGATCTTCTTCTTGTTTCTGTCTGCGCTCTCATACCAATTTGATAACAAATTGGATCGATAAACAATAATATGAACACAATAGATATTGAAAACGATTTCTTTATTAAATCTGAATGTGTTTGTAATGATTACAATCAACCAATGAGGGGTATTTATACCCTACGGTGACGGTTATTTCCGGAGACGGTTATTCCGACGGTTACTCCGGCAAGGGTCCGATATTTACAATATTTACACAAACTATCATCTAATTACATTTATGGCACTAAACTATATTAACGGTATTTTCTAATAAACTTAATAGGGTCGATGATTAACTAACAATGGGGTCTTTGCTTGTTTACCCACAATACATGCTTCACACTTGACTGCAGTGCTTATTTTTGGCAATCCACCACCATTTGAGAGTCATGCAATTGTTTAAGGCCATCAAAATGAAGGAGGCCAAATCTAAGATGCCATTTCATGACTCAGTCTCATGTTTAGTGAGTGTTGATTTTGCAATAGTTGCTAAACATGTAGTGGTGTTTAAAATAAACATGTTATTGCTTGCCACCCTAACCTCCGTGAGTTTCCTTCCTGTTTCTTTACTTTGTATTATGCATTTCCCATTATCGAATATAACAACATAGCCTTTTTTCATCATTTGACCAACACTCAAAAGGTTGTATTCCAGTTTTGGGACGTAATATACATCATCCAAGAGTTTGAATGATGTAGGACTAATATAAATTTTAACTGTTCCTTTCCCCAAAACATTTAATTTCTTTTTGTCACCAAGAATAACATCCAAAGTGAATGTTTCATCAAGGGTAACAAAACTGGTTTTTGAGCCGGTCATATGATTGGAACACCCTGAGTCAATGAACCAGAGATGGGTAGAGTTACGTGAATTAGTGGCTGAAGCCAGTAATGACAATGCTTCTAGTTCAGTTATGGTGGCCATTAGCAGGTGTTCCGGTTCACTTTCAGCGGTTGTGTCATTGAGTTCTTCATTTTCAGCAACATTTACTTGAGCATCCTCATTGTACCAACAATCTTTTTGAAGGTGGCCAAATTTTTTACAGGTAAAACACTGAGGGACTTTGCTTCTGTCTAACCTGGTTCTACCACGACCTCTGCCTCTGGCCATTGGCCGGCCTCGACCTGACCACGAGTTAGTTTGTTGTTTTCTTGGAACACTTGCAAAGCTTTTGCATCTTGCCTTTCATTTGGTTTTGTGGGACTAGTGATCATTCTTCCACACATCCTTTCTTCTTGGGATTGAAGCATCCCCATTAGTTTCACAGGAGTGATTGTAGACAAGTCCATCGCCACTTCGATTGAGGGAATCACGTAGTCAAATTTTGTGGATAGGCTTCGAAGGATTTTTTCAACTACCTTTAGATCAGAGATTTCCTCTCCATATGAGCGTTGTTGGCTCACATTAAAGGACACACAAGAGAAGTACTCCCCAACCGCTTCATCTTCCTTCATGATGAAATTCTCGAATTCTCGCCGGAGACTGGAGTTTGACACTCTGAACTTGTATATCACCTTGAAATTCCATACGTAGAGTATCCCACGTATCTTTTGCAGAGTCGGCAGCAGCAATTCGTGAAAACAGTTGATCATGTACCCCACGTTGGATAATGGACATTGCCATAGCATCTTTCTTCTTTATTTCTCGAAGCTGGTCTGGTGTATCGGCTGTAGCAGTGATCCCAAGATAGACGACATCCCATAACTCGCATGAGCGAAGGATGGTCTTCATCCTGAGACTCCAGTGTTCGTACCCATCGCCTTTGAAGATGGGTACAACAGGGGCTGTGATGTTACCGAGAGAAGGATTGGTTGAGTTGAAAGCCATGGATCGAGTATAGAGCAAAGCTCTGATACCAAATTTGTTGGTATAAATGCTTCAAATTATAGAAAGAACAATGACAAAGAACTCTCGTAGGTTTTTTTATATTGATAAACTCACTGATGATAGATAAATGAAGTACATGGAAGCCCTATAAATACTTAAAGAAATCCTAGAAATACTCAACAGAAAGTAGACTTACTCAAATGTCATTAAAGACTTATTCAAATAAACTCAAAAGAGAAAACTAGAAAATAGGGCATGTGCATGACTGAGCAACAGTGAGGAGAGAGAGTTCAAGCAACAGACTTTGAATTATTCTTCCAAAATATCTATTAATAAAATTCTACGTTTGTTTATTATGATTTACATGATATGAATTTATTAATGTGCAGAACAAGTTTTTTGTTCACAATTTAGAGATTGATGATATATTGAGTCAAATGTTACCAAGTTACTTACAGATAGACATCATCCATTGATGTTCATGATTATATGTGTTTTTGAAACCAATTCAGTGAAGTACAAATATAGTTAACGTCATAAAAGAAGTTCAAAAAAAATGGTTGCATGGGCAAACATGTCTTTTTGTATACAACAAACTTTCCAAAGTTTGCTTATAGAAACCTGTGATTAATTAACACACTCAAGGTGTGCAATAGAAGTGGACTGGCTGTTGTATTTGCTTATTATGAGGTAAAAAATTATAATAAACTGTTAGTAGAAGACCTCAATTAATAATTGTATTAATTTGTTTGTAACTAAGTGCAGTGCTCCGAAGAGATACTCAATCCCAGGTTGGAGCAAATCAACATCTAAACAACCAAACAAACCAAAGTCAAAATTAGTTTATACTTTATTCTTTATTATAGTTAATATATTAGAAATTGGATTGATCAAGATCCATAGTATAATGTGACTGGGTGATCAATAAGGTTAATTTTACCATTTAGCCGTGTTAACTTTTTATAAAAATAGTTTCCTTCAAAATTTTAACTTTTAGTATATTTTAAATATTGTTCATATATTTATTAAGTATATCATTAAATCTAGGATTTATTGTTTTTAGGTTGATTTGAGTTTAGATGGAAAAGCATAGAGGGACCGAGTGTAATGGGTATAAGTTGTGATACTTGGAGTCTGGAACACCGGTAGATTTCAAGTTAGTTGTTCTAAAATTGTTGTTATTATTATTATTATTATTTATGTTTTCTAAAAGATATGGATAATATGAAACTATTTCGTGAACACATGCGGTTGTTGTTCTGCTTCTGGCAGTTGCACTGTTGTATTCATATGAACCGTTTGCAGTTTATGTGATAGCTGGCTCAACTGCCCCACAACGGTATTCACCTTCTGGATTCTTCTTTCGGATGTCAGCAATTGTTTTAGAAATCATTATGCACGTTATTTGTGTAATGGTGCTTAAGGGTACATTGTTTTGTCAGAAACTCTAAATCTGAATCTTTATTCTCAAAACTTACAATCAGTAAACGCCAAATAGAGAACAAACTCAGGCCTCCATTGTAACGATTTAATACGAACAATTACATAAGCAATAGAAACCCTAATTGGAATCAAGAAGACGAAAATGAGAGCATATATAAAATATCTTCCAAAAAACACTCCTACTCATGCATCAGGCGATCTCTGCTCTATTATACCAAAACTCTTAATCAAACCCATATGGGCTGGGCCTTCTCATCTTTAGTTTCGAGCCCAAGCTAGTATCCAAGCCCATAAGTATCCATCCAGCCAATCAGCCAATAATACTCCACATAAACAATACAATACCGGAAACAATGTTGATAACTTGATAAGTACTTATACAAACAAATATTTGACATTGAATTAAAAATAAAGTAACAAACATATAGTTCAACATGTTTTTTTTTTTGTTGTCTTTATTAAAATATTAGTCGTAGTAATTTATGAATACACACAGTTGTTACTGGGAATAAGTATTTCTTATATTAGAAATAACGGTTAGCTGTTACTCATTGAAGCCAACTTTCAACCTGTTATCATGCTCAGCTCGCTAGCTCAGTTTATACATACCAATTGTGTACATACTTTAAGCTAATCTATGTTTAGCTTCTGCCTACTTTAAGTTTAAACAATATACTCATTTTATAAAACCACTTGCTTGGTTGGTCCACATTTTTACCCCTTTCCCTGGTAGGATGTTGCAAGATTAATATGCTCTTACTAATATGTGGCAAATTAATTTAATCCGTGGTTATTTTCAAGGTACAGCCTATCCCGGAGAGCATTCTTTGCCAAGTCATACATGGTAATATGACTTTAGCATGCGTCCTTTTGGTTAGATGTTATCTTTATGTTACTTAATATTCAAAAATAAAAATTATAATCCATACATTTAATAACAAAAGTTTGCTTTTTCGAGTTCGGTTCGGTTATAAACGTTGGTTCGGTCATTCATCCGTACATGCAAAAGAAAAGCTGAACCATAAGTTTCGTTAAAAGAAAGTTAAACCAAACCATAACTAAAAAGGGAGTATGTATAATCATTTCAAAGCCACTCAAAGTTTTCCTTTTATAACTTTCAAAATTCATATAACCTTCTAAATCGGTTTGTAGTACAGATTATTTCCATACTACTATAAATTGTAACAACGTGTAAAATTCTAGTTCAAAATGTCAAAAAGATAAGTTAAGGGATCAAATCTGTCAGATTTTAAACTATAGGTTTAAAAATGAAAATCTGTTTTCTTGTCCTATCGCGATACGCAACGGGACAAAAGACAAGCCCATCGCGTATCGCGAAGGGGCTTGGTCAAAGCTTCTGGAAGGGTCAACAGCGATACGCGATCGCCAGTTGATCCTACGTCATCGCGTACCGCGATGACGTGGCCTGACACGTCTGGCACCAGTCCCGCCACGTGTCCACACGTGGCACACCGTCTGCCACGTGTCCCGACACGTGGCCACACGTGGCACACCGTCTGCCACGTGTCGCATGGGTGACTGGCCAGGGCTACGTCGCGGTACCCGACGGGTGCCCAGAAGGCCATCGCGTACCGCGATGGGACCCAAGATTTTGTCTATAAATAGCAGGTCCGGGATCTTCCTTTCCCACACTCAATTTCAGTACAACTCTCTCTCTCTCTCTCTAACATCTCTCTAGCCATATTATCATACCTCGAAGTTCGTGCCATAATACCTCGATAAGCGTGCCCCGATTTCCTCGATTTCCGTGTCAACGTTTCCTCGAAGTTCGTGTCACCCTCCACCCACATACCAAGAAAGTGTTTGTTATTTTCTACACCATGGCGATGAATCTCGAAAAGCGTGCCGACGGGTGTTGAAGTTGGTGTTGAACAATTGGCGTACTAAGAGTGGATTCAAGACGGCAAAGGAGACCAAGCGGCATTGGAGTGCTGCTCGAGTTCCTAAGGTTTCTAAATGCCAACAAGGTAGGCGTAACGACGAATGAATATAATAAAATATTATTATAAAGGCTTAAGCCTTTGGTCGAGGTTATACTCGATACCTCGATAAAAGAAAAGAAAACATAACAAAGAAAGAAACATAAAGATAAGAATATGAATAGTTGATAATATATATGTGTGTAAGTATATATTATTCTTTGTTATGAAAATATTATTTAAGCAATAATAGTTATTCTTAAATAATAAAATAAAAGAATACGTTTCTTGGAGAAGAAGAAACGTCGGGTTTTATAAATAAAATAAAAGTTTATAATTACTTTTAAACTAAAGGTTTTCAAGTAAAAGAGATTTATGAACTAAAGTTTCATCGAGGTAATGTTTATAAAATAAGACTAAAGGTCCTAAGCCGGATTGTATATCCGACTAACAAATGGTTATACTCATACTATAGGTGCGAGATAGCAAGGGAAAGACCCTCGGATGGTGTTTGAAGCCGATCCCAAAGCGATAAGGTGAATACGCCCCCAAACTTTTACAAACTTATTTTAAACAAGTCAAAAGTGTTATATGAAAATTATTTACAAGGAACTACGTGTTCCTAAAACCGTTATAAATAAGGGTATAAGCCTAGCCCTCTGGCTGTAGTATATGTTTGTCTGGATCCTTACATATGTGGTAGTACGCGGTGGGCACATCGCACCACGCCAGATTGTAGGACGCTTTCCTATAGGAAGCACGGCCATATGTATACTTACGGGTACTTAACTAAGACGAACGTTGCGGTGTTTGCTGAGGTGACCTAGTGTAGAGGCTCGAATTTATAATTGTGTTATTTAATTTTATTATTCCTAAGCCACGATGGGCCGAGGCAGGCGTAATCTCGAGGGGTAATAAAGTAAAAGAAAATAATTTAGCGTCAGCGTATTCACCGGCATTCGTTGCTGACGTATTTTATTTACATTCGTTGCTGACGTATTTTTTTTAGCTCGAATTTGTTTTGTATAAACTTAAAATATTAATGGTGGTTTTGTAACTATAAAACAAGTAATCTTCTAAACATTAAAACGGGAAACTTTTATATCCCGTCGTTTGTATGTAAATATTTATAATTAAATCCACATATTTATAAAACTTCCGCTAATTGAATGCAACTCTGATTTATTTACAAATGTGGTACCAACATATGTGTCACACGCCTAGGCCGTGGTTTGGGGTGTGACAAGTGTTGGTATCATAGCCATCATTCTTAGCGAATTAGGTATCATAAAACAATACCCAAGCTTCGATCCAAGTATATGAAATAATTGTTTATTTGTTTTAGGGATAAAGATAGGCTGGTAACCTTTCTTTCCCTCTCCACATTCTAAACCAGCCACAATGTTAAATGTCATTCAAAGCTTATATAGAGAATTATGTGCGCAAGGCTAAAGAAGCCGGAATCACCGAACCTTACCCCGAGGATAATATGAGTGAAGGATACTATGAAGTGTATTTTTACCAAGATGTAGAACATGACTTAACCAAACCCGTATACTACCCCGGAAGTAAACACTATCCAATAGACGTTCCTAATAGTCCACCGAAACAAAGAATTGAGCCGCCAAGGCATTCAAGCTATGATCCACCAACAATACCCATGTACCAACCCTTTGAAGTACCAACGTACCACCCAACGGAGATCCCCATATACCAAAATTCGGAGATACCGCAGCACTACCCAATTGGATACCTACCAGCTAATCCTCATCCATCCTATGCATTCCTTTCCAACATACCCATCAAAGAAGAACCAAGATCCCCATCCTCCGACTGGATGAAATGCCACTCCGATCAACTGTTGGGTTTTAACAAGATTATCAAAGTGATAAAATCCCTATTTTACCAAAAACGCAGCGGATATAAAAGTTTTAAATCTTGTTAATATGATATGTATAAAACCAATTTTAAACATGCAAAACCCAAACCCGGATCCAAATACGTATTACACACTATCAAATACATGCATGTCACTATAAGTCCATGCATGTTACTACTACCTTTCAATATGACAAAACCGGGTGAAAGAGATGATGATTGAAAGGTAAGAACTTGAATATGGAAGCTCCTCAAGCTAGCATACCCCAAGCTTCAACAACACACCACTTCTAGCTAGGATTTGCACTTGAAATTTTCTTCTTCTTTTCTTATGTTGGATGAAAATACCCAAGAGAGGAAGAGAGAAAAGTTTACTTGGAAATTATGTGTGTTATGAAAGAATGAAAGAGAAAGACTTGGTTTTATTTAAAGGCATCTTTCTCTCCACCAATAATAACCATTGCATGTCTCCACTCACCTTGCATGTCTCCACTCAAACATATAATAATATTACATTTGAAAGAGTTATTATCTTTTTCTTTTATTAAACTTTAAACATATATATATATATATATCCATACATATATACTTTTATAAGTTTATAACTTATAACTTATAAAACCTATTATATGTTAAGAGACATGCTTGGTTATTATTATTCACATATTGTTATTTAACCAGCTTAAATAACACTATGTAATGTTCTTTCATAAAACATAAATCATCCATATGATTTTTTTATTACACAAGTACATTTTATTTAGAAACCCCTTTCCAAATAACTCAAGTGTTAATATTCATTTGTTATGATCACATCATATATGAACGAATATTATCGGTGTTTGTCTAGCTTGTTATTAGGTATGACCCGACTTGGATCATAACGTACTAGCCACATCAATTTAATATGTCTCTTGGGCAGACCGAGTCCAACAATCTCCCACTTGCACAAGATACATAGAAGATTGATGCAAGTAGCAAATACAGCCTAACTACGGTTTACTACCCCTAATACGTATGACGAAGTGCTATTCAATAACATCATCCCTTTCAAGTCCCATACTTGAAAATGATTTAGGTGAAACTATCATTTATCCTTTTGCCACAAATGTCATGTTAAATCCAGAGACACAGAGTGATCATTCTCTGTTGATTTAACTTGTCAGGCCTTAGACATTTAACTCTCAACGAATAAGAGGGACAAATCCCATATTGACTACATACGTCTCTCACTATCACCTTGTACTATACTTGAGCTTAGCCTTATGTACTGACATATTTCAGAGCAGCGAAGAACTAAGTCAAAGCATAATAGTCGATGAATATCAAGACCCAATATGTATCTCAGGTCGGAGGATACTATGAAGTTCGCCTTTACTCAAATTTACTAATGATCACAAATTCCAAGGATTCCATGCAGTAAAATTGAGAGCGGGTCAGTCCAATATTTATCCCATAAATATCTATGAACCTTGGCAGCAACCCTTTGCTATATTCATACCTCATGAATATCTACCAATCCAAGTTCATAATAGTCTTACTTTCACATTTGTTCCCACAAATATGAACGACTACGGACGTTTAGAATAATTCAAATTATTCACGGATTTAAACATACTAAAATGGAACATAACTCAAGAACATGACCATAACCAAAACCATATGATTAAGTTAAAATAAAATTGTTCCAGTATTCAAATACAAATTTTGATCAAATCCAATCCCTAGAATATCGAAGTCCTAAGGCGCAAGTATGACTCTCATGCTTCGGCCTTTCAAGGAGTTACGTGAATGGGTCCGCAATGTTTTGATCAGTGTGAACTTTACGAATACATATCTTTCCCTT
This sequence comes from Bidens hawaiensis, assembly GCF_021521415.1. NCBI lineage: Eukaryota > Viridiplantae > Streptophyta > Magnoliopsida > Asterales > Asteraceae > Bidens > Bidens hawaiensis. The sequence goes on from NW_027491277.1 coordinate 1,750,540, forward strand.
TTCAACTTCATCCCTTATGTAGTTGAATCTCCGCTCAATGTGCCTAGTTTTTTGATGTGCGCCGGGTTCCTTGATTTGAGCAATCGCACCCTCGTTGTCACAAAAGATCTCTAGAGGGTCCTGAATGGTACGAACCACTCCTAGATCGGCAATGAACTTTCTAATCCATGCAGCTTCTTGAGCTGCCAGGGAGGCGGCGATGTATTCAGATTCAGTGGTGGATAAAGCTACCACGTCTTGTTTTGCACTCTTCCATGAGACAGCACCACCATTGAGAACGAAAACGTATCCTGATTGTGATCGAGAATCATCTCGATCAGTTTGGAAACTCGCATCAGTGTAACCCTTTACAACGAGTTCCTCCTCACCAGAGCCATATATTAGAAACATATCCTTAGTCCTTCTAAGGTATTTCAATATGCTCTTAACAGCCATCCAATGGCTAGTTCCCGGATTTTGTTGGTATCGACTTGTCATGCTCAAGGCGCATGACACATCCGGTCTAGTGCAAATCATGGCATACATGATGGATCCTATAGCAGATGCATATGGGATACCACTCATTTTGTCTTGCTCATCCTTTGAGCTTGTACATTGAGAAGCACTCAACATCGTTCCTCTTTGAATAGGTACCAAACCTTTCTTAGAGTTTTCCATCTTGAACCTTTTCAAGATCTTGTCAATGTATGCACTTTGATTCAAACCTATCAACCGCCTTGATCTATCCCTATAGATTCTTATTCCCAGAATATAGGCGGCTTCACCAAGATCCTTTATGGAAAAACAGCTTCCAAGCCAGGCTTTCACACCTTCCAAGGTTGGAATGTCATTTCCAAACAGTAATATGTCATCGACATACAATACCAGAAAGGTTATGATGCTCCCACTAGCTTTCTTATACACACAAGCTTCATCAGCGTTTTTGATGAATCCAAATTTCTTAACTTCATCATCAAAACGGTGATTCCAACTTCTGGATGCTTGTTTCCATCCATAGATTGATTTCTTCAACTTGCATACTTTGTTAGGATGTTGTGGATCGACAAAACCTTCAGGCTGAACCATATAAACATCTTCATTAAGATGCCCATTTAGAAAAGCAGTTTTGACATCCATTTTCCATATCTCATAGTCATAATATGCGGCTATGGCAAACAATATCCTTATAGACTTTAGCATCGCCACGGGCGAGAAAGTTTCATGATAATCAACCCCTTGAGTTTGAGTGAAACCCTTTGCTACAAGTCTAGCTTTATAAGTATCCAAGTTTCCATGCATATCAGTTTTCTTCTTGAAAACCCATTTACTTCCAACCAGCTTGGAATTTAGAGGTGGAGCAACCAAGTCCCATACTTGATTGTCATGCATGGATTGCATCTCAACATTCATGGCTTCTAGCCATTTGTCACAATCAGATTGCGACATTGCATCTCGCTGTGTGGTGGGTTCAACCGAATCAACCACGTAGCATCCATCCATGAAAAATCCATATCTCTCAGGTGGGGTGCTAACTCTACCAGATTTGTGAATGTTTTGTGTGTTTTGATCAACCATTTGATCATCCTCAACAACCTCTTGTTGATTGCTATTGTCAACCAAACGTGTATCGGCTTGTAGTTCTCGATCCTCTTCGAGTTCTACAGTTCTATCAGTTCCTTCCATAAGGAATCTTCTTTCCAAGAACTTAGCCTTTCGAGCTGTAAACACTTTATGCTCGCTTGGATTGTAGAAATAATATCCCATCGAATCCGTGGGATATCCTACAAATATACACTTAGTGGATCGACATTCAAGTTTGTCAGGGGTGTAGATCTTAACATAAGCCTCACAACCCCATACCTTTAAATATGAAAATTTTGGAGCCTTTCCATGCCATATTTCAAAACGTGTCCTATCCACTTTCTTGGTTGGTGCCATATTTAAAATACGGGCAGCAGAGATCACAGCGAAACCCCAAAATGATAGAGGTAATGAGCATCTAGCCATCATGGATCGAACCATGTCCAATAAAGTTCGATTCCTCCTTTCGGACACACCATTATGTTGTGGTGTTCCAGGTGGAGTAAGTTGTGAGACAATCCCACAACTCTATCGGAACGTATCATTGAGGTATTCACCTCCTCTATCGGAACGTAGTACTTTGATTGTTTTGTTGAGTTGATTTTGTACTTCATTTTGGAAGACTTTGAACATTTCAAAGGCCTCATTTTTGTGTTTTAACAAGAACACATACCCATAGCGACTATAATCGTCGGTAAAGGTAATGAAGTATCTTTCACCATTTCTTGTCATTGTCCTAAAAGGTCCACATACATCCGAATGTATGATACCTAATAAGTCTTTCGCCCTTTCATTTGTTCCATTAAAGGGTTCTTTGGTCATTTTTCCCAATAAACATGATTCACATTCATCAAATGAATCAACATTTGATTTCAAAAGACCATTCTTTCGAAGTGTATGAATACGATTCTTGTTTATGTGACCAAGACGACAATGCCAAAGAAAAGTATTACTCAAATCCATTTTGAGTCTTTTGGTGTTAGCTTGGTACAACGAGTTATCAATGTATGAGTCATCATGAATTAATTCATAAATGCCATAAAACGGCATCGCTTTAAAATAAAAGACATTATCCATGAAAACATAAATACCATTATCAACAAACTTAAAGTCATAACCAGATTGTCTTAATACAGAAACAGAGATAATATTCCTAGTCAAACTAGGGGAATATAAAATGTTTTTCAAAACAATTTCCAAACCATTTGGAAGCTTTAAAACATAATCTCCTCGGGCTTGGACGTCAACCTTTGCTCCATTGCCCATGAAGAGACTTATATCTCCTTTCTTCACCTCATTTCTTCTTTTGAACCCCTGCAATGAATTGCATATGTGAGTTTCACATCCGGTATCCAATACCCATGTGTTAGAAGAAATAATATTAAGATTAATGTGAATCATGAAAGTTGTACCTGAGGTTTGCCCCGCATCCCTCTTAGCTTTCAACTCCTTGAGATAGGTCGGACAGTTTCTCATCCAATGACCTATCTCACCACAACCAAAGCACGGATCCTCAGCGCTAACCTTTAGCTTCTTTGGCTTTGGCTCCGCCTTTGCCTTTCCCTTGAACCCCTTCTTGACTTGCCCCTTACCAACGGCAACCTTTGCTTTTGGTTCCGGGTGATGCCTTTTCTTTGAGCCACCCTCATTGATCGCAAGAACGGGTAAAACCTTTTTACCCATGCCGGCCTCGGCTGTCTTAAGCATTGCGTGAAGCTCACCAATACTTTTGTCCCATCCATTCATGTTGTAGTTCATGACGAATGTCTCAAACCTTTTAGTTAAGCCATTTAGGATTAAATCCGTGGCTAACTCTTTTGAGACGGGACATTTAAGCCGTTCAAGCCGATCAATGTGGCTCTTCATCTTAAGTACATAAGATGAAACAGATTGGGTTTCTTCCATACGACATGCATGAAGCACTCGAACCGTTTCGAATCGCTCAACCCGAGCTTGAGTAAGGAACATTTCCTTAAGTTTGGTTATCATGTCATACGCCCCATGATTCTCGAAATCCTTTTGGATCTCGGGAATCATTGTTCCCAACATGAGGCAAGAAACTTGCACCGAATCCTCGGTGTATTTTAACCAATCCGCATAGGCATCCAAGTTATTGACATCGGGTTCATCGAGAATAGGATCGTCTAAAATATAAGACTTCTTTTCTTGCTTGAGAACAATTCTCAAGTTTCGATACCAATCCATGAAGTTGTTAAAGTTTAGACGATCCTTATCCAGAATGGATCTTAGTGATAGATTATGCACGTGTGGGATAATTGCGTTCGGTGCGTTGTTTGCGGCCATCTAAAAGAATTTTAACAAAGTTCAAATTAGTATTTTCGATATTAGTAAAATTTTAATCTTTAATACCTTTTAAATGTCTCCAAGACAATTATTGATAAAAATCTAGAACCCAACGTTTCATTCAAATAATAGTTAGGTGACCTTTATCCTACTATTCGAATTAACAAGGTAGTCAACGTTTGACAATTGCAACCCTTTGCAACTTCTAGTTTTATGGGATCGGTTAAACATCATATGTTTAGTTGGTATGTTAAATCCCATCAACACCTTTGAACGCCATGTTAAGGTGATCCTATAGTCATGGTTTCAAATCAAGTCGTCCTACTTATACACACGTGTGAGTTTACTCATACAAGTGGTTAGGTGATCCTAATGCCAAAAGTACTTGTAAAATCACCTTAAGATCACAAGTTTTCTTAAAAGTGCTTAGGTGATCCTAACTCACTTTCAAGTCTACAAGTGACTTAAGTGTCGTATAAAAGGATGGTGATTAACTTGTTTTTAAAAAGGGATTTTAGTTTTCTAAATTCTAGATTGGAAAACTATTTATTGTACCTTTCATTTGCATGCATTCAAATGTATGGTACTTAGTTGAAAAACCCATTTTCAAAGTTCCAATTAATAAAATCCATTTTTATTATGAAATCATTAGTTATTAATAAAACCAATTTTTATTACCTAACGATTTCTAAGGAACCAATTTTATGCTAGTTGATTTTAAGTTGTTAAGCAAACCATATTGCAAATAATAAGTAAATCAACCATGCAAGCACAAAATATACACAACCACAAGTTCATAACCATAGCCTCTTAATATTGACCACACTTGTTGACCGAAGACAAGTGTGTCAAAAAGTCTCTCCTAAGGGACCCAAAAGAACATGCACTTGTGTCGGTGAACTCCCACTTGATTCCGCATCCATATGCTCCAAGTGTTTACTCCCGGTGTTGTGGTCTTCATCATTTTATTTGGGCTTCCATCCATGCATCTTCTTTTACAAAATATATCCTAATACATTTTTCTAGTAAAAGAAATACATCTAATCTACTTATTATTACAAGCCATATGAATGAATAAATAGATTACAAACCCAAATAAATATTACAACCAAATCGAATGAACAAACAACCAACACAATCATTCAACCAAACACAAGGCCATGGCTAGGTTATGAACATCTATTACACATCCAAATATGCAATAATACAAGACCAAAATGGTTCCCCTTTTTGCCTCAAAACTTTCGGCCAAAGCTTAAGCAAACCGAAAGTTTCCGGTTTTGTCCAAACAAACTAAACAATCATCCAAATGACTTGGTTTTTCAAGATTACCACATGCATGTAAAGTATAACCTTGAAAAACCATGGGGTAACCAAAACCCCAAAAAGTTTCGGCCAAATGGTGACACCCACCATAAACCCGAAAAATTTTGGGTCTAATGAAGCATGCATTCGTATAAGCGGCTCTTGATGCCATTGTTGGGTTTTAACAAGATTATCAAAGTGATAAAATCCCTATTTTACCAAAAACGCAGCGGATATAAAAGTTTTAAATCTTGTTAATATGATATGTATAAAACCAATTTTAAACATGCAAAACCCAAACCCGGATCCAAATACGTATTACACACTATCAAATACATGCATGTCACTATAAGTCCATGCATGTTACTACTACCTTTCAATATGACAAAACCGGGTGAAAGAGATGATGATTGAAAGGTAAGAACTTGAATATGGAAGCTCCTCAAGCTAGCATACCCCAAGCTTCAACAACACACCACTTCTAGCTAGGATTTGCACTTGAAATTTTCTTCTTCTTTTCTTATGTTGGATGAAAATACCCAAGAGAGGAAGAGAGAAAAGTTTACTTGGAAATTATGTGTGTTATGAAAGAATGAAAGAGAAAGACTTGGTTTTATTTAAAGGCATCTTTCTCTCCACCAATAATAACCATTCCATGTCTCCACTCACCTTGCATGTCTCCACTCAAACATATAATAATATTACATTTGAAAGAGTTATTATCTTTTTCTTTTATAAAACTTTAAACATATATATATATATATATATATATATATATATATATATCCATACATATATACTTTTATAAGTTTATAACTTATAACTTATAAAACCTATTATATCTTAAGAGACATGCTTGGTTATTATTATTCACATATTGTTATTTAACCAACTTAAATAACACTATGTAATGTTCTTTCATAAAACATAAATCATCCATATGATTTGTTTATTATACAAGTACATTTTATTTAGAAACCCCTTTCCAAATAACTCAAGTGTTAATATTCATTTGTTATGATCACATCATATATGAACGAATATTATCGGTGTTTGTCTAGCTTGTTATTGGGTATGACCCGACTTGGTTCATAACGTACTAGCCACATCAATTTAATATGTCTCTTGGGCAGACCGAGTCCAACATCAACGACGATGGCATACCGGAAGCTCCACTTTTAATGAAGTCAACTCTCAACCCAACAATGATGAAGGGTCATCCCGCAAACCTAGAATGTGGGTAATGATGCCCTATGAAAGTTTTCAGATGCCCCCGATAAACAATGAAACCACTCAGCATATGGAAGAAGAAGAACCCGAGGAGGAAGAGGAAGAGCCCGAAGAAGAGAAAAATCCTGAGGAAGAGTCTGAACCGGAAGAAGAACATCCCAATAATCCCAATGAGATATCAACATCAATGGATGGATCACTCACTTCCCAAAACCCAAGCTACGGTTCTGTTGATCCATATGTCCAATATCTCGAGAAACTCAAGAACCAAGCTTCATCAAGTTTTCCACTGTTCCAAGGCGTGATCCCAACAGAATAAGAAAAAGCTGATGAGATCCGAGAACAAAACCAAACTGCTAAAGCTTTCTTCTACCTTTCATCCGACATGACTTACGTTCCGTATCCAGAACCAAGGAATCACTATGAGATGATGACATTGGGTTACCGCGACCCACCTCCACAATATGGATACCCCAACAAAGTTCCACAGTTGTATGAAGAACACTTGGACCGCGCTTTGCACGAAACAGGTGATTGGAGGAAGAAGATGGGCATTGAAGGAGAAAAGAAGAAGAAAATAGGAAAGACACTCCTTCATAAATGCAACAAGTTAACAAAAGTAGTGAGGAAGTTCTTTAAAGAATGAAGATGGTGGAGAAGAATGTAATGTGAAGTTATGTGTAATGTAGTCTTGTATGTTATGTGAAATACATATGTAACAAGAACGTTAAGACGTTCTTGAAATAAGGATAGGCTGATCAATATATATATATCAAGCGATATATATATATATGTGTGTGTGTGTGTGCATGTAATGCAACATAAATATATATATATATATATATATATATATATATATATATATATATATATCCTTTTGTGATATATATATATGTGTGAAATAAGATATATGTTTAATGTAAGAAATTTTTTTAAATTTCAGTTAAAGACATATTGAAAAGAAAAATGTCTGAACAAAGTAATAACAACAAAAATGTACGAAAAGAAAAGGAAATAAAAGAAAAGGGGAAAGGCCCCGAGAAAGAACAAGAAGAACCTATCCCTGATAAATATATGAGCCAAATTCAAATGATAATTAAGAAAGCGGTTAGGGAAGAATCTGAAGCTAGATCTCAATGTAGGCAATCCAAACATTCTCAATCCGTTAATCCATCTCGAAAGTCTGTTAAGTCCCGTCTGAACCCATCTCGTATCGAAGAAAGCGTTCATGAATCTAATGCGGATGGAAGTGTTGGACAAAAATTTAAGAAAATCAAGATCGGTGGATGTTCGTTCAAGGATTTCAAATATTATGGACCGAAGGAGTTCCATGGTGATAAAGGAGTCATCACAACCGTAAGATGGCTTGAGGAAATGGAGACAATTGTGATTACAAGTAAGTGTTCCGATGAGGAGAAAATCCAATATTCCGCACTCATGTTTAAAGGCGAAGCGCTCGAGTGGTGGAATACAATGATCATGAGTAAGGGGAGAGAAGTGATGTATAACCTGACTTGGGATGAGTTCAAGGCGATACTGATGGGAAAGTTCTGTCCCGTGCATGAAACTGACCAAATCCAAACGAAATTTCTCAATCTTAAGGTCGTAGGGACAAATCTTCGTGAATACAACACCAAGTTTCACGAATACTTTCGTCTGGTTCCTCAGCTGGTGAGTCCTGAATCCAGCAAAGTTACCCGATATATTTGGGGACTACTGCGGGAAATCCACGACATGGTGAGCTCACACTTACCACAAACCGCCGACTCTGCAATGGAGTTAGCCTGTTATCTAATGGGTAGCATGGTCCGCAATAAGGAAGAAGATAAGAAGGCTACAAAAACAACTGCACAAGGGAGGACTGGAGGAAACGCCAACTACAAGGGCAAAGGCATAAACCAACACCAAAATCGATTCAATTCAAACGCTACGCCATGCAAGACATGTAGAAGGTATCACAAGGGTCGATGCAACTTCGCCCCGCCTCCAAAAGTGTGTGAGTCATGCAATCGTACGGGCCATGCTGCATCTGACTGTTGGAAGAAAAAGATGACATGCTACAATTGCAAGGAGATGGGTCATCTTAGTTTCGAGTGCCCAAAGAACAAACCCGCGACTGGTGGTGCGGGTGGAAGTGGCCAAAACAAGAAGGGAAACGCGAGAGTCTTCGTACTCGACACAAAGAAGGCCGCTGACATGCCGGAAACCATTACCGGTACATTTCTAGTCAACGACACCTATGCTAGAGTTTAATTCGATTCGGGTGCCAATCTAAGTTTTATAGATTATAGCTTTTGTAGTCTATTAAACGAACTTTTAACAAAGTTTAATAAAACTTTAAGCGTCGAGACTGCTAGTAGCGAAATCGTTAAGATCTCCGAAACCCTTGAAAATGGAAAAATTCACTTAGCTGGTTATATTCTGCCTATTCAACTTTTACCAATGGCACTTGTTGGTTTTGATATTGTACTTGGTATGGATTGGTTATCCGATAACTATGCTTGTATCATCTGCAATAGCAAAACAGTTGAACTTCAAGCCCCCGATAAACGAACGATTCGAATTGAAGGGGACAAAGACGTTGGCCAAGTTAGCATAATTTCCATGATTAGGGCTGTTTCGGTCAAAAATTGGCAAAGCAACTTTTGATCAAATTAGTGCGTGAGGTGAAGTGCTTGTTGATAATAAGATCGAACACAATGATATGATTACGAGGGAAAAAACCCTTGATCACAATAATCTTACGTCGGTCAAGAATTAACAACGTAATCTTTGGTCGAATTACTTCGGTCAAAGATTAAGAACGTAATTTTTGGTCGGATTCGTATATGATTATGGTAATCTCCGGCACAAAAAACCCCCGGACGGTGAAAACTATCACCGTCGACTTTATTAATAACGAAAATGGGTGATTACAAGTGGTGGAGCTGATAAGTGATCGAATGCTAAGTGTTACGGAATATGATAGTAGCTAAGTAAGTGAATGTGTGTGCTCTAATGATATTATCAGCTCGTACTTATAAGAAAAGATTACAACTGTTATCCCGAGAAATCCGCCCTTGTCTTTAATGAAAAACGTTTCATGCTTTAATTACGTGGTTTAATGGCTTTAAATGCGAAGTTATATGTTGGACTTGGTCTCTCACATCTTTGACTGATTCTTTTGGGAGTTACTCACCAAACATGGTCCCACACATGCTAATATTAACTATAAGTGCGAGATTTCAGGATAATAGTCAATGGTTAATCATTAACCATTACTTGGCCCTTAATGCTAGCGGTTATAACTCATTCCGCACGTTTTATGTAACCACCAACCGTGTATTTCGCATGGAGTAAATCAACAATTAATATCTGCAATTATAAATTAGCACCAAGAGAGAAATATATATTTATTAGCAATAATACTCAGGATATTAATCTTATCTGAGAATCCTGAACATATTCGGGATCCTGAGCATATTTAGGATCCTGATCTGACCACAGATCCGACTATAAAATTTGGGCCCTAACAATTGTCCCCAAAATTTGACAGCTGTTTTTACCAATTTCAGCTGTTAAATTTTCTAATGATAAACTGTTTTCCGTGTACCACTAAAATTTTATGATATAGCACCGACTAAAGTTGACATTATTACGAGAATAGATTAGTCCTTCGAAATCCCTGTTTCCGTTATTAGAGAAAGGTTTAAGTTTGTTAAAAAATTTCTTAGTAATAACTAAAGTTTTAGCCAATAAACCAATACCAAGTCATAAACTTTATCTTGTAATTAATACAAAAGATAGAATATTCACAAATAGTAAATCATACCAGAACCGCATATCAATTAACCTGGATAATGTCTAGACCATCTTATTTTTGCAACAAGACCATTGTTTAGGATGCTCCTCTAATCCTGGGGATATAGCGATGAAATTGTAATATCAGCATTATCCTGAAAATAATTTTAGAAATTATGGCGACAAGGCCCTTTAGAAGAGATGAAAAATCTCTTAAACCATCAGAAACAAACTTGCGACAATGCCTTTTATAAGAGATGAAAATCTCTTATAACTTAGGAATGAACTGGCGACGAGGCCTTTTAGAAGTGATGAAAATCTCCTAAACCTTAGATTATGGTATGTCTACCATAAACTTGAGATTCAAACCAATAGCCGAGGATAATGAGGTAACAAGTCACTATATTTCATGTGCTGGCCCCGCCTCTCTAACTAAGGCCGAATAAATCATGCGCTACAGGCGACTTTAAGAAGAGATGAAAATCCCTTAAACCTCGAGATTCAAACCAATAGCCGAGGATAACGAGGTAACAAGTCACTATATTTCATGTACTGGCCCCGCCTCTCAAACTAAGGTTGAATAAACGTGCGCTACGGGCGCCTTAAGAAGAGATGAAAATCCCTCAATCGTTAGAAGAGATGAAAACCCCTTATACCTTAAGAATAAGTTGGCAACGAGGCCTTTAGAAACTGGCGACGAAGGCCCAAGTTAACTTCATTTTCTCATATCTACAAAACAGTTAACTCTAAGTGAGGGGTGGGTGTTAGCCTTGCTAACACCCCTCCGATGCTTAAGTCAGTTCCTTGTTTGAAGAATAATAATATTAAAAATGAATAAAAGTATAAGTTCAAGTACATACCTTGACTGTTTGGTATAACAGTTATCCTCGGGATAGAAGTCTTACATGAAATATTTTTTGAGGTGTATAGCATTCCAAGCCCTTGGTAGTAAGTCACCAGCCAAAGTAGACAATTTGTATGCCCCCTTTCCTGCTTCCGAATCGATCAAGTAAGGACCTTCCCACTTTGGTGCGAGCTTACCATCTGTAGGATTGGTAGTATTTTGAAAAGCTTTTCGGAGAACCAAATCCCCTTCTTGAAACCTTCGAACTCTGATATTCTTGTTGTAGGACTTTGCTATCTTCTGTTGATAAGAAGCCATTCTGATCTTTGCCAAATCCTAGAGTTCTTCACCACATCTAGATCTTCAAGTAGACTTCGAGTATTATCTTCAGGATTTTGATGACTGACTCTGGCTGTCGGGATAACCATCTATGTGGGGATAACTACTTCAGCTCCAAATACTAATGAGAAAGGAGTCTGACCAGTAGCATTCTTTGAAGTGGTCCTATCTGCCCAAAGAACAAAAGGTAGTTCCTCGGCCCACTTTCCTTTCTTAGACCCCAACTTTTTCTTCAGGTTATTGATAATGATTTTGTTGCTTGATTCAGCCTGTCCATTAGCCTGAGGGTGGACAGGTGTTGATATGATTATCTTGATTCCCTAACTGGCACAGAGGTTAGTTGTTCTCTTGCCGATGAATTGCGAGCCATTGTCACACACTATCTCTGCCGGAATCCCAAATCTTGTCAGGATATTGCGCTTGATGATTGAGATAACTTCTTTCTCTCTGAATTGAACAAAGGCTTCCGCTTAGATTCACTTCAAGAAATAATCCGTCATAGCCAACATAAAGACTTTTCCTCCTGGGGCTCTTGGTAGTTTCCCCATAATATCCATTCCCCACTTCATGAAAGGCCAAGGGGATATAATAGGATATAATGGTTCTGCTGGCTGGTGCAAAATGTTGTTGTGTCTCTGGCATGCATCACATTTCTGAGAATAATCCATAGCATCCCTCTTCATCGTTGGCCTGAAATACCCCGTCCTCAGAATCTTGGAGAATAGTGCTCTGCCCCCAGTGTGATTCCCACAATCTCCATCATGGATATCCTGAAAAACTTCTTGAGCTTCTGCCTTCTCCAAGCACCTAAGATATGGTCCTGCAAGAGATTTTTTGTATAATATATCATTCATTATAGTATATGGGATTACCTTTGTGCGAAAAGCTCTTGGGTTTTCATCCTTGGGGATAATTCCATCCTGAATATATCTCCTGATCGGGATAATCCAAGAATCTTCATTATCCTCAGGATTCGTGACTCCCATATCTCTACCATCTTCCGATATTTCATTGACACCTTGTTCTTCTATTGCTAGGCTCAGGATATGTATGATAGGGATCTTGACACCTTCCGGTATCCTGAAGGATGAAGCTAAATATGCTAGGGCATCTGCTTCAACATTCTCTTCTCTAGGTACCTGTGAAATATCAACATTTCGAAACACTTTGCTAGTTTTTTTACTAGCTCTAGATATTTCGTTAGTCTTTCTCCTCTAACAGTGTATGAACCATTAAAATGATTAGTTAATAATAATGAATCAACATGTACTTGAATAAACCTGATTTTCATGTCGATTGCTAGTTGTAATCCTGCTATCAAAGCTTCATATTCTGCCTCATTATTTGTGGCTTGAAATCCGCAGGATATGGATTGAGGTATAATGTCCCCCTGTAGCGATTTCAGCAGAATCCTGAGACCTGTTCCTCTAACATTTGAAGCACCATCAGTGTATAGAGTCCATTTATCTTTGGTTTCTTCATGTTGTTGGACTTCCAAGTCTGCTTTTTCTTTAAGTTCACTGGTGAAATCAGCCACAAAGTCTGCTAATGCCTGGGATTTGATGGCAGTCCTAGGTTCATATGTTATATCATATGCACTTAGCTTTACTGCCCATTTTGCCATTCTACTTGACATTTCTGGTTTTCTCAAAACAGACTTAATAGGATAATTAGTTTTAACACATATAGGGTGAGTTTCGAAATAGTGTCTAAGTTTAGTAGATGCCATAATAAGTGCTAAAATTAATTTTTCAAGATAAGAATACCTGGTTTCAGCATCCAAAAGACTTTTACTTACATAATATATGGGATGTTGTTGACCTTTGAGATCGTTAGCCAAACTGCACTTATAGCATTATTTGATACAGCTAGATATAGAGATAGAGATTCACCTTCCTCGGGTTTTACTAGTAGAGGAGCAGTAGAAAGATAAGCTTTTAAGAATGCTAAAGCTTCCTCGTGCTTACTGGTCCACTCGAACCTTTTGTTTTTCCTCATGATATCGTAAAATTCTTTACACTTTTCTAAGGATTTGGATATGAATCTGTTGAGTGCCGCTATCCTGCCAGTTAGCCTTTGAACATCCTTGATTGATGCTGGGGATTTTAGGTTCAGGATAGCTTGTATTTGCTCCGAACTCGCCTCTATCCCTCTTTTGGTGTCCATGTATCCTAAGAATTTGCCAGCTTTTACTCCGAAATGACATTTTGAAGGGTTCAGCTTCATGTTGTATTTGTCGAGGATATCAAATGTTGTCTTGAGATCTTGAAGGTGATCTTCAGCTTTCTTGGACTTCACCACCATATCATCAATATAGACCTCCATCGTGTCCCCCAGTTGCTCTTTGAACATCATGTTAACTAACCTCTGATAGGTTGCACCTGCATTTCTAAGTCCAAAGGGCATGGCAATATAACAATAAATACCTGTGGGGGTCATGAAGGCCGTATCTTCTTGATATGAGGGCTCCATCTGGATTTGTTGAAAGCCTGAGGATGCGTCCATAAATGTGAGCATCTCGTGGCCGGCTACTTCCCTAATCATATTTGCCTTCAAGAGTCTTTCTACTTCCTCTTGAATGATTATGTTTCTTTCAGGTGCAAACTTTCTTCTCTTTTGATGGATTAGCTTGTCATATCTTCATGTTTCCATGCGAATGTTAACAACCTTATCTTGAGGAAATCGAGCAGATTTGACTCAATATCTCCTCAGGAATACTCGTTCCTATCAGCACTTTGACTTCAGGATCCTCGGGATAAAGAGGTACTTCTTTAATTTCTTTTTCCCTGGCCTCCATTACGTCTCGTGCTGGCTTTTGTAATTTCTACGCCTGCTGGGGTTTGGCAGTACACTTCATGAAAGAAGTGTAGCAATTCTTTGCGTCTTGTTGGTCACTGATGATTTTGATAACTCCCCAAGAACTTGGGAGTTTCACGCATTGGTGATAAGTGGAGGGTACCGCTTTCATGTCGTGTATCCAGGGCCTGCCTAATATAATACTACAACAAGATAAACATTCAATAACACAAAATTTTTGCATTTTATTTACCCCTTCGGCATATATTGGGAGCTTAATTTCTCCAATAGTGTTCTTAGTTTCTCCACTGAATCCAACCAATACTGAGGAACTGGGGATGATCTCATCCTCAGGAATATTCATCTTTTTCAGCACGTCTAATTGAATAATGTTGACAGAGCTTTTGCCATCTATGAGGATCCTGCGAACATAATGGTTAGCCACATATAAAGTTATTACCAAACTATCATGATGAGGATCCTGAACATCGACTCTATCGCTTTCATCGAAGGATATAATCTCTATTGAGTGAGAACATATGTTTTTGTTGGTCTGTCGGCCACTTCTAACTTTATTTAGTCAGCATTTCTCTTTGTAGCAGAATAAGAGGTTCCACATATGTCGGATCCTCCGGATATGAACATGATTGTTTTTGCATCCGTTGGTGGAGGAGTCGGCTTTTCAGGAATTTTCTCGGGGTCCTGCTCTCTTCCCTTCTTCCTGAAAAGTAGCTCTTTTAAGTGGCCCTTGCTGAGAATATAGCTGATCTCCCTTCTGAGTGTAATGCAATCATCAGTCAAGTGCCCAAAGTGTTCCTGGAAGGCAAACCATTTTATTTGCCTTTCCAGGCTCCTGGTCTCTCCATTTTCCTTGGCCACCTGGCTTTCTTACCTAAATCCTGCATGGCACACATTAATCCACCAATATCAACAGAAAAACAATATTCAGAGATCTTAGGATATTCTTCATCATTTTCCTCATCTACTGCATTAATCCTAGGGTTATCAGGCTTGTAGTAAGGTTTTGCTCGATATGATTTTCCCGGGAATTTGGATTTCCTGTTCGTCTGATCATACTTCGGGATATCGACTTTAGAGTTTTTCTTGTCGTCTTCTAGCCTGATAAACCTCAGAGCTCTGCTTCTTGCTTCGTTTAATGACCTGCATGGAGTCATAACGAGATCATCATAGAAAGTGGAGCCTTTTTCTAACCCCAACTTGAGAGCTTCCACTGCTGAAGCTGGGTTTAGATTCGGGATTTCCATTGACTCCTTACTAAACCTGGTAATAAAATCTCTCAAGGATTCCCCAGGATTCTGGGTAACCCTATAAAGATCACCTGTCATTTTCTCAAAAGTTCTACTGCAAGAAAACTGGTTATTAAATATGTTAACTAAATGAGAAAAAGAATTGATAGTGTTAGGAGGAATACTCAGTAGCCATTTCATGGCTGCCCCAGTCAAGGTAGATCCAAACCCTTTGCAAAGACATGCCTCTTTGATTTCCATAGGGATTGGATTGATCTCCATATGTTCTCTATATTGTGCGACGTGTTCCTCAGAATCCGTTGAGCCATCATATAATTTCATATTTGGAAACCGTTTTCGGATCTGTACATCGCTAATTGATGGCACAAACCGGGATATCCTATGACTATTCGTGGGAACTTAGGCTATCGGACGGATTATGCCGGGGACATTCGATATCATGTCCTTAAGTTTTTGTAATTCTCGGGCTAAACTCGAACTTATGCCTGCATCCTACAAAAATCCTTGATTAGCATTAAAAGGAATCGTATTGAAAGAGTTACCCTGATTGACATTCTGAGGAACTGTCTGGGCGTTGTAGCTCGTATTCCCAAACATAGTATTTCCAGGGTTGGTAAACGGAGCAGTTGGAGCGCTAGTCTGCATCGGGATAAAGTCTCCCTGGTGCACATTAGAGGATCCTGAGGGCTGCTGAGCTTGAGCTAATCCTGAAGATACCACCTGCTGATAAGGAACAACCTGATGGAACAATCCTAAGGATCCGGACTGTTGAAACAATCCTGAGGATTCAGACTGTTGGAACAATCCTGAGGATCCAGACTGTTGGAACAATCCGGAGGGTCCTCCCGGCTGTGACAATCCTGAGGATCCTGCATGTTGAAAAGGCCCAGCAGATGACGCATACAGGTATCCTTGAGATCTAGATAAGTGTAATCCCACAGACCCCAAATGCTGGAAAGATGGGGGTCCAGAGTTGTACACCGTGGTTGGCTCTGGATGCACCAATCCAGAGGATCCTGGAGGAGTGAAATCCAGAGATCTCGGGATTTGTGGTGTTAATTCTTCCGTCAGCTTCTTGGCTTTCCTGAAATCTTCCAGTTCCCTCACGAGAATCTGGTTGGTCTTGTTATGGCGATCCATCTGTTCTTGTAGCCGTCTGTACAGAGACAGAAGGTCGTTGTTGGACACCATGACGGGATCATGGGGAGATGACCTCGAACCTGAGAAGACGGGAGTAGCAGGTTTCTTCTGAGCATTGTCAGGCTTCTTCGGGATACCACCAGCAGGAGAGAGAAGCATAGGTGGCCTTGCTGAGGATTCTGAGGCTGCGGCGGAAGATGAAACAATCTTGGGTTGTGAAGACATGTTGTGGATATTGAGAGTAGGGTTTCGTTTGAGAGTGAATAATGATCAAAGCACTGTTTGCCCCACGATGGGCGCCAAATTGTTTCGGTCAAAAATTGGCAAAGCAACTTTTGATCAAATTAGTGCGTGAGGTGAAGTGCTTGTTGATAATAAGATCGAACACAATGATATGATTACGAGGGACAAAACCCTTGATCACAATAATCTTACGCCGGTCAAGAATTAACAACGTAATCTTTGGTCGAATTACTTCGGTCAAAAATTAAGAACGTAATTTTTGTCGGATTCGTATATGATTATGGTAATCTCCGACACAAAAAACCCCCTAACGGTGAAAACTATCACCGTTGACTTTATTAATAACGAAAATGGGTGATTACAAGTGGTGGAGTTGATAAGTGATCGAATGCTAAGTGTTACAGAATATGCTAGTAGCTAAGTAAGTGAATGTTTGTGCTCTAATGATATTATCAGCTCGTATTTATAAGAAAAGATTACAATTGTTATCCTGGGAAATCCTCCCTTGTCTTTAATGAAAAACGTTTCATGCTTTAATTACGTGGTTTAATGGCTTTAAATGCGAAGTTATATGTTGGACTTGGTCTCTCACATATTTGACTGATTCTTTTGGGAGTTACTCACCAAACATGGTCCCACACATGCTAATATTAACAATAAGTGCGAGATTTCAGGATAATAGTCAATGGTTAATCATTAACCATTACTTGGCCCTTAATGCTAGCGGTTATAACTTATTCCGCACGTTTTATGTAACCACCAACCGTGTATTTTGCATGGAGTAAATCAACAATTAATATCTGCAATTATAAATCAACACCAAGAGAGAAATATCTATTTATTAGAAATAATACTCAGGATACAATTTTTATCTGAGAATCCTGAACATATTCGGGATC
Organism: Bidens hawaiensis; assembly: GCF_021521415.1. Lineage (NCBI taxonomy): Eukaryota > Viridiplantae > Streptophyta > Magnoliopsida > Asterales > Asteraceae > Bidens > Bidens hawaiensis. Next base: position 1,768,248 of record NW_027491277.1, read on the forward strand.
CCGAGCATATTTAGGATCCTGAGCTGACCACAGATCCGACTATAAAATTTGGGCCCTAACAAGGGCTAACAAATATTTAAATCAAGGATGCTTAGCATTCATGGCCTACGTCACTGAAGAATCAAAGCCGAAGGAGATAAAGGACGTACCTATAGTCTCCGACTTTTCCGATGTCTTTCCTGACGAACTTCCTGGAATTCCTCCCGATCGCAAAGTAGAATTTAGGATCGATCTCATTCCCGGTACCGCTTCGATCGCCAAAGCTCCGTATCGCTTAGCGCCAACCGAGATGAAGGAGTTAAAGAAACAACTCGATGAGCTTCTGGAGAAAGGCTTCATTCGACCACGTTTGTCACCTTGGGGAGCGCCAATTCTATTCGTCAAGAAGAAGGATGGATCTATGCGTATGTGTATCGATTATCGTGCGTTAAACAAAGTCACAATCAAAAATCGTTATCCACTCCCTCGAATCAATGATCTTTGTGACCAACTTCAAGGTGCTAGCTTTTTTTCTAAAATCGATCTTCTTTCCGGCCATCACCAACTCAAAGTCCAAGTCGAGGATATCCCAAAGACTGCTTTTCGAACAAGGTATGGACATTATGAGTTCACGGTCATGCCGTTTGGACTTACTAATGCCCCAACTGCGTTCATGGACATGATGAATCGTATTTGCAAGCCTTACTTGGATAAATTTGTTATCGTATTCATCGACGACATACTTATTTATTCTAAGTCAAAGGCTGATCATGAAGTCCATCTTCAAACTTTGCTTGAAATTCTTAGAACCGAGAAATTGTACTCCAAGTTTTCAAAATGCGAGTTCTGGTTGCACGAGGTACAATTTCTTGGTCACATCATCAACGTCGACGGTATTCAAGTGGACCCTGCTAAGATTGAAGCTATCTCTAAGTGGGAGGTCCCAAAGTCACCAACCAAGATTCGAAGTTCTTAGGTTTGGCTGGCTATTACCGAAGATTCATTGAAAAATTTTCCCGAATCGCTGTTCCCCTAACCTCTTTAACCCGTAAGAACATCAAATATGAATGGGGAACAAAGCAACAAGAGGCATTCGATATACTCAAACAAAAGCTCACCCAAGCACCTATACTGACCTTGCCAGAAGGTACTGAGGACTTTGTGGTATTTAGTGATGCATCTCACTCCGGCTTGGGATGTGTACTAATGCAACGTAAGAAATTAATCGCTTACGCCTCTCGTCAACTCAAAGTACACGAAAAGAACTAACAACTCACGAGCTAGACTTAGGCGCCATAATCTTTGCACTTAAGATATGGAGGCACTATCTCTATGGAGTAAGATTTACCGTGTACATTGACCAAAAAGAGCTTAACATGCGCCAACGACGATGGATGGAAACTCTCAATGATTACGACTGCGAGATTGTTTACCATGAAGGCAAAGCTAACGTCGTGGCTGATGCCTTAAGTCGCAAAGAACATGAGAAGCCCAAAAGAGTCCGAGCGTTGCGTCTAGAACTCCAAGTTGATCTCATCGAACAAATCAAATCTGCTCAAACTCAAGCGATCAATGAAAACCAAATCTCCGACGAAAAACGTAACAGCACCATTGACTCGTTAGTCAAGGGTGACGATGGTATCCTTAGACTCGAAAATAGGATTTGGGTACCAATCGTTGGGATTTTCTTGAGAAAATCTTGAATGAAGCCCATAAGTCCAAGTACATGATGCACCCCGGTAGTGACAAAATGTATCATAATCTCAAATCGAACTACTGGTGGAATGGGATGAAAAGAGATGTCGCTGCGCATGTTGCGAAATGTTTAACATGTTTGAAAGTCAAGGCTGAACACCAAAAGCCTTCGGGATTGCTTCAGCAACCCAAACTTCCTGTATGGAAATGGGAGTTAATAACCATGGATTTCATAACCAAACTCCCAAAGACGACTCGACAACATAATGCTATTTGGGTGATCGTCGATAGATTAACCAAATTCGCTCACTTCATACCCATCAATGAATCGTATTCAATGGATAAACTAGCGCGTATTTATGTGAACAACATCGTTGCTTTGCATGGAGTACCGCTTTCTATAATTTCTGATCGAGACAGTCTTTTCACATCTCATTTTTGGAAGAGGTTTCAACAAGCTTTAGGCACAAAGCCTAACCTTAGCACCGCCAATCATCCGCAAACCGATGGGCAAAGTGAAAGGACAATTCAAACGTTGGAAGACATGCTCCGAGCTTGTGTGATTGACTTAGGTGGAAGTTGGGATGACCACTTACCCCTAATGGAATTCTCGTATAATAATAGTTATCACACAAGTATTCAAGCAGCACCATTCAAGGCGTTATATGTTCGAAAATTTAGAACACCCGTGTGTTTGTCTGAAACCGGAGATAATCAATTATCTGAACCTGAGATAGTCCAAGAAACTACCGACAAGATTCTTCAAATCCGAGAACGACTTAAAACGGCACGTGATCGCCAAAAGAGTTACGCCGATGTCCGTCGAAAGCCGTTAGAATTCAAAGTTGGTGACAAAGTATTATTGAAAGTCTCGCCTTGGAGAGGCGTCGTTCGCTTCGGTAAGAAAGAAAAGTTAAGTCCTCGATTCGTTGGACCCTTCGAGGTACTTGAACGAATCGGCGCTGTTGCATATCGTTTGCGACTGCCCGAGGAAATGCAATGGATACACGATATATTCCACGTCTCAAATCTTTGTAAATGCTTGGCCGATGAATCCTTAGCTATGCCACTAAAAGACGTTGAAATAAATGAAAACTTAAAATTCATTGAACATTCAATTCAAATAGAAGACTCGAAAACAAAGAAATTAAAAAGAAGGACATTGAAAATTGTGAAAGTGAAATGAGACTCACGAAGAGAGCTCGAGTATACATGAGAACTTGAATCGGAAATGAGAAAGAAATATCCCCATCTAGTATACATGAGAACTTGAATCGGAAATGAGAAAGAAATATCCCCATCTATTTCAATGAAGCAATCCCGAGGACGAGATTTATTTCAAGGTGGGGAGGATGTAACAACGTGTAAAATTCGAGTTCAAAATTTCAAAAAGATAAGTTGAGGGACCAAATATGTCAGATTCTAAACTCTAGGGTTAAAAATGAAAACCTATTTTCTTTTCTTATCGCGATACGCGACGGGACAAAAGACAAGCCCATCGCGTATCGCGAAGGGGCTTGGTCAAAGCTTCTGGAAGGGTCAACAGCGATACGCGATCGCTGGTTGATCCTACGTCATCGCGTATCGCGATGACGTGGCCTGACACGTCTGGCACCAGTTTCGCCACGTGTCCACACGTGGCACACAGTCTGCCACATGTCCCGACACGCGGCCACACGTGGCACATCGTCCGCCACGTGTTAACACGTGGCACACCGTTTGCCACGTGTCAACGCGATGGCCTCCTGGGCACCCGTTACCGCGACGTAGCCTTGGCCAGTCACCCATTAGGTATGCCACGTGTCCGCCACGTGTCAACACGTGGCACACCGTTTGCCACGTGTCAACACGTGGCATACCTAATGGGTGACTGGCCAAGGCTACGTCGCGGTAACGAGTGCCCAGGAGGCCATCGCGTACAGCGATAGGACCCAAGATTTTGCCTATAAATAGCAGGTCCAGGATCTTCATTTTGCACACTCAATTTCAGTACAACTCTCTCTCTCTCTAACATCTCTCTAGCCATATTATCATACCTCGAAATTCGTGCCATAATACCTCGATAAGTGTGCCCCGATTTCCTCGATTTCCGTGTCAACGTTTCCTCGAAGTTCGTGTCACCCTCCACCCATATACCAAGAAAGTGTTTGTTATTTTCTACACCATGGCGATGAATCTCGAAAAGCGTGCCGACGAGTGTTGAAGTTGGTGTTGAACAATTGGCGTACTAAGAGTGGATTCAAGAGGGCAAAGGAGACCAAGCGGCGTTGGAGTGCTGCTCGAGTTCCTAAGGTTTCTAAACTCTAACAAGGTAGGCGTAACGACGAATGAATATAATAAAATATTATTATAAAGGCTTAAGCCTTAGGTCGAGGTTATACTCGATACCTCGATAAAAGAAAAGAAAACATAACAAAGAAAGAAACATAAAGATAAGAATATGAATAGTTGATAATATAAATGTGTGTAAGTATATATTATTCTTTGTTATGAAAATATTATTTAAGCAATAATAGTTATTCTTAAATAATAAAATAAAAGAATACGTTTCTTGGAGAAGAAGAAACGTTTGGTTTTATAAATAAACTAAAACTTTATAATTACTTTTAAACTAAAGGTTTTCAAGTAAAAGAGATTTATGAACTAAAGTTTCATCGAGGTAAAGTTTATAAAATAAGACTAAAGGTCTTAAGCCGGATTGTATATCCGACTAACAAATGGTTATACTCATACTATAGGTGCGAGATAGCAAGGGAAAGACCCTCGGATGGTGTTTGAAGCCGATCCCAAAGCGATAAGGTGAATACGCCCCTAAAATTTTACAAACTTATTTTAAACAAGTCAAAAGTGTTATATGAAAATTATTTATAAGGAACTATGTGTTCATAAAACCGTTATAAATAAGGGAATAAGCCTAGCCCTCTGGATGTAGTATATGTTTGTCTGGATCCTTACATATGTGGTAGTACGCGATGGGCACATCGCACCACGCTTGGCCGTAGGACGCTTTCCTATAGGAAGCACGACCATGTGTATACTTACGGGTACTTAACTAAGTCGAACGCTGCGGTGTTTACTGAGGTGAGCTAGTGTAGAGGCTCGAATTTATAATTGTGTTATTTAACTTTATTATTCCTAAGCCACGATGGGCCGAGGCAGGCGTAGTCTCGAGGGGTAATAAAGTAAAAGAAAATATTTTAGTGTCAGCGTATTCACTAGCATTCGTTGCTGACGTATTTTATTTACATTTTGCAGGTGAACAATGATAGCGCTTGGAGTGACGAAGTGCTATAAATATCCGATGGCTCGGATTTGTTTTGTATAAACTTAAAATATTAATGGTGGTTTTGTAACTATAAAACAAGTAATCTTCTAAACGTTAAAACGGGAAACTTTTATATCCCGTCGTTTGTATGTAAATATTTATAAATTAAATCCACATATTTATAAGACTTCCGCTAATTGAACGTAACTCTGATTTATTTACAAATGTACTACCAACATATGTATCACACCCCTAGGCCGTGGTTAGGGGTGTGACATAAATTTTGCAATTATATTTAACACGTCAGATTTTTATTAATATTTTATTCTAAAATGAACAAGTTGTGTTAATAACACCCCTCGGAATTTAAAGTTTTTTTAACATGATTTTTGCTATGTTGCAATCGTCTCGCATAATTAAGAATCCAAATCGATGGAGGCGCCTGGTCAAGCTTTAGCCGAAGATTTCTCACGCCATCTCGGAAGAGAAATGTTCACTTTTTATGAAAGTCAATGATCATCTTCCTTGTGACCACCAAAGTATGTGATTTGCTGTAACACCCATCCAGTTTTTTTAATTATATCAAAAAGTTTTTTTACTTCTAGAATTCATACAAACTTCTAAATCAGTTAGTTTAGCAGTACAGTATAGATTATAATATTTAGCACTATATTTTTTGGCACTAATATTTAGCTAACCGATCTTTTTAATACTTATAAAACATTGAACTTACAATAATACTCCTCAAGGTAGAGTTTTTTTTAACCTTATTATTGCTATGTGCAGGGGTCTCACGTAATTAATACCTGCAACTGATGGAGATGCACCTGGTCAAGTTTTAGCGGAAAAGCTTTCACGCTGCCTCGGAAGAGACGGGTTGACTTTTTTGGAAGTAAAAGTTGACTTTTTACAGTTTGTTGAATCTTAAATGTCTTGCTATTTGCTAATTGGTGCAATCGATTTTGCAACCGATTCCGCTTGCACTTTGTAGGAATAAAGAGCATGATTAACTTTGTTTTAATCTGAATCTATAACCTTTTATTAAATGTAAAAGTTCCAATATAACTATTTTACTTGATTTCAAAAAAAAATTTGGTCTACAACTTCAACAAGCTGACTAGCATCCTTTTCCACTGCGAACAAAGAAGACAACCATAGGAACGTAATTCACTGTGAACATGTTGACTTTTTACGGTTTGTTAAATCTTAAATGTCTTGCTATTTGCTAAATGGTCAAACATTTTCACAACAATTGGTGCAATCGTTTCTGCATACGATTCTGTTTGCACTTTGTAGGTATAACGAGCATAATTAATTTTGTTTTAATCTGATTCTGTAACCTTTTATTAAATGTAAATGTTTCAATATAACTATTTTCCTTAATTCCAATTTTTTTATTGGGGCCTAAAACTTCAACAAGCTGACTAACATCCTTTTCCACTATGAACAAAAAAGACGACTATAGGATCTAATTTGCTTCCATGATAACTGGTCGGCCCATACCTTCAATTAAACTCAATCCAAACAATAATAATTATATTAATATAAAAAATTAGATATTCAACTGAACACATAAACCATAAAATTAATATAACAAATTACCTATTCATAATATTAAAAATAAACCTTAAATAAATCCGCGTAATACGCAGGCTTAAAGCTAGTTTAAATATAACTAAAAAGATGATTCTACATCATTTTGTAAATGATCTACTTTTCTGTTTTTAACTATTTGATTATAATTCTAGTTTTAGAAGATTGTTTCATGTACCTTAAAATTTGTTTTTTCTATAACTACACTCACTTTGTTTTAAATAAAAAAAGCAAAAATTCCCAAACTATCATTTTATAGAGAGAGAAATTAAAAATAACTCAAATGTTATTTAAAATCCAAAAGTAGCCTTCCAAATCTCGTCTGTGACGACACATTGGGAATCGATACTCCTTAATAACTAATATGTCATAACAATAAGTAAAAAATGTACTATTATTTATAACTAAGCATCTATCAGTTTTGAAGTTTATAAGAACTAAAAAGAGTTCATATTCTTATACAACTTCTAGTTACTAATTTTTCTACAAGTTTTATTTGGAGAATAAATAAAAAAAACTATTCCGACCACTATTTCCTGCCCCTAATTTTCACTTCCCCCCCCCCCCCCCCCTCCCCACCATGAAATTTAATAATCGTCAAACATGTATCTGACTTTCTCCACTCTCTAGCTTTCAATATGTTCGAGAGTGAAACTTCTATGCCCTTACGAACTGCCGCACCAATCATCCACCGGTCTCACCAAATCGCACCACCGCAGCCACCATCGCACCACCCCGTCACCGTCGCACGAGCTCCGTCAATATCGTCATCGCACCTGCATCAACATCACCACCGTAACCACTGTCGCACCACCTCCGTCACATCGGTGGAAATTGTTCTATAGGTATGTTCAATCTATTTTCCGATTTATATAAGTGATTTCACGTTTTTTGTTTAGTTTGGGTTAAACCTTCCTGTTTACTTGAACTTGTAATTTCACAAATTAGATATTGGGTTAGCTTTATAACATTTTATTTTATTTTTTGGTTTTCTTGCATTTTCTAAGTATTAACTTCATGGGTTAGGTTTATTATCTTTATTTTGGGTTTTAATATAGTATTAACTTCATGGTTATTTTAACATTAGACTTTTGCAAAGGTGAAGGATCGGGCCATTAATTTGCTAACCAATCAAGGTGAAAATGGACGTAGATGGTTAAAATTGGTTGGTCAGCGAAGAATCGGTCAATAACGTCAATATTATCCCAACAACTTTTAGACGTTTATAAATATGAAAGAAATTCCAAAGGAGAGTCGTGGTGGGAAACATGGCTGAAAGTTCATCACCAAGATGGATGTAGGTTATTTAATTGTATAAAATACTTAATTTGAGTATTAATTTTTTTTATCTTATGAGGTTTTTCGTTAAGTGCAATAATATAGCAAGGATAGAAAGAAATGCACAAAAGCAAGCAAAATCAGGCACATTAACGTTGGATGGTATGGCAGCTGGTATGGACATTCTCCTTTTATAAAGATTGTACTTTTTTGGGTTTCAAGGTGTGTTTTTATTGCAGAAACTCGGTCTTATCATTGCTCTCTCTAGTGAAGCTTGGTATAATGTGCTGACTTCTTTTTTATGTTTTTTCATTTCGTTTCTAACAATGTTATAACAAATAAGCAGCTAATGCATATTTGAGATATATTTTTTATTGTATTTTACAAATTAAACATATGTTTCTCTAGCATGATTCCAAAGACTATGAACGAGAAATTCTAATGCAGTCAAAAATCACAAAAGCGGCCAAGTTGTTGCACATAGGATTCACAATTACTCATATGCTACAAAGGTATGTATGTTAACCAAATTTTGTTCATAGCTGTAACACTATTTATTAAAAGTTACAATTTGGTTTCTTTTAGGTGCAATATCAATCCTATCAATTCGACAAATTTATCGTGAGTCTGTACATTCAAATAAGAATGTGTTTATTCTAATATACTATTTGCTATTTTGCAGAGCTACAAAAAGCTAAGACATAATTATGTCCAAAAATTGATGGTAGCATCAAAAATAAAGGGTAGAAGACATTAACGTGCTAGGTTGGAGATATTTTATTTATGGAATATAAACTAGAAAAAAAATCTAATGGTTGCATTTGTAAACACCAAAGGATAATACTGTATTGTATTGTGTTTGGATAACTTGTATATATATGGTTTGATCAGTTATTTGGTTTAAAATGACATGGTGTTTGAGATTTTTTGTATGTTAAAGGAATATATTAATGACTAACATGATGTGGTATCAACGACTAATTTGTAGTAATTAAAATTGTCTTATTTAGGACTGAATTAGAAGATAGTCGCGAACCGTAATGGAATGTATTTAGGAAAAAATATAATTAATTTGAAGGACTGTTTTTCTGTCTCTAATAAAACATTTAGAGACTAAAATATTATAGTATGTGAGACTATAAAGTATTAGGGACTGAAATATCATGGTATCACGGGACAAATTGAGGACTGACTTTTTATGTAACGGAGACTATTTGTTAGTGTCATGCAATGGGGAATGATACTTAGTTACTAAAACCACTATCTAGGACTAGGTATCTGTCACACAAATCAGTCCCCAATAAGCATTAGGTACTGATTATGGAGTATCGGAGACTAGTTTTCAGTCACAAAAACTAATCTTTTTTACTGTTACACCCCAACCTAAGGCGGAAATGCCGGGGTGCGAGCTTTGGTTCACAGCTCACAAGGTACTATCATGCAATATTAAAGGTGACAATATCTACTTATTTAATTTAACAACAAATAACATACAAGTACATCAAATACAAAGAAATTACAAAATAGAATCAGACAGTCGTGTATGTCTTTTAATCCTAAAAGTCTTCACTAAGTGTTCTTCACCAAGCTTGCAATCAATCCAATCTAAAACCTGCATATGCGTATAAATAAATAAATAAATATATATATATATATATATATATATATATTGTCAACACTAGGTTGAGTGAGTAAAACATCAGTTATAATATAAAAGAACTAGACCATCCATTGTGAGATAATCAATTAAAGCTAAAAAAAAGTAAAGGTGCCGGTAAGCACGAGACCAAATGAACCGGGTAGAGGTGCAAAAAAAACCCGAACCCGGAACTGGACCCGAAATAAAAACTCGGAACCGGTTTTTTTAATATCCGGGTTTTTAATACCCGAACCTACCCGTAGGGTATGGACAGGGTATGCATTTCGGTACTAAAACCCGAACCCGAACCGGACCCAATTTGTACCCGGTAATACCCGAAAACCCGAACCGGTTCCATACCCGAAACCAGGTTTTTCCAATACCCTAAATTGGGTATTTCAAATACCCAAAAATACCCCTAAAAAGTGCAAACATTTAAAAAATCCAATCTATACCCGAAAAAAGCCCGAAAAAACAAACAAATAAGGTTTTTTCAATACCCGAAAATAGGGTATTCAAAAACCCGGTTTTAGAATACCCGGTTCTATACCCGACCCGAACCCGATGCATAGGGATGCGTTGAGAGGGTTCCTAGTTATTAATGATAATAAGATTAATTATAAGTGATATATAATGATTTAATGAATTAAGATTTCGATGTGATTCGAGTTAGGTTTGGGATTGTAATGTTATTGATTGAACGATTGCTTACTATTTTTATTATTGCAAACCAATATTATTGTTATCATTTGTTTAAAGGAATTATTACAAAATACCATCAATTTTATACTTGATAAACAAAATAACTAAACAATTTAAATAAATAAATTATTTAAATAAATATATATGGTTTAAGATATTATAAATCTAAGTAAATAAATAAAAAAATTTTTGAATCGTTAACGAAGCTTTAATGACAAAGTTATATTTAACGTGTTTAATATGTTTGTTATATTTTCCCTACAAAAATAATACATATATATAAAATAATTATAAGCCCATTTATAAAAACGTTCAACGATGAGAAAACGTGAATTTAAAGTGTCGGGTATTAATAAGTTTTATTATTAATATATGCTTTCAATACATACATATATGTATATATATACACACACACATATACGAAAACTTGAAACGAGATTAATTGACAAAAACGTAAACTCTAATATAACAGTTTAATAAAATATTATTTATTATTATTAATATTAACCATATTAATTCAAATCTTTTAAAACAATTAAATAAAAAAGAAAAACAAAAACAAAAACCGCCTCTGCCCGGATTCTGTAAGGCCCTGTTACCGTTTCCTCACATTTGGACGTTGGATTTACTCATAAACACAGTTCTAAATATCATAGTTAATTAAAGCTTTCGCGGAATAATATAAACTGTCAATCATCCACTACAAACATCCATAACTTGTCTTTTAAAACATAACATAAAACATAGTATCAAAACATCACGACAAATCTTCAGATGCCAGCCTCTTCAGTATTGCCATGTGTCTCCCTCAAGCCAGCTGTCTCAGTCGATTAGCCTGCGTGCACACTAAAAGTCAGCTACGCTGAGTGAGTTCTAGTTAATCAGGCAACATCCAATACATTCACATATTTACATATACACCTGAAGGTACATACCTTCCTATTATCTTAAATACTTACATACTTACGTACTTTCATTCTTTCTTTCACATTAACATACATACTTTCGTTCATAAACATACATTTTAAAGAGCCTTCCGCCCTATAACTTTCGCCGATATTATTAGAGTCAGTTCCCTACATTCATCGAAATTATTAGGGTCGGTTCCCTACATTCGCCGACATTATTAGGGTTGGTTCCCTACATTCGCCGACATTATAAGGGTCGGTTCCCTACATTTGCCAACATTATTAGGGTCGGTTCCCTATGTTTAGTACATTGTACCCTACCTGCCTTTACGTACCTTTCTTATTAGTACATGCACTATCCAAAGATTGTTCATGTGCTAACATCTTAACATACATACATCTTTCACATATCATATATATACATCAATCATCATACATAAATCGTAAGTGCATTAACTATCACATCGAGTATGCACACAACCCCGAAAACATAACAAAGAAGTGGGGCTAGAAAGCGGTTGCGTTCACCGTTTACGGTTATTCCCCTCTGTAACTGTGCACGACTAACCGTATAACAATTACGCATATTAATTACTATCACTATCCATATCGTATTTTTAGTCCAATTATAACCCTAAACGAACGGGGGTCCGGCAGCGGGGTCTAGGGGCGGCAGCCCCTAGCAGGGTCCAAGGGGCAGAGCCCCTGGCTGGGGTCGAGCTGTCTTATCACATTTTCCATTAGCTTTTGAATAATTAATTAATTTTCTAGTTAAAAGTTCAAGGGCTTCTTTGTAATTAAATCATTCTTTTTCTAAGTTCAGGGACCATTCTGCCCTTTTGTTAAACTTCTAGTTCGTTACATTGCCCTTAACGAATAGGCTTATCTTAGTGAACTGGTCCATGTAGCAAATTGAACCCTTTAACGAACTGGTCCTTTGACGAATCAGTCCATATAACGAATCAGTCTCTGTAACGAATTGGACCTTCTAATTCGTTATCTCTGTTAACGAAGGGTCATAGCGAATTCGTTATCTTTTCCTTAACGAATCAGGATACGAACTAAGGCTAGTTCGTTATTCTTTCCTTATCGAATCAGCTGACGAATTGCCTCTAGTTCGTCAATCCTCCGTTAACGAACTAGGGTTAGGTCAGAGAATGTCAGAACATTCTCTGACATCTCTTAACCTCGTACCACTTTTCCGGCGCCGCCATTGACGGAAAATCGGGATTTCGTCGGAAAAACGAGATCTTACTCGTTTTTCACCGTTTTTCGTCACGTTCGATCTAGATCTGACCTAGGGTGACCCCTAAGCTCATCTTAGGTTCGGTTTATACCCGATTCCACCCGGATCTCGTGACTTTAACGGTTTAAAGGTGTCGGCTCATCGTTTCGTGACTAAATCTAACGATTTGAGTTCATACAATATCATACTATTATTACCTCGGGTCGGGATCGATTCCTCTTTCTTGGTTCGGCTAGATAAGGAGAGAACTAGAGAGATCTTAAGTGTGTGTTTTGGTGGTGTATGGAATATGTGTAAATGAGTGATTAAATGGTGATTATGGTTTATATATTTATGGATCATGGGCTTAAGCCCATGGTCTTTCCTTCTTTCATTATAACCCAAGTTCATAACACATATCCATTTAACCAACACAAGCCCAACTCATATTCTATTTATCTAAATCGATAACGACCCACTATAAAATAGACGAAATTTATTTTATTATTATAACCAAAAGTAGGATGTTACATATTCGAACCCGGGTAAACGGTCGGTTCACGAGAACAACACACACACACACACCATCCACTGGGCTGGTGTGTCCAGATGATTATAATCCTAGAACAAAAATTTAAATATGACTACTAATAAGATTCCCAAATCCATAAGAACCCTAGATTACCAATTCGTTAATCTGCTTAATGTTTGATCCAATAGTGTTAGGGTTATTGGTATATGATTGAGGACGAACACAATACATAACTTAATTACCTTAAAAAAGATTGGACAGGTGATGAATGAAGAACAGAACCCGGCGGCCAAGAACAAAATCAAAGAGGGTATAAACGGGCTACGATAACACAACTAAGTATAGTGGTTTGATTTGCGGGGTTATAAGATGATTTCTGCTAGCTTAATTGTATTACGGAGGTTATAACATCGTATATTCGTGAACGGGTTGTGTCGGCCAAGTAAAATAGGTAATACGAATCCATTTTTGGTTAATGAACATATTAACGAATGTCAGTAGGCCGCATTAGGCAAGGTTAACAAATCTTTTGATTTGATTTCCAAGATTATAACGTGAATTAGGGTGCAAGCTAAAGAACAGGTTCTTTTTACGGGTCACGAGTTTGGATAAACGGGTTAAGAGTTTAAAATTATCCACATTTTGCAAACTGGTCCTCGAAGTATGGAAGTAGGAACATAAAGGGATTAAAGTATAGTTTAGAGTATAATTTGAATATAAACCAAAGTTATTTTTATTTATATTAATTAAATATAATAAAAAATAATAATAAAATAATAATGACTCGAATAATGCGATATTTCTTTATAAAATTTCTCGAAAAGAAAAACGGGCTGGTAATATAATCTGGAAAAAACACCGAGTTGATACACCAACGAGATTCAAACTGATTTGAATCTCCTAAGCTCCATCCAAATTTTAAGTAACCTAGTCTTCCCGACCTAATTTTAGGAAATCCCGTCTACTTCGTCTATTTTAAGAAAAAAAAGTTTTGTCCTTTTCTTTAACACTATTTCTCTCTCTTCTCACCTCACTCTTCCTAATTTATCTTTATCATCTTCCTTAAAAAATATCTCCAACCATGTAAACCGGATTCGGCTCCGGCGGCGTTTGAACCATTTCTGGCGATCACAAATCGAAGCCCGATAAATCTGTCCATTGGCTTCCATTTATGCTCGTTGGAACCGGTTCAAATGTTGCCGGAGCCAAATTTATTTACATGGTTGGAGGGTTTTTTTAAAGAAAGATGAAGAAGATGATAGAGAGAAATTGGGAAGAGAGAGGTGAGAAGAAAGAAAAAAATAATGTTAAAGAAAAGTACAAAACTTTTTTTTCCTTAAAAATGAACTAAGCAGACGGGATTTCCTAAAACTTGGACATGGAAGACGAGAATACCGAAAATTTTGTAACATCCCGAAATTTCTAAAAGTAATATTTAATATATTATTTATTTATGATGGAAAAGTTTACTTGACTTAGTAAAGAATTAATAAAATAATAAGGATGAAAGGATAAGTAGGCTAATTAGATGGAGTTAATTATGGACCAAAAAGGAAAGATGGGCCTTAGGTCCATGGGCTTAAGGGAGTATAAATGCCCCTTAAAACCCTAATCCTTTCCATTTTCATACATCTCTACACCATAGCCTCCACCATCAAAACACACACTTAACTCAATTCTCGTTTTTGAGAAAACCACCCACAATGACACAAAGATTCCCGGAGATCTAGCCGTCGGATCGGTCCCAAATTTTAACTGAGTGTTTAAGGTATATAAGTGAAGATTTCCACCGATTAGATCTTCGATAGAGGTCGGGAAGTATGGTTTTTATCAGAAAAACCGTAGCAGCTCAAAATGAGGATCTCCGGCCACTGTTTCACTATTCCGGCAACTGTAGCGGCGGTTTCCGGCGAAGTTGAGCTGATGGGTTTGTAGATCGGGACGAGACGGTTCCGTGGCCGCTTGAATCACTCAAATCAGAGTTCATTTGATATGGTTTTGAGCATCTCGAGTGATTTCAAACAAAAACCTCAAAGGTACGTTTTTGTTAAAAAGATTTACTTTTCATGAACGGATTTACATGAAAATTGGTAGGATGATTGATCGGGTCTAGACAAATCGTAAAGTTGCAAACTTGAAGATTAAAATGGACTTAACGAACTCATGGCTATGTACGGCTCACTTAAAATAAACCTTAGATCTAGTATTGAACGTTTTTAGCTTAAATGTCCCAACTTTATACTTTTCCGGGCCGAGTTTTACCCGAAATCGATCATGGGAATGTTCACGGGGTTGGTTAAAATCATATCAAGGGGTTACACATTAAAACGAAGATGATTATGGGGGTTGAGAAAGGACCCGTAGCTGCTTGCTGTAACTTCACCTGTTGATAACTTCACCTAAGGTTAACTTCACCTGTTGATAACTTCACCTAAGGTTAACTTCGCCTGAGGTTAACTTCGCCTAAGGTTAACTTCGCTAAGGTTAACTTCACCTGTTGATAACTTCACCTAAGGTTAACTTCACCTGTTGATAACTTCACCTAAGGTTAACTTCGCCTAAGCTTAACTTCGCTAAGGTTAACTTCACCTGTTGATAACTTCACCTAAGGTTAACTTCGCCGGAGGTTAACTTCGCCTAAGGTTAACTTCGCTAAGGTTAACTTCACCTGTTGATAACTTCACCTAAGGTTAACTTCGCATGAGGTTAACTTCACCTAAGGTTAACTTTGCCTGAGGTTAACTTCGCCTAAGGTTAACTTCGCTAAGGTTAACTTCACCTGTTGATAACTTCACCTAAGGTTAACTTCGCCTGAGGTTAACTTCACCTAAGGTTAACTTCGCCTGAGGTTAACTTCACCTGAGGTTAACTTCACCTAAGCTTAACTTCACCTGAGTTTAACTTAGCACTAAGTTGAAATAATCTGATACGATAGGACGAGTATTGATACGTGTAACCTATATATAGTTAGCTGAGCACAGTTAAAGAGAGGAACCACGATAAATGGAGAAAGGAACCGCATTCAGGTGAGTTTCTAGCCCCATTTCCTTGTTATGTTTTCGGGGCTGTGTGCATACTCGATGTGAAGTGTGAATACACTTACCTTAAGTGGTAAGTGTATGCTATAGATGTTATACGAGGTAGCTATTTTATAATGCTTGTCGGTACATGAACGATCTTCGGATATTGCACGTATCGCCAAGGATAGTAAATTCCAAGTGGTTGTTAGTGTGTATGAATGCTATGATGTGACTTGCTTATTACGTAAATAATGAACTGATATGAAGTGTGATATAGGCAGGTAGAGGTAGAGTGTGTTAGAAGTGGCAAGAGTCTAGTAAGGGTGTTAGTGGCATAACGTGAGTGCGTGATAGGGAAAGCCTATACGTGCCTTCTTTATTAAGTGGCATAACGTGAGTGCGTGATAGGGAAAGCCTATACGTGCCTTCGTTATTAAGTGGCATAACGTGAGTGCGTGATAGGGAAAGCCTATACGTGCCCATGTTATTAAGTGGCATAACATGAACACGTGAGAGGGCAAGCCTCTATATGTTTCCGTAAACAAGTGGCTAAGTGGTTAGGGGCAGTTAAGTGGTTAAGTGGTAAGGTGGACAGGTTAGACAGTGGATTATGTGTCTTCGGATACATACATATTGTATGAAGTGGTTGTATGGTAAGTTGCTTGATTAACTAGAACTCACTCAGCGTAGCTGACTTTTAGTATGAATGTAGGTGAGCGAACTAAAGAGCCGGCATGAGGATGGCATATGGCATGGATTGAACGGCTGTCATCTGAAGATGGAAGAAACGATGTGTTAAATATATATTATGGTTTTAAAGAAAGGATTAAATGTTTGTAATAAACGGTTAAAGTTTTATATTCCGCGAAAGTTTTAATTAACTCTGATTTGTAAAACTGTGTTTATGAGTAAATCCGACGCTAAAGTAGGGCTACCGGGAACGGGACCTTACAAATTTGGACGGAGCTGACGAGATTCAAATCATTTTGAATCTTTTGAATCTCGTCGGATCAATTCTAATGTGTCACCCCATACGAGATTTTGAGGGCTATTTTCAGATTTTAAGCCAAAGTTGAGCTATTTTTAATTCATCTCTCTAAAAAGTGCTAGTTTCGGAATTTTCACAACAAAATATAAGAAAATTGTCCCAAACCCATTTTTTTATATTATTCTTCTTAGAGATTGAATGTCTCGAACAAGGTCCTATCTATTTTACTCGAAATAAGAAAACGAATCGGGGATGCAATTTTTTTTAATTACAATGCTTCCTTAATACTTCTCGTATGACTGACCAATTGAATATAACGGGCCCTACATTTAGATATTGTCATTTTAATTGTATGATAATGTTTTGTGAGCTATGAATCAATAGTTCACTCCCCGGCATATTCCGTTGTAGGTTAGGGCCGATCAATTATAAGCTAACATACTCAATTATAAATCATCAATGTGTAGTAGGGTTAACTCGGTCAAATTTTGTTCAAAGTCAACAAGAGTCAAACTTTGGTCAAACACAAATAAACGATAAGATTGTTTGGATACTATTGGTTCTAGAAACGCACACACATTTACTTACTCGCTTGTATACTTTAGGATACTCGTATGAGATATTTTACCTTAGTTGTTGACTTTGTTTATTAGCACACACTCGATGTGAGTTTTCACATCCCCTCTCTTGTACTTACTCCTGTTGGGGGAAAACATGCACAAAGCTTTTTAGATCTTGTAAGATTGTTTTTATCGCATATTTACGTATTGAATTTAACCACCAAAAGTCCTCACACACTTTGGACTGTTAATTAAGGTTAACTGATGAGGTAATATCGAGTAGTACTACCGGGATTAACAAACGCACCCGTGTTTGTCGCTCTAACTCGAATCGAGGTCGACCGGGTGTAACATTGACCTAAACATTGCCAACTTAGGGTAAAGACTTGGTGGGAGACACAAACCAACGTAGAAAATTCAGTCGCAATGACCCCACACTATTTTATCATGAATACTAGAGTAATTAACTAGTTTTATAAACTCTGTTAATATTATATGCATATTTAAATAACTTGTTTTTAGATGCAAACCTGTGAACTCACTAGCCGTTGTGTTGACCATTTTAACATGTCTTTCCCAGGTCCCTAACGTGCATATCAAGGTGCACATAAGAAATTAGGTTGATTCATGGATGCACGGATTTCATCAAGCATTGAAGCGTGCTTAGGGTTTCTCAAGAAATGATATGTTTGGATCCCTACTTGTTCACTCTCAGTTAATGTTATACTTGTTTATGCTTCTGCAAAACACAATTTGTATTGTAACTATATTTTCTAATTAATGATGAGCGGTAATAAATGATAATTATCATTATTAAATGGTTGTTCGGTATAACACATTGCTAGATCATGATATGTCACACGCCTCACTGTAAAACCTAGTTAGTTAAAAATTTAGGGTGTGACAATTAGGAAGAAGAAGAATGAAGTTTTCAAGAAAACACTCATTTTGATAAATAGTTTTCAAATCTCCCATTTTAGTAAATAATTATTCCACCAACACCATTTTAGGAAAAAGAAACTCGTAGTAAAAGCATTATAATAAAGTGTTTCAATGTTTCTAGTAATTACATGCTTTATCCAAATTAATTAGATGTATACACGTTACGTCTATGGATTTTATATATTTGTTGAGAAATCATGTTATGGAATATTTGAAATGGTTAAAAAAATTAACGCATCCCAAAGGAAATGTCAATTGGAATTTAAATCAGGTTTAGCAAACGAGAAAACACAATTATAAACAAAATCAAAACATATGATTGTAATAAATAGTTTATAATTTACAATATTATAACGAAAATCTCTATTGTTCATGCATGGCGACAATGATCGTCAAAATTAAATCACTTGGTCAAAGACTTTTTGACTAGTATCTAAACACTTTTAAAAACTTTCCATACAAAGACACAGTGTATGGAAAGTTTTTAAAAGTGTTTAGGTACTAGTCAATGAACACATTTAGTTTATTTTTGGTATGAAAATAATTAAAATCTTGCGCATACACTTAATCTACTTGCATTTCTCACAATATAAATTGATGCATTGCAATCATCAAGCAACAACAGAACCACCACCTTCAGCTGGTTCTAGAAAATGGTAAGAAATATGAACAACGTATTGGAGTCATGGTTTTTATTCATTACACTTAAATTAAGTAATGTTTCTTCTCCTCTTCGCAGGGTTTCCTTATGGTTTTTGTGTTGAGCTTTTGCTACATTATATTTATCCCACAAACTGTAAGCGCGGAGATTTTTGATGTCACCGCTTATGGTGCAAAAGGAGATGGGTACACAGATGACACCAATGTAAACCAAATCTATAAATTAAAGAGAATGTGGTTACATATCATGCAAAGTTGACTGTTTACTAATTTATTGGTTCATGTTTGTAGGCTTTTCGTCAAGCATGGGGTGCTTTATGCAATGACGCGTCACGAGACCGGACGTTGGTCATACCACCAGGGAAGACATTTCTAATAGGCGTGATTATGTTCAACGGTCCATGCAAATTCCCAGCGGTGAATGTTAAGGTAAAATGAGTCAATAACTGAGATATGTCAAAGGTTGAATCGATATCAAGAACACAAAACAAATGGTTATGTATCTCCAGCAATGGGTGTAAAGCCTTTTTTAAAAATCAATCTGCCGCCATCAAACATCAAATAGTATTTATTATTCATATTCTTGGTTTGTTTCTTGAATATGAAGTATATATATTATTATATAAGCCTCATATATGTTTATATATTAATTATTTTTAGTTACATATTGCCGCCCATCAACTTAAAGATTAATGATGTTCATAATTTTTGTTACAAAATAGTGTCTCTCTCTACGCTATTCACATTTTCAATTCAAAATAAACATGCATTGCTTGCTAAAGCTAAAGACTCTAACTTTTACGATTATTATAAGAGTATGCCTTTTAATTTATTTTTCGTACAAGATTCATGTGTAAATGTTGATTTTTTGGGCTAAAAATTCACTTTTCTAGTGATGTAAATACGAAACCTAAAAGAAAACTTCATGTGAAAACTTATTGGGCTAAGTTTCTCTAATATTTTTATTTTGTTTTGATGAACAGCTTCTGGGTAACATCATTGCACCTAATACACTGAGTGGATGGAGAGGTTGTGAAAAGAGTCCCATTTGGATATCTTTCTCTTGGGTGCCTGGACTCACAATTAGCGGGGGTGGCCAAATCAATGGTCGGGGCCGGATGTGGTGGGGAAACACGGTTGGTTTACTGAAGATTGCTTGAGTTAATCTATATCAAACAACATAAAGAGCTTACTAACCTGAGATTTGTTTGCCTCTGCAGGCTGCAGCCAGAAAATGCCAGCGCCCAACGGTAAGATGTGTGCTCTTTATGCATCGATGTCAAGTTTGAAAAGGCTAACATGTGAATTGTTTTAGGCTTTACATTTCAATCAATGCAATGGTCTTCGACTGAGTGGGACAACTCATATTGACAGCCCAAGCCTCCATATTAGCATTATTAATAGCCAAAACGTCGATCTTGGAAATCTTCAAATTTTAGCGCCTGGATACAGCCCCAATACTGATGGGATTGATATTGCTTATTCATCACACATAAATATCCAGGACTCTAATATACAAACTGGTATTTGACTTATACTAGCTTCTTGCTTCTTATACAATAATCAGTTTTCTTCTATATTGCAATGTTTCAACCATTTTGATACGATAAAAATAGGTGATGATTGTGTGGCTATTAACGGTGGCATATACGATATTAATGTAACCAGGGTGTTCTGCGGACCTGGCCATGGCATAAGGTATCATATGACCGATGCTTTTCTTTCTTATGTTGATTGTCACATTTATACAAACTTCCCCTCACATAGCCATTTATGTGTTTATGTAGTATTGGAAGCCTTGGGGAAAACGGACGTTTTGACACAGTCGAAAAGGTGCACGTACGATACTGTAACCTCACTGGAACCACAAATGGATTACGAATCAAGACAGTAGCGGTAAGATTTAGTATAACATTATAGAAATTTTCTATCGTTTTAAGATATCATTTGATCTTTATCGTGTTCTTGTACCGCAGGGTGGAACTGGGTATGCTAGGGGGATCGTATTTCAGGATATTTGGTTGGTAAACGTACAAAATCCAATCATAATATAATTGATCAGCATTACAACATCAGTCCAAAAAACAAAAACGCTGTACATGTGAGCAATGTGAAGTATCTGAATATACATGGGTCCTCGGCGACAAATCAAGTGATTACGTTCGACTGCAGCGAAAATTTTAGGTGTACTGGAATCTTTACAGACCAAGTTGGAATAACTGGTCCTCCTGGCGTTTTTTCTTACTGTAACAATGCCAGAGGGTTATTTGTTTCTACCAACCCAGTTGTTAAATGTAGTTAGCTAGATAATTTATATGTAACCCCCCATATATTGGGACTATATCCATGAACTGTAACCGAGTTTCTTAAATCTAAGTTAACTGCTCTATACTAGTCTCAGTTCATTATCAACTTTATATACATACATGGTGCATTTGGTTTTATCTGAAAGGCTATTCCGGACTTCAATTCAGTTTAAATATATATATATTTTTTTTTGCTAAACAAATTTTTTCAATTTTTACTTTATTATCATTTAACACAAAACAAACTACATCTGGATAATGGGTAAGCGAGCAACAAGCTGCGCCGCTATCCCCTTTTGGATCGCAAAGCCTATCCTACTAAATATTTTAAAATATAATTAAAAAGATGATGATTCTACAACATTTTGTCAATTATCTACTTTTCTATTTTTAACTATTTGGTTATAATTCTAGTTTTAAAAGATTGTTTCTTGTACTTTAAGATTTGTTTTTCTTATAAGTACACTTATTTTATTTGAAATAAAAGAAATATAAGAAAATTGTCCGAAGCTTTTTTTTTTTTTTCTTTTATTGTTCTTGGTGATTGACCGTCTCGAACAAGTCTTATCTATTTTACCCGACATAGGAAAACAAATCAGGGATGCAAATTTTTTTGTTACTTACGATGCTTCCTTAATACTTCTTGGATGACATATCAAGTTGATCAGATGTATTTACAAAGTAAACTACATGATTCTAGCCAACAGGAGTAAATTGGTTATGAATTTGGTTATCATATAAATATAACTACTTTTTTATTAAGTCACAAGACTCTATAAGGTCTACCGATCATCGATAAAGCCATTGCTTGGTTGAAGAAGTCAAAACAAAAGCGGTGAACTTTAAAGTAGATTTTGAGAAGTCTCTTGATTTGTTGTTTTAGTTCTAATTTTTGGTGAATCGATACCTTTTCTCTGCATATAGAATTTTGCTTTCGGGTTTGATTGATAACTTGGCAAGCTATTTCACTAAGGCTTCTTGTTAGGCGAGGACATTTTCGTATTCTCTGATGCTACGTTGAGTCACCCGTACTCTTCCTTAAACCGTGGACGAGTATCCACTTCATACGAGTATTGCGAACCTGGGATTTGGAATCAAGGTCTCCAATTTCAGGGGCGGATCTACTGCCAAGTTGTAGGGGCGGCAGGCTTGTGAAATTCCTTTTTTTCTAAAGTTATATGTACGATAATTTTTGGCATGGGCGAAGCTCTTTGGTGACCCAGGCCCCGGCCACTGACGTTTTCTTCGTTAGTAAGGTAAATTTCGTGATTTTTCCTGAAAATTTTTATGCGTATTAAGCGCGGTCACCCAGATGTATTTTTCCAAAATGCTGCCGGTAACCACTGTTTTTTTTTAAAATATAATACCCCATCGTTTGTTTTTTTATAAAACTCAAAATTGAGGGGGGGGGGGGGCCAATTTCTAAAAATAAAAACTTGTTTAAACAATACATAAAAAAACGCAGATTGAACACTTATTAGGGTTTGAATTTTTATAAAACTCACTTGCGCCCCTATAACATATTCGACTGTTTTGTAATTCTTCTTCTAAGGTACTCACATTTCCTATCGGCTCTCACATTATTATGAATCTTTTAGGTCTTGTTGGTTAAAAAATCATATAGTTTTTTTTAATTGTAAGAACAATCGTTTGAAATTTGAATGAATGGAAAAAAATTAGATATATAGATGACATATTGTTTGTTCAGACCTTAACCAAACCACCGACACGAACCGAATCGTCCACCCAAAAATTTTTGGGTCCGTGACTTTGGTCACCGCCGTAACAAAGCCCAAGATTCGCCACTGATTTTTGGCCGACCCCGGTGAAATTTCGACAACGATCCTTTGATATTTCGTTGAAAGAAAAAGGGGAAAGATGAATTAAGAAAAAAAGAGTGAAAATGTTATTAAAAGGGAAGAAGATGACTAGCAAAATCATGATTATTGTGTGTTGAACAATTGAATGCTTATATATTACATGCTTACTTGTTTATTTGTTTATTAAAAGGGAAAAAGATGACCAACGGGATCGAAATCAGTGCTTCCTCGCGTATTAATACCCATGACTCTGTTATTCAAACCGATACGAAAGTTATACATCTTAATTAGTAGTGACTAACTCTCTTCTATGATCGATGTAATGTTTTATCATTTTGATACTCTTAAATAGGTGATGGTTGTGTGGCGATTAACGGGGGCGTGGTTGATATTATAGTAACAAACGTGGTGTGTGGACCTGGCCATGGTATAAGGTACTGCAATCTTTACATCTTGATGATCATAATTTCACAAATTAAACTCACTCCATATATGTATTTTCGCTGCATCGGAAGCCTTGGTGAAAAGGATCATCATGACACGGTTGAACAGGTACGAGTACAAAACTGTAATATCACGTACAAGAACCAGAAATGGATTACGCATCAAGACAGTACCCGTAATATAGCATATAACTTGACACAAAATTTTTATCGTTTTAAAAACATCGTATCATATGATACAAATTCTTTTCTATATCGTAGAATGGAAGTGGGTACGCTAAGGAGATCACATTCGAAGACATTGCTCTGGTTAATGTTGAAAAGTCAATCATAATTGATCAACATTAATGCAACAGTATTGAAAATCATGTTTGCCAGCCGCAGGTAAGTCTTGTGTTCCATAACAGAAATCTAATTCTTAACGTGAACATATGACACCAGTAGTGGAGAGTCCAACCACTGACTCCTCCTACTGCCACAAAATTCAATAAGTGATCACTCGGATCAGACATCCCGTTGTACTTTCCCATAGTAGTAGGAATTTTCACATTGACTGGAAACGGAGGCGTGGCAATCCACAGGAGGAATTTTGATTTCTCGGCGAACGTTGCAGGCCGATAAGGTTTTGTGAAGTCTTTTTCCGAATCGCTATGATACTTTGTATGACGGACTACTGGCCGCGGACGGCTAATTCCTTCTCGTCTATGGATCTGACTATCACCGCTGAAGTAACTAGCCTCTTCACGGCAATATGTCGAATCTATCTGACTCCTGGAATCGTCACTTTGATCATATTCAATTCTGTGGGAGGATTCCCGCACAACTGGGTGATCTCTGTCATGATACCTCCGTCCAGTTTCCTCCTCAGAAAATCTCTCAGTCATAAGACTGTCACTCATCTGTTGGAGGAGATGATGGAGATCTCAAAGGAAGTTCATCATAAACCAAAGTACGAGCACGAATTCGCTCTTCACGAATCATGCATTCGTGCTCAGCCAAAGCGTTCTCTTGCTGCAAACGCAGCCATTCTTCAGGAGTTTGGACTCCATCAGATCTGAGATTACGATGGTAAGGTCTCGCCAAGGGAGGGGGGATTATCATATCTATCTTCCCGATCTGGTTCGATCGGATCCGGTGAGTTTCCATTGTTATGTGTCCCAAATCACCTGAGGTGCTGTGACACCAGCAGAACGTCTGGTTGCTGTTGGAGTTTTCGTCGGCCCTCGGAGAGACTGACTCATATCTTTCGAAACAACAAAAACTCTTACAATTCTAGCACGTGCACGGATGGCGCCAATGAAGAAACACAGATCTAATCCTAGAGGGTTAGATCAATGAGTCCATGGGGTACGGGTCAAACAATTACCAAATTAACGATACAAGCCCAATCTCCCAAGTCCAATGACAGAAACCTGCAAAACAACCACCGTGAGCTCGTTACAGGAATGACAAGAGGGGAGGTCTTCCCGTAACCACCCTCCAACGTGAGAATAAGTACTGTTCTAAAGGAGAGAAAAGTACTAAGGTATTTAGAGTAAATCGTGGGGAGTGAATGAATACCTTGTGAAGATGACGAAGGTATTTATAGCCGAAGGGTTTGGGGAATATAATTGTTCCAGCTGTCCTTTTCCTGACGATGCCTTTGTAACAACCTGGACACGTGTCCGCATATGATAGGACGAGCTCAATTTCCATGTGCACGGTTATAACAAACTCACCACCCGTCCTTCTCTCTCATTGGTTGTTACGTCACATGCTTCCCCAGGAACGATCATGGTAAATCTTCTAAAATGAAGTTAGTTAATTACAGTTGTTTCTCTGACGTCACCCTATGGTCATCTTCGCGGATGGTAATGATGCCCCGCGGATGACTTCTAAAGACGTCTGGATCACTCCGCAAATGGCCTCTGGGTTCTTATCTCATTCTTCCTCTGACTTAAGTTATGTGGGTGATTAATATGTCCCGCGGGTAACTATTGAGGAGTCCTCTTCCACCCGCGGATGATCTTTATGGGTGTTTAGGTCTCTTTGCTACCCTACCTCCATAAACTTTATATACAACTAATAACCATTTGAATGTAGCATGGAACTGGGTACGCTAGGGGGTCGTATTTCAGGACATTCATATGGGCCGGTAATCTGTAAACGTCCAAAATCCTATCATAATTGATCAGCATTACTGCATTCTTTCTATAAACTCTTATTACCAAGCACTAGTAAGTATTTGCGACTCATCTTTCCATTAGTTTGCTTAAACGTATGAAAACATGTATTCACTTTGTTTTTTTACAACCAACAATGCTCATGGTACAATTGAGTGATGTGAAGTATATGAATATATACTAGTCTTCGATGTCAAAGGAGGCTATCAACTTTGATTGCAATGGAAAATGCTCAAGGAGAGTTTGTTAATACCAAGCCAATTATAGGTACAGTTAGATTGATTTAAACCCGTTGAGTTAATAATTGGCTTTATTTTATTTTATTTTATTTTTTTGGAAAAAAAGAGTCTTCATATATTAAAAGGATTAAATTATAATAGAGATGTGGATAAGCGAGCAACAAGCTATGCACCCACCCCCATTTTGTATGACGACTCCGATTCTACTGAAAACAAAGTTATAGTTCTTTGGCGTCGATAAGTTACTGTGCACGACCATTTGAACTCTTTTAAGAAACATAATAAATTCGGGGGCAAGGGACCCAAATGTATCAACAACAAAAGACAAAATGGCAAAAGACGTCATTTATGTTTGAACGTTTTTTCAATGGACGTCCTTTAGCAAAAGACATGGCAGAAAACGTACTTTATGTTTCAAATTCCATTCACGTTACATCCTTTGGCACTAACCTAGTTAAATTTTTTCGTTAAATATGGCCATGTGCTTTGCACATGAGGGCAGTGTGGTCATTTTACCTCTTTACGGACTGTATGTGTAATTAAACTAAAGCTTTGGCCTTTTGAAAAAATACATTTATTTTCTAATAAAACAAAAAATATACAATAACCCCCCCCCCCCCCTCTCTCTCTCTCACATACACATACACACCTTTCCATCCACTGACACCATCCTTCCCATCATCTTCTTCACAACCAAAACCAGTTTCTGCCGGAGAACATAACGTCGTTCATCCTCGCCGGAGAACACTACAGTTCATGGATCAAATCGTCTTTGAATTTCTCGCCAGAGAACACGCCGTCGGAGAACACGTCGTCGGTCGCCAATTGATCAAATCGAGGTAAGCTAATCAGACCATTCTACTCGTCTTTTCCAAACATAAGCCATAAAGTTTTAATCACAATTCTTTGTTAACGAACATGGATTTTTATTTGAATGGTTTCTAGGGTTTATAATTTGGGGGAATTTTATTAGTTTCAGGAAGTGGTAGCAACAAAATAAAAGGATGGTGAGGCGGTGGTGTTCCATGTAGGGTTGTTGGATAACTGTAGAGGAGAGAGAGAGAGAGAGAGATAGAGAGAGAGTATATTTTTTAGTTTTAATTATTAATAAATGTGTGAATTTACTGCACCGCCCTCATGTGCAAAGCACATGACCATATGTAACGAAAATATTTAACTGGGTTAGTTCCAAAGGATGTAACGTGAACAGAATTTGAAACATAAAATACGTTTTCTGTCATATCTTTTGCTAAAGGACGTCCATTGAAAAACGTTCAAACATAAAGGACGTCTTTTGCCATTTTGTCAAAGCAAAATGAATGAAGACGTGTTGATTCTCGACACATGCTCCCTCATGCATAGCAATTTTTCCTGATTCCTCCTTCAACACAGCCTACCTAACAACAAATCGGTATCCCTAAGCCCAACATGCTTTTTCATGCAGTGGACCTAATGAGATGTCTCACTCGTCTGCGTGACCAAGGATATTGTGGTATATGGGGGTCCATTTTTTAGGGATATTCAATGGAGGCTATTCTCTCTCCCAATTCGTTTTGGGGGCTTAGGTTTATATTCAGCTGAGGATGTTTTCACATATGCTTTGGTAGCATCGAGAGCACAATCTTGGAAGTTACAGGACCACATTTAGCAGGATTGTGGTATTGATGGTTTGGATTCGGATTTATGGGTGTGCGTTTGATTGTTTGCATAGTTCCCTTCCCGATATTGATCTTGGCGGGTACGCTAATGACACAGCCCTCCTAAAGCCCAACACGCTTTGGCGAGTGCCCTTTATAGTAAAATCATCCAAAGTCTAGGAGATGAGTTTAACTTATCAACTCGCCAGATAGCAGTGTTAGAATGCCTTCAGGCTCAACATGCTCAAGATTTCTTGAACATCATCCCCATCGAAGGGTTAGGCCAACACATGTCGGCAGTGGAGTACCGGGTCATTCTTAAATATCGTTTAATGATCTCACTATTCCCAGTTGATGAGCCATGCCTGGTGTGTCGTAACGTTTGTTTGGATAATTTTGGTGAACACGTTCATTGCAAAGAGCTTCCGAGATTTAAATATAGACATGATTTGGTCAGAGATGTCCCTTGTGATGTGTTGAAACGAGATGTGTTGAAACGATCGGGGATCTTATCAAACAAAGAAACTCATGTGAATTTCCTGTCAGATCCCCTTGAAGGGAGGTTTACTTTTCGACCAGCAAATGTTCTTGTGTTTGGATGGGCAGGGGGAGTACGCTTGTATTGACCTTACTAGAGTATCTACCCTTGTTCCTTATTGGGCTTATGGATACCGAGTTTGTTATTAGGCAGGTTGTGTTAAAGACGAAATCGGGAAAAATTGCTTGGCTTTAATAAAGTGAACTTTTAAGAAAAATGCTTGTTAATATGCACTATACATATTTATCAACTATGGAGAATCATATGTTCTTAGCTCAACTAGCCATAATAAAACAAATGCCACACACATTCCAACCATTTAAACAATATCCATAAGAAATCCATGAAAATGAAGAAATAGGTGAAAATCTATGATTTAAAACTTTAATATTATTATAAAACAAATTGGAATGTTACTCTATCAAATTAAACCCACATTATGAAAATAACATCTTAGGATACTAGCACCCATTCCAATCCATCTTTCACCATTTGGTCCATTAATCACACTCTCTTTCACATGAATGCCACATTATTTCATTCATAAATCATTTTAATCAATCTTTCAACCTTCAAAATGCATCTCAATCAATCTTTCAACCATTTATTTTTCTTCCTTTAATTAAATTAACTAAAGCATACTCAAATTAAACTAACATAACATATATAATGAAAAATATAACAAATTAATTTTTTAAATAAACAAATGAACTAAGTTTTTTTTAAACAAAACTAAGAAAAAAAACATTAAAATTTAATTTAATTAGTTTTTTTCTTTCTCTTTTATTTTCGAATTAACCACTCTCCAAAAGTTATTATTTTTAGTATATAAAAAACAAAAATCAGTTATGGGCTTTTAATTTATTAAAACAATATGGGCTTTTTAATTTAGGGCTCTAGTCATGTGGGCTTTTTATTTATAAAAAACAATTAAAAACCAAGATGGACTAGTGTCAGCCAAGAAGTCTCCATGAGCTCAAAATAAGACCACACTACAAGAAAATTGCATTAGAAATGCATCACAAACTAGCAGTTCCGATCGACTCAACGTGCATGTCGGAAAAGCCCTTTTAGGAAATTCGTTTGCGGCTCATTCCTTTGAGTCGGATAAGAATTGTGCTAGGAATTCCAACACATTTATGACAATTGTATTTTTAGTTTTGTCATAAAAGTATCGAAAATCTTGACAAAGAATTAGAGTTTCACTTTTCATTGGAAATCTGCGACAAATAGCGAGGCAAAATTTTACGTCACAAATTTTCGTAGCAATTCAATCAATTTCTTTTCTAGCGTCGGTGATGAAGCCCAAGTTTGAAAGAGGCCCATCAAGATAAGGGAAAAAAAGGCAATTACAAGTTTAAAACAAAATTATGGAATATAAAATTGAAGTCATATTTGAACACTTGCCACAAAGATAATTTATACACGATCATATTCAAATTGGCCACGTTCATAAGTCACATATTTACTAACCCTCACAATTTAAATTATATTTTTCTAAATAAAGCAATTCCTATTCAATGATCATAAGGGCACCCGGGGTGGTGCGTGGTGAGGAGCCATCACGCGTGATGGCCTCACGCACACCGCCGTCGGTCCCCCGTCATGCGTGATGGGGGTGTGTGTGATGGCTATCACGCTGTGAGGGGGTATTTTCGAGAAATGTGAAAATTGGAGAGGGTAGCCGTTGGAGGAGGTGTTTTAAATTAAAAAAAAAAATTATTATACCTATATAAATAACTCAAACATATCTTCAAAACAAACTCAAATCCAACTCAAAATCAATTCAAAATCTTCTACTACACACACCATTTTAACATCATATCAACGGAGGGTTTTAAGAAACGTGGCTCGGGTTCAAAGAAAACCCAAACCCAACCAAAGGTTCGACAAAATCTAGGCGAACCGACGAGATTTCGGTTACAAGATGAACCCGACACAACCCAACCATTCTAACAACAACCTTATCCACAACATTTTCAACCGTCCCAAAACCAATCATCTCAATCGTACCAAAACCAACCTTATATTCCAGTTTTTTCTACCCAAAATTATCCAAATAATGATTTTCAAAGTTTCAATCTCAACCATCTCAACTGTCTCAAATGTTCTTCGATCCCCTAGACGATAACGATGTTATACATCAATTTGCAAGTGCTTTTCGTCACAAAGTGGAAACTTTGGATGTAAATGAACCCGCGGAGGAGGAGACGCATCAAAAAAATGTTAGGCGTTGGTTGCTCGATGAGGAGGTCGCTTTGACCAAGGCTTATTTACATTGTTCCGAATAAAAAAAACACTCAAACCAACAAAAAAAAAGATACGTTATGGAGACGTATTAACGAACATTTCTTGAAACTTCCCGGCGCAACCGTACGAAACAAGGATCAAATGATTGCCAAGTAGGGAGATTTGAATCAAAAAATGTCAAAATTTAATGCTTGTTACGTCTAATTGGTAACTATTTTTAGTTTATTTATTTTATAATCTATTACTTTATTTTTTACAATTTGATATATATATATATATATATATATATATATATATATATATATTCTAAATGTTTTGTATTCCCGAGATCTACAAAGCGGAGCGAGCGAACCGACTATTATAAAGGATGCTTTAGCCGATTATGTCGATGTATTCAAATGTAGGGCTTTTCCCCACTTGGAAGCGTGGGAGATTATAAGACGTCATGCGAAGTGGGAACCGATTCCCTTGGTTGATTTGAATGGACCGAAAGCTCCAAGGAAGAAAGTATCTTCTTCAAAAAGATCAAAAACTTTCGAGTCCGGGGACTACACAACGTCTACCGGCGGCTTGTCATGCAACATGCCGAGCATGAACTTGAACCAGGAACCCGGAGACAATCCCGAAGATCCCGACGAAGACACACCCACACCCACACGGGCGAATCGCAAGAAAAGTGGGGAATCGTCAAGACTTGGAAAGGAAGCGGTGACCGAAAACTTCGCCGAATACAAGTCGGCTAAGTTGGCGGAAATGGCCGAGACGAAGGAGCGAAAGAAACAGGCTCATATTTTAAAAAAGAAACGTGAGGAGACGTATATCAACCATTTGAATGAAAACCAAAAAAACGTCGATCTAACTTTCCCCTACAACCGCACGAACATCTTGAGGAACCTTTTAAATCGATCATACTTCAACGCAAACGCGAGATATGCGACAAGTGGGGTTGGGAAGGGCCGTAGGTTTTTTTTGTCGGTTTTTTTTATTTAGTTGTCTTTATTTAATGTAATCTTGTTTTATTTTTTAGTTAATGTAATCTTTTTTTATTTTTATTTATTTTAGTGTTTATTAAAAAAAATCTATCACACCACACCACCACCCTTACGAAAATCCATCACATATGATGGATTTGGGGTTGGTGATGTAGCACACCACCATTGGATGTGGTGGGTGAGGAAAATGGAACCACCCTCTCCCTCGTAATACTTGATATACATGAAGGTTACCCAAATAATAATAATAATAATAATTATTATTATTATTATTATTATTATGGTAACACATAAATAAACTCAGTTATAAAAAAGATATGATACTTATATTGATATATACATATACATCTATTCTATCACTAATCAAATAGTATTCAAATTCAATGTCGCATTATCTTGAAATTAATCTATCTAATTGTTATTGATCTCGTAAAAAAATCCCATATATATAAGATATATACAGGGAGGGGTGCTAAAAACTAAAACAGCCTCACTTGCTACAATGGCTTCCAAAGGAATGGTAATTAATTAACTAAACCCATACATATAGATGAGCTTTTGTTAATTATAGTACTCATTCTTGTTCCCTTTGTAGGGTTTCT
Source organism: Bidens hawaiensis (assembly GCF_021521415.1). NCBI lineage: Eukaryota > Viridiplantae > Streptophyta > Magnoliopsida > Asterales > Asteraceae > Bidens > Bidens hawaiensis. The sequence continues at coordinate 1,800,223 of NW_027491277.1, forward strand.
TGGTGGTCGTCTTGTTGAGCTTTGATAACATATTGTTTAGCCCAGAAATCGCACGTGCAGCCACTTTCAATGTAACATCTTATGGCGCAAAAGGCGATGGCAGTACAGATGACTCACAAGTAAACCATGGTTCCAAGCAAAACAGCCACAAACAGGTTAGCTGTTTTCTAATAATGTATATCGATCTCTTTGCAGGCTTTTCTTCAAGCATGGGCTGAATTATGTGGAGACGATTCGGAAAACCCAACATTAATCATACCATCAGACATGCAGTTTTTAATAAGTCCGGTGAAATTCGATGGTTCATCATGCAAATCACAAAATATAAATATCAAGGTAAATCAGACTCCAACTGAGATCGTATTTAAATGATGCTAATCTATAATGTGTTCCAAGACATTCTTGTTTTTTACTTGTAGCTTTTGGGCACTCTCACTGCACCAAATACACTAGACGGATGGAAAGATTGTGTCGAAGGACGGTTTTGGATATATTTCACATCTGTGCATGGGTTCACCATTGATGGACCTGGCCAGATTGATGGACAGGGCGCGGTCTGGTGGAGACAAACGGTTAAGTTATTTATCAATATTGGTTCCAATATTAATTAGTAACACGTATAAAAAAACGATTCAGACTCATTGTTCTTTCTTTCAGGAGGAAACTGAAACTTGTAATCGCCCAACAGTAAGTTATCTGCCGTTTCCATCTAAGATATGAAATATGAAATTAGAATGTCTATTATTGTTGGCTGGTTCATATGTGGTTTGGTCCGAGAAAAAGACCCAACCCAAGATTTTAAAGGGGTTGTTTAAATGGGTTAGTTAATGACGAAGTTAGGGTTATTAGGTTTTAAGTAAAACAACCAAGTTAAGGTTTCATATGATACATGAGTTTATGGGTAAGGGAGCGATTGTTAAGAGGTTTTTGGAGTTATATTTCTTATAAGTAAAAATATTGGGAGTTATCTAATAATATTAGTTTCGTGTGTGTTTTGTTTTGATGAGTTATATCAATTCGTTCTTGAAAAATAGAAGACAAACTTCAAGTCAGATAAAACTGTCATTTAGATTTTTTGTTATATTGGTTTTTCTGAAAAATACTCCGTAATATATTGTATTTGATTATTTATACTTGTCTTCTCATGAATTTTAACAAAGAGTTATCCTAACAAGAAGATAAATCTAGTAACTGAGTTTATTATCTACTATATTATATTATTTAGTTTAGTATTTATATTCAGTTATGTTTGTTAGTTAGTTATTATTCAATCTCTAGTTTGAATATTATGAGCTTACTGATATATTATTAGGGATGACAATAAAACCCGAACTCGATAGGAATACCCGAAACCCGACATAAATGGAACGGGTAAAATCGTAAAACCCGTCATTAATTGATTATTTTATTTTTCTCTTTATCATTGTAGTATCATAATGTCAAACTAGAAATAGAATTATAACTAACAAACAAACTTAAAGAAAAATAAAAATCAAATAATAATAAATATAACAGATAATAAACTCGGTTAACAATCTCTAATACATGTGCGTACAATAATATGCAACCATGGGTTGTTTCAGGCTTTACATTTTAATGAGTGCTCGGGTCTTCGGCTGCAAGGCACAACACATATCAACAGCCCAAAGCTTCACATTAGTATTAAGAGTAGCCAAGATGTAGATATTGGAAATCTTCAAATTATTGCTCCTGAAGATAGCCCTAATACTGACGGTATCGACATCAGTGCTTCCTCACGTATTAATATCCATGACTCGGTTATTCAAACCGGTACGAAAGTTATACATCTTAATTAGTAGTGACTAACTCTCTTCTATGATCGATGTACTGTTTTATCATTTTGATGTTCTTAAATAGGTGATGATTGTGTGGCGATTAACGGGGGTGTGGTTGATATTAAAGAAACAAATGTGGTGTGTGGACCTGGCCACGGCATAAGGTACTAAAATCTTTACATCTTAAATCTTGATCATCATAATTTCACAAATTAAATTCACTCCATATATGTATTTTCGCAGCATCGGAAGCCTTGGTGAAAAGGATCATCATGACACGGTTGAACAAGTACGAGTACAAAACTGTGATATCACAGGAACCAGAAATGGATTACGCATCAAGACAGTACCCGTAATATAGCATATAACTTGACACAACTTTTTTTTATCGTTTCAAAAACATTGTATCATATGATACGATTTTTTTTATCGTAGAATGGAAGTGGCTACGCTAAGGAGATCACATTCGAAGACATTTCTCTGGTTAATGTTGAAAATCCAATCATAATTGATCAACATTACTGCAATAGTATTGAAAATCATGTTTGCCAGCCGCAGGTAAGTCTTGTGTTCCATAACAACAATCTAATTCTTAGTCAACATGTAACTATCAATTTTTAATTCCATTAGGCATCGACAGAAGCAGTACAAGTTAGCGATGTGACATATAAAAATATTTACGGATCTTCATCAAGCAAGCGTGCGATTAATTTCGATTGCAGCGACATATATAAGTGTACAAATATCAGGACAGAAAACGTTCATATCACTGGAGGTGATGGTCTCGCGAACTGCAGAAACACTCAAGGAGAATTTGTTGATACAATACCAAGTATTAGTTGTAATTAGTTTCATGTAGCCCCCCACATTAGGAATAGTACCAATGATTTGTTGCGGATTCTAGATGTTATATAGCTAGTTACTTTTTGAAATAAATTGTTTAATATTGCAGATTTTCCAATCTATACTCCATTATCTCAAGTACGCCTTTGTTCAAAATCTAGTAAAAACAAATAAATTAGAAAAGGATACATAACTTTAGCTAGTATATTTAATAATTATAGATCAATATTATAATACATATTAATAATAAGTAAATAATCAAGATAAACTGGGTTCGAATCCTGATTCCGACCGGATTTTACCAGAGCATTAAAACTTGTCGTGCCTTCAGGCGGGGTGAGCCAACTAGGTTTTATCGGGATCGCCAAGCCAAACTCGGATGCCAACATGGATCCCGATCATGTCAACATAGTTGGCCTGAGTGGGGTGGCAGGGTGCGGCATGTTCGTGCAATGAGATAACTTAACTGTGAAAGTCACCGATCGAAAAAAAAAAGACAACCTTATAATTGTTATAAATATATATCATTGTGGTTATCAATACCAAATATAGTTAGGCTTTTTCTCCAAGTTATCTTCTCTTATATATATATATCATTGTATCATATTGTATAACACACCTAATCAATGAAATCTTCAATCTTTTTCCCTACATCTCTTTGTCATATATTCAGCTATTAGGCTTGTTTCACAACACGTTATTAGCACGAGTTGCTTTTAGAGTTGGATTGCATCATCACAAGGTACGTCAGTATTGCCTAATAAACTTATTGTTTTCAAACCTTAATAGTAATTGATAAAATATTAGTTTGCATTAGAGACTTGTTTTTCTATCAAATCTTTCAAAATAATTTATATTATAAGTTATACACGTTTAGATTAATTCGAGATTAATATTCCACAAATTAAATTTGTGATAGTAATTTCTGTGATTAATTTTGCCTAGAAATTAAAGGGTTTTTTTCGGAATTTAACTTGGCTCACAGAACGTTTGTGTTTTTTCTTAAATTTATTTATTGGTATTGAAAATATAATCTAAAGTCTTATTTATGTTTCTAGTTTCATCAAACTTAAGAAAAGGGATTTAGTCGTTAACTTGTGATGCTCTTTTATGTTTTATTAAATCTAGTTAAATGAATGATAACTCTTTAGTTTTATTAAATTTAAATTTCTATCAAAAGAAAAAAAACTTTTAACGAAACTTATTCCGATAAAATTTCATATAAAAAGGTATTTATTATATTCCAGATTGTATGCCAATATTTTTCTTATGCATATATATAGGCAATAACCTATTTTATTAAAAAGATATTGTTGTTTCGTTTTAAGGGTAAGATTATTTTAAGAAGAAAATTTTAATTGATATGAAAACATGATATTAACATATTTAATATTATTTTTGTTAGAAATATGTTAACATGTTTGTTGTTTAAATTAAGTTTTAAGCAACCTTTAAACATATGACTTTGCATATTTATGTTTTATATGTTATTTGTTTTAATATGTGCAAATAATTGGTATCTAAACGGTCTATCTACGCATTAACTTTAAACATATGGTTTGCATATATAATCTTTATTAGGTATAAAATTATGCCGATATACTTGTCTTATATGATGATGAATGATGTTTAGAGACATAATAAACTTTACATATATGATTGGTTAAATTAAGTTTTATCCTACTGAGTGTTTATATATAAATTAATATCATCCAAATAGGTAAATTATATACGGGTATAATTTTCATATACGATACATCATGATTCTTAGTGATATATATTTCATAATTAAATAAGCTTGTTAAATTCTATGGTTATTTTGATAGAAGTTTGTGCTAATCAAAGTGATGACTTAAAAGATTTAAGCAAGAATTATAAACATTCGCTTGTATTGAAAACTATATATGTTGACGAGATTTTATTATATTGATAATCATCGTTTAAATGTACAAAATTTATACATCCTTTATTATGTTTATTGGATTTGTCTATTGATATTTTTTTATGCGACCCTCTGGTTGACTAGCTGATTTTGTAATCCCTAAAAAAAATAATAAAAAAAATCAGTTTTTCTTAATTATTTTTCGGGTGTTTGGTAACAAACGATCAACTTCTTAAATAGTATTTTTAATAGAATTTGAATTTATTCTATTTACTTTATAGACAAACAGGGTTTTGTAAATTAACTTATTGTGAGTAATATTTTATATGTTTTCCACAATAACATAATTTATTATTCTAGACAAATTTTATTTCATCACATGAACTTGACGAGGATATTGGTTGATGTAAGTAAAACAAATATATATAATATATTTATATCCTAGTACATGTGAATGATTTGAGTATTTTTGATATCATAATGTTTTATTATAACTAGTTTTACATAGTGATATATTAAATCATGTATTGTATGTGTCATATGACTTTGCATAAACCTTGTATTTTATATTCTATTATTTATTTATTTATGTTGATCAACAACTAAACTGAAGTTAGGGTTTATTATTACTCTTATGAAAGAGTATGCATATAGTTTTATGATACCCAATATGTATTCTCCAAGAATCTCATAATTGAATGCTATAGAGTAGTCGTCTCATGAACTTTACATAACACGGTCATGTAATTAGTTCATAATTAACGTTATGTGATGACAAGATTGTTTATAAGAAAATTTTTAGATAAGACAATTCTTATTTGTCACACTTCAATTATGCTCCTAATGTATATTATTTAAGGAACATGAAGTATTTGAGATGACTTCACATTCATGAGTTTGAGAAAATAAGAAAATCCATGAAATTTTCTGGCTTTACTCCATTCCCATTCCTAAAGTGAATGTGACTATGTATTGATCGCTTTGATCACGCCATAATTGAGAAAATTATATTGATGGCCATGTTAATATTGAGATCGACCATGGGAATTAAGAGTATTCATGTAAATAATGAGATCGACCACAAAAAGTGGTAAATGGATTAATCACATATGAGAACAAAGTATGGAAATACAAATGTGAAATCACATGATCGCTTGAAACGATAATACAATATTCTCTCATGTTTATAGAATTGTATTAAAGAAGCATAATACATATACAATCGTAAACCTGAAGTTTATGGATCATGATTATATAATGACATGACTGGTTAGACCACACCGAGTCAATGATGTGAAATATATTGAAGAGCCATTTGATTCTTCGTGATAATTGAACTTGCAAAGTTTGCTCTCAAGGGAAATCAATTATTTACCAACTGAAGGAGGATGTGAATCCCTAGATGTTATGAAATTGAGAAAAGGATACACATATCCTAACATGATACCATTTAGTGTTTTGAAAATCGATGCATCGTCTAAATGGTTATCAAGATCGCAACTTCATGTTTTCATGATCTATGGCTTAGCTAATAAGATAGCAAGCATATTATTTCAAATTGGTATATTTACATTCGATTATAATTTTTTTTTATTCCCAAGTTAATAATGATCATTGGAATAAGTGTTGAACTTAATAACATATTAGGTTCTTACATACATTTTTTTTGTTAAAAACGATTACTCATCGTCTATAATTGGTTGCAAAGGCAATTATCACGAGAGCAAGGGTTCATGTTTGTATATGAATACATATGATTTTACATGTCTTATAATTAATTCACATCGAGCCAACATTTTATAACATTTACTCCCACTAAAGTTGGTTTTGGTCAGAACCATATACCTCCCGTCAAATATTTTGGTTGTGTGATATGTAATGAATTAATCCACCACAACACACAATGATGAAACCTTAAAGGTGGTTGAGAATTTATGTTGGGAATGAAACATTGATATACTATTAAATACAGAGCCATTAATGAGATATGTGTTTACGACTCATTGGTTTTCACTATAAGTGAATTAACCTTCCCAACATTAGAGAAAGATATAAAGCAGCTGGAAAATGGGGAGATATAAAGCAGTTAGAAAAAGAAATGAGCTAGAATGAATTATCACTGATCCTCAAATAAATGATGTGAACTAAAAGTTCAAAGGATAATTCATTTGAAAAGATTATTGAATCAATTACCAGACAAGTTCACTGACCTAAATAGAGTGACTAATTAAGTCAAATAAATCAACTGCTTATGCTCCAATTAATACTAGTGTCTAAGAAGGACGATCACATATTAGTGATGAGTCTATGGCACGTCTAAAACGTTGTAGACCATTCGATTCCAAAGTTGAATTTTCCTCGCAAATTGGAGCAAGTAATCAAAGTGGTCAAGTCGAGGCATGATAAAAGGTCTCTTCAAGAGATATTAGACATGATGGTTCTAGAAGAACCACAGGTACCTGAAAATAAAGAGCTATTAATAAATTAAATTGTATCATGTCAACAAGATATATGGAATCAAAATAAAATGGACGTTGTTATAATATAATATAATATAATATAATATAATATAATATAATATAATATAGCGCTTGAAAATGATGAGGATCAAGATATAAGATCTGCATATGAAAAATAAATTGGCCAAATAGGAGAGACGCAAACAAGGCGAAATTGAATTCTCTAAATAGCGAAAAGTTTGTTGGAGCAGCAGTCCAAACAACTAAAGTTGTAAAATGTGTTAATACAAACGGGTATTGTATATGAGTTACGAAAATTCATCAAGTGATATAAGGCAAAATCGATGGCACAAGAATTTTTTCAAAGACCCATGATTAGTTATGAGCAGACACATTCTCCAATGGTGGAAGCAATAACTTTCTGATAACTAAACAATCTGGTAATATAAAAAGAGAATTGATATGCGTCCAATAAATATTGTGATTCAGTTGATACTAAAAGTTTACAAGAAAGTTTTTGCACAATTTGAATTAACAAATCATGTAAAGTAAGTTCTCGAGAACACAATGATTTTTGTGTATAGAGTCATATTTGAATATGCTTCGGTTATTGAATGTTGAACATAACCTAAAGAGTTTCCTGAGGTAGTTGCATACCTGAAAGGTTAACTAATACATCATAATGATGGAATTCTTGTGCATCAATAAGCATACACATAGAAGAGAATCTATATTATGAGTACAATATCTCAATAAACAAAGAAATGGTACAATATAGATGATATGTGATACAAAATTGATGTTTTTAAATGAGCAAGTTTATGCAGCAAAAATTCTAGAAAAGTGAATACACATGCATAATTTGTCAAGTTGGAAAGAAGTTCATGATGGATTGGTAAATGCATGGATTTATGCTTATTAAGTATGGATTAATCGGATTGAGCTTGATACAAATCAAGAGATATTTTGATAAAGAGGGAGATAAGTTGGATATAATTAACCATACTTTTATCAAAATTTTACTTTTAAAAGTTCATTATAATCACAGTTTATAGTGATGATGTATACATCACCGAGAGAAACTTATGAGCTTTTAAAGAGAAAATTCTTTTGAAAGACTTTGACACGGTGCGATTATTACTCGACTTATAGTTCGACTATGTAACATCCCGAAATTTCAAGATAATATTAATTATATTACTTAATAATAGAGGGAAAGTTTACTCGGGTTATCAGGAAATAAATAAAAGAGTAGGAGTTGGTATGGGTCGGGCTAGTGTCGGGTAATGGACGTTGGTTATAGATTTGGATTAATTGAGATGGGTTAAATGAGAATGGGATTTCAGGGATATAAATACCCCCAAAACCCCAAAATATCTTCATTTACATCTATTTCTTCACACACATAAACATACATAACATACTTACCTTATACATAGCGTTACAACCTGACAGTACGTGCAATATCCGAAGATCGTTCACGTACCATCAAGCAATCATTCATACATTTCACATTATTCACATAAGGCACACACTTATCTCTTAGGATAAGTGTATTAACAAACATATTGAGTATGCACACAGCCCCGAAAACATAACACATAAATGGGGCTAGAAACTCACCTGAACTCTGCTTCTTTTTCTGATAGCTGTAAATCCCTTCTTTAACTGAGCTCGGCTGACTGAACAAGTTACACGTATCAATTAACTGTCACTTCTCATAATGTATTTCTATCTTTATATGACCCACAACGAACGGGGGTCCGGGGGCAGCGCCCCTGGCAGCGGGGTCTAGGGGCGGCAGCCCCTAGCAGGGTCCAAGGGGCAGAGCCCCTGGCTAGGGTCGAGCTGCCAGGTCAGCTTGGAAAAATTTTATTTCCATTAACTGTCTTAACACATTTTTCATTAGATTTTTAATTATTTTCTAAACGAACTTGGCTTTAGGCGAAGTTAAACCTCGGGCGAACTTGCCATCAGGCGAAGTTAAACCTTAGGCGAACTTGGCTTCAGGCGAAGTTAAACCTTAGGCGAACTTGGCTTCAGGCGAAGTTAAACCTTAGGCGAACTTGGCTTCAGGCGAAGTTAAACCTTAGGCGAACTTGGCTTCAGGCGAAGTTATCCTTAGGCGAACTTGGCCGTAGGCGAAGTTATCCTTAGGCGAAGTTACGCTTGAAGGCGAAGTTACGCTTGAAGGCGAAGTTCATCAGGCGAACTTAATCTTGCAGGCGAAGTTATCGCGCTGCAGATCTGTTTGCCCATAAATCCTTCGTTTCTTAGCCAAATAACTCGATTTTGGTACCCACGGAATCGTATGATCGGCGCCTACAAATCCCAACCATCAAATCGGCCTAAAATCGACGTTTTAGGGGTCCGATTTGGGCAGTTTGGGTTTCGGGTCCGGTTAACCCATCCAATCCTAACCATTTTCAGTAATATTAGCTTTGTTGGATTTGTTCTTACCTTACCAACTCAGATCTATCAACAAAATCTCGGGTCTCGGCTTCGAATCTTGATCGGTTAGAATGTGTGTGTTTAGTGTGTGAAGAAATAGATGTAAATGAAGATATTTTGGGGTTTTGGGGGTATTTATATCCCTGAAATCCCATTCTCATTTAACCCATCTCAATTAATCCAAATCTATAACCAACGTCCATTACCCGACACTAGCCCGACCCATACCAACTCCTACTCTTTTATTTATTTCCTGATAACCCGAGTAAACTTTCCCTCTATTATTAAGTAATATAATTAATATTATCTTGAAATTTCGGGATGTTACAAGTCTTCCCTCCTTAAAGAGGTTTCGTCCCCGAAACCTAACTTATTCCCTATAAAAGGAAAACTTCTTATATTTACACGCTTTATTGAATCGCCTACGTTTTCTGTGTTACCCCTCTTACTTCCGGCTTTGCAGTCATCGAATGGTGGTCATGTGTATTAGCTATTTAAGGTAGCTTGTCCGTGAGGCCCTCGATGTACCAAGTCTCGTTTCGATCTTTAAGAGGCTTTGTCTTATATCATATTAATGCTAAAGCCTAAGTCGACACTCTATCACAACACGTCAATTTATCATGACTAACATGCATTCAGACAATTTGTACCATAATTAATAAACACCAGTCTAAATTTCAACATAAAACAACACGCATCGAGTCATCAATAAGTTACACATAGATTTAATACTTATGGCTAGCATCTAGCCTTCTTGAATGGCTTCTCTAAGCATACGGAGGAATCTGTTAAACCTCAAGCACTCTTTTCTCCTTCATGTCCTCCCTTTGGCTTCTTGCAATCCCTTGCTAGGTGCCCACGTCCTCCACAGTTGTGACACCTATGGTAATCATCACATTCCCAAGAGGAATGTCCTGCTCTTCCACACCTGTAGCAAACACCTAATCCCTTTCTGCACTCTCCGGGGTGTCTCTTCCCACATTTTTCACAAGCAGTGAACCCCTCTTGCCTTGCCTTCTTTTTGCGTGGATCCACCTCATTGGCTTCCCCTGGTTCTGGGGTTGGGTTCTTTTTCTTCGATTCCATCTTCTCCCCTTCACAGTAGGCAAGGTCCTCATAAATCATCTCGTCCAATTCCACGACCGAGTCAAATGTTGCGGGCTTACTAGACTTAACCAAAGTGCAAACATTCCGTGGAAGTCCCCTTACGTAACACTTGATCCTTTTAGCTTCGGTGTTCACCATGTCAGGTACCAACCTAGACATGCAGTTGAATTCAGTGGTATACTCCCGTTGTGTCATCTCTCCCGCTTTCAAATTCAGAAACTTCATCTCGCAGAACCTCTTCATCACCATGTCCTTTAGGTCGTTCCAACTCATCGCCTTGACCTCTTCACGGGTCTTCCTCTGCTCCACACTCTCCCACCAATACATAGCCTCATCTTCAAAAGATTGAGTGGCATAACCGACAGCTTGGTCAGGACGGCACTCGCTAATGCGGATAACCTTATCCATGGCGGTTATCCACTGAAAGTAGCGATTGCGTCTCCTAAACCAGTCAGCTTAGGCGGGTCACAACCTTTGAAGGACTTATAGTTGCAACCGCCTCGGCCCCTCTTCCTATCATCATCTTTCACAGACTTTACCTCACTCGAGTCACCCCTTTCCCTCTCGTCATCCTTTCTATTATTACCACCTGCCCCTTCAACGGTTCGTTCACGGCTTCCAGCAGATCCTTCGGGATTCAGGTTCTTCACAGCAGCAACTACAGCTTGAACAATGGCTGCTTGAACCGCAGGGCTAAGTTGAACTTCTTCGTTGTTGTTCTGGTCTCCTCCAGCGGCGCTCCCTTCATCTTCGGTGTGGGAAGCTTCTTCTACCGAGGGTTGCCGGACAAGACGAGGCCTGCCACGACGTCCAGTGCGACCCCCAGTTCCCACAACTTCTCCAACTCCAGCCATCAGTATTCTTAAAGGGACAACACAAACATCATCACTCAAGGAACTATTTAGTACAAGGATAGCAAGGCTAACAGGTAATAACAGTGGCCAGCTGTGACTAGCTGATCACGTTGCTTTCCGTGTCCTATTCGCTCCCCTTTATGAGTCTATTTGTGCTGGTTCTACTTAAGCAGTTAGTCAAATCAAACAATCAATTACTTCTATCCTTATCGTTCACGTATCTTTTCTTTCTCATTAACATATATCATTTAATCATACACCTTACCTTTACTGATTTTTGCTTGACCGACACATGGCATTCTTGAACTGGCATCTTCTTTCTTTTCTTACTTAAATCTCATTTTCTGTTCGAGTCTAAGCATGTAGGATGCTTAAATCTCTCGAACTTATGCTCTGATACCAACTTGTAAGGCCCCGAACCCGGTAGCCCTACTTTAGCGTCGGATTTACTCAATAACACAGTCCTTCAAATCAGAGTTTATTAAAACTTTTCGCGGAATATAAAACATCAATCATTTGTTACAAAACATTAAATCTTTTCTTTGATACCATAACACAAAACTTTATATTTAAAACATCTTTACTTCTTTCTTCAGATGCCAGCCGTTCAATCCATGCCGTGTGTCATCCTCATGCTAACTCTATAATCAGCTCACCTGCGTGCATACTAAAAGTCAGCTACGCTGAGTGAGTTCTAGTTAATCAGGCAACATACAATTTTATTCTCATATATTTCTTAACGTATCCGAAGACACATATTTCACATTATTCACGATATTGCACGTACTGTCAGGTTGTAACGCTATGTATAAGGTAAGTATGTTATGTATGTTTATGTGTATGAACATGATAGAGATAATAGAAGAAAGAAATGATAACGTATGGTTGTATGGTTACGAAGAGGGTACCGAGCCCTAGTAATACTCGAGGAATGTAGGGCGTAATGCTCTTTATAACGTAAGATATGAAGGTAAGATAATACTAAAGAAAGTAAGAAAGTAAGAACGAAAGGATATAAATTTTATGTGTATGCCTTATATGGATAATGTGAAATAGATGAATGATTGCTTGCCAGTACGTGAACGATCTTCGGATATTGCACGTATCGTCGAGGGAAGTGACTAGCTCCCTACATGGATATTAAATAATAAAGTATAGAGTTCCTTTTATGGAAGGTATAGTGTTCCTTTTATGGAAAGTATAGTGTTCCTTTTATGGAAAGTATAGTGTTCCTTTTATGGAAAGTATAGTGTTCCTTCTATGAAAAGTATAGTGTTCCTTTTATGGAAAGTATAGGGTTCCTTCTATGGAAAGTATAAGGTTCCTTCTATGGATAGTAAAGTGTTCCTTCTATGGAAAGTATACAGAGTGTTCCTCCTATGGAAATTCTATATAATATGGTAATGGTAAAGGTTCTTTTAATAGATATTACGTGATGATCCTCCTATGGATATTTATACGAGGTTAAGGTAGAAATATGTGTCTTCGGATACGTTAAGAAATATATGAGAATAAAATTGTATGTTGCCTGATTAACTAGAACTCACTCAGCGTAGCTGACTTTTAGTATGCACGCAGGTGAGCTGATTATAGAGTTAGCATGAGGATGACACACGGCATGGATTGAACGGCTGGCATCTGAAGAAAGAAGTAAAGATGTTTTAAATATAAAGTTTTGTGTTATGGTATCAAAAAAAAGATTTAATGTTTTGTAACAAATGATTGATGTTTTATATTCCGCGAAAAGTTTTAATAAACTCTGATTTGAAGGACTGTGTTATTGAGTAAATCCGACGCTAAAGTAGGGCTACCGGGTTCGGGGCCTTACAGACTATATGTGTAATTATATGTTTATAAATCCTTCAAAGTGCATCTAGAAAATGTGAAGGCATTTTACCATGGACAAATTTAATCCTTTTAGCACATTAAAGGATGTTTAACAATGACTCTATATCATTTCCTATATGAATATGAAATATTATTGGAAATATCATAATGCATATATGCATTATGTCATACTGTTAGCTATATAGGATTATTATTTTCTTGTTTATATTTATCAGCATATGTCATGCTATGAGACATCCGAATGAGTTAAAACATATATTTCATGTATGAAAGATATGTGTTTATATTTTACTAACCATCAAAACAAGTTTGGTTAGTCTTGTTTATGCAGAGAAACACATCAAGGTCATGGTGTTTACCAGATTAAGCAATAGAAGTTTTCATGTGAATATCATACAACATTATTCAACTTAAAGATTCAAATATCAAGTGATGAAGACGCAAATGATTTACCACAAAAGTTTTGGGTAACTTTCAAGGAAGATCGATATATACCATTTTAAATGATATATAAATCGGGGGAGACAATACGCGTTGCACTCTTTTTCTCTTAGCTATGTTTTTGTCCCACTGGGTTTTCCTAGCAAGGTTTTTAATGAGGCAACATCTCCAAGCGTATCGAGTTGATAACCAAAGGGGGGTGTTATAAATATATATTATTGTGGTTATCAATACCAAATATAGTTAGACTTTTTCTCCAAGTTATCTTCTCCTATATATACATATCATTGTATCATATTGTATAACACACCTAATCAATGAAATCTTCCATCATTCTTCCTACATCTCTTTGTCATATGTTCAGCTATTAGGCTTGTTTCACAACAATAATGCATTTGTGGTTACGGTTTTGAATATCTAAGGTCCTAGCAATGTCAAGGTATATAATGATAAGACTTCCCTATCTAAATTAATGGTAAAGTATAAAAAAATTAAAAAAAAATGTAATTTGTGAGTATAGTTAGGGAGAGTACGTTTGAGTGGCTATTCAAAAACATGTTGTTTTGAGTTAATACACACGATGGTTACGTAACTGTTATTTACTTATTTCTCTCTCAATTCTAATTTATATTCACAATATAATTATAATTATACTAGTTTGAGGCCAGTGTATTACAGGGGTAATTAATGAAAATTTTAAACTTCAACCATTAAGTGAAATACTAACCAGAAAATTATATATTGTTAATACAATTACAATTTACATTAAAATTACATAATTAAAATTACACAAATATATTTAAATGTGTAAAAAAGTATAAATCAAGGCATAAATATATATGTTTCTGAAGCATTTTGGTATGAGTTATAAAAGAAATATTGAAAACTAAATATTGATCTTCTTATTGCTAAAACCCTTTATACTACACACTTAAAAAAAGTCATATAAATAAATGACAGATGTTCATATAGTAAATCGTTATACATATGAATTATAATTATAAAATTCAATTTCAATGATTTAATGCTAAGCACCAAGATATGTATATATGATAAGTATTCTTCATGTTTGCAATATTTATACAAATTTTTTTGGGAAAATTAAGAAAATACATATTTTCATTTGTTCAAATGCATATGAGAAAATTTTAATACCAAATTTGAAACCAATCTTATATAAAAAATTATGTTAATGAATGAATCAGTTAGGCTTTATATTCAATTAAAATATTGAATTCATATATTGAAATAACTTAAAAGATAAAGGACCATATATTGAAATTGTTTGAAAAAATGTGAGAATGGCTATGAGGTTGACAAGTGGCAAAAGTGGTAGTCTTTTATTATAAGAGATAGACTAGTTTTATTACGTGTTCATTATATTTTTTAACGTTTGAGCTCTATCAATTGAGATGCTTAGATTAATTGTTTAGATTTTTAATAAACGAACACGAACATGTTCATTTTTTTAACGAACAAACATAAACACGAATACGTGTCTAATGAAATGTACGTGATGTTTTTGTCCTTAATCATATACTTTATGTGTTAACAATGTGAAGTGTTTTTGTCCAATATAAATTAGTATCAATACAATATGATCACATTTGTTTATTAACAAAAACCATCCTGGTGGCACGTCATGAGTTGGAAGAGGATCATTCCTGAAGTCCTTACCGCTACTTTTACAGCAGCCACCACAGTCATCTCCGGCCTCGTATTCTTGTCGACCACCAAGTATGCAAATTGTATCCAGTTTCAATTATGTCTACCCGAGCCATAAAATGCATAATGACATAATCCCTAATTTTTTTAAAAGACATGGACACCCTTGTATCGTTAAGTGACAATTCAATGAAACATCCGTTGCTTTTTTGTTGTTTTACAACATTGTGGTATATTTTATCAGATACTGGTAGAGACCAAATTTGACATATACATGGGGTAATAGTAGCATGGATTTAATTTTTAATATACAGGTTGCTTTATTGAAGAAAGTAGAATATTTGAGTGACCTTCATATACAGTATACCCAAAAAAGGAAGGATAAAATTCATGTTTATTTACTGCTCTAGAAGTTTTTTCAGTAGTTGAAATGCAACAAAACCTAATCCTTTGCTTGTTTCATTAGGATCTACCATAACCAATTAAAAATAAATAAACTATATTATAACCATAAATCACCATATTGATCCCCAATAGTTAGGTATTGTAGATCCCTATTTACAATGCATATGTGAAATAAGATGTTTTGGGACCCACAAACCTTGTATGAAGTTATAGTACCAAAAAGAAGAAAACAGTATCAATGGTATCATCTAAATTATTAATGTACAGATTTAGCCCTGTAATCTAAATTATTAATGCACAGATTTAGCCCTATAATTTATCAACCGCCTCATTCATACTGTGCATTGTTTTCACAACATCGTAAGCACTCCCAAAATTAACAACCCCAAAGCATTTGAAGTTTCCATCAGCATCTTTCATTACAACTGCACTTGTGACATTTTCACATTCACTATATATTTTGTTCAAAGCATTTGAAGTTTCCATCAGCATCTTTCACTACAACTGCACTTGTGACATTTTCATTTTCATTACAACTGCATTTGAAGTTAGGTTAGTCTATATAAACTGAGATATGGTTAGACATTATAAAAAAGAGTGAGATGCAACCAAGTTAGGGTTCATCTAAAGATACACAAGATGTAACTGAGTTAAGGTTCATCAAAAGTCAAACCAAGTTAGGGTTTGAGAGAGTTGTAATCAGTTTTTGATTAATATAAACGAGAGTTAGTCGTTTTGTACATGTTTTTTAATCGATCAGGACTTAGATTATCATGCTACCTTCCAAAGACTTAAGGGCACTTTTTATTGGAAAGGTCAAGCCAAGCATATAAGGGAAGTAATTAGACAGTGTCATGTTTGTCAGCATGCCACGTATGAGACTATAGCCTCTCCCGATCTTATACAACCACTGCCCATTCCCACTTGTGTTTTTTCTGACAAAAGAATGGACTTCATTACTTGATTACCAAAATCCAATGGTAAAAATGTCATATTTGTTGTAGTGGATAGGCGTTACTAAGTGTGCCCATTTTATAGACCTTACTCAACATATATATGCTGCTACACTTGCACAAGCTTTTATAGACCACGTGTACAAGTTACATGGGTGGCCCAATACGATTATTTTATATAGGGATTCAATATTTTTAAGCACCTTTTGGTAGGAATTTCTTTAGCTATGTCTACTACCTACCATCCACAAACTGATTGTCAAACAAAAGTTGTTAATAGATATCTTGAAACATATCTTAGGTGTATGATGTTGCACTTTGCTAATTCATGGGCATACTGCCTGTTACTAGCTTAATGGTGGTAAAATACTAATTACCATACTATAAAAAAGACTACTCTCTTTCAAGCTCTTTATGGTTATAACCCTCCTATTCATGTACCATACATTCGTAGATATATTAAAGTAGCAACCTTGGATGAAGAAATGTGCTCTAAAGAGGATGCTATAGCTACCTTGAGGAGTACATTGCGTATGGCTCATAATAGATTAGCAAGCCAACAAGCATAGAACTGATCGGGCATTTCAAGAAGGGACACGGGTCTATTTGTATCTTAGACCCTATATTCAGTAATCTTTGTGAGTGCTTGGGTATAATAAGTTTTCACCTAAGTACAATGGGTCTTACTTAGTAGTGATACAAAGGATTGACAAGGCTTCTTATAAGTTTGATTTACCACCATAATGTCAACTGCATCCAGTTTTTCATGTTTCTTTCTTAAAAAAACTCCAGGTCCTCAGCTACTGTGGCGCCCATTCCGAATGCTTCTCGCTTCAACCTTCAACCAGCTAAAGTTCTAGATCACAGAATGATTAAGCATGGGCATAAAGGAGTTTCTCAAGGTTTAGTACAATTATAGAGAGCTTCGCAGGTTTAAGTACCGACACGATCTGGTTAGGGATGAGCTCTTTGCTATATTCAAGCGTGCTGAAATATATGTTAAGAAAGAAGCACTTGTGAATTTCTTGACTAACCCGCTAGATAGACATTCAACTCTTCGTACAACTGACGCTTTACTCTTTGGATGGAGTGCGGGGAAACATGTGTGTACGGATCTAAAAGGGTTTCCCCTTTGTTGGGCTTGGGGAGTAATGATTTCACAACCGATGCTCTAAAGGCTGCTTCATGTAAGATGACTAAACATGAGAAGGCTTGTCTTGACAACCAACGTGTATTTATATCTTTTGTTTTGACACTTTTGGTTTCCTCGCAGATGAAGTTGTGGAGCTACTTAGCCGAGTCCAACGGGTAATGCATGGTAATGTTATGACTCCAATATCAATGTAATTTTCAATAGATTGTGTTTTGCAATTCAAAGGGGCTTGCGGCACAAGTTGTTTTTCGTTGCCTTCTGTCTTAATGTAAAAAGGTAAAAATAAAATTAAAAAAATTAATTAATTAATTAATGGGCTGATCAAACTGTGATGGATGCTACTTGGGAGGATAAGTATGCATTTTTATATTTTTAATTGTAAATTTGTGTAACAAGTTCATCCTTGTGGTCAACGATTTTGTTAAGGAAGGGGGTATTGATATGCCATACAAAGTATAGGGGTTTATTACGTAATGCTTATAAGTATAGGGGTGTTTGCTGACATGTGCTAAACTAAGTCTGTTAATATGACGGTTTAAGCTAGCAAACTTACTAAAGCTTGATTTTCGGATATTCCTTTCTCTCTCTAGATTCTCTTTCTCAAATTAAGCCCTAACATAATTTCTTTTGTTTGACCGGTACTTTATGCTATTAAAATCATTGGGGGTTATGTAGGTTACAATATGAGATGTTTATAAGTTAGTAATTATCAATTAATCTCCTTTTAGAAAATGTAATTATTGTCAATTAAGAGGCCAGTTAGTCAAAGAAAAAAAAAACTTATATAGATTCAACCACGATGTCTAGTTTTATTTATTCTCACTCAAAAGATTTAATAATAATAATAATATATTCTCAAAATATAGAGGGAGGGTACTAAAACTGTTTGGTTTGAAATGGCAGAACCTAAAAATATTGTTTACAATACTCATTCTCATTTTTTACAGGGTTTCTTGGTGGTAGGTTTTTGTTACATTTTGTTTAGCCTGGAAACCACACGCGCAGACACTTTTGATGTAACATCTTATGGAGCAAAAGGCGACGGGAGTACAGACGACTCACAGGTAAACCATGATTCCATGCAAAAGAACCGCAAACTGGTAATTAGCTGCATGTATTCTAATAATTAGTGTACATCTTTGTAGGCTTTCCTTCGAGCATGGGATAAGTTATGTGAAGATTCGAACGACCCAACACTAGTCATACCGTCGGACATGACATTTTTATTAAGCCCGGTGGCATTCAATGGTTCATTATGCAAATCCGAAAATACAAATATCAAGGTAAAATCAGGCTCCAGATAATTATAATAAAGATGTTAATCTAAAAAGTTCTAGATAAAATGCATGTGATCTACTGCTTTTTTTTAACTGCTGGTAGCTTTTGGGCAATATCACTGCACCAAATACACTCAATGGATGGAAAGATTGTTACGAGAGACGGTTTTGGATATATTTCACATCTGTGCGAGGACTCACCATTGATGGACCTGGTCAGTTTGATGGACAGGGTGCGGTCTGGTGGAAACAAACGGTTAAGTTCTTAATTGATCTTGGTTCCAATATTTAGTAACATGTATAAAACGATTTCGACTCATGGTTTCATTCTTTCAGGAGACAACTGAAACTTGTGATCGCCCAACAGTAAGATATATGCCTTTTCCATTTAATAAAATAAAAACTTAATGCATGTTATTACAGAGATGAACTTCAAAGGAAAAGATTATCATTTAACCTTTATCTAGTTGCTATAATATTTATTTTTTTAATTGTAACTCACACACACTATAAATTAAATTGCACCTATTTTAACAGTCACATGACTTGACAACATGCACCCTTGTGACAAATAGTTAATCCTAATAACTAGATAAAATTAAATGACAACTTTAAACCTTTTTAAGTTTATCTATGTTAACCAACTTTATTATCAATTATATTATTATTATTATTATTGTTATTATTATTATTATCATTATTATTATTATTTAATTTATTATTGATCATATTCAACTATGTTCGTTAGTTACTATTCTATCTAGTCTATAGTTAGAATCTTTTGATAGTTATTGAGATATTATTACATATTATTATCATTAATTTAATTAGTTAACTTTATCGGGTTTTTTTCAATACTGTAATATCATTTTAGGCGTTACATTTTAATTTGTGCCCGGGTCTTCGGCTGAAAGGAACAACACATATCAACAGCCCATTTCTTCATATTAGCATTAAGAATTGCCAAGATGTAGATATCGGAAATCTTCAAATTAATGCACCTGAAGACAGCCCTAATACTGACGGGATAGACATAAGTGCTTCCTCACATATTAATATCCATGACTCTAATATTCAAACCGGTACAAAATTTATACTTCTTAGTAGTTACTAACTATCGTCTTTATTTGATATAATGTAATGTTTAATCATTCCAATACACTTAAATAGGTGACGATTGTGTGGCAATTAACGGAGGCATCATCGATATGAATGTAACAAATGTGTTTTGTGGACCTGGTCATGGCATAAGGTACCACAACCTTCACAGCTTGGTCATCATTTTTACACAAATTTAACATATGTACGTGTTTTTGCAGCATCGGAAGCCTTGGGGAAAATGAGGGCTACGACACGGTTGAACAAGTACGAGTACAATACTGTAATATTACAGGAACCCAAAATGGATTACGCATCAAGACGGTACCGGTAATATTATAACATATAACTTGATACAACTTTTCTATTGCGTCTAAACAACATATGATATAACTTTTTCTTGATATCGTAGAATGGAACCGGGTATGCTAAGGAGATCCTACTTCAAGACATTAATCTTGTTAATGTTGAAAATCCGATCATAATTGATCAATATTACTGCACTAGTCATGCTTGCCCGGTAAGTCAAGCATTCTATAACATCAAACTAATATATATTCTTAGTCCACATTTAACAGTTTTTTTTTAAATTGGATTAGGAATCGAGGGAAGCAGTACAAGTGAGTGACGTGACATATATGAATATATATGGATCATCCGCAACCAATCCCGCCATTAGTTTCAATTGCAGCGAGATACATAAGTGTGAAAATATCGTGACAGAAAACGTTCATATCACTGGAGGTGATGCTTACTGCATAAATGCTCAAGGAACATTTGGTGATACCACTCCAAGTATTAGTTGTGATTAGATTTATTTAGCCCGCCACATTAGGAATATTATCAATTATATGTTGGTGATCCTAGATTATATAGAAATTGTTTGATGATTGTAGCTTCATAAGATCGAAATAATATAGAAATTTTGGAGGATGGAAATGAAAAAAGTTTATATATAGATATCAATATCAAGGCCTTTTGAAATCTCTACTCCAATATCTCAAGTAGGCCTTTGTTCAAAATTTATAAAAATAATTTAACCAAGTAAAAAAAAGATGCATGACTTTGTATAACAAAAACATATATATTGTGTGGAGATTGTTCATTTCAAAACCAATAATACATTCATAATCACAACAAAACTTAACTCATAATGCATTTGTGCTACTGGTTTTGAATATGTATAAGGGTCTTTGTGCTAGCGGTAACAACTTGTTAGATAATACTTTGTCGCTCCAAATGGTGAGGTTTCAAGTCTAGCGGTTGTCAAATTAAAGGCGTAACCTACGCGTATAGTTAATGAATATTATGAATGATTGATAATGTATTGTGGATATATAATGATGATCGATTACATCATGTGCATCATATTTCTTGATCTTGCCTATTAGCTTTGTTTCAATTTGAAGAACTGATGATGGCCATCGTCGGGCCAAGACCATATGATGTTGTGGCTTCTTCTAAAGATCGGTTATGAGTAATCGCCTGCTTATATTAGAGTTAATTCTTAGACGACTACTACCAATTACGCCAAGCGGCTATTGTTGATAATCTGTCATCGCATTAAGAGACTTCTGGACTCTGGAGGGTACCATGATAAAATTATTTCAAATCTGCTATGAGCTAGCCAGGTCTGTTTGTGGATCAGCTGGATCATTTTTAAAGATTGGACCAGGATTTATAATGATAAAGCCATAATAATATAACTCTAAATCATAAGCTGAAATTATTTTTATGGGTCATGAACTAATTATTGACATGCTAGGAGTATTATCGGGTTGTCCAAGGAAAATAAAATCGATCAAGTTTTTTGTAAATTAATATTTATCGAAGTTCAAGACTCTATTCATACAACACTGATTTCGGGTCCTTCAATTTTTTGGATCCTGTACATGGGCTACAAGTATCCGGGATGCTTCCTAATAAGGTAATGATGATCGAAATAGATGGAATTATATGATGAATCAAATTATTCAGTATATTCAAACCTGAAAATGTGGGCTACGAGTACCCGAGATACTTTTTATTAGGGGTGGGGAGAACTTGTTAAATAATTTGTTTTACATAATCGAGGGTTTTCTCATCGGATTGAAAAATCAGGTAGTTCGGGATTGATTAGTCCATGGATGTTTGAACCCTTATCTAATGCCTAAAACACTTGTATCCTAGAGATTAGATAAGAAGACTCGTTAATTTAGGGGGTCTAATTACTACGGGAAGAATTAAAACAAAAGGTCTCGGGTTATCGGCTTATTCATAAAAATGTGTGACGAAGTCAAAACGAAACGTCAATATCATAAGCCAACAGGAACAGGGAGATTATAAGGACTAAAAATGAGTTATGATATCAAATGGCAACGACTTGAATATTTATGAAGGTTAGAAGATTACTTTAAGTTCTCACTTATCACGTAGGTTCTTAGGCGATTACTCAGTGTGGCGATTACATCAAGCATGCCAAGACATATTGTTAAGAGACTACTCATGGCATGAGCTTCATCATATGCAAGAACGTACTCGAGGTCACGTTTCACTATAAATAATTAGGGACCTTAATACTTTTTATTGTATGTGTGTTTGTAGCATTGCCGGCCCAAATGCTTTGGTGAAAGCAAAGGTTTGAGGCCACACATTTTATAAGGCCTCATGTTATTAAATAACTAGTTTTAGAGCCCTTGTAGCATACGGGATGATCAAAATAATTAAATTACAAATAAAGAAATACAATATATATGGAAAAATGTATTACATCTATGTATGTATCATTATACATAAATTGATTTTATTTATATCACAAAATGATTTTTTTCAAAAAAAGAAAAAAAAAAACTTAATAAAAAAAGTATTAAAAACATACCCAAGAACACTCCATCTATTTAAAATTTGTTCTCAGTGTCATATATATATATATAATTGAAAGAAATTTGGTTACGAACTAATTTCGGAGAATACTTCTCATATAATAATATTTATGAGCTACACTATGAAAAAGATTTTGATAAGTTTGAGAGGTTTCTCAAGTTTGCCAATTGACAGAAAAAATAGCATGTTAAGTCGTTCAAGCTTGTGAATGTTTTGCTTCACTTGAGCATAATTTTATATGACATGCTTCACATACAACATTCTGATCACTATTCAAGGAAAAAATCAATGGTGACACAAATGTTTCTAATTTGATAAAAGTTAGAAGCATTGATAGGTCTAGAGATGGCATGTCGGAAGTGTTTGTCATTTTTTCTTAAATTTTAATAGTCATTGGAAAAATACTCAATGTGGAAAACCCCTAATCTTTTGACTATTTCCAAAAATGTCCTTAAAAATAAATTTGAAACTCAATCACAATTAAAATTCTAACTTTCACTTGTTTTACATTTTCAAGTCAAAACTTTGAACCGTAACAAGTTTGACGATAAATCTATTTGCACTCTCAAATGTTTAAAAATATTTTGAGCCAAATGTAGTTAATTTGTACCGAACGATCTATTTACCAACTTTTAACCCGTAACATCAAATTTAAGTTTCACAAAAAACCCTAAGCAATCCTTGATAAAAAAAACCTAAGAAACTAAATATGATAAACTTTATTATATTTGAAAATGATTGGCATATATTATCCTTACAATTTAACACATATTTTTATTATATTTGAAAGTGATTGGTATATATTATCTTTATAACTTAACGCATAGATGTTTAGGTTACCAAATTAACCGAAAAAATAAATAGATAGACTTAAATCACATATTTATAATTTATAAATTTATATGACAGTGTACAAAAAAAAACAATTGATAAATGAATTTATTTTTAAAACATGGATCAACTTTTAAGCGTATATTTATAATTTAATGATTAAAAAAATTACTTCATAATTTGAAAGCATATTATAACTTTTTTTTATTTCTTTATTTACAATCATCAACAATAAACATAGCATAATATATTAATGATAACCTTTAAAGTTATATATTGTTTTCATTATTTAAAAAACACAGTTTGTTGTTTATTTTTGGATTTCACCAACTTTGTTGTGAAATATATTCTATCAATGTATAAAAGTATAACATGTAAATGTTTTTTTTATAAAAGTTTATAGATATAATATAATGGAGTTTAAAGAAAAATGAATAATTTAATCATGTTATATATATAACATAAATGGAGTGTAAAAGGAAAGTGAATAA
Source organism: Bidens hawaiensis (assembly GCF_021521415.1). Classification (NCBI taxonomy): domain Eukaryota; kingdom Viridiplantae; phylum Streptophyta; class Magnoliopsida; order Asterales; family Asteraceae; genus Bidens; species Bidens hawaiensis. The sequence continues at coordinate 1,824,639 of NW_027491277.1, forward strand.
CCATTGATATATGACATATATTAGTTTTGGAGGGAAAACAATTATGAAGATTAACCACAAAATGACACGTGTCACAATTATTTTAATTTATTAGAATAGGCAGATTAATATATTACATATACTGGAAATTTAAGAAGCTAAAGATCTTGCATTGAGTCTACAACATTCCTTCATGATAATTATAGAATTTAAAATTTTGGTGACATTAGTCAATTTTATTTGGTTATGTAATTTATATAAAATCTTTTAATTGATTGTTCGTTAAATAAATATAGTATCTGTTCTAAAGTTTTGGTTTTCAATTCGGAAATTATCATAGTGATTATATCAATGCATCCTTTTGTTTTACTAGTTTGTCATTCACGGATCATCTGCATATTAGGTTTAGAATTCAGCTCAGAAACTGAAACAACTTGCCAACTTCCACGCATAGAATTTGATTTTGATTATTTTATTAGACCATTTTCATCAAATAAAACTAAAAAGGAAAATTTTCAATTAAACATTTTTTTACAAACACAAGATATAACTTAAAAATGAAAATCAACTCCATCAACTATTAACTTTTTAGTTTATATTGCCGGTCCCAAGCACAGGTAACGAAGCCACGAAGGAGCCTTTTTATAAATTTTCATTTTTATGAAAAGGCCCTTAACTTGATTGTTAGCTTGAGGCCTTAAAAAATATTGGGCCGCCATTGTTTGTAGTGAAATCATTTATTTATCAATACACATATGAATTATGTCCTTGATTCTCTTTATTTGATTCGATTTCACACATTCGTCTAGGGATTTTCAGGAGTGACTTAAATAAGACCGGGGCTTACAGTTGTGGTTCATATAAATGGGCATACGTTAGGGGTTAGGTTGAAATAAGAAATTTGATTTTCCTATGAAGGCTAAAAATGAGGGTATTTTAGTCTACTATTTTAATATTGAAAACTCATTTCTTTTTAATCTTACAAACCTACTTACAGTAATCTCAAAAACTCACTTACATCTTCACTCATCTCCTACAACTACCACGACTCCATCGCCCACCGTCACCCATCACCACCACCTCACCGTAAAAGTCTCCAGAAATGTCGCCGGAAAATTTCAACGGAAAAGTCGTTGGAAAGTCACCGCTAAACAATCCTCGAGAAATTTCTCTAGAATAATAGCAGAAAAAATCAACGAAAAGTCACCGAAAAACAATCGCCGAAAAAGGTCATCGGAAAAGGTTTCGGAAAACGGCCACCGGAAAAAACACAATGAATAAAAACACAATTGAAAAAAAAAACACTATGAAAAAAAAAACAAAATGACAAAAACAAAATAAAAAACACAATTGTATAACACAACGTAAAAAAAACACAATGGAAAAAGCATTATTCTAAAACATAATTGGATAAAACACAATGAAGAAAAAACACAATGTCTATAACCTATTACACAATGTATAAAAAAACCCACTAATTTGTTTTAATTTTTTTTGTAACAATATGGTACTCATATTAAAGATAACAAAACGCTCATTATTAAGTTGATTTAAAAAAAAAGGTTTCGTATAAAAAGTTATAGGTGTTTTAAAACGATGGGGGAATTGACATGTGTCTTGCATGTGGGAAAAGAAAGTCAACAATTATGTGTTATTCTTGTTTTGCTATTTCCCTTGTGTTATACTTAACTAGTATCAAACCCACGCGTTGCTGCGGGGATTACAATTCGCATTGTGGTAGTTGAGTATTTTAGTTTATTAATCATGTTGAATTTTGTATAGTATTTCTGTTAGTTATGTTATTCGTATAAGAGTTTACAAATAATTATTATGTTATTCTTGATTTTTCTTAAAGTTTTTGTGTTAGTTGCATTTATATGGTGTATCATAGGCGTCGTTCATTCATGCCAATATTTGATTAACTCGAAAAATTAAAATAAGATAAGCACTTTTATTGACCATTATTGTTGTATCTCAAAATTATTCTAATTTTGAATTTTGAATACGGGTATGTTCACCCAAATAATGTCACAAAGTGACCAAATAAAAACATAAAAAAGGAAATTTTGATTTATATAATCTAAACTATTAACTATTGACAAATAACAGCCTCAACTAACGAAATATCTATTAATCGGTCTCATATTTTAACATAACGATCCGCTACCAAAACAATCCTAACACCTTTGGTCTCCAGAATAACATTTTTGGCCAAAAAATTCCTTTATGATTGGAAAACTCAACCTATTTAGGTGGTGGTGCTCAATGGTGGTGTTCAGGTGGTGGTTTTCAAATTCAATTTCCAGCGAAAAGGTTATGTTTCCACGTCAAAACGTTTTTCTGGCGACCAACGAATAAAGTTCTTAGGATCTTGTTATCCGCGGATGTTGGGAGCAACTATATTAAAAGATAGGACTGTCAGCTGACATTACATTAGTTTTAGTTGTGATTGTTATTTGTCAATATTCTATTGTTGAAATTATTTAAATCTAAGTTTCTTAAAGACATATATAATTAACTTTGAATTCTAAAATATAAATGTGAACTACTCGTCAAATTATTCTCCTTTCTGCATTCTTCTTTGGATCTTAAAAGTTAAACCTTGCTCGTCTCCACACGAAACCAAAGAAATTTAAATGCAATTTACTAATTAGTTTAGTATGTACTATAAGATTTGTAGTCAATATAATCTACATATGAGCAATTACGAATTGGATAGGACATATATAAACGAAAATCTTTTCATTTTGATTAAAATGTTTTTCGTATTTACATAGTTAACTCAAGGGGTATTTTTCATTGGAAATCGGGTTTTGTGGAAAACCAACTCGTGACTATTTTTTTCTATTTTAAGATTGTTTTTGAAAACCTTTGTTTAATTAAAAAAACAAGTTGCTATATAAATTATCTTATTACAAGTTATTCAACTCCACTATAGTTAAAAAAAAGGTATGATTACACTTTTTTTGAAAGTAAATCAATTAAATTGTTACATATTTTTTAATACAAATAAAAAAACAATATTTTATTTTAATGAAATTCATTTAAAAGGTGCATTAATTTTAAATATATTTTATTAATGTATCAAGTTTGTAGTAGAACGATATTATTATTATTATTATTATTATTATTATTATTTTCTTTATGCTTATCATATAAATTTTATTATGGACACACCCACGCATAAATGCAGCTCCAAGAATAACACATCATTGGTTTTTTATATGGAGGTTTGGTTTGTAAAACAATCAAAAGTTAGAAAAAAAATATATATATTCTTAAAACACTTGCACGTCTATGCGGCTACGACTTGTACATTGTAACCGCACATTGATAATAAATTTTATATAAAAGCGTAGATAAAAATAAGCACTTTGTGAGGGTACGTTGCAATTTGTAAAAATATATATATATTTTAAAAGATATAAGACAAAAAACCAAAAAACAAAATAAAAAGGTATGGTAAAGTAAATATCTTAAAATTGTAAGGGCATTTTGAAATTTTGAATTTAATCAGAAAAATTATTTATCTTAATAGACTTGTACATTGATGCAACAGTGACTTGTACGTTATGATGCGCACATAAACATTCAATAAAATTTACATCGAAACGTATACAAAAATAAGCATGTCGCAATTGTATGTTCGAAATTTGTTAAAACTCAAATTATTTAAAAATTTCAAAGAAAAACATATAGAAAATAAAATAGATAAATATATATGTAAACTTGAGAGGGTTCAAGGGTAATTATTGAGGGGTAAAAGTTATAAATATAATTGAAACCATTAAAGTCATGGATGAGTCTTAATTAAAAGACCAAAACACCCTCTTAACTTCCATAAGACATACATTATGATTAGTACCCTAAGCAAAAATATTTATACCTCTTAAAAATTAAGAGGTTTTTAACTCCTCCATTATATATAGTAGAGATTTTCTCCTAAACTAATCTCAACCATTCAAATTCATAGGTTCGATGCTGGTTGTTGGCAGCATAATTTATTTTAGTTTTTTCTTTTACTTGCAAGCCAAGGAATAGTTAATCTCTTATTCATTTGTTGCTACTAGATATGTTTGTCAGGGGCGGATTCATTTGCATGTGTGGGGGGGGGGGGGGGGGGGGTTAAATACCCCCACTCAACTCTGGATCTATAGTGTAGAAAGTTCATTTAACATGACAAAATTTTAAATAATTCATAAAAGATCCCATTTTTTGTGTTTAGTATGCCCCTTTACTTAGTGAAAAATATTTAAATGAAAAAGAAAAAAAGTTGCAAAGATCAGAGACTAAGGAAGAGGTGTAGGAAAGAAAGAGAAAGCGAGGAAGAAGATACTATAGGAATGAAAAAAATAAGCAAAACAATAATATTTTAAGTGTACTTTTTGAATTAGAAATAAAAAGATATTCTAAAAAACAAGTCCACTTATTAAAATTTGATTTTGTTTTAAATATTAATCATGCTATTAATATAATTAAAAGTTATATTATTAACATTTATTGTTTTAATTTGTTAAAAGTTATAATATTAACATTTAGTTTAATGTTTAATTTTTTTATATAACTCTTTATCCATTTAATCATTCAATCTTTTCTAAATAGGAAAACCATGAGCAAGGTTCAAATAAGAAGTTTTAAAATCCTAAGAAGTCTAAGAAGCAATCTCAGCCTTCCGATTACTTTTTCAAAATTTTGTGACGGGAGGGCATAATTGTCCTTATGCATAATCACTAGAGATTGAGTTTCCATAAAACAACTAATTACGATATCTTTGTTCTTTATTGACGCATTAAGCTGAATTACTTGATCCTGGACTTCCAAGCCCTAATTTCACTCCAAATTCATACTTCGTTCAAGATTTAATCGTCAGTCCGTGATTTTTGAATTGCTTCTCGATGTCTACAGACGATTGCGGTATGTTTAATCTAAATTTTATTGTTTTTCATCATATGAATTTTTTTAATTGCAATTCCTTATCATTGTGTTTTTTATTTTTTGTTACGTTTTAACCTGTTCGATGTATCAGTCTTTCAGGTTAAGTTTTCGATGCATAATTTGGTTATCAATTTAATATGCAGGTGTATGTTTATGAGCTATATGTTAATTGTTGTGTTTAGTCATGTTGTGTTTCTGTCATTGAACATTGTGTTTTTTGACTTGAGATATTAGTTTGATGTTTTTGAGGATGCTTATAAATTTGTGTGGAAGCTTGCTTGTTATGAAGTTTATTATGAGATATTTAGTTTGTGTTTTATCATGATGAGCATTGTGTTTTTTGTTCTGTCAAATTTGTTTTTTAAAACTTAGTTTTGAAGTTTGATATTTTCAAAGTGTTTAAAAGTGTATCTATTATAAATTCGTATAGAAGTGATGCTTGTTATGAAGTTTTTGTGTATTGTGTTTTATCATCAATATTATGAGGACCATGTATGGTGGGTTTAGTAATGTAGGTACTAGCAAAGATGATTGTAAGAATTTTAAAAGGGATTTGAATGTACATATAGGTGAATATGACGCAAAAATGGCGGTTAGACGTCTTATTAGGAAGAAAGACTTTTCTCCTGAATATACATGTGAATATGTTATTGGTGAAGATCATAGAATGAAAGGTCTTTTTTGGGCTGATGAGCAATCAAAACGAAATTATATGATGTTTGGTGATGTTGTTTGTTTCGATGCCACATATAAATCGAACAAGTAAGTACTTTGTTAAGTTTAATTGTGTTACAATTTCTTTTTTTCTTATTGTGTTTCTAATATGTTTCTCTTTCTCCTACATTTTTGTTATCTAGATACGATTTGGTCTTTGTCCCGTTTACTGGCATTGATAACCATAACCGGAATGTTACATTGGGTGGTGCGTTACTTGGTTCAGAGACTACAAATTCTTATAGATGGCTTTTAACTAAATTTGTAAATGCGTTCGGTAAAGAACCGCAAGTTGTTGTAACTGATCAAGATCCGACAATGAAAAGTCTAGCCAAGAATAAGGCATAGGCTATGCATGTGGCACATATGAGACAAATTGAAGACAAAGGTACCTCTTTGTTTTTTTAGTAATTGTTATATTTATTAAAGTATATTGAATTGTGTTATGTGTTTTACGTTTTTAACAGGTGGGTCCTGTTTTGGCAAGCAACATTGACTTTAATAAAAGAATGTGTTATGTCGTATGGAATGACTTACTTATGCCACAAGAGTTTGAGACTCAATGGCATTCGATAATGTTAGATTTTGGGTTAAATGATCATGAATGGTTGAATGATATATACAACCTCAGATATGATTGGATGCCTACTTATTATCGTGAGGAGGTACTGTGAGGTCTTATGCGTACTACATCTAGATGTGAAAGTGAGAATTATTTTTTTGGCCAATTTTGTAACCCGAAGTGTACATTTGTTGGGTTTTTCTGCCATTTTGAGACTGCTTTGGAGTGTCAAAGACATGTGCATGGTAAAAATGATCATGATACTAGATACATTCATCCTAAAATCTGGAGTGATTTTATACTTGAAAAACAAGCTTCAGAATTATATTGAAAAACAGTTTTTGAGGATGTTCAGTTGGAGATTGAAGCATCGTATATAAAATGTATGTCCATTACTGTTCAGGAAGTCGGTGATTGTGAAAGGTATGAAATCAAGGATAAAAATCAGCCATTCTCATCATTTTTGAAGGTATTGTTATTACCTTTCGAATACATCGTATACAAAATGAATTGTGTTTTTCAGATACATTTGTGTTTTATCAAAATGTGTTTCACATTCAACTACTTCATTGTGTTTATCAATGATTTGTTTTATAAATGTGACCATTGTTTTCGTTGTGTTTTTGTACTGTGTTTATATATTGAAATGTGTTTTTTAAATACATTGTGTTTTACTTTCTAACTAATATGTTTATTTACATTATGTTTTCAGGTTGACTATAGTGAGAAAGAAGATGGTATAACAGTAACATGTACCTGCAAAAGGTTCAAACAATTCAGATTATTATGTTGTCATATTTTTTATGTACTAAGGGTTCGCAAAGTAACAGAGTTCCCCAAAAAATATATTGTTAAAAGATGGATGAGGGAAGCAGTACCAAATACCCCAATTCATTCCAATGTTAGGTTTTATGAAAACAACAGTAGAAGCATCGAAATTGATAAAGTTGTTCAGGAGATTACCATTGCAAATGAGTATGTGTTGAATCGAGTGATTGGGGATTTAGAACAGTTGTGTCTTTACAGAAAACATATCAAGAGGTACATGTCTAAGGCTGATGAAATTTTTGTTGTTGCGACGCCCCTAGCCGGAAAAAGATAGATTTGCTGATAAGCTTGGAATAGTTGAACAGTCAGATGCTATCATTCGTGTTCCTATTAAGACAAGGACAAAAGGTTGTGGGGTGCTAAAACGTTTAAAATCTAATCGCGAGATTGCCATTCAAAAAGCGTCAAAGATCCAAAGGGCGTGCAGTATATGTGGTGTTGCTGGACCCAATATTCGTACGTGTAAAGAAAAGAGCAGCATGTCTCATGTTCCAGTTACATCTAAACAAAGTTAAAACTTCTCATGTTTCAAGTATATCAACAATTGTGTTTTTTTTTCCAGTACAATTCATACATTTTTCATGTGTTATTGTGTAGTTCCTTTTTTAACATTGAAAACTGAGAATAAGTTCTTATGCCTAGCATTGCGTTATATTCATATTGCTTGTCTATTGTATTCAGATTGCATCATTGCTTTTTATTATTTATACCCGACTTACAAACATCGTTATACCGTCTCTCATTTTCACATCGTATGTACAACTTTAGTATACAATCTGTGTAATCCAATAATACATATAAATTTTATATTTCAATATTTTGCATTTGTAATTCCATATTGTGTTTTTCAGCCTCATCAGTTAGCCCCCCCTCCCCCTCTTTCTTAACAACCTTTTATGTGAGAATAAATAGCATAATTGACCATTCATACTATCCAACAATATGCATTGTGTTTTTTATAGCATTGTGTTTTATTATACCATAACACCAAAACATTATTGTGTTTTACTGAACAATTTAAAATTTTACCACCTAAATACTTCATTTATTTACATCATCACATTTATTCAAATGTGTTTTCACTCATTAAACATACGCATACTAACATGATCGAGCCTATAATCATATTACTTTAAAATGCAAAAGACCAAAATAACATTAAAGCAAAATAGAGCATTTTAGTCAAAAGTAGTAGAAATACGAATAGTTTGTATCTCAACAAAATATCATTTTTGCCAAACTAGTGTAAAACATTAAACAATCCCAAAAGTAGTCCAAAAGACCATTAGACAGTCCCAAACACTATTTATGTAAAACATTGTGCAACCCATCTTTATATACCTATTGATGCAATCTTTCTTTGTATCCTTGAGAGAATGGTGTTATAAAGTTTCCTCTTATCTGCAACACATAGCTGAGAATAGTTCTTTGCTTCGTCTATAACAAATTGTTTGCGCTCATTGAGATTGTGCAATAGTATCTTTGCTACATACTTACGCCTTAGATCTTCAAGTTGGGCTGGTTGCCTGCTATATTCTTTGTCAAAACCACAGTTCCATTTATCCGCAGCCTGGCCCATGTAAGTTTCCATATGACGCATACAGAAAATGGCACAATCAATTGTGTTATTTTCAGTTCTCCAATCCATCTTCATTCTGACTGGTGTTGCACTTTTCAAAGTGTTTGCTTTTGGATGATTTATGGATTTTAGGTAACCTGCAAGTGCATTCCTCTGCAATAAAAGATAATAAAATGCCTACCATAATTTAGTTAAAAATAAAAAAAAACATGTTTAAATTGTGTTTTAAGCTCAAAAAAGGCAAAATAACTGACTTATTTTCGGGCCACCATTGGTATTTTTGATAGTCAGAAATATCATCTTTTGCACTGTTGTCAATCACGTATATTTTCTTTTCTTTTAGATCGAAAGAGACTAGATAAAGATGCTCATGTTGTAGAACTGGCACAAGCACAATTTCAAACTCTTTTATGCTTGGTAACTTTGTATCTTTTAAAAGCTTGGTCATGTTTCTTGTAAATTCTGCTACCATCTGAGTCTCACCCAATGTATATGTGTATCCTGTAACATCCTAAAATTTTAATGTTGAATAAAGAAAGTTATGTTTAGTGATTTCGCGTTATTGATTAATTAATATCGAGTAAGGAGCGGATCATGGACTTAGATTAATTGAGATGGGTTAAATGAGAATGGGCCTTAGGTCCATGGGCTATAAGGGATATAAATATCCCCTAAACCCTAAAACATCACTCATTTCATCTTATTCTCTAATACTCCAAAACACACCCACACCACTCACACCGCCGGTGGCCGAGGGAGAGGAACGAGCGAGATCCGAGAGAGAGTGAGCGATTAGTTGTGATTAAACAAGTTAAACGAGATCCAAACAAGCACAAAAAGGTATGATTCTTGATCTTTGAAGTTTAAAGATCCAAGCTTTATAGTGTTTATACGACCGAAAACGGTTAGGAAGCGTAGTGGGTGATGTCGAACCATAACAAGGGTGTTAAAATCGCCAAAAATGCTTGATAGAAACCAAACAGCGGCTGAACTGGGCAACTTCGCCTTCAAAGCGATAACTTCGCCTTCAAAGCGATAACTTCGCCTGAGGCCAAGTTCGCCTAATTGATAACTTCGCTTACGGCCAAGTTCGCCTAACTGGTAACTTCGCCTGAGGCCAAGTTCGCCTAATTGATAACTTCGCTTACGGCCAAGTTCACCTAACTGGTAACTTCGCCTGAGGCCAAGTTCGCCTAATTGATAACTTCGCTTACGGCCAAGTTCGCCTAACTGATAACTTCGCCTAAAGCTAAGTTCGCTTAAGGTTTAACTTCGCTTAAAGCTAAGTTCGCCTAAGGTTTAACTTCGCTTAAAGTCAAGTTCGATTAGGAAATAAATTAAAAACCTAATGAAAAATGTGTTAAGACAGCTCGACCCCAGCCAGGGGCTCTGCCCCTTGGACCCTGCTAGGGGCTGCCGCCCCTAGACCCCGCTGCCAGGGGCGCTGCCCCCGGACCCCCGTTCGTTGTGGGTCATATAAAGATAGAAATGCAATACGAGAAGTGATAGTTAATTGATGCGTATACTTGTTATACAGTCAGCCGTGCACAACTGAAGAAAGGGATTACGATTAACGGTGAACGTATCCGTGTTCAGGTGAGTTTCTAGCCCCATTCCTTGTTATGTTTTCGGGGCTGTGTGCATACTCGATGTGTTGTTAATACATTTATCCTAAGTGATAAGTGTATGCCATATGTGATATACGTGATATGTATGAATGATTGCTTGATGGTACGTGAACGATCTTCGGATATTGCACGTACCGTCAGGTTGTAACGCTATGTATAAGGTAAGTATGATATGTATGCTTATGTGTATGAATGTAATAAAGTTAATAAAAGAAGGAAAAGACGGTTGTATGGTTGTATGGTTACGAAAAGGGTACCGAGCCCTAATAATACTCGAGGTATGATATAGGGTTGTATGGTAACGAAGAGGGAATCGAACCCTACTAATATTCGAGAACTAGGGACCAGACCCTTATAATATCTGTGATGTTAGGGACCAGACCCTTATAATATCTGTGATGTTAGGGACCAGACCCTTATAATATCTGTGATGTTAGGGACCAGACCATTATAATATCTGTGAGGTTATAGGGCGAAAGGCTCTTTAAAACGTAGGATTATGTATGTAAAGAAAATATGAATGAAAGTATGAAAGTATGAAAGTATGAATGAAAGTATGAATAAAGGTATGAATGAAAGTATGAAAGTATGAATGAAAGAATATAAGTTTATGTGTATTATATAGTGTATGATTAACTAGAACTCACTCAGCGTAGCTGACTTTTAGTATGCACGCAGGTGAGTAGGATGAGGCAGCTCGCTTGAGGAGACACGTGGCACTGAATAAGAGGATGGCATCGAAAGACTCAAGACGTTTAAGTTTAATGTTTCGTTTATTTTGAAAGACAAAATGATGTTTTAAGACAAGACGTGTTTTGTTATGAAATGTTTTATGAAAGTTTTTAAATTCCGCAAATGTTTTAATTAACTCTGATATTTAGAACTGCGTTTATGAGTAAATCCAACACGAAAGTAGGGTTACCGGTGACGGGGCCTTACATATCCCTACAATAAAAATTACATAATACAATATTGATTGCAAGCATTGATATTTTATTTAACAAATGGTCTGCGTACATAAAGTTTAGTTTGATAAATGAAATCAACAATGCGTTTTATCATATATCTTACCAACATTTGAAGGTGACAAAATAATCGCTTAGTTGTTTCCTTTTTCCTTCTTTTTTCTTCTTCATTCAATATATAAGCCCAAGCATTTATAATATCTCCTTTGATGCACACACCTGGCCTCATTGTTTCAATGGACCATCTTGGTAGTTATACACAGTCTTTTATGATAAACAGATTATCCCTGCAATTAAATTAATGAGTTACATAATAACATTTTTTTTATTTATTAACTGTATTTTTAATTTTTTTTATTGGTTATTCTTTTTTGTACCATGTTTCTCCTTCTCCTCTGAAAGCATAACCTGAAATGTTGTTCTCCATAAGTGTTCTAGCTTGCTCCATAGCAACTTTTCTTTGATAGTATGGTGAACACAATGCTTCTAATGCAATTTTAATCCTTTCTGGTCGTTGCATCTTTTTAATAATTTCATCAACTGTGTAACACCGTGAAAATTTCGAGTTCAAAGTATCAACTTTCCAAAGTCTAGGGACTAAAATTTGCCAAAATCCAAACTTAAGGGTTTAAATTGAAAATTCTATTTTCTTGACCCATAGCGGTACGCGCCGGGTCAAAAGAGACACCCATCACGGTACGCGAAGGGATGTCTGACAGGTTGTGACACATGTGCCACGTGGCACACTGTGGCACTATGTGCTGCCATGTGTCACCACGTGGCAACACTGCTGCCACGTGTCGCCACGTGGCGCGGTGCCTGCCACGTGTCGCCACGTGGCAAGCCTACGTCGCGGTACGCGACGGGCTTGCTGAAGAGCTGGGCGTGGTACGCGATGGGACACCAGAATTGGTCTATAAATAGCGGCCAAGGGCTGCTCATTTTCACTCATCCAAACATAGTTCTCACCTCTCTCTACTCTCTCACTAGAAATCCAATAATCATATAAACGATTTCCTCGATAAGCGTGCCTCGAATATCACGTTTGTGTAATCGACGTTTCCTTTAGAAGTTGTGCCACCCTCCACTCACATACCAAGAAGGTGATGTTGAAATGGCAATGAGTCTCGATACGCGTGTCAACGATTATTGAAGTTTGGTGTATTCGTTTGACGATCGAGAAGTAAAGCAGCGTCGGAGTGCTGCTCAAGTCCCTAGGATTTCTAAACGCCAACGAGGTTAGGCGTAATAATGAATTCAATATAAATGAATATTATATTCAAGGCTTAAGCCTTAAGTCGAGGTTATACTCGATGCCTCGATAAAAGAAAAGAAAACATAACAAAGAAACGAATGAAAGATTGAATGTTGAATATATGATAACATATATATGTGTGTAAGTATATATGTATTCTTTGTTATGAAAATATTATTTAAAGAATAAAGAGTATTCTTAAATAATAAAGAAAAAGATTACGTTTCTTGGAGAAGAAGAAACGTCGGGTTTTGAATATAAACTAAAGGTTTATAATTTACTTTTAAACAAGAGGTTTTCAAGTGAATAAGAATTGAACTAAAGGTTCAATCGAGGATTGAGATATCAAACTAAAGGTCTTAAGCCGGATCGTGTATCCGACTAACAAATATTTATACTCGTAACTATAGGTTCGAGATAAAGAAAGGGAAAGAACCTTGGACGGTGAGTGAAGCCGATCCTAAAGAGATAAGGTGAATACGCCCCCAAAACTTTTAAAATTGTTTTCAAATGAGTTAAACTTGTTATGTGAAATTGTTTATAAGGAACTATGTGTTCCTAAAACCGTTATTACTATGGGTATAAACCTAGCCCTCAAGCTGTGGTATACGTATGTCTGGATCCATACATAGGTGGTACTATGCGATGTATGGGCATGATCACACCACCCTTGGTCGTAGGATGCTCTCCTGCAGGGAGTACGACCTTATGTGTATATTTACGGGTACTTAATTAAGTCGAACGTTGCGATATTTGCTAAGGTGACCAAGTGTAGAGGCTCTTGGTACGAAATTGAACCTTAGCACCGCCTATCATCCGCAAAATGATGGGCAAAGCGAAAGGACTATTCAAACGTTGGAAGATATGCTCCGCGTTTGTGTGATCGACTTAGGTGGAAGTTGGGATGACCACTTACCCCTAATAGAATTTCGTATAAAAATAGTTATCACGCAAGTATTCAAGCCGCACCATTCGAGGCGTTGTATGGAAGAAAGTGTAGAACGCCGGTGTGTTGGTCTGAAACCGGAGATAATCAATTGTATGGAGCCGAGATAGTCCAAGAAATAACCGACAAGATTCTCCAAATTCGAGAACGACTTAAGACGGCGCGTGATCGTCAAAAGAGTTACGCTGATGTCCATCGTAAGCCATTAGAATTCAATGTCGGTGACAAAGTATTATTGAAGTCTCGCCTTGGAAAGGCGTCGTTCGCTTCGGTAAGAAAGGAAAATTGAGTCCTCGATTCGTTGGACCTTTTGAGGTACTCGAACGAATCGGCAATGTTGCATACCATTTGCGATTGCTCGAGGAAATGCACGGAATACACGATGTATTCCATGTTTCAAATCTGCGTAAGCGTTTGACCGACGAATCTTTGGCTATGCCATTAGAAGACGTAGAAATAAACGAAAACTTAAAATTCGTAGAACGTCCAATACAAATTGAAGATTCGTAAACAAAGAAGTTAAAAAGAAAACTTTGAAAATTGTGAAAGTTAAATGGGACTCGCGTAGAGGGCCCGAATATACTTGGGAACTCGAATCGGAAATGAAAAGAAAATACCCACACTTGTTTGAATAAAGCAATCTCGAGGACGAGATTTGTTTCAAGGTAGGGAGGATGTAACACAGTGAAAATTTCGAGTTCAAAGAATCAACTTTCCAAAGTCTAGGGACTAAAATTTGCCAAAATCCAAACATTGAGGGTTTAAATTGAAAATTCTATTTCTTTACCCATAGCGGTACGCGCCGGGTCAAAAGAGACACCCATCGCAATACGCGATGGGATGTCTAACAGGTTGTGACACGTGTGCCACGTGGCACACTGTGGCACTATCTGCTGCCACGTGTCACCACGTGGCAACACTGCTGCCACGTGTCGCCACGTGGCAAGCCTACATATTGACTCAACAAGCCTATGTCGCGGTACGCGACGGGCTTGTTGAAGAGATGGGCGCGGTACGCGATGGGACACCAGCATTGGTCTATAAATAGCGGCCAGGGGCTGCTCATTTTCACTCATCCAAACACAGTTCTCAACTCTCTCCACTCTCTCACTAGAAATCCAATAATCATATAAACGATTTCCTCGATAAGCGTGCCTCGAATATCACGTTTGTGTAATCGATGTTTCCTTTAGAAGTTGTGCCACCCTCCACTCACATACCAAGAATGTGTTGTTGAAATGGCAATGAGTCTCGATACGCGTGTCAACGAGTATTGAAGTTTGGTGTATTCGTTTGACGATCGAGAAGTAAAGCAGCGTCGGAGTGCTGCTCAAGTCCCTAGGATTTCTAAACGCCAACGAGGTTAGGCCTAATAATGAATTCTATATAATTGAATATTATATTCAAGGCTTAAGCCTTAAGTCGAGGTTATACTCGATGCCTCGATAAAAGAAAAGAAAACATAACAAAGAAATGAATGAAAGATTGAATGTTGAATATTTGATAACATATATATGTGTGTAAGTATATATGTATATATTCTTTGTTATGAAAATATTATTTAAAGAATAAAGAGTATTCTTAAATAATAAAAGAAAAAGATTACGTTTCTTGGAGAAGAAGAAACGTCGGGTTTTGAATATAAACTAAAGGTTTATAATTTACTTTTAAACAAAAGGTTTTCAAGTAAATAAGAATTGAACTAAAGGTTCAATCGAGGATTGAGATATAAGACTAAAGGTCTTAAGCCGGATCGTGTATCCGACTAACAAATATTTATACTTGTAACTATAGGTTCGAGATAAAGAAAGGGAAAGAACCTTGGACGGTGAGTGAAGCCGATCATAAAGAGATAAGGTGAATACGCCCCCAAAACTTTTAAACTTGTTTTCAAATGAGTCAAACTTGTTATGTGAAATTGTTTACAAGGAACTATGTGTTCATAAAACCGTTATAACTATGGGTATAAACCTAGCCCTCAAGCTGTGGTATACGTATGTCTGGATCCTTACATAGGTGGTACTATGCGATGTATGGGCATGATCGCACCACCCTTGGTCGTAGGATGCTCTCCTGTAGGGAGTACGACCTTATGTGTATATTTACGGGTACTTAATTAAGTCGAACGCTGCGATGTTTGCTAAGGTGACCTAGTGTAGAGGCTCTAGTTTATAATGTGTTATTTAACTTTGTTATTCCTAAGCCACGTTGGGCCGAGGCAAGTGTAGTCTCGAGGGGTAATAAAGTAAAAGAAATTATTTTGCGTCAGCGTGTTCACCAGCATTCGTTGCTGACGTATTTTATTACATTTTGCAGGTGAACAAGATTAGCACTTGGAATGTAGAAGTGCTATTGATATATCCGATGGCTCAGATTTCTTTTGTAACTTAATATATAAACATGGTGGTTTGTAAATATTAAACACATAAATATTTTGTAACTTATGCAGGTGTTATCATCCCGTCTTTTGAATATATGAATATTACATTTTTGATCCTTAAAGTTTACAAGTCTTCCGCAAACTAAATGCAACTCTGATTTATTTACAATTACGATACTAACTTATGGGTCACGCTCCTAGGCCTAAGATGGGGGTGTGACAGGTTGGTATCAGATCCATCGATCTTAGCGAATTGGGTATCATAAAACAATACCCAAGCTTCGATTCAAGTTAGGAAATATTGTTTATGTGTTTTAGAGATAAGATAGGCTGGTAACCTTTCTTTCTCACTCTACATTCTAAACCACCCGTAATAATAGATGTCGTTTAAACCTCACATCGAAAACTATTTGCGCAAGGCAAAGGAGGCCGGAATAGCCGAACCTTACCCCAAAGACAACATGAGCGATGGTTACTATGAAGCATACTTCAACCAAGATGTGGAACACGACTTGTCCAAACCCGTGTACTACCCCGGAAGTCGACATTACCCAATAGATGTTCCCGTAAGTCCACCAAAACAAGGAATGGAGCCACCAAGACACTCAAGTTACTATCCACCAACCCTGCCGATGTATAATTCTTCAGAAATACCGACGTACCATCCAACAGAGATTCCCATTTACCAACCCTCGGAGATGCCGCAATACTATCCAACCGGATACCTACCAAACTCTCAATCATCCTCCGAATGGATGAAATATCTTTCCGAACAACAAGAGTGGCATGCCGGAAGTTCCACCTTCAATGAAGTTAATTTCCAACCAAACCACGGTGAAGGACCGTCCCGTAGACCTAAGATGAGAATAATGATGCCCGCTGAGACTTTCCAGAGGATCTCAATAAACGATAAAACCACACAACCCATGGAGGAAGATGAATCGGAAGAGGAGGAACCGGAGGAGGAAGATGAACCAGAAGAGGAGGAAGATCCCGAAGAAGAAGAAATTGAGGAAGAGTTTGAAGAAGAACCGGAAGAAGAGCATCCTGAGGATATCAACGAAATGACAAGCCCAATGGAAGGATCACTCACTTCCCAAAACGCAAGCTATGGCTCTGTGGATCCATATGTCCAGCATCTAGAGAAACTTAGGTGAGATTCCGTCAATTCAAGAACAAGCCGATGAGATCCGAGAGCAGAACCAAGCTGCCAAGACTTACCTCTACCTTTCATCCACCATGGATTATGTTCCGTATCCAGATCCAAGGAACCATTACGAGATGGTGACGTTGGGTTACCGTGACCCACCTCCGCAGTATGGATACCCCAACATAATCCCACAGTCATATGAAGAACACCTGGATCGCGCATTGCACGAGACCGATGACTGTAGGAAGAAGGTAGATGAAGAGGAGAAGAAAAAGAAGAAAGTCGGAGAAACAATCCTTCGAAAATGCAACAAGATATCGAAGGTTGTGAAGAAGTTCTTGAAGAACTGAAGATGATGGCCATACGAAGAGTGTGTGTAAAATAGTCCTGTCTGTTATGTGTAATATAAGTACGAATAAAAGAACGTATGAAGCGTTCAAATGTAATGATAGGACCAGTTATATATATTGTGAAGAACAATATATATAAGTATGTGTATTGAAAAATATATACCTTTATGATATATATTTATGTATAATAAATAAAATGTGTGTTTGATAAAGAAACATTGTTGAAATTTTAGACTTAAAATAAAGAAAAAGAAAAATATGTCTGAACAAAGTAACAACAATGATAACGCTCGAAAAGAAAGAGAGTTGAGAGACAAGGGGAAAGGCCTTGAGAACGAGCGAGAGGAAGAAATTCCTGAGAAATACATAAATAGAATCCAAAAGATGATTAAAGATGCGGTGAGAGAAGAATCCGCGTTTAGATCTCAATCTCGACAATCTAGACATTCCCGAACTGTTAACCCTTCCGTTCATCCCTCTAAATCTGTTAAATCTTGTCCTAAACCATTCCATGATGAAGAAAGTGATAATGGGTCTAATGCCGACAAAGGTATTAGGCAAAAGTTTAAAAGGATGAAAGTTAGTGGGTGTACGTTAAAAGATTTTAAGTACTATGGACCGAAGGAGTTCGATGGTGACAAGGGAGCCATCACAACCGTGAGGTGGCTCGAGGAGATGGAAACTCTTGTTATTACAAGCAAGTGTTCCGAGGAGGAGGAGATTCAATACTCCGCTCTCATATTCAAAGGTGAAGCGCACGAGTGGTGGAATGCGCTGTTAATGAGTAAGGGAAGAGATGTAATGTACAGCCTGGTGTGGGAAGAGTTTAAGGCCATGGTGATGGGAAAGTTTTGTCCCATGCACGAGACCGATCAAATCCAAACCAAGTTCCTTAACCATAAGGTCGTAGGGACAAACCTTCGAGAGTACAATACCAAATTCCTCGAGTACAGTCGCCTTGTTCCCCAGCTGGTTAACCCTGAGTCCAGCAAAGTCACTCGATACATATGGGGATTTCCTCGGGAAATCCGCGACATGGTGAGGTCTCACCTACCTCAAACCGCTGACTCTGCTATGGAGTTGTCCAGTTATTTGATGGGCGGCATGGTCTGCAACAAAGAAGAGGACAAGAAGGTGATGACAACAAATTCTAAAGGAAGGACCGGAGGTGGTTCTAGCTTTAAAGACAAAGGCGTAAACCGAAACAACTCTACGCTGTGCAAGACTTGTAGGAGATACCACAAGGGCTGATGCAACTTCGCCCCATCTCCTAAAGTTTGTGAGTCCTGTAATCGTACGGGACATGATGCTGCTAATTGCTGGAAGAAGAAAATGACTTGCTTTAATTGCAAGGAAATGGGCCATTTGAGCTTCGAGTGCCCAAAGAACAAGCCTTCTATTGGTGGTGCGGGTGGAAGTGGCCAAAACAAGAAAGGAAACACTCGAGTCTTTGTACTCGACACAAAAAGGGCCGCTGATGTGCCGGAAACCATCACCGGTACGTTTCTAGTCAACGACACCTATGCTAAAGTTTTGTTTGATTCGGGTGCAAATCTAAGTTTCATAGATTATAATTTATGTAGTCTATTAAACAAAACTTTAATAAAATTAGATAAAACTCTAAGCGTCGAGACTGCTAGTGGCAAAATCGTTAAAATTTCCGAAGCCTTTGAAAACGGGAAAATACTATTAGTTGGTTATATTCTGCCTATTTGTTTGTTACCCATGAGTCTGGCGGTTTTGATATTGTACTTGGTATGGATTGGTTATCCGATAACCATGCTCGTATCATCTGCAATAGCAAAACTGTTGAACTTCAAGCCCCCGATAAACGAACGATTCGAATTGAAGGGGACAAAGACGCTGGCCAAGTTAGCATAATTTCTATGATTAGGGCTAACAAATGTTTAAATCAAGGATGCCTCGCATTCATGGCCTATGTCACCGAAGAATCAAAGACGTTCCTATTGTTTTTGACTTTTCTAACGTCTTTCCTAATGAACTTCCCGGAATCCCTCCCAATCGTGAAGTAGAGTTTAGGATTAATCTTATTCCTGGTACTGCTCCAATCGCCAAAGCTCCGTATCGTTTAGCGCCGACCGAAATGAAGGAGTTGAAGAAACAGCTCGACGAGCTTTTGGAAAAAGGTTTCATTCGACCGAGTTCGTTGCCTTGGGGATCGCCAATTTTATTCGTCAAGAAGAAGGATGGTTCCATGAGAATGTGTATCGATTATCTGCGTTGAACAAAGTCACAATCAAGAACCGATATCCACTCCCTCGAATTGATGATCTTTTTGACCAACTTCAAGGTGCTAGCTATTTATCAAAAATCGATCTTCGTTCCGGCTATCACCAACTCAAAGTTCAGACCGAAGACATTCCAAAGACTGATTTCCGAACAAGGTATGGACATTATGAGTTCACATTTATGCCGTTTGGACTTACTAATGCTCCGGCCGCGTTCATGGACATGATGAACCGTATTTGCAAGCCTTACTTGGATAAATTTGTTATCGTCTTCATTGACGACATACTCATTTATTCTAAGTCTAAAGACGATCATGAAATTCATCTTCGAACATTACTTGAAATTCTTAGAACCGAGAAGTTGTACGCTAAGTTCTCGAAATGCGAGTTCTGGTTGCACGAGGTGAAATTTCTTGGTCATATCATCAACGTTAACGGTATTCAAGTAGACCCCGATAAGATTGAAGCTATCTCTAAGTGGGAGGTCCCGAAGTCGCCAACTGAGATCCGAAGTTTCTTAGGTTTGGCTGGCTATTACCGAAGGTTCATCGAAAATTTTTCTCGTATCGTCGTTCCCTTAACTTCTTTAACTCGCAAGAACAACAAGTATGAATGGGGGATGAAGCAACAAGAGGCGTTCGATATACTTAAACAAAAGCTCACCCAAGCACCTATCTTGGCTTTGCCGGAAGGTATTGAGGATTTTGTAGTCTTTAATGACGCATCTCACTCGGGTTTGGGATGTGTACTAATGCAACACAAGAAAGTAATCACTTACGCCTCTCGACAACTCAAAGTACACGAAAAGAACTACACGACTCATGATCTAGAGTTAGGTGCCATAATCTTTGCACTTAAGATATGGAGGCATTATCTCTATGGAGTAAGATTCACTGTGTACACTGATCATAAGAGTTTGAAGCATATCTTTGATCAAAAAGAGTTGAACATGAGCCAACGGCGACGGATGGAAACGCTCAATGACTATGATTGTGAAATTGTTTACCATGAAGGCAAAGCCAACGTTGTGGCAGATGCCTTAAGTCGTAAGGAGCATGAAAAGCCTAAAAGAGTCCGATCGTTGCTTTTAGAACTTCAAATTTATCTTTTCAAACAAATCAAATCTGCTCAAGCTCAAGCGATCAATGAAAACCAATTCGCCGATGAAAAACGCAACGGCACCATTGACTCATTAGTCAAAGGTAACGATGTTATCCTTAGACTCGGTAATAGGATCTGGGTACCAATCGTTGGAGGTTTGCGTGAGAAAATCTTGAGCGAAGCTCATAAGTCGAAATACATGATGCATCCCGGAAACGACAAAATGTACCATAATCTCAAGGAGAATTATTGGTGGAATGGAATGAAAAGGGATGTCGCGTCACATATTGCGAAATGTTTGACATGTTTGAAAGTCAAGGCTGAACATCAAAAGCCTTCGGGATTGCTTCAGCAACCCGAACTTCCTGTTTGGAAGTGGGAGTTAATCACTATGGATTTTATTACTAAACTCCCTAAGACAACTCGACAACACAATGCTATTTGGGTTATTGTGGATCGATTAACGAAGTCCGCACACTTTATACCCATCAATGAGTCGTACTCAATGGATAGACTAGCACGTATTTATGTAAACAACATCGTTGCTTTGCATGGAGTACCGCTATCTATCATTTCGGATCGAGACAGTCATTTTACGTCTCACTTCTGGAAAAGTTTCCAACAAGCTCTTGGTACGAAATTGAACCTTAGCACCGCCTATCATCCGCAAACTGATGGGCAAAGTGAAAGGACTATTCAAACGTTGGAAGATATGCTCCGCGTTTATGTGATCGACTTAGGTGGAAGTTGGGATGACCACTTACCCCTAATGGAATTTCGTATAAAAATAGTTATCACGCAAGTATTCAAGCCGCACCATTCGAGGCGTTGTATGGAAGAAAGTGTAGAACACCGGTGTGTTGGTCTGAAACCGGAGATAATCAATTGTATGGACCCGAGATAGTCCAAGAAATAACCGACAAGATTCTCCAAATTCGAGAACGACTTAAGACGGCGCGTGATCGTCAAAAGAGTTACGCCGATGTCCATCGTAAGCCATTAGAATTCAATGTCGGTGACAAAGTATTATTGAAGTCTCGCCTTGGAAAGGCGTCGTTCGCTTCGGTAAGAAAGGAAAATTGAGTCCTCGATTCGTTGGACCTTTTGAGGTACTCGAACGAATCGGCAATGTTGCATACCATTTGCGATTGCTCGAGGAAATGCACGGAATACACGATGTATTCCATGTTTCAAATCTGCGTAAGCGTTTGACCGACGAATCTTTGGCTATGCCATTAGAAGACGTAGAAATAAACGAAAATTTAAAATTCATAGAACGTCCAATACAAATTGAAGATTCGTAAACAAAGAAGTTAAAAAGAAAACTTTGAAAATTGTGAAAGTTAAATGGGACTCGCGTAGAGGGCCCGAATATACTTGGGAACTCGAATCGGAAATGAAAAGAAAATACCCACACTTGTTTGAATAAAGCAATCTCGAGGACGAGATTTGTTTCAAGGTAGGGAGGATGTAACACAGTGAAAACTTCGAGTTCAAAGAATCAACTTTCCAAAGTCTAGGGACTAAAATTTGCCAAAATCCAAACTTGAGGGTTTAAATTGAAAATTCTATTTTCTTGACCCATAGCGGTACGCGCCGGGTCAAAAGAGACACCCATCGCGGTACGCGATGGGATGTCTAACAGGTTGTGACACGTGTGCCACGTGGCACACTGTGGCACTATGTGCTGCCACGTGTCACCACATGGCAACACTGCTGCCACGTGGCAAGCCTACATATTGACTCAACAAGCCTATGTCGCGGTACGCGACGAGCTTGTTGAAGAGCTGGGCGCGGTACGCGATGGGACACCAGCATTGGTCTATAAATAGCGGCCAGGGGCTGCTCATTTTCACTCATCCAAACACAGTTCTCAACTCTTTCCACTCTCTCACTAGAAATCCAATAATCATATAAACGATTTCCTCGATAAGCGTGCCTCGAATATCACGTTTGTGTAATCGATGTTTCCTTTAGAAGTTGTGCCACCCTCCACTCACATACCAAGAATGTGTTGTTGAAATGGCAATGAGTCTCGATACGCGTGTCAACGAGTATTGAAGTTTGGTGTATTCGTTTGACGATCGAGAAGTAAAGCAGCGTCGGAGTGCTGCTCAAGTCCCTAGGATTTCTAAACGCCAACGAGGTTAGGCCTAATAATGAAATCTATATAATTGAATATTATATTCAAGGCTTAAGCCTTAAGTCGAGGTTATACTCGATGCCTCGATAAAAGAAAAGAAAACATAACAAAGAAATGAATGAAAGATTGAATGTTGAATATTTGATAACATATATATGTGTGTAAGTATATATGTATATATTCTTTGTTATGAAAATATTATTTAAAGAATAAAGAGTATTCTTAAATAATAAAAGAAAAAGATTACGTTTCTTGGAGAAGAAGAAACGTCGGGTTTTGAATATAAACTAAAGGTTTATAATTTACTTTTAAACAAAAGGTTTTCAAGTAAATAAGAATTGAACTAAAGGTTCAATCGAGGATTGAGATATAAGACTAAAGGTCTTAAGCCGGATCGTGTATCCGACTAACAAATATTTATACTTGTAACTATAGGTTCGAGATAAAGAAAGGGAAAGAACCTTGGACGGTGAGTGAAGCCGATCATAAAGAGATAAGGTGAATACGCCACCAAAACTTTGTTTTCAAATGAGTCAAACTTGTTATGTGAAATTGTTTACAAGGAACTATGTGTTCCTAAAACCGTTATAACTATGGGTATAAACCTAGCCCTCAAGTTTTGGTATACGTATGTCTGGATCCTTACATAGGTGGTACTATGCGATGTATGGGCATGATCGCACCACCCTTGGTCGTAGGATGCTCTCCTGCAGCGAGTACGACCTTATGTGTATATTTACGGGTACTTAATTAAGTCGAACGCTGCGATGTTTGCTAAGGTGACCTAGTGTAGAGGCTCTAGTTTATAATGTGTTATTTAACTTTGTTATTCCTAAGCCACGTTGGGCCGAGGCAGGTGTAGTCTCGAGGGGTAATAAAGTAAAAGAAATTATTTTGCGTCAGCGTGTTCACCAGCATTCGTTGCTGACGTATTTTATTACATTTTGCAGGTGAACAAGATTAGCACTTGGAATGGCGAAGTGCTATTGATATATCTGATGGCTCGGATTTCTTTTGTAACTTAATATATAAACATGGTGGTTTGTAAATATTAAACACATAAATATTTTGTAACTTAAGCAGGTGTTATCATCCCGTCTTTTGAATATACTAATATTACATTTTCGATCCTTAAAGTATACAACTCTTCCGCAAACTAAATGCAACTCTGATTTATTTACAATTACGATACCAACTTATGGGTCACGCTCCTAGGCCTAAGATGGGAGTGTGACAAACTGGTTTTGCAACACTCATTGTTTGTTTTTATTGATACACAAACTTTGATGGTGTTTCATACACATCTTCATCTAGGTTAAGAAACAACGACTTCTTTATTTGTTTCTCAACTAATTCACTTTTTGTTGGATCACATGACTCAGACATTGTGTCCTTTAAATAAGTTTCATCATCCACTGTATCAAGCATTGTTTGTAATTTAGTTGGTTCTATGTCCACCCCGTCAGCTTGGACATCCCCTTCTAACTCACTGGCTTGATCATGTGTTGGTGCAACACTCTCAATCACTTTGTCATTATGTAAACTTTCACTTTCTTAACATGTAGAGTCTTTTTTGTCATCTTCTTTTGAATAGCCTTCATCAGCCAAATCCATTATGTCTTTTCCATATGCAGTCATTTGTGATATTTTCAAGCTAAAAGATGGTTCACCAAGACTTTCTTTCAGAATATATTTTTCACTCATTTTGTTTTCTGCTTCTTCTATTTTCTGGATCATCTCTAATAGCATTGATGATGAAGTTTCTTCACTAACAGTAGGTTGTATGATTGCAACCTTATCATTGTGTGATTGAGCACTTTGCAACTCTTGTATATGACTTGTAACATCATACTTTTGGTTATATTAATAAAATAAATTTCATCTATTTTATAGTGGGTCGTTATCGGTGTAGATAAATAGAATACGAGTTGAGCTAGTGTTGGGTAAACGGATATGGGTTATGGACTTGCGTTAAGAAGGAAAGACCATGGGCTTAAGCCCATGATCCATAAATATATAAACCTTTATTCACCATTTAATTCCTCATTTACACATATTCCATAGACCACCAAAATACACACTTAAGCTTTCTCTCTAGTTCTCTCCTTCTCTAGCCGAAACCAAGAAAGAATCCGAGCACCGACCCGAGGTAATGATAGTTTAATATTGTATGAGCTTAACCCGTTAGATATAGCCACGAAACGACGAGCCGACACCGTTAAACCGTTTAAGTCATGAGATCCGGGTGGAATCGGGTATAAACCCAACCTATGATGAGCTTAGGGGTCACCCTAGCTCATATCTGGATCGAACGGGATGAAAAACGGTCAAAAACGAGTTAAAACTCGTTTTTGAGACGAGTTCGCGGTTTTCCGGCGGCGGCGCCGGAAAAGTTAATACGAGGTAGAGAATGTCAGGGAATGTTCTGACATTCCCTAACCTAACCCTAGTTCGTTATGGGAACTTAACGAATTGAAGGGTAGTTCGTTAGTTAATTCGCATAAGGGAGCACGACGAACTACTGATTCGTTAGGGGAAAGGGGTAACGAATAAATTTTGATTCGTTATGACCAGTTTGTATAAGGATCAGTTCGTTAAGGTTCAATTCGCTATATGGACCAGTTTGTGAAAGGGTCCAATTCGTCATAAGGACCAGTTCGTTATAATGCTTGATTCGTTACAAAGCCAGATTCGTTATAATCGTTAATTCGCTATGAAATCCCATTCGTTAAGGACTGAATAACAAATTAGAAGTTTAATAAATGACAGAACAGTCCCTGGACTTAGAAAAATAATGATTTAATTACAAAGAAGCCCTTGAACTTTTTAAGTTAGCAAATTTAATAATTTAATTTTCTAATGGAAAATGTGTTAAGACAGTTAATGTAATTAAAATTTTTCCAAGCTGACCTGGCAGCTCGACCCCAGCCAGGGGCAGCCTCTTGGACCCTGTTTAGGGGCTGCCGCCCCTATACCCCGCTGCCAGGGGCGCTCCCCCCGGACCCCCGTTTGTTGAGGGTAATAATTAGATTAGAAACGCGAGATGAGTAGTGATAGTTAATTGATGCATGTAATTATTATACAGTTATCCGTGCCCAACTGAAGAAGGGAATAACAATTAACGGTGAATGTAACCGACTTCAGGTGAGTTTCTAGCCCCACTCCTTGTTAAGTTTTCGGGGCTGCGTGCATACTCTATGTGATTAGTTAATACACTTATCCTAAGTGATAAGTGTATGCCATATATGTATTATGTGAAATGTATGAATGGTTTCTTGCCGGTACATGAACGATCTTCGGAATTGCATGTACTGCCAGGAAATGGTTGATGTTATATGTATGTTGTAATATGAAGAATGAATGATGTATGTATGTGCCAAACTTACGGTTATGTATATAGAAAGTATGTTAAGGAGGTATGGAATAAAGGGTACCAGACCCTAATAATATCCGATGATGGAGGGTACCGTACCCTAATAATATCCGAGGATGGAGGGTACCGGACCCTAATAATATCCGAGGATGAAGGGTACCGGACCCTAATAATATCCGAGGATGGAGGGTACCGGGCCCTAATAATTTCCAAGGTATGTAGGGCGAATGCTCTTTATAACGTAAGGTTAGATATGATTGTGTATGATGATTGATGGACAGGTTAAGTATGTAATGCGTACCCTCGGGCACGTATATGTGTATGTAAAGTAAGTGATGTGATTATCTAGAACTCACTCAGCGTAGCTGACTTTTAGTATGCACGCAGGCAAATAGGTTGAGGCAGCTCGCGTGATTGAAGACACATGGCATGGAATCGAAGAGACTGGCATCTCGAAGAAATGTTGTGATGTTTTAAAGACTTTGTTTTGTTTTAAATGACTATGAATGTTAATATAAAACAAGATTTGAAGATTATGTAATATATTATGGTTGAAGTTTTAATGTTCCGCGAATGTTTTAATTAACTCTGATATTAAGAACCGTGTTTATGAGTAAATCCAACACCAAAGTAGGGCTACCGGTAACGGGGCCTTACAAGTTGGTATCAGAGCAAAGTTCGAGAGATTTAAGCATCCTACATGCTTAGACTCGAACTGAGAATGGGATTAAAGTAAGAAGAGAAAGAAGATGCCAGTTCGAGATAGCCATGTGTCACTCAAGCAAGCTCAGTAACGGTAAAGTGTATGATTAAATATGTATGTAAATGTTAGCTTAATTGCTAAAGAAAGGATATATGAATGTTAGGGATAGGAGTAATTGATTGCTTGATTGATTAACTGTCTAGAGTAGAACCGGCACAAATGAACTCATGAAGGGAAGTGTATAGGATACGGAAAGTAACGTGATCAGCTAATCACAGCTGGCCACTGTTATTACCTGTTAGCCTTACTATCCTTGTACTAAATAGTTCCTAAGTGACGACGTTTGTGTTTTCCTTTCCAGAATACGATGGCTGGATCTAGGGCAGTTGTTGGAGCAGGAGGCCGCACCGGACGTCGTGACAGGCCTCGTCGCGTCCAACGACCTTCGGTAGAAACAGCTTCCAACACCGAAGAAGAAGAAGGAAGTGCAGCTGGAGGAAACCTTAACAACAATGAAGGGGTTCAGCTAGATCCCTTAATCCAAGCAGCTATTGTACAAGTTGTAGCCACTGCAGTGAAGAACATGAAACCAGAGGGATCTGCTGGAGGCCGTGAAAGAACTGCTGAAGGAGCAGGAGGAGGTGGTAGGGAAAATGATGAAGGTGAGAGGGAGGCTTCGAGTGTGGTAAGGTCAGTGAAGGTTGATGATAGAAAGAGGGGCCGAGGTGGGTGCAACTATATCCTTCAAGGGTTATGACCCGCCGAAGCTGACTGGTTTGGGAGACGCAATCGCTACCCTTCAGTGGATAACCGCCATGGATAAAATCATCCACATTAGCGAGTGTCGTCCCGATCAAGCTGTCGGTTATGCCACCCAATCGTTTGAAGATGAGGCGATGTATTGGTTGGAATCTATTGAACAAAGAAGGAGTCGAGAGGAAATCAAGGCTATGAGGTGGGAGGATCTGAAAGAACTGGTTACGAAGAAAGTATGTGCGGACGCCGAGGTTGAGAGGGCGGAAATGAAGTTCCTGAACTTGAAAGCGGGGACGATGACACATCGTGAGTACACCACCGAGTTCAACCGAATGTCTAGGTTGATGCCCGATATGGTCAACACTGAGGCGAAGAGAATCAAGTGCTATATGAGGGGATTGCCACAGAAAGTTCGCATGCTGGTCAGGGCGAATAAACCTGTTACTTTTGACTCTTCTGTCGAACTCGCAGAGATGGTTTATGAGGACCTGGCTGCGGACGATGTTAAGGGGGAGGAAAAGAAGGATAAAAAGTGGACCGCTCCTGTTAAACGACCGGGTACTCAGTTATGGAACTCTAAGGACAAGAAGCAGAAGGTGTGGGAGAGAAAGAAGTGTGATATGGTTTAAAATATACATGTTATTATATAGATATTTCTTACATTTTCTAGTATTGTGAGCCAGTTTTTTATTCAATATATTTCTATTTGTCTCATAATTGGATTTTAAAGATTAAATTTTTAAATGAGCTAAATTAAAGTATTTATGCTAAATTTGAGACTACCATGGCATCAAAGTAATAACTGGTTGAATAAATGGCCACATACTTGGTGGAGTTTCATTTTCACATGCTTATTAAAGATAAAATTCTACGTTAACCATGTTCCAATTACGTATGAATTTTATTTCTTAACAAAGTGCAGGGGTGCTTGTTGAAATATTTCAAATGGGCTGATAGTTGGTGGTCCCACAAGAAAATAAAAAGAAAGAAAACAAATTAAAAACCCTACAAGAGATTTTATATATAAAGAGACGAGACAGCCAGGAAGAAGGATATATATTATTTTGGTTTTTGGTGGTGGTGGTTCACGTGAAGCCAGAGAGAGAGAATAATAATTTGATTGTTTGGTGTGCTACTTGGAGCATAAGTCAACAGAAGTTTGAGATTAATTATATTTTTCGTCTTGGGTGCGGCTGAAAAGTCAAACGAAGCAAACAAAACATAGAATATAATCTGTGTTGGTTTTTGGGTGGAGCTACTGTACGAGGAAGCCAAAGAGGGCGAAAAAGAAAGAAAGTTAGGTTTGTTTTATTAAACATTTATTATGAATTACTTTTATGAATTATATTCTATATTTGTTTCATACTTTATTATGAGTAGGTAAACCTTTATACTGCCTAGTTTTTGGTTGAGCACTATGTTAGATTTGATGGTTTGACGAACTACTATTGATATTGGTTGATTTGATGTTATGGTAAAGTTTTTAATTGGTGTGGTCATAATATTGTTGAGTAATTAAATCTAGTTTATTATTATAATATTTATTCCACTTGTGTTTAATAATTTTTTATGATTGTTAGACACAAGATTAGGTTGTTTACTTTGTGTTTTCAACTTATTTGCGGTTTATGGTCGAAATAACCGTAGGAGTAATTTATAAAAGTTAATTACATTTTTATTGTTCTTTCACTAGAGAGACCGGGAGGTGATTTAGTGTTGTGTCATCGTTTTCTTTTGTCGGTTTGGGTAATAATTGCACGGGAGTCGTTTTCTTCAGATTCATGAGGTTGAGGAGATACGGAATGAGGCATATGAAAGAAGTTGGGGTATAAGGAGCGGACAAAGGAACGCCATGATAAACATATTAAGGGGCCCAAAGAGTTTAAGTGTGGGAATAAGATTCTTCTATATAATTCCCGGTTGAAGTTGTTTTCCGGGTATGTTGAAATCTCGATGGGCTGGTCCGTTTGTTGTGAAGGAGGCATTTCCGTATGGAGCGGTTGAGATAGAGGCTGACGATGGACATTCTTGGAAAGTGAATAGGCATAGACTGAAGCATTATGTTGGAGGTCCACTTGGAGATCGTGAAGAGAAGGCGATCTACCATTATCCTCCTAGAGAGTAGAGAGGAGAACACACTCGGGACGTTGCCCGAGTTGTATACTTTGTATAAAACTTAGTTGCATTATTTTCTTTAATTTTTATTTTTTTTATTCTGCTTTATTTTATTTTTCTTTGAGTCTTTTTAGTCCTTAGAGTCTGTTTGATGTCTGCTTTGGGTTGTTTTGAGTTTTATTTTGCAGGATTGGATTTTCTCGTTCGTACTCAATCTCCATTCGGATGAGGATTTTTCTGAGCCTATCATATTGTAGAGGACACCCAGAAGCTTCGGCCGCGAATGAAATGCTATACGGTCGCCTTGGAACGAGACTTGTGATGATAACTGCATTATTACCAGGGGAGTCTGTTCCAATTTATTGTTTTATTTGCATATATTTTTTTTATTTATTTTATTTTATTTTTTTTATTCAGCTTTATTTTTTGTCTTTTTGTATTCCTACATTGGGGACAATGTAGATTTTAAGTGTGGGGATGGGAAATGACGTTTTCTTTTGGTTAAAAAAAAGTTTAAGTATGTTTTGAAAGTTATGTGTATTATCAAATGTTGTTCAAGAGAAGCAAATGCTTGTGAAGAAAGTTATGTAATGAAAAATGCCAAAGAAGCATTCTCAAAGTTAGTAAAAGAGGCCAAAGTTGCACATACTAGACGGGACTTAGAGTTTACGTGTTACCAAGGGGATAGTGACTCTGAGGATACACTATTGGGGCTCGAAGGTTCTTAGTCAATAAATATAAAATTAGGAATTTGTAGGACAAAGTCCAATAATATTTAGGAATAGCTCGTACGGCCCCCGCATGACCATTCATTCATCATATTTCACCGAGTGCATATAATTAGTACCATCAGCGAGTCCTTGGCTTATGGTGATTTGTCAAGCCAGTTTGCTTTGACTCTAGTTTTTCTGAGATGGGATAGGTGTAGCTATGGTTTTTGAACTTAAAACGCTTAATGCAATTGGGAGCTTGATAGGCTGGTAGTGGGTTTAAGTGGACAACAATATCGGCAATCGCGGTTTTTTGCGTTTATCTGTGCTTAAAAGATAACCTATATGTTTTGAAAACTAGTCTTTAATTCTGATTCCATTGGAAATTCTTTTTCAGGGACGAAAAAGGTTTAAGTGTGGGATATTTGATATGGTTTAAAATATACATGTTATTATATAGATATTTCCTACATTTTCTAGTATTGTGAGCCAGTTTTTTATTCAATATATTTCTATTTGTCTCATAATTGGATTTTAAAGATTAAATTTTTAAATGAGCTAAATTAAAGTATTTATGCTAAATTTGAGACTACCATGGCATCAAAGTAATAACTGGTTGAATAAATGGCCACATACTTGGTGGAGTTTCATTTTCACATGCTTATTAAAGATAAAATTCAACGTTAACCATGTTCCAATTACTTATGAATTTTATTTCTTTACAAAGTGCAGGGGTGCTCGTTGAAATATTTCAAATGGGCTGATAGTTGGTGGTCCCACAAGAAAATAAAAAGAAAGAAAACAAATTAAAAACCCTACAAGAGATTATATATAAAGAGACGAGACAGCCAGGAAGAAGGATATATATTATTTTGGTTTTTGGTGGTGGTGGTTCACGTGAAGCCAGAGAGAGAGAATAATAATTTGATTGTTTGGTGTGCTACTTGGAGCATAAGTCAACAGAAGTTTGAGATTAATTACATTTTTCGTCTTGGGTGCGGCTGAAAAGTCAAACGAAGCAAACAAAACATAGAATATAATCTGTGTTGGTTTTTGGGTGGAGCTACTGTACGAGGAAGCCAAAGAGGGCGAAAAAGAAAGAAAGTTAGGTTTGTTTTATTAAACATTTATTATGAATTACTTTTATGAATTCTATTCTATATTTGTTTCATATTTTATTATGAGTAGGTAAACCTTTATACTGCCTAGTTTTTGGTTGAGCACTATGTTAGATTTGATGGTTTGACGAACTACTATTGATATTGGTTGATTTGATGTTATAGTAAAGTTTTTAATTGGTTTGGTCATAATATTGTTGAGTAATTAAATCTAGTTTATTATTATAATATTTATTCCACTTGTGTTTAATAATTTTTTATGATTGTTAGACACATGATTAGGTTGTTTACTTTGTGTTTTCAACTTGTTTGCGGTTTATGGTCGAAATAACCGTAGAAGTAATTTATAAAAATTTATTAGATTTTTATTGTTCTTTCACTAGAGAGACCGGGAGGTGATTTAGTGTTGTGTCATCATTTTCTTTTGTCGGTTTGGGTAATAATTGCACGGGAGTCGTTTTCTTCATTTTCATGAGGTTGAGGAGCTACGGAATGAGGCATATGATAGAAGTTGGGGGTATAAGGAGCGGACAAAGGAACGCCATGATAAACATATTAAGGGGCCCAAAGAGTTTAAGTGTGGGAATAAGATTCTTCTATATAATTCCCGGTTGAAGTTGTTTCCGGTTATGTTGAAATCTCGATGGGCTGGTCCGTTTGTTGTGAAGGAGGCATTTCCGTATGGAGCGGTTGAGATAGAGGCTGACGATGGACATTCTTGGAAAGTGAATAGGCATAGACTGAAGCATTATGTTGGAGGTCCACTTGGAGATCGTGAAGAGAAGGCGATCTACCATTATCCTCCTAGAGAGTAGAGAGGAGAACACACTCGGGACGTTGCCCGAGTTGTATAGTTTGTATAAAACTTAGTTGCATTATTTTCTTTAATTTTTATTTTTTTTATTCTGCTTTATTTTATTTTTCTTTGAGTCTTTTTAGTCCTTAGAGTCTGTTTGATGTCTGCTTTGGGTTGTTTTGAGTTTTATTTTGCAGGATTGGATTTTCTCGTTCGTACTCAATCTCCATTCGGGTGAGGATTTTTCTGAGCCTATCATATTGTAGAGGACACCCAGAAGCTTCGGCCGCGAATGAAATGCTATACGGTCGCCTTGGAACGAGACTTGTGATGATAACTGCATTATTACCAGGGGAGTCTGTTCCAATTTATTGTTTTATTTGCTTATATTTTTTTTATTTTTTTTTTATTTTATTTTATTTTTTTTATTCAGCTTTATTTTCTGTCTTTTTCTATTCCTACATTGGGGACAATGTAGATTTTAAGTGTGAGGATGGGAAATGACGTTTTCTTTTGGTTAAAAAAAAGTTTAAGTATGTTTTGAAAGTTATGTGTATTATCAAAAGTTGTTCAAGAGTAGCAAATGCTTGTGAAGAAAGTTATGTAATGAAAAATGCCAAAGAAGCATTCTCAAAGTTAGTAAAAGAGGCCAAAGTTGCACATACTAGACGGGACTTAGAGTTTACGTGTTACCAAGGGGATAGTGACTCTGAGGATACACTATTGGGGCTCGAAGGTTCTTAGTCAATAACTATAAAATTAGGAATTTATAGGACAAAGTCCAATAATATTTAGGAATAGCTCGTACGGCCCCCGCATGACCATTCATTCATCATATTTCACCGAGTGCATATAATTAGTACCATCAGCGAGTCCTTGGCTTATGGTGATTTGTCAAGCCAGTTTGCTTTGACTCTAGTTTTTCTGAGATGGGATAGGT
Organism: Bidens hawaiensis; assembly: GCF_021521415.1. Classification (NCBI taxonomy): domain Eukaryota; kingdom Viridiplantae; phylum Streptophyta; class Magnoliopsida; order Asterales; family Asteraceae; genus Bidens; species Bidens hawaiensis. The sequence continues at coordinate 1,857,914 of NW_027491277.1, forward strand.
GTAGCTATGGTTTTTGAACTTAAAACGCTTAATGCAATTGGGGGCTTGATTGGCTGGTAGCTGGGTTTAAGTGGACAACAATATCGGCAATCACGGTTTTTGCGTTTATCTGTGCTTAAAAGATAACCTATATGTTTTGAAAACTAGTCTTTAATTCTGATTCCATTGGAAATTCTTTTTCAGGGACGAAAAAGGTTTAAGTGTGGGGATATTTGATATGGTTTAAAATATACATGTTATTATATAGATATTTCCTACATTTTCTAGTATTGTGAGCCAGTTTTTTATTCAATATATTTCTATTTGTCTCATAATTGGATTTTAAAGATTAAATTTTTAAATGAGCTAAATTAAAGTATTTATGCTAAATTTGAGACTACCATGGCATCAAAGTAATAACTGGTTGAATAAATGGCCACATACTTGGTGGAGTTTCATTTTCACATGCTTATTAAAGATAAAATTCAACGTTAACCATGTTCCAATTACTTATGAATTTTATTTCTTTACAAAGTGCAGGGGTGCTCGTTGAAATATTTCAAATGGGCTGATAGTTGGTGGTCCCACAAGAAAATAAAAAGAAAGAAAACAAATTAAAAACCCTACAAGAGATTATATATAAAGAGACGAGACAGCCAGGAAGAAGGATATATATTATTTTGGTTTTTGGTGGTGGTGGTTCACGTGAAGCCAGAGAGAGAGAATAATAATTTGATTGTTTGGTGTGCTACTTGGAGCATAAGTCAACAGAAGTTTGAGATTAATTACATTTTTCGTCTTGGGTGCGGCTGAAAAGTCAAACGAAGCAAACAAAACATAGAATATAATCTGTGTTGGTTTTTGGGTGGAGCTACTGTACGAGGAAGCCAAAGAGGGCGAAAAAGAAAGAAAGTTAGGTTTGTTTTATTAAACATTTATTATGAATTACTTTTATGAATTCTATTCTATATTTGTTTCATACTTTATTATGAGTAGGTAAACCTTTATACTGCCTAGTTTTTGGTTGAGCACTATGTTAGATTTGATGGTTTGACGAACTACTATTGATATTGGTTGATTTGATGTTATGGTAAAGTTTTTAATTGGTTTGGTCATAATATTGTTGAGTAATTAAATCTAGTTTATTATTATAATATTTATTCCACTTGTGTTTAATAATTTTTTATGATTGTTAGACACATGATTAGGTTGTTTACTTTGTGTTTTCAACTTGTTTGCGGTTTATGGTCGAAATAACCGTAGGAGTAATTTATAAAAGTTTATTAGATTTTTATTGTTCTTTCACTAGAGAGACTGGGAGGTGATTTAGTGTTGTGTCATCCTTTTCTTTTTTGGGTTGGGGTAATAATTGCACGGGAGTGAGTTATCCTAGGTCCCTAAGATTACTGTGATACAAGTTGTGTTCAAGTTAATTAAAAATACCCTCTTTATATTAATATATATTGTATTCGAAGAGACCGGGAGGTGATTCGGGTTTTCGGGTACCATAATATTATAAGGAAAGGTGAGACCGGGAGGTGATCCAAACCTTTAACAATTGAGCTTCACATGTCGTTAGAGTTCTAGGGTGTCGTTGGTGAGGCCGAGAGGCGATCTAGCGTATTTTAGTGGTCTTTAATGTCATATTTTTTATGATATTGTTTTTCAACCAAGTCAAGTTCGTTAACTATTTATTTAACTAGTATGATTCCATTACCTAGGTAGTCGTTTCTCATATTTGTTTTTAAACCCGATTTTTATAAAATATTATTTTTAGTTTAAATTTTAATTAGTTAAGTATTATTAGTATAAATAATATAAAAAAATCTAAAAATCAAAAGAAGGTCTAGGTTAGTAATCTTTTAAGTTTAATAATAAGAGTTTACCCATAGTGTCCAAGGTTCGATATCCGTTCTTACTTTCTAGCTACATTGCATCCGGTACACTTGCCGATTGTGTGTGGTTTTTTGGTGAATTCGGTAAAACTTGGTTTTTAATATTATATACGTTTTTCACACATCAACGTGCAATACGTGTGGGAAGGTGCACGGTGGAGAGTGCAAGTGGGGTACTGGTTCGGATGTGTGTCACAAGTGTGGAAAGGCTAATGATGGAGAGTGTAGGCTTGGGACAAATGCCTGTTATAAGTGTGGGAAGGTGGGGCATTATGCTAATGAATGTGATGTGAAACCCGCATGCTACAAGTGTGATAAGACGGGTCATATGGCAAGGGAGGGTACTGATGGTGGAGCTGGAGGTAGTGGAAAGAAGGATACCGATCAAGCTAGGCCAAGGACTAGAGCCTACATGCTGACCCAGGAACAGGGTAAACAGATTCCGGATGTTGTAACTGGTACGATTTTAGTAAACGATATTTCTGCTTCAGTATTATTTGATTCGGGTGCGAATAAGAGTTTCGTAGCTACACCATTTAGTAAATTAGCTAAAATGAAATGTTGCCGAGTGGCTGAAACTTTTATAGTAGAAACCGCTAGTTACGCTTCGGTTAAAATAATGAAAATGGTTAAGAACTGTAAGATAGAGTTAGAGGGACATGATTTCCCGGTTACCTTGTATGTTATGACCTTAGGAGGGTTCGATGTAGTTTTGGGAATGGATTGGTTGTCTGAGTACAAAGCTCAGATAGTGTGTAAGAGTAGGATAATAAGGTTAAAGTCTTTGGATGGTAGTGCGGTGACGGTGTATGGTGATAAGGAAAGTTCTGGGCTTAATGTCATTTCGATGATAAAAGCCGAGGGTTTGTTAAGGCGAGGGTGTGGTGCCTACCTGGCGTATGTTGTCAACGCTATGGCCGAGGCGAAAGAGATGAAAGATGTTCCTATCGTGTGTGACTACCCAGAAGTATTCCCTGAGGATCTTCCGGGGTTGCCACCGGAGTGTGAGATAGATTTTCAGATAGATTTAGTACCAGGAGCCCAACCCGTCGCGAAATCGCCTTACCGTCTAGCACCGTCTGAGATGAAAAAAATGATGTCCCAACTGCAAGAACTCCTCAACAAGGGTTTTATTAGACCAAGTGTTTCCCCGTGGGGCGCACCAGTGTTGTTCGTGAAGAACAAGGATGGAAGTATGAGAATGTGTATAGACTATCGCTAGTTGAACAAGCTTACGGTAAAGAATAGATATCCTTTGCCAAGGATTGATGATCTGTTTGACCAACTGCAAGGTTCAAGTTGGTTCTCACGAATAGATCTTAGATCAGGCTATCATCAGCTGAAGGTGAAAGAGGCAGACATCCCTAAGACAGCGTTTCGGACGCGGTATGGACACTACGAGTTCTTCGTGATGTCATTTGGTCTAACGAATGCTCCCGCAGCATTTATGGACATGATGAATAGGGTGTGTCGGCCAATGTTGGATAAGTCAGTAATCGTCTTTATCGACGATATATTGATCTATTCCAAGAGCGAGTCCGATCATGCTGACCATCTGAGAAAAGTATTAGAGACTCTGAAGAAAGAGAAGTTGTACGCTAAGTTTTCGAAATGCGCATTCTGGTTGCGAGAAGTGCAATTTCTAGGTCACGTGATCAATCCTGAAGGGATTACCGTGGACCCAGCCAAGATTGAGGCGATAACAAACTGGTAGACTCCACAGAATCCGACTGATATACGAAGCTTCCTAGGGTTAGCTGGCTACTATTAGAGATTCATCAAAGGTTTCTCCAAGATAGCCGCACCGTTGACCGGTATGAGCCGAAAGTCGATAGTATTCAGTTGGGGTGAGTTTCAAGAAGAAGCTTTTCAGGAGTTAAAGAAGAGACTGACGCAAGCTCCAATCCTTGCTTTACCCGATGGTGACGAGTATTTGGTTGTTTGTACTGATGCTTCGCATCGTGGGTTAGGTTGCGTGTTGATGCAACGAGGAAAGGTGATAGCTTACGCGTCTAGACAGTTGAAAGTCCATGTAAGTACTTATCCGACGTATGATTTAGAGCTAGCAGCAGTAGTGCATGCCTTAAAGATATGGAGACATTATCTGTATGGTACTAAGTGTACCATTTACACAGATCATAAGAGTTTAAAGTACTTCTTCGAGCAGAAGGAATTGAACATGAGGCAGACAGAGAAGGTGGTTGGAGTTGATTAAGGATTACGACTGCGACATTAAGTAATATCCTGGTAAAGCAAATGTGGTACCCGACAAGCTAAGTCGTAAGAACGAGGAAGTCATTGCAACAGTAAAGTCATACCAGTTGATTATGAATTCAAGTATGTTTGATGAAATCATCAAAGTACAGTCTGAAGTGTTGGTAGATGAAGGGCTAGTGAAGAAAGAAAGGATTTTCGGTCAGAAAGACGAGTTGATGGAAAGCACTCATGGTGTTAAGACTAGGTTTGACCGTATGTGGATTCCACGCCCTGGAGACCTCAGATATCGAATCTTAGAGGAAGCACATAAGTCAAGATATTCGATTCATCCAGGAACCACGAAGATGTACCAAGATTTGAAAGGAGAGTACTGGTGGCCAGGCATGAAGAATGATGTAGTAGATTATGTCAATAAGTGCCTAACTTGCTTGCAAGTCAAGGCAGAGCACCAGAAACCTAATGGAAAGATACAGCCTCTAGAGATACCAGAATGGAAATGGGAACACATCACCATGGATTTCATAACTAAGTTACCTCGTACAGCTAAGCATCATGATACCATCTGGGTGATAGTGGACCGTTTGACCAAAAGTGCTCACTTTCTACCCATACGAGAGGCCATCTCGTTAGAAACGTTAGCAAATTTGTTCATAAAAGAGGTTGTGGCCAAGCATGGAGTGTCGTTATCGATCGTGTCTGATAGAGATATTCGATTCACTTCGAGGTTTTGGAAGAAGTTCCATGAAGCTATGGGAACGAGATTGAACATCATTACGACGTATCACCCTCAAACCGATGGACAGTCTGAAAGGACGATCCAAACCCTTGAGGATATGCTACGTGCTTGTGTTTTAGACTTTGGAGGAAGTTGGGATGATCATCTGCATCTAGCAGAGTTCTCCTATAACAAAAGCTACCGTTCAAGTATTGGTATACCACCGTTTGAGATGCTCTACGGTAGACGATGTAGGACCCCGGTGTGTCGGGGAGAGATTGGCCAGAAAGAGATGGGAAGCCTAGAAGTTGTGCAAGAAACTTCTTTAAAGTTCGATCAGATCAAAGCAAGAATGAAAGCAGCTCAAGACAAACAGAATTCGTATGCCGATAAGCGGCGATGACCGATTGAGTTTAACGTTGGTGACAATGTGATGCTTAAGGTCTCGCCTTGGAAAGGAATTATCCGTTTTAGAAACAGGGGGAAGTTGAGTCCGAGGTACATTGGACCGTTTTAATTTATAGATCGTGTAGGTGAAGTGGCTTATAAGCTAGACTTGCCAAAAGAATTAGAAGGAATTCATTCAACCTTCCATGTTTCTCACCTAAGGAAATGCCTAACTGATGACACGTCTCATGTGCCATTAATGGACATTGAGGTTGACGAACAGTTGAACTATATTGAACAACCGATCGAGATAGTTGACCGCAAGGAGAAGCAGCTTTGTCACAAGGTTATACCTTTAGTGAAAGTGATATGGAAGCATCGCAAGGGTTCAGATGCTACTTGGGAAGCTGAGGATGAGATACGCTAGTTTTACCCGAATTTGTTTATGTAATAGTTAGGTTTCAGGGACGAAACCTCTTTAAGGAGGGAAGACTTGTAACATCCTACTTTTGGTTATATTAATAAAATAAATTTCGTCTATTTTATAGTGGGTCGTTATCGGTGTAGATAAATAGAATACGAGTTGAGCTAGTGTTGGGTAAACGGATATGGGTTATGGACTTGGGTTAGGAAAGAAAGAAGGAAAGACCATGGGCTTAAGCCCATGATCCATAAATATATTAACCCTTAATCACCATTTAATTCCTCATTTACACATATTCCATACACCATCAAAACACACACTTAAGCTTTCTCTCTAGTTCTCTCCTTCTCTAGCCGAAACCAAGAAAGAATCCGAGCACCGACCCGAGGTAATGATAGTTTAATATTGTATGAGCTTAACCCGTTAGATATAGCCACGAAACGATGAGCCAACACCGTTAAACCGTTTAAGTCACGAGATCCGTGTGGAATCGGGTATAAACCGAACCTATGATGAGCTTAGGGGCCACCCTAGCTCAGATCTGGATCGAACGGGACGAAAAACGGTGAAAAACAAGTTAAATCTCGTTTTTCCGACAAGTTCGCGGTTTTCCGGCGGCTTTCCGGCGGCGGCGCCGGAAAAGTTAATACGAGGTAAAGAATGTCAGGGAATGTTTTGACATTCCCTGACCTAACCCTAGTTCGTTATGGGAACTTAACGAAATGAAGGGTGGTTCGTTAGTAAATTCGCATAAGGGGGCACGGCGAACTAGCTCTAGTTCGTCTCTGATTCGTTAGGGGAAAGGGGTAATGAATTACCTTGGATTCGTTATGACCAGTTCGTTAAGGTCCAATTCGCTATATGGACCAGTTCGTGAAAGGGTCCAATTCGTCATAAGGACCAGTTCGTTATAATGCTTGATTCGTTACAAAGCCAGATTCGTTATAATCATTAATTCGCTATGAACTCCCATTCGTTAAGGACTGAATAGCGAATTAGAAGTTTAATAAATGACAGAACAGTCCCTGGACTTAGAAAAAGAATGATTTAATTACAAAGAAGCCCTTGAACTTTTTAAGTTAGCAAATTTAATAATTTAATTTTCTAATGGAAAATGTGTTAAGACAGTTATTGTAAATAAAATTTTTCCAAGCTGACCTGGCAGCTCGACCCCAACCAGGGGCAGCCCCTTGGACACTGCTTGGGGCTGCCGCCCCTAGACCCCGCTGCCAGGGGCGCTGCCCCCGGACCCCCGTTCGTTGAGGGTAATAATTATATTAGAAAAGCGAGATGAGTAGTGATAGTTAATTGATGCATGTAATTATTATACGGTTAGCCGTGCCCAACTGAAGAAGGGAATAACAATTAACGGTGAACGTAACCGACTTCAGGTGAGTTTCTAGCCCCATTCCTTGTTACGTTTTCGGGGCTGTGTGCATACTCGATGTGATTAGTTAATACACTTATCCTAAGTGATAAGTGTATGCCATATATGTATTATGAGAAATGTATGAATGGTTTCTTGCCGGTACATGAACGATCTTCGGAATTGCATGTACTGCCAGGAAATGGTTGATGTTATATGTATGTTGTAATATGAAGAATGAATGATGTATGTATATGCCAAACTTACGATTATGTATATAGAAAGTATGTTAAGGAGGTATGGAATAAAGGGTACCGGACCCTAATAATATCCGAGGATGGAGGGTACCGGACCCTAATAATATCCGAGGATGGAGGGTACCGGACCCTAATAATATCCGAGGATGAAGGGTACCGGACCCTAATAATATCCGAGGATGGAGGGTACCGGACCCTAATAATATTCGAGGTATGTAGGGCGAATGCTCTTTATAACGTAAGGTTAGATATGATTGCGTATGATGATTGATGGACAGGTTAAGTATGTAATGCGTACCCTCGGGCACGTATATGTGTATGTAAAGTAAGTGATGTGATTAACTAGAACTCACTCAGCATAGCTGACTTTTAGTATGCACGCAGGCAAATAGGTTGAGGCAGATCGCGTGATTGAAGACACATGGCATGGAATCGAAGAGACTGGCATCTCGAAGAAATGTTGTGATGTTTTAAAGACTTTGTTTTGTTTTAAATGACTATGAATGTTTTTATAAGACAAGATTTGAAGATTATGTAATATATTATGGTTGAAGTTTTAATGCCCCGCGAATGTTTTAATTAACTCTGATATTAAGAACCGTGTTTATGAGTAAATCCAACACCAAAGTAGGGCTACCGGCAACGAGGCTTTACATGAGTCATCTCTAACAAAATTGATGGCGCTTCTTCAGCACTAAATCTGGGCTCTACCATAACTGTTTTATCTGCAACATCATGGTGTTTTTCTTTTGTTGTGTTACACTTCTCCAACAAGGAAGCCCATTCATTTGCTTTACGATGCAGAATTTCACTCGTTGGACATTTCTGAAGAGCATCTTTCAGGTACGACTGGATTTTTTTGAATGATTCTTCAAAGGCCTTGAATTTTTGACACTATTTGCTCTTCATTGTTTTTTTCACATGTGTCTTCATTGAATTTCAAAGTCTCATCACTGTTCTTCATTGCTAGTATTTCAGACCAACCCATTGTTTTGTCAACTTGTAGTTGTGATGGTAGAAAACCGTGTAAGTAACATTGACTATCGATCCACATTTTATCTTTATGTCCTTCTGATGGTTTGATGAAGAATTGTCCCCATGATCCGCACTATCTGTTGTGTTATCTTTAGGATCATCATTATTAGTTGGGGTGTTTTGTGCTTCTTCTTCTTCTTCAATACCATCTACGAGATTGATTTCTTGGTCTTCTTCAATCCAATCAAGTGCTTCATTAAGTAGGATGTCTTTGTCTTTTTCTTCAACCCAATAAACTTCCTTGTCTGTTGTTTTGACTTTGTTGTTGTGTTTTTTTCTTTCCAACTTTATCCCCCTTTTTTGCTTTCTCAGCTAACCTTCCCTCTTCGTAGGCTGAAATGTCCAACTTATCTTCAAATGTTTTTAAAGTCACATAGTTGATTTCTCTAAAAGAGAATGCTTCATGTTGTTCAACTTGATATGGTCTTGTTGTCTTGTATGCATATAAAATCTGTTGTTACAATAACATTTATGTTAGTAAAATGTAAACTAAATGCATTTAGTTATAATCATAGTATTTTTAATTTATCATTTTTCTTTTTTAAAACATAAAGCTTAGATATCATACCGCTAGCACTCCAAGAGGCCCACTAAAGTGTTTCTCATCTCCAGACCATGCTTTTCTTGTACACTTTAAACACCTTAAGACATACTCACACCAGTTGAAATTTCTAACATCTATTGTACTTTTAAGTGATGTCAAAAACCTTTGGTTAACACCACTACTTTGCATGGCCTCTCCCATAATGAACATTCTTCCCGCATCAGTTCAGTTTTCTAATGTTGTGATCAATCGTGAAACAGATAGTGTTTTAACTATTTTTTTGCTGAATTGGCCTCTCCATAATTTGACTATTGGGTGATGCACTTTCGGTTTGTTTTTCTCAACTACTTGTAATTTTCCAAGTGGTATTTGAAATACCTCTTTGATCAATGTTGTTGTGATCTTTATCTTCTGATCCCCAATATTTAATATATCAATTTCTGCATCAAAATTCTTGACCAACCAATAACCAAATGCACAAGGTACTAAATGCAATTTGATAGAAAGAATGCTTTCAAAGCCAATATCTCTCACAACTTGTTTCTGTGTTGCTTATAACTTCTCTAAGAATGTTAATAGGTTGTCTACTGAACATCTTGCTTTAATGCTTTTCCCATCATTATCAAAATACATTTGTTGTGTTTCTAATGTTGGATCTTGATTTCCATCAGCTGTGTTAACTTTCGGAGGTGCGGTAACAAAATCATCATCTAAGGAAATACAAAGAATTGTGTTTAGACACAATTATAGAGAATTATGAAATACTTGAAAATATATTTAATTCACCATTTGTGTTTTATATTTACCTGAATTTTTCTCTGGATTAAACAATTAAAGAGCTCCTGATGTGTTTTGTTGTTGTAAAACAAAGCCATCATCTTTTAATCGCACCTTCTTCTTCATCTTCTTTGTCAGCACCTTCTTAGTTTTTTTCTTTTTTTTTCCGATTCTTTGTTCTAGATGTTGTAGAATCATCATCTAGAATAATGTATGTAATTCAAATATAAAAGAAATATTATTTATAAAAATTAAGTAATAAATAACAAGTCGAGCCCGAGCTTGAAACAACAACTTATATGCAGATCTCGAGCTTTAGAAAATAGATCGAAACGAGTCCAACTCAAGCTCTAGTAAGTCAAAATGACCCGACTCGGTCATTTACAACCTTAAGGACATTTCAAACATAAACACAATTACTAACTGGGCATTCGAATATAAAACACAATTAATAAATCAACATTTGAACATACAACACAATTACTACAATTACTGAGCACTAAGACATAAAAAACAATTACTGACATAAAACACAATTACTAACTGAACATTCAAAATTAAACACAATTACTAAGTAAACATTTGAACTTAAAACACAATAACTTAACACCAAAGACATAAAACACAATTATTAACTGAACATTTGAACATAAAACACAATAACTGAACATTTGAACATTAAACACAAATACTAAACACTCAGGCATAAAACACAATTACTACTTACTGAACATTCAGACATAAAACACAATTACTACTTACTAAACACTCAAACATAAAACACAATTACTACTTACTCAACACTAAGACATAAAACACAATTACTCACCGAACACTAAAACATAAAACACAATTACTCACTGAACATTAAAAAGTAAAACACAATTACTTACTGAACACTAAAACATAAAACACAATTAGACCTGAATGAATCAAAATTGCTGGAGCTCAATAGAACCTAACTGATTCTCAAAACTGATTCAAATTAGCAAACTAGAAAACATAAAATGTAAAAATAAAAATGAATTATAACCTGTTATGACAACACTTTTACGCTTTCTATAAACTTCATTCTTCGTTGTTATCTCTTCAACCGGTACAATACTCATATCAATGATCTCCTGTAATGGCTTCTCTGACACAATAGGGTTTTTAGAAGGTTTTTTGACTCGTAGGTAAACTTTCAAGTGTTCTGATGACGCCATAAGGTTTTTTGTAATGACGACATACAATCGATTACAGTTGTATTTGATTGAGTTGCAGTTTTCTCTAAATCGAATTTTAGGTTGTGTTTGGGGCAGATAGAAACAAGTGCCAATTTACTTAATTACCCTTCATAATCTCACGCGTGATGAAAATAAAGGAGTTTTTAAAAAAACTAATCCAAACCCTAGATTTCTAAAATATGTGGCTAGGATTGCTTGATGTACATAAAAAAATACATCTTTTCGGCATCAAATAATCTCTAAAAACTGCAATTTCTATCACATAACATAGCATAGAAGGCTACTTATCATAATAAAATTTAATTTCAGGTGAAACCAAGCCCCAAACAAAGAAACAAGCGAAAAGACGAAGAAAACACAAGAAAAAAAAAGAAACACACCCCCGTGCCTCAAGATACACGCCCCCATGCTTCTAAACATCATAAAAGACAAAAATCTACAAGAAAAGACAAAAACTGGGAACAAAAGCACGGGGCCGTGTCTCTCAACCACGGGGCCGTGGAAGTCTATCCGGTTTTCGCTTATAAAAACACACACTAACACTCACATAGAAGATTTAGTGAAGAGTTTGAAGGCTTGGAGGTCATCACCATCAATCATCATCATCAACCATCATCATAACCATTAAGAATGAGGATTCATCTACATTTGGTTAGATTGTTCTAGTTTAATCATGTGTTCATTGTCATCATCCATTTTAATGTTTATCACCATGCTCATTATGAGCTAAACTCCTTTTACCATCTAAAATCTATGAAGAAGCTTTGTTTTACTTGATAATTATACAAAACATGTGGTGTAGTCTAGTAAAGTACATGGCTATATTACAATTATCTTTAGATGAGAAATGTTTCACCATCTTAAATCACTAATTCAAAGTTGGTGGTTGTCAATTCTATTGGCAATCGTTCATGATCGATTCATGTTCTTGAAGATAGAAATACTTTTATACATTATCGAAACATGGATCCTTATATTGTACTTAGAAATGATGAGATATAAGTTATGATGTAGATCTCTAAGTCTTGTTAATCCGAAAATGGCTTTGCTTAGGATATCATGCTAGTTAAAGAAGACATATATTAATAGAATGTGTAATTATAACCTACATAAATCAACCAAGGGGAGGTTGTGTGAGTTAACTACAACCACCCGAAGTTGTTAGAATTGGTATTTGAGAAATCGAAGTCAATCCTAATCTTTCTACTTTACGAAACTACTTGCCAACTTAAATTGACATCATTGAGGTGGCATGACATTAGGAAATGGTGGACTTTAAAATGCGCATGTTACCTCCTTAGTGCCAAAGATGCTCACTTAAGGTTTAAGGAGCTATCTATCATATATTTCTATGACAAGTTTACCACATGTTTGAATATTAATTATCACTGCTAAAATGGAGTGGATTCTTGATCTTAGATGGTAACCTTCGTATAATTGAACAACTTGTTTAGAATCTCTAGTCTTGGTCACCTATATATTATATATAAATATTTATATTTTATAAAAAGTTCAAAAACTAACCCCAAAAATGATTAAAACCTCCGATTAAAGTAAAACAACGATTTATCATTAGAAGCATTTGTGTCCACGGATCGATACTTGGTTCTTACCAATACTATTCTAATATACGATAGGTACTGTCACACCCCGACCAAAGGCGGCGGAACATGCCGAGGTGTAACGATTGCCCATAAGCGCATGACACTATCTAAAGCGACAATATTTAACAAACTCATTTCATTTCACAACATCGAAAATGTCACATAACCAAATATTCATAAGTCAAATACAACAAAATATAGCAAAATATAGCAAATAAAATATTGTTCATTTTTGCTAATATCCTAACGGTATTTGTGTCATTTTCTTCACCGAACTCCATAATCAACCTAGATGCAAACCTGCAACATTTCATAAAATAAAGTTGTCAACACAAAGGTTGGTGAGCAATTCATAAGTTTGAACAATAGATATATAGTATGAAAAGCCACAAAACTAGTATACAAAACCATAAATAGTAGCTATAAACTTGGATAAATTGACAATCGCTAATAGAATTACGTTAGCGCCACCTAGCTACAAGGGATTGCCAAGTAGTCTAGGATTTAATAGAATATAGTTAATTGCATTACGTTAATGACACCTTGCTACGAGGGGATGCCAAGTAGTCTAGGATTTATAGATTCCACCAACCGAAAGCGATAAACACGTAGGCATATAAGCAACACCAAATCGAGCAATTATTCAAGTAAAGTATACAACAACGTTTGTGGTTTAAGACTCAAGTATAAAGCATTTGATTTAAATAAGTATGAAATGTCACCCCAAAACAAAATATAGAAAATGGGGTATGAAGTTACTCACGTTCAAGTATAAAACTTGATCGGTAAAAGATAAATAACCGGATGGATGAAGTTTAACGAGCAAGGCCTAAATGACAATAAAATCTTGGATTTAGAATGGTTGTCTTGAAGATTTTTAAATAAAATAATTGTTGCAAAAAGTAAACAATTAAAGTTCAAGGTTTAAAATGTAACTATTTAAGAATTTATAATAACAATCCTTTAAAAGTGTAAGTTTGCTCGAACCGGGTTAAAGTATCTAACCTTAATATTTACTTAACCAATGTTAAGTAATAAGGTGGGAAAAATGCTAAAATGCAAGTTCCTTTGGGACAAAGATACTAAAACGGGTTTTTAACGAGTGTTCGGGTTGTCGATTCGGGTCTTGACAAATGGTCAAACCCAAAGTCAACTTTCCAACATATTAATTGTTATGAGATAACTCATTAAAATATACTAACACTTAACCAAGTATGTAGATCTATTGTTTAGAACTAACAACGCACGTTAAGCGAGTGTTCGGTTTTGTCGGTCCAAACTATGTGATGAGATCAAGTTGGATCCAACAATTCCAAGTACTTAAGAAAATAATTAAAATCAGTGTGTAAACTATTTTTAAAGAAATATACAAGTCTTGATAGCTAAAAACACACTTGTGTGTCTTAAGCGAGTAAAAGTCGGTATAGTTCGGTTTGGTTCGGTCTCCATCTCACAAATAGTTCATAGATGGTTTCTACATGCCCAAATATCATAGAACTTGTATATTGGTTTATAAATGAAGAAAACTTAAATTTTACAACTAAAAGGTTAACTACAAGTCTTTTAAGCAAAAGTTTCGGTTTAGTTCGGTTTCCATCTCTCAACGAGTTCATAGATGGATTCCATATGCTTAATATCAAAGAACTTGTAAAAATGATTTTTGAAACTCAAATCTAGCAATAAACATGTTTAAACAACTATTTTAACAAAACTAGTAAACAAAAGTTTGGTTTCCGGTTTGGACTAGTTTCGGTTAAACCGAGGTTAGTCTTATACAAACCCACACCATGGAACTTGTAAGTAAGATGAACAAACTAAAAGGGTTAGAAGTTAGTCATAAGTGATATGTATAATAAGTTATGTGTGTGTATATATATATATCAAGAACACGAAGTCCTCCATGAAGCCTTGCCTTATGACATTCGAAACTTAACCAACCGGAGTCGGTGAAGTAACAAATAAAGGAAACAAGGGGTGTGTATTATATATATGTTGTACCACCATATTCAAGTGTTAGTAATATTAGATGAATAAGTTAAAATGAAAGACTATAGTTAGTTGACCTTAAAAAATCAAAATAACAAAATGTTGAAGATGAATACTTGGATTTGAGAGAGATTTTGGAGAAGATGAACAACCAAAATGGTGTATTGAGCCTTGCTTTTATAATGGTAAGAGTATGGTTCATACAAATAGGGTAAAGATGCATGTGATGGTTGAAATGGTCAAACAAGTTTTTGGTAAATGGCAATAATAGTCCCCAAAGTTTGGTTTAAGTCATTTTAAGGAGTTTAAAGGACCAAAAAGAATGTTTTCAAGACCCAACAAGTGTAAAACAATATTGTAACATAAAATCTATCATTTTGATTATATCATAAGCTTTGATTTACAAAATGGGTCAGTTTACATGATAAACGAATACAAACGAGACCCGAAATTGACGAATGTCACAGGTACACTTGCCTATTTTGTGTGTTTAGTCTTTGTAGAAATCACTTTTATAAATTTAAAACACGATCTTGTGCAAAAGCTAAATATCCAATCTATCATATTTATACAAGCTACACAGCACGCATCAAGTTTTTGACGCCGTTGCCGGGGACACGGTACGTTTCTAAGAAAGATCCAAGTTTTAGTTTAATAATTGTATATAATTGCACAAATATTTAACTTCTATTTTATTTTATCTTTATTTTTTTTACCAAATACTAAAATATATAATTTTACGGCTAGCCTACTCTTTACCTTTATTTACCTTACTTTACTCTAGCTTAATTAACTTAGACCTTAGTTTAGTTTACAATAGCTTAGCCTAACTCATAGTTTAACTTAGACTAACTTTAACTAACTTTTACTTTAGTGTTTAATTTTGCTTTAGTCCCATGTATGTCCTCTAATTTTGAGCCTGAGCTTGTTTCTCTAATTTCTGAACCGGAACGACTCTTTCGTCGACGAGCACGTAAACGGACTACAGAAACCGCCAAAGCAATCAAAGACGAATCAGTAGACGCCACCACATCAGGAGAAAATCAAACCGAAGAAATGATGGCGGCCTAGAACAATGAGCCGAACATGAGCCAGTATGCCAAGCCAACTCTTGAAGGTTACGGAAACGGAGTGGCTCCACCCGAAATTACCGAAAATTTCGAAATCAAATCAAGCACCATTCATATGGTGGAAAATTCAGTTCAATTTCATGGTCTCCTCGACAAAGACCCTCTTTTTCACATATCGCGATTCTTACAAATCTACGGAACCTTTAAAATCCAAAACTGTTCAGATGATCAAATCAAGCTTAAACTCTTTCCTTTCTCTCTAAGGGGCCAAGCCCTAGAATGGATAGAATCTATTTCCTCTGGTTCCATCACCACTTGGGACCAGATGGTTGAACAGTTTATCCTCAAATATTATCTGCCTAATAAAACTGCCAAATATCGAGCCAGCATTACCAGATTCCGGACCGATGATAATGAATCGTTACACGCAGCATGGGAGAGATACAAAAGTCTTCTGAGAAGATACCCACATCATGAACTGACCGTATGGTTACAAGTACAAACTTTCTTTGACGCACAATCCAGTCAAAACAAGCAGGCCATCGACCAAATAGTTGGTGGAGACCTGGGATCCAAATCACCTAACAAAGCATTTGAAGTCTTGGAGAAAGCCGCAAAGAAGAGTTTCGCTTACAACCCACCAAGATCTACACCTACCCATAAAGGAATACATCACGTCGATTCTAACACTCTTGTCACAGCACAGCTTGAAGCCCTTACTAAAAAATTTGAACAACTTCAAGCCGAGCTATCAAAAACCAGACTCAACAGTGACACTTGTGGAGGAAATAATAAGACGAGTGACTGTAAACAAGTCATCATAGCTATGGAAGAAGTCGATTTCATCGCTCGACAGAACAACGCTTTCAGCAATAACTACAATCCAGGATGGAGAAACCATTCGAATTTCAACTGGAAATACGGAGGTAACACTCAACCTTTACTCGGATTCGAAAAAAGACCGATAAATCAATCCTTCCAACCAAAACCTCAATTCAAAGATCAAAGTTCTAGTAGCCATCAAAACCCAAGCTACTAGAAGATCGAAGAGATGTTAATCCAACTCATGACTAAAACAAACGAAGCAGAAAAGAAGGCCTACTCAAGAGCTGTTGATATCAGCGGAGTGTTATTAAAACATGAAGCCGATCTCAAAAGTCAACAAGCATCACTTCAGAATCTAGAAACTCAAATCGGACAAATTGCCCGACAATTATCCGAAAGACCACCTGGCAGTCTTCCAAGAAACACAATCACCAACCCAAATGCGACAGCTAACTCTGTTACACTCAGAAGCGGTACAACCACTGTTGCCTCACCAACTTCAGAATAGTCATGGAAAAGGAGTCTCCTGATGAAACACGGGAAAGACTGACCCCAACGGGCACCGTACAACCCAAGGAGCCAATCCGAACTTATGTTCCCCCTATTCCATACCCAGGAAGGCTAAAGCAGGAACGATTGGAAGCTCAATACGGGAAGTTTTTAGAACTCTTCAAACAACTCCATATCAACATCCCTTTTGTCGAAGCCATCACTCAAATGCCAAAATACGCCAAGTTTCTCAAAGAAGTGCTGACAAAAAAAAAGGAAGCTGGAGGAACTCTCACATGTCACTCTGAGTGAAGAATGTTCAGCAGTCCTCCAAAGTAAGCTGCCAACGAAAATGACCGATCCAGGGAGCTTTACTATCCCTTGTCTTATAGGAAATTTATCTGTTAGCAATGCCCTGGCTGACCTAGGAGCTAGTATTAATTTAATGCCCTATGTGGTTTTTGAAAAACTAGGGATAGGAGAACCAAAGCCCACCCGCATGAGCATTCAATTAGCTGACCGATCCATTAAATATCCTCGGGGCATTGTTGAAAACATGCTTGTTAAAATTGACAAATTTGTTTTCCCAGTAGATTTTGTGATTTTAGACATGGAGGAAGACAAAAGTGTACCTCTGATTTTAGGAAGACCCTTTTTAGCCACCGCAAAGGCTATTATTGATGTTTGCACCGGCAAGCTCACTCTCAGGGTCAATGACGAGGCAATCACTTTTGACATAGGAAAATCTATGCAATATCCGCAACATCACGATGACACATTATATTGTGTTGACATCATAGATTCCATCGTAAGTTTCTATATGTGAGATTCCTCCATTAATACACAGCTAGAAACACAAGTCTTAGACAAAACACTCAACATACCCATGTTAGAAAACGAAAATACCAATGAAAATTATCAGGAAGCATCAGAAGTAGTATATGAGATTACTGAACGCAATGAAAAATCAAAACCATCAATCGAAGAACCACCAGCCTTAGAGTTAAAAGAACTACCAAAACATCTCA
Source organism: Bidens hawaiensis (assembly GCF_021521415.1). Classification (NCBI taxonomy): domain Eukaryota; kingdom Viridiplantae; phylum Streptophyta; class Magnoliopsida; order Asterales; family Asteraceae; genus Bidens; species Bidens hawaiensis. The sequence goes on from NW_027491277.1 coordinate 1,875,738, forward strand.
AATACGCCTTTCTAGAAAAAGACTCTCAACTCCCAGTAATTATTTCATCTCACCTTTCTAAAGAAAAGAAAGACGAACTTCTTAAGGTTCTCAAGAACCATAAGAAGGCCATCGCATGGAAGATCATGGATATCAAGGGCATCAGCCCTCCTTTTGAAATCACAAAATTCTCATGGAGGAAGAATACAAACCTGTGGTCCAACATCAAAGACGTCTCAATCCCAACATGCAAGATGTGGTGAAAAAGGAAGTAATCAAACTACTTGACGCCGGATTAATCTACCCAATCTCGGATTCACCTTGGGTTAGTCCCGTTCAAGTAGTACCCAAGAAAGGAGGAATGACGGTCGTAATGAACGAGAAGGACGAACTGATACCAATGAGAACCATCACAGGCTGGCGAGTTTGCATTGACTACCAGAAACTTAATGACGCCACAAGAAAATATCATTTTCCACTTCCTTTCATCGATCAAATGCTTTAGCGATTATCTGGAAAAATGTTCTACTATTTTCTTGACGGATTTTCCGGATACTTCCAAAATCCCATTGCTCCTGAAGATCAGGAGAAAACCACCTTTACATGTCCATATGGAACCTTCGCTTACCGAATAATGCCATTTGGATTATGTAATGCTACAGCCACCTTCCAACATTGTATGGTGGCCATCTTTCATGAAATGATCGAAAACTTTATGGAAGTCTTCATGGACGACTTCTCAGTCTTTAGAGATTCCTTCGATCATTGTTTAAACAACCTTGACAAAATGTTAACCAGATGTGAAGAAGTAAACCTAGTGCTCAACTGGGAAAAATACCACTTTATGGTAAAGGAAGGCATTGTTCTCGGTCACAAGATCTCTCAAGAAGGACTAGAAGTGGATAGAGCCAAAATAGAGACCATATCCAAACTTCCACCACCAACTTCAGTCAAAGCCATCAGAAGTTTTCTAGGTCACGCAGGCTTCTACCGCCGCATCATAAAAGACTTCTCAAAAATTTCTAGACCTATGACCAAACTTCTAGAGAAAGACGCACCATTCGTCTTCTCTGAAGAATGTGTTAAATCATTCAATATATTAAAAGACAAACTTGTCAATGCACCGATCATGACTACACCCAATTGGACCCTTCCATTCGAAATCATGTGCGATGCAAGTGACTTTGCAGTTGGATCCGTACTCGGACAACGCAAAGAAAAACACTTTCACCCTATCTGCTATGCTAGTAAAACTCTTAACGATGCACAAGAAAACTACACCACAACAGAAAAGGAGTTGTTAGCAGTAGTTTTTGCTTTTGAAAAATTTAGATCCTACCTAGTTCTTTCCAAAACCATAGTCTACACCGACCATGCCGCAATACGTTACCTATTCAACAAGCAAGATGCCAAACCCAGACTTATCCAATGGATCCTACTACTCCAAGAGTTCGACATAGAAGTCAAAGACAAAAAGGGAGCAGAGAATGTCGCCGCAGACCACCTCTCACATTTAGAATGCCCAGCTTCAGAAGAACGCCACAAGAAAATTATCAACGATAATTTCCCACATGAAATTCTCATGCGCATTCAAGCGGTCATAGAGGAGAAAGACGAAAGTCCTTGGTATGCCGACTTCGCAAACTACCTAGCTTGTAGAATCCTAAGAAAAGGACTTACTCGTCAACAGCGAAAGAAATTCTTCTCCGACCTTAAGTTTTACTTCTGGGAAGATCCATACTTGTTTAGGATAGGCGCAGATCAAGTTATTCGTAGGTGCGTAGCAGGCAAGGAAGCCTTAGATATTCTCAAACACTGCCACGAAGGACCTACTGGTGGGCACCAAGGTACCGCCACTACGGTCAGGAAAGTATTTGTAGTAGTCGATTACGTATCTAAATGGGTAGAGGCACAAGCTCTTCCCACTAACGATGCTCAAGTGGTTGTAAGATTTCTGAAAAGGTTATTTTCACGATTCGGCATTCCAAAGGCCCTAATCAGCGACAGAGGTACCCACTTCTGTAACGCTCTAATGGACAAAGTCTTAGCGCGATATGGGGTTCACCACCGACTGGCAACACCATATCACCCTCAGACTAGTAGGTGAGTGGAGGTCTCAAATCGAGGAATTAAAAGGATTTTAGAAAGAACTATAGGAATGAATCGCAAAAATTGGGCAGAAAAGTTAGATGATGCTTTGTGGGTGTCACACCCCCATCTTAGGCCTAGGAGTGTGATCAATAGTTGGTACCATATTTGTAAATAAATCAGAGTTACGGGTTATTAGCGGAAGACTTTATAAAACATGTGGTAATAAGTTATAAATATTTACAATACAAAAGATGAGACAAAAGTCTCGCTTAAGTTTACTTGTTTATAAGTTTACAAAAAAAAAACATTATATTTAATATTTAAACAAAAATATCCGAGCCATCGGATTCTTGAGCCCTTCGTCCTTCAAGCTCTAATCTTGGTTACCTGCAAAATATTAAAAATACGTCAGCAACGAATGCTGGTGAATATGCTGGCGCTAAAATATTTTCTTTTACTTAATTACCCCTCGAGACCACGTAAGTCCCGACCCATCTTGGCTTAGAAATAATCAAGTTGAAACAATATCATTATAAACTCGAGTCTCTACTCTAGGTCACCTCAGCAAAACATCACAGCGTTTCGACATAACTTAGGTACCATCAATATACACATGGTCAGTCTCACTCGGACGTAACTTAGGTCCGGCCCATCGTGGCTGGAGGTCATGACCAAGCGTGATGCGATGTGCCCACCGCATTTTACCACATATGTAAGGATCCAGACAAACATATACTACAGCCTGTGGGCTAGTCTTATACTCTTATTTACAATGTTTTTAGAGACACTTAGTCCCATGTAAAGTTTTACACGTAACAAGTTGACTCGTTTTGAAAACAAGTTTGTAAAAGTGGGGCGTATTCACCTTTTGTTTGGGATCGGCTTCAAACACCATCCTTGGGTCTTTCCCTTGCTATCTCGCACCTATAGTACAAGTATAACTTTTGTTAGTCGGATACACGATCCGGCTTAAGACCTTTAGTCTTATTTATCTCGATGAACCTTTAGTTCAAAATCTCTTTTTACTTTAAAACCTTTAGTTAAAAAGTAATCTTTATAAACCTTTAGTTTATTTATAAAAACCCTACGTTTCTTCTTCTTTAAGAAACGTATTCTTTTCTTTTATTATTTAAGAATACTCATTATACTTAAATAATATTTTATAACAAAGAATTATATATATTCACATGTATATACATTTATATTTCTTTCTTTTATTTTCTTTGTTATTTACTTTCTTTTTATTTTGAAGCATCGAGTATAATTTCGACTTAGGGCATTAAGCCTTTATAATATTTTATTATTATTTTATTCGGGCATTATGCCTACCTTTTCTTGACTTAAAAAACCCTACACACTCGGGCAGCACTTCGACTCCATTTTCCTTATCAACCTTTCTTGATCAATACCCTCTCTTTGGCACGCTTATTGAGACGCCAACTGTTCACGACACGCACTTCGTTGCACCAACACTTCTTAAAAAGGAACGTTGGGAATGTGGTACGGAAATCGAGGTAATGGGTATGGAATACGAGGAATCGGGGAACGGATTTCGAGGTGGATCGAGGGCACGTTTTCCAATGTCTAGAGAGAATGAATTGATGTTTGGTGTGAAATGTGAAGACCCGGACCTTGCTATTTATAGAGCTGATTTTGGATCCCATCACGGTACGCGATGGGTTCCTTGGCTAACCTGTCATGTATCGCGATGTAGGTTGCAAGAGTCACCCAGTAGACCTGCCACGTGGCGACACGTGGCAGGCATTGTGCCACGTGGCGGACGTGTTGCCACGTGGCGGCAGACGATGCCACCGTGTGCCACTTGGCACAGGTGTCACAACGTGTCAGACTACCCTATCGCGGTACGCGATGGGTATCCCCTCTGATCCGTCGCGTATCGCGATGGGTCAGGAATACCAGAATTTTCATTTTAGCCCCTAGAGTTTGAAAATTGACGGATTTGGTCACTTGACTTTTGAAACTTGACATTTTTTTGGCTCGAAATTTCCGTGATGTTACAGTGGGCCCTCAAAGCGGCTTACAAAACCCCCCATAGGAACGACACCCTTCAAACTCGTTTACGGGAAAGCATGTCATCTACTAGTAGAATTAAAACACAAAGCCTATAGGCTCTCAGAGCAGTAAACTTTGATCTAACATCCGCTGGCATAAACCAGAAAGATCAAATTCATAAGCTCGAGGAACTGAGAACATTGGCCTATGAAAATTCCTGGTCTTACAAGAAAACGACTAAACGCCTGCACGACGCCCATTTAAAAGGAAACAAGAAATTCCAAATTGGTGACCATGTATTGTTATAACACGCTCGTTTACGTCTTTTCCCAGAAAAATTGAAATCTCGATGGACAGGTCCATACAAAGTTGAATCATTTTTTGACTATGGGACGGTTGAGATCTCAAATTCAAATGGACAAAAGTTCAAAGTGAATGGACATCGATTAAAGCCATATATCGATGGACCATTTGAAGAAGTTCTGGAGGTATTGGCCCTCCAACTCCCTGAATAGGAAATCAAGGAAACAAGGTCTGGCCAAGACCTTCACAAAACAAAGCCTTGTAAATACGTACTTAACAAAAAAAAAACTAAAAGGCTAAAAACACGGGAGCGTGCTTCCAAAAGCACGGTCCCGTGCCAAAAATCGTGGACCGGAATCTTCACTGCAAAAATCTTAGTCAGACTGGTTTGTAACAGAATTGTTAGAACAAAGACACGGGCCGTGCTTAGATTACTGGTTGGCTATAAAAGGCACCTTGTGTCATTGCATTCCTTGCACCAACCAAAAAAAAACCAATAGTCTCTGAAAATTAAACATGCTAACTGAGATGAGTGAAGCAATCCCCATTTCCCGACACCCGAGAAACGATGCCCGCCATGTTTCTAAAACCGAGCTTCTCTTGAAACTTCAAGAACTTGTCAAAGAGCTCACCGAAATGAAACTCATTGCTGAGATGCGCCTCATTCAAGTCACCGAGTCAGTGGAAAATATGAAAATGGAACTTCGAGACATCAATGAACAACTCCAGTTTCAGGTTCTTGGTTTCACGTACTTTCCACCACCAGACCATTCGGAGGAGGGGAGCCTTTGGGAGAAATCTAGGAAACTTAATTTTCTACTTTTATGTGTAAACAAGTGCATTACGAACAACGTGTTAGGATTTCGGGATTAACCCGTATATTTTCTTATTTTTAGGAAAACCGGTCTTATCCCGTATTTGTTTTAGGACTTTTTAAATTTTAATGAAAAGTAATTTTTAGATGACTAAACTTCTAAAATAGAATACTAAACATCATTCTAAAAATTCCAGCTCTCACATTTTGCTGAAAATTACAAGAAAATTATATGTGACAAAAAGCACGGGCTGTGCTTCCCTAAGCACAAGGCCGTGGTCACCATAGAATCTTCAGCATGATACGCGCTGACTCCGTACAATTATCTGACTCAGAAAAAATTTTCCCCTAGTAGCACGGGGCCGTGCTTCCAAAAGAACGGGGTCGTGTTCGACTTTCCAGTCTCTATATAATGCATGCATAAACTCACTGTTCCATTCACACCAAACACAAAATGGAAAGCAAGAAGGTTGAATGGAGGCCATTGAGGAAAGGCAAGAAACATGAATCCTCCTCATACCTTGAGGAGGAGGTCATGAGGCTACAATAATGAGAGATCAAGATGAAAGCAACATTCAAACCGAAGCTCGCGTAGTCGAGCTAATCAACAAATTCGAATTGATTAGGTTCGAAAACTTCCATGTTGTGGATGGCCACCACAAAGATGTGGCTTCCAAACTCAACTTTCTCAACCGAGAAATCGTTAAGCTCGAAAAAAAGCTTGCCGAGCTCTTGGAAGCCAAACGAACACCACCACACATTCAAAACTTGTTCGGGAATGGTGGTCGTTGAAGTCCCGACTTTGTTTCGCGTTGAAGTTGCTCCCGCTAGTGTTATGTGTTAGAATCTAGGATTGTTGTTGTACTTTTCATTTCTACTATGTTTAATTGTGCCTTTATGTTTTATGTTTTAATGAAATTTAGGACTTTTAACTACTATCTTAAACTAACCAGCAAATAAAACCAGTTAAAAACGAACCAGCTCGACAAATAAACAAAATCAAAAGAAATATTGTCTACACCATGCAGCACGGTACCGTGCTTCCAAAAGCACGGAGACGTGCTTTTAACCCCAGAACAGTTACGATTATTAAATCATAAAAATAACTTTTCCCAAACATCAACCCTAACATCCACTTCGTTTCTAGAAGATAAACCACCAACCAACTCTAATTTCACAAATTTCTTCATCAAAACTTCAATTCCTACCAAAGGTATGTTAATTTAGCAATTGTATTGTTCAAATTCATCATTCTAGGTCTAGTTTAACCCTAAAATCTCTCGAATTGACCAAATCAGGTCTAAACCCGAAAATAATATGGGTTATTCTACTAATATAGGATAAATGGATTGTTGAAGTTTGATTGTTAAGATTTAATTGAAGGAAACAATGCGGGTTTTGGATCTTAAGATGAATATCCAACAAACCAATAAAACCCGATTGTTATAACCGGATGGAAATGAGGGTTCGAATCTAAGTAGGGTAGAAATTAGTATTAAAAACACGAGCCGTGCCCAAAAAAACATGAATCGTGGTCAACCAAAAGTCAAAATCAAAAGAAACTGAGCAGTAGCAACAGCATGGTATCGTGCTTCTGAAAGCACGCCGCCGTGTTTTGCTCTCTGTTCCAGCAAATTGAAATTTTTTTATTAAATTTGACTAATTTGGGTGTAAATTGCAGATGGTCGAGTATGGAGATGATATTCATGCATTTCTAGTCTTCACCGTGTGTGATGTGAGAAACAGACAGGCTAATGCAAGACTAAGCTACCTAAACAGACGATTCCCAGAACCTAACTTCTACACTTGCAGAGACACGTTGAGCCAAGTTAATCAATGGGCCCGATACAAGACATTTGTTAAAGGGCCGTGGAGAAGAGTCTTTGAGCAAACGGGAGAGGCAGTGACAGAACTGACAAAGGAGTTCTTGGCCTCTTTCAACATAAAGAATAAGAAATTTGACATGTGGGATGAAATTACACTCGAGTTTAGGTGTGGGGATAAATGGTACACAACATCAGTCACCCAACTGGGAATTGATATGGGAATATACACAACCAAGGAAAGTGACTCAGACATTTGGTTTAATGATAAAACAACCTTTGCAGATGAAGATGCTGATGATGAAGATGGAGCAGGAAACACAAGATTAGAGGCTTGGGAACAACTGAGTTATGGTACTGAAGAATACAATGCAAGCGTCTCAAAAAGCACAGCACTACGTGACCCGCTCATGAGATACATTCATCGTCTGCTCAGTCACACTGCCACAGCTCGAGGCCAAAGTGAAGGGGTGGTTAACCTGAGGGATCTTTGGGCACTGTACTGCATGAAGAATGACATACATTGCAATATCACAATGTTATTCTGCAAGCTTTTCATGACAAATGCGGCTGCCAAAGGAAATACCCCGATTTTTGGTGGCCCATGGATCTACAACCTTTACAGAGCCTACAAAGCAGACACAGAAGGAACCCAAAGCCCACATCCGATAGCCCTCAACCTTGTCTATTTTGAAAGCATGCAGATGATTCAGCAAATCGGGTGGAACCCAGATGTATGGAGATTTTGTGACAGAAATAACCAGGTTTGGGACCCAGAAGACCCTGCAGAAATGATGCTTCAGGATGTGCACGAGAGGAGAGGATCACCGGCCAGACAGTACCGCCGCCGCACCTACCATCAGCGAGGAGGCCCATCTTCATCAAGAGTCGGCCCCAGCTCGTCACACAACAGCCGATACTCTTTCGAGGGTATATATGGACTCATTAATCAATTCTCAGCTAACACTACCGCCTGGTTTAGCAGGATTACAGAGCAGATGGCTGCATCAGATGCACAGCGAGCAGCCGAATATGCAGAGACGAGGCGAGAGATTGATCGGTTGGATTATCGCATGGACAGGCAGTGGGGACCATTTGACCTAGACACGGGTAACTGATAACTGGCGGCACTGGTAAGTCGGGCATGGGCATGGGCATGAGCATGGGTTGGTAGTACTTTATGACATTATTATTATGTGTGTTTTAAACAATTTACTTTATGTCGTACTTGTTTGTTTGTTTATTTGTTGGTTTGAATATTTTTATGGCCTTGGGTGCCAAAGACATTATGGTAGGTACTAATTTAGCCCGATAGGGCAAGGGATGGATAATTCCATACCCAATTTTCAGCAGTCTACCCTTGGTTGTTTGCTGTTTTATATTATACAGGTACAAAAAAACAGGAAAACAGACGAGAAACAAAGGACGTTCTGTCAAAATTTCTTTAACCTGTAGGGAAGTAACTCTCCATTTTAACCCACTATACTCAATTAGAATTTTTATCTTTTCATGAATCTTTCCACATTGAGGACAATGTGAGATTCAAGTGTGGGGAGGGGAATTACTTGACTAATTGTTTGTTCAAATAATTATAAATATTCTCTAAATAAACAAATATTTTTGCAGCAAACAAAGATTATTTTTAAAAAACCTAAAGAGAAATCCAAGAAAATTCTTTCGCAAATAACCAATCATTACTAAAGGAAAGTGAAAAAGCAAAAAAGAAGTTTGTAATATTGAGAATAAATTTATGCAAAATATGGTGTTAATACCCAATTCCTCCGTTACCTTGAGATAAACCTCATGCCATATAAATATTTTTCGGAAGCTTTGAGTGAGTCATATGTTTCGTGTGATTTAAAACCTGTCGCAATTATTCATTTCAAGACCGCACGAAGCATTGTATAAGAAGGAAGGTAATGTTGTCACAATTCCATCAAACCATTTGCCAAATTACAAAACCCAAAAACCTTAACCAAAACCCTATCACTTTATCCATCTCACCGGTAAAATACAACACTGGTCTTTTACCGGCAAACCCTAAAGAACTGGAAATGCATTCTTTTGATTTCAATTTCCTTTGCTGCATACACTTCATAAAACTTAGGTTGCCTCCAGAACTTAGGGAGAGAATCTTTTTATTAAGAAATGAGGTGAGGAAAAAGTGGCGCCAAGACGAACAAAGGCCACCATTTTGTGGAATTTCCATAAACGCAATAAAGAGAAGAGCAAAAAGATACGAACGGTGCTTAGGTTGCGGAAACTGGTCCCACGAAGGAAGATGTAGAAAAAGTCAAACTCAGTCTCATCATGAATATACCGAACTAATGAGGATGGGGCTATTAGGCTCAAAGCCGAATGATCCATTAGAATTGAAAGTTATGTTCAGAACAAGATTGAGGAAGAACTAATCCACATCCTCAATAAAATTGGTCTTGATGATCTGACCTTAAAAGAGTCACTAGGTTTCTAATATATATATATATATATATATATATGTATATGTATATATATCTCAGGATGAGAAGCTAACCATCGAAGACATATCAGATTACCAGAAAAGTTGTATTTACCATCCTCAAACAAGAGCCCTTATCCACCACAAAATACCCAAAAAAAACCAACTCACACAAAACCGACCCATGTTACCTTCTAATCTATGCAACCCTTCACAAAGGTGAAGATTTGAACTTGTTACAAGATTATTTATCACCGGTTGCATTATGACTAAGAGTGTTCACATACATACATCACAGGTATGATCAGATATAAAACCGAGTGCGAGTGAACATTGTGAGAACGTGACGTTTTACATAAACGAAAGCTCATAAAACAAAATTTCCTTTTTATTTATCACTAACACAAAATTTGATTGGTTATTTTGTTTCCATTTTCTAAGGGCTCACTTAAGGGGTGGTCATAATCTAAATTTGTTGTTTTTAGAGAATATTTATAAAATAGATTGCTTGAGGACAAGCAATGTTCAAGTGTGGGGATGTTTGATGTACATAAAATATACATCTTTTAGCATCAAATAATCTCTAAAAACTGCAATTTCTATCAAATAACATAGCATAGAAGGCTACTTATCATAATAAAATGTAATTTCAGGTGAAACCAAGCCCCAAACAAAGAAACAAGCGAAAAGACGAAGAAAAACAGAAGAAAACACAAGAAAAACAAAGAAGCACGCTCCCATGCCTCAAGAAACACGCCCCCATGCTTCTGAACACCAGAAAAGACAAAAATCTACAAGAAAAGACAAAAACTGGGAACAAAAGCACGGAGCCGTGGAAGACTACAAGAAAAGACAAAATGAATTTAGCACATGTCACTAAATAGCACGGGGGTGTGCCTACGTAAGCACGGGGCCGTGTTTATCTCTCCAGATTGCCTATAAATAGTGGCTCATGTTGCACTTATTTAGTGTGCCTTGAAAAGAATTCTATCCGGTTTTCTCTTATAAAAAAACACACACTAACACTCACATAGAAGATTTAGTGAAGAGTTTGAAGGCTTGGAGGTCATCACCATCAATCATCATCATCAGTGGCGGAGCCACATGTAACTCACCGGGTTCGGCCAAACCCGGTCCATTTCCGGGTTTATATATAACTTATAGGTACGATTTAACGAGCGAGCCTCTTCTTTTTCAGCAAGCGAACCCGGTGTCACAAAATATCCGCAAACTTTTCATCGTTTGCCGGTGAAAAAACAAAAACTTGAATTTTAGAGAGACAAAAATGTCATTTTCTTCGGCTAGCATGTTGTTTTTGTGATATTTTGAATACATGTTAGAGCATCAATGTAAACTTTTTCATTTAATATGCCTGTGTATTTTATTTTAATGGTGACGATGCACTTTTGTTATGGTTGTGATATTGAGTTTTATTTATTTGACCGAATGACCGACCCAACCCATCCGGGCCCGACAACTTTGACATTGGAAGAAAATCAAAGACCGAAAAATCCCGAACCCATAAGAAAAAATTTCTGGCTCCGCCATTGATCATCATCACCATTAAGAAGGAGGATTCATCTACATTTGGTTAGATTGTTCTATACATGGCATTTAATTTTAGAGCATCAATGTAAACTTTTTCATTTAATATGCCTGTGTATTTTATTTTAATGGTGACGATGCACTTTTGTTATGATTGTGATATTGCGTTTAATTTATTTGGCCGATTGACCGACCCGACCCATCCGGGCCCGACAACTTTGACGTTGGAAGAAAATCAAAGACCGAAAAATCCCGAACCCATAAGAAAATATTTCTGGCTCCGCCACTAATCATCATCAACCATCATCATCACCATTAAGAAAGAGGATTCATCTACATTTGGTTAGATTGTTCTAGTTTAATTATGTGTTCATTGTCATCATCCATTTTAATGTTAATAACCATGTTCATTATAAGCTAAACTCCTTTTACCATCTAAAATCTATGAAGAAGCTTTGTTTTACTTGATAATTATACAAAATATGTGGTGTAGTCTAGTAAAATACATGGTTATATTACAATTATCTTTTGATGAGAAATGTTTCACCATCTTAAATCACTAATTCAAAGTTGGTGGTTGTCAATTCTATTGGCAATCGTTCATGATCAATTCATGTTCTTGAAAGATAGAAATACTTTGATACATTATCGAAACATGGATCCTTATATTGTACTTAGAAATGATGAGATATAAGTTATGATGTATTTCTCTAAGTCTTGGTAATTCGAAAATGGCTTTGCTTAGGATATCATGCTAGTTAAAGAAGTCATATATTAATGGAATGTGTCATTATAACCTACATAAATAAACCATGGAGAGGTTGTGTGAGTTAACTACAACCACCCGAAGTTGTTAGAATTGTTATCTGAGAAATCAAAGTCAATCCTAATCTTTCTGCTTTACGAAACTACTTGCCAACTTAAATTGACATCATTGAGGTGGCATGACAGGAAAGGGTGGACTTTAAAATGCGCATGTTACCTCCTTAGTGCCAAAGATGCTCACTTAAGGTTTAAGGAGCTATCTATCATATATTGCTACGGCAAGTTTACCACATGTTTGAATATTAATTATCAATGCTAAAATGGAGTGGATTCTTGATCTTAGATGGTAACCTTTGCATAATTGAACAACTTGTTTAGAATCTCTCGTCTTGGTCACCTATAGATAATATATAAATATTTATATTTTATAAAAAGTTTAAAAATTAACCCCAAAAATGATTAAAACCTCTGATTAAAGTAAAACAACGATTTATCATTAGAAACATTTGTGTTCACGGATCAATATTTGGTTCTTACCAATACTATTCTACATATACGATATGTACACTTGTCTATTTTGTGTGTTTAGTCTTTGTAGAAATCACTTTTATAAATTTAAAACACGATCTTGTGTAAAAGCTAAATATCCAATCTATTATATTTATACAAGCTACACAGCACGCATCATTGCTTCTTAGGCTTCCTAGAAAAACACATTTTCTTATATAACCTGACTTGGAAAAACATGATCTCTTTTCTTGGTTTACATATTTTCGTTAACTACTTATTTACGGATTAACTAAAAAATTCACTAATTAATGTGTTATCCATCTTAAATTACATTGCTAGAAGTCGGATAATAAAATTAGTATTTTTTTCACCCGACCCAACCCATTTTTACCCCCCACTGACTAAAAATCCTGAATCCGTCACTGATGTTTATAGTGAAGAGTGGTTGTGAAGAAGTCCTTTCATTCAAACTCTCTTTGTTGGCAATAATTTTATGTTAATGTCTAATCTTCCGTAAGTTATGTTAGACTCGTAGGGAACCACTATAATAACGTTAACGAACCTTTACGTCCTAATTAGTCACCGGTCTATGGCATCCACCCTTTGGTCGAAGATGTAATGCAACGCTTTCAAAAGATAAAACCTCGTAGGGAACCACTATAATTAGATTTTTTTTATTTGTAAAGACCATCGTAATTTTATTATGTGGTTTTTTTAATTTATAACGACTTTGTTTTTTATTATCATGCCGTATTTTTATTATGTGATGAACCTTACCCGACCCGAACCATTGAACCAACCCGGAAATTTTTATGTTGCAACTTATGAAATTGAAGCATTTATAAACAGTGAACCAACTGAAAAAAATTTCTGAATCTACCACTGTCCGTATGCATCAACTTCAACTAGTTCAAGGCATCAAACAGTACCCATGGCGTACTGGTTCTGCGGTTCAAGGCTTCAAACGGCTACACACATGATACCGCTTGAAGTCTTGAACTATTTATATACTAGTTCAGTTTTAAAAACACTGTATACTAAACAACACTCCTATCAGGTTTGAGAATTAATATTATTTTTTTTTTAATGATTTCTATTTTCTAGTGTTTTATATAAATATACTAATATAAAATACTTAGGTGGACCAGTTAAGCAAGGGCTGCCCAAGACCCAAGTGGTATGGTCATGGTCTATTACGTTCATCACGGACTCGTGCTGTGCGAACCGTACAAACTGGATCGCCACTCCTTTCTTCACATTTTCCCACCAACTTTTACTTTTCTACTCCTTTAGTTATTATTAGTATAAATTAAGCATCAAAGAAAGATATTATTTTTTATGTCGGCTGAATAACAATTTTCAAAATCAATTATGCAATAAATAAATATCTTATTAAATTTGTATAGAATTAAGTTTCCACATGTTAGCATCAATAGATATTTATTTGTAACTGATCAATTCAAGAGTTAGCAAATTTTGATTCTTTCTTGTTTAGTATAAAACATGCATAACTCCGATTGGCATAATTTACGTCTTTATTTTCAACATATATATTAGAATTTATGAACTTGGTAATAACTATCAGATTTAGAGTTTCTTACACGTACCTAAGACTTCGAAGAATGGTAAAAGAAAGAGAATTGGATAGGAGAGGTTAAACAAATAGTAAACGTAAATTTTAAAAAGTTGACTTTTAGTAAAGATGTAGATTCTAATAAGAATGACAAGTATTTATGATTAATTTTTTTTCCCCATAATTTCCGTCTTTATTTCTTTCCTTTTTGCGTTAGAAATAGTTTTCTTTAAACAAAGATAGGTAATGTCATCCCGTTAGCTTTCACACAAAAGAGCTGATCGACTCCATCAACTCTCTCCTTAACTCACAATCTCTCGCTGAAGGCGTTGAAGATTCACACTTCTCCCTCCCATGACTTCCTCATGCGCTTCTCTCTCCACCCCTCAGAGTCGCAACCACCCCGTTGTCACCGCCCATCCTAACCTTATTATATTTTTTTGAAAATTTTTTTTTTTTTTTTTTTGAAAATTAATGTTGTTAACCTTATTATATGTATATACATTTCAAAATGACATATACCGTGATAAATCATTATTAGTTTCCCGTGGCTTTCAATGAGTGGACGATCTTTTGTAATAAAATTACGGTTTAACCCCTAAACTTTAATAAACTTACGACCCATGAACTTTAATAATTATTTTCTTTAAACAATTTAGATTTCAGTTTTCAGTCGGGTTCGAGCCCAGACTCCCATTTTTCTTTTTGTTATTATTTTTTTTCATTCTCCCCAAATGTTTTAGTTTATCTCTCCTTAGTTTCTTTTCACTTTGGGTGAATAATGACAATGAATGATTTGAGCTAGGCCTTGCAAGGTTGTCAGGTCGGATCCTGAGCCCACTCGGGTTTTCGTTCCACCGTTTGTTACATGGATGAGTTCTGCTCTTGTGGCGGCACAACAATTGTCAAGTACCAGCTGGCGGTATATGACTTTCCGGGGGAACGCCCTAGTCAAACTTTGAAGCAAGCGTGAGTCCGGTTAAAACACACATAGTCTGACCAGAGTAAGCCAACAGAGCTCTTCAAATTAAAAAATGCGATAACCTAAACAAAAAAAACGTCGTCGTTATAAAAAAATACATATGAACGCATGTCACTTTATGCTTGATCTTATGCACACAATAGTCAATTTCCTATAACACATGTAAATGATGTAAACTAATTAATTAATCGGGAATTCAATTTTAACAATCTCAACTTTCACATATTGGTCGGAATTCATCCTACTAATAAAATTTATAGACAGTCCTAACTTTAAACATATTTTCATTTTACTAGCATTTTGATATCACAGAAAATACGCATCAGATGATCGGAGAAAAATACGTTTAAAATTGGGTCTATGTTTAATCCCTACCAATAAGTTAAAGTTAAGATTCTATTTATTTATTCATTAACTTCTTCATTAGAATATATTTATAACTAGCTTTACAAACCCGTGTATTACACGGAATAAATTAATGTATAAATCACAATGAATAAGTTAATACAAATAAAAAATAATAATTAAGTCTCTTTATATTATGTAAAAAAAAATGTATTACAAATATAGTCGTTTTATATCATTAAATATATTTGAATTTTAAATCAAGAATGAGTTATTCTGCTATTGGTCTACAATAATGAAACAATGTCACTGAAAGGAACATTTAAAACAATGAGGCATTTTGATGTGAAAGATGTAACTAAAGTCTTTCACAAAAATGTTATACGTTCCATACCCAGCCATAGACAAAAAAGACAACAGATTTTCATTCTTAAACAGCTTTCATGTTGTAAATATAAAAACACTGTTGTTCTACTATCACAATAGTCTTATAATAAATATAAAAAATAGAAATTTTGTCTATGATTTTTAAGACTAAATATTTGTAAAAGAAAATAAAAAAAAGTTATTATAGCTTTCTTCGACATGAATGTCTAAAAAAGTTGAATTTTAATGTACTATTTAAACATAAACTCTTTTATATTATAACACATAATTATTATACTAATATTTTTATATTAAGTATGTTTAGAATATAATTTATTGTATTAATAATTCAATCAATGGAGATTGACCAATTAATATTGTATGTTGAATTTATAATCAATATTATATTTAGAACAAATATTTTTGTTTCTTTTTTACTAATAAAAGAGAAATGATTTTGGAGGGAATTTGATATTGAGAATTAACCTTATAATGTCATGTGTCAGAATTATATTTTCTTTATTAGTATAGACAGAGGTAGATTATTAATTTAATAAAAATGCAGAGTTGTTTAGGGGTCTCTTTCATGAGTTTCATGTCATATAAACCAAAAATATAACATAACCCAACACAACACAACACAACACAACACAACACGCTCCTTAACCCATCTCCTTTGATCATATACATATATATACATATACATACATATACATAATAAATATTATTATGCATGTGTAAATAACATAAAACACAAATTCAATACCATGATGGACGTCAACGAATACCCAAATCCAATCCTGAATAAACTAATCTCCGCCATCAAGAAACCATCATGGTTCTTTCTTCTCCTTCTAGTCACCCTTATCCTTATATTAACCCTCCAAATCACCACCACCCAACGCCCTTTTTCGACCCGGTTGTTCGTTTCCGGGTACCCGGGTCGGGTACGTGTGACGGGTCGGTGCCGGTACGGGCGGTGAAGATGTCGATCGTGGAGTTTGGTGGTGTCGGTGACGGAGTGACGTCGAACACGGCGGCGTTTACGGCGGCGATGAGGAAAGTGAAGGAGTTTGAAACTAAAGGTGGGGCCCAGTTGAATGTTCCCAAAGGTTATTGGGTGACTGGGAGTTTTAATGTCACGAGTGAGTTTACTTTGTTTCTTGAACAAGGGGCTGTTATTATGGGCTCAGAGGTAATTTTTATTACTTTTTTACTGTTGTTGTAGAAAGTCAAAGTTTGACTTTTTGGGTCGTAAGTGTTGTAGTAACCGTTAGTCAGCCAGTGGGGTGGGGACTGATGACTAAGCTGGATTAATCGGGATTAAGCGGTGTCTAATCAGGATTTTTACAACCACGTGATACTTGAATGTTTTCGATTGATTAGGATAAAAGCTATTTATGTTTATATTGTCGATTGATTAGGATAAAAGCTATTTTAGATGTTAAGATGTTTAATGGCTTGATCATAGAAGTTAGTTTGTAGGTTAGTTGGTTAATTTTCTTGATATATTACCTCTCAAAATACTTTCTTTAGCCTTTATTAAGTTCTAAAATCAATTTATGTTTTTTGGTCATTGTTTTTAATCAAAAAGGTTAAAAGGGTACCTTTTTGCTTCTTATTTTGGTTGAGTAATTGAATTTTGCTTAAAGTATGTAGTTGCCAAATAAATGAAGTAGCTAGGGGATAGAAAGACTATAAATTTCAACAATTTTTATAAGAAAGGTTAAAATTACCAATTTGTCCTCACTTTTATCCGTGGTTGAAAAATAGCGCCGAGTACTCGGCAAGTAATTCTTAAGTACTCGCCGACTAGGCCGAGTACTCTCAACTTTCCAGTCGAGCGAGTTGGTAAGCCTAGAGACTTCTGGGATGAAAACTCTATTGGTATTCTCTTTTACCAACAAAATTTTATAAGAAAGCCTAAAATTACCAATTTGTCCTCACTTTTATCATGAAAGCTCTATTGGTATTTCTTTTGATCAACATGTAATTTATTTATATAAATTTGTTACATATTATATCACTGCATGAACATGTTTCAACTACCGAAACTAAAACTTAGAATTTGTTGTTTAAATTATAGGATCCGAAAGAATGGCCTATAATCGAGCCGTTACCTTCTTACGGAAGAGGAAGAGAAAGATTAGGAGGGAGACATATAAGCCTAATTCATGGTGATGGTCTCACAAATGTTGTCATTACAGGTACACCATAATTGTTTTTCTACTTGTATTAATATTTTTTTTGTTAAAAAACATGGTATCATGTTACTATTCTTATCATTGCCACTAAATAGTTGTCATTATCATTTGTTTGTCTCTTTAATTATTCAAATACTAATGTCTGGTGGGAAATCATTACTTTAGCATCATCATTTATATAAGGGAATAAAAAAAATATGGTTTTTGGGCCAAACTATTCATCTTATTAGCCACACACTAAAGGGGGAATCATACCTATGATTGTTATGCTTTTGGTTAATATAATATTAGTGAATAAGTTCTTTAAATAATATTCAAATTGGACCATCCTTTGATTGTTACGTTGGATGATGTTATCCATGTACCAAATAACTCAAATGGGATTTGGTTACTGTTTTTTTATGTTGTTTGATTATTAGTATAATCCCATGTTCATATACAAAGGTTACAGTCTGTCATATGCAGTCCAAGGAATAATTTTCTGATCCAAAAAGACGGTATGGTATATAAAAGTAGTAACCGTTTTTCAAACTAAACGATAATCAAGTTTCATATATGTTCCATTTTGTCGGTTAATTATAGAACGTGTAATAATCAATGAACGATATTAAAACGTTAGTGGTCGTTTTATCTAAGGAACTTTAATAAGCCCACTAACATATGCATCATGTCATATAACCATAGATATATAAAGTCAATGTGGTTTGCACTTATGGGTTCATATCATGATGATGAATGATAATGAACTTGCGTTTTTGATGTGTAATGTTAGGGCAAAACGGAACTATCGATGGGCGCGGTAAGATGTGGTGGGACCTATGGTGGAATAGGACATTGGAACACACTAGAGGCCACCTTGTTGAAATTATGAACTCAAACAATATACTCATTTCCAACCTTACATTTAGAAATTCTCCATTTTGGACCATCCACCCTGTTTACTGCAGGTATGATCTTCTTTTAGTTGACTTACTACAAACAAAGTTAGCATGTTTTACGTTCACGATTTGATTTTGGCGGTTTAATAGTTCGGCTGACTGTTTGAAACCAGTCATTTAAATTGAACTGACCGGTTAACGTTTTGTTACTCTTTTATAATATTAATTTATGTATATATGTCATATTAATAGATCATCTTTTATGATTTTCTTAATATAATACCAAACCGACTATTTTGAAAAAAATAAGTCTTTCACACCGCCAAAACAATTTTCTCGGTCTAGCTGATCCAACCAACTCAACCAATTCAGTTTTTCGCTTTTCATACCGTAGTTAGCAGTTTGGCCAATAATTTATCAAAACCGAACCGAGAATACCTTTTTAGTTTTATTTATTAATATTTAACAAAGTGGGAGTATCATATCATTACAACCCCATGTTTAAAAGAATTGACAAAACTAAATTTATGTTACCTTTTTGCCATTTAAAGCAATTTGAACATAGACTATGAATCACGTTGATACAGTGATAGGGCACTAGGAAAAGTATGATGCTAATTAATATTTTATTTATGGCCATATGTGCTCCATGATGCTATTTTGTCCATTTTACCCCTGGTCCAAATTTGGATTCATATGCACTTTTGGTTATGTACAAAATATCATATATGTAGGTAAATTCTCATTCTTCTAGTCCACTGTTTTCATTATGTGGGGCTCATCTACATTTTTTGTCTTAGGTTGTCTTAGCACTTACCTAGGCTTAAACATTGAATAGTAATGAATCTTGAAACACAGATCACATGCTTGTTCACATGTTGTATGTGACAACAAGAAGTTGCACATGATCTAGTTTTTATTTTAATGACCATAATGAGGGTAACGTGACATACAAGCTTCCACCATTAATACCTTGCATGATAGAAATATAAAATTTAGGCTCTTTTGTTTTTTTATCATCCTAAGAGAAAATGTTAATGAACAAGTTTGCCTAAGAGAAAGTTTCGTTAACTGTTTATTGAACTTGAGAAGTTCGTTTATGTTCGCTTATTTAATAAACGATGAACATGAACAAATTCTTTTTGTTCATTTAGTTAAACGAACGAACATGACCATATGTCTTGTTTATTTTTTATGTTCGTGAACTTTCGTTTACGTTTGTTTACGAACACGTTCATTTATGTTCATTAGGTTGCGTTGTTAATACATGCATTCAAATATTTTAGGCACATTACAAACTAGTTTGCTTTTAATAACCTTTTAAGCCTAACAATTTGTTGTTCATATGAGCACATTTACTTTATAATTGGTTTTAGCTGAGTTATGTTCGTTCATGTATGTTCAGTTATGTTCGCTCATTTATGTTTTGTGAACAGTTTGTTTATATTGTTAATGAACGAACATGAACACGTTCATTTTCTTAATGAACTACCATGAGCAAGAGACCTCTGTTCTCTAGTTGTTCTGTTCATATTCGTTCAGTTCCTTTACAAGCATAGAGAAAATCATAAAAATAACCCTTCGTTTTTGGTGTTCCAGTAACGTCGTTATAAAAGACATGACGATATTGGCTCCACTCAACGCTCCAAATACCGACGGCATAGACCCAGGTAACGCCTTTTCAAAAATTCCCATTCTACCCTTGAAAACTTATATTACAAAATTTTTCAAAACAACTAATTCCATACCGTTACAGATTCATGTACAAACGTATGCATCGAAGACTGTTACATAGAAAGCGGGGATGACCTCGTAGCCATAAAAAGCGGGTGGGACCAGTACGGGACATCCATGGCCCGCCCGAGCTCCAACATTATTATAAGACGGGTATCAGGAACAACCCCGACTTGTTCAGGAATCGGGATTGGTAGTGAAATGTCGGGCGGCATTTCAAACATGTTAATGGAGAATCTTCACATTCGAAACTCGGCAGCGGGTGTTAGAATAAAAACCGACAAAGGTCGAGGGGGGTATATTGTAAATATCACAATTACAAATGTTACAATGGAGAATGTTAAGGTGCCCCTAAGGTTTAGTCGGGGTGCCGATGACCACCCC
Organism: Bidens hawaiensis; assembly: GCF_021521415.1. Classification (NCBI taxonomy): domain Eukaryota; kingdom Viridiplantae; phylum Streptophyta; class Magnoliopsida; order Asterales; family Asteraceae; genus Bidens; species Bidens hawaiensis. The sequence goes on from NW_027491277.1 coordinate 1,896,505, forward strand.
AATGATTTGTGGGACCCGCAAGCGTTACCGAAGATTAAGGGTATTTATACAAGTGATGTGGTTAGTTTTAATTCTAGGAAAGCTCCTATGTTGTTGGGGTTAGAGGGTGCACCTTTTGAAAGAATATGTATGAAAAATGTTAGTTTGCTTGGGTTACCGCCAACCGCGCAGTGGCACTGTGAGCATATATCGGGTTTTGCTAGTGGTGTTATGCCACCACCGTGTCCGTTGTTGCAAATAAACGGTTCGGTGAGTTGTGTGTAGGCGATCGTGGTTTGAGTGAATGTTTTGGGCTGTTTGGATATGGTGTTAATTTACACAGCGACTGCTGCATGTGATTCTTGCCCGTAAAACGGGCCACATTCGGACCAAACTGGAAATGCAAAAAACATAACCAAGAACAGGAGTATTGTTGTTTGGGTCGGTCTGGGTTGTGTTGGATTAGTCGGGTTGGACCGGAACACTTGGGCTGCAAAATTTTTATTCTTTTTACTTAAAAAGCTTTTAACTTATACTTCATATTGTGTTGGGTTAGTCGGGTCAGGCCAGGACTCAGTCTCGGGTTGGACGGAAACACTTGGGCTGCCAAATTGGTATTCATTTGATTATTATTTAAAAAGTTATTATACTTAAAAAGGGTATAAAAATGTATCTTGTTCTGTTTTTAATTCTTACCATGCAATTTATATTTCTATTGATAATATTTTTTGCATTGTAGATGTTTTGTTAAATCAAGATAATTTGCCACAGCTTTATACTGTGAAATTTAAAGATAATTTGAATTTAAATGCCATGCACTTAATTTATTATCATTTTGGTTAAACAAACTTATCATCATTGAGAATTATTGCGTTTAGGGGAGACATTAATAGAAATATTATAAATTGTATCATGGTATGTGTATACAGTTTTAGCTCGGTTGTTTTCGGGTCTCTTTTGGTTTTTGTCTGGTTGGGACCGAACTGGCCCGAAACCGAATGCATTAGTGAGTTTGTTGTACACTTGTATGATCGGCTGGCTTCATAGTTTGTTATTGGGTGTTCTGTAATGTTACCAAGTCTTTTAACTATTGTTTTTATCAACGGCAAACTGAACCGCTAGTATTAAAACCAGCTGGTTTTAGTGAAACCGGGTTAACCAGAAAACATTTTGCAAGCTTGAGATCGACTAGTATAAGGATTCGGCAAGTACCATACATTTGCAAAACCAACTAAACTTGTTTTTAATTGGCTAGTAAGATATTAATACATATTTTTGTACTTTGAAGGAATTGAAATATTATCGCACCATTCACACTTAAATATGGTACTTCTAGACCAAGAACTCCATCTTCGTTTCTTGAAGGTTGATGTGTATCTTTTCAACATCAAGGGACCGTACAACCATTGAAACACTAAGTGAGTGCGTATCTTTTCAACATCAATGTAGGTTTTTTGGTGCACACGGAATCCATCTTTAAGATGTAAATTTGTAACCGAGACAAAACTTGTCTTTCCAAGGTCTTCTACTTTGAATGCTCTTTTTGAGAATTCAGTTGTGATATGAAGTTTCTAAGTAATTTCAATTATATATATAGGGAAAGTTAACGTACAAATAAAATTAGCGTGCTAAACGTGAAAGTCAAGTATAGTAATTAAATATACAAATAGATTAATTATGTCTATAACAATTATAATTATTCATATTCTAATTTATTTATATACATGTGTGGATAAATAAAATCATGTTGGTTACATTCTTTCAACAAATACCCACTAAGGCTAGTGCATCACATACACACATATAATGATTGCCTAATTTTAAATGAAAGGTGTTGTCACAAATTTAATCTACATTATTTCAATAATTTGAATCCTTTAAGGGGTTTCATAAAATAATCAGTACCAAGTGAGCTATATGCGTAAGTTGCCATGACATTCATCAGTCACAGACTCGTAGATTAAGTTCTTCTTGTATTACCAGAATAACAGGTTATCGTAAAAGCACTACATCCAGTCATCCACCACTAGAGAATATGTCTTCGCATAATCAATTCTAAGTCTTAAATGATTTAACCGAATGCATTAGTGACTTTGCTAAATAGTATGTCAATGCGTGTGTAAAATCATATATCATAGTTTTTAATTAACATGTTTTATCGTGTTTTATAGAGGTACTGGTATACTAAATAGTATGTCAATGCGTGTGTAAAATATTTTTCGTATAAAAAATAATAAAAGAGTTGTATTTTTTTGATTCGATTGAAACTAAAGTGGTGTCTCAACCAATCTACTGATGTAGGATGTTAAAGACGGAGTATGATAAAGTGGATGGTCCGACCGTTGGCCACGTTACATAGATTGCAGCAATTAATAAACCATCGATAAGATTAAGAATAACGATCACCTCCATTTCTATCTATTCCAATGATCCAACAACGAAACCCCAACTCTTAAAACCACCATGAGTCGTCGCCTCATTTCTTCATTCCGCGCTCTTTCTCGACACCGGACCTTTTATTATTATTATTATTATTATTACCGGTTCACCGCCCTCCGCCTCTACTCCAACGATGCTCAATCTAATTATATTCCAGGTACCTTCAATTTATATTATCCTATCCTCTTTATTCGTATCTGGGATCAAAGTTGAAATATATATTTACGGTTGTCTTTTGTGAAATTGACCTCTTTAGGATGTAGAATTGAACTTTATTTCTGTCCAATTTGCCATCTGTTATACTTTAAGATTGATTAATAGTTATGCTGCAACTGTCGATAACTGAGTATAACATAGCTTCAAACACCGTAACTAAGCTTGAAACCGGCGTATTTCAGTTTTGAAATGTCATAAATGAGCTTGGAAGTTGGAACACCATAATCAAACCATTCTCAACTTAAACAAAGAAAAAAAATATGCATTGGACGATTAATCGACTCACAACCGAAGCTCAGTTGATTTTTGTGAAATTGCCCCCTTTAGGATGAATAATTGAATTATACTTTTAAGATTATTACTAGAATTAACCATAATGGACGGTTTTGGTTAAGTGAATCTGATTAATCAATCATTCGGTTATGTGCGTTATGGTTATGGTTAATGAGTCTGCGATTACTCACTTTAACCGAAACCCAAACCAAACCGAACCTTGTATGTTTATGTTTTCCAAACATGTAAATTTCAGCTACAAAATGTCATAATTGAGCTTGGAACACCATAATCAAACCATTTTCAACTGGAATAAACAAAAAAAAAAGTGTTGAACAATTAACCGAACATAACCAAAATTGACACATACCTGAATCGAACGACTTTGCATACCTGAACCAGCATGTTTGATGAAATGTAATCTTTGGCCTCCTTTATTGCTGCCTCGCATTATCTGATTAATGCTATCATGCGAATGTATATTGATTCAGGGCCACGTACACAATATAAAAACCTGGTCAAAGAAGGAAGGTTGCAGTTTGATCCTTACCAGGAGAAAGTTGCTTTAGAACTAGATAACTTGCGTCAAAGATTGGAACAGTATGAAAAAGAAATGCAAGAATATCATGTAGGTTTTGAAAGTTAACATCCCCGATTTATATTATTCATTTTTTATGAAAACTGAATTTTAATAATCCAAACTATTACCCACTGGTCACATTAGCGATATAGATTATTATCGGTAGGCCTGGCAATTTTGACGCACTATTTTAAATAATGTTGGGGTGATATGGGCGGTTGTTTCTCATAGAACGGGTCAAGAGTGGCTTGATTGAGACAACCCTTTCTAGTGAATCGGTTGGTATTACACACGCAACCGGCGCCGGTACGCGACTAACCCGACACTGGTACATAGCGCGCCACGGCGGTGCCAGTTATGTGTCTGATGTGAAACCGGTTCTGACCTGAACATTTTGGATGGTTTTTTGAAATTCTATAAATGAAAGAATTTTAGTCTAATTATTTTAAGTTTCTCTAGTTATGATATTTTCCCAATTGTTTAAACCAACCTTTTCTGACCCGAAACCCTGTCCGACCCAACCCCGTTCTGACCTGTACCCCTTTCAGCCCGAACAAAAATTTTGAATCGACCCATTTTGACCTGAACCTGTTTTGACCCGTAACCCGAATCTGCCCGCCAGACATGTTTGCCAGGCCTAATTACTGGTCAATGGGTCTCCGTCTGGATTATTAAAATCTAGTTTACCTTTATTTTGCCTATAATTAAGTGACTTATTACGTATTATCTTTAGATTAAACTAGCCAAGTGGGAAGAAAACCGCGAGAATGAGCGTCGTAAGCTTTTACTAAAGGAAGCCGAGAGTAAACAACAACGAAGTGAAGCATTAGACAAGACACACAATAGATTCTTGGGCCGATGGCTTGATCGGTAACTCATAATAATCACATTCTTTTCTCGTGTAATTTTATTAATGACACTTAATTTTACGCAGGAAAAAACCCGTGAATGTAGAAGCCGGAGTCGGAAAATGGGTTTCATATCTAAACAGAGAAAAGAAGTTGGATTTAGCAGTTGGCAAACGCCCCGATATCCCACCAGCCCCTAAAGGATTATATATTTACGGGAATGTTGGTAGCGGTATATTTACAATTGACTGTTGACCTTTTCTAGTCCTTTGACTTTAGTCAACTGTATTTTATTGTTTTTTTAATTATTAAAATGCCATGTAGGCAAGACGATGTTGATGGATATGTTTTATAACTCCACCAAAGGAATTGTTACACATAGAAGACGGTTTCACTTTCATGAAGCAATGTTAGAGATTAACGAGCGTATGCATAAGGTGTGGAAAAATGAAGTGCAAGAAAAGTCAACACAGTCAACCATTGCTAATTGGATAATCAACCTTCCGTTTGATACTAAAGTTAAGGAATGGATAGCTGGTGAAGAAAGTTACAAGGAGAATATGCAAATGAAGAATATTCTTCCGGCTGTCGCAGATAAGTTTCTTGTTGACCAGAAAAATCAAAGCAGAGGCGCTAGTATTCTATGTTTTGATGAAATCCAGACCGTTGATGTGTTTGCAATTGTTGCCTTATCGGGAATTATTAGCAGATTGTTAAGTACTGGAACGATTCTTGTTGCCACTAGTAACCGAGCGCCAAGTGACTTGAATCAAGTACGATTTCGATATTAATTACAATGAATTGTACGTATTAATTACTCATGTTTATTATATTATTTAGGATGGTATGCAATGGGAGATATTTTTGAAGCTTCTTGAAAAATTAGATGACCATTGTGGAACTGTTTTAATTGGAAGTGAAACTGATTACCGTCGTTTATTATCACAAAGATCTATAAACCTGGTAAGAAAATAAGGTTTACCTTTAATCTACACAATTACTTTCATTTATGAATTTGTCTACTTTTATGAGGTGGTTATACTGATATTATTTATGCATAGGTGACCTACTTTTACCCTTTAAACAGCATCGCAACCAAGAAATTTGAGAACGTGTGGGATGAAACAATAAGAAATTTTGGAGGATCTGTTAGATCTGAAACTATCTCAGTAATGTTTGGCAGGTACATCTTATTAGGGGTGTAAACGAGCCGAGCCACTTGTGAACTACTCGAGATTGGCTAGCTAAAGGCTCAAATTTAGTGAAGCTTAAATGAACATTAGCTTCATATACCGAGCATGATTGGATTTGCGAGCCTAAACAAGCCTATTATCTAGATAAATGTAATGACTTATTTTTAATATAATAAACTTATAATTAACTATTATAACAAAAATAACTAAATAATATATGTCATCTTTTATATATAAATTAATGTTTATAAACTGAGTTTTGACTTGAAAATTTTGTCACGAGCTAAGCTCAAGCTCTTTTTAACTAATCGAGCCGAGCTGGAGCTTAGGCAAGGTCAGTCTTGACTAGTTTTACACCCCTAGTCTTAAGGTCAACATGTTTTAAACGCTACTAGACTTTCAATATATGAAGCTAAATGTTGAATGATTAATGAATTATGTAGAACACTGGAAGTTCCTGAAAGCTGTAACGGGGTAGCAAAGTTTTCATTTGAATATTTATGTGGTCGTCCGGTACAATTCTGATATAATTTGCTATATATATCAGTTCATTGAGTGTAATTCTTTTTTTACATTTACCATTTTTGAGTTAATAATGATAAGCATCATTTTTAGGTTGGCGCTGCAGATTACATTGCTGTGGCCAAAAATTACCATACAGTATTCGTATCAGACATTCCTATGATGAGTATGCGGATTCGTGACAAGGTGCGTTGACCAAATTTGGTCAAACGATAACCAATTTGACATCCTAGCTACATATCGTTGATGAGTATGCGGATGATTCATGTTTACATTACTATTTTTATTATTATTTCAGGCACGGAGATTTATCATACTCGTTGATGAGTTATACAATCACCATTGTTGTTTATACAGTTCTGCTGCTTCTTCTATTGAAGAATTATTTCAGGGAACCGAAGAGGGAACTCTTTTTGATTTAGAGAGGTAAGTTTTTGTTATTGAAAATTTGGAGTTTTTCTTTTAATGTTTTTATGATCTAATTGTGTGATTTTGAATAACAGTTTTCAGTTTGAAACGGAGGCAGAAGGTTCAAAGCTTCGTAGAGATGTTTTAGCGGAGGGAAATATTGGTTCGGGAGGTGCTCCAGCTGGCATCATTTCCATGCTTTCTGGAAAAGAGGAAATGTTTGCTTTTCGTCGAGCGGTATCTTTCTCTCTCTCTTTCTATATATACACATACATATGATGTGACATTGATGATGGTTTTGTAGGTCTCGCGTCTCATTGAAATGCAAACGCCTTTCTATCAGGAAGGCGTACGGCTTTATCATCCACTTTTTCAGGCAGACCGTATTGGGTCAACATGCGCAACATGAAACATGTTACCGGTTTAGAAACAACTGTTTGAAAGATGGATTTGTTTTGTGTATGATATGATGATAGATTGGTGAAAGAATCCCAATAAGGTTATATTTAATGTGACATCTTGGGCTTGCTTGGAATCAGCAGCCCCTTGAGTGTATACTCAGCTCTTACCTGTTGTTAGTAGTTATATGATGTATAACTTTTCATGATTAAGCAAGGTCACATTGATTATTTGATTTGAAAGATATTGATTCTTTAAATTGTGATACAAATATGTTGTGTTTTGCCTTTGCTTTTAGTCCCGCAATGTTTATTTAACTCTATACTTATAGTCTTGGGTGTGATTCACAAATTATGATCGGTCTGTTTTGTATGGAGATGCCAGTGGCCGATATTGTGAGTACTAGTGTTAAGTGATTTCTGCAATCAAAATGATTTGTTATGAGGGCTAGCTCATTGATTTTGGAGGCCTAAATCGAAATGAGATTTTGCGGTCATTTCATGACAATTGTTTAAAAATAACCGCTTATTACATGTCTCGAAATTGCAACCTATTGTTTAAAAAAAACGCTTACCACCAAACCAAAACATGCCTTTGAGTTTATTTTGTCCACGTTAATATATCTATATATAATAGTTTTTTTTGGATTTAGAGGCCTTAATTAAGTGTGGTTTAAAACCTTTGCCTGATTTCGCTGGCCCATGGCCGGTCCTACTTATGCATTATTGTTATCCTGTAACACTGTATTTTTTTAAAGGATGACAACCAAGAAAAAGAAGTTCAAATTTTTGAAGTTGTTTAGACATGTAGCATGAGTTGTGTTGTGTTGTGTTGTGACATGAGTTGTCTTGTTATGTGATCATGATTACGTTTATATTGATGTCAAACTGTCAAAGTGTGTTATTATTGAAATTTGGTTAGTGTTGAAAATCTAGACAACATCGGTAAAGTTAGTTGCGGAATGTGTGTTGTAGGTATGAGGATATTAATCATTTTATTTCTAGTTTCCTAGGCTGCATGGATCACCTATGCGGCAAAACTAGCAAGAAGCTAGGCGTCAAAAAAACAATACAGCCGGTAAAATGAGAAATTACATCAATCCTTTCATAACAAAGTTTTATACAAGGACCTATTTTATATCCATAGAAAGTAAGCTTAATGACTTGATTTCCTCTGCCACCTTGGAGTTGGAATAGGCATTATTGGAGAACATAACTCATTTCTTACCTTTCAAATACACCAACACGGCATCATAACATAATATATAGTTTTATGAAACGTCTGAGAAAGCAAAGATTGGTGGAACTCGATACCAAGAGCTAATAAAATTCATAAGCGGATGAGAAGAAACCTATGTATCAATCCAAAATCTTATATCCATACCGTCTCCAACTTTGCCCTTAATCATGTTGGTTAGCTCCAGATTTGAGAATGTAAGCTTGTGTTCCTAATAGGCGATTGTATTCCGACAACCAGTTATACTGCTCACATGAAGTGATGCGGGCCATGATCGTTGCGTTGTATGAATGGATAACACCACTCTTCTCAAAAGTGCCTGATGTTTTAACTTTAAAAACGCCACCACAATTTCGTTAATAGGGCAATGTTAGCATCCCTTAACAGTGTAAGCCCAAGACCTCTAGTGTCGATCGGGGTGGTAATTTTACTCCAACTAACCCAACATATTTTGCCATATTCCACATTTTTGGCTTTGAGATATGCTTTCCAAGAGCTTCCTATTTACTATCACCAGTATATATGCATCATTTAAAGTAGGTAGTAGTTCTTTTTTCTCTTATGTACTCACTTGACCATTGTTATATATCATGTACCAATCAAAAGACCCATGTTTTTATATACGTGTAGTGGTATCGAGTTGAGAAATAATTTCTTCTTTGTATTGTTTCTTAAACCATTTCATTGGTATCCGAGCTACCGGTCCTAGGAGTAGATGCTCAGTTACTGAAATTTCTACCACCGATGATCAAGATCACCCACTAGGAATCAAGAGTTAGAAAAAACAATCAATTATAATAAACGACTATTTTTCGTCTAAATGTAGACAAAACTTTTTTTTTTCTCATAAACGTTCGATAGGTCTTCGAAAATTTAGTTAGGAATTTGGACAATATAAGCCGCGCTTCACCATAAACCATTCTGGGACCAAATTTCGTACCAGGAACCTAAAAATGGTGTGATGGCCACACCGACCGGTCCCAGGGACAACATGAGAGAGGTAAATTACGTGTCCCAATAAATCAGGTGGTGTTGGGGTTTTATCCCCAAACCTCCACAATAGATTCCTAACTGCCAAGCATCGATTGAGGAGAAAATAAATTTCCTAGATTCAGTAAATAGGATGCGGATGACTTGATTTACCAATGGGATCGTTTCTTTCCTATTAACAAGACATCAAAGAATATTAAGATCAAGATCAGTATGTGATAATCCATTTGAAAGGGAACACCAGTGATTTAGGCATTTTTAGTTATTAGTGAAGTTAAGGAAAGAGGGGTGTTGAGTAGTTTTCTGTATGAACTAGTTAAAACAAATTATGTGACCGGGAATGGAGGGAGTGAAAATAAAAAAAAATGACGTTTTAAGGTGTGTAAGTGGTGTAAGAGAAGAGTGAAGTTTAATTTCTTTTCCCGTACGACCACAAAATCAAGTTTTTGGGGCCCTCATCAGTGAAGCTCTTAGAGGTACAATCTTACACGAAACTAGAGGAACTATAACATATTTGACTTTAGAAAACGTTTCTTTGTCAAGGAGATTTACAAAATAGTCATGTCGACCAAGAAATTTTCCAAATAACATTTCAAGTAGAGCTTGGCCATCGACTTTGGGCTTTTTATAGTGTTTGGTCGACGGCAAGAAGGCTTAGCCGGAGGCTATGGGGGTATTTTAGTGTTAAGCTGATGGCTAGAGCCTTTTTTTTGTCAACCGACTATGTTGATTATTCCTCTTTCTCTTCGGTATCATATACTCATCTCCTTCATTATGGTCTCTCATGTCTTTCCTCAAAAATATCCATAAACACTAATACAACACAGAAAGCATGTACCCCACCCAAAACTTCTAGAGTGATCCGTAAGATCATTGTGGTAGGTAACAAGTACCAAAATAATGTAAAAAGTCCAGATTTTTATGTCCTTATAACATGTGTCAAAACTAACACCTTATACAACTTTAAAAACTTAGGACAAGTTGTGAACTATAAAATCGGGCCAAGTACATGCACATTTTAATATTTTATATAGATATCTAAATTTATTAAATATCTTTACAAACATTCCACCACTAGAATAATTATATAATATTCTCAAATAAAGCTTCAACATCGCCATCCCCACCACCATTTATGTTCCTTAACACACAAGAAACTGCAAAAGCATATGCTAATTACTTCTAAAACAATATCTAATTCTACTTAAATACTACTTCTACTTCTACTTCTACTTCTACTTCTACTTCTACTTCTACTTCTACTTCCTTTCTTGAATGCCAGCCGTTGTGTTCTTTAGTATCTGCATCATAACAACAATATTATAATAAGTATAAAGTCTCTTAAACATTAAAGGTCTTAAGTTCGAGTCTTTAAAAGTTAAAAAAAAATATACATACATGTCTAAGCATCTGGTTCTCATTTTGCATAGTCGACATACGCTCTTCAAGCTCCGAGTTCTTCTTCTCCAACTCTTTAACGCGTGCCTCCAACTCGCTCAAGTACGCCTTCTTTCTTTCTCTTGCCTGTTGAGCCGAAACTCGATTCCTCAATAACCTGTTTAAACATTCCAAAATTTTAAATAAAATTCTTAATATTGGTTACTTTTGTAACAAGTTAACCTTCAAATTAATACCTCTTTAATCGTTTGTTTTCTTTGTCAGCCGGACTTTTCCCTTTTCTCCTTTTACCTTCCGTAGATACTTGAACCCGGTCTGGTTGTGAAACTGACACCAGTTCCCTGCCGGTTCCTGATGTTATGACGGTTTCTGGTCGGGCTTCTCCACCAATCTCCGGCACCTTTCTGATCTCATCATCACTCTCCATACCTATTATTATCACACATTACTCAAATCATAAAATTAATCTAATAAACGTATAAATAACTAGCGTAATTATTACAATACAATTTGTACAATTTTGAAACAAAGTAATTACACCAAAAAGTGAAGTAGGTTGATAATAACTAATTTAATTCAAAAATTAAATTATACAGTAGTAACTAGAGTAATTATTAATGCTAAACAATTATATGAACTATAGTAATTTAAAAATAAATGAATAAAGTCGGGTGCTCTGGCTCAAAAACTAAAAGTAATATTCTAGTTATTTAACGCTTAGTATGTTAAATTTATTTGTATTTAATCCTCAAATCGAATATATACATGCTGATCATATCACCAAGTTTACTCTAATTCAAAAATTAAACTGTACAATAATAACTAGAGTAATTATTGTTATACGTTTTTAAACTGAAATAATTATAAAATAGATAAATAAAGTAAGCACTCTAGTCCAAAACTGAAAACTAATACTCTAGTTATTCGTATTCTTAAAATGTTAAATTTATTTGTATTTGATCCTAAATCGAATTTATACGTGTGATCACCAAATTTAGTATAATTCAAAAGTTAAAGTGTACCATAATTACTCATAATTACTATAGTTATTTATTGCTATACTGTTTTCAACTAGAATAATTTCAAAATAAATATATATATATAAAGTAGGGTGCTCTAGTTGAAAAATTAAAAAGTAATATTAAATCTATTAGTATTTGATCCTGATATTAAATATGAACATGCCGATCATATCACCAAATTTATAAAACGAAAACAAGAAAGTGACTAAAAATATACCTTCTTTCACATTAATTTGGAGAGCCGAGCTTGAAGATCTTTCACTGCTTGACTGTAGACTCGCCGCGACCGAGCTCGTTGCCGCTGCTTGATCCTGCATTTCTAGAGAAAGAAAACAGCAATCAAGCAATGAAAACACTCTTTTCTTCAATGTTTTTTGTCGGGTGAAAAGAATGAAACAAGGCGGGAAGATATTGGTGACAGAGAGAGAAAGTGAATAATATTATAGCCGTTGGATGATGATTGATCGAACGGTTAAGAAACTGAGACGTGGAAACGTAATATGCCACAATGTGAATGTGTTAATCTGAAGACAAGTAGATGAGATACGTGGAGGAAGAGTGAGCTTAAGATGGTGACATTATTGGATGGCTGTGATTGGTTAAAGGTGGTGGCGATTAATGGGATTCCGGGGCCCGTATTGACATATTCTTGGTGCTCTATGTACGGGAATATGATCACAAAAGAAAGTGACTTGAAAGTTGAGGATATCAACTATGGTTATATTATTATTATTATTATTATTAATAATAGGACATGTGACTGTGTAAATATCACAACAGAATGTGATCACACGTGACGTGTCGTGTTCAAACGTCGTTTAGTTAATGTGGTATACGAGGACTACTTGCTTAGTTGTGTTATCGACTTATCGTATCACATGGCAACTACTACTCGCTTACTGATTATACTGATCGATTATCTGTTGGTTTTATATGATTTTATTTTCTTTGTGCTTAGGAAAGTTTTATCGTATAGTCATAGAAGATAACAAGAATGAATATGCAGACTTGTCCAACACTTCCAACATTTCAGTTGGCGATTATAATTGCTGACAGTTAGACAATTATATCGAGAAAAATTCTCCACTAGGAACTTAATCAGTGAGAGCCTGATTACCACTGATAGCTGATTCAACACTAACACTTGGTTACCACTGTTGGCGATTATAATTGCTGACAGTTAGACAATTATATCGAGAAAAATTCTCCACTAGGAACTTAATCAGTGAGAGCCTGATTACCACTGATAGCTGATTCAACACTAACACTTGGTTACCACTGATGATAATTTGCTACTAAAGGTGGTTGTCAATAATCATCAATTCTCATTTTTTATTGTTTACATGAAACTTTTATTCAATTATGCAGTTATAGTTACTAGGTGTTTCGCTCCTGTGAACCTAAGGTACTAGAAACGAGAATAATCTATACTGGACTTCATAACTTGTAAAAAAATATGTTCTCTCTTATTTGATACCAGAAGATTATGGTGACATGAAAATCGCGAACATTCTTCAACCCATTTTAGTGTAATCCTTGATTCACGGAATATAGTCATAATAGGAAAACGAACTCACGTATAAATCGAAAATGTCTTGTAAGTTTAATTTTCCTTTTAGTATATTATACAATACAAATATTCCAATATCTATAAGGATTAATGTTATTCACTTGAATACATGACGATAATATACACATAGGTTCAACATATACATATGTTCTTTTACCCGGCGGCCGACGCTATTATTTACAAGCATTGTGTCCATATCCTTTAATAAGATGCATGGAAGCCATGCCTCAGCTTCTCAAAACATCTGAACCTCATATTCTTGTAGGTGTTTTTTTTTCATTTTACAATTGCATGTGCGTTTTTTCATAAACTACTAAGAAGCTTCAAACTCTCTTACACATCCAAACACATACCCTGCGATGGTATAACATACGTGTTCAAATTTCTAAAGGTAAGCTTTCGACAATGAGATTGATATATAATATTATGTTAATGGGAATTCGGTATCTTACTACGAGGGATTTAAACTGGCTGTAATCAATCCCCTTAAACGACTTGTGAACTAGTCTATGTGTTATATATATTAGTAATGATGATGTAGATAAGATATTCACTATTTATACTTAGTCTGTTTTATATATATTAGTAACGAGGATCCAAATCCAATACTTCACAAACTTCATTATTTTAGGAGATAAAAATCCAAATTACAGAGACCTATGTTTGAATTAAGAGTAATTGTAGCTTACACCATTTTTTACTAAATTACAGAGACCTAGGTTTGAATTATTTTTGTGCTAATTTGGTAATTATATAATTTAAAAGGGTAATATGAAAGTTGGTTTTTCCAAAGGAAGAGGGGGGGGGGGGGGGGGGGGGGTTATGACAAGCAACCAGAGGGGTACATTTTGCCACACCCTTTATAAATGTTCTTTTATAACAATAATAATAATAATAATCATATTACTAATTTGAGATTACATAAATTATTCTGTAAATAAACTTTTATATTTAAGTAATTGTACTCTTGCCATTGTGGGAGTAGCCCACATGATAGCGGTGAAAGTCTCTAAAATGAAAGGTCTTGGGTTCAATCTCAAACAAAGGTGGAAATTTGATGTAATTTAGAAAAGAACAAGAATGCATGTAACATGTGTCGTTCAAAAAGAAAAAAAAAAGCTATTTGTGTTCCTAATGCCCTAAGATAATATGATATCCATTTATCCTCATGGAGTGTTTATTTGATTCTTCGACAAATAAATCCGTTATTGATTTGGAAATTTGCTTGATATATGTCTCGTTCCACAACTTGAACGCATTTTTTTTAATGTTTCTTGATTTTATGGTTTTAAAAATAACAAACGGGTTAAAGGTTATGCACTAAACTAAACAAATGAACGGTAAAAAGTCTTAATGTCAAATTTTGTTAAATCCAATTTAGCAAAGTTAAAACCAAATGGAGTTAACGAGGTTGAACTGATGTGGTGATAAATTAACATATAACAAGTAGAGATGCACAAATCGGGTTTTTTCTAATACCCGGGTTTAGGTATGGATCGGTTTTGGGTATGATCGGGTATTGAGAGAAATCGGGTAGGGTCCGGATAGGGTATTGAGGAGATTAACTCAACCCTATGTACCCGGGTAGGGTATGATCGGGTTCGGGTATTGAAACCGGGTATGTGTCCGGGTACGACCGGATATTAATACCTGGTTTTGAATTTGTAATTTTTTATACATTTTTAATTTGTTTAAAATTTAAATTTGCTTATTAATGTATAAAAATAACTAAACTATATTACGAAAATCATAAATCCACTTAATACAAATTATTTACTTAGTAATATGCATTTTACAAAAACGTAAACATAAAAGTTGTGAAGTAAACATAAAAATATACTTTAAAAACTCATGTATTATTTCGGGTATTAGAAAATTGGTATCGGGTATAACCGGGTATCGAGTATAGGGTATGACCGGGTCCGGGTATTTACGGGTATAAATCGGGTACGGGTATTGACCTCAAAATGCATACCCTATCCATACCCTACGGGTAGGGTCGGTTCCGATTTCGGGTATAGAATACTCGGGTATAAAAAAAACCGGCTCCGGGTATTTTTTCGGATCCGATTCCGGATACGGGTTATTTTTGTGCACCTCTAATAGCAAGGGAACTAATGAAGGCAGCTTATCACTTCAATTGCCTATG
Organism: Bidens hawaiensis; assembly: GCF_021521415.1. Classification (NCBI taxonomy): domain Eukaryota; kingdom Viridiplantae; phylum Streptophyta; class Magnoliopsida; order Asterales; family Asteraceae; genus Bidens; species Bidens hawaiensis. The sequence goes on from NW_027491277.1 coordinate 1,911,727, forward strand.
AGATAGAAATAAGAAGGCTGGGTCTTAGCCCCACGAGCGATAAACAAAAGCAGCCTAATCGGTCCAATTAAAAAAGCAGGTCACGAAAGGGTTGGAGGTCCAGCAATTGTTTGGTTTATCTTCATGCCAGCATAGGTTCTTTTTAACTATAAAGATTATGGTTTAATTCAATTATATAAACATAGATAAATATTAGTGGTTGGTGTCACAAATTTTTTTTTTTAAAATTTTTTTACTATTAGTTTTGTTAATGGTTTTAGTTAGGTAAATTAGAAATAAATAATTCCATCTTTGTGTATTGGCCGATAAAAACACACCTTTAAAAATCACTACCAACGGCACAACCTTTCAATCTATTTTGTCTCAATGGATCTCCGTTAGAAAATACTTAACTTCAGTAAATTAGAAATAAATAATTCCACCTTTGTGTATTGGCCGATAAAAACACACCTTTAAAAATCACTACCAACGGCCCAACCTTTCAATCTATTTTTGTCTCAATGGACCTCCGTTAGAAAACACTTAACTTCAGTAAGATTTTTCCGAGTTTCAGACCAATGTTTTAGGACTGTTGATCGGAAAAAAGATACAAGTCGACTGATGTAAAACTTATATTGAAATGATGATACAAACGATGAAACAGTGTTTCAACTTGGGTGTTTGAATTTCCAATTAACAAAAATCAGGCCTTTGAATCACCGTTTCGAGATAAGTTTTACATCAGTCCACTCGTATTATTCTTCCAATCAAAAGCCCTAATACATCGGTTTGAAACACTGATAAAAGCTTAACGACGTTAAGTGTTTTTAACGGAGGTCTATTGTGACAAAATAGTTAAAAGGTTGGACCGTCATAGTGATTTTTAAAGGTGAGATTATTATTGACTAATACATAAAATGTGAGATTATTTATTTTCAATTTGCCTTTTATTTAAATCATGTTATGTCTAACCGAATGTGATTGTCTGGTGTGCTCGTAGTTGTAGTGTCCCTTGAAACTTAACCGTACGATTGAATGTAGGTTCGAGCCCTGTATGCGGTGGTAAATGCTTCTTTTGGTGCATGAAATCCACTTTTTAGTATTGTATTTGCTTCTTCATTTTTTATTTTTTTATGTTTTATAGTTTATGTTATTTTTGTTTTAAATAATTTAATAGGACAAAATTGTTATTCGGATTTATACCGAAATTGACCGAATTCATGTCGATTCCCGCCGCAATGCCGGACAAAAGTTTTGCCTATCGAATAAACATCGGATTAAATGTTAATTTTTTGTATCATAAACTATACGAGTGTTGCTACTATTAACGACATCTACTGAGGTACCATAACGAACCAAACTGATACCGATCAAATTCATGTCATTTAATCATAAGTTATACGTATGCTGAAATCGTTTTGGACGCTTGTAGTGTTGGCTTTGTAACGAACATAACTGATATCTATTAAGTTCACGTCGTTGCGCCGCCGCAAGGCGAAGGATTGTGACCTAGTTATTTATTTAATGTTGATGAGTAATACTTATATTTGCCACTTAATTCTTATCGTATTGTGACAACTTGGCTTGGATTCATATATATATATATATATATATATATATATATATATATATATATATATATATATATTGTGTTGTTTGCTTATGTTAATTATGTTATTTGTAAGACAATAATTGTTTCTCCGATGCTGGCATACCACTTAATTGTCTGTTTGATATATATATATATATATATATATATATATATATATATATATATATATATATATATATATATATATATTGTGTTGTTTGCTTATGTTAATTATGTTATTTGTAAGACAATAATTGTTTCTCCGATGCTGGCATACCACTTAATTGTCTGTTTGGTTAGAGGTAATAAAACATAAATGAATATGGTAGTAGAAGGACAAAGGAATAGAATGAGTTATTATCATTCCAATGACATGATTGGTTACCACGTGAGAATAAAAAGATTCATTACTTTGTGTTGTTTGGTATGCACGGAAAGACGGAAAATTAAAATAAAATTAAAATGACAGTGAGTGGCGGTGGTGGTGGGCGGTGATGTTGGTTGGCTAGTGGCAGGTGGTGTAGGTGGCGAGAGATAATGGTGGTTCGAGGTGGGTGGTGGTGGGGGTGGGGGTTGGTGGTGGCGGTAATGGCGGAGGAGGCGAGCGGTGGTAGGGGTTAGCGGCGGTGGGCGGTGGCAATGGTGATGGTGGTGGTGGCCAGGGTGAGAGAAATGGTTGATGGAGGTGGCCGATGGTTGATGTGGTGGCCGGCGACAGTGGGTGGTGACGACAGTGATGGTGATGGTGGTGGGCGGCGAGCGACATGAGGTAGTGGTGAGGGCGAGGACGATGGTTGCTGGCGATGGCAGGTAGTTTCCAATGGTGGTGGGTGGTGGCGACGACGGTCATGGTGGTTGCTGGTAGTGGTAATGGTGGTTGTTGATGGTGGTGGGTTGTGAGAGGGTGGTGGAGGTGATGTAGGGTAAAAGATGGAATGAAATGACAAAAAAAAAATGAAGATTAGGGTGGATGAAATGAAATTGAGGTGTTTTAGGTGAAATGGATGCTGTCATACCATTAATCAACAATCACACTTTTTTTCATTACCTCACTATGGGTCATTTTGTTCTGCCCTTCATTCAAGAATACCAAACGCTACCTTAGAGATATTGTAAATGCCAACTCGTACGGTTTGCTATAATTCGTGTCTAAAGATAACTAACTAATTAATTAATGTATGTTATGTTTATGTAACCATTTTTATACTTAGGGTGGTGAGAGTGGTCATGCCACTCCTAAGCATCCATAACACCCTCTTATCCAAGCATGTGCCACTTCGTTTTGACCCTAACCATTTTTCAACCGCGGAAATGCTTATCTTTCACTCCCAAATCATATTTCAACCATTTTCACGTTTAATTCATCTTTCCACCATTTACTTAGAGGATAAACGACATGGCCAAGTCGCCCGGGGTGGTTTCTCTTACTTGGGCTGGTGTTTGTGGCAGGATTGAGACATCCCGATGCCTGCAGGCTGACTAGTTTGTCCCCACCCCCATTATATCATACATCATGTTAAAAAGTTACAATCCGACCTAATTACTTGAATGATACTTATGTTTAAGCATTTAATGGATGCTAGACATATGCATGTGATTCATGTTTGTTTTAGTGTTAATGTGACTTAGTCATGAGTTGATTCGCCGGGCATCTTATAGTGAGCTACGATGTTATAGTTGGTATTTTTTTAGTTTTTTTTAAAAGACAATTTTTTAAACAAAAAAAGACTGCTTACAAGACAAAAGCATCTAAAAAACAAAAAAAACCAAAAACATGATACAAAATCAAAACATACAACCTATTTAATTGGAAAATTCACAAAATTGAACTGGCGCCATTTTTCCCACTCTAAGGACGTTCTTTTGCTTATTTCTTTCTTTCACCCACATGAAGGATGCCAATTTGATGCCATTCACCAACTTACACCCTAGTTAATTCAATTAAGAATCAAATGTTTGGTGTGTAACTACATGGTTCGTGTTCTAAGTCCATGGCATGATCAAGATAAGTTATATAGCCGATCAAAAATTGTTATCACTGAATTTGTCTTGCAATTAAGTAACCAACCCCAAAACTAGAAGTGATTCATCGTTTCGTGTCTTTGTACCAGATTAGAACTCTCTGGTATACTATGAGTTATTGCTTCTAAATTTAAATGCAAACTAGTTTAGTATTATCCTAATTAAAACCTCAATTAAATTTAATTCAATTGCTCTTGTAATTAACACAAGACATATGTAACTAACTGATGTGTAGGAAAAGAACGTGTTTAAAGTGTTTATATCTATCGAACACGAGTACTTTGAGTGGTTTATGTTTATAGGTGCTCGGAGCTTAAAAGAACTAATTTTGGAGCACTTAGGATGACAAAGAATTGAGTTAGGTAAAAAAAAGAAGCAATCGGGGGAGTTCAGATGTGATTCGTGCGCATCTAAAGTAAAACGAGCATATTCGAGGCTAGAAAATGAGTTACGAAACCCATAATAACTGAAATTTTGGGTTTATCGACGAGATGGTTATGAAAATGTAATAATAGTCACTGTAAGGTAGAGGCTTCCCACATGAGTAAGCTATGATGATGTAAGGCCCCGTTACCGGTAACCCTACTTTCGTGTTGGATTTACTCATAAACACAGTTCTAAATATCAGAGTTAATTAAAAACTTTACGCGGAATATAAACTTTCATAAAACATTACATATCAATTCATAATCATGTCTTAAAACATTCCTCTTGTCTTTCAAAATCAAAACATAACTTATAAAACAATATCAGATCTTCAGATGCCAGGCTTTAGTCTTCTGCCATGTGTCCTCCACTCAAGCCAGCTGTCTCAACCTACTCACCTGCGTGCATACTAAAAGTCAGCTACGCTGAGTGAGTTCTAGTTAATCATACAATACCATACATACCCTTATTACATACATACGTACTTAACCTCATAACTTTCTTTCATACACACATAAGTACTCATGCCTTCTTCTTACTTACATACTTTCTTTCTTACTTACATACTTTCTTTACATCATAATCATACGTTTTAAAGAGCCTTTCGCCTATAACCTCACAGATATTATAAGGGTCTGGTCCCTAACATCACAGATATTATAAGGTCTGGTCTCCTAACATCACAGATATTATGAAGGGTCTGTCCCTATCCTCACAGATATTGTAAGGGTCTGGTCCCTAACATCACAGATATTATAAGGGGTCTGGTCCCTAACATCACAGATATTCTAAGGGTCTGGTCCCTTACATCACAGATATTATAAGGGTCTGGTCCCTTGCTTTCGAATATTAGTAGGGTTCAGTTCCCTCTTCGTTACCATACAACATGCAACATACCTCGAGTATTATTAGGGCTTGGTACCCTTTTCGTAACCATACAACCATACAATCGTCATTTCCTTCTTTTATTAACTTTATTACGTTCATACACCTAAACATACATATCATACTTGCCATATTTATAGCGTTACAACCTGACAGTACGTGCAATATCCGAAGATCGTTCACGAACCATCAAGCAATCATTCATACATAACACATATATCACATATGGCTTTATAACGTTACAACCTGACAGTACGTGCAATATCCGAAGATCGTTCACGAACCATCAAGCAATCATTCATACATATCACATATATCACATATGGCATACATTTATCACTTAGGATAAATGTATTAACAACACATCAAGTATGCACACAGCCCCCGAAAACATAACAAGGAATGGGGCTAGAAACTCACCTGGATCCTGTTACGCTCGCCGTTGATCGTAATTCCTTTCTTTAACTGGGCTCGGCTAACTGTATAATATTTACACATATCAATTAAACTACTACTACTAGTTTTGTATTTCTATCTATATATGACCCACAACGAACGGGGGTCCGGGGGCAGCGCCCCTGGCAGCGGGGTTCTAGGGGCGGCAGCCCCTAGCGGGTCCAAGGGGCAGAGCCCCTGGCTGGGGTTAAGCTGCCAGGTCAGCTTGGAAAATTTTATTTTCGATAACTGCCTTAACACATTTTCCATAGGTTTTTAATTTTTTTCTAAGCGAACTTCACTTTAGGCGAAGTTAACCTTAGGCGAACTTGGCTTCAGGCGAAGTTAAACCTTAGGCGAACTTGGCTTTTAGGCGAAGTTAAACCTTAGGCGAACTTGGCTTTTAGGCGAAGTTAAACCTCAGGCGAACTTGGCTTTTAGGCGAAGTTACCATTTAGGCGAAGTTACCATTTCAGCGAAGTTGCCATCAGGCGAACTTGGCTTCAGGCGAACTTATCATCAGGCGAACTTGGCTTGCAGGCGAAGTTCATCAGGCGAACTTAGCTTGCAGGCGAAGTTCATCGCTTGAAGGCGAAGTTGCCCAGATGAAGGCGAAGTTGTCGCGCTGCAGATCTGTTTGCCCATAACTCCTTCGTTTCTTAGCCAAATAACTCGATTTTGGTACCCACGGAATCGTATGATCGGCGCCTACAAATCCCAACCATCAAATCGGCCTAAAATCGACGTTTTAGGGGTCCGATTTGGGCAGTTGTGTTTCGGGTTCGATTAACCCGTCAAATCCTAACCATTTTCAGTAATAATAGCTTTGCGGGATTAGTTCTTACCTTTCCAACTCAGAGTCTACCAGCAAAATCTCGGGTCTCGACTTCGGATCTCGGTCGGTTATGTGTGTGCTTTTGAGTGTGTAAAAGAGAAAGATGGAATAAAATGATATCTTGGGCTTGGGATGGGTATTTATAAGCCCACGGACCCAAGGCCCATCTCATTTAACCCATCTTACGTAATCTAAGCCCATGACCCCGTTCCTTACTCGACATTAAATAACTAAAACGTGATTCTTTTATTTAACATTATAAAAATTTTAGGATGTTACAGATGACCATGTAACAGCCCAACTACCACCGCACCGTAATATCGTCTGCTTTGGCTGGGATGTACCACCATCGTCTCACGGATTTGCTTTTGGTTGCCCAGGTGGTCACCCATCCTCATACTACTCCCACCTGAGAACGCTTAACTGTGGAATTCTCCTCTCATCCACTACCCTTAAGCGCCCAAAATGCGTTATGATGGAGAATGTATCCACCTCCTTATAAAGAAGGCTTAGTTCTCATTCCCAACCGATGTGGGATGTCACAATCCACCCCCCTTAGGGATCCAGCGTCCTCGCGGAACCTGGCACAACCGGTCCGGCCCTGGCTCTGATACCATCTGTAACAACCCAGCTACCATCGCACCATAATATTGTCCGCTTTGACCGGGACGTACCACCACCGATGTAGGATGTCACATTGATCAATCATCATCTCAAGCCACGTCGGATGCTAGTTGTCAATTCAACTCAAAAATGAAGATCCCGCTTTTCTATTTGACGAAATTGTTGAGTTAGAACGCTCGGTTGGAAAGAGATAAAGCCAAGGCTGGTGAGAGGTGGAGGATTTTCTTCTAAAACGACTTCCTCAATGAGTTCCGAAGTGAGATCGCGATTTAACAACTAGAGCTTAAACCTTACGAGATTGTTAATGTTAAAAATAAAACAAAGGTGGAAAATAAAAGGATGCACGAAGAGAAGAAAAAAAATGCATGCGAAATATTAAACGATGCACGATGAGAGAAAAAAATGCAATTGGAACAGGAACGAGAAAAGGATATGAAGTTCCTCGTGAAGGATCCATCTCATCGATAACCGAAATAATCCTAGCCAAATACGCGAACGAGGACGAAGAGGAGGATGGGACGTAAACGACGACGAGTATTAGTTTTATTTTAGTTAATTGGTTTATTTTATGTTTTTATTGGGTTGTATGGTTTTTATTTTAGTTTAAGTACTGTTATTTTTCTTTTTATTTTATTAAAAAAATGTTTAAAGTCCATCGGGACAACAAACCACAGATGGACACATTGGGAGTGGCTTTGTTGCCCCCGGTATTCACGTGGCAGTGACGTGGCACTGTGGACGGGCAACGTTGCCCCCCTCCACAGAGGATAGCCTTAGTGTCGACTAGGTCCTTCGGTGAATGTTATAAGTTTTTTTAAACAACTAAATATTATATACATATGTCCTTCAAGAGGGTCGAACTCCCAACTTTAATTGGTTATTAAACCATCCTTGTCACCGCACCAAATGTTGTGGGGGTGAAGGTTACTACTTCCACTTAAATGATATGAAAATATTCCAATCAAAATGAATTGGGTAGCAGCAGTAACATATTTTGATTGACAGCCTTTGAGCAAACTCAACTAGTTTAAAGGCTTTTTTCCATTCACTTTCTTTTCTGTACGAGCTTGGGAAGTGAACTTGAAAAGTATCAATGCTTGGCTTTTCTTATTTCATGCAAGGTAGATTCTACATGATAATTATTACTTTACCTTTGTTATCATTTTATATATGCTTCAGTACTTCCTTTAATAATTTCACCACAAAAAGCAATGAATGGACCATCAGTTCTTCAAATATCACCATTTCATATCATGATTAAAGTTGCACTGGTTTTTCTTTTAGAATAAAAGCTTGTAGTGTATTCTTCAATGACCCTAATCATATAATTGTATCCACCTCAAGAACCCAAGATTACAACTTGCTAGCTACTTAAGGTGTGTACAAAGATCAATGTTATAGTAACCTTAGTCCTTATATACTTAACACAATTTACGTTTTCTACCGAAAAATTAACGGATTAAAATGTCTAATCAACGCTCAAACCGGCCAAATAGACATGTCTGCATTGGTAATTATCAAGAAGCAACCGGCCAAACACAAGCGAATTGGTAATGAACGAAATTGAAGAACAAGAATTGAAATAGACTTTCTTGATTGTTGAATCGATCTGAATGTTTACGTAGATGTCAATGGGTATATAAACACAATCAACCGACACAAGTCTCATTTAAACATCATATATATCTTACCCTAATATGTGTGAACCCTTCTTGTTGGTGCGCGCAACGTCGCCCTGCTTGCGTTGCGCGCATATTATGTATATATGTGTGAACCCTCGGGTGGGCAAAAGTAAAATTGCACTACTTTTAACGTTATTTTACTAATCTCGTGAAAATAACGTTAAAAGTGGCGGAAGATTAATCAGGCATCATGTGGTGGTGTTGATAGCCGAAAGACAATGGTACATGCACCAATCAGCCGGTGTCCGATGATTGAGTGCTATGTGCCTTATGTCCAAGTCTTGATGCAAAACTACTATCGAGCCGGGGGTCCTCATCGGAAGCAGCCTCTCTATCCTTTGGGTAGGGGTAAGGCTGTCTACATCTTACCCTCCTCAGACCCTACCATAGCTTAGCTATTGGTGGGATATATTGAGTACGATGATGATGATATATATCTTACCCTAACTATAAATCGGTTCCTAACACTTTACATGCATACACACACACACCTTCATACATACTAGATTCTTCTACTTTTAAAATACATAAATACTTTCTAATAATGACAATAAGACCTCTTATTTAGTTTAACTAATAAATAGTCTGATTTAAAATTGTGAGGCTGATCCCCTTCAATGGTAAAAACACAGTACACACAAGAATTGCAACCACGCTGGTTTGATTCTTGCTATTAATGATATGAATTAAAACGAACTACAAAATATGATCACCCTAATCATTTATTTTAAGCTAACTGACCATATTCTACTGAACTAAATATGACTCAAAAGATAAACTAAACTATTTAAATATTAGACCGATGAATACTAACTTTAAACTCAACCAAACTTTATCTTGATCTTTCTTTATGATTATCTTCTTTTTCGATTTTAGTCTATTTCTTTCAGAATTATAGCCAACATCTAGATCTTTATTAGGGAAGAAATTAAAGAATCTTTGTGGATATTAAAATGATAATGACATGTATACGACTACAGATTGACCAGGGAGCATATTTTTAAGGTAAATATAAAGCCTCTTTTTACAAATTGTGTTGATAAGAATCTTGGCAAAAGCTAAACAATAATGTCTAGCAGGAGATCATATCACTAATTAATAAAAATGTGTGTCTTATCTTTTTGACCAGTATTGCAGATTTCTAGGTGAAAAAAAGATGTTAAACTTAAAAAGATTTGGAATCCTATGCTGTCATGTGGTTCTTGCTAATTAACCACATATATTTCTTGTAATTACTAATATTAGACTGTCAAACCTGGAGTAATTTATTAGGATTTACGATTTACAAATTAATTTAATGGTTTCTCTATTGTGTAATTTCTTTTTTGAAAAGCAGAATATAAAGAACAAAAGCAACACGTACATAATATTAGACTGAATTCTCATCCCAAAACAACATGATCTAAGAAGAACTTCACAAAATCAGCCATAAAATTAAACATGAGTTGTACTAATCAAATAACCATAAGTAACCTACGACTTCCTAGCAGATCGATCTTCGTTACTATTGAAATAAAAATTAAATAAAAAAAAAACAAAAAGAGAAAATCAAAGATAGGATTGCATATA